>NC_080779.1:7987997-9237164 GCF_020826845.1 Diceros bicornis minor
GTCCTAAGGGTGGGGCCCTAATCCAATAGCACTAGTGTCCTTATAAGAAGAGGAAGAGACACCAGAGACTCTCCACACGCAGCGAAGAAAGGGCACGCGAGGACACAGCCAGAGGGTGGGCATGTAGTCGCCAGGAAGAGAGACTCACCAAGGACCAAATCTGCCAGCGCCTTGATCTTGGACTTTGCAGCCTCCAGAACTGTGAGAAATAAATGTCTGTTTGACACCCAGTCTGCGGTATTCTGTTATGACAGCCAGAGCAGACAAATGCACACATTAAACAGGAAGAAGCACCCTTCAACTCGTGGAGCCTTTCCAGGGTAATGCTGGCTCACAACAGTGAAGCTGCTCCTGTCCGTCTACCCTGAAACAGCTCATCTCCAGAGTCAACTCACACAGAGATCTGCTCCCACCAATACCTGCTCACATCTGCCACACGGCAAAGGCACGCCCAAGGCCCGCGACCCTCCACTCTGCTCCATCAGTATTGCTAGAAGATCAGAAGCCTCGTGAAACAACTGTCTCCAGCACCATCTGGACGTTCCTTATCCACTGCCTTCTTAGCAGGGGCGCAGGGCTCCAAAGAGAAGGAGTCAAGTTCAAGCCTCGTCATCCTTCTCCATGAGCTCCAGTCTCCTCACACAGAATAAGGGCCAAGTCCATTTTACGTTATTTCAAATATTAAATATGATGGCACACATGAAGAGCAATTTGTAAACTATAAATTACCACACAAGCATTAGCATCTATTATTCTTATCTGACTACAGCATCTTCATTAATCCCCGACCAAAAAAAAACCATCCTACTTTCCAAAACTGTCTCAAAAGAGGAAATCACAATATTTAAATTGAGTGCACTTGAAACTTCTTTTCTTAAAAACATTAAAAATACCAAAGGTAGAAAGAAGTACAGTGGCACCAAATAACTAACTTACCAGGCCAGGATAGCAAATGCTTTGCCCGAGTTTCCAGTTCAGGTTGACATGGACAATCTCCTAAAAAATAAAATATTCAGCCAACCCACTTGGTGGTTATGCCGTTGGGTTTGGTTTTTGGTGTTTGTTTTTTGTTGGTTTAAGTTTAGCTTCAGGACTATCAAGGATTCATTTGATAAAGAATTTACCAAATAGAGAGGCCACCAGACCAAATTCTCCCACCGCCTGGACAGCCTGGGGACAAAAACCTTCCACAATGTCACAGAGGTTCTGAGTCGAGTACAAGGATTCTGGAGATCTCTTATTACTCCCATCTCAGTGGAACCTTGAGCCCTCATAACTCAACAGGCCCGGAGCTCAAGATTCATGTGTTCTATCAGTGTGCGCTGGCCATCCATGTGTATAGGGTATGGACACAAAGAAACCACAGGGCAGACTGTGACAAATGCCTGTGTATGTGCCGGGGGGAGGGTATAACTTGCTGATGTTGATTATACCTTCAGAAATATACATACTTTGGGATCCATTCAAAGTGAAATGCAGGAAAAGAAAAAAATAGTCTAATTTTTTAAACTGTGTTACTAAATGGCCTAAAGAAATAAAAAACTATTTTTACTTTAGCTGCATACTTTTGATAACCCATTAAAAGGCTGTCTTGACCTTCTTCTAAGCTGCTTTTCAAGCATTTAACAACATACATGATATGATTTTTAGCTTAGGCCCTTTGAAATGCCATGAAAGGTTTCAATCATTCATCCTAAGAAAGAGAAACAATTTGGAAGCACCACTTGCAATCCCTCTAGATGGGAAAACTAATTTCCTAAGCCTCTTGGATGAGTTGTGGGGAGTTTCCAGTTCATTTGTGAAAAAAGTTAGCTTACTAGTTTTCCCAAACATCATCCACCGCCCTGCCCTGCAGTTCCAGCAAGCAATCTTCAGCTCTTCAGTCAATCAGCCTCATCTTTAATGCTGGAGGACCGTGTCCACGAGCCCCCTCTCCCCCAGTGCACACTGAAGCATGTGTGTCCCAGAGAGCAACACAGCCTCATGGCCAGGGCAAATGAAGCTAACGCAAGTGATCAAGTAAAGGACTCCAGGTCACTCCGGGCAATCAGGGAGTCTTTAGGGTATTTCGAAAGGTTATCCAGTTTGTGCACATACAAGGAAGATTTCCGGTGTATTTAATATGGATGATAGCGCGTTTCCAAACACTGTGTACTTAAGACCTACTGTTTCTTGGAAAACTTCAATAATCCCCCAATGCAAATGACAGAAGCTGGGAATATGACAGGGTCAAACAGATCAGGGATGAAGAGAATTTAAGTATATAGCATGTAATAAAGCAAAACACAAAGCCTGGAAAACTGAGTACAGCTACTTGAAATGCATCTTAAACAAGCCCCGCCCATTTTAAAAGGGCCAGTTTCTCCACAAGTGGGCAGAGGGGGTGAGGGAGCAGTCAATTCTCCAGTGGCAATTTGTGACTCAATGTCATCCTGCGTTCCAGGATCAATCCTGTTAGTGTTTATGTAGCAGCTGAGAAGCTCGCGGCCCAGGTGAGGCCTCCAGGAGAGGAAGCTGAGTTGGGCTGGGCACCTCCACAAGCTTACCACTGCTTACAGCTCTCAATTTCAGCCTCAAGGAGCTGCAGCCAGAAGATCGCTAAGATCCAGCCACTTTGTTCAATCAAAAGTACATCTAACCAACCTCCAGGAGAGAAACACTAAGAGAGGATTTTCCCTGGTGGTCACTTCTTCACAAGCATGATTAACACTGGTTTCTCAGGAAAGCCCTGTTCCAAATACCTAAAAACCTTCATCTACAGCCCACTCTCCCGGTGAAGCCCACTTCTCCAGCTGCCCACTGACCACCATTCTCTCTATATAAACGCCACACATGCTCTAGTCCTGTTACTAATATACCCGTTTATCTACCAACACTGGGTAAGTGAACTAAGGGAGTGTTCAGTAGCAAAGTTTAGATGTTTTGATAAATTAAAGCAGCCCAGGTTAATTTCATTTTCAGTCACTTTAACACTTGAAAAGCACTGTTGCTAAGGATATCAAATGCAGTGGTATGAAACACACCCCAAATTACTCTCATTCCTACCAAAATCCCTTCCTTCCGAAAAGCCGGACTGGGCCTAGACCAGGAAGGAGCTCCCACACCTGTGGGTCCGCGGGAAGCCATGCCCACGGGCCTCTCGGGGTTCAGTCTTTTTGGGGGGAGTCAATCGAAGGAGTAGGCATGCGCGATGTTTTAGGCTCCCCAGGCCCAGCCCTTGGGCCTACTCATCCCATTATGCAGACGCAAACTTTGCAGATTCAGCCCTAAACCTGTCGGCAAAATAAACAAAGCCACATAAAGGAGAAATTGCCAACCTGAATTGTCCGAAGTGACAGAGGCCGACTACACACACGTTCCTGCTTTGTCCCTGAAGCTGTTACAGGGCCAAAGTCAGGTGCCTGGTGTTCGTCAGCCAATGACCCCCAGCATCCCGCGTGGACCTTCCAAGGCGATCGTTACTGTTTACAAATGAAAGCGCTTTGCAAATTAAACCCCTCCACACGATGCCCCGATAACTGCGCTCACAAGGGAGTTACCGTCAATACCTTAAAAGTCACACACCAAATTCTTCCAGAACCACTTGGTAGTTAAATCACTCTGAATAAACCAAGAGGGCAGAGCGATTGTGAGAAACTTTCTTTCGGGTGGCTGTAAGAGAGTCCTGTAAATCTGGGACAGGACGCAGAGCCTGAAACCCGGCACAAAGCGCCCTTCGCCGAGGCGAGGACCTCCTTTATGCGATGTGACAGCAGCTTTGTGCGGGGTCATAAACAGTCCAATAAACACAGTAAGTTCTCCGGGCTGCGCTCGGCCTCCCGCGTCCCTGCGCTGGGGCCGGGCGATCCCCGGCCATTCCTCCCGGGGACTCTCGCCCAGGCGACCTCGGCCACCGCACGGCCCCACGCCGGCCCCCGGCTCCGCGCCCGCGGCCGGCCCGCAGGCCGGGCGCTCCCCGCGCGCCCCGGGGTCTCTGGTCCCGGAACCCCGCGCCCAGGCCGCTGCCTTGGCGGCGCCAGCGCCGACCCCGGAGGGTGGGGGCTGGGAGGGCGGCGGGAAGGTGCGGAGCCGGGAGGCGCGGGCAGTCCGCCGCCACGGGGGCCAGGCCGCGGCGGGGCCGAGGGCACCAGGGGGGCGCGAGGGACCCGCTCCCGCAGCCTCCTCCCGGGCGCGCCCCGCCCCGCGAGCCCCGCCGCGCTCCAACTCTGCCGAGCGGCCCAAGTTGGCGGCCCCCGCCCCGGGCCGGCCGGCCGCGCTTACCTCGCCGAGGGCCGCCCGCCGAGGCCGGAGGGCAGCGGCGCGGGTCCCGGGGCGGCGGCCGCACCGCGCCCGCCCAGGCGCCGCTCTTTGTTTGCGCCGCTCCCTCCTCCCGCCGCGTGGCGGACGCTGCCGGCCGGGCGGACCCCGCCGGCCCGGGCGCCCGAGCCTCCCCGCCGCCGAGTCCTCCCCGCCGCCCGCCGCCCGCTCGGCCGCGCGGCTCCGGCCTGACGATCTCCGCGGCGGCGGCGGCGACCCCTCCCCCGGCGCGCAGCGCCCGCCCCTCCGCGCTCTTCCTCCTCCTCCCGCCGCTCCTCCCCGGCCGCCGTGACACCGCCCAGGGGCCGGCCCAGGCCCGTGCGCCGGCGGGGGCCCGAGACCCCCCGGGGGGCGTGCAGGCAGCTCCCGGGCCCGCGCGGCGGCCGGGCTCGGGAACGGCGCCCGGAGGGGACCGGGCTCCGCATGCCCTGCCTGGGGGGCGCGCGGCCGCCCGGCCCCGGGGAGACCCGGGCGCCAGGGGGAGGAACGGGTCTCCGCTCCCAAAACTGCTCGCACGGGGAGTAGGCGTCGGGGAGGGGTGAGGGGACAAGAGACGAAATAAAGACAGCAACTTCCACCCTGAAAGGACTGGTGGGTGATCTGTCCATCCTCTTTTTGTTTGATTTTCTTATCACGGCGCTCTAGTTGTTTGGCGACCGCCCCCCTCCCGGAAGCATTCCCACGGCACTCTGAGCAAAGCAGGCCTGTTGTCCATCAGAAAAGTGACTTACATAAAAATGTCACTTCCTCTCTGTAATTGCTTGTGAGCATTTTTATTTATTTGCCTTGTATCTATTTACTTTCCCAACCAGACACTCTTACTCCATCTTTCCTGTTGGAAGCACTTCTTAAGACGAGAGGAACCCAACCTCAGCTGCCTCCCCTGCGTCGTGTCCAGCTCAGGCTCACCCACAGGGGCACAGTCCTGTAAGGAGCTGCGGGAACGTGGCCCCAGAAGGAGTGGTCACTAGTAGTGGGACTGGTCTGGTCACCTCGCCACACGTGGTGGCTTACCTGTGAACAAACTTGGAAGATTAAAACCCAATTGTAAGGGGAAAGACACAGTTTCCTTTTCACAGGCCCATGCATCCAGATGTCTCTTCTCCAACTTCCTTCCCATATGGCCTTCCGGAAAGGGAAGCCTGCTATCCAAATGATTCTGATTTCCTGGCGGAATAGCCTGGATCCATGTTAATGAGATTCTTTCTTAGGCTCCCGGCTTCTCATTATTATTAAGGCAATAACAGTTTATCCAAGGTGACAAGGCCGTGTCGTTTGAATGGCTCACCCCTGCCTTGTTCCCGAAAGGAAGTATTGAAGGAGGGTAACTAGAGCCAGTATAATTTTGAAGTCATAGTTGAGGGTGTGGACTATCTGCTTCTTCAACTGTGGAACCTTGCACGGGTGTTTCTTAACCTCTCTAAAATCTAGCCAATGGAGAGAGAGTATTTACCTCACTCTGCTGTAAGTCCCTGGCACACTAGCTGGAAGGTCACTAGCTGGAAGGAGGTGCAGGGCACTGAGCAGGGATGGGTCAAAAAACAGGGAATCAGAACAGCCTCCTTCTCTTTGACTTGGGAAAGAAGCTACCTCAGTTCATCCTTTCGTGAAGATTTTGTCTTACTAATAAGAAAAGCAGAATTATAGTAAATGGTCTGGTCCAATTTTAAATTACTTTACTCAAAATAAGTATAACAACATTGACCTGATTTTTAACTTGTCTGCTTTGTAAACTTTCATTGAATCATGGTTCTGGAACCCCTCTTCCGTCTCTGATTCTTTGTAAGGTCACCAAGGACGTTCTCTATCTGAAACCCAATGTCCGTTTCTCAACCTTTATCTTAATAACGTTTCTGCTGTTTCCTGAAATGTGGTCATCTTTTCATTTATCTAACAGCTACCTTTCTGACCTGCCCATGGCTGTTCCTTGTAGGCCATGTTGTTCTCCCAGCATCTAACAGTAATATCCCAAAGACTTTGGCCCTTTGTTTTTATCCTGATGTGCACCTTTTTTTTTTTTTAAGAGAGTTGATCATTTTTTGTATGCTTCCAGTCTGGATATTCAGTGATTAACTCCCAGATCTGTAGCCTTAGGGAGCTCCCCAGCTTATCTGCCATCCCTCTGAGCAGCTCAGCCTCTCTTCAATACCACCAGATTCAGAATGAAACTTGCCTGCTTCCTAAACCAGCTCCTCCTCCCACGGTCTTAGGCTTGGCCAAGAGTCTACCAGGCATCTCAGCTCTGAAAGAAAAAATCATTGCAATTTGATTTCTTCCCTTCCTCTCTCCAAGCTTTCCCCAAAGACAGGAGAGGACCCTAGGTGACCTTGGGATCCCTCTTATGATCTCATACATCCTCATGATTCTGAGTCCTGGTGATTCTGAAACATCTCTTGATGGTACCTTCATTTCCATTTCCAATGTCACCATCCAAATTTTACCTTATTACTAATAATACTTGTGTACCTTTTTTGAATTCTTTACATATATCATCTGTAACTCACACATGATGGTATTATCCTCATTTTACAGATAAAAAAACTAAACTAGTAAGTGAAAGAGCTGGGTGAGAACTGCACACACTCACCTCCAAAACTCCCATTCTTTCCACTGCACCCGTTGCCTTCCAAGTGGCCTCCCGTTACTCACTTCCTCCCACCCCCAGATTCATACTGAACATCAGTGTCTTCCTAACTCTCAGAAAAATTGCTTCTATCTTGCCCCTCCCCTCTTCAAGAACTTCCCATGGCTCCCCACGGCTCACCACAGTTCCTCAAAAGTCCTCTGACAGCAAAGGACTTGAGCCTTTGCTCCTAGGAGGGCTGAAGAATTGAGCTCTAAGATGCCTATGTTCGCTTCCTGGGGCGGCCTTAATAAATTACTTCAAACTGGGTGGCTTGAAACAGAGAAGTTTACTCTCTCAGAGCTCTGGAGGCGAGTCTGAAATCACGTTGTCAGCAGGACCATGCTCTCTCAGAAGGCTCTAGAGGAGAATCCTTTGCCTCTTCCAGCTTCTGGTGGCTCCAGGTGTCCCTTGGCTTGTGGAAACATTACTCCAATCTCTGCCTCTGTCTTCACACGCCAGATCCCCTGTGTTCCTCTCCCCTTCTCTCTCATAGGGGCATTTATCATTGGATTTAGAGCCCACCCTAACCCAGGATGATCTCATCTTGAGATCCTTACCTTATAACTTCCACAAAGACCTTTTTTCTAAATTCGGTGACATTCACAGGTTCCAGGTGAACATGTCCTTTGGGGCTACCGTTCAACCCACTACAAGACCCAGCATGGGCGAGACATTTCCTTGAAGCTGATGGTTTATCTAAAAATGTAGAGGTTTCTGCATTCTACTCCATTAGTATATCTATGTTTGTTTTACTATTGAAATTTCTTCAGTAATGAAGTATTGAAAGTGCAAAACGTATAAACTTTTGCCCCCAAATCACATCGGCATTAAATCCTAAGATTTCCCTTCTAAAGTCCCTGGAACTTAGTCCTGCCCTAACAATCTTGTTGTTTACCCTGCCCTAATATAAGCTACTTGCTTCAGTCCCTCTGCTTTCCCCACTGTGTCCCACTTAGTCACACTAATCTCCACCTCCTATACTGGGGACACAGCAAGGGATTTCTCATCCCCCTCCTCTTCAGAGTTCCATGCAAGCCTTCCTCTAACCCTCTCCTTGGAGTCACAGAGAACACAAGCTAAGGTTGAGGGCGCTGTCTGAGTCCAGCTTCAGAGGCCCACAGCCTGCCTGCAAGCCTGTGACTTGGGATCATCTAACCTCTCCGGGCCTCGGGTAGTAATAGTGCTCTCATAAAGAGTTGTGAAAGTTAAATGAGATCATGTAAACATCTCTCAACTATGGGTTTGGCACATGGTAAATACTCACATCAGCTTTTCCATGACCTTCTATCTTAACCGTCAGTACAGTTAAACATTTCTAGTATATTTCTATTTGTAATGCATTATAAGAGTCAATTCAGAAGAAACAAGGGTAAGTGGAGTTTTTAATCTCACAGGAAGGGCAAGACCAGTATGCAAATACCATAATATAAAGCTAAATATGCAAAGTACCAAGTGAAATATGTTCTGAGAATCAGAAGAGGCTGTAGGTTTTATGAAAGCTGGAGGCATTAGGAATGGACCTGGAGAGATGACACCTGGAAAGCTACTATAATTTGGCTGCCCTACATCCAGCCCCCTTACTGGTTTTAGGAAGGCCCCTGTCTGACCTTGGTGGGAGGCAGAGTAGGCTCCTCCCTCTCTCCACTCCCAGAAGCCCTGTGAGAGTGAACAGCCTGGGACTGGCCAATAGAACCCTCCCACCCGGGACTTTGAACCTGGAGAGGGTGGCCAAAAGGAGGGAGGATGAGATTCAGTGAGCTTTTGCTGGAAGAATCCCAGAACTTCCCCATAGAGGTCATTAACCTGCTTGGTTCTCGCCCCTTCTCCTAGCTCCTCTAGCCCCGCTGTGAGCTACTTATTATTCTTTGAAAAATTCCTATTCTGCTTAAGGTAGCCAGAGGCCCTTTCTTGCAACCAAAACCTCTGAATGATGCAAACTATAGGATTTTGAAAGTTGAAGACAGAGAGGAAATTCCCAGTACAGGATGCTTAGAACCGTGACGACAGAGAGGGGGAATGTGGGAGAACTCCATAGGAACAGGGAATGCCCTCATTTGCCTGAATGCAGCAGAGGATGCCTGCAGAGGATCCTGAGGAGATAAGACCTGGAGATAGTAGTTACGTGTGGACATCATCCGGGCTTGGCGGCAGGGTACCTCATTTGGCGCATGTCCCACAAACGCCTGGAGGTAGGAAGCACAGTTAGAAGTCTGCATTACTTAGAGTTTGGATGTGGGTTGCTGCAAAGATGTTGGTGCCGATATCAGAAAAGTTGGGTAAACTGGTTTGTGAGGGATAAACAGTTCTATCTTTTTACATTCAGGTAAATTTAATGAATATTTATTGCCAACTTACTACATGCAGAGTGCTCTACAGGAGGTACGGAAATGAGCAAGTCATAGTTCCTGCCCTCAAGTGACTTTTTGCTAGAAAAGTAGCTATTAGTGCTCTAAATATTCCATTGGAGTAATGAGCCTTATTGCTCTTTAATTGTGTCATCCATCCTAGCTTAGATGTAAAGACCCTGAGGGCGGGGACCAGTCTGATGGTCCTCTGCAGCTCCAGCACCGTGTCTTGTATGCCCAGAACAGAGCAGATAGTTAGTAAATCTTTAATGACGGGTGGAAATTCCGCACCTTTATGAGTGGGCCAAAGGGAACAGAGGACTGCGAGTGTGAGTGAAGAGACCAAAAAAGAGGCCTTTATGAACTCACAATAAGAATTTCAGAATGAATACTGGTGGACCTGCAGATTTCAGTAATTCATCTTATCTGTATTAGCACAGGGAGAAGGGACAAAATCGTTAGTCTTAAGATGGCATGATGATTTCTTACCAAAACTTCTAAGCACTTTCTCATTACCTCTTCAGACTCAAGAGAGGATAGGCTAGAAACCCACGAAATCCACCTCTCAGTGACTGACAGGGTTAAGTTTTAAAAAATCACAAATACAAAGAGTGACGTTCATACACACCAGAAGGTAAGATGATTCTACATCTAATCAGTGCAATTCTCCTGTTTCTAGCTCTGAACTACGATCTGGACTTCAGGAGACAGCCGTGCATTACCTCATTGTTTAAATAAAAGAAAAACAGATGAAGTGACGCTATAAAGTTGAGTGCAATTTAGGGTAAAAAGATAATGAGAGGAAATTAAGTGTGCTGAAGCACCGTCGGATCTTCAGGATGCATTTTATTGAGGAACACTTGCTGTGGTTGTAGGTGTACGTGTCGTAACTGTGAACTTGAAGACTGCTTGCTCTGAAATATAAAAATGATCAAACATCAAATTGTTTTTGATTATTAGCAGCAGGACAGACTTTAGATAGGAAAAATTTTAAGAGAGCTCCATAACTTTAGAAAAGCTAAGAGGATTTTACTCAAATTTCCATTTTGAAATCTGCCTTTAGGTGAACATCACATATGAAACATTTCTGTTAGATACAATAAATGCTCAATGAATCGGGACGCCTCAGGAAGGAGCTGTTCTGCTGATTTAAATTTTCATTTTAGGTAAGGATTAACCAGAAAGCCCCTTTAGCTGGAACATAAGTTGAAATTTTTTTTTTAAATATTGCAAGCTGATGTCTCACCTTAAAAAATGCAGTGTAGTCAATGAAATGAGTCTTTCTTGGTGTTGTTGGGGTGTCCGTAATGCCTCCGAGTCCTCATTCCGGACACGCATGTTCATTGTACAGTGCTACGTGTGTGGAGGACTGGGCGGAATCTGCACTCAGTCAGAGCCATATACTGAAATTGCTTTTTAAAAAGTTAATAAAATTCATCAGCTTTCCTGAATTTGCTATTTTTTTTCCAAAAGTGGAGTACTGAGTAGGGAGGTTTCCAGTTAACGAGGGTTCCAAGTACTTAGTGTCTAGTTGTTCAGTGTTTTACAGGCATATTGTAAGAGGGAAGACTTGTCAAATATAAAGCAACTCTCACCTACAGTGTTGGCGAATAGAACATTGCTTTTATTATTCACATTCTTCACTAAAGCACAAATAAGTTAATGGGGAAGTATGTCTTAGAAACGCTGTGGTGTGGTACATTTTCACTTTGCTGTTTGTGGTGCACTACTTGGAACAGCTCTCTCTTCTGTGAATTTGTTGGAAAATTTTAAACCGAAAATTGGCTGTGTTTGAGGAGTAATCCTGTGCAGCATTATACCTGGTAGTCTGGGACACCTTCCCTTCCAAACAGCATCCTCCATTCAGTATTTAGTAAATCTTTCCTTGACTTCCTCTCACTCCCCACACCTCTGCTGGGACACTTAGCCAAAAATACCTTGATTTGTAGTAATTTATGTCCGTATGATATTTAAACATGACAAACTGATTAAGAGCAAGATAATTTCTTTGAATTCCCTAGAGTATCTTATACAAAGTTGGCAGTTAATAATGTTTTCCTGGGCCGGCCCCGTGGCTTGGCGGTTGGGTGCGCGCGCTCCGCTGCTGGCGGCTGGGTTCGGATCCCAGGCGTGCACGGACGCACCGCTTCTCCGGCCATGCTGGGGCGGCGTCCCACGTACAGCAACTAGAGGGATGTGCACCTATGGCATACAACTATCCACTGGGGCTTTGGGGGAAAAATAACTAAGTAAAAATTATAAAAAAAAAAAAATGTTTTCCTAAGCAATGCTGTGGGATAAAAATCAACTATTTAGAAATATTATTTTTTAATGCAAATACATTTAGCTATGTATACCGTAAGTTATTACTAATGCTGTAGTTATACATTCGTTGTGTTCTCACCACTTGCCAAGCACATTAACTGATCCTCACAATCCAGTGAGGGAGGCCTGATGATCCCCATTTTATAGATGAGGCTTAAAAAGTTTCAAAAACCTGTCTAAGGTCACAAAGCTAACAGGTAGTTGTGAAATTTTTTTCATAATCTCTCATACAAATATTGGTTCACAAGGTGCCTGAGAAATACAAGCAAGATGAATAAATTGCACTTATTTTAATTTCCCATTAAATCACTTTCATGTTGAATTCTTTGTTTCCCCCATGACTTATTTATTTTATAACTCAAGTTTGTACCTTTTGACTCCTGTCACCAATTTAACCCACCCCCCATCCCCGTCTCTGTCAACCACCATCTGTTCTCTGTATATATGAGCTTGCTGGGGTTTTGTTTGTTTTTTTTTTAGATTCCACGTATAAGTGATATCATATAGTATTTGTCTTTCTCTGTCTGACTTATTTCATTTAGCATAATGCCCTCAAGCTCTATCCATGTTGCTGCAAATGGCAAGATTTCATTCATTTTTTATGGCTGAGCAATATTCTGTTATGTGTATATACCACAATTTCTTTATCCATTCACTCATCCATGGACGCCTACGTTATTTCCATATTTTGGCTATTGTAAATAATGCTGCAATGAACTTGGGAGTGCATGTATCTTGCTGAGTTACATTCTCATTTTCTTTGGATAAATACCCAGAAGTGGAACTGCTGGATCATATGGTAGTTCCAGTTTTAATTTTTTTGAGGAGCCTCCATACTGTTTTCCATAGGGGCTGCACCAATTTACATTCTCACCAACAGTGCACAAGGGTTCCCTTTTCTCCACACCCTCGCTAACGCTTGTTATCTCTTGTCTTTTTGATAATAGGCATTCTAACAGATGTGAGGTGATATCTCATACTGGTTTTGATCTGCATTTCCATCATTAGTGATGTTGACCATCCTTTCATGTACCTGTTCGCCGTCCGCATGTCTTCATTGGAAAAATGTCTATTCAGGTCCTCTGCCCATTTTTTTTTGTGAGGAAGATCGGCCCTGAGCTAACATCAACCAATCCTCCTCTTTTTGCTGAGAAAGACTGGCCCTGGGCTAACATCCGTGCCCATCTTCCTCTACTTTATATGGGACGCCACCACAGCATGGCTTGCCAAGCAGTGCGTCGGTGTGCACCTGGGATCCGAACCAGCAAACCCCAGGCCGCCACAGCGGAGCGCACGCACTTTGCTGCTTGCGCCACCGGGCCGGCCCCCTCTGCCCATTTTTTAGTTGGAATGTTTGTTTGCAATTGAGTTATATGAATTCTTTATGTATTTTGGGTATTAACCCCTTATCAGATATATAATTTGTAAATATTTTCTCCCATTCTATAGATTGCCTTTTTATTTTGTTGGTAGTTTCCTTTGCTATGCAGAAGCTTTTTAGTTTGATATAGTCCTACATTTTTTTCTGCTTGCATTGCCTTGCTTTTGGTGTCAAATCCAAAAACTCATTGCCTAGACCTATGTCAAGGAGCTTACTGCCTGTGTTTTCTTCTAGGAGTTTTATGGTTTTAGGTCTTATGTTCAAATCTTTAATCCATTTTGAGCTGATTTTTGTGTATGGTGTATGATAGTGGTCCACTTTCATTCTTTTGCACGTGGATCTCCAGTTGTCCTAGCACCATTTATTGAAGAGACTGTCCTGTCTCCATTGTATATTTTTGGCTCTTTTGTCATAAATTAATTGACCATATATGGATGAGTTTATTTCTGGGCTCTCTATTCTATTCCATTGATCTATGTAACTGTTTTTATGCCAATATCATACTGTTTTAATTCCTATAGCTTTGTAATATAGTTCAAAGTCAGGAAGCGTGATGCCTCCAGTTTTGTTCTTCTTTCTCAAGATTGCTTTGGCTATTCAGAGTCGTTTGTTGTTCTGTATGAATTTTCAGATTGTTTGTCTATTTCTGTGAAAAATGACATTGGAATTTTGATAGGGATTGCAATGAATCTGTAGATGGCTTTGAGTAGTATGAACATTTTAACAATATTAATTCTTCCAATCCATGAGCACAGAATGTCTTTCCATTTATTTGTGTTTTCTTCAATTTCTTTCATCAGTGTCTTATAATTTTCAGTGTATAGGTCTTTCACTTCCTCAATTAAATTTATTTCTAGGTATTTTATTCTTTGTGATGGGATTGTAAATGGAATTGTTTTCTTAATTTCTCTTTCTGATGGTTCAATTATAGTATAGAAACGTAAGAGATTTCTGTACATTGATTTTGTATCCTGCAACTTTACTGGATTTGTTTATTGGTTCTAACAGTTTTTTGGTGTAGTCTTTAGGGTTTTCTATATATAATATCATGTCATCTGCAAACAGTGACAGTTTTACTTCTTCATTTCCAATCTGGATAATTTTATTTCTTTTTCTTGCCTAATTGCTCTGGCTAGGACTTCCAATACTATGTTGAATAAAAGTGGTGAGAGTGGGCATCCTTGTCTCGTTCCTGATCTTAGAGGAAAAGCTTTCAGCTTTTCACCGTTGAGTATGGTGTTAGCTGTGGGCTTGTTATAAATGGCCTTTATTAGGTTGAGGTACGTTCCCTCTATACCCATTTTGTTGAGAGTTTTGTCATAAATGGATGTTTAATTTTGTCAAATGCTTATTCTGCATCTACTGAGATGATTATATGATTTTTATCCTTCATTTTGTTAATGTAATGTATCACCTTGATTGATTTACAGATATTGAACCATCCTTGCATCCCTAAAGTAAATCCCACTTGATCCTGGTGTATGATCCTCCTAATGTATTGTTGAATTTGGTTTGCTAATATTTTGTTAAGGATTTTTACATCTATGTTCATCAGTGATATTGGCCTGTAATTTTCTTTCCTTGTGGCATCCTTGTCTGGTTTGGTATCAGGGTATTGCTGGCCTAGTAAAATGAGTTTGAAAGTGTTTTCTCCTCTTCTATTTTTTGGAAGAGTTTGAGAAGATTGGTATTAATTCCTCTTTGAATGTTTGGTAGAATTCACCAGTGAAGCCATCTGGTCCTGGAATTTTGTTTGTTGAGAGTTTTTGATTATTGACTCAATCTCCTTACTGGTAATCAGTCTACTCAAATTTTCAATTTCTTCATGATTCAGTCTAGGAAGGTTGTATGTTTCTAGGAATTTATCCATTTCTTCTAAGTTGTCCAATTTGTTGGCGTATAATTGTCCATAGTAGTCTCTCATGACCCTTAGTATTTCTGTGGTGTCAGTTGTAACATCTCTTCTTTCATTTCTCATTTGATTTGAGTTCATGTTAAATTCTTAACAGAGTTCTTGATTCTCTCCTATTTCACTCTTTCATGCAACACTTCTGCTGTCTGGATTGGACCAGGGTCACAGGGCATATAGTGGTATAAGATGGCTTCTGCCACATGGACTTAGGCTAGAGGAAAGCAGAAGTTCACCAAAGTGGCCCTCAGAACCAAACTGGATGATGTTTTAGTTTCCGTATTCCACATTGCTGCTATAGCAAATTACTACAAAATCAGGGGCTTAAACAACACATATTTATTATCCTAAAGTTGTGTAAGTCAGAAATCCAACACAGGTCTCTTTGGGCTAAAATAAAGGCATCAACAGGGCTGTGTTACCTTTTGTAGGCTATAGGAGAAAATCTGTTTTCTTGCTTTTCCATCTTCTACAGCTGCCCACATCCCTTGGCTTGTGGTCCCTTCCTCCATCTTCAAAGCTACCTCAAAGCCCATATCTCTATATGTCAGGCCTCATCTAAGGCCGAGGCTGCCCCTTGAAACTGCTTTTCCAAGCTGCCCTTGAATACCATTTAAACCTGATTTCACCAATACATGAGTATTCCCAGTGTGACTTGCCTTAGACCCTGAAACCCCTAAATTCCTATGTTATTCACAGGTTGATTCCCAAGGTAGAGTAGAAACAAGCATGTTGCACTCCAATAAACCACCTTTCCTATCCAGTTAGTATAAGTAAGGGGAAAAAATGTGATGTTATTAAAGAAATTGTTCTAAAACCTGTACAAATTTGATAAATGCCCAAGTAACCTAAAAGTAGATATTATTGTTTAATCCAAATTATTGTAGTAGATGCTGGCAGTGTCCTACTCCGTGTCCTCCCTAAGGGCCGCCTATAGCTTTATCAGACAGATCCCTTTCTTCCCTACTTGCTAGTGGCTTCCTATCTCCAGCCACAGGAGTGGGCCTGGCCCTCATGTGAGGTCAGGGCAGAGTGCTAGGGAGATAACACCCCCAAACAACCCAACCAACGGGAAGGTGCATCACTAGATGGATAGTCCAACTTCCTTAACATTGGTGGGACAATTCTGAGGTGGTTCCACATGGTCGTTTGGGGGTCCCCATCAGGATTGAGCCCCACCTGCCCACAGCACTGACCCACTGGTTACTTCCTTCCCTCTCCATCTCACATGTCTATTCCCTCCCTGTGCTTCCTGGGAACACCTACTGTCTTAGTCTGTTAGGGCTGCCGTAACACAATACCACAGACTGGGTAGCTTAAATGACAGAAACTTATTTTCTCACAGTTTAGGAGGCTAGAAGTCCAATATCAAGGTGCCCACAGGGATGGCTTCTCTTCAGGCTTCTCTCTTTGGCTTGCAGTTGGTCGCCTTCTTGCTGTGTCCTCACATGGCCTTTTCTCTGTGCATGCATCCCTGGTGTCTCTTCCTCTTCATATAAGGACACCTACTGGATTAGGGCTCCACCCTTAGGACCTCATTAAATCTTAATTACCCCTTTAAAGGCCCTATTTCCAAATACAGTCTCATTGGGGGTTAGGACTTTAACACATGAATTTGGGGGTCATGCAATTTAGTCCATAACACCTACCAAATAAATTACTTGCACTCAAATCCTTCTCTCAGCTTATGAACCCAAATTAAGACAGCCATACACCAATTTGCCTTAGCTCCTGAAAAAAATTGTTATAAAGAACACACACACACCTGGTTTGATAAAACAGAGATTCTTGACATCAGAGAATGCCACTGAGTATCCCAAGCCAGATTCCTTGAAGGCTTGGATTGAATAATCTGAGAATAGAAGTTGGGGTTGGGACATTCTCCTTAAGAGAATGCACCTAAGGATTCATAGGATTTTGCTTTTTCTGCACCTAGTTCCTTTGTGCCACACTGTTTACCATTGTTCTGCACAGAGGCAGGTTGGGTGCACAACTAATCTGGACTGATGGGAGGAAAGTCAGGAGACAGATTTCCCAGGGGCGTTTCATCTCGGGAAGGCCTCATGTGTTTTCTGGGCACATATCTAAAGCAGTTCCACGATAGATCATTCAGGGTCCTCCCATCAGGAGCCCCTTTCAGATTGTGGCTCACCTTACATGAGAGTCACTGTGGTGGGTCCCTGAACCAGTGTACTCTCCCAAACTGTGGTGTGAGCAAACCTCACACCTTGCACATCTTGCAAGTGCATAAACTACTATTTTTCAAATATATGCAGATACTGTGGTGATGAAGAAAACAAAAATTCATTTTGCAGTGTTACTGAATTCATTGTAGCTTTTAATCATGTGGTTTTCAAATCAAAGGATATTTAAACTACACTAACATATGAAGATATTCAAATAAAATATATTTATGTGAAAAGGGATCATCCTACTCAAAATTTTGGAGTCGTTATTCTCATTTGTAACAAAGAGACATTTCTAACTCAGCTGAACCTCTGTGGACAGGGTGTAAGAAGAGAGTGCGCAATCTGCATCCTGTTCACAGACCCTTCATCACTTGAATAGTTTCCTTAACAGTCATTGCCCGTGCCCGTGGTTCTTTTGTTCTAGCCATCCTTGTTCTCCACTTGCTCTTCTCTGTCTTGCTATCTTCTCCTGCCAACATCTTTAATTCTATTCAGGCAGGCTTTCCCTCTTCACCTTGATCAATACTTTCTGTATTCTTCACTCCCTCCTTTTAATTACCGTTTCATTGAACAGCCATCTTAATCCCACCCACAAGTATCAGGTTTGAAGACCTGTACTCAAATGCAGAGACAGAGAATTAGACTAGAGAAGATTCACTCAAATATATATTAATTCTTCAAGATCAGCTGCACCCAGTGCGGCAGATGTGGCTGATGCCCAGCCATAGCTCCTTAGGATGCGCCATTTCCCTGCCCATCGGCCTAACTTCCAGCTGCCAGCACCTTCAATGCTTTGCCTTTGGGCTCTCTCTAATAGTGTCTGTTCCACCCAAGTGCAGGGCAGGGCAGAAGTGCTAGGGCATTAACACCTCCCAGGGTCCCCTCAACCAATGACTGATGGGAATTGGTTGACAAATGCCCCAGCTCCCTCACCCCTCAGGTGGGATAACTGAGGTGTATGTTCTACACTGGCTCCCCGAGTTCTCCAGCATGATTAAGCTCCAGGAGTCCACAGGAGTAACTTGCTTCATAAAAAACTTTGTGTTGTCTTCCTTCCCTCCCTTGTCTCACTCCCCTACTCCCCTAACGATGTTTCCTGGGATCCCTTCCCAAATAACCTTGTACTCCAATCCTTGTCTCAGAGATTGCTTATGGGGAAATCCAAATTAAGATGCCCTGGGAAGTTCTTTGCCCTTATACATTTTTTTTTTTTTGCCCTTATACACTTTAAACAATCTATTTCTGGATTAAAGAAAAGGATATTTTGGCTGTCTTCTAGTACTGCTTGGATTTGTAATTCCATTACCTGGAGTTGACACTTAAATAGCTGTGAGCTGGACAAGCCACTTAACCTCTTCATGCCTCAGTTTCCTTATTGCAGAATAAAGGTTTGGATTGGAGCAGTGATTTTCAAAGTATGGGATTCCTCTGAAGTACTTTAAAGATTCTCCAGACAAAAATGAAATCTGAAAATGAAAACCCGCTCAAAGAATCGGTCAAATTAAATTACAAAATTGCAGAGGAAGGGCAAGAATACACTATTGGGTTGGGAGACAGTTTTCCTTGGGTCTCTCTGTTTCTGCTCATCTTGCAAACAGAGGCACTGACACTTTTATTCCAGACTATATTTTCAAAGACGTTATATAGCAAGGAGCCTTGGGAAATAGAGGTAGTGTCTCCCAACAGGCCAGTGGCAGGTTTGTTTACTGTTCAGTATCATAAAGATAATGTGTCCCTCCAGTGCAGTGATTGAGCAGCGCTGTTTGCTTGTAGCCCATTATAAGAAACTCAAGTTCCCTGAGGTTTCTCAGAGCTGATGTAAACCTGCTGCATGCACAGCATGTACTGGGCCAATCCGTGTTACCCCCGTGAGACTCGGGAGGCAAGGGGAAGCTAAGCTGGCATGAAGCTCCTGCTACTTGCTCTCTGGGAGTACTAAAGCCCTTTGTCTCTGACCCAGGAATCTCGTGTCTTCTGCCAGCATTCATGAAACAATGGCAAGCTTTTAGCTCACAAATCAGGTAAATTTCAGACCCTTCACAGTACCTGACATTTGGAAAATGTTACTGAATCCTGTGCTATTGGTGTTACCAATGAAATGTAGGCTGATAAAGGGTTTGTACAATACTGTGATGACCATTGTCCAACAGCATAGTCTAAAATAGAATCTTAGAGTGCAGAGCCAAGGTTCTGAAATCATTGGCTTGAAGACTGAGATTAGTAAAATCTTTACATTTCAAATAGGCAATTTTATGGATGTTGGTGATTTCTCCATTTTGGTTGTTTTGTATATGTTCTTTCAGACAAATAAAAGGGTTATTTATCACTTATAAAACACTCACCACAGATATATTAGGAGAAGAAAATTTTATCTGCTTAGAACACAAATAACACACCACAAATAACCTTATAAAAATGTTAACAATGTTTGTATCATAAGTGATAGTAGTGGTGGAAAACTATTCACATAAAAATTATTGCCAACATGTGTGCAAGTAGTGTATTTGCGTAATAAGCCCTGGCTGTTATGAAAAAGGCAACTTCGTTTTTTAAGTGTTGAATAATGTCATACAAGTTGCCAACTTTATTAAGGGATAGTCTTCCCATTGCAAACTTTTCAGTTATTTACAATGATAAGTGTGGTGAATTCCAGAATTTACTTTTCATATTGAAGTTCACTGTTATACTGAGGTGAGGCATCAGTGTAAACGCTTCAAACGAGACAGAAATTACTATGGTATAATAAAAGCATCTTTAGCTAAAACTCTCAAATACAGCGTGGCTGTGCTGGTCTGCATATCTTGCTGATATTTTTATTAAAGAATTAAATTTGGCAATGTAAGGCCTCTATGTCACCATGCCTAAAATTACAGTTAAAATGTCAGCAATGAAACTGAAAGCTAAAGTTTGGACTTGAAATGCAAAACAAAGTAAATTAGACTGTTTAAAAACTTCAAATTACTATCTGACAGAGAACTGTATATTACTGTGTCTGATTTTTTAAAAAGTAATATGGTTGTATATTAATCAGGTTGTGTTTGAAAAGTATTTCCTGCCCAGTAATAATTAAAACTGGCTGCGGTATTTGATTGACTGCTCCAAACTGAACAACTAGCAATTAAGAAATAATAGCACTTATATGATATTGTTAAATAAAAATTGCTTTACTATTTCTCTATCAAGTTTCTGAATTAGCTTAATTGATGTGGATCCTAGATTGCTACAAAGCTGTTTTTAAAACTTTTACCATTTGGAACTACTTGTGTTTGTCAATTACAATGGCTTTAATTCTGTACAGCCACACTGAAGGGGGCATAAGATTGCACCTGACATCCGTAAGTCCCAATTCCTAAACTGCGTATTCATGTTATTATTCTCAATGATTTATTTTCTGAGTAAATGTTATGGATTTCAATGTGTAAAATAAATTTATGCTAACAAAATGCCATATTTTCTTTTTTACAAGTTAGAGTTCTACCTAAGATTTTATTTTTGTAAGAATCTTTTGGAGGTAAAAAATTATTTTTAAAATCCCTAGACTAATTGATTTTTTTTTCATTTCTAAAGACTATTCCTCTAATTTGAACTTAAAACAAACTTCTATTTTTCAAAATTATTGAATCAGAAGACTGAACTATTATACAAATTGACGTATATCCAAAAGATACACGCACACACACACACATTCTTGTCTTATTGTCCAGCATTACCTTCTCTAACGCAATCCAATTGCACGCTTTAGTCACTACCTGAATCAGATGCACCAGCTTTTCTGATTATTCAGTTTGTACGTCCTCATTTCTCTTTCCTCAAGCTAGTTGTTTTTGGTCTAGTTCACTGCTCATCTATACTTTTGGATGGATGACGTAATTTATGAATAACAATAACAAAAATGGAAAGCAGGTAATTTTGGTACTTTGTTAACTCTAATAAAAAGCTTTTAGTGGAGTAAATATTTGGAATTATTGGCTGGGATAATATTTTAGTCTTTCATGCTGCCATATGAAAATATCTGTAACATGAAGGATTCTGGGGAAATCTTGCATCACACAATTGAAATACTCTATATCTCTGATCACGGTGTTGTGCCCCGGGCTATGTATTAGTTATCTCTTGCTATGTAACAAATTACCCTAAAATTTAGCACTTAGAGCAACATACATGTATGAACTCACAGTTTCTGTTGGTCAGAATTCGTGGAGCAGTTTAGCTGGCCGTGTCTGAATCCAGGTCTCTCGTGAGATTATAGTCATACTGTTGTCCAAGGCTGTGCTCTCATCAGAAGGCTCTACTGGGGAAGGAGGATCTGCTTCTATGCTGACCCATGTGGTTGTTGGCAGGATGCAGTTCCTCACAGGCTGTTGGACTGAAGGCCTGAATTCCTCACTGGCTGTTGTCTGGAGGCCTCCTTCAATTCCTTTCCACATGGGCCTCTCCATAGGTCAGCTCACAACATGGCAGCTGACTTCCCTCAGCCCGAGCAAGAGAAAGACCAAGAGAGGGTGCCCAAGACAGAAGCCACAGTCTTTTTGTAACCTAATCTTGAAGGTGACATCCTATCACATTTTCCATATTCTCTTTGTTAGGAGCAAGTGACTAGGTCCAGCCCATACTGGAGGGGAGGGCACAGGAGCATTAACACCAGGAGGTACAGATCATTGGAGGTCCACTCAGAGACTGCTGCCCACAGGGTGCTGTGCAGAAACCACATGCTTCTCCCACAGTCCCCACTCTCCCAGTAAATCCGGCTCCTACCTAGCAGATAGCAGCCTGAGTGAGCCCAGATCACATAGAAAGTAGGTCTCTGTGGCTGACATCCCTCTGTTCCTGAAACGAAAAGGAAACAATGGCTTCCCTGTCCTTATCTTGCGAGCATTTTGTAGCCATGCAAGTCAGAACATGGGGATGGCAGTGACAGTTGATCGAGAACACAGCCACACCTGTCAGTGCAGATTCTGAGAGTCTTACAGTGTGCCCCACCAGAGCTGGAAATGGCAAGCCAAACTCTGCTCCGTGAAAACCACAGAGCACACCACAAGAGGCCCAAAGCGCCTCTCTTCCTCTGTAATCATACTTTGTCACTATCTGTCAGGTTGTTTCCATGTCTCACTGCATATAAAGCGACTTTTTATGGTTAAAAGAATTCTTTCCTCAAATTGGGGTTGATGTACAGCAGGTCTACTGCAGCTGAGCCTTCGCTGCCCTGACTCCTGCCGCAGCAGCTTCTGGGACTTACTAATTGCGTGTGCCCAGGTTTCAGTACTGTGCTTGCCTCAGCTGCTACTGAAAGCAGCGGCTGACAGCGCCCAGCTCTCTGCATGGCCCAAGTCCCTGCCTCACCCATTAGCAGCAGCTGCATGGAGAGCCACCTGGGTGAAGCCCGATTACCTGCCAGCTGCCACTGCTAATAAAAATAGTATCTGCACGATGGGGTTAAATAAGGCACTGGATATATGCATGGAAAATGTGTCTTTACATGGAAAAAGCTGTATGATGAGTTTACTCATATCCTGAAATGCAGAGTAGATAAGAGGGGATGATAGTCTCAATTTGGGGACAATGTGGAGCGTCACTCCTCATAAGAAACACCCAAAGAGGGTGACCTAGAACAATGGCCGAGGAAAGCTCCGGTTTTCATCGGTTAGCATTATAACTCAAAACATTCATAGTTTCGAGTGCAGACATTCCAAGTACAGGTTGTTTTTTGCGGAAAGGTAATTAGGGTTGCAGTCTTGACCAGCCTTCATGAAACCTCACTGCGGAGCGTTCAGCGTGCTGTGGGAATGCTCGTGACTGCCAGGGCGGAGCGGTTTGGTTGGCTGAGATCCCATTGCCCCACCTCTCCTCACTGCAGATTGCAGGGGGAGAAAGGAGTGATGCCCCGAGCTATTTGAAGGCTGTGTACGTGAACTAAAGAGGCAGACATATTTTTAGCCCAAATTTATAAACTTTTACTACCTTAAGCCTAAGACTGAAGAGGAGAGTAAGTTGGCGGGTCCTTCTCCTCCACCTTAAGCTTTCTTTTTAAGTTTTTAGAAATCATTCTTGACCTGGAATGCGATGAATTCTGAAATATGGTAATTAACTGTTTATAATACAAACAATCGGCAGCATATCCTCAGTCGGGTCCTCAAGATGAAGCATCAGAGATATTAGAATTCTTTTCCAAGCAGCTCTTCAAACCTGCGTTAGTTTTGACTTCTAACCTTTGCCAGTGCACAGAAGACACCAACGCTCCTCTTCCCGTGTCAGAAACTCAGGGGATTTATCTTCCACTTTGAGTGAAGGCTGGCTGACACAAGCTCCAGGAAAGAGCTTAGAGGTAAAACTCTAGAGAAGATTAAAGGGCAGACCCATGATAAAGGGAGTCATGGCGTTCAGAAGGTAGACACGGAGTTTGGCCGGGCTACTTGCATCTGGGTTGCTTCTTTTATGCCTAAACTGATTCCTAAGTGTCTCCATTTTCTATATCTACAGATTGCAAAATATTAATAATAAATGAATATCAAAAACAGAATCTTTTCACTTAATACTACTATACTCCTTTTTAAGTAAATATAAGTAAATATAATATTTAAGTAAAAAGATATTTTTAAGTAAATATAATATTTTAAGTAAATATAATAACTTCAAATTTTCAGGATTGACAAAATAAGAAATTAATTTTTTTAACCGACACCTCCAATTTGATAATTCTTATGGTATCATCTATTATGTGTCTACATCTATTGTACTCTTTCCCACTAAATGTCTTCCACTCAATGTTTCCAAAGATCTGTCTTTCCATGGAAACACGTCTCTGGCTTTATGACAAAGATCAGTGGATAAATACTTTACAATTGATGGACATTTACTCTACAAGCTCCTGAGGTCAAATTCATCTGTTCCACCGAGTAAAAGGAGGCACGGATAAGCACATGCACACAACTGTTTATCACAAGTTAATATTGTGATGCACACACCAGGGCTCCCCCCCACCCCTTCCCCTATTTCCTTGTGCCCCCCATTCTGTGAAGTTCATATGGTGGCTTTTGGTTCTCAGCAAAGAGAAGGAGTGTAAGAAGAGAGTGAGAGATGGAGAATCCTGTGTCATGCTTCTCCTGATCTTGGCCCAGGAGAAAGAAGAAAACCCCAAAGAGGGCTGAGGATTCAGAGATTACAGAGGTCGTGAGCTCCCTTTCTTGGGTAGAACCCCAGGAGGCACCGAGATCCTCCATCTGGGGCCAATCGAATGGAGCTAGTTCACTTCTCGATTATTCCTAGAGCCCAAAGGAGTACAGGGGCAGCAAATTGGCCCATGCAACAGAGGATGGCACAGATAGCACAACAGTTGGCCAGATCCGATGAGGCCCTGTGAAGTTCAAGGCAGGGTTCCACAGCAACCTGCCTCACTCAAGGAAGATGGACATCCCTGGAGTGCCAGTTGACATAGATGGCATCACCCAGAGAGGTCCCCTGTCCCTTCCCCTGCCCTCCTGCACTGACACTACATATGCAGATCAACCTCAGGAAAAGTGTTGTATATGTGTATCTGAGGGGACACTGAAGTCCCTAAGGCTAAGTTTCTACCACCTGGGGGACTGTACCCTCCAAGTTCAGTTCAGTATAGACTAATTAAGGTTCCTTTGGGTTTCTGGATGCTGTTCCTATAAACATCTATATGATGTTCTAATTACAGGTTTTCCAACTCTGAAGTAATACAAAACTGATTTCAGAAAGGTGTTTTTATATTTGCTCAGAGAATGTTTATCATGTAGTGTGAAATAGTTCTTTCTTTTTTAACAGCTTTATTGAAGTATAATTGATATTTTATAAATTTCACCTGTTTAAATTGTGCAATTTGATAAGTTTTGAGACATTTATACACCCAAGAAACTGTCACCACCATCAAGAAAAATGAACATATCTATCACGAACAAAAGTCCTTAATTCTTCAACATCTACAATGGCTAGAAGAGGTAGGCTGTGTAATGGCCCCAGAGACTATTACTTTATATGTAAGAAGGGTCTTTGCAGATGTGATTAAGTTAAGATCCTTGAGATGGAGAGATTATGCTGGATTATTAGGGTGGGCCTTAAATGCAATCACATGTATCTTTACAAGAGGGAGGCAGATGGATATCTGACCACAGAGAGAAGTCCAGGTGATGGAGGCAGAGTCTGAGAGAGGATGCTGTGTGCTGGCTTGGAAGAGGGAGGAAGGGACCAGGAGCCAAGGAAAGCAGAGAATGAAGCTCTACATGCTGGAAAAGGCAATGAAAGAGATTCTCTCCTGGAGCCACCAGAGGGAACTGGACGCTGCTGACATCATGGGTTCAGCCTTATAAAACTCATTTCAGACTGCTGGCCTCCGGAACTGTAAGAGAATATGTTTCTGTTCACGGTAATTATTGCAGCAGCCATGGGAAACTAATACAAGTCTCTTTTGACTCATCTGAAATAACAGTTTTATAGCAGTTAGATTGGATCTGAAGATAGAATGGACCAAAGACATGGGCTTAGGGTCACTCAAGATGTCCAACCAGATGGTCCTTCTCAGCTCCAACATGCTTTGATTATCTGAATAACCAGCACCTCCCTTTCCTGGAATTTCCACCTTTCAAGGAATCTGCTATACAAGTCTGTTTTTAAAAATTAGATGGTTTAAAACCCTACACAAAAATTTTTGAAAATAAAAGAAAGTAATCTCACATCATCCTACGGCCATAGCCCAGCCATCATTATCTTTTTGGCATATTTCCTTCCAGGCTTTTTTTCAAATGAGTATTTTACCTTCATAGTTGGTTTTACTTTTTATTGTCCATACAAATTTACAGCTCGTTTCACTCAATAATATTTTCTCCATGTTGCATTATAATTACTGCTTGCCATCTGTAATGTGCCACTAAGTGCACATACCAGAATCCAGCTGTTGGACTTTCTTCTGACTTTTTCATATAAACTCTTTAGTAATTGTCGTCTTATATATATGTTTTTCCATACTTGAGAATATTTTCTTAAAGTAGAGTTTTATAAGTGGGATTATTGGAACAAAGAAAATGAATATTTTTTCACTGTTTATACACGTTTCCAAATTCTTTTTAAAAAATATAATATGGTAATAATGAATGTACAGATTTCACTAAGCTTTGATCAGAATTGGGTAATAAATATTTTTAAATTCAATTTAAAAAGTGACAAATGTGGCCACTGTTGTTTTCATTTACCTAACTTCAATTACAAGTGAGAATCACTGTTTTTTCCTCCATATTTTGATCATTAATTCTATTTCTATCCCTGTCCATAAATTATCTACTGTGTTCTTTTGCATTTGGCTATCAAGGTTTCAATGTTCTTATTTACTCAAATGACCTCTTTATCTAATAAATATATTGAGATTTTTCTATCTAATTTGTCCCAGTCTATAGTGTTCTTTCTTCTCTTTGGTTTTCCATAAAGTGCTAAATGTTTAAATGGTCAAATCTTTCTTTTATGACTTACTGTGTTACTTCTGTGCTTAGGAAACTCTTCCTCCTTCAGGGTTTTGATAAACATTATATTCATTTTATTTAAGGTTCTCCTGTGCTTAGCTGTTTAAATTTTCTGAAATTTCAAATAAAATCTGAAGTAAATAAACACAATTATTCTTTCTTGGACTCCCACCCTGGTTCCCACCCTTGCCCCATCTTGTTGGGACTCCACCCCCACACTGCTCTCCACTTCCTCTGCTTCTTTGAGCAGAAACTGGAACGGTTTTGTGGCAGGCAAAGAGAAGGGCCCATAGGTGCACATCCCTTCCTTTGGCCTTCTTGGTCCTCTCTTGAATAGAGAGCTACTCACCTTGGCCTAGTTACACCAGATACCACCAGAACATTCTGGCACAGTCATCCGTAGACCGTGTTGGATACCCTTCTAATTTAGGAAGGGAGAGATGAGGGAAGTTGCAGCAGCTGAGATGTGTCAAGCCTGGAAATTGCCTTCTGACGTGGCATTGTGAAAAAGTCTGCTGTCTGCTGTGGTGTCACCCTGCTCCCCCCACAGCTCTGGAGTCGGGGGTGCTCCCTTCACTTGAGGGAAGGGGACAGTCGGAAAATCTTCCTGAGGCCATGCAGATGCCTCAGAACTTTCCCTGGAGCTGTCTCTTCTGCCTTTTTCTCTTTCCAGCTTTGTGGAACTTTATGCATTCTGGAGTGTGGAGACCTCCACCAGTTGATAAAATTCTCACAACTATTCTTTTCTGAAGAGCTTTAAAAAGAAAATAGATGGCCATTTCTCTGAGAGAGTTTAATTATGATCCTGCCCTATGGCAGCATGATGAATTGGATGACATCTCAAAGTCTTTCTAAAGGAGTGATTTTGGCATATCTAAAGCCATTTGTCTAGTCTGGAAGCAAGGGGAGAAAAATTCTAATGGTCTTAATGTGGAGAAAGTCCACGAAGTTACATTTTTCAGAATTTTACTTAGTTCATCTCAGGAAATAGACAGTTACTTTCAAGCTCTGATAATGCTCAGTCTCAGCCCGCCAGCCACACCAGCCTGCATATGTATCAAGATTTTCTGAATTCCCAGCAAGAATGTGTCCCTCCCCAGTGCAAAGATGGCAAGGATTGGCAAGAATGAAGTTTTCCATGAGCTGTGGAAACCACTACCACAGAAACAGACGTGAGTCCTAGCAACTCAGGAGAAACACAACTTCATTTCCTATTAATTTTTTATCATCCCGTACCACCTTTGCTACAGAAATTTCAAATCTTATCAATCCTTCACCATTCATTCAGAACCATTTTGAGTGTAGAGGGAAATGACACCTTTATTCTTTCACATGATGAAAATTAATTTAGCCTGTTTATATCATATCTTTGTTTGTTTAGATTCCAATACATTAAGTTCTCTTTATTAAGACTTGAGTAATCTTATACCTTCCCTAAACGTGGTCCTGAACTTATTTCATTAATGATATTCTTTTGTTGGCAAGGCAGGTTTGGAATCTTAAAATGTCTTTTGAGCCTGTATTATCATCCACTGAGATTAAAATAATGCTTTACTTTTGTTAATGTGTCTGTTTAAAAAGGTAAATGTTCTCTCCTTGAAGACTTAAATAATTTAATTTAGATGACTTTTAATAATAATATCCTTATGCACAATTTGATAAGTTGACAAACAATATATCCCTTTGATTGATAAATATTAACAAATAATTACAGCAGTGTAATGAGGATACTACTCAAGGAAACAACACTTTTATTGGAATAAATATTATGTCAAGAGAGGGTCATCCCTAAACAACAGGGAAGAGTTGTGTCTTATTTAATAAATGGTGTCAGGATAAGTGTTTGGCGGTTTAGGGGGAAAATCTACTTAGATCTTATACCAAAGACTGGTAATTTTCCTCTGGGTCCGTTCTCCCCTTCCTCTTTAATAATAAGTCCTCTGACGGGCTGGCCGGGTGGTGTAGTGGTTAAGTTCGAGCTCTCTGCTTCAGCGGTTCGGGGTTCACAGGTTTGGATTCCAGGTGCGGACCTATGCACCGCTCATCAAGCCATGCTGTGGTGGGGTCCCTGGCTGATCTTATGGAGCACAGCTTCCTATCCTGACCTGCCCCCAGCCCTTGACAACCATTGGCCATCGTATAAGAAAGTAATGATCAAATTGAATGAATAATAGAATATTAGAAATGGAAGCCAAGGACAAAAGATACAAGAAGTTCATAGGAACGGAAATATGGGTAGCTCTTGAACATGTGAAAGAATGTTCAATTTACTCCTAATAATAAAAAGTAAATTAAAATAGCATTTTTTTAACAGTTTTTATTTATTTATTTATTTATTTTTTTGTGAGGAAGATCAGCCCTGAGCTAACATC
This sequence comes from Diceros bicornis minor, assembly GCF_020826845.1. Lineage (NCBI taxonomy): Eukaryota > Metazoa > Chordata > Mammalia > Perissodactyla > Rhinocerotidae > Diceros > Diceros bicornis. The sequence goes on from NC_080779.1 coordinate 8,016,911, forward strand.
CATGCTAATCCTCCTCTTTTTTTGCTGAGGAAGACTGGCTCTGAGCTAACATCTATTGCCAATCCTCTTCCTTTTTTTTTTCCCCCAAAGCCCCAGTAGATAGTTGTATGTCATAGCTGCACATCCTTCTAGTTGCTGTATGTGGGACGCTGCCTCAGCATGGCCGGAGAAGTGGTGCGTCGGTGCCCGCCCGGGATCCGAACCCGGGCTGCCGGTAGTGGAGTGCGCGCACTTAACTGCTGAGCCATGGGGCCGGCCCTAAAATAGCGTTTTTTAACCTCTCAGATTGGCAAATAATTAACATAAATTGATAAAACAAAAACAGTAAGCTTCAAGTGAATAAGCGAGGAAAGGATGCAAATAAAAATCATACAGAAAAAGAAATACATATTGAAAACAACAAGCCAACATTTCCATATGTTAATTGGCAATGTTGCCAATATTATGGTGAAATGGGTACATTCCAACAATGTTGAGATGATGAAATTGAGTACAACCCTTATGGAGAACCATAAAATTGTTTTTTGCTAGCCTTTGTCAATCTATTTTAATGAAATGATTTAAAATACAGCAAAGGCTACATACATAAAGATATTCAAAGCAATATCATTGATAATAGTGAAAAATTAGAATCAAGATGCCCAACAAAAGGAAAATGGTTATTATGTAACCACTCAGTGGAATAGTGCAATCATTTAAAGTGATACTGATGAGGGGCTGGCCCCGTAGCTTAGCGGTTAAGTGCTCGAGCTCCACTACTGGCAGCCCGGGTTCAGATTCCGGGTGCGCACCTACACACTGCTTGTCCAGCCATGCTGAGGCCACGTCCCACATACAGCAACTAGCAGGATGTACAACTGTGACATACAACTATCTACTGGGGCTTTGGGGAGAAAAAGGGGAAAAAAAGGAGGAGGATTGGCAATAGATGTTAGCTCAGGGCCGGTCTTCCTCAGCAAAAAGAGCAGGATTGGAATGGATGTTAGCTCAGGGCTGATCTTCCTCACACACACACACAAAAAAATGATATTGATGAAACTGCAACAAATCACAAGAAGAAGATTGATATGTTTTTTAAGTGAAAAAAGCAAGATTCAAAACTGTATTCAATACGTTAATTTTGCTGTTACATTTTCTATACCTACATTGCCAGACTCTGGGTCTTCGGTCCCCATCTGTCTTTTCACCATAATCCTGCATTTCAGATGCGTATCTCCACCTGTGTGCTCCTTATCCTCCTCCAACAAGCCCTCCACACTTCTGCCAAACTAATCCATTCACTGTTTATTCAACAAATATTTATTGAGTGCTAATCACTAGCCACGAATAGTTCCAGAAGCCTGGGATACTCCACTGAACAAAACAAAGAACTGTGATCTCACAAAGCTTACGTCCTAGTCAGGGGAGACAAACCATAAATATAAACCAACAAATTCTAATACAGTACTTTAGGAGACGGTTAGTGCTGGTGGGAAAAAAAGAAAATGGGCTGGAGGTAGGTGCAGTATTAAACAGAGCACTCAGAATATGAACTCAGCGGGAAAGGGAGACTTGAGCAAAGAATTAAGGAAAGGATGGAGTTAGCCAAGTGGGTATTTGGGGCAAAAGCATTCCAAGCAGAGGGAACAGCCCAGCAAAAGCTCCGAGGTGGAATGGTGTGCACCACGTTGGAGGCCCATCGTGGCTGCTGTGTAGACTGGATTGGGTGAGGAAGGTGTGGTGAGAGATGGGGAGCCAGATCACCCAGGCTCTTTTAAGGATGGTGGCTCTGATCTGAGTGAGGTGGGGCAGCATGGTGGTTCTGAGCAGGTGAGGGGTGTGCTCTGACCCGGGTCTTAGAACAGTTTCTCTTCCGGACTAAGAATGGAATGAGTGGCAACAGTAGAAATAGGGAGACCAATTAGGGGACCCTTCCAGTTGTCCAGATGAATGATGAGAGTGGCTCACACCGGGGGGTAAGAAGTGATCCGATTCCGAATACCTTTTGAAGGTAGAGCTACAGAATTTCCTGATGAGATATGTGAGTGAAAGAGAAAAAGCAAGGATGATGGCAAGGCTTTTGGCTTGAGCAACTGGGAGGATGTGATTGCCCCTGACTCACATCCAATGTGATACCAAATTTGAGAAGTCATCTAGACATCCAAGTGGCAGTGTTGAACAGACGGGATTGTATGAGTCTGCAGCGTGGAAGATACAGCCAGACTACATTTCGAACACAAGTTAATGTGGATACATCCCTGTGGGAAGATTGAGTTGAGTGCTGTTGACAAGTTTGCGTGATGTTATGTTACTCACTTCCTTTGCAGGTTTTCCCCTATTTCAGAGCTAATAATTTTCTTTTAGGTCTCAAGGGCCCTGCAGAGTCTGCAGGCCTTGGGTGCTGTGTCTGTGGCTCTGATGCATTACATGGGCTGGCAGAGTGGACGGTGCCCCTTCACCATGAGCCGTGAGCTACCTTTTCAGCTCAATTTTTGCCACTGTCCCCAGCATACCCTCTGCAGCTCATCCAGAAGCACCTCCCTGTATTTCTTCTAAACAGCCTCACGCTTTGTACCTTTGATTACACTGCTCAGGGTACCCCAAATGCTGAGTCCTCCCTTTTCTTATTACGTGTTTGTTGATTTAAGTACTAAAGGCCAGAGAAGGGAAATACCCCAAAATGATAGGAGTTGTGTTATGGTGATGGGCTTCTGATAATTTTCCCTGCATTTTTGAGAATTCTGTAGTTGAGCTGTACTGTTGGAACAACGTGTAAGTTTTAGAAGTCCATTATTTTTCCTTCCTTGAAAATTAACTGCAGAAAGATTGATGATAAAAATATCATACGGATGCTGGCTTTTTAGTTTACATGCAACAGCTAATGATGGTTTCTAATAAAAGGACCTCTGTGACTGTCTTCCTGCCTTTACTTAAATGCTTGTGATTTCACGTTCTTATTGCATTTGAAACGAGCCAGTTCACAAATTAATTCAAAACGATAGCAGTGCGTTTTCTGCAAAGCGAAAACTCTGCCTGAGCAGGGACATTTGGTTCTTAGACGAGAACCTCAGTTCCAAGCCAAGCTTAAGAGGTCATTGACGTATTCGTTTCTGGGCACATGGTGGAAAGAGAAGTTCTGAGCCCCAACTTCTTTACATATCAGGTGGCTGGGTGGGACCTGGGTCTGGGGGAAAGGTGCGTATGAGAACGTTTCAAGGTAATGTGACAGAATTTCAGGGTGTCTGGTATGAGGGGGCTGTGGCATAGAGTGGGGGAGCAGGTGTCCCGGCTGCAAATTCTCACCCTCTGTGACACCAGGCAAGTCTCTTACTATCTGACGTCTCTGTTTCCTGATTTATAACTAGAGATAATAAAAACTATGTCGCAGGGTTTAGTGTTTGTGTACGGACTTCGAAAGTTGGGGACACGTGTGCCGGAAGTGCCGTGCTCTCAGTAAATATCGATTTCCCTTCTTCTTTTTGCTGGGATATTATAACATTTGAGGTGTTATTGATCTAATAAATCCACATGCTGTGGTGGCTTATAAAGACTGTGTTGATATCAAAGATGCCTTAACACTTACCCTGGTTCTCAAATAATCAGACTGAATATTTATATAATAATGGCTGACGTTACAGAGTGCCAGCCAGGGGTCTAGGCATTGGATGTACATTTACACAACAGCCCTGTGTGGCAGGAACTGTGATTGTCATCCTGCTCTTACCGTGAGAAACAGGCTTCGCAGAGAGGGGAGGCAAACGCCCCTCACGGTCAGTAGCTGGGAGAGGCAGGTTTTGAACCCAGGCTGTCCAGGCCGTTAACCGTTGCACCACACTGCCTTTCTGCAAGTGTTTATCTCCTCAGCGCAGGGTGTGAACGCCCCTATCAAAGGGCTCTCGTATCCTAAATACACCAGTAGCTCCTGCTGAATCAGTCCTGTTGACGAGGCTCCCGAGAAGATCTTAATTCACTGTGACTCCAGCATGGCTATTTTCAACCTTCCTGTGTGATTATTATGCACACAATGACATTGGCAAACACATGACGTGGAATGAAACAAAGCATTCCTGGAAACTAGATTTGCTGCAGGACTGTCATTGTCTCCCGCTTCCTCCCCTCTCCACTAGGAAGCCCCCAGCCCTATGGAGGGACTCCAGAAAACGCTGTCCTTCCAGTTTTACCCCTTACACTCTCTGCCAGCCATCTCACCCACTCACGTCTTCCACTTGGGCTCAATCAACAAAGGCAAGTCAATGCCTTGGATCCTTCAACAGAGGAGTGTCAGGACGTCAAAGTCAGCCACTTTATGCTGGAAGGTCAACAGAGGAGTGTCAGGACGTCAAAGTCAGCCACTTTATGCTGGAAGGTGTTACCTTTCAGTGCATGCCTGTAAGGGCAACTGTCAGATCTTTAAGGCTTTGAAATGTCAAGGCCCATATTCATCTGTTTACCACTATTGACATCTGACTGACTGAAAATTCCCTTTGAATCTTGTTCACACATTTGAACTCCTCCATCTTATTGTTTCTGGTGCTCAAGAGGATGTCAACAAATAGCACAACTCCGATGGCTATATTGTAAATTCCTGTGCATGCGTCATCTCCTTTGCTAGGAATCTGCCTTAAGCTCCACACACAGACAGAACCTAAATCTTTGTCCAAAAATGCCAGAGTGTGTGAGCGCAGGAAAAGACTGCAGGGGGGTATCTGCTGATGAAGTGGACATTCCTCAAAGATGGAAGGTAGAATCTATTCAGTAAATGCCAGACGCCTGAGGGAATTCACGGCAGGAAGTGACAGCTGGGTCATGGTAGGAGGAGGAGGGTAACTGGCTGAATTAAGATTTAGATCAGAGTTAACACTCTTACACTTATGAAATTTACAATGCAATGTTAAATGAGTTAAACTTGGGGATCAAAATAGTGTCTGACCTGTATTTGAATTTCACACCCTGTTTCCAATCCTTGCCATTTCCGTGCACTCTGTGTTCTGTTAGCTGGATGAAGTGAAATAACAGATAATCCACTGCCCCCTCAGCAGAGAATCATCTGTCCAGGGGCTCTCACACTTGAGCGGACATTGGAATCCCCTGAGCTTATTAAAGCACAGATTACTCTGCCCACCCCCAGAGTGTATGAATCAAAACTCGAGGGTGGGCCTGAGAATTTACATTTCTAACACGTCCCAGGTGACACAGACCACACTTTGAGAACCACTGGTCCATGTAACATGGACGATGAATTTTTGCTGGTTTCTATAAATCCAATAAAGCTGGATTAAGGGTGAGAAAGGAATTGGTTTTGGATTTAAACAAACCTGGGCTAGGGTCCCAGCTCTGCCGATTACCAGCTGTGTGAACTTGGAGAAATTAAACTCCTGGAGCTTCAGTTTCCTTACTTGCAAGATATGGATAATAAAATACCTAGCAGAGTTGTTGCAATGATACAGAGGCTGTATAGATTCCACAAATATTAGCTAATAGGATCTCTGCTACCCCAGACCTTAGTCTCTACATGAACCTTGATTGCATATAATAGTCTTCCAAAACACTCACTTTCTAAGCATTAATCAATACCCCAATAAACAGAAATCTGTTTCTGGGACATTTGGGCTTCTTATTTATATTAATATTACCTTTTTGGTTTGGTTACTATTTGATCAAACCACAACATGGAAGGCTATAGTTCTATATTGATCTTGTCTTTTAAAAAAGAATACCAACCCAAGCCACAATGGTAAATGGCCTAGGATCACAGTGTAGACACCCCTAGAATTTCATATCAAATATGTCACCTGTTAGAAGTTTGATCTGAAAGTTCTCAGTATCTCCGGGGTGGCCAGTGTGACCATACCTCTACAATTTGTGTCCAGTTGGTTCTGTATTTGCTAGTGTTGCGCAAAGCTGTGTGAGAGTCTCACGACCACACCTGTGATTAAGCCTCCCCCAGATAATTCCCTCCTATGATAATTTCCAAGAGAAAAGTGGACCAGGCCAGTGATCAGTCAACTGCAGTGACTAAGAACAGAGGCTCAGAAACGTGGCTGAATCCCTTCCAGTGGTCCCATGAGCTTAGTCAGTTCCACGTCCCAGTGGGTTAAACACCAGTCACTCAAATAAATTTTTTAAATGTCATTCAAATTCTTACCTATCTTCACTCAAAATTTAGGGGACATATTCACAGCAACATTATTCACTATAGCCAAGAGGTGGAAGCAACCCAAGTGTCTATCAATGAATGAATGGATAAACAAAATGTGGTATATACACAACAATAGTATATTATTCAACCCTAAAAAGGGAGGAAATTCTGACACATGCTACAACGTGGACGAACCTTGAGGACATTATGCTGAGTGAAAGAAGCCAGTCACAGAAAGACATATACTGTATGATTGCACTTGTACGAGGTACCTAGAGTAGCCAAACTCACAGAGACAGAAAGTAGAATGGTGGTTGCCGGGGACTGGGAGAGGGACATAGAGAGTTAGTATTTAATGGGTACAGAGTTTCAGTTTAGGAAGATAAACTGGTTCTGGAGATAGATGGTGGTGATGGTTGCACAACAATGTGAATGTTCTTAATACACTGAACTGTACTCTTAAAAATGGTTAAAATGGTAAATTTCATGTTATATATATTTTACCACAATAAAAAAATTAAACAACAAGAAAAAAACCAGTGAGTTCACCTCAGGGCTGGGCCTGTCACTAGATCAATTCTGAGAATGAATGGAGGCTGGATCCACTGGCTTCTAAGTTACTTTCTAACATGAAGGTTAATCCATCATGGTGTCAGGAGGCTGCCTAGACCCCCCCCCCCCTTTAAATCCACACCACAAGCAAATAGCAGAAGGAAATAACTTAAACGAGGGAAGGAGACTGTTCTGATGAAACCAATAGGCTTATAATGTATGTATGACAAATAAGAGCCCTAGAATTTTCTCCAGTGTGACTGAAACAGAAGGAAGCTGTTGAGAGGTGGTGGGAATTAAATCATTTATTTTCCCCTATGCATCTCAGGCAACACTTCTCTTACATTCACCAGCAGATTCTATTCTATTCAATATAATTGAATCTATGGGGAGTCTTTGGACATTCTGTAAAATGACTTTTACTGACAAATTCATTTTGCAAAAGCGGTAGAGGGGTCTGCTCTGGACTTGCCCCTGCGCTCCTTTAGGCAGAATGAGCTCTGGGGCAGAGTCAGTGGGAAGGCAGAATCCCTCCACGCTTCTTAGCTGTGCTTCGTCTTGGGCATAGCCCCGTCTGCACAGGCTTTCCTTCTCCCATACGTGCTCTTTCCAGCTTACACGAATCCAGGCACAAGGGAAAGCACACGGAAATGCTCAGCTCCGCAGCCGGTGACGGGACGCTCAGCAGTTGGAGAACTGCAGAGGTGTGCAGACGCACAGGCGGGGGGAGCGCGGGCGAGTGCATACGGGCCAGGTGCTGTCCTCAGGTTGTCCTCGTGTACTCCTCACAACGTTCCTGTATTGTTGTTGCCCTTATTTTATAACTGAGTAAACGAAGTCTCAGAAAAGTGAAAAAAAATAATGTAAATAAGATCCCACAGCTGGTAAGAGGAAGAAGCAGAATTTGAACAAGGTCCTTTGCATTTCTTGTTACCACTCGTGGAAAAAGACACTGATCATCTGTTTGCGTTTATCATCTCTGATCGGGTTTCAATATCTGAGCTGTTGAAAAGGACAGATTGGGCAGCACAGAAGGTGCTTCAATGTTTGTTTTCAAATGTCACGAGGCAAGTAAGAAAGGTGGAAAGGGTTTGTTGCATAACTCTGTACTTCTCAGAGGAATGGGCACATGTGAAATGACAAAAGGGACCCAAGGTATGGTTGGCTTACTTGCTGATGACTGAATGGTACAAAAGTAGAGATAGTAACAAATGGTGAAATATTAGGAGGGATAGTGTAGGAAAGTGATATAAAGATCAAGAAACACTATGTGGATAAAAAATTTTAAGAACACAGAATGACATCCAGTTTTAAGATGATGTTGAAGATATATATCTCTGCCCCATTTTCCTCTTGGAAATCCCCCCAAAACAAAAGAACAAAAACAGATACAAAGGAAGTAGAAAGCATTAGCGAATCCCACTTAAACTTGATGGTCAAGGGCTGCAAAATGCATCAAAGAAGAGCCGGCGGTGGGATAAGACAGAGGCTTGATGCCTGGCATTGTGCCCTCAGGCAAAGTCAGCAGAACAGAATTCTCCAAAGAGGTGTACACAGGGCAGGGGACTGACAATGTTCTGCTTGAGTGACATTTGTCCCAGACGGAGGTAGTGACAGAGAAGGCCCATAAGCACTCCATCTTTGTAGGAAGCAGTCTGACAGTGAGGCTCGATAAAGAAGAGAGTTTGAATTTTGACTAGCTTTATAACTGCTGATTTCTGTTGGCTGAGAAAGTAAAGGTTAAAACAATTCCTCCGTCTCTCTGTCTCGCTCACACACACACACAATTGTGCCTATAAGGACTCTCATTTTGATGAAGATACAATTTTCTCCCATATGAATCTTCTGCAAATAATTCATAAAATACAATAAAGAAAAAAAGAGAGAAAGGAAATGTATTAGTCTGCTCACACTGCCATAACGGAATACCACAGACTGGGTGGCTTAAACAACAGAAATTTATTTTCTCACAGTTCTGGAGGCTAAAAGTCCAAGAGCAAGACATAGTCAGGTTGATATCTCATGAGACCTCTCTTCCTAGCTTGTGGATGGCCACGTCCTTGCTGTGTTCTCACATGGCTTTCTCTCTGTGTGTGCACATTCCTGGTGTTTCTTCCTCTTCTTATATGGGCACCAGTTCCATTGGATTAGACCCCCACCCTTTTGATCTCATTTAACCTTATAGGCTAATCCAATACAGTCCAATACTATCTCCAATACAGTCACATTGGGGGTTAGGGCTTCAACATATAAATTTGGGGGGAGAGGGCACAATTTAGTCCATAACAGACAATAAAAATATAAAATCACAAAAGCTGACTCAAGAAGAAATAGAAAACTGGGATGGTCTTATTTGAGAAACTGAATCAGTGGTTAAAAATGTTCTCACAAAATAAACACTAATCCCATATGGTTTTACAGGTAGGTTCTACCTGTTCATGGAATTCTGATCTCATGTAAACTTTTACTGAAAATTGAAAAAAAGAACACCCCCTAACTCATTCTTGAGGTAAGCATAAAATTGATTCTAAAATTTGATAAGGACAGTAAAAGAAAGGAGAATTATAAGCCAAACTCATTTATTAACATAGATGCTGTTATTTTACTACATTAACGGATTAAGAAGAAAAACAAAGTGATTGTTTTAATCCATGAATACAAAAGCATACATTATAACTCAACATCTATTTATTATATAAAGTTTTAGCAAAAGTGATAGTGTAGCTATCAAAAACCTATAGCAAACATCATAGTAAGTGGTGAAATGATATAAATAATGCTTTAAAATCAGGAAGAAGCAAGAATATTCACTATCAGTTTTTAAATCCACATTGTTCTAGAAGTCCAAGCCAGTGCAGTAAGAAAAAGAAATAACAAGTTTAAGGATTTGAAGGTAAAAAAAACATATCATTTTCATACCTAAGTGTCTACATGAGAAAGAGGGTACACCAAAGTTACCAAATAAAAGATTCATATTTTAAAACATTTCATTGCTATATAACAGCAACAGAGAATATAATTTAGGGAGGATACTATTTATAATAGCAAAAACATTAACATACCTAGGAATGAGTTAAACAAAAGATATGCGAGAACACTACAAAAAAAATCAATATTTTATTGAAACACTTTATGGAAGACCTAAATAAAATGAATAAATACACCATGTTCACGGGTATGAAGAATTAATCTTGTAAAAATATGAATTATCCCCAAATTATTATGGAATAATATTTTATTATAATGGAATAATATTATATGGAATAATATTATTATAATATTATTATATATATAAATATATATATAATAATATTATAATATTATTAATAATAATAATATTATGGAATAAATTCCATAGAATTCCAATAAAAATCCCAACAAATGTTTTCATAGATCTTGACAAGCTAATATATATCTATATCTATACTGTCCTTCCTCAAAAGTGTCTCAGTGCCCTTGACATATAGATTTATCAAAGCCACTGAGACACTTCTGAAGACCGACAATGTGGACAAGGATATGCCCTACCAGACATCAATATTTATAAAAATGCTAAAGTAAGTGACCAAGTGTGGTATTAATACAAATATAGATAATTAGATCAACTAAACAGAATATAAAGATCAGAAACAGACTTAAAAATAGTGGGATACTTGATATACAACAGATATGGCATTATAGGTTATTGAGGGAAAGAATGGATGATTCCAGAGGTTGGCAAACTTTTCTGTAAAACGACAGATAGTAAATATTTTTGGCTTTGTGGGCCATGTGGTCTCTGTCACAACTATTCAACTCTGCCATCATAGTACAAAAGCAGCCATAGATAATACATAAAGGAATGAGTGTGCTTGTGTTTCAATAAAACTTTATTTACAAAAACAGGCAGTGGGCTGGATTTGACCTGTGGGCCATGGTTTGCCAAGCCCTGGACTGTATAGTAAATGGTGGTTGTTAACTGGTTGTCAATTTGGAGTTAACATTGAGTCAGTTTTTCACATTCTGCACAGAAATCAATTCCAGGTAGATTAAAGGCCCAAATGTAAATAGAAATACTTTAATACTGTTAGAAAAAAGTATGAGAAAATATAGGAAAATATTTCCTAACCAAGACCAAAAAGCTCAAACATAAAGGAAAATACTACAGTTGAGGTCTTTTAGAGTTTTCCCAGAAAAGTATGAAGGTCAATTACCTTGGTCTATTGAGTTCTAGGACACTTGAGATCTAGCAATTGTTGAGAGAAAAAAGGTTCTGGCCCTCAAGGAGCTCGTAATCAAGTGTCACTGCAAAGGAAATCCAGTGAGTCAGACAGCTACTCAATGAATACAAAGCTAACAAAAATTCAACATTGAAAGGATACACAAGCTATCATAACAATCCTCGTGTTGTTAAAAAACAAAATTCAACTGAGTAAACTTTAAAGATCTCATTGGTTTCATTCAAGGATTCGTGAGTCAGGCAGCATCCCATCCAGCAGACAGAAAGGAGCCCTGAGGGGCTTTAGAAGATAAAACCTTTCACAGGCACACGGCAGCAGGAACAAGGAAGTCATACTGGCAGAAAGCCGGCTGGTTGTGGCAAGGTCGCTGTCCCTTAGGGGACGGCAGGTCTATCAAGCCCATTTCCTCACTGGTGCTCACCAGCTGATTCCTGACTCACTGGTTTAAGATTCCAGTTCTGGGAGAGCCGAAACTGTAATTAAGTCTAAGTTTGGTGACGTGGAGCTTAGCATAAGCAACTTCACTTTGGGCCTGTTGTCTTGTTTTTAACAGTATCAACCATCTATTTTGTCAAATATATATCATAAATTAACTTCACAATGCCCCTGGAAATTAGACGTTTTCACCACATTTTATATATGAGAAAACTAAGACTTGGCAAAGTTACCCTTACCAGACCTCAAAGGAAATAACAGGTCTAAAGGCTGCTTGGCCTAGGTGTCATGCGGTATCCACTCCATGGTGGTGGAGGGTGTGTGGCCTCATGCCCCCCACCGCTCCCCAGTGCTGGCTGGTCTCTCAGCCACGTGCCTACCCAGGCTAGTTCCCTCCTCCCCCTCAAGGTCACTCCCTAGTCCACATGTCCCCCCAGGTGACCCTTATCTGGTCTTCCATTTTTCCATCCAGTTTATTGAGGCAATCCCAAGGCCTTATGCTTCCTGGGCCTTCTCTTTTGATATTCAAGAATATTTTCTTAGATAAAAGCCAGTATTTGCAAATCAAAAGTCCTGGCTTTCAAAACAATTGCTTTTGATGTCAGTTTCCAGAACTGTTTTAGAGATCAGAAAACTACATTGGTGGTTTCTTTCTCTTTCCATTCCTGCTCCGTTCGTCTTCAATTCTAATTTTCCTCTTGGCAATTTGGATACCTCTAAATGACTCAGGGAGGTGTTCACATAAAGAACTTTGAGAAAGAAAAACACGAAGATTAATATTTCAAAGTATTATCTTGCTACGCACATAGCAAGATATTTTTTCTCCCCCGAAATGAATCGTGTTCAAGTTCACCTTCCCTGTGCCTACACTGGTCTAGGCACAGGACTACACCGGGGTGAAAAACAGACCCATCTTCTGCCTGTCCTCCTAGAGCTTATGTTCTAGTGGGAGACACAGACCAAAAACCAATTAACGAGGTAATTATTTAATGACAATTAAGAAGCATGCTTCAAAGAAGACTTTGGGAATGTAGCAAGCATGTGAAATAGGCGGCTTTCCTGGATTTTCTGGATTTTTTTCTGGATTTTCAGGGAATGAGCTCAGATCTCAAAGAAAAGTAGGAATTAGGATGGGAGAGAGGAAGAAGGAAAGAGCATACCAGTTGGTGTAAACAGCCTGTGTAAAGGTCCTGAGGCAGAGGGGCATGCCACACTTACAGACTTGTCAACTGCCTTTTTTTCAATTAATAAATTATAATATTTTTCCCGTCAACAAATGTAGCATGATTTTCTGTGGCTTTCTGCAGCGTGATTTTAAGTGACTGAATAGTGTTCCTATATAATTTATTGAATCAATTTCTCATTATTGCATACTTAAATCCCCTTTTTCCTACTACTGTTTGAAGGTATGCACATCTCTCAGTACAAATGTATTTATTTTCTCAGGATAAATTTCTAGAAGAGGCACTGTTTTGTCAGAGGGAATAAAAGGTTAAGACGCCTGATACATGTTGTTAAAATACGCTCCAGAATATTTGTACAATTTACGTCCCCCTCAGCAGGGCATGGGAAATCTGTTTCCCCATGCCCAACACTAACTATTATTATCTCTAAAAATCTTGCCAGTTTTATAATGGACACAGTGTATACTTATTTTATACTGTGCGTTTTATGTCTGGTGAATGTTAACATATATTAACATGCTTAGCAGTTATCTAAATTTCTTCTTTAACTAATTGAATACTTATATTCTTTGCCCATTTTTATAATGTGTTGTTTTCTTGACTAAGTTTTAAGAGCTGTCATACATTAAAATATTAATCCTTTTCACCACATTATAGTTAGCCTTTTAATTTTCTTTCTGGTGTTTTGTTCACATACGCGAGTATGTGTAAATTATTAGTAGGTGTGTGTACACACATATTTGTGCAAGTGTGCCAGTATATCTGTAACATAAATTCCTGCAAATGGAATTTCTGGATTAAAGAGTAGTGCATTTAAAATGTTGATAGCTGTTAACTAATTACCTCTCATTTAATGCTCACGACAACCCTCTGAGATAGCTGTTATTGTTGTCATTGCAAGAATCAGGGAGCAGGCTCCAAAGGCAACTTGCTCAGTGGTGCACAGCAAGTACTTGGAAGAGCTCAGAATGGAAGCCACATCTCTGACTCTTAGCCACTTGTATACTGTCTCTGGTATTTTCTACAAGGAAAAAAAAGACTTCATTTTCAAGTTCTCAAACTTTTCCTCTACCAGAAATTAGGATTGTAGAGACCAAATTAAACAGTTTATTTTAAACATCAAAAGAGAACATGACCTCAGTTAGGAAAGGGAAATCTAAATTTGCTGCCAAGTGATGGTCTCAGCTGAAGCCTGCTCCAGTGTCTAATGCATCATGTTGCTTAGAATACGCAGCAAGTTCTATTTTTACAGGGGATGGCCCCTCTGCGTCAAGTCACAGAGAACACATTCCTATGTCCTCAGTATTTTTTTCTAGTGTCTCTGAGTATTTTAGAACTGGTGGGAAATCTTACAAGAAAAAAATTGCAGGCATTGAAAAAAACAGATTTTCTATTACATTCTGCACAGTAAAAAAGTTTAGATGAAAATAATTGAACCTAAAAAATGATTTCAGCTTGTGGGTAACATGAGAATATATGCAATATTATTTATTACTCTTTTTCAATTGAGAAACAATGTGGCATTTCAATATGGTATAATGTAATGAACTATTCTGGCACAGCAAATAACTTTCGCTACTGTCATTGAAGTGAGTATTTCAGAAAAGCCTCCCAGAAGAACTGATAGAGGATACTGATGAACTTGACTATTTCAAAGGCAACATCTTCTAATTCCTTGACTATGCCATAAGTATACTGGTAAAAGCTTCTTGTGCCAATAAAAAACTCACCTCTTAAAGAATGGAAATGCCTCTTTGGATGCAAAGTCACCTAATAAGATCTGATAGATATAAGAGGAGGGAGAAAGTGACAGTCATAATTCAGGATCACTGATCTGGTATGGAGAGTTCACTGTGGACAATCACGGGATATGGAAATGGGATCAACATGCAGCTCACAGGCAGGAAGCAATGACGGCCTGGAACGACATATCTCATAGATTCTAGGGCACACGTCTTTTTATATATCAACACCTCTGACATTGGGATGTGGCACAATCAATGGCATCTTACAATTGACGGCTTGCCACAGTTTGTTTATCACAGATGTTTTCTTCCTTAGTAGTGAGGAAAATAATGGTGCATCTTCCAACCACTGGTGTCCTAAGTTCGAGGAAATAGGAATACTTATGCACAAATGAGCAAGGCATGGAGAACATTATGGACGAGCTGGTGGCCGTCATTCACACCCATCGTTATCGGTTAATTGTAATTACAATACCAGGGGCTAGCATATGAGACTTCAAAGCAAGGTTCAAGGGACATGAAGTGTTTGGGGAGGAGAAGGAGAGTGAAAAAGGATGATGGGGCTGCTTACTCACCATTAAACTCAGTAAGACTACAGCCTGAGCCCAGGACCGGAAATGGCCACATGACTTCATTCCCCAGAAGCAAAGCCGCAGTTTATTTTTAAAGCATGCATTCCATGTATTAGCATTCAAGCCTGAAATCCAAGTAAATCAGAGTTTTTATAGAAAATATCGGATTGTTTTGACCACAGTGTTTGTATCTATTGATTGTGATTTGTAACAATTAATACTCAGACGTAACGTCTAAACAAACCACTTCTGTTCTACAACATGATTACAGAATTGATTTCCTACAAAACATTTTAAAGTGATGTGGAGTTATGCAGCTAGGAAGGTGTAACGAGAGAGGTTTAGAATTTGAACTGGAATCAATTCCAGCGTTTTTAATTCAGAAAAGTGATAACAGGACACCACGCTGTGATGCTGGAGACCCCAGACCCAATATTGCCGGAGCCTGTGCTCCCACACTGAGTGGGAAGTTGGGCCAGATGACTGTGAGGTCCTCTCCTCTCACGTGGTCACTGTGGAGCAAGGCTACCCAGCCTAACTCCTGTCATTTAAGGCCCAAGAGGAGGAATGCTGCACGCAGGGAATCAATGCTGTGAGTGTTCAAAGCACTGAGATGTCAGCCCTGGCTGGAGTGAAGGTGGGGAAAGGCCTTGTGGAAAAGCCCACTAGAGATGGGTTTTGAAGGTGGGGTTTCATGATGTGATGGGAAGGAGACAGAAGGGGCATATTCCACAGAGAAGGGAAAGCATTTGCTCAGGCAAAGTGGCAGGAAGCACGATGTTCAGGACAGTGGCTCTCAGTCCTGGCTGCATATCCGAATCACCTGAAAAGCCTTAAGCAAGCAATGCCTGGGCCAGGGCTGGCCCTGCCCTCCAGATGCTTCCCATCTGCATCCACTCTGCCTGGTGCACGGCCACGCAGGTCTTCCCCACCCCGGTCAACAGGAGCAGAATCTCTGAGGGTGGGGCCCAGACAGTGATACTTTAGATCATTCTTTTCAAGTAATTCTGATGTGCACTCAGAGTTGAAGACCTCTGATTTTCGGTACAGCAAGTAGAAGAGTTTCCCTGAGGTTCAGGGTATGAGTTAGGAAGGTGAGAGAGAAGAGTGGAGAAGTAGGGGGGGATCTTTTCCAGAGGGCATTTGTATCAGTTATAGACCTGGCAGGACACGGAAGCCAAGTCAGCCGGGTCCAGAGGCTGTGGCAGTGGTAAGGGACTCAACAAGAGATATGAAGGCATCCAGACAGTGTTAACAGAGAGCAGCCCATCACCCCCAGATCTGGAGAAGGAGGAACCCAGCGAAAGTTGGACCCTGGAGGAGGGCCCAGTCAGCAAGTCAGCTAGGAGCTCGAGTCATGGAGGGCGGCAGCCACCGCACAGAAGCATGGCCCTAAGCGGGGAGTGGGGAGGGAAAACACGACCTCTGTCTCCTCCCATTCTTCCATCTCTTGTTGCTGCTTCCCATTCTCCAAACTCAACCAGAAGCCACTGGCCAAGGAGCCCAGGCGATGCTGTCTGAAGGGCTCGGCTTCCCAGAGCACAGAGCTGGGCATGGGATGGGGGGTGAAGAGGGAAAAGGCAGGTGGAACATAATCAGCACAGCAGTAAAGGCATTTTTAGAAGTTTTGCCTGAATTTAGTAGGCAATGGTGAGCCACTGGAGGCTGTTGATCAAGAAAGTCATGATTAGGAGCACGCCTTCAAAACATGTAAACTGCCATGACGTTAAAAATTAATGTGAGTGGGGAAAATATTGCTCTGTAGGTTGATTAGGCTGGAAGGAAGCGGAAGATTTCCCGCACGCCGGCCTTGGGGCTGCGCTGCCGGGTCAGAGGCTCGCGCTGGGGCTAGGGATGATTGCCAAGAGCGGCGGGGTCTGCCGGCAGCTGCCCTGACCCTGGCCTGCCCGTACAGTTTTTGCTTGCTGCAAGTATTCTATTCTGAAGAACAAAGGCCTGTCTGTTCATAAACCAAATTTATGGGATTGATTCATCCCGTGTCAACACTAAAGAACTATGAAAATATTGGTGAACACATAGGAGCATGTAGATTCTGAATTCCTGCGTGGGACTTGGGAATGGATGGTTCCTTGGTGGATGTGTCGGAGGGAGGGGTGCGATTTCCAGCTGCAGCCACCCTGGGAATCTAGAGTGGTGAGAGGAGAACCTTGGCCCAATAACTCAGCTCTCCACTTTTGCAGGAGTAAAGGACCTCTCCAGGGTTTTCCCCAGCAGCGGTTCTGATTTGGGAATGAGGTTATCAGAGTTGAGCGCTCTCAGCTGGGGTCCAATCAAGTCATCTCCTTTTGCCGGCTCTGGGTCAGCAGTGAAGTTGAGTCTGTCTGTAAATGGAGAGCTAACCTGCGGCAGAGGGAGTGTACCCCTTCTCCCTTGCTATTCCTGGAACAAGAAGGGCAAATGAGAACATCAAGGGATGATGTTTTAGTTTAGCATGTGAAAAAATTCTAACACTCAAAGTCGACCGACAAAGGAATGGGCTGCCTTGTGAAGTGGTGAACTCCCCATCCTCACAAGTACCAAGCAAGTACCTGGTGGGTATATTTATGACTGATATTTTGAAAGACATTCCTCAAAGGGACCAGAACAAAGATTGGATGAGGTGTCCCTCTTTTATAGGTTGAATTGTGTCCTCCCTCGACATTCATATGTTGCAGTCCTATTCCCCATATCTCAAATGTGACTGTATTTGGAGATAAGATCTTTAAAGAGGTAATTAAGTTAAAATGAGGTCTTTAGGGTGGGTCCTAATCCAATATGACTGGTGTCCTTATAAGAAGAGGAAATTTGGACACAGACATGCCACATGAGGACACAGTGAGAAGGTGACCATCTGCAAGCCAAGGAGAGAGGCCTCAGGAGAGACCAAACCTGACAACGCCTTGATCTTAAACTTCTAGCCTCCAGGACTGTGAGAAAATAAATTTCTGTTGTTTAAGCCGTCCAATCTGTGGTACTTTGTTATGGCAGCTGTAGCAAATTAATACACCTTTAATCTTTCTAAGATTCTATTTGATTTGAAAATTAAAAAAAAAATTATTCACTGGCATTCAGAATAACACTCAGGATAACAAGCCTTGGCATTTAATAAAACAGCGGGAGCCTCGAGCTGCAGTTGCATACTATTTAGCTTAAATAATTGAAAAAGGAGGGTGTCACGGAGAGGGGCTCGCACGCAGGATGTACTCGTTCATTAATGAGTGTCTGTCGAGGGCCTTCTGTGTGCCAAGAATGGCCAGTCAGAGCTGTAAGCGATCAGCTGGCCCACTGCAGAGGGCAGGGCCACCGCATCCAGGTAGGTAGACACTGGGTACCTGTGTAGGGGAAGAGAGAAAATCCCCCTCTGCCCTTTCCCTTAAGGTTCTTATGGCTGGCCAAATAATTACAAAGACAGGTTAGCAGGAGAAAATAATACCAAGTTTAATAACACGTATACATGGGAGAAACCAGGGAAACTGAGTTTCTCGACACAATAGCAGAGATTCTCGTCTTAAATACCATCTTCAGCCAAAGACAAAGGAGGATGTTGGGGGTGCGGAGAGTCAGTTACGGGAGATTACCACTAAAGCACAGTAAACAAGAGTAAGGTTATTATGCAGATTTAAGGCCTCACCTTTCACACTGATAAGTTTTTAGAGATGTGGTCATCCCCCCCTCCTCTCAGCACAGAGAGGGAGATACCTTTACAAATGGACATTTCCCTTATAAATGTAAATGTTTGTCTGGCAACTCCCAGCAGGGCCATCCAGAGAATGTGTCCTGGAAGAGACAGAATTTTGATAAGAGGGGCTTGGTGCCTTTCCTATTGTAACATCTATTTTACATTATATTACAGCCATCACGATAGTAACTCCTTCCTGAAACAGATCTTTTATAAGTTCTTTAGGCAGTTTGGGAGGGGAAACTCAAATGTTCTTCCTGAGTTTTCTGAGTCTTTATTGTCTTCAGCTCGAAATAATTCGCATACCAGAGTGGTGCATCTTGGGGTAGCCTGCCCTGAGCTCCATCACCTGCGTATTGGAAGGTAGGAGCAAATGGCTCTTGTGTGGAAGAGAGAATTGACTTTCTCTGCACTCCTATAAGAGCAAAGGGCGGAAGTCGCTGAGAAGTAGATTGTAGTGCAATGTTAGGAGACCTATCAAACTCTCAAGTCCCACAAAGCTGAAGTAGGTGCGGAGTAAAGAGGGATATGAGCATTGGCTTTACGATCCCTTGTAGGGATGTTCTAGCAGGGTTCAAACACCCCAAGTGACATAAACAAGGACATCGTGAGGAGCTTTCCAACCTTGACCTTCCACCACGTTCCAGGACAATTAATTTCATGGCGGTATGACATAAAGAAGTGGGAAAGCCTGTTCTGAAGCCACTGAAATCATTCAGTGCTGAGAGGCTGTAGATCTTCGTGAAGTTATGATGTCAGGGAGGTGGGAAGGAAGGGCTAGATGTAGTGAAGGCAAGTATGCCAGAAAACTTCCAATTGCTTCCCTGGTTCCATCTCCACAGTTACTCTGCTGTCTTCCCCAGCATCGTTTGGACTGCATCAGTGGACTTCCCTGCCCTCTGGAGTCTGGTTGGGTTTAGCCAATGTGGTGCCCAGCAGGAGATTGGAGGGAGGGAGGGAGAAAGAGAGGGAGCACAGTATTTATTCCCTGGTTCCTCCTTCCATCTTGGCAGAAAGTCACTGGTCCTCTCAAAGTGGCCTGCTCTACACGACTCTCTCTCCTTCCAGGGTCTGATAACCTCTCCCTTCCCTCCTCCCTCCAGGCCTAGGAATGGTGGCTGTTCCCTGCTGTTGGCCTGAATTCCTGAATTCTCCCTTATGGTTCCCCTACACTCTTTCACAGATTTGTAAATAAAACCTCCTCGAATTATCCTAATTTGAGTGTGCATCTATTTTCTTTCTTCTTTTCCCTGACCCACACAAATTGCATAACTGGAGTTGGTCAATGATGAATTTCCTGTAAATCACTGTATTTCCAAAAGCACTTTAAGGGTGGGGGAAGTGTTTTGTGTGTGGCCAACCAGAGCAGCTCCATTTACCTCTTGGGCCTCCTCCTAAAATTTCATTTGTGTAAAGGATTTCACAGTGAAAACTCAGTTTGAAAACCTCTGGGGAAGAGAAAATGATGCCCTAGTTTTAAGCATGGACTGAGAATCGAAGTTCTCATCCATTCCCCCGACAGACCTCAAGAAACCCAGGATCTGGACCGTTTCTCGGGCAGTGAATTTGCAGGACAACATCAAATGGAGTCTTGGCATTTTTCCGTTTAATTTGATAAATGTGCACTACTAGCAAGGTGGAGTGGCTTAGTGTCTAAAAAAAATCCACTTGGCAGCCTAAATTATTCAGGTAACCTGTCTATGTTAATCAAATCAGTTGGATAATTGCCAAATCTGCACTTCCTTTAGTATTACTTAGAGCCAAGACGCGATGACAAAGTGGGGCGAGGAGGGCAGGGGCAGTCAGCTCTCCCTGCAACTTCAGAGAGCTGCTGTGAGACGGTCTCCTTAGACGTGTCTAACAAGCCCGTCAGAGCCTGGTGGCGAATACTTGTTTTTAAGATGGCTCTAAAATGCAGACATCAAGACAAGCTGTGCCTCCTTAGGAATAGACACTTTGGTAAGAACGCACTCTAGATGTCTGTGAGGGACCAAGTTGTCAGGACCAAAAAACATCTTCCTCCCAAGGCGGGCACCCTGTCAAGCATGATGTTAGACAGCACCTGTCGTGTGAGCACCTGCTCTCAATGAAGAAGCCAGAACAGGAGTGACATCTTGTTGGAAAGGCAGGCTTCGAGAGTGTGGGTGAAATGAAAGTACTCTGATAGCAATCATTTCAGGACAATGTGAACGGTCTTAGAGTATTTGGAACTGTTGGGTTCAAAATAAGATTTCTGATTTCTAGAAAAGAGAAATGTTTCTGCTTTACAAGGTACAAGACTGGTGAAACATGGAGGTCAAAGGAGCGAGCACGCCATCAAGAAGCAGCAGGCACAATCATCCTCTTTGAGTTCTCAGGCAGTTTCCAGGATGGGGAGCCCAGAGTGGCTCTTTAGACAGAAGGCCTTCAATTGTTGAAGATCTGCTTATTCCAGGTTTCCATGTCTGTTTGCTATTTTTCCCCAACAGAGTGGCATTTTAGGAAGAGCGTTGGTGTAGACCTCAGAAGAGCTGAGTGAAAGTCCCACCAGGCACCACGAACCAGGAGTAAGAGGATAATGGCACAATCACTCTGGCAGAGTCTGTGAGAGAGGAAGACAGTGGCCCATGGGGAGGAGTCTTTGATCTGCAGGGAGCTTAGCTGGCAAGCAAATTTGAGCATGGAGGCAGGGCGAGGCCTCTTCACAAGTCCTGATCCCCTTTGGATGAATTCCAGGCTGGATTTGAGAGTGGAAGGATGGAGGGGTCCACAGAGGAGGGGCCTTGGGATGGAGAACCAGCTGTGCCTCACTGGGCTCCGGTCCGCACTGGAGAGGAGGGCCGGGGCTAAATGAGTTTGTTGTCTCTCCCATTCCTAACACTCAATCATTTTATAGCTACTCATCCATGAAGCACCAATTCTTCCCTCTGAACTAATGGCCCAGAAAGAATTAATTGAGTTCTTAACCTACTAAGTTGTCTTTCCTTTTCTTTCATTTAAAAATGTAGAAAATTGAGACATAGGTGACTGTTTTTCACATACGACCACTCTCAATTTAAAAATGTTTTTTCTAAGCAAACTAAATGTGTAGCTTCGAGTTGCTTTTTATATAGAAAACAGTTTTTTTGTTTTTGTTTTTGTTTTTTTTTTGTGAGGAGATCAGCCCTGAGCTAACATCCGCCAATCCTCCTCTTTTTTTTTGCTGAGGAAGACGGCCCTGGGCTAACATCGGTGCCCATCTTCCTCCACTTTATATGGGACGCCGCCACAGCATGGCCCACCAAGCAGTGCGTCGGTGCGCACCCGGGATCCGAACCAGCGAACCCCGGGCCACCGCAGCGGAGCGCGCGCACTTAACCGCTTGCGCCACCGGGCCGGCCCCAACAGTTTTTTTTTTTTATTGATGTTTTAATGGTTTCTAACATTGTGAAATTTTGGGTTGTACATTTTTGTTTGTCCATCACCATATATATGACTCCCTTCACCACTTGTGCCCACCCCCCACCCCCACTGCCCCTGGTAACCACAGTCCAGTTTTCTCTGTCCATGTGTTGGTTTATATTCCACATATGAGTGAGATCATACAGTGTTTGTCTTTCTCTTTCTGGCTTATTTCACTTAACATAATACGCTCCAGGCCCATCCATGTTGTTGCAAATGGGACCATTTTGTCTTTTTTTATGGCTGAGTAGTATTCCATTGTATATATATACCACATTTTCTTAATCCAATCGTCAGTTGAGGGACACTTAGGTTGCTTCCACTTCTTGGCTATGGTGAATAATGCTGCAGTGAACATAGGGGTGCATAAGCCTCTTTGGATTGTTGATTTCAGGTGCGTTGGATAGATTCCCAGTAGTGGGATGGCTGGATCATAGGGCATCTCTATTTTTAATTCTTTGAGGAATCTCCATACCGTTTTCCATAGAGGCTGCACCAATTTGCATTCCCACCAGCTGTGTATGAGGGTTCTTGTTTCTCCACATCCTCTCCAACATTTGTTGTTTTTTGTCTTGGTGATTATGGCCATTCTAACAGGCGTGAGGTGGTATCTTAGTGTTGTTTTGATTTGCATTTCCCTGATGATTAGTGATGTTGAGCATCTTTTCATGTGCCTATTGGCCATCTGTATATCTTCCTTGGAGAAGTGTCTGTTCATTTCCTCTGCCCATTTTTTGATCGGGTTGTTTGTTTTTTTGTTGTTCAATTGTGTGAGTTCTTTATATATTATGGAGATCAACCCCTCTCAGATGTATGTTTTGCAAATATTCTCTCCCAGCTGGTGGGCTGTCTGTTCATCTTGATTCTGGTTTCATTTGTCTTATAAAAGCTCTTTAATCTGATAAAGTCCCACTTGTTTATTTTTTCTTTAGTTTCCCTAGTCTGGGTAGGCATGTCATCCGAAAAGATTCCTTTAAAACCAATGTCAAATAGTGTGTTGCCTGTATTTTCTTCTATGAGTTTTATAGTTTCAGGTCTCACCTTCAGGTCTTTGATCCATTTTGAGTTAATTTTTGTGACTGGCGATAGCACATGGTCCACTTTCATTCTTTTGCATGTGGCTGTCCAGTTTTCCCAGCACCATTTATTGAAGAGACTTTCCTTTCTCCATTGCATGTTCTTAGCACCTTTGTCGAAAATTAGCTGTCCGTATATGTGTGGTTTTATTTCTGAGCTTTCAATTCTGTTCCATTGATCTGTGTGTCTGTTTTTGTACCAGTACCATGCTGTTTTGATTACTATTGCTTTGTAGTATGTTTTGAAGTCAGGGATTGTGATGCCTCCTGCTTTGTTCTTTTTCTTTAGGATTTCTTTAGCTATTCAGGGTCTTTTGTTGCCCCATATGAATTTTAGTATTCTTTTTTCTATTTCCATGAAGAATGTCATTGGGATTCTGATTGGGATTGCATTGAATCTGTAGATTGCTTTAGGTAATATAGACATTTTAACTATGTTTATTCTTCCAATCCACGTGCATGGGATATCTTTCCATTTCTTTATGTCATCATGGATTTCTTTCAATAATGTCTTGTAGTTCTCATTGTATAGGTCCTTCACCTCCTTGGTAAGATTTATTCCTAGGTATTTTATTCCTTTTGATGCAATTGTAAATGGTATTATCTTTTTGAGCTCTCTTTCTGTTAGTTCATTATTAGCATATAGAAATGCAACTGATTTTTGTAGATTGATTTTGTACCCTGCAACTTTGCTGTAGTTGTTGATTGAGAAAACGGTTTTTTAATGGGTGGTATTTTAGCCCAGATAAGCTAGAAGGATTACCTTCTATGCTTTAGCAGTTCCACAGACGAGGGAAAAGTCTCAACTCTGTTTTGGGCTGATTTGATCTAAAAATATGAAGGTCAAAATTCACAGAATCCTTAAGTCTGGACATCCTCTTTGAAGGTTAAAAAGAGAAAAACACCAGGTGGGATTCTCAAAAAGATAAAGACCATGTCACCCTTTCTCACAGAATCTTTCCAAGATTAGTCTGACCAGTGTCAACCCAGGAGCTGCATGCTGACCTGTAAACGGACATTTTCTGTTTCCTAAAAACCTTCAGAAGCCCAAAGGTGAGAGGGACAATTTGACATGGTAAAGAGGCACGAAACTCTTGATATTAGAATTTCATTATCTAAATTAGAGGCCAAGTCAGGAAATTCAGAAATTTCTCCTAAGACAGCTGTCAAAAAACTAAGCAGATTCTTAAGTAGTGGAAAGTCCATAGAATTTGGGCTCAGAGAATTTGAAATAAGTGTAAAAATTTCCCCCCAAATCTGCAGCATCTGGTTAAAAAAAAAATTCCTCGAAATTTAGATCTTCCCAGGCCCCGTTTCTCCTGATCACGTAAAGATAAATGTCCCACAGGCAGCAGTGGTGTTTTGTCAGCCTAGTAGAGCAATTTTAAGGACATCAGAAACTTGGAAAACTGACGGGCGGGGACACGCTGACCCGTGCGACATTAATGATGTAAAGTGAGTGTGCAGGTTTCCCAAGTCCAACAGAGTGGCCCGTCCCATTACTTCAAATGGACAGCCAAGACCAAGGCTGTGTCAAGTCACTAAAAGATGATTAAATTGTTTTTAGAGGATGGTTTATTGTAGTAATACAAAATAATTGCAACAAGTAACTCTTTTTCTCATGGAGCAGGGCCAACTCCTACAGCATAGTTAGGGAGATGACTTGTATAAGAACAAGTACTGATTGAAACGCCCTGCATCCACGTCTAGAATCCCGAAGGACAAGTAAAATGTGCCCCAGAAAGCCACGCATTTATTTAGAAGCTGAGCCAGCAAATGAAGTACGTGTTTGTTTCACCTGTCTGTTGCTCATGCCGAGGCGCATGTTGTCTCGGTAGGTAGACAACATATGAAAAAGGAGCTGAGGCCAATCCTAAGACGTCGAGCCTCCAGGCACAGGTTCTGCTGTAACACACGTGCTTGTTCTCGTGGGAGAAGCTCCATGTCTTTGCCAAGGTGAGCTGGTCCTCAGAGCGGCTGGCCCTGCCCTGAGCTGCTCGGCCACAGAAGGGGTCCTATACCTTGGGCTGCAGGTCCTTCTGTTTTCTCCCCTAAGGGAAGAAGTGACACAGAAGGTCGTCCCTATGGCCTCCCGTCTAAGCAGCCGGCAGTGTAAACTGCACACTAACCACCACCCTGAATCCAGACTTCCGCCTGCTAGAGCAGAGGCGGGGACAGAATGTGGCTGGTCTGACCAAAGGCTGACATCTCTCCCCCGAAGGATGCCAGGGTCATCACTCCACGCTCTGACTACCACCTCCTGTCTTTCCAACTTTCTCCTCTAGTCCCTCAAAAATTCCAGAAACTCTCTGACGCCACCAGGAGCTGTGATCCACTGATTCTAACACCTGCTCACTGTCCCCTGACCCGCGCTGTCCTCCCCTCCGTTGTAGGGCTTTTTCGCTGGCTGTTCCCTCTGCCTGGATCATCCTTGCCTTGGAAGTCCACATGGCTCACCTCATTCAGACCTGCTCAAACATCACCTTGAAGCCTATCCTAACCCTTTCTAAGTAATTACAAAACACATCTCTCCTCTCCGACCCACTCTTTAAAAATGTTCTCCTAACACTTAAGTTCTGAAATAATGCCTCAAATCTATTTTTTGTGTGTGTGTGTGAGGAAGGTCAGCCCTGAGCTAACATCCGATGCCAATCCTCCTCTTTTTTTGCTGAGGAAGACTGGCCTTGAGCTAATATCCGTGCCCATCTTCCTCTGCTTTATATGGGACACCGCCACAGCATGGCTTGACAAGTGGTGCATTGGTGCGCGCCCAGGATGCAAACCCGCGAACCCTGGGCCGCCAAAGCAGCAAGGGCGCACTCAACTTCATGTGCCACCGGGCCAGCCCTGCCTCAAGTGTGTTTTTTATTTCTTATGTTTACGATTGTTGTTTGTCGTCCCTCCCCAGCCAAGAGGAAAGCTCTATGAATGACAGGGAATTTATGTCTGCTCTGCCATCTCCCAAACACTGAGGACAGTCCCAGACCCTCAGCAGTGCTTGTTAAAATGATTGTTGTGATGGAATCCTGTAGAGATATACTAAGTCTGCAGCTTTTCTTTCAGAATAGAAGGACACTTGGTTCTTTCTATACCAAACCTGGTCTGGAAAACCAGTGGGAATTTATTGACTTCTTAGTGAACATATTTGATTTCCCTATGTCAGAACGCCAGTTCATCATTTTTTAAAATTCAATTTATTTAAACTAAAAAAAAAAAACAATAAAAAGGGTTCACCCATTTCTCCTATACCCCACCTACCTCTGTCAACTGCCAATCTGTTCTCTGTCTATACGAGCTGTTTTTTTCTGTTTGTTTCTCTTTTATGTTTCACATACAAGTAAGATCATACGGTATTTGTCTTGCTCTGTCTGACTTATTTCACTTGGCATAAAGCCCTCGAGGTCCATCCATGTTGTTGCAAATGGAAAGATTTCATTCTTTTTTATGGCTGAATAATATTCCATTGTGGATATACATATACCACAATTTCTTTATCCATTCATTCACTGATGGACACTTAGGTTATTTCCATATCTTGGCTATTGCAAATAGTGCTGCAATGAACTTGGGAGTGGATATATCTTTTCAAATTAGTGTTTTTGTTTTCTTTGGATAAATACCCAGAAATAGAATTGCTGGATCATATGTAGTCCTATTTTTAATTTTTTGAGGAATCTCCATTCTGTTTTCCATAGGGGCTGCACCAATTTACATTCTCACCAACAATGCATAAGGGTTCCCTTTTCTCCACATCCTCGCCAACACTTCCTGTTTCTAGTCTTTTCGATAATAGCCATTCTAAAAGGTGTGAGGTGATATCACATGGTGGTTTTGATTTGCGTTTCCCTGATGCTTAATGATATACAGCATCTCTTCATGTTCCTGTTGGCCATCTGTATATCTTCTTTGGAAAAATGTTTATTCAGATCTTCTGCCCATTTTTAATCAGATTGTTTATTTTTTGCTATTGAGGTCTATGAGTTCTGTATATTTTTGGATATTAGCCCCTTATCAGATATATGATTTGCAAATATTTTCTCCCATTTTGTAGGTTGCCTTTCATTTTGTTGATGGTTTCCTTTGTTGTGTAGAAGCTTCTTAGTTTGATGTAATCCCACTTGTTTATTTTTGCTTTTGGTGTCAGATTCGAAAACTCACTGCCAAAAACTATGTCAGGGAGCTTATTGTCTATGTTTTCTTCTAGGAGTTTTATAGTTTCAGGTCTTACGTTCAAGTCTTTAATCCATTTCAAGTAATTTTTGTGTACGGTGTAAGATGGTGGTCCAGTTTCGTTCTTTTGCATGTGCTTGTCCAATTATCCCAACACCATTTATTGAAGAAACTGTCCTTTCTCCATGTATATTCTTGGCTCCTTTGTCATAAATTAATTGACTATATATGTATGGGTTTATTTCTGGACTCTCTATTCTATTCCATGATCTATGTGTCTGTTTTTATGCCAATACCATATTGTTTTAACTACTGCAGCTTTGTAATATAGTTTAAAATGAGGGAGCGTGATACCTCCAGCTTTGTTCTTCTTTCTCAAGATTGCTTTGGCTATTTGGGATCTTTTATGGTTCCATACAAATTTTAGGATTGTTTGTTCTATTTCCATGAAACAAAATATAGAATGTTTGCACTATTTCCAAGTGCCGTTGGTATTTTGATAGAGATTGCATTGAATCTGTAGATTGCTTTGGGTAGTATGGAAATTTTAACAATATTAATTCTTTCAATCCATGAGCATGGAATATCTTTCCATTTATTTGTGTCTTCTTCAATTTCTTTCATTAATGTCTTATAGTTTTCAATGTACAGGTCTTTCACTTCTTTAGTTAAACTTATTCCTAGGCATTTTATTCTTTTTGATGCAATAGAATAGATGCAATAGAATTTGATGCAATAGAATTGTTAATGGGATAGTTTTCTAAATTTCTCTTTCTGATAGTTTGTTATTAGTGTGTATAAATGCAAGGGATTTCTGTATATTGATTTTGTATCCTGCAAATTTACTATGTTTATTAGTTCTAACAATTTTTGGTGTAGTCTTCAGGGTTTTCTATATATAATATCATGTCATCAGCAAATAGTGACAGTTTTACTGTTCCTTTCTTGTTTGTATGCCTTTTATTTCTTTTTCTTGCCTAATTGCTCTGCCTAGGACTTCCAATACTATGCTGAATAAAAATGGCAAATGGGCATCCTTGTCTTGCTCCTGATCTTAGAGGAAGAGCTTTCAGTTTTTTCCCATTGAGTATGATTCTAGATTCAACAAAGAGATGGAAAATATAAGAAAGTACCAACTTAACTGAAAAATACACCAGAGGGGCTCAACAGCAGCCTAGATGAAGCAGAAGAAAGGATCAGTCAGCTTGAAGACAGAGCAGTGGAACTCACCCAATCAGAGCAATAAAAAGACAAAAAGTGAAAATAGCTTAAATAACTTATGGGACAACATCAAACGGACTAACATTTGCATCAATGGGCTCCCAGAACAAGAAAAGAGAGAGGAAGGGGCAGAAATCTCATTTGAAGAAATAGTGGCTGAAAATTCCCTAACCTGGGGAAGGAAACAGACATCCAGATCCTGGAAGCCCAGAGAGTTCCAAACAAGAGGAACCCAAAGAGACCCACACCAAGACGCATTGTAATTATAATGTCAAAAGTTAAAGACAAGACGAGAATATTAAAAGCAGCAAGAGAAAAACAACTTGTTATGCATAAGGGAATCCCCATAAGACTATCAGCAGACTTTTCAACAGGAACTTTGCAGGCCAGAAGGGAGTGGTACAATATATTCAAAGTACTGAAAGAAAAAAGCTTGAAACCAAGAATACTCTACCCAGCAAAGTTATTTTTCAGAAGTGATGGAGAGATAAAGAGTTTTCCAGACAAGCAAAAGTTAAAGTTCATAAGTTCATCTCCACTAAACTGGCTTTACAAGGAATGTTAAAGGAACTCCTTTAAGGTGAAAAGAAAGGGAACTAATAAGTAATAAGAAACCATATGAAAGAATAAATCTCACTGGAAAGGTAAATATATAGTAGAAATAGTGGATTAAAAGACAAAAGTAGTAAAAATAACTACGATTACAATAATTAGTTAAGAGATACAGAAGATAAAGAGATGTAAAATGTGACATCAAAAACATAAAACATTGGGGAGGAGTGTAATAATGTTGAACTTTACAATGGGATCAAACTTAAGCTATTATCAACTTAAAATAGACTGTGATAGATATAAATTGTTACATGTAAGCCTCCTGGTAACCACAAAGCAAAAACCTATAGTAAATACACCAAAGATAAAGAGAAAAGAATATAAGCATACCACTAATGAAAGTCATCAAACCACAAAGGAAGAGAGCAAGAGAAGAATCGAGAAACATAGAGGAACTGCAAAAACAACTAGAAAACAATTTAAAAAATGGTAATAAGCACATGCCTATCAATAATTACTTTAAGTATAAATGGACTAAATTCTCCAATCAAAAGACACAGAGTGGCTGAATGGATTAAAAAAACAAGACCCATCTATATGCTACCTATAAGGACTCACTTTAGACTTAAGGACACAAAGAGAATGAAAGTGAAGGGATTGAAAAAAATATTCCATGAAAATGGAAACCAAAAGAAAGCTGGAGTAGCTATACTTACATCAGACAAAATAAACTTTAAAACAAAGACTATAATAAGAGATGAAGAAGGATGTTACATAATGATAAAGGAGTCAATCAAACAAGAAGATATAACATTTGTAAATATTTTTGCACTTAACATAGGAGCACATAAATAAATAAAGCAAATATTAACAGACCTAAAGGGAGAAATAGACAGCAATACAATAATAGTAGGGGAGTTTAATACCCTACTTACATCAATGGACAGATCATCCAGACAGAAAATCAATAAGGAAATATCAGCCCGAAACAACACATTAGACCAAATGGACTTAACAGATATCTAAAGAACATTCTATCTAAAAGCAACAGACTACCCATTCTTCTCAAGTGCACATGGAACATTTTCCAAGATAAGTCATATATTAGGCCACAAAGCAAGTCTTAATAAATTTAAGAGGATTGAAATCATATCAAGCATGTTTTCTGACCACTATGGTATGAAACTAAAAATTAATTACATGAAGAAAACTGGAATATTCACAAATATGTGGAGATCAAACAATATGCTACTGAACAACAAATGGGTCAAAGAAGAAGTCAAAAGAGAAAGCAAAATATACTTCGAGACAAATGAAATGGCAATGAAACATGTCAAAATTTATGGGATGCAGCAAAAGCAGTCTTAAGAGGGAAGTTCATAGTAACAAATGCTTATCTCAAGAAAAAAGAAAAGTCTAAAATAACCTAACGTTACACCTCAAAGAATTAGAAAAAGAAGAACTAATGAAGCCCAAAGTTAGTAGAAGGAAGGAAATAACAAAAATTAGAGCAGAAATAAATGAAATAGAGACTAAAAAGACACTAGAAAAGATCAACGAAACTAAGAGCTGGTTCTTTGAAAAGATAAACAAAATTGACAAACCTTGAGCTACACTCACCAAGAGAAAAAGAGAGAGGACTCAAATAAATAAAATCAGAAATGAAAGAGGAGATATTACAACTGACATCACAGAAATACAAAGGATCATTAGAAACTACTATGAACAATTATACACCACCAAATTGGACAACCTAGAAAAAATGGATAAATTTCTAGAAACATACAACCTGCCAAGACTGAATCATGATGAAATAGAAAATCTGAACAAATCAATTACTAGTAATAAGATTGAATCAGTAATCAAAAACCTCCCCAAAAAACAAACAGGACCAGACAGCTTCACTGGTGAATTCTACCAAACGTTCAAAGATGAATTCATACCAACCCTTCTCAAACTCTTCTAAAAAAAAAGAAGAGGAGGGAACACTCCCAAATTCATTTTGCAAGGCTACTATTACCCTGATACCAAAACCAGACCAGGATGCCACAAGAAAAACAAATTATAGGCCAATATCTCTGATGAACATAGATGTAAAAATCCTCAGCAAAATATTAGCAAACCAAATTCAACAATACATTAAAAGGATAATACGCCATGATCAAGATGGATCTATTCCAGGGGTGCAAGGATGGTCCAACATCCACAAATCAGACAATGTGATACACCACATTAATAAAATGAAGGATAAAAATTATATGATTACCTTGACAGGTGCAGAATAAGCATTTGACAAAATTCAACACCCATTGATGATAAAAACTCTCAACAAAGGAGGTATACAGGGAATGTACCTCAACACGATAAAGACCATATGTGCCAATCACATATTTTTTTGTTGTTGTTGTGAGGAAGATTAGCCCTGAGCTAACATCTGTTGCCAATCCTCCTCTTTTTGCTGAGGAAGATTGGCCCTGGGCTAACATCTGTGCCCATCGTCCTCTACTTTATATGTGGGATGCCTGCCACAGCATGGCTTGATAAGCCGTGCATCGGTCCCCACTTGGGATCCAAACCTGTGAACCCCCGGGCCGCCAAAGCAGAGTGTGCAAACTTAACCACTATGCCACCGGGCCAGCCCCCAACCAATCACAACATTTTAAATCTATTTTCCTACAGGCAAAATTGAATCCAGAGTGTGACACAAGGGTTAGTCTTTTCCCCCTTTTTTCATTGAAGCCATAAATGTCTTAGCACGTAAATCTCTATCAAGTATTATACAATGTGTGCACAATTTCCACCAAGAAATTTTCTTACTTGATATCTGTCCTTTATGTTAGATAGTTTTGGGAGATGTGAGACAAATTTTATATGCAATTGATGATTTTATATGTCTGTATATGTATAAAGTCCCCTTGAATAGGCCAACTTACCATGGCAGGTCTTTTCCTATTATCTTAGTCTTGTATTGAAATGAAGAAAAGACATCTTTAAGGAAATCCATGCTCATTTTTCTCTTAAGCGCAGATGTGGGTACTGCTCGCAATAGCAGCACTGCTGATGGCCCTGGTCATGAGGATCGCAGGGGGTACACACCAGGCTTCAAGCCCCAGGGACACACAGAAGCAACTGAGTCTATGCCAACAGTTCATGATCACTGAAGTGATGATTAGGCATCATCTAGACAGGCACGTGTTGTTAGGCCTATGGCTGAGAAATGTGGATCTGAGAAGAATGGACCTCCAGACACGTGGTGAAAGACAAGTGTAGAAAACATAAGGGCTTACGGAAAAACATGCAAAATCTCATTTACTGCACAGCAGTGTATTAATTCTGCTATATTATTTAAAAATTCTTAAAAATGAAGGTAACTGGCTCTTTTTTACTTGTTTACATCAGATACCTATTGAAGTGAAAGTCATCACTTTCATTGTTCTAAAAAATAGTCTTGAATGAGCAGTGCTTAATACCTAAGTACTGAGATGATATTAAAATTTATTTCCTCCATGAAGACTGATTTAAAAATAAATATATCAGGCAGGGACAAAGCAGATAGTATCTATTTTCAAAGGTACGTACAGAATTCATTCCTTCATCATGCATTCATTCACTGGTGAGTAGGTATTGGGCACTGCGCGTGGAGCAGGGAGCATGCAGTGGAGAATAAAAGGGACTGTTCCTGTCCTGTTGGAGCAACCTGGGGGACTACATTCAACAAACTGACTTATAAATGAAGACACAATTAGCAGTTGTGGTAAAGAGAGTGAAGGTGTTTCAAGGGGATGTGAGCTGCCTGGTGTCAGAGTTAGAAACTAGGGCTTAGAGCTGAAAGCTGAACAGGAGGCAGAACACCCCAATTCCCCTATACACACACACACACTCTCACACATACACTCACACACACATACACACACACTCATACAACATACACACACACTCATACATACACTCACAGTCACACAACATACACACACACGCACACACTCACACAGATACACACTCACACAACACACACATACTCTCACACCACATACACACACTCGTACATAGTCACACAACATACACAAACACAACATGCACACACTCACACAACACACACACACTAGGGCCTTTTGGAAGTGCTGAGCTTGTCGTGAGATACTTGTTCCTTGTCTCCCTGTTGGGTGGGCTTCCAGAAGATCTCAGGTAAAGACTGGAAGGTGCATTCCCAGGGTGGCCTGGGCACCTTGTTCTCCACATGGGGTGTTTACAGACCCGCTGAGCCTGAGGGCCCAGGAGCCGCTATGGGAGCCCGGCAAGGACAGCGCCTCTCAGGACAGCCTGTTGTGTGTCCCCTGGAGTTGTGGTGTGCCTGGGAAGACAGTGTAGGCAACCACATCACACAACTCGAGGTGGCACTAACCATGTGGTTCCGTAGCCAACCCGCCCTGGGAAGAGGACCCAGAAGTTCCACAGCTCCATATGAAGGAACACGGGGGTCACAGATGGGTAGGAGCGCAGGGGCTGCCCGCGGAGCCAAGAGGGGGCGCCCCGCCCAGGCAGCGTTTAGATGGGGGAGCCCTGGCCGAGCTGTCTTGTGAGGGGTTCCCATGGGCAGAGAGCACCCGAGAAGCTGAAAACCACTCCCAAAGGAAACGTCCCGCACCGGCAGTCTCTGACTTCTACGTTTGTTCTTATTGGTTCCTCCTCCCTGTTTTTCATCAAGTTGAATAGTTGCAAAGGATGCAATTTCTAGCATTTGTAAATATTGGCTTTTAAAATAAACTGTTGCATCCTTTTCTTAAATGTAGCTGATGGAATTTAAACGCACTGTGATTTTATACCTATATTCATTCATTCGTTACAAAAGCACATGGATAAGCTCTTAATTAATATGCAGACGTTTAATGCCTCTCTCTTTTATCCTCACATTTCCATCCCACTTTCCTCAGAGAATTTTATCACCATGTAGTATATTTTATGGTTGAAAGTCTTTTTTTTTTTGAGGACGTTTGGCCCTGAGCTAACATCTGTTGCCAATCTTCCTCCTTTTTTCTCCCCAAAGCCCCGGCAGAGTTGTACATCCTCCTAGTTGCTCTATGTGGGACACCGCCTCAGCATGGCTTGATGAGCGGTACATAGGTCCACCCTGGGCCACTGAAGCAGAGCGAGTGAACCTCAACGCTACGGCACCGGGCCAGCCCCAGTGCTTCAAAGTCTTTTATTGGTTTCTCTATCATGCTTCTCTGGAAAAACAATGTATGTAAACTGAATGTTTGATTTCATCTCAGTGTTCAAAAGTTCCTTCTGGATTGTGTTGTTGGCATGGTGTTTGTTAGTACACAATTGTTTGCAATAGTAAAAATTTTTATAAATTTCGTGTACATTTTATATTAAATGGAAACAGTAATATTTTATTAGATATGCATCTAAGTGAAGTGTTTACACCCCAGGAAGTGGACATTCCACAAGATGCGCGTTATCAAAGAGACAGTGTAGACTGCTAAGTGAGAGTGGGAGGGAAACTGACCTAGATGGGATGGGGGCCCAGACAGCCCCTCAGGGGCGGGGACGGGTAAGCTGACACGGGCCGGGGAGGTGTGCGATGTGGGGAAAGGCAGGAGGCCGCAGCGTCTGAGGACCGGGAGAAGCCAAGGCCAGGCCAGCTTGTGCTGGGCTCCTGTGGGCCCGGTTAAGGGGCTTAGCTCTGCTCATTGCCCAGCGGGAAGTCTGGAGGTTTGAGCCAGGGGGGTGATGTGACCAGAGGTGGGGGCCAAGAGCGGCTCACCAGATGGATTAGAGGTGAGAGTGACGAGAGGAAACCTCAAGGAGGATGCTCAACGTCTATCGTTGATTATATACTTGGGTGGCTTCTATATTGTCACAAATCAAATTGTTTTTTGTGTGTGGGCTTCAAATGACTTAAGATAAAGCGGAAACGTTAACATTGTTCCAGTCAACCCACTATAGTAATAGTCAAGTTCCACTTTAATGGAATCCAACAAATACATTCTATCAGGCAATAGGTGTTTAATTCTTCCAGTTTTTATAGAGTTAATTTAGTAGTAACATACCCGTTTATCTTCTAAAACTCCACCATACTCCATCTGATGTTGGCCTCAAGTTAAGGCTGATTAGAAAGAGATACGAGTGACCACACAAATTCAAAACCTACTGTCACTGCTGTGACCAATGTTTCTGGGGAAAAAAATCTAAACCATTTTCCACAGATGAAAACAGATTAGGTGTTTTGTGACTTCATCCAGATTCGGTGTGAGTTATTCAGTAAGGCAGTTAAGACATGTTTTATCAAAATATATCATAAAATATTTATTCCAATTATACAGTTATATCTTTGAGTCATCACAGAATATATGAAGGTTAGGATTTTCTCATTAAGTAAAAACTCAATATAGTACATGGTTTCAAAATAAAATAGAATAAGGAGGTTATAACAAAAGGTAATATTTTCCTGCCCCACTTTTTCCAAAAGAAGTTTTAAGACCTTTATAGATTTTAGGTACAATGATTTTTGAATTCCTAACATATATAAAAAATATTAAAGAAACAATCCTGGGGATGTAATGTACAGCATGGTGACTATAGTTAATAATACTGTATTATATATATTTGAAAGTTGCTAAGAGAGTAGATCTTAAAAGTCCTCATCACAAGAAAAAAACTTTATAGCGGTATGTGGTGATGGATGTTAACTAGACTTATTGTGGGGATCATTTTGCAATATGTACAAATATGGAATGATTATGTTGTACACCTGAAACTAATATAATGTAATGTTAATTAAATCTCAATAAAAAAATTTTTAAATATTAGAATGCATCCATATTCATATTAAATGTAATTTTTTGTCTTTAAAAATTAAAATAATTTTTATCATTCTACTTTTGAAATTGTTTATCTTCAAGTGATTCAGCAATCACGGTACCTGCTAGGGGATTTTTGTAAAGTGAAAAATCTATGAATTGTTTTCAAGTATATTAAAATTCTCATGCATAGTGAATTTAATAATGAATGAAGTTGACATAATGATATGTTTTGTAGACATTTAATGAATCATTTACGAGTATTAATTTGGCTTCTTTCTTCTTGATTTTTGTTTTGTTTTGGTTGAAAGCATAGCGTAGGGCCCAAGAGCTGTGGAGTTGGGCAGCCCGGACTCCAATCCCATTCCTGCTCTCACTGCAGTCGTGACCTTGGGCGCTCTATATCCCCTCTCTGTACCTCCGTTTCATAATTTGTAAAATGGGGATCCTTTAATCCTTCATCTGAGATTTTGAAATACAAGGAGTTTGAAGACAGAGTTTTCAGGCAAAATCTGGCCTGACTCAGCGGGAGGCTGTTTATCCTCTGTGTTTATCTCGGTGAATGTAAATACCATTTGCTTTTGTCCTCATATGTCACGTTTGATTGAGGTGTTGCCCCAGGCTCTGCTGGGGGTTTTGAGTAACACATGATATTCACCCTGTTTCTGTCCTAAAATCAGAAAAATTCTGAGTTCTAAAACATATCTTGCCCCGAAGAGTTTCCAGTGAGAGTAGTGGCCCTGTAGCCCTCCCTTGTGGGGTTGGTGAAGGATGGTGTCATTGAGCACGGGAACAGGGCTTACGCTGTGCCTGGCACACAGTAAGCACTCACAGACAGTTGGCATGGTTATCCCTGTTAGTTCCCTCCAGGTCTCAGAGCTCTGCGTAGGATCCTAGAAGCCCAGAGCGCAGCTCTCCTTCACCTCCAGCCCCACTCCCCACTTCAACCCTTCTAGTTTTGGTTATTCATGTGGCCACCAACACACTTCTAAACCATGGGCTTTGACTAAGATTTCTTTATTTACTCACTTTAGACTTAGCTATTGATGACTAGCTATAATCGATAAGGATCTCGCTCCCTTACACCACAACCTGTCCCTTCACCTCTCTCCCCCTAGGAGGGATCTGTCTCTATTTCCTTTCCTCTGTTGGTATATTTCTGGTTCCATCCACCGCAGACGCTATCTCCTGTCTCCCACATCATCAGATGTGGAATTGGTGCTGTGTTCCCTTCATCTCTTCTCCAGTTCTCTACCTTCCCTAAAGGTGGGGTCTTCAAAAGCTACATGTGGACTTTGCATGACTAGCTGATGTTTTATCTCTCAACAAAGCAGTATAAGTTTAATTTTAACGACCTGTGTCAGAAGGAGGCCAAGACACCAGTGTGTGTACTAGATGTGGAAGAACTGGGGAACATGGAAAAGGGCTGCAGGGGCAGTGGGGTTCTGCCACCATGGGTAATCCCAGTAGCAGTGACAAATTCAGATGGTGTGTTTTACTTAAGAGTGAAGCTACTAATGAGAAAGAACCACATGGTTTTTGAAGCGGAAGTGACCACTCTCATCTTGTAGATGAGAAAACTGAGATTCAAAGTAATAAATTGATTTGGCCCAAATCATGTAACCAAAAATCTTTGGTAAGAGCTTGCCTGGGCCTGGATGCCAAGTCTCCTAAAGGCCGGTTGTAATAAACCCTAGGCCCATACTTCCCCTCCCTGCTAGTGAGAACAATGCTTGCTTAGCTGGTAAGTGTATAGTGCATACTGTGATGCATTTTCTGATGCAATTGTCTTTCAAAATGTAACCACGATAGGACCACTTTTTATGACCTTTCCACCCTGGTGCAAGCCACCTTCATTGTCTTGCAGGGGATTATTACGATGGCTTCCTAAGTGGTCTCTTTGCTCCCTGAGGTAGACTTTATTTAAATGCAGCTGGTTCCTTTAAATCGTGCATGAGAGCATGTCCCTGCTCTGCTCAAAGTCCTGCAATGACTCCTCTTCACCCAGAGTACAAAGCCGGAGTCCTTTCTGTGCCCTACAAGACTCTACTCATCTGGTCTCCCAGTTCTACCTGGCCTCATTTCCTATGACTCTCATCCTTGCTCACAGCACCTTGCTATCATCTGCACTGATGCTTTTGCTTTCCCAGAACTCCCCAGGCTTACACTAACACGTACAAGGGCAAGTGCAGCAGACACCACGGTTGGCCTACCCCATCCCCTGGGCCTTGTAGTGAGACCCTTTGACAACCAACTTCAACACCTGCATCTCTCAGCCTAAGGACTTTCTCTGAATCCAGAGCCCCAGCAAGCGGAAAGGTGCCCCACCACCCAGCAACCTTCAACCACTGACCCCAGCTCCCTCCCTCCCATGTGAAGCACACATTCCAGAAAGTCTCTCAGAGGTCCCTAGATGGATCAAGCACCAGTGGTAACTTGCTTAATAACAACATACTATCTTAGTCTGCTCCAGCTGCTGTAACAAAATACCATACACTGGGTGGCTTAAACAACAGACATTTATTTCTCACGATGCTGGGAAGTTCAAGATCAAGGTGCTGGCCAATTTGGGTCATCCTGGTGAGAGCTTTCTTTCTGGCTTGTAGATGGATGCCTTCTTGCTGTATCTCCACATGGCAGAGACCAGCTCTCTCATGTCTCTTCTTATAAGGGGACTAGTCCGATTATGTGGGCTCTGCCCTCATCACCTAAGCACCTCCCAAAGGCCCCGCCTCCAGACACCATCACGCTGGGGGTTAGAGCTTCCACACATGAATTAAGGGGGACACAAACATTCAGTCCATGGCACACACCCTTTGCTGTCTGCTTCTCTTCCCTGCCCCATTTCCCTGGTCCTCTCCTGGGACTGCCTTGCAAATAAACTACTTGCCCTAGACTCCTTCTCTGAGAGTCCACCCTGGGAAACTCCAAAAAGACAGGGTAGCAAGGATGACTTCCAGGGTTCCATTAAGGATCCTAGAAAATGTTCAAATATAAAAGGCCATGTTTTAGCTAGATGCTTTTCTCTTCAATAGTGACAAAGCAAGATTTCAAAACAATGAATGGCATGAGGCCCATTGCCTATGAATTAATAAAGTTTGCAGGATAGTTAGTGGAGAATATTTTCAAAGGAAAGTGCTTAAGAGTTGTTTGAATTACCTGTTCAAGGAGAAGACAGCACAGGGGAGCTGAAGGCACCAGGTTGCAAAGCTGTGCGGCAGAGCCAGTACACCGTGAGGTGCGGAGGGTTCCTTCCATCTGCAGCAGCTGTGTGCCCCCACTAACAGCTCAGGAAGCAAATCACGGGCTCAGAAAATGCTTCTGGTGTTAGTGCTCAGAATCCTGAGTTAGTTTTCCCGATTTTTGAAGCAAGAGACTACAGGACCCTGTTTTCAGAGCTTCCAGGACCTGCCCTGTCCAGAGTGATCCCAACACAATGGAAACATCTACAGAATATATCCCCTGTCCTCACTCACATTTCCTTCATATGAAACCAAAGACTATTTCTATCGAGACAGACATTTTCCCACCATTGGGGAAATCGGCATGCTGTATTTTGGTTTATAACAAACAAAAGAAGCAACCGGGCTGAAACATTGCTGCATGTTGATTCCTCAATTGTTGGGGATAGGGTGGAAGACTGCCCTGACTAGAGCATGTAAGTACAATCTCTAAAGGACAAAGTTCCTAATAAAAAGAGAAGAGAAGGGAAAAGTCAGCATCTGCGCACACAGACAAAGCGTTATTCCCTCCAGGGGACTACAAGTCAGCAGCTGGCAAGGGCAGAGGTTTCACTGCCCGAGCCCGGGGCTCATGGTGGATGGTGGGATCTGCTCACATGGATATTACTCTGCAAGTGAGAGACTGAAGATGAAACCAAAGGACGGCAGATAATCCAAGAGTGGTAATGTCCCCCAGCGCTCCCCAGGAGGCCCCTCTGGCAGCACTCAGAGTTGACTGTCTCCTTACAGCCTCTGAAAGGAAAAGCGGGCAGAACACAAACAGTTAGCTGTGGTTCTAAATTTACTGATGTTGGTGGCAAGGAATGTGACTTATTTACACTCCTCTCCCTGGCATTTAGAAAATGATTAGTTGAATATTCAAGACTGAGCTCAAGTTAAATGGAAATGTGTTTTTTAAAATGCCTCAGAGGAATGAGGAGAAAAATCCTAGGACTTAACAGACTATTACCATTTATTCCTATTCTAGAATAAAAGATTTAAAAACATCTCTCTTCTTACATGCAGGAACAAGAGTCATTTGGCTCCAGATGCTTCTGTGGTTAAAGCAGTGTCTGGATGATCTGACAGAACACCCCGCAGTCCGTGCTGGGAGCCGGCATGGAATGCAGGGGTGCCGTCAGCACCCAAGGAGATCCTCTTCCGGAAACACAGCGGTGACGGTCTGGAGAGCTCAAGAGCAGACCTGGTTGGGAGGCCTGTTGCTCCACATTTATGCTATAAAATACCAAGTGGCAAGTTCAACGTGACAGAAACTGAATGATCACGCACACTTTTCTGCAAACCCTGGGGGGCCGTCATTGACAAAGCGCAGGGAAACTTGCGAGAGGTCACCGGAGTCAGCGTCATGGGCGGTTGGCAGGGGCATGATGCGGTATCCTGGTCGCCATGGAATCAGCGTTAAATAAACGGAGTGAGGGAGCTGCAGGGGCAAGAAAGTGTGAGTTGCTCAATACCAACAGGCCCCGGGAGGCTGTGGCATTGAGGGAGATATGAAATTAGACAGGAGTGGCACACGTGACAACAAAGAAAGTGAAGAGAAGGACTCTACACACACACATAATTTGCCTGGGGTCCCTCACACCCTGGTTACACAGGTCATCCAAACTCAAAGTGTCAAAAAATGGATTTCATTATCTTCTCTCCAGCATAAAATTTACTTCCCCTCTGGTTACTTAGAGATGATACTATTCTTCCAGTCACAGCATTAGAAACCGGGGAAACGAGTTAAAATTCTTGCCCCCCTCCCTCTCCCCCACACATGCACACACAGGCCTGCTGGCTCGCCTGAGACCCTCTTTCCTCATTTCCATCGTCACTTGCACCTCCGGGATCAGGGCCACGTTATTTCTTGCCTGGAAAGAACCAACTGGATGGTCCCCTGGCCTCCGGAAATGATTTCCTGCTACCTCCTCATGTTTATTTCCTAGTCACAAGGAACTATTTGCAGCTGTAGGATGAAGACCATTTCTTTTTTTTTTTTTTAACAGTTTTATTTATTTATTTATTTATTTATTTATTTATTTATTTGTGAGGAAGATCAGCCCTGAGCTAACATCCGTGCTAATCCTCTTCTTTTTGCTGAGGAAGACCAGCTCTGAGCTAACATCTATTGCCAATCTTCCTCCTTTTTTTTTTCCCCAAAGCCCCAGTAGATAGTTGTATGTCATAGCTGCACATCCTTCTAGTTGCTGTATGTGGGACGAGGCCTCAGCATGGCTGGAGAAGCGGTTCGTCGGTGCGCGCCCAGGATCCGAACCTGGGCCGCCAGGAGCAGAGCGCGCACACTTAACCGCTAAGCCATGGGGCTGGCCTGGAGACCATTTCTTATGCCTTAATGCCTTTGCACCTCCTGCTCCATCTGTAGAATCAGGATGTCTTCCTCACCTGGCCCCCCACTGGTCCCCCTGCTCACCCTGCAAGACTAAATGTCATCCATGTGTCTTCCTACAATACCCCAGGCAAAGGAGGCATGGAATCCTCCCTGTCCCCAGCTACTTCCTGGGCTTAGAGTGGTATTTATCACAAATTACAGTAACTCTTTCTTCACCCATCTACCTCCACCACCTGCCAGAGGAAGGCGTCTGGAGACAGTGCTTTATATTGAAAATACAATTTTCGAGACAGATGAACTTGGGCTCTAATTTTGTTTTTTCCTTATAAGGATAAATATTATTGTGTAAATAAAGGTAGACGGTGCATGATTTAAAGTGAGTGAAGTTTTGAGGACAGTGCCTAGCCCACATTGGATGCACAATAGATAGTCAAGGTTATTCTTATCTTTCCATTCTCAGTACCCGGCCCAATGCCCGACACAAGTATTCACTTGGTAAAGTGAAGTGGGAAGTGGGTGGCTGTTTGGTCAGACTCTGCCAGTTGGTCATCTGACATGTGTTTCTCCTTCTTTGCCAACAGAGCTCCATTTCTGTTTAGAGCTCTGAAAACACTCCCTTCCCCAGCATTGCTGCGGTGGGGTTGGCAAGGACACGAAGTTCTGATGACATAGAAGACCACAGGGGTGCTTCAGGGGAAGCCATGGTTTTTTCCGATACAAATGAATAGACTCTGCTGGCGTGTGCCTTTTGCCTTCGCCGTCCCTCTGGTTCCCCTTGCTCTGTGATTGTGATGTAGATGTTGAGCAGCCGTTCTGTGACCAGGAGAACAGAACAGTGCAGCAATGGGCCGTCCAGAACAGCAGTCCTAGACTTCTGACATTTGGAAAAAATAACCCCCTCACTTGTTTAAGCTGCCATTTGCAGGGTTCTTTTATGTTTCACTCACTTGCCCTAAATGAGGGGGAGCAATTTTGCCCTCTAGGGGCCGTTTGCCCAGCTTCTCAGACTCACTGTGGCTCAAGCTGATTTCACCATGTTTATCACCAACCCCCTCTCTTCCACCTACTTTCTGTGGTCATTCCATGGTTTCACGGTGCTCCCTTTCCTGTCTGGAATTCCCTCCATCTCCATGAAGTCGTCCCTCTCTAGCCCACAATGAGCTTTTCCACTGCGAATTCCCATGGCACTTCAAATCATCTTGTCCACACTTAATTATGTAAACTTCATATTATTATTTTCATTTATGGACAGCTTGGTTTTAAGTATACATTCTGTATTTGTAAGACAAAGACGATGTCAAAATCTTCTGTACCCCTGAGGTGAAAGGTTCACCCAAGAAAGGCATGGAGCGGGTACTTTGTAAAATTCTCTGCTGATTCTGTAGTCTTCTCAATTAACAAGTTGCCACGGCAGTCTGGGTCCAGGCTTCCTCACCACCGCTGATCAGCAACAGGATCAGAATTGAAGCCAAAGCCAGGCAGTATTAGTCTCAAGCAACACGCCCTCTGTTTCCTGAAATCCTTGCCTCTTTTTACCAGTGTCTCTCCGTCACAACCTTCCGCTACAGCAAATGTGGCCCCTCAGGGCTCCTTACCACCTAGCATGCTGCAGACACTCCAATTGCGCAAAACAATAGTGCTCCACGGGGCTGAAGTCATTACGCCCCCAGGTAACCTGCCACGAAAAGTACAGGTGCGTGCAGCCTGAGACGAGAGCAACAATAATTCAGGGCAACTCCAGGCCAACGATTTCAATAGGGGATGAAAGGAGCAAGTTAACTGCAAGATAAAAAGCTGTAATTTAAAAGACAAACTTCTGTGCGTGTCAGCAAGAGGGAAAAAACGTGAAATGCCGATAAGAGGCAAGCACACTCACTTTTCAGGATGACATATTTGGAAAGGCTTTCTTGCAAGACGTTTCCTCTCAGAGCCACCCATTTCTAGAACCGCCCCCCGGTGACACGCGGAGCTGAGGCAGCACAGCCTGAAAGGGTCGATGTGACCACGGGGACAGGAGCCGCCACAAACCAAGTGGCGCTTTCTTCAGTTGGCCCAAAGATACAGAGAAGTCTCAAGTTGCCGGGTGAAAATACATTAAATAACCTCTATTTTCAAAATGAAAAATGAGCAAAGCAGTTGGGATAGCTGTTATAACCCTGCTGGCCATGTGTCAGAATATGTGATCCTTGAAGTGGGTTTTGATTTTCTCTCCGAAGTTTTGAAGAATTGTGGTTGCTGGACATTTGCTTTATAATTTCTGAGGGTGTTGAAGCCCCAATTTCTGGGCCCACCCCACCCTCCTCTATGGGATCTCCGCGGGGGACGCCCAGGAACACACGTTTCAAACACACCCCTCGGGGAGGCTCACAACACGTTCCAGTTGGAGAAACACTTCTCCGGGTGCGTCCTGTGTACTTCGTGGATTTTGAGTTCATTTAGGGAGATAAAATAGAGTCCGTCAGGAGGCTCCGATGGACAGGAGAGGTGGTGGGTGTGGGAGAAGCTGGCAAATGAGGAAAACCGAAAGAAGAAAGATCAAGTTCCCCACAGCCTTCCTTTTGAACAGAATGTTTTTTCTATTAAACAGACCCTCTGAACGCGCAGTGGTTCCCCTGGCCGTCGGCAGACGCATAGCTCCTGCGGATGTTCCGGGAGGTTCTGGCCATGGCACAGATGGGCTTGTACAGGACACTGGCCCGAGGTTTGCTTCCTGCCTGCCCTCCCCCTTGCCAGTGAGATGCGCACACTGGGAGCGCTGGCTCTGAACAGGGCACGCAGGCTTCCTGCTGCCCCTCCCTGGCACCCTGGGGGCTACTGCTAGCACGGAAGGAGGGAAGCTCCACACGCACTACTAAGTGCATCATTAAGTTTTCAAAAGTTGTAGTAGTTGTATGCTTATGGGAAAAACATCAGTACAGAGTGATATTGCTACATTACCTGCTGTTCTTTCTTCTCTG
Source organism: Diceros bicornis minor (assembly GCF_020826845.1). Taxonomy (NCBI): domain Eukaryota; kingdom Metazoa; phylum Chordata; class Mammalia; order Perissodactyla; family Rhinocerotidae; genus Diceros; species Diceros bicornis. The sequence continues at coordinate 8,061,189 of NC_080779.1, forward strand.
CTGTCCATGCGGAGACACAGCACAATGTGCATAGCCTTCCGTCCCTTTCTATGTGTATGGAAATCTACGTGTGCACAGCCAGCTGACACGCAGGTTAAGGTGACGGCAGAGTTGTGATGCTGTAAGAGGATGCTTCCCCTCCTCCTTGCACACATTCTCCTGGAGACAGTCACAGTAGCTGTCAGTCTAAGCTGCCCTCTTGGCTACCATGACGGTTCCGTTATCAAATGCCCCTCAGCTCCAAGCCTAGCCTTTGCTCTGTGATGCTGGGGCTAGGACTCGACAAACTGCATTCTCCAGACTCCCTTTCCATGGGCTTCCAGACTGTTTCTGCCAATGGAATGCTCTAGAGCAAGCTAGCTGGTGGGAGGAGGGAGAAGGGACTTCTGTTTGTGACATCGGCCTTGCCCGGCAGCAGCAGACAGGGGCTCCAGCCTCGGGCTGCTCTCAGCTCTGCCAGCACCAGCCTTGCAGGGCCCTTTCAGGGCTGCCAAGACAGCTGTGCCACGTTCCCTCAGTCTCGGGTCACGTCCCTTCCTCAGAGTCCTGAGTCCAAGCTGCCTAGACCTGCCCCGCCCAGAGCCCTGGGCCACAGCTTCTGCTGCCACCACCTCTGCCCACCTCCCTCGGTCTCGGGTGGGGGCTGCTCCCCGAGGGTTTGACTCTTCAGTGGCCTCAGTGTCTCCTTTTGCTTTTTCAGCCTTCCAACAACCAGGTAACCAATTCCCTGTCTTACATTTACATTCCCCGGGTTTGAAATCGCTAGTGTTGTTTCTGTTTTCCTGAATGGTCCTGACTGATGCTGATGAGCAGATTTTTTGAAGTCAAAACAAGTAAGATGGTTTGATTTTGCATGAGCCAGGCTTTGTTCTGAGAAATAAGCCTTTGGGCATAAAGAGTAAGGCTGTGAAAGACTGAATATACAAACGGACCATGGCCAGACCGTATATAAATTAGAACTCTGATCCACAACCTGCAGCAACCAGCCCAGGAAGCCAGACCACTGTCTCTAGTAACCAGTCCCAGAAGCTGAACAAACGCCTGTAACAGTTGGCCCCGAATGGCCAGGACTTGACAATAACTGACAGCTGCCCTAATTTTTGCCCCTGCTTCCGACTTAGGAGCAGCCAGAGAAAGCCAAATGAGCTCCCTCAGCAATCACACAGGAGGCCCCACTTCTAGTGAGCCGCCTCCAGCTCCCTGCCCCCAGCCTCCAGTCAGGGTGCACCTGGGCCTCCCCCTTTCCCACTAGAAAGCAGCCCCGCTCCTCTGGCCTTTGAGTCGCTGCCAAAACCAAGTGCTGGAGGCCGACTCCCTTGCTATCGCCAGCTCTGGATGAATGGTGCTTGTTCTCATTTAGGTGGGTTCGTTTCTTTCCACAGCTGAACCCATGATGTTTATGGCCAAAGCCATGGAACAGAGAAGAATATGCACGGGGTAAGAGCGTTTTCTCTCTGAAAAGAAGAGGAGTTTTCCAGGGCCGCAGGAAGAACAGGATTGGGGCGACATGCTGAGGTAGCGAGCAGGGGGGCACCTGAGAGGAGCCTCCACACCTTGTTCTCCTGAGGTGACATCCATCAGGAGAGTGTGATGGAAATTCTAGATACGTTTGAGGGGACTGATATCTGGTTTCCCAGGGTGAAACCCGGGAGGCTGCAAGTTTCAGAGGAACGTCCCGTATCCAATATCACACTTGCTAGGGCTTCGTCTGAACAGAATTTTCAGCCTTGCAGACTCTTTCCTCCGTGAGGGCAATGGAGGGGCTGAGGGTGCCAGTCCTGAGGGCCTGAGGAGGCCTGCATTGGGAAAGCGGTGGGTGCCGGTGTGGGACGATGCCACAGCCAGGAGTGGGGGGCTAGAGCCGTGAAGGCAGCCAGGGCAGAGCAGTACCATGACCCCGCCTCAGATGCCCAGGCCACACACAATGCCCCAGGAACTTTGTCTATCCCAGGGAGAAGCAAGGAGAAAACAAGGGGGAAAGAGAATTTAAACCTTGAATTTCCCATGTTTAAAACAGACAGGTTTGTCTTCTGCCATTAGCAGAAATAAGGGTTTGTGAGTTAAACTGGGCCCAGTCGTGCAGAAGTACTCAAGGATATAGTTCTGGCCTCAATTTTGCTGAGGAAGATTCACCCTAAGCTAACATCCATTGCCAATCTTCCTCTTTTGTTGCTTGAGGAAGATTGTCCCTGAGCTAACATCTGTGCCAATCTTCCTCTATTTTGTATGTGGGTCACCGCCACAGTGTGGCTTGATGAGTGGTGTTGGTCTGGGCCCAGGATCTGAACCTGTGAACCCCGGCCACTGAAGCAGAGTGCACAGAACTTTAACCACTTGGCCATGGGGCTGGCCCCTCAGATAGTTTTATAAGGAAACCCAAACTAATTTTTAAATGGTAAGATGTACACCTAAATTTTGGGAATGTAATTGTTTTAGAAAAGGATATGTAAACTGATTTTCTGTAAATTGCATGACATTTTGTTTTGTGAGGATTTTTGGTGTGTACATTTGCATGATGGCATGCTGTAAAAAGTCAGCAATCTGGTAAATGGTAGAGTAGCCCATATTGGACTAATGTTCCTGCAGTTAACAATGATAAACTCTGAACAAAATATTAAAGGAAACAATTATTTGAAGGCACTAGAGTGCAACCAGTAACAAGGAGAAACTGGAGGGGATTTGAGTTTTGAAAGAACTGGGTGAGAGCCATGTTTATAAAGTTCTTCCCAAGGGCATTCCCAGTCCACGAGCTGGGAGTGGCAGGAAGTCACAGCCTTGGATACATATTAGCCTGATGTAACAGGATTGCCCGAGTTGGTAGAATTGAAGGAAGAACCCTGGAAAGGAAGGGGCCACAGATGGGTGAGCCCTAAATTCTGCACATAAACTCCTCTCAATTGCTTGGCTGACCACAGAACTGTCCATGTCTGTGGGCATCTCCAGAAAGTGCAGTATAAAGCTGGAAGGCTGAAAGAACTGCCCAGAGGTTGTAGCTTAGAAGACACAGAATTCGAGGTTTGAATCCTGACAAGCTAGAGAGGTTTGAGAAACACCTTGAGCTTTCCATTGAAACCCCAGGGAGGCCAGGCCTTAGGAGTAAATTCTATGCCCCAGGACTGAAGGGTTTCCCCTAGTACTAAGGGAAAAACCATAATAGATCTGCCCCAACAGAGCATAAAACCGAGTCTCAACAAATGTGATCAACAACTAATTTAATTACTTGTTAGAACAAAACCAACACTCTTTAGAGCAAGAGCAAAGAATGCAGACTCTTTACATGTATCTTCTATAATGTTCAGTATAAAATTCTTAAAAAATTACTCACATATGAAGAAACAGAAAAATGTGAACCCTGGTCAAGAACAAAAGCAGTCAACAGAAAAAGAACCTGAGATGGCTCAGACATTGGAGTTAGCAGTGAAGGACTTGAAGGCTGTTAATCTAAAGATGCTCAAGGAACTCAAAGGAGAGGATGGTCTTAAGGAGTGAACAGATGGAGAATCTCAGCAGGAAAATGCAAATTAAAAAAGATAAAATGAACCAAATTCTAGAACCAAAAACTATAATACCTAAGATGAAAAAGTCAATGGATGCTATTAGCAGCAGATTATAGACAGATAAATGACACTTATCCAGTCTAAACAACAGAAATATGAGAGACTGAAAAAAATGAATAGAATCTTGGTAATCTATGGGACATAATCAAACAATCTAACATGGATGTAATTGGACTCTCAAAAGGAGAGGAGAGGGGCTGGCCCGCTGGCACAGCCGTTAAATGCACACACTCCGCTGCCACGGACCGGGGTTCTCAGGTTCAGATGCCGGGTGCACACCGACACGCCGCTTGCTAAGCCCTGCTGTGGCAGCGTCCCATATAAGGTAGAGGAGGATGGGCATGGATATTAGCCCAGGGCCAATCTTCCTCAAGAAAAAAGGGGAGGCTTGGCATCGGATGTTAGCTCAGGGCTAGTCCCCCTCACAAAAGAAAAAAAAAAAAAGGAGAGGAGAAAGAAAACTGAGCAGGAAAAATATCTGAAGAAATAATGGCTGAAAATATCTCAAATTTGATGAAAAACATCAACTTAGAGTTCCAAGAATCTCACTGAAACCCAAGCAGGATAAATACACAAAAAACCACGTGTAGGCATGTCATAGTCAAACTGCTGAAAACTGAAGAAAAAGAGAAAATCTTGGAAGCAGCTAGCTAAAAGGATTTATTACATGCAGATGACTTTTCATCAGAAGCAGTAAAGACAACAAGACAATGAAACAGCATTTTTTAAATGCCAAAAGAAAAAGAGGTAACTGTGAACTCAACATTCTATATCTACAAAAAATTTCTTTTACAAATTAGAATGAAATAAATACCATTTCCAGATAAATGAAAGCTGAGAGAATTTGTTGCCAGGAGACTTGTACTATAAGAAATGCCAAAGAAGTCCTTCAGGCTAGTGGAAATTATGCCAGATGGAACTCGGATCCATAGGAAAGAATGAGGAACATGGGAAATGGTAGATGTGTCGATAAATTAAAGGAAAAGGCTATCTCTTTTTCCCTCTTAATTTCTTTAAAAAAAAAAAATAAAACCTGACTGTTTAAAACAAAAATTACAACACAGCATTGTGAAGTTTTAATTTTATATAAATGTAGAATATATGACAACAATAGCACAAAGGAATAGGGGCCAGTGGAATTATATTCACAATTTCTCACAATTTATGACAAGTGGTACAATATTAGCTCTATAAAGACTATGATAAGCTAAGGATATATATTGTATTCTCTAGAGTGACTACTAAAAAGGTAATAGAAGATGATATAATTAAAAAGCCAATAGAAAAATTAAAATTGAATATGAAAAATATTCAGTTAACCCAAAAGAAGGCAGAAAATAAGAAACAGAGAAACAAACACCAGATGGAACAAATAGAAAATAAATAGCAAAATGGTAAACTTAAATCCTACCATATAACTAATTGCACTTAATATGATTGAACTAAGCACTCTAATTAAAAAGAAGAGATTGTCAGAATGGTAAAAAAGCAGGATATAACTATATGCTATCGACTGGAAATGCAATTCAACTAAAAGGCAGAGATTGTCAGAAGTAATAAAGCAAGATACAACTATAACGTATCTACTAGATATGCACTAAAGACCGTAATAGGCTGAAAGTAAAAGGATGGAAGAAGATACACCATGCCAAGCATACGGAAGCTGTGTGGCTATATGAATAGCAGACAAAATAGGCTTTAATATAGGATTATCACCAGAGTTAGAGGTTACATTTCATAAATGTGGAAGCATCTAATAAAATAGCGCCAAGATATGTGGTAGAACTAAAGAGAGAAATGGAAAATACATGATCATATTTGGAGATTTTAACACCACTCTGTCACAAACTAATAGAACAACAAAGCAAGGAATTAATATAGCTATAACAGATTTGAACAACAATACCAACCAACTTGACTTAAATTGACAACAACTGCATAGTACATAATCTTTTTAAGTGCATGCAGGATGTTTATGAAGCTAGTCCATGTGCTAGGCTATAAAATAAGGCTCAGAAACTTTCAAAAGACTAAAATTATTTTTTCTAAATATAACAGAATTAAATTAGAAATCAACAAAAATGAGATATCTAGAAAAATCCCCAATACTTGGAAGTTCAATGACATTCTTCTATATAACCCATGTGTCAAAGAGGAAATCACAGGGAAATTAGAAAATACTTTGCACTGAATAATGATTAAAATATATCAAATTTGGGGGAAGCAGCTAAAGCAATGCTTAGAGGGAAATGTACAGTGTTAAATGTTTATATAAGAAAAGGAGAAAGGCCTTAAATTGACAATCTAGGCTTCTACTTTAGGAAACCATAAAAGGAAAAGCAAATTAAAGCCCAGTCAACAGAAGGAAGGAAATACTAAAGACAAAAGAGTAAGTCAATGAAATTGATAACATAAAAACAATAATGAAAATAAACAAAGCCACTATTACTTCTTTAAAAAGCTTTATAAGCCCCCAGCAAGAATAATCATGAGGAAGTCATACAGAACACAAATTATCAACATCAGGAATGCTGTCATTACAGATCCTGCAGGCATTTGAAGGATAATAAGGGAATATTATAAACAGATCTATGCCAATAAATTTGATAACATGGATGAAATAGTCAAAGTTCTTGAAAACACAACTTAACTGATATATGAAGAAATAGAAAAATCTGAATAATGCTATAACTATTAACTCAAGAATTCAGCAATTTGAATTCATAACAAAAATATTGCCCACAAAAAAATTCCTGGCTCAGATAATTTCACTGATGAATTCTGTCAGACAGTTAATTAAAAATAATGCCAATCTTATACAAAGTTTCTGAACACAGGAGAGAAAGAAATTTCTCAACTCTGTATGGCCAATGGCCAGTATAACCTTGATACCAAAACTTGGCACATAGACTATATGAAAAGAAAATTATAGACCACTATCCCATATGAATTAAGATGCAAAACTCATTAACAAAATTCTAGTGAATCAAATTCAGCAAAATATAAAAGGAAAATTTATTGTGATTAAGTGGGGTTTGTTCCATCAGGGTTTAGCATCAGCAAATCAGTCCGTGTAATGTATCATATTACCAGACTAGAGGAAAATAAGAAGATGATCATCCCAATATGAGCAGAAAAGACGCCGAACATAATCTAATACCATTCACGATAAAAATTCTCAGCAAACTAGGAGTAGAAGTGAACCTCCTTAAACTCAAAGGACATCTACAAAAATCCTATAGCTGTCATACTTATTGGTGAAAATTGAGTGCTTGGGAACAAGTCAACATTGTGCGGTAGGTCCTAGCCAGTGGGAGAATGCAAGAAAAAGGAACAAGACCAAGATTGAAAGGGAAATATGAAACTGACTAATCACAGATGACGGGACTGTTTATTTAGAAAAATCCTATGGGATCTACAAAAAACTATTAGAACTAATAAATGAATTTAGTAATGTCACAACATACAAGGTTAATATACAAAAATAATTTTTATTTCTTTATACAATTTCACTTACCATATAGATTCCATTTTATTTCTATATTAAGCTCCATCAAAAAAGCATAAAGTACTTAGAATAGATTTAATAAGAGACATATAAGACCTCTACACTGAAAATAGCAATATATTGCTAAAAGAAATTCAAGAGGACCTAAATAATGGAGAGAGATATCGTGCTTATGGATTGGAAAACTCACCGTTGATAGGATGCCCATTCTTTCCGTATTGATCTATAAATTCAACTCAGTCTCAATCAAAATCCCATAGACTTTATTCTAGAGTTTGACAAACTGATTCTAGGCATAGGGATGAGAGCAGCCAAATTCTTGGGGGAAAAAAAAACAACAATGTTGGAAGGACTCACACTGTTTGAATTCAAGACTTTTTATAAAGTTACATGTGATATTGGCATAATGATAGACATATTATAGATCAGTGGGACAGAGCAGAAAGTTCAGAATTGGACTCACACTTACGTAGTCAATTGATTTTTGACAAATGTGCCTAAACAATTTAATGGAGAAACAACAGCCTTTTCAAAAAAATGGTGTTGGAACAACTGAATAAATGTGTGTCGGTGAGGGCCTTGACCCCTAGTTCATACCATACATAAAAGTTAATCTGAGCGGAAGAATAGATCTGGACCTGAAATCTAAAATTCTAAAGCTTCTAGAAGAAAACATATGAAAATACTTTATAACCTTGGTATAGGCAAACATTTCTAAGAAAATGCACTAAAAACGCTAACTGTAAAGGAGAGAAAAATGATAAATTGAACTTCATATAAATTAAAGACCTGCTCTTTACAGGATCATTAAGAAAAAAAAAAACGGAAGCCACAGACTTGGAGAAAATACTCACCATACTTATATTTGACAAGGGATTTTTATCTAGAATATATAAAGAACTCCTTCAAATTAATAATAAAAAAGACTAACAATTCAAAAAAAGAGCCAAAAATTTGAACAGATGCCTCATAAAAGAAGATATACGAATGGACCACAAGCTCATGAAAAGGTGCTAACACTGAGGAAATGCAGATTAAAACCACCATTTCACGCCCATTTGTGTGGCTGGAACTGAGAGACGGACCCCCCCTCAGCGAGGCTGTGGAGCGACTGTGACTCTCGTGCTTTGTTGGAGACAGTGTAAAATGGGGCAACCACTTGGGAAAAGTTTTTGTCAGTTCCTGATAAAGTGAAACATACGTCTACACCATGACTCAGTAATTCTATTCCAAGGAATGAAAACACATTTCCACAAAAAGACTTGTACAAAGTGTTTACAGCAGATTTATTCACAATAGCTAAAAACTGGTAACAATCCAAATATCCATCGACAGATGAATGGATAAGTAAACTGTGGTGTATTCAAACTCCGCAATATTAAAGAACCAATTACTGATTCATGCAACAGCAAGAATGAATCTCAAAATAACTATATTGAGGAAAAGAAACTAGACATGAAAGTGTATATACTGTGTATTTCCATTTATATGAAGTTCAAGAACAGACAAAACTAATTTATGAACTGGCAACCACTGATCTGCTTTCTGTTGTCATAGTTTAGGATTTACAGGTAGGGGATACAGTAAGTTATAAAAATTCTACTGAACATATAATTTCACTGAATTACAGAATGTCTTAGCTAGTAGTTTGGCTATTGGAAAGTGCAACCCCCAGAAACAGGGAAGAACAAAAGGCATGCAACTGTCTTTAGGAAACATTCTCTCCACCTCACTCCTGCTTTCCTCTCCCTCTCAGTCCTTCATGATGCTCTGAACCCTCCACTGCCCCCAACCCAAGCCCACCATAGACCCCAAACTATTCCACACCTCAATATTCCCTTGGTCCCACTGTTTCTGGTCAGTGTTTCCCACACTGCAATAATTTCTGCTCATTTGTGATATTTGCAGAACCAAAATATCAGTGGAGTTATGTGACTGATAGGTTAATCATATTTTTCCAATGTTGTTAAATATTAAAATTAAAATGTACTTTCCCAAATTTTTTTGCGTTCCACCCATGGCAAGGACCACACTCTTAGGGAGCTGACTACACTTAGCTTGGGGTATGGAGGAAAGATGTCTGATTGAATGAAATCATACTAATGTGTGAATGGCTGCAAACCAACACTTACCCAGCTATCTGATCCTGTATGACTTAATTCTGCATTTGTGGTCTCTGAAATATGCCCCTCTTCCTTCCTCCTCTCCGGCAGCTCCCAGTTGCCCTCCTCTATTTTCTAGGTGTAGGATAAGTCTAAATCTTTAGAAGAGAATATATTCTTGAAGTCTTGACTTCAAGAGATCAGGTAATAGCATCCAGACAACACTCCTGCTCATTCTGCTCTGCCTTTGGACTTCAGTCCAACATCTGGGCTTTGTGACCAATCCCAATCACAGGTTTCCTTACCTATTTCCCATGATTGTGCTGTACTGGCCTTCCACATCATGGGCACTGAGTCACACTTCACAGGCCGCCCTTTGGACTTTGCCCACCAGCCACGGCCTCCTGTATGCTGCAGGCCTCCCTTCCTCTAATGACTCCAGTTCTCTGCACAGATACCTCATATTATTGGCTTCTAGACTCTAGAACCCCCATAAGTTCCCCTAAGCCATTTCTATTTCCCTCACTTTGAATTCCAAAGATTCCCTAAAAATTCATGACACACACACACACACACACAACTTTCTTTCTCAAAAATTTCCTTGACAGCCTGGGGAGTCTGCTGGTGGAAGTGGGTTGGGAGGAGTAGTAGGGAGCTTATATAGGAACTGAATTTTTGATAAGTAGAAGGTTTAAAATCAGACACAATCCCTCTTGAGACACTGATCTAGATTCGCTAGTGATACGAGACGTTTGCTGGACAGCTGCCTCGCCAGGCTCTCTCGTTGAGGCTGCCGGGGTATCGGGGATGCTCATTTTCCCTTCACTGATGTTGGATGCCTGCCATCTTTGGTGCTGCTACTGCAACCTTGAGAGCCCACGTGACAGGGGCCGTGGGTGGGAGCACCTTGCCTGAGACCGACACACCCAATTCATAATGAAATGCTGGCCTTTGAGATAAACATCACTTGGGGCCCCTGAGGACCCTTGGTTTAGCACACTGTTGCATTTTTCACCATAACGAGCATTCAATTTCTTTGGGAAGAAGATGGACTTCAAGCTTTCTCCACTGCATCCATTTATTTAGTGACTTTGGGAATAAACACTGGCTTTAGGCAGAACGGCTAAGGAGCCATGTCTTGGTGATTCCTACTTAGCTGTTCATCAGGCTTTCTTCCTTGCCTTTTAGGGTGACATTATGGAAGGTTTACTCTGAGCTAAGCTGTGTGCTAAGTGCTTTATATAACATTTTTCAATTTTTCCCCAAACAACTCTATGGGGGAGATACTATCGTCCTCCATCTTATAATGGGACAGGGTGTTGAAGTTGGAAGTGCCCATGCCCAAGATGGTGAGCATCTGGTTTGCCCCCTAGTCCCCCGTAACCACTGCTGCATCCTGCCTCCACTTCCCACAGGACCTCACTCTCATCTAATTATTGGGATTTAGCAAGTATTTATTGAGCACCTACTCTGTACAAGCTGCTGTGTTGCACACAAAATGAATAACACAAAGCTCCTCCACGTAAGGAGTTCAAAGTCCCGGACCAGCAGCTGCGACATTACCTGGGAAGCTGTTAGAAATGCAGAATCTCAGCCCCAACCCAGACCTGCTGAATCAGAAACCAAGGCAGGGAGGGCAGGGAGGGATGCACTCTGAGTTTTCACAAGCCCCCTCGTGATTCCAATGCGCACTAAAGCCTGAGAACCACCGCACTAGACTATACGGCCGCCCACTCTGGGATGCTGAACCCTCCAGGATCATTCATCGGTTTAATGAATCTGTACTGTGTTCAATGCATTTACTCTTCCCATTTCACTACAATAAACCTGGAGGTTTGAGAGACTTCCCCATATGCTAGTAGAAGGTCGTGAGGGTGGTGAGGCCCAATCTGGGGCAGATCCCGGAAGCCCTCACTCTAAGTAATTCTTTCTAATCATAAGGTACCATTTCCTCTCTTGCTGGCCCTGGGCCAGACCTGAAGATAAACAGCTAAGGCCCTGGAATAAATGAGAGCCACACTCCTTCCAAAGAGACCAGTACTGTAACGTTCTCCACCCTAGCACAGACCGTCTCCTTAGCTTGGGAGTGGGTCACTGCTCAGTCAGGCTGCTTTCGTTCCAGTCCCACCCAAGTCTCCTTCTGAGCCTTGGATCTGGGCATCCACCTTGATGTCCACCTCCAGCTCCTCTGGACTGGGTGTTCAGACTCTTTCCTCAGGCATTTGGTTCTCCTTTTTCGTCTGGGTACCTGGCACTCTGGCTCCTGTCTTCTCCCAGCTGCCTCTATAAGTTCTCCCATCCCAAGCTCCGTCAGCCAGAACCCAATCCTCACAGCCCACCCACGAAAAACACACAGGAAAAAGTTCTAGTGAATTGTTTAGTGAAAAAAGCGACATTTACATTGTAGATATCTTGTGATTATAACTCTCAAGTTACATGCATACGATGAAAAAGACTGGGAGGGAATATATAAAAAATAAAATCTAGGTGACTGATTCTTCGTGTTTAAAAATCTGGCATATATACAATACATGTTTAAAGTTACATTTTTATAAATTGTGGTAAAATACGCATACTGTAAAATTTACCGTCCTACTTATTTTTCGAGCGTACAGTTCAGTAGCATTAAATACATTTACGTTGTTGTGAAACCAATCTTCAGAACTCTTTTCATCTTACAAAACTGAAACTCTGTACCCAACAAACACTAACTCATTTCCCTCTCCCCCAGCCCCTGGCAACCACCATTCTGCTTTCTGTCTCCGTGAATTTGACTACCCTAAGTACCTCACGTAAGTGGACTCATACAGTGTTTGTCTTTTTGTGACCGGCTTATTTCATGTAGCATAATGTCCTCAAGGCTCATCCATGTTGTAGCATGTGTCAAAATTTCCTTCCTTTTTAAGGCTGAATAATATTCCATTGTGTATATACACCACATTTTGTTTATCCACTCATCTGTCTATGGACACGTGGGTTATTTCCACCTTTTCACTGTTACAAATAATGCTGCTATGAACATGATTATACAGATATCTCTTTGAGACCCTCCTTTCAATTCTTTTGTGTATATATCCAGAAGCAAAATTGCTTAATCATATAGTAATTCTATTTTTAATTTTTTGAGGAGCCTTCATACTGTATCATATTTTCCATAGTGGCTGCACCATTTTACATTCCCACCAACAGTATACAAGGGTTCCAATTTCTCCATATCCTCAACACTTGTCATTTGCTGTTTTTTTTTTTTTTTGATAGTAGTGATCCTGATTGGTGTAAAGTAGTATCTTATTGTGGTTTTGATTTGCATTTCCTTAATGATTAATGATGCTGAACATCTTATCATATGCTTGTTGGTCATTTGTTTATATTCTTTGGAGATATGTCTATTCATGACCTTTGCTCTTTTTTTTTTTTTGTAAGGAAGATCGGCCCTGAGCTAACATCTGCCAATCCTCCTCTTTTTGCTGAGGAAGACCAGCCCTGGGCTAACATCCATGCCCATCTTCCTCCACTTTATATGGGACGCCGCCACAGCATGGCTTGCCAACCAGTGCGTCGGTGCACGCCCGGGATCCAAACCGGCTAACCCTGGGCCGCTGCAGCAGAGCGCTTGCACTTAACTGCTTGCACCACTGGGCCAGCCCCTTTGCTCATTTTTTAACTGAGTTGTTTGGGGGTTTTTTGGTTGAGTTATAGGAATTCTTTGTATATTCTGGATATTAACCCCTTATCAGCTGTGGGATTTTCTTTTATGGCTTTTATTTTGTTGAAGTAGTTTCTTTCTAGTCCTAGTTTGTTGAGAGGTTTTTATCATGAAAGTATGTTAAATTTTGTCAAATGCTTTTTCTGCATCAATTGAAATGATCAAGTAGATTTTTTCCTTCATTCTGTTAATAGGGTATATTATGTTGATTGATTTTTGTATATTAAACCATATTTGCATTCCAGGAATAAATCCCACTTGGTCATAGCATATAATTCTTTTAAAGTTGCATTTTTTAAAGAGATAAACTCTTTGTTGAAGACAATGGTTCTGAGAAAACACACTCTTGAAACAATAAGAAAAAAATTTACTTCCCTTCTAGCTAAAAGGCTGCAATGACTGGTACAATGAAAACACACATTTATCCCAAAACATGGGGTGCAGTGTCCCTGATCCTAACATCTGGGGTGCGTTACTGACTCTCTTAGCTTTTTTGTACAACTTATGCCTCCTTGCATTAATTCCTGGCCTCCCAACTTTCAGCTCAGGTTAGGAAAGTTAACATCTAACAAGTTTAACATAGATATAAATTAATGGCTTAGAACTTACTGTCCAGTCAGAGATTGATCTGCAACTAGATGTGTGCTATTTGTTACATAATTTCAGATTTTGGTTATTTTAAAGCAGAATAGAATTTTACCGCTGGAAGGATCCTCAGGGACCGTCTAGCTCTATCACCTCATTTTACAGATTAAAAAACCAAGATTCCCAGGGAGTTAAGTTCTTGCCCAAAGTTACTTGGATAATTAAATGCTGGAAAAGGGACTAGAAACCAGGTCTGCTGACTCCTCCTACTGCACTACCGCCTCCAGCTGGCCACTTTCCATATGCAGAGTCAGGGCAGGCTCACCTTCTGCAATAAAAGAAGAAGCTGGCTAAGACCTCAACAGATTTGCAGAGACTTGGGCTTCTGGTAAAACCAGCTCCACCAGAAGCTACTTCCTGCACTGCATTGGCTGGGGCTGGTGGCAGCAAAGCACACAGGGTCTACAGACATCTGCACAGCCCAGACCACAGCAATGGCACACGCAGGCAGCGCCTCATTGATTGTGTGTTCCATTAGCTCATTAGAGAAAACTTCTAGGTCCATTTCTGGAGATGGAGCGATTGGGGATGACGCCGTCTGATGCCACCCTACGTGAGATAATTTTCCAACCTTTTTGAAAAGACAACGGTCTCTCCAAAAGTAACTCCAGAGGATGTGAACTTGGGTTTTCTCTCCTTTCACAACCCAACAAACACACTAATGCTCACCGTCCAACTGTACTCGTATGATACTATGGAAAAACGTGAAATTATAATACTGTCTTAGTCCGCTCAGGCTGCTAAAACAAAACATGATAGATTGGGTGGCTTATAAACCACAGAAATTTCTTTCTTATGGTGCTGGAGGCTGGAAGTCTAAGATCAAAGTGCCGGCAGATTCAGTGTCTGGTGAGAGCCTGCTTCCTGGTTCATAGACGCTGTCTTCCCCTGTGTCCTCACATGGTGGAAGGGACCAAGGAGCTCTCTGGGATCTCTTTTATAAGGGCACTTACCTCATTCATGAGGACTCCACCTTGATGACCTAATCACCTCCCCAAAGCCCTGCCTCCAAACACCGTCACATTGGGGATTAGGATTTGAACATATGAATTTTAGGGGGACACAAACATTCGTTCCATTGAAAATACAATTTTCATGCAATTCATTGAGGGGTTCAATTTTTTTTGTCCTTAAAAACGTTAGTCATTCTTTCTGTGGCAATAATTTTCTGTAATTATATGATTTTTGCTTCCTAGGAGTTTTAATTACAATGGTAAAGTAAATATTTTTTTTAAATGAGAAGGAAAAAGGCCTGGACCGTCCATGTCATTATGATATTTTACTAGCATAAAATTCATGTAAAGTAGCTTTGAGAAGTTGCTTTTAAAAAACACATTATTACGGATCTCAGAGATTTATTTTATTAAAATGCCTTCTACATTTATTCCCTTATTGAATTAAAACATGGCATTCATTTTTAAGAGCCCTTCAAGGAAAATGTGGCAGAAAATTTATGAAGACAATTATATTGCTTATTTTTATGAGTTACACATATTTCCAAATATTTAATTATATGCTTATACAAAAAACATATTTAATTGATTTTTTAATACATATGCTAAAGTTTTCAGAAAATAAATGGGACATGCTATAGAAAACGTTATCAAATATTTAGTCAAAATGCTATACAACTTTAGAACAAAGGTTACGTTTTTTAAGTCAGAGAAGACAGAAGTCAGACTAGGATGAGTTTCTCCCCCGGCACAGGACCATGCTAAAGGGCGAGAGAAATTTTTATGTCAAAATTCCCATAGCGGTAATAAAAGGAAAAAGACTCTCTTCATTGATCATATAATCACAGAGACTTTCTCTAAATATTAAGATTTCCACAAAGGATACATCTTAAAACTTCAGTTTGCAGCCCTGGTCATAAGGTCACATGACCGTCTCATACTCCAGTTAGGTCTGTGCGAAGAAGCCGGGTTTTCTCTGAGTCTTCCTCCGGGCTGGTCCTGTCACTCCCCAACTAGCAGATGAGTTTCAGCTGATATCAGTCACTCAAAATAGATTTGGCATTTGTAGACCTTCCATTTGGAAATCAAGAGGAATCTCTACAAATGGACGTTACAAAAAGAAAAAAAAGTGAACAGTCACAAACAAAATACCCTCTCCCCCATCATGAGGCTTCTTATCACTGCATGGTGATTCTTGCAATTTAACTGTGGAGTCTTATTTCTGATAACATTATATTTTTTGAATGATGAAAGTACCACCTAAAACTTGAATTAAAAAAAAAGAAGGTTCTGACATTTTACCATTGCCTTGGCAGGGGGGTTGCGAACTCAGGACATTGCCTTTTTTGTTTAAGCCCACTCACTTTGCTCCTCTGCAGCTGATCTCCTGGAGGTCATCTTGTCAGGGTCTGGTTTCATTTCTCCACAGCAACCACATCTACTTCCATGCGACTGGCTACCCCAAGAGCACGTTCAACTGGACACCATCTCTTTCTAGGCCTCAGGCCACTGCAACGTTCTGGCAGACAAAAGTCTCAGGTTCCAGGAGGGAACTGCTCTCAGTTACACTCCCCGGGAGGCTGCGACACCAGTCTCATGTCCCTTACAGACTTAGCCACTCCCCAACCACCCACACCACACACACACGTGCACACACTCTGTGAACTATGTAACACACACATATACACACTGTACACATACGTGCACACACTGTGAACTACATAAGACACACGTACGCACATTGTACGTACATGTACACACACTCTATAAACTAACACACACTGTACACACACATGCATACACTCTGTGAACTATATAAGGCACACATACGCACACTGTAGACACATGTGCACACACTCTGTGAACTACATAATGCACACGCACACTGTACGCACACTGTACACACACGTACACACTATAAACTAATACACACTGTACACACACGTGCACATACTCTGAACTATATAACACACACATACACACACTGTGCACATATATGTACACACTCTATAAACCATATAACACACATACACACTATATACACGTACATACACTCTATAAACCATATAACACACACACACTGTACACATTGGTACACACACTTTATAAACTATATAACACACATACACCCACACATACAGATATATATAAACTATATAACACATACACTGTACACACACACATACACACACTATATAATACACACATACACACTCTACACTCACGTATACACACTCTATAAACTATATAACACACATACACACACTATACACACACATATGCACACTACATAACACATGCATACACACATTATACACACATACACACTATAAAAACTATATAACACACTATACACATATGCACATTATACACACATATGCACATTATATAACACACACATACACACACTATACACACATATGCACAGTATATAACACACACATACACATACTATATAACACACGCTGTACACACATGAACACACACTCTATAAAACCAAGACCCATTTGCAGAGCATGCTTCCTAAATGTGACAATCACAACAGTAGTCCTCAAGTCACCCTTGGAATGTAATTTGGAATCTCCCCCACACACCCTCCCAGCCTTTCCAATTAAAAAAGTGTTTAAAGGTAACTCAGAGTACATATGAGTCACGAACTTATGGTGCCTTATCTCACGGGTCTCAAGGCTTCCTACAATGTTTAGTCCTAGGATGTGCAACTCCAAAAAGTTGAGACCTGTAGAAAAAAGTGAAGGAATCGCTGGGACAGCAGGAGGTGGGAGACCCCAGGGTACACCCATAGTGACAGACTACCACCCATAGTGGTAGTCATCCAGTGGCAAACATTTGGTGACAAAGAAACAGGGACATGGGTAGTGGGGGCCTTGTAAGAATTTGTACTTTTGGAGAGATAGAGAGATTCAAACTGAGATAGGGCTGGTGGGGCTCCTAGCCTTGAGATGTTGGGGAAGGGGCCAGAGGAGGAGCGAGAGGAGCTGGGACTCCAGCCCAAATCAAGTCCCTCAAGGGGGTGAGCAGCCTCTTCCAGCCGCTTCTAAGGGAGAGTTCAGGCTCCCTGAGGGGAGCAGAAAAATCCTTTAGATTCATCTAAGACCAAATCACTCCTGGGAATTAGGGGTCCTGAACAGCCCACCCCATCCAGGCAACACCCGTCTCTGCTTCTTAGCCGAGACTTTAATCCAAAGAGGCCACTGTCCTCCTGTGGCTCTGGGGGCGCAGCAGCCTCAGCCCACACCCTCGCCGGCCAGCTCGCTCCTGCTGCTTTCTTTCTCATATGAAGAAGAGATTTTCAATCAATTGAATGCCACTTTTTAGGACATGTCAGATATTTCGTGCTGACACTTTATAGGAGCTCCCCCACCCCACCTCCAAGTAGAATAAACTCCCTTCTCCTTGGGTTTGTGGTGGAGACGAAGACCAGGAGCAACATCTGGACAGCCAGCCAAGGCCTCTCCCACTGCTCAGTTTCATTTGCCTGCGAGGAACGTGGCCTCCCTCTGGGAGCTGCCCCGGCAGTCGGTGAGGCCTCGTTTCTCAGGGCTAAGGAGTCTGAAATGTCCACCTCAAGCCAGGCAGTTGGCAGCAGGAACCTGAGACAGGGTGGGGAAGGGAGGGCCCCAGCAGCACAGAGAGGCTGCCCAGGTGTAGTCCCAGGGCTGAGAATCTAGACTCACGTGGTAGAGGAGGCGTGGTGGGACAGCTTCCGAGGTTAATTCGAGAGAAAGAGCTTAGACAGGGAGTTCGAATCCCTGGGTTCTAAACGTGTCTCTGTCCCCTACCGTGTGAGCTCATGCAAGTCAGAAAGCCTCACTGGGCCCTGTGTCTCCTCTGAGAAGTGAGAAGCTCAGACAGACAAGCCTCGAGGTCCCTTCCATCCTGGGCGTGCGTGGCCAATCTGCCGCGTGTGAACCTCACTCAACACTCCTGGTCACGCCTTTCTCCGGCCTGGGGCCTGGCTAAAGGCCCTCATTCCAGGGAAACAGAAAGATGGTAAACTTTACTGACTACATTTTAGTAACTAAGAAAACTGGGAAAGAACTTTCCAGAACAACTCAAGAGAAAATCCAAGAGCCAAACGCACCAGATGAAACACCTCTCAAAAATAACCAGGAGTTGGCTCCACCGCCTAAGCAGCTGTTTACCCTGAACCACAAAGGAGAGGCAGACAGACGGTGCAGGAAGATACAGGTTAGGTCTGGCGGGGACAGAACTGCAGCTCCCCGCTCAGAGTGACTCGCTGTCACGGCCCGAGGAACCCTGGCTCATGGAGAGGCACCTGGCGATCTCGTTTCCATCGTGCTCCAGTCAGTGACCCACTGTGTACCAACGCAAGGAACAGACACTTGCAGTTTTCTGTGATAAACCTCAGCTGCATCCCAAGACAGCACAGTTGGCCACTTGTCACACACATAGTGCAGCAGCAAATGCTTCCAGAATCTTCTGAGGTCTCAACCCTGACCCAGATGCCTTTTTTTGAAAATAAGGCCATTTTTTCTAGCCTGTGGTGCCAGCACTTTCTCTGTGACCTTGAACAAGTTTCTAAACCTCTCTGAGCCCCAGTTTCTGTATTTGTAAAATAAGACTAATACAGGTATTCACCTCACAGAGTCATTGTTGGGATTAAATGAGATAATATATGCAGAATGTTTTAGATGAGGACACAGGAAAGTACTCAATATGTATCAGCTACTATATAATTTTTAAAAAATAGACTATTTTTTAGAGCAGTTTTAGGATCATAGCAAAATTGAACAGAAGGTACAGAGATTTCCCATGTACCCTCTACCCCGACACTGCATAGCCTCCCCTGCTATCATACCAACCATGGTGGTACATTTATTACAATCTGTGATCCTACACTGACACATCGTTATCACCCAAAGTCCACAGTTTACATTATGGTTCACTCTTGATATATTCTAAGGATTTTGATAAATGTATAATAACACGTATCCACCATTATAGTACCATACAGAGTAGTTTCACTACCCTAAAAATCCTCTATGCTCTGACTATGCATCCCTTCCTTTTCCCTATAGCTGGCAACCACTGATTGTTTTACTGTCTCCATAGTTTTGCCTTTTCCAGAACGTCATATAGTTGGAATCATACAGTATGTAGCCTCTTCAGATTGGCTTTTTTTTACTTAGTAATATGCATTTAAGATTCCTCCATGTCTTTTCATGGCTTGATAGCTCATTTCTTCTTTTTTTTTTAAAGATTTTGTTTATTTATTTATTCCCCCCAAAGCCCCAGTAGATAGTTGTATGTCATAGCTGCACATCCTTCCAGTTGCTGTATGTGGGACGAGGCCCCAGCATGGCCGGAGAAGCGGTGCGCACCCGGGATCCGAACCCGGGCTGCCAGCAGCAGAGCGCGTGCACTTCACCGCTAAGCCACGGGGCCGGCCTGATAGCTCATTTCTTTTAGGCACTGAATAATATTCCATTGATTGAGTGTACCACAGCTTATTCAGCTATTATATTATTTTTATTATTATTATTTTTCACATTTGTGTGAAAATATAATAATTTGTGCTAGTTTTAGATAGTATGGCCCTGGAGGAACTCATGAAGCAGTTAGTAAATTACACATACACACATATGAAATAACCACAGAGTAAGATGGTAAACTGTCCATCTGCCCGATGTAACTATACGTATAATTAGCTAGACCGGACAGAATGCTCGACTGGCAGTGCAGAGAGAGAATCGGACGTACATAATCAAGAGCTAATGGTGTGCTCTGGAGAACAAATGCGGAGGGAGGGAGAAGTGGTGCTGCCTGTATCACCAAGAAAAGCTCTTCCCAGGGGAGATCGGGTCCCAGATGATAAGATGGGTAGAGAGTGACTGGGCATTGGAGACGAGGTGTGAAACCAAGGCAGGTAGCCGACTGAGAAATGCACCGAGTGTAGGGCACGAGATGGAACAGCTTAGGAGACTGGAGAGCCAGGAGTCGGAGGACGGGCCCTGCATGCTAGACAGATAATCTAGATGGTTCCATCCAAACACCCAGGAAGAGGTGACAGTGAGTAAGTGCAGAGCTATGAATGTGATGCTACCATGAAGGGACTGGACATTGATGGGGGAGGGCATATCTGGCTTTCCAGGGGGGCAAGGGGGGTGGAAGTCCCTAGAGGCATGGAGGAGGCCGGAGGCAATTACAGGTGGGAGGTAGAAAATGTCTGTTCCTGAATGTTAAAAATGGGAATGGACAGAAGGATTTGGACGGACATTTTATAAAAATGATTAATAAGTTTTAGTCTTAGACGCTTTGAGGTAGAATTGCCTGTGACAAATTAGTCTGAAGTATTAATAAATGTAGGAATTGGTGCTCCAGAAGGAATATGGACAGAGGAGAAACTGAGGAGGGCTACTCACAGCAGATAGAGATAGATAGATAGATGAAAGATAGATGATAGATGATAGAAAGACATGCAGAGAGAGGTATGTACGCACATGCGTACACACACACATAGTACGTACATACCCCTGCCCAGATTCTTCCATAAAAGAGGGCCGGCTGATTAAAGACCTAACGTGGGGAGGGCAGTGGCCAAGCTTGTTTGCAGACTGAGAGCAAGCAGGGGGCTCTGGGCGGGGCAGTGCCACACTCCCTGGTGCTGCAGCACACCTGGCCCCACCTGCTGTCCCTTCCCATCCTGGCGGGCTCTCGACCTCCCTGCCTGGGAAGGTGAACCCAGCAGGGGCTGACCGAGGCCTCCGTCACGGTCTTGCTTCGCTCCTCATCAACAAAGCCTTTCTGTAACTGGCTTGATGACGCGCCCAGCGCAGGCAGATGCTTCAGTGAAGATGATGACTTATTTGCTTTTTTACATGCTGCCTGCCCCCTCCACCCCCAGCCCAGGTTTATGGCAACTCTATTCACAGCTGCCACCCTGACAGGTCCCCTTTGGTATGTGTGAAAAAAGGCTTGAAATTAGTAGATAGGTACGGAAGGCTTCTCCTATTGATAATCCCAAGTGGATACACTCAAGTTCATCACAGGCCCCTGGCAAGCGGCTTCCTCACCAAGGGCCAAGAGAGGAGGAGAGACATCTGTAGCCATGAGTATGGCTCTCTTCTCTGCTGGCTACTGCCGCCCCCTGGGGAACTGCTCCAGGACATCTACACTGAAGGACAGGGTCTAGCTTGGTAGGAAAAGCGGAGGCTCTGGAGCCAGGCCTGCTTCTGCCACTGCAGACATGGACAGGTCCCCTAGCCTCTTTGTGGCTACATTTCCTTTCCAGGAAGTTGGGATAATAAAGATGGGGCTCTTTTGAGGGACTAACGCACTAATATGTGTGTGATACAACATGAAAGATGAGCTATTTGTCCCAAATTAGGGCCAGTCCGGGGTGGGCTGTGGTAGCCAAGGGTCGGGAAGATCCCCCCTCCCTCATTCCCTTCACCTGCACGTCTGGTTCCCACCCCCCCCCCCCGGTTCCCTGTGTCCCATCAGTGGCCTGTTGGAAGCACCACCAGGTGCTCCCCTTCCCCATCCACCCCTGCCCTCCAGGGAGGACCACCCTTCCTGGGGTTCTTTCACCATTTCAGCTCCAGGATGGGGCACTCAGCCCAGCTGAAAACTTGTTTCCATTTGAATGACAAGGAAATCTTACTTTTCGCCTCTCCACCTTTTTCTTCTTTTTGTGAGGAAGATCAGCCCTGAGCTAACATCCTTTGCCAATCCTCCTCTTTTTGCTGAGGAAGATTGGCCCTGGGCTAACATCCGTGTCCATCTTCCTCTACTTTATATGGGACGCTGCCACAGCGTGGCTCGACAAGCTGTGTGTAGGTCTGCACCCGGGATCCGAACCTGCGAACCCCGGGCCACCAAAGCGGAGAGCACGAACTTAATCACTATGCCACCGGGCCAGCCCTAACTTTTCGCCCTTTTTCACCCCCAAAGATCCCTTATTATCATTTACACATGACTCTCCCTGTGAGGTTTAAGGGTAAAGTGTTGCTAATGACCAGTTTCGAGCCCTTTGGACTCAGCCCGTCAGAAGCTGTGGCTGTGCATTCGTTAGCACATCATGTCTGCCCTTCTCCATCGGAAAGAAAAGGCAAACTGAAACCATCTCAGGAATATTTCTTAAGAAGCTCAACTTTTTGTTGTGTTGTTTAAGGACTAGTTACGTCTCCACTCTCGGCGGTGTCTGAGCACCGTTTAACCCAGCCTCAGGGTCGCCGGGCCGCTCAGGCTCTGCAGGGACAGCACGCCGTGACCACCGCCAGAACCTGGTCCTTTACCTTTATGTTTTCGGTACAAAAACGGGGCTCTCTATGACGTTGGCCGTGGTGTGTGCTCCCTGTGGCCCCTCTCGTTTTCCAGGAACTTCCCAGGCTTCAACTCTTCCTGGGCTTGGCTACATGGGGCTGGAGCACCTACCAGACTTGGGAGCCCCTTGCAGAATTCAGTCCATTTCAGGCTTGAGGCACCTTGTGGCTATCTTCCCCCTGGAATTTGCCTTCCAGGGGTTGTGCCTGGGCAAACTAAGAAGGAAGTTTCCCTTCCCATCCTCCCTTCCGTGTGCCTCGCCTCCCTACCCTCCCCCAGGCCCAGGGCCCCGGCTTCTCCCTCCATCTCTCAGGAATTACTTCCTCCCAACATTGCACTCCCCGCTCAAGCTGGGACTCGCAGTGTTTGGTTCTTAGAACATCAGAGGCCTAGGCAATCATCCCATTCAACCTTTTGATTTGTGAATGAGAAAATTACGTCTCAGAGACTTTACAGAGAGCCGAGGACACACGTCCGGTCTCAGTGAGGCTGGGACAGGATTCCAGGCCTCCTGACCCCTGAGGCAATGGTCCTTTGCCAACATGTGGCTCAGTCCCAGGGACTCCCACCGTACACCTTGCTGGGCTCCCCGGGAATTAGACCTTCCTTGTTTTGGTCATCCTGCCTGGCATCTGATCTTCTGCTCATCCGAAGCCTCACCAATCAGAGACGCCAGCTTTGATTCCTTCACTCCTCAAGCATAAAATTCTTCGGCAATACCTGAACTCAGTTTTCGGCATGGATGTTGTTACAATTCCCCAGGTTCTAACTTCTAGTTGGAATGGTAGACAAGAGCAACAAAGGATATGGAGCTCTGAATATGCACTGGGCTCTGGGCTCTCCTCACAATTCTTCCTTTAATTCTCACCACTGTCCTAGGAGGCAGGTGGGTTTTTGTCTATTCTATTCGACAGCTGAGGACACGGAGCCGTGCAGAGGATAAGGAAGTTGGCCAAGATCACACTACCAGGAAGCACAAGAGCCGATTTCAACCAGGGTCACCCGACCCATGCCGCCAAGCTCACCAGATGTGGGTACACAAAGTGGGGTCCCTGGACCAGCTGCATCAACGTCACCTGGGAACTCATTAGAAATGCAGATTCTCAGCCCCCACCCAGACCTGCTGAGTCAGAAGTCTGAGGGCGAGGGCTGGCACGCTGTGTTTTCACGGCCTCCATGTGATTCTGATGGGTACACACTGAAGCCCAGGAACCAGTGCACTGGACGCTCAGAGGCCTCTCTGGGATGCTGGGCACCCCAGGATCATTGCAATTCCTCAGTTTAACACATCTATGCATTTTACTACTATAAATCTGGAGGTTCGAGAGCCTTTCCAACATGCAAATAGAAGGTGGAGAGGCCCAGTGTGGGGCAGACCCCGGAAGCCCTTACTCCAAGTAATTTTTCTAATCATTAGGTATCAGTCCCTCTCCTGCTGGCCCTGGGCCAGGCCTAAAGATAAATAGCTGAGGACCTAAGATAAATGAAAGCCACACTCTCTCCAAACAGATCAATAATGTTCTCTACCCTAACACGATCTTCTCAGCAGACTGAGAGCAGGTCACTGCCAGCACTTATTTTAGCAAAGCCCCAGAGTCCTTTCTGCCCTTCTTAAACATTCCAGTTTTTCATCCATCGTCTGGGCACCAGAGATCAATGATCTCATAGGTGTGGAGAGATGTTAGAATTCTCTGCTGCAGGGGCTGGCCAGGTGGCCTAACAGTTAAGTTCATGTTCTCTGCTTTGGCATCCTGGCGTTCGCCAATTTGGATCTTGGGCACAGACCTATGCACCGCTCAATAAGCCGTGCTGAGGCAGCATCCCACACAGAGCAACTAGCAGGGTGTACAACTATGACATACAACTATCTACTGGGGCTTTGGGGAGAAAAAAGGGAAAAAAGGAGGAAGATTGGCAACAGATGTTAGCTTAGGGCCAATCTTCCTCCAAAAAATAAATTAATTAATTAAAAAAAAAAAGAATTCTCTGCTGCCCTTAAAAGCCCGACTGAAGATACACAATTTATTGTGGCATTTGTCAGGCCATTGATTGGTTTACATGCCTGTGCTGAGATTAGAGCATATGGGGAGGTGTCTCCAGGAGGAGCAAATCCTAACCCTCACAATGAGAGGCAAGCAGGCACCGTTCATTTCACCTAAGCGATCAGGTGTGCTAAGGCAGCCTCGCGTAGTGCAGCAGAGTCTTAAAATAGACCTTTAACAGATAAGTAACTTCCAGCATTTCTCTCCTCACCGCCTGGCTCCCATCTCTCACACACGTCATAGAAATACCTTCTCCCAGGCCACAGTGAGAGACCGGTGTGAGAGAAATGCTGCAGAAAAACGACTTTTGGGAAACTTATGTCTGAACTATGCAAGAGAAACCTGAAGGCCATTTTTTGGTTTTGTTTCCTGCACTATGTTCCACACGTAGTAGGCGAACGATTAAGAGGCATATCGACGACGGCTGCAATGCCTCCTGTCTCTTTCGATGGGCAGGGATGTCAGCTCGCTACTGTTTGGGGTCTGTCTTTATTTTATAACAACAGTCCCCTTTATTCATGTATCCCATTATAAATTCATTCATTATTTATTCCTTTGCACCAGGCATGTACTGGAAAACGGAAACCCAAGGATAAATAAGACTCCTCCCCCGGCACCTTTCCTTCCAGGAGTGGACAGTCTAGAGAGCGAGGTTGGCCAGTAACTCTGGCTCCGTGTGGCAGGGAGACTAACAAGGGCCATCTGTGTAGCACCTCGAAATTCTAGAGCGAGCACGCATCTCTCACGACACTGACGGTATCTTGTGAGGGCGACACTCAAGACTGTGATGCTGATTTTAAAGGCAAGGAAAAAATGAAGTCGGTTTGATTAAAAGACAACTCCAAATAAGATTTCTCCACCAGCGTTTACAGATTGTGATGCCAGAATTTTGCTTTCTGAGCAAATTTTCTTTTCCCCCCTTGCTAAGCCGCTTGCTAAGATGCGGGTGCCTGAAGATGCATGCCAACAGGCATGGGGGTGACAACGTGCAGGGTTGGGGCAGGCTTTCTGCTTCCCAAATAGACTCTGTTAAGACTCAGAAGTGATGCCATGTCTTCTACGAAAGCAGACTACGAAAATAAAGGGAGTTGTAAATGTTCTAGGTGATGCTGAGCGGGGGAGGGGAGGGAGCAGGGCCCCTTGCTCTGACTCCCTGGGGTGAGTGGATGTGAGAGTGGGCGGCCTGGAGGCCATCCTGGTGCAACGACTTCTCTGGGCAACAATACATGTGTCCTCAAGCCCACACAAGCAAGGTCAGCTTGAATGATTAGGCCCTGTGACTAGATGTCCTCAGTATAAAGGTGCAGGGAGGCCGAGAAGGGACCTGTCTCCTTGGCTGGCCTCTCCTCTTGAGAGGCCCAGAGGCACGAGGGAAACGTGCAGCTTCTCTGCTGCTCGGAGGTGACACTGTATGGTACACAGGCAGGCCCAGACCCGGTGGGCCTGTTTGCCTCCTTCTAGTCCCGCATTTCACCATCTCGTAACAGAGTTCCTTAGCTGTGCACAGTACAGCAGAGTCCAGAAAACACCGTTCCGCACACCGTCTCTGCGGCCCTTCACAGGCCAGTCTGGCAGGTGTTCTTTATCCACATTTTCACAAGGAGGGAACCAAGGCAGGAGATGCCAGCGGCCCTGAGTCACACAGCTGGAAAGTGGCCACGTCAGCTTTGAATGCAGATTTATTCCTAGTGCACCTGAGCTGAGACCAGACAGAAACCACAGAAGCACATGCCTGCCCACCAGCCGGAGAAGAGAAAGGGCTGCAGAGGA
Source organism: Diceros bicornis minor (assembly GCF_020826845.1). Lineage (NCBI taxonomy): Eukaryota > Metazoa > Chordata > Mammalia > Perissodactyla > Rhinocerotidae > Diceros > Diceros bicornis. Next base: position 8,087,779 of record NC_080779.1, read on the forward strand.
CCAGCACCGTGTGTTCAAAACTGGGAAAAGCTAAATAAAAAGGAAACATCTCTTAGAATGGAAGCCGTATCTTAGAGACATCCGGTTTGGTATTTTGTTTATTTTTCTCTAAAAATGTGAATTGTTCTGCCTTCTTTGTTGACATTATTTTGTTTGAATTGAATATCTGCTGTATGCCAGGCACTGGTTTGCATTCAGATTTTCCAACGCCAAGTCTAGTGAATTTTTCACTCGGACCCAGCTGTTGTAACCCGCTGCCCCGCTCTTTATCCTCCCTTCCAATTTGTCCTGCTGTAACTCATTCCGAACAAGAAAGGACACAGAGTTTGCAGGAACTTTTTGAGTATGAGCAAGTGAGATCTGTCTTTGAGTCCACTGGGTCACCATTACTAGGAGGGCTCATCATTACAACAAAATGTAATACAACAAATACTTAGACAAGCCACGCTCCTCTCCTTGGCCTCTTGGGTTGCCCAGGGTCCCGGGCTGGATAAAGGAGCAACCCTGTGGCTGAAGGGTTTCATTTGCAGTAGAGGAATCTCACACCAGCGCTTTCTGAGCTGCAAAAACTGGACATTTCCCCTTCCTAGGGGGTTGCAGAAAATGTCAGTTTCCAAAGTCATTCGTTTCCTCTCAAAGCAGGAAGGCATGTGCACAGGGGACCGCAATAGAGCTCTCCCTCCCTGGAATCGGGACCCTTTAGAAATTGCAATTTTGATTGTCACTGAAGAAACGACCACCATTATCATTTGGGGATCAATACAAACAAGAACGTGGAAACAGAGAAAAGTGCCATTCTCAAGACGCTCAGAGTATTGAAAGCGCAGTTCCCACGGTCAGCCCTTTGAGGGTCCTGCAGAGAACCAAGCAGGGGTATAAACAAGACCCCCATCTTTAAAAAATTTGTTCCCAGAACTAAAAATACTACTTTCCTAGAAAAAAAGTGGAGGTCCTCTGGGCAGTGGCATCTGAGGGAACTTTCCTTATTGAACACCTGGAGTTGTTTGTTATTCATTTGCAAGAATTTCCTTCTAGCTCGCAGCTATTTTGTAGACACCCGGATCATCTGTTCCGAGAGTCAGCTGAAATGTTCCCATGGGGCTGTGCTTCCTGCCGTTGCCTCCTGACCAAGGGCTGTGGGTGATCACTGTCTCCTGGGTTTGGAAAAGAGAAAATGTAACACATAAGAGAGGCAGCTTAGGTAACTTACTTACAAACTTACTCTCTGCTTGTGTTCTAAAGATTCAGAGAAAGAAAAAAACTCTGGCAAAGAAGGAATCTAATACTTCTGGTCAGTCATTCTATTTGCCTGGACTTTCAGATTGTCATTTATTCTCTACTTTGCCTTGACAGTAAGAAAAATCTCTTTCTAGCTGAATAAGGCCTAATTGCCTGCCTTTGGCTGTGCCCCATGTGCTGAATCCAAACAGTAGCCCCACAAAAATCCTGCAGAAATCCCTTTTCAGATGACTACACCCCTGTCTCTTGTCTGCACTGAGTTGGGGTGAAATGAGTATGTTTTCCATGCGTCAGCCCCTTTCTTTGATCGGCTCCCCTGGGCTATGCGGACATTGCTGCACGTGGGCCCCAGGGTGTCATGAGTTCTGTCCAAACTGCCCTGGTGGAAAACGTCCAGACTCTGCCAGGGGTATCATCAGAGCAACCCCTGAGAAGGGGGCCCATGTGGAAAACGAGCTGTGAGGTGCGCCTGCACAGCCGTCTACTCTGTGAATTAACTACTTGCTAATAAGCACTTCTAACTCCTGATCCAGGACTGCAAATGAGAGGTGAAGAAGGTGTTTGCAGTTGGGCTGACAGCGGGCTGCCCTGCCACCTTCTCTCCCATAAACCCCTCTCCCTCACTCCTGCTCTTTGCGTCTTACTTGACCTGCAAGTCCTATATCTTTCCGCTCCAACCCAGCCTCTCTTCCTCAGAATTCCTAGAGCATTTGGCGTGTGAACCAACTATTTGACTGTTATGAATTGCCTTGCAATGGGATTATTTTCACTCATATGTAATTTTTCTTCTTTTCAACCTGATGACAAACTCTTCAGTGTCAGGGGTGGGTATCATTTACCTTTTGTTCACGTTTTATGGCCACGCCATCATGCTTTGCAAATATTAGGGTCTTAAGAGAATTTGCTCATCTTCCATTCAGTCCACATCCCACATCAACATTCGAGGTGGAGATACAGAAAGTGTCTGTTTCCAGAAAAAATCAAGCAGTCAAGCTGTGTGGTCATGAAGGCACTGCCTCGGCATCAGGAGGGGGCCCCAGTCTCCAGTCCACCTGCATGAATTACCTGTGTGTGATTTTGTCATAACTGCTCTGGGCCTCACTGTTTTCATTTGTAAAGGGAGGAGATGGTTTCAGATGACCTATAAAAGTCACTTCCAATACTAAGATTCTGCTATTAAACACGCGTATTTCCTTTCCCGTAAGAAAAGGTGATTTTTATGGAATTAAAGCACCTCTGAGTTGCAGTACTGAAGCCCCACCTTGCCCACCCTGCCGCTGATGGAGGGCTTAGCACTCCCCTTCACTCAGAAGGCCTGGTGACATGGAGCTGAAATCTGCCTCCTTTGAAATCTTCCTCCTTCCAACCTTTGGTTTTCATTTCTGCCTTTGAAGCTGCATATTCAACGGAATCTGCCTCTCCCACTACAATTCCTCAGATGCTGGCATGAGGATGTCACAAGCCACCCCACTTCCCGGGTTAGCCTTTTCCAGCTCTCGCATCTGCTCATCATTTGACATGCTTTCCAGGCTGCCCTGCTGGCCGGTCCTACGCCCGGGCAGGCCTCATTGGTCAGAGCCAGCTGCAGTGCCCAGATGGCTGCACTCCAGCAAGTGCCCCGGACAATGGGGCCATTATCACCCTGGCAATGGACACGGTACTTTTATTAATACAGCTGAAAATTGCACTAGCTTTTTTTGGCAGTCATGACCCATGTTTAGCTCCAAATAAACATATGGTTATCCAAAACCTCCATGCCCTCTTCAGAGAAAAAGCCAAGTTGTTTCCCCAGTTGTGTTAACAGGCATTATATTTTCTAATTTAATTTTTTATTGAATCAAATTTACTAGCTTCTACTGATTGTTTGATTTAAAGGGGTGGTTATTTTGTAATAGGAAATTTTGATGAGAAATTTTTTATACTTTTGAATATTATGTTGCTTGAATAATATTTTAACTTAAAAAAAGAACAACTTTTAGCACTTCTGTTTCTGAAAACAATATATTTTCTATGTGGATAAATGGTATTTATGATCTTCAGAATTCTGAATTAAAGATGAATCTTTATTCTGTTCACCCATTTCTCATTTTCTAGTGTGTAGATTATTTCAAATATATCAGACTTGTGTTTGGGAAAACTAGGATAATTTGAGCAAAAGAACTATGAGTAATTGAATGATGTTGATTGGAATGAACACTCAGCTGCTCTCTGGGTTGCTTAATTGGAAACAAAATTAATTATGAGAGTCACAGATGAAGTTTTGAAGTTATCAAATTTGCAGACATTTTCAAATCCATCTGTACTTTTTGGTAAATTTCTTGTTGGGGGTGTTGGATTTCAGTAGAAGCACTTTATTTTAGCACTTGATAATTAGGCTGCATTTCAGTTTCAGAAGCATGCTGAGACCCTCTTCTTTCAGTTTGCTCCTTGAAGCCGTTAGTACCACAGACGTGATGACACTGAGGAGGAAAAGGCTGGAGGCCTGGAGCGTGCAACCAGGAGTATCTGGTGGAATTTAAGACTACAGTGCCAGTGAAATAGGAAGGAGCACCATACTATTCAACTACCAATAGTTGGCTTTAAATGGGTTGTTCTATAAATTCAGTCATATGCATTTTTCTTTATAGAAAGTGAAACTAATCTGGAAAAGGGCCTTTGAAAATATTTGCGAAATCATGTGGTCACCCAGATTCGAGCCATCCAGTGTTCTTCCCAGCATAAAAATGAGCCTTTTCTCTGACACTTATCATTTTTAACTACTACCAGGCTGTATTTTGGATTAGAAAACATCACCCAGCTATTCCTGGAATGCTTGTGTCTGTGTGACATTTTGCTTCTTCTTAGCACCTTTTTAAAAATAACATTTTTCTTATAAATGTAATATATATATTTACTGCAGAAAATTAGAAAAGTAAATAAAAGAAGAAAAATAAGCTCGACATCCTAGCCAACATTCTGGTATATTTTCTTATTACTTTTTTTTTAAATTCATAAATATGAATATGTAGGATAATTTTTAAACAAAAAAATCCTTCATTTTGTATATATAATTTTGTAAACATCTTTTTTCTCTTAATTAAACTTTTTTCTCTCTTACCCAAAATTATAAAATGAGCAATTCCACATATTATTTACTATTGTTCAAGTATCCAATCTTTGATGGCAAGTAATATATATTTAGATATTATATGCACATAAATATATAAAAAAATATATTTCTCCTAATTTAGCACATTTAGGTGGCTTCAGATCTTTTGCTGTAATAATGCTGTGATGAATGTCTTTGTGCATACATTTTTTTTTTTTTTTTTTTTTTTTTTTTTTTTTTGTGAGGAGATCAGCCCTGTGCTAACATCCGCCAATCCTCCTCTTTTTTTTTTTTGCTGAGGAAGATGGCCCTGGGCTAACATCCGTGCCCATCCTCCTCCACCTTACATGGGACGCCGCCACAGCATGGCTCGCCAAGCAGTGCGTCAGTGCGCGCCCGGATCCAAACCAGCGAACCCCGGGCCGCCGCAGCGGAGCGCGCGCACCCAACCGCCTGCGCCACCGGGCCGGCCCCTTTGTGCATACATTTTTGACCATATACTTGATTATTTATTTTGAATAAATTTCTAGAAGGAAGTTCATTAAGTTTAAAGTAATTAACAGTTGTTAGGGCTCTTGATACATATGAACCAAATGCTTTTAAGGAAACTTTCCAGTATAGACTCATTTTGAGAGGGAATGAGAATGACCTTCCCACAGCATCCTTTATAGCCCTGAGTCTTATTTTATTTTTCATCTGCCAATTTTATATAAAACAGTAAATTCTAGTTTTAATTTGCATATGTTTGATAACTACTTATGATGAACTTTTCTATGTGTTAGGTATATACGCTTCCTTTATGAACTGGTTCTTCTCATTTGCATGTTATAAATTTTATTAACCTTTACCCCCTTTTAAAAGATCTTAGCAGTTGACCTTTTTAAAAATGACTCTCTGGACTGTTTCTGTTTGTGATGGATTGTACTTATAAATATAAGTTAATTGTGGGTTATGGAGGGTTCAGGCTAGTGATTCTTTCCAAAGTGTTCAGCTTACTTTTCATTCAAACAATCATTCTCTTTCCTTCTGCACTTACATTTCATTGGTTTAGATCACGTTCAAGCAAATTATACAATGTTAACAACAAATTTGGAACCAAACACAACTTGCTTATGGGGCACATATGATTCAACTAGCAGGGCCAGACATACCTGGGTGTAGAAGGGGCCTTCAAGCTGTCTGCACAGTCCAGCGGCCTGGGCACCAGTCAGTGTATCTGACGGGAATGGAGAGTGAGCGCTGCTTCATCCAACCTGTTGAGAGGAGATCGGCGAAGATGGCTCCTGTGTTTCACATTTGAAGAGGAATTTGACCCCTGCTTTCTCTTCACTTCTTCTTTTCTCCTTTTAACTCTCTGGTTCACCCCTAAGCGTTGGGAAGGTGATTAATTCACACTCCCTTTTATTTTCCTATCAGCCCTTTGACGCTATCCTCAAGCAAGACTTCTTGCAATTTTTGACAGCCATTGTTAATCAAGTCTAATAATGATATGCAGCAAACTCATAAAGGTCTGTTGCATGAATAAGTAAGCAAATGAATAAATGGATGAGCTGCCAAATATGTTAATCATCAAAATCACAACAATCACTACCCAAAGACTGATGTTCAGGCTATAACAAGGGAAAAATTATCCTTCTGGAGGATGAACATATTTCTCAGAGACCCCTTGACAGCCTATGCAGTACGACTGAGGAAATGTTCTCCAGAAAGGAGCCATGAAACAATAGCCCTGTCACCATGCCATTTGGTGGTTGAAAGAGGCAAGTGGTTGTCCGTATTTTGGGTAGAAAGATTAGTAAGTTCATTTACTTTTTTTTTTTTTTTTTGCTGAGAAATATGATTGTCCCTGAGCTAACATCTGTGCTAGTCTTCCTCTATTTTGTGTGTGGGACGCCACCACAGCATGGCTTGATGAGTGGTGTGCAGGTCTGCAGCTGGGATCTTAACCCGTGAACACAGGCTGCCAAAGCAGAGCGTGCGAACCTAACCACTACGCCATTGGGCCAGCCCTTCGTTTACTTTTGAAACGAAGATGACTTGGTGATCCAGATATCAGATCATGGACAGAATTAAAGGGCAAAAAAATAGTGGAAAAATGAGTTGAAGAGAATGGAGAAAAAAAATAATTTGGAGGTACTAAAGGAAATACTTTTTGTTTTGTAAACCAGGGACATATTTAAAAAACGAAAAGCAAAACAAACACTTCCCAAGCATACCTGTCACCAGTTATCAACAAACGCTCCCTGCCCACTAGGATCATCGTGTGGAACACCACCTCCAAGCAGTAAGTGCGGTGTCAGGATGCAGTTTTACACGATGTTCTACCTTCCAAAATGGTTTTCTCCATGAAAAATCAGCTTTCAGCGGTGTCAGGAAATGTGTCACATGCACTCTGAAGAAAAACATTTATGGGGAATTTGCTACAAGTAGTTACATCGCAAAGCCCAAGTATAAAAACTGAACAGAAAGTTTCCAAACATCCCTGAGCTAACATCCATGCCAATCCTCCTCCTTTTTCTCCCCAAAGCCCCAGTAGATAGTTGTATGTCATAGTGCACATCCTTCTAGTTGCTGTATGTGGGACATGGCCTCAGCATGGCTGGACAAGCGGTGCGTCAGTGCGCACCCGGGATCCGAACCCGGGCCGCAGGCAGCGGAGCGCGCACACTTAACCGCTAAGCCACGGGGCCGGCCCTGGCTGTGGACCATATTTTGAGCAGCAAGACTCTAGGGTTGGATCTTTACTCATCCTCACAGAGCAGTAGTGCAGACTGTGTGTTCAGTGTGGTAGCCCAGGAGTGCATCTCTTGCTGAGATGGCTACAATATGTGTGGAGGCTAAAATCTTCCAAGAAGGGGAATGCTCGAATACTAAGGTAAAACTAGCTGCTGTAACAAGCATACCCTGAATCTTGGTGGCTTAACACAACAGAAGTTTATTTCCTTCTCATGTATAGTCGAGTCAGCAGTGATATGGCAGCTCGGGTCTATGCAATTATTCAGGGGTTCAGGCTGATGGAGACCTTGCCATCTTCCACACGAAGCTTTCAGGTAGCCCTGGGTCTTGACAGTTGGTGGCAGATGAGGAGAAAGAGCCTGAGAGAGGAGCACCAGTTGGCCTAGGATGACACACCTCACTTCTCCTCATTCTATTGGCAAGAACTAGTCCCACGGCCTCCCCTAGATTTAAAGGAAACTGACAAATGTATTCCTTGGCTGGGCAGCCACTTCCCAGGAGCACCTCTACACAGTGGGAGGGAAGCAGGAGGTGTCCCAGGATCATTAGAGAACAATATTCCTTTACTGCGTCTTCCATTGTAATGCAGTTGTTGCTTTCCACAGTGTAGACATTTCCACCTCTAACACCATTTGATTCTGGGAGAAGCTGGCCATTCCAAATAGAAGGTTAGTCCTAAAATGCCATCAATTAGGTGGTGACTCTGGTACAGTGGAATTTAACCTAACATGGCATATTGGAGCATAACCTGGTAAGCAGTAATAAACATCCTGCAGAGGAGTTACTAAACTACAAGTGTGTATGGGGCCCCTTCCCCTGTTCTCATCTTATATGGTGAGAGAAAAGGGGCGAGGAGGAGGTTCACTCATTTCCATGATCCTCAGATCCATGGGCACAAGGGGGGATATGTTTATACCATCTCTTTCTCTTTTTTGTTCTTTCACATAAAAATAATCCAACTTTGGGGATTCCTTGTTCATTCTAAAATTTGATGACTCTGGCTAATGGCGCTCTTTCCTCTGGTCTCTTCTAGGTTTTGCAGTGGGACTTTTCTGGCTTGTACCTGCCCTGAGTGCACTCACCTATCTCCGTATTATCACCACAAAGCACAAGTCAAAGCCTTTCCCGGCAACAACAAAAGTCATACTCTTTAAGAACCAGAAATTTAGGTAAATTCATTTTATCCACTTCGCCCTGATTTTTAAAAATCATGAATTTTATAGATTGGATGGACTATTGTACCAAAGGAACATCAGGACATGAATGTGAATTACTTGTGGTTCCCCTTTTAGGTTCCGGGGAGGGCACAGGGCATGAGATCAGAGAACACAGAGGGTGGAGGGAAGCTCGAGTCTGCTCATCTGCATCTTCATTTTTCTATCTAATAAAGAGAGTGGGTGTGTCCCTGAGCCGTGGGTGGGAGGGTGAATTCCCTTGATTGTCATGGGGGCTTGAGGGGCAGGGCCTGGCAAGGGGGTCACTCGGTGGGCAGACACAGCCCTCCGAGGCCCAGAGACGAACCTTCTCCCGGCGCACACCTCCTCCCTCAGTATCACATGTCTCATAATTTTGCCTCTAAGCAGGGTTTCCATGAAAACCATCAATAATGTAAAACTAGCAGTCTTCCTCAGATTAAAGTGTAGCTGGAAATCATGGGCCGCCCAGCAAAGAACAGGACTTTGTTTAGGTTTCATTTTCTGAGTTTCATGAGTCAAGGTCAGAGTAGTAAAAATATTTACGAGGAGCCAAAATGATACTGTCTTAGTGTGGGTTCCTCAGAAGCAGACCCTGAGACAAGAAACCATAGCTATTTCTTAGAGAACGTTCCAGAGAAAACCCATAGTTGAGGAGCTGGGGCTGGTGGGGGAAGAAGGCCAAGTGAAGCTGCAATGTCCACCAAAGGCCCATGGAGGGGACGTCCGCTCTGCCCCACAGGGAGCTCTGGACAGTAAGGGTCACACCTCAGAGCCACCCTGACGGGAGGCTAGGAAAGCCCAGTGTTTATACCCTCACGCACTCAGTCATCAGTCCTCCTAGTGGGGCTGTGGACGGCTTCTGGGGAGCCAGAATCGAGGGGGTAAGGGGGAGCACTCACAGTGTCTCCTACAGACGACTTTTTGAGGTGAGGCAAAATCATGCTTCAATGCCCTCCATGACGCGCTGAGGGCTGGCTCATGACGGTCCTCCCTCCCTCCCTCCCTCCCTCCCTTCCTTCCTTCCTTCCTTCCTTCATGATGGCTGTCCTTTCCTCTCACCTTCCCTGCTTTCTACCACTTCTATTCACCCAGAGCCCAAGTTAGGGAACAATGAAAAGTGAAATATTTGCTGCCTTCAACGTCTCCCTCCAAGATTGTCATGACAGACGCAGAGGCTCTCCACACCCAGCCGCCACTAGGCAAGGAGGCGGGAAGCACGTGGGGGCCGCAGGGAGGAAAAAGGCAGCCAGAGACGCCTGCTGAGACGTCCAACAGGAGTAGGAAGGGCAGGGCGTTTCCCCCAGCTCCTCCACCACCTCACCCCACCATCCCTGGGCAGCCGCTACCCCCTCACCATGCTGCTCTCTCCAGCAGTTGACTCCCAGCCAGCGCTGCAGTGGAGGGAGGCAGCCGCAACGGGGCGGCTGGGCAGTGCTGGCCACTGGAAAACCCGCAAAAGCTGTGGGATCTGCTGGGAGGCCACTGCAGCTGGCCTGGCATTGGGCGCTGAAGATTTACCGAGCACGATTGTGGAGAGATATGTTTGTATGGGCTGCACGGAGCCTCCTGGGCTGGAAACGCAGGGCTCTGTTTTGCTGTGTTTTCAGTTCTGGCTTATGCTCCACCGGTACTTTTAAGGAGTCTGTGTTTTTACCTGAAGGAAAAAGGAAGCTACTTTTTTCTGATTCATCTCATGCCACCTAGTGAAAATGTATCGCGTTGTATATTAATGATTTGTGCAATTGTCTGTATGTGTTATACTTCAATAAAATGCTGAAAAATAAACATAGTGCCACATTTTACCTTCAGAGCATCACCAGCATTCACGAAAATCTGTTTTTTTTCCTGCCTTGCTCTTAAGTCAACCCAGACAGCACAAAGTGGCTGCCCTTCACCCACCCTTGATGTCTAGATCCAGGCTCTTGGGCTGGCCACAGCAGACAGCAGCAGGTGAATCCAGAGAGATGGCTTGCTGGTTTCTAGCAGCCACCACCTGGGTAAACCCAGCTGGGAGCATACCTAAGGTCACAGAGAAGGGGGAAACCCCAGACAAATGAAAGGAAAATACTGTCAGTTTTCCAAGAATGTGAGTCCCACCTCTCAATAGGGTGGATGTGAAAACAGTGGCACTCACTCAATTATTTATGGTACATTTCCAGTCTGCTGGAAATATTTTGCAGTTTACAAGCAGAGCTAACTGCCTATTATTCTGCTTACTTGCGTGGCCTACATATTCTGAAATAGAATTCTGAAGGAAGGTTCTAGTGCTGAACAAGCAGATGGGACAGATCACTTAATCCTTCTGAGCCCCAGCCTCTGCGTGTAAAACTCCCCCAGACTCCCCACATCGGACCTCAAACTATACTCAGGACATGGGATTCTAGACTTCTTCTCACCCCTAAATAGCATGTGACCTTGAATAACTCCTTTCTGTTCTAAAATTCTCTCACGTGTGAAAGGCTTTTGAAGAAGAGATGCTAAAGAAAAACTGAAAACCAGGTCGAAAAACATTTTGAGTGTTTTCTTCAATTGGTAGAATTCCAACTATTAACCATTGCAAGTACATTTTAGAAGCTATCTCCCCTCTCCTTTCCTGGGACGTGTGCTGGGATTAAACGTAAATGAAATCAGGATTTTTTCCTCTCCCTCTGACATACTTGTTCCCTTTCTCAATGAATGGCTTTTCCAAGGCTGATAACTGCTAACAGGGGTCTTTCATGAATTCTGACGCCATGACTATTTTTGTCTCCAAGGGGACTATTCCTTTGTAATTGAGAGCCTTCCAAGGATGCTTCTGCAGCACACAAGCTCCACTTTGATAGAGGTTCACTGAGAGCTCCCAGAAAGCTTGCCATTTAACCTGAAACTGTGATTAACACACGCATCAATCAAAGGCCCAGTAGGATACAAGTTTTAAATTGAAAACATTAAAAAATATATATTTTTTCTAGTGATAGAAATAGTATATTCAATTTAGAAAGGCATAAATGTGAGAAGAAGTAAATGAACATCACTCATAATCTCAATACCTAGAGGTAGTGACTAGGAACATGTTGGGGAGGGGATGTGTGTGTGTGTAATATGTATATATTATACATATTATATATATAATATGTGTATATTATACACACACACATAAAATTCTATTGAATGTACTTTCATATTTTATCTTTTTCAGATGATATTACACTGTATCTTCTTATACCATCACATATTCTTTCTAAAAATTATGCATTATTTAACATTTACAAAAAGATAGGAAGAACATTCTTTTAGCCATTCCCCAGCAAAAGAAATACAATACTCTAACATAGCTGAACACCCCTGTGTGCCTGCTCCCCGTTCTCATTCATTTTCCCCTACTAAGAGGCAACCTTCTTTCAGATTTTGGTGATTACTATCCTATACGTTTCTTTATACCTTTCCCTCATATATTTATATTCTTAAGCAAGATATAATATCGTTTTTCATATTTTTTAAATGAAATAAATGGTCCCTTGTTTTTATACATTTTTCTTCCCTTTGCTTTTGGTCCCCCTGTTATATTCAAGAGATGGATTCCCCCTTGTGGACTGTGTCCCTCTAGGCCGTTCATCCCCCCTGGTACCTGGGACACCACTGTAGGAGGGTGCTGCAATGTGTCCGCCATCCCACTGATGGACATGTGTGTTGTTTCCAGTGTTCCTTCTGTTACAGACATTGTCACCATCAACATTCTTGGCCATGTCTTCTTTCTCATGTATTCGAGAGTTTCCCTAGGGAATAAACCTGGAGTGGAGTTGTTGGGTATATGCATCTTCCACCTGACTAGATGTTGCCAAAGTCATCTTCAAAGTGGTTCTAGCAGCTTTGTTCCCACAAGCAGTGCATAGAACCCATATTGCTTCACGTCCTTCTCAATACACGAGATTGTCAGACTTTCAGATTTTTACCAGTCTGATGAGTATAGAACGGTATGTCACTGTGGTTTTAACTAGCATTGCTCATTATTCAAAAACACAATTTTTAATGGATGCATAATAATATTCCATCCTAAGGCAGAGACTACGATTTATTCATTCTTCCTTTATTATTGGACATACAGTGTGCTCCCAGCTTTTCACTATACAAACAGTCCTTCATTGAATATCCTTGTACCTAATTTTTTAACCAAATGGCTGATGTCTATTCCTTAGGATAAATGTGTGAAGATATACATTACTCAAAATGCTGGCACAAGTTGCCAAATTTCCCCTTATTTCCCCATTTGCTCATCACCCAGCAACTTCTGAGTACGTCTATTTGCTTGCACTTCTGTCAACACTGGTTTAATGTTATTTAATAAAGAGTATTTATCAATTTAATAGGTGAACAATTGTAAGTTGTTTAAATTTGCATGTTACTTCCTTATTGATGAATTCAGTCTTGTTTTTATATGTTTATTGATTATTTCTAATTATTACTTTGTAAATTATAAACACATTCTTCTTACTCGTTTTTAAATTGAGTGTCTACAGAATGGGATAGCTTGAACTTTGAAAATATTGCAAATTTTCTATCAATACAATTGCGGGAAAATTTCCCCTAAGCAAACAAGCTATTCTGTATAAAGATGTACGTCCAGATCAGATTATTGATAATCAAGTAACATGAAACCATTAGGAGATAATTACATGGACTCAGAACTTTTGGATTCTTTGGTTTTGATTTTAGTTTGAGCCAAGTGACTTCATAATGTTTCTTAATAATTATAAGCCTGGCATTAATAGGTTTTATATTGAAGATAAAATATGTAAAAAGAATAATACCTATAAATCCAGGGTAAGTATTTAGTTGAGAGAAATCTCACAAGACCAGATAGTTCTTCCACATACTCACGCACAACCTCATGTCGAACTTCGTAATTAAATGTGGTTACAGATGAGAACATAATTCAGGGCTGAGACTATTTTCTACTAGGACGCAGAGCCTCTGGCTAAGAGAAAAGTCATAAAACATGCTGGTAATGAAGCTCATTTGCAAGGGAAATGCAGCATTTGTGCGAGCTGAGCTGATTGCTTTCCTTAAATGGAAAAAAGATTGCCGTCTTTTAAACCTGATAGGGAGACTCTCTCGATATTTCTCTCAGGAAGCCTCTGCCTGTCTCCCCAGTCTTGTCTTCCCCTCCCTACACTGGGGTGAGAAGGCTTAAGATGTTGACGTGGCACAATTCATAAATATGAAGAATTGTAAGAAAACAGCTGGTTTGAAATAAAATGAAATACCTATGAATCTGAGGGAAATATAGCGTAGAAATGACAAGCCCAAAGGCCAAGAATCTAAACATACATGCAGTCTAATGTCCTAATCTATGGTAGTCATATTCTATAAATTCGCCACGGACACTGACTTAATGAGAACTGATCTGCTGCTCCTAGGAGAAATACAGGATGAGGTTCCTGCGAGCGACTGGTAAACTGATCAATACATAGCCTTGTTCTATGTGTGTTTCTGTTTAAAGACGCCTTATTTGATATCTATTGTCGATTCATTGACATTGAACTCATGGCCAACAGCACTGCAACTCAGGCCTGAAGGAAGCTCATCTAACAGCCACATTTTCTACCTAAGGCACATCACAGCCTTCTTGTGCTTAGGAACACTAGACAGCACTTCGGCACTATTCGTGGGGGCCATTTTAAATGTGAAATCCCCAACAAAAAGCACAAAAATGCAAAAGTTTAGTGGTACTGACTAGACTGGGAAGAGGACACGTTTTTACAGCATGAGGGCTGAGACAAGAGGCAGAGGATGGCCTTATTCCACCTCAGCTGGGAACGTGCACGTTGGGCAATCAAACCTTTTCTCCCCCTGCACATGTCCATAAATGGCCACAAAAGCACCAAGAGTATTGATGTGGGGGTTGCAAACAAATTTTAGTGAGTAAGCAAATTCATAAACACAGAATCCACAAATACTGAGGATCAACTGTATTTTAAATGTACTGCTTCAGTCTTGCCTTTTTCTAGGAACTGGGGGTGAAGCTAAGTTTTGCCCATTGTGGCAGACACTTGTTTCTACCTCTGTTCCTTTTTTCCTGATAACATTGCTTAGTTTTTCCAAAGAAACTCCTCTTCCTTCACAATGAGCATTTTTTTTTTTTTGTGAGGAAGATCAGCCCTGAGCTAACATCCGATGCCAATCCTCCTTTTTTTGCTGAAGAAGATTGGCCCTGGGCTAACACCCGTGCCCACCTTCCTCTACTTTATAAGGGATGCTGCCACAGCATGGGCTTGACAAGCAGTGCGTCTGTGCACGCCTGAGATCCGAACCTGAGAATCCCGGGGCGCTGAAGCCGAGCACACCTGCTTAACTGCTGCACCACTGGGCGGCCCCCACAATGAGCATTCTTGATGGTGCTTCAATCAACAATCCTGTTCTCTTATGACCAAGGGAGGGACATACCACCCAAGCAAGACCAAGAGGAATCTGTTCTTTGGGAACGTGACTCTTGAGCTGAGTGACACAGGATGGAAAGCAGTTGAAGCTGATTCATACAGACAGTGGCACCTCCAGGAGATGCTCCTCTGGTTCCTACACTCTACAGCCCCACATCTGCCCTGGCTCATGTCCTTTTAGCTTCTTTCCAGATTATCAGCTACTTCCCATCCTTCCATTCGATTCCTTTTCTGCTTCAGTTAGCCAGCGTGAGTTTCTGTTGATTTTGACCAAAGGACCTTGGCTAATATACATCCTAAAAGGTGAGGAGGGAGGTACTTATTCCCCCTTGGCTGCTTCTTCTCAAGTATAGCAATTTCTATTCATGGATCGGGGAAGAGCCAACTGAAAGAAGCAGGATCTGATTACCCACATATTTTAGGGCCAGAGACTGTGGCCGTCAAATGAAATTGTGGGTAATGACCACACACTTTTAGTGCATATGCTTGGCATTTGTTTTTTTTAAAAAACTATAATACACTCATTGATGGAAAAGGACACACAGATATGCACATCAGTCTGGCCATCTATAGCTTCATTTGTTGATAGTCAAACCTCAACAGCCTCAGAGAGGCCTACCTCAGGTTTCTATCAATAGTACTAAGCAGCTGGTGGAAAATAGAAGGTTCTGGAGAGCAAGAACTACTGTCCTCTTCTTTCCTAATTCTCTAACTCTAGTGAATAAAGTAAGGTCTCTATTATTACTTCTCATTCAAATGAATGGCAAAACTCAACACATCCAAAGTTTCTTTAATTAAAAAATTGGCCTTATTATTATTGTTGTTGAAATGGAAAGTTGGGTTTGTATTATAACATATAAGGGTACTCCTAGTATTTTTACTTGAAAAGTGATGACAAAATTAGCCTATTTTAAAGGCAGCTGTTTCTAAAATCCCACTGAGTCCATGTATTCATCCACTTAATAAACATCTAACAAGCGCTTGCTGTGTTTCAGGCACTGAGCTAAACATCAGGGATCCAGAGATTCACTCCATCATTCACCAACATTGGCTCAGTGCTTCAGGAGACCCAAGTTTCCGCCTCTGGGATCACTCATCCTGGTGGAAGAGGTTTACTTATAAACAAATGACAGTAAAATACACTCCACTCTTATTTATTTTGTAGACCTTAGCTACTCAGAGTGTGCCGTGAACCAGCAGCATCGCATTCCCTGAGATCTTATTAGAAATTCAGGGGCAGATGAAGGAAAATAGAGTGGTTTAAAGGTGTGGGTTAAGAAGAGTCATACTGTATAAGCCAGGCCAAGAATTAGGCCTTTAGGAATGAAGAGCTTTGCTTTTCAGAAATACAGCCCTGGCAGCTACACCAGAATGGACTGTCATAGGGAAATCTAAGGTGACAGGAAAACTATAAACTAGACAAACACCCAAAGACCAACTCCATTAATCCCAGTCCCTCCATGCACCTTCTTGTCTCCATTGCACTGTGGGTGACTGTACTTTCCAGATGAGAGTCTCTTCAGCTTCACTGGAATCATCATGGTCAATAAATATCTTTCTAGAACCTACCATGCTGGCTGTGGTATCAGGCCGTGAAGAGTGCTCAAGGGTGAACAGCTCATGGATGTGCCCTTCCAGATGTCTACAGTTAGCTTGGGAAGCTTGGAAGGTTGAGTTGTGCTCATAAAAGATGATTATAATACAAGAGCATATACTTCTAGTGCCAAACAAAAGGTAGAGTCAGTAAATGCCACGGGAAGAGGAAGGCGTCCCTCTGGCTCGAGTTTTTGGGAAGAGTGTTTAGAGAAGGTGGGGTTGGAAGTGAGTCTTGAATGGCCTCTCCACCCCTGTCAGTAGAAGAAAATTCTCAGGCTAATTCTTTTTTTTTTTTTTTTTTTTTTTTTTTTTGTGAGGAGATCAGCCCTGAGCTAACATCCGCCAATCCTCCTCTTTTTTTTTTGCTGAGGAAGACGGCCCTGGGCTAACATCGGTGCCCATCTTCCTCCACTTTATATGGGACGCCGCCACAGCATGGCTTACCAAGCAGTGCGTCGGTGCGCGCCCGGGATCCGAACCAGCGAACCCCGGGCCGCCGCAGCGGAGCGCGCGCACTTAACCGCTTGCGCCACCGGGCCGGCCCCTCAGGCTAATTCTTAATGTCCACTCAGGGTCAATTCTAATAGTGTAGGATTATTAATGAGGCACAATTAAAACTGAGGAATTCTACACTCAGGTGAAGAAATGCCACATTACTTAATTTTCTGAAATCACATTGAAACTCTGCCCAAGTCTTATTTGCCAGGATGCAGAGAAATTCCAATTTCAATCATAAATGGGGCTCCCTAGGCACCATTCAGAATCATGCCCTGGAACTTGTGGAAAGGTCCCCTGTTCTCCAGACCATATTGACCCCTGTTGACATCTTCATTGTCTAAGTTCTGACATCCCTTGAAGGGAGTCTATGTTGCTTCCACGCCAGATTTGAGATTAGGACTCTGGGATTAGGTCGAGAGCCCCGGCCTGGGGCTCCTTTCCACCTGGAGGGTGGGCCATCCAGCATCTCCACCCTGAGGCTCTGCCTCTTTCTGGGATACTGAGGTGGTGCACCGATTTCTTCTATGCCTGCAAGTCTGTCCTCTATCTCCTCACCCCCTGGGGGAGTTCTCCCTGCTATTCCTTCCACTTGCCTTTCAAACCAGGGTTGAGCTTCTGTGGTAAGCAGAAAAGTGGCCCCAAGAAGTCCATGTCCGCATTCCTGGAAATTGTGAATATGTTACCTTATAGGGCAAAGGGACTTTGCAGATGTGATTGAGGATCGTGAGATGGGGAGATTATCCTGGATTATCTGGGTGAGCCAACATAATCACAAAGGTCCTTATAAGCAAAGGAGGGAGGTGGGAGAGTCAGAGAGATTTGAAGATGCTGGGTTTGAAGATAGAGGAAGAGATTATGAGTCAAGGACAGCTGACAGCAAAGGCAAGGGAACAGATCCTCCCCTGAACCTTCAGAAGGAACAAAACTCTATTGATACCTTAATTTTAGCCCAGTGAAACCTGTTTCAGACTTCTGACCACCCAGAACTGTAAGATAATAAATTTGTGTTGTTTTAAGTCACTAAATTCATGTTAATTTGTTACAGCAGTAATAGGAGACTTCTACAGACCTCCTTTCCTGAGCAGGGGCTGAGTGGAGGAGTGAGGGGATCAAACCTACCAGCTTCGCTTCTTACTACATTGCCAAAACAGTAATCACAGACTCATTCGACCATCAAGCTAAATGGAGCTGGCTGCCTCGGGAGGGAGGCCTATTCCTGTGCTGAAGGAGTTTGAGGCCACTTATCAGAGATGTTTTGGAAGGGATTCATGCTATTGTGTGTGTAGGAGTTGGGGCAAGAAGGGATTAGTCTAGAATGTCCTCTTCAGCGCTTTCTATACCTGAGTTTTCATTATTTTGAATTAAAAAAGAAAACCGCCTTTCTTCTTTATGATCAAATAACAAATCCCTTGTTCTAAACACTCGATCTTTTTTTGTCTTTGCATTTGGAGATGGTAATGTAAGCTGCCAAGATGGTTGATAATCCTTTATTTGAGTAACATTCAAATAGCAAAAGGGGCTTAAACACCACACATGGTGTGCTATGGGAATCCGGTTCATTTGGCATTTTCTACAAAAGAGAATTTTCAGTGTCCCAAAGCAAGCCAACCTGCCCCATGACAGCTAATGACCCGAGTCTGTCAACCTCTGCTCAGCCACATCTGGTCTTCAGTCCCAGAGCCAGACTTGAGAAATATTTTGGATGCAGTGGATTACAGAACATTGTCTGGGAAGAGCCAGCTCTCAGGCTCATCCCTATATCTGGGAGTCAAGCTGGGGCAGAACTGGGAAACAAGCCGAGTGTGTGCTGGGCTTCAGGAGCCTCAGTTTTCTCATCTGTAACAACACCTGGGGGTGACAGCTCCTGGGAGTGACAATCCCTGGGTCACAGGGTTTTTGAAAGGACTGAATGAGTGTGCAGAGCACAGCATTTGGCAGATGCAAGACCTTCAGTAAACGAGTTTCTGGGACCCTCTTTGACAATATTTAGCACTCCATTGCCAGAGACTAAGAGTCCACCTCCTTCTCCAGGTAGGACCTGGCCTTCAAATTCAGATAGTATAGTTGCTTTTAACTTTACCTCTCCAGAGAACTTGAACATTAAATGTGCTTCCCAGAGAGGGCAATGCTTAACCCAAAGGAAAGCAGTCAAATGTTTGTGGTTTGGGTGCAGAGTCACAGGGCAGAGAGGACACTGGGCTGGGGGAGATGTGGCTGAGCTTGGAGGACGTCACTGGGCGGCATCTTGCTCCCTCCACTGGTGGCTCGCTTAGCACCACACAGAGTGTGCACAACCTTGGCCTTCCGTCTCCTGGGGGGTGTCCATCAGGCACAAGCAAGGCTGAACAAGGGCAGGCCTGGCCCCATCCAGCTCTCCTCGGGAGGAGCAAGGGCCGCCCTACTGGCGGCAGCCTGCCAGCACCACCTTCCCGGGACACACAGCATGTGGCAACAAAACAAAAAACGAATGACCTACAAATGGAATTTTATTTCTTATTCTGCATAAAAGCTTCTAACTGAAACAGTTTGTCTCCACCACCTCTCTCTGGGCACAATCACCCCCATCTGCCAGTCTTACATTCTGGTGGGCCTTCCATTCCAACTCAAGCACACTCAAAACAGTCATTTCCCATCTCTGGGGAGTTCATGTCACCTCCCTCAACCCCGGTTTTCCCAAATGAGGCTGTGAGGCTGGGGTCATAACTTGTTTTAGGCTCCGATGATTTTTTGACCTCTGATCTTTAGACTACATCTGAAGATGGAGCACTCTGTGAGAAGCATTCGTGAGCAAATGACTTTTCTTGTCTCTCATGGGTTAATAAGGTGAATGGAAGACTGCCCAAACTCAGAAAAACAGCACTTCCCCTATTCGCAGGAGTGCACGGACCAGAATTACCGTGTTTTTATCACACTCAGTGACCGCCCGGTCCTTCTTTCCCCGCTAATCACCCCCCACTCAGGACCAGAGTGGGCCACCAGTAATCAAGCACTCTACCCACATTCTCATGATATCAGGCAGAAATCCCAAGGATACTATCTGAATCTCTCCACACACCCTGAGAAAAGTACAGGCTTCCCCACAAACCTGTATTTGAGTGTGTGTTTACTTCTTACTCCTTTTAGATAGGCAGAATAATGCCCTGCCCACCCCCACTCCCCACAGATATCTATATCCTAATTCCCAGACCCTAATTACCAGAATTTGTTCCTTAGATGGCATAAGGAACTTTGCAGGAGTGATTAAGTTAAAAACAACTGAGATGAGGAGATGATCTTGCTTGAGCCCAACAGGAGTCCTGATGATCACAAGAGTCCTGACAAGGGAAAGAAGGAGGCAGGAAGTCAGAGGCAGAGAGATGTGACAGGGAAGCACACAGCGGAGAGATGGCAGCAGGAGAAGGACTCGGCCCGTGTTCCTCCCGTGAAGGAGGAAGGGGCCATGAGTTAAGGAATGCAGGCAGCCTCTAGAAGCTGGAAAAGACACGGAATGGATTCTCCCCTAGAGGCTCCAGAGGGAACTGCCAATACCTTGCTCTTAGCCAGGAGAAACCCGTATCTGACTTCTTACCTACAGAACTGTAAGATAATACATTTGAATTGTTTTAAACCACTAAGTTTCTGGTAATTTGTTACAGCAGCAATAGGAAACAAATACACTCCTTCAAAGTGAAATTAATAAAATCCATTCCATAAGATTTCTTTCAAATAGCTATGGCTTCTTAGCCACCAACCCCAAGCAGTACAAGTGCAGTGTATCTGTTCCAAGACTACCTTTGTAGGGACGATATCGACACAGAGATGGAGTAGGAACATCTCCAGACCACATGGTTAATTAGATGTCACACTGGCTCTAGAGGTTGGGCCTGTGGGCTCTGCCAGGCTGTCTTTCCAGGAAAGGCAGGCTCAGTGCCGTCTTCCTCGTGCATTTTGTCCCATGACATCAATTGCATGTGTTTTGTTCTTGCTATAATCTCCTGACACACATACACCCCCCAAAAATAAAGGGGAAAAAGCTTTCTTTAATGATGTCCCTCAATTTAAATCACTCTTCTAAACAGAACAATGCCTAAATTGTCTCAGAGTTTCAAGCTAATTCAGTTAAAAAGAATTAATTGAATTATGCTTTATGTTGCCTTATAAATCAGAGGTGTACAAAAGATAGTCTCTGCCTTGTGTAGATCAGCCATCTGGGTTGAGAAGAGGGAGGAGAGGATGACAGTGTCTTAGTTTTATTACGAAGGTGCTCAGAGAACAGAGTGATACAAGCTCCCCGGATGAGGACTTTGTTCTCCTCACCCTGCTGAAGCTCCATTTGGTCTGGATAAACAACCATCCCTCGGACACTCACGATCTCCTCTTCACTAGCATCTTTCTCTCTTGCCCCTAATGAGACCCAGCCTCAGGTGTGACCTTCACTGCTCTTTCCCTATGTTCTCCCTTAGAGGTAGCCTGCCCTCGTCGTCCACACGCCTGACGCATCCCTCGGCCAAGTCCCCACCTCGCAGCTCTGGGCCGAGACAACTCCCCTCAGATGTCTTGACGCCACATCAGACAAGTCCAAACCCAGCCCTGCCCTCTTCTCACCCAAATAGCCACGGTTGCTTTGCATCCCCGCCTCTGGCGGTGGCTCTATCACTTCCTGAAGCTTGAAAGCATAAGTTGTATTTGGCTCACTGCTTCACTAATTCGAGTTCTAAGTCCATTGCTTTGTTGTTCATTTTTATTATATCTCTCATTCATTAAATGCTTGCCAGTTGAGCCAGACATTGTAGTCCATCATCTCATGTAATTTCTACAGACCCTATGAGATAGATGTTATTATATCCATTTCAGAGAAGAAACTGACACTGAGAGAAGTCAAGTTCTCATGGCTGGTGAGCAGCAAGCCTGAGAGTCAACTTGGGTCTGTCTGACTTGACTTCTGTATTCATTAGGTTTTTAATTTTTTATATTTTATGATGCTTTGACATCTCAGGGCCTTGTGGACCTGGGGAGGGACTGCCCCTCCCTGGGTTAGCAATTTCCTAGAGAAAGCAAACAGCTAGCCTGTGAGCACGCCTTTGATATGCAAACTAACCAGTCCAGAGCCCCATGCTCCCAACCACTTCCTTTACCTAACTCTCACACACCAAGCCAATGTTTCCCCTGCCCAAAAGCACCCCAGGGCCAGGTACCAGCAAACTAGGCACCGCCCCTGTAGCCCAGATCTCACTGAAATTATTCAAACTAGCCAATCCTGAGTTGACTCAGCATACCTACACTGCTTTACCCATTTCTTACCAGGAAAGCCACAATAAAGGCTCAGGCCAAAGCCGCCCCTCGCATCTTCCGCCCCCAGACTGTGCCTGGTACTTCCCCATGTGGCCCTGTGTGGTGCGGCCCGCCCTCGCCCGCTTGGGAACTATGAGTAATAACTCTTCCTTCAAGGCAGATGTCTGTCATCTTACCACATCCGAGTAAAACACAATTCTGGGTATATTTGAAAACAACTTCCTGTCTCACCCTGCTTCCTCCCATTTCATCTTTTCCTTGTCTCTTAACCTGGGGATTCTCCTTAATCCTACTTCTAGCAGTGCCTTCATTTCAAGACAGGTCAGGACCTTCTCAGCCGGAACTGCGCATTAGAATCACCTGGTGAACTTTGAACATAGCCACGCCTCCCTCACTCCACCCCAGAGATTCTGAACCAATTGTTCTGAGGTGGGGTGCACTCTCCAACTTGGGTGGGCATCAGAATCACCTGAAGGGCTTGTTACAACATAGACTGCCTGAACCCACCACCAGAATTTCTAATTTAGCAGTCCTGAGATAGAGCCTGAGAAATTGCATCCTAACAAGTCCCCGGTGGTGTTAAACTGGCTCGAGCATTCATGATTTTTAAAGAACACCAGGTTATTCTAATGGGCAGTCAAGGCTGAGAACCTTTGACCCTGACCAAAGTCAAATGGAGAATATCATAAATTTGAATCATGAGTGAATTACTTTTTTAAAAAAGATTATAAAGATTGATCCCAATAAAGAACGATGGGCTTCTAGAAGTCAGTGGAATCCTCTGACAAACTATAAATGGTATCCTCTCGACCTCTCCATTTCGGTTGCATGATCTTGAGCACAAATATGAGGTCTTCTCAGTACCAGGGGTTTGGATGGCTTTTATGTGTTCAGATGAAGGTGAGCCTAGCTGAGGCCTGTGATGATGGAGGACAGAACCGTGCTTTACTTAAACCAGCAGATCCCCGGCCGGGGCGGGTGTGTCTGCAGCAGCGACATGGTCACTGAGTTTGCAGGGCGAGGCCCTGGCATAGTCAGGAGGAAAACATGGCCCTCGTGCAACGTCACGTTTATTACATAAAGCCTGTAGTGTGGATTGCTCAAAGAGAACGGCTTTGAATACATTCCTGAGCCAGCTTCTGAGGAATGTGGATCAAATTGTAATTGGCTATTTAATGAAACTCTGAGCATCTAGTAAGACAATGTGAAAATTATAGGATCCAGTAGCCGGATGAGGAAGAGGGGGAGCGTGAGAGTTAAAGCACCCCCACTCCGTATCCTGACCTTCCCAAACCCTGCCAGTAATTCAGATAAGCCCCGCCCACCCCCACCCAGTGCCACGGTAGAGCAAATTGCTCTGGGGACCTATGCAAACCACTATTGCTGTAGCTAGTTCTACAGTTTCTGGATAAGCCCGAGTTTCAATTGCCTCCAAACCATAAACACGTAGAGGATCACCTTTGGCACTTCCTGAAGAAACAAACTGAGGAAGCACTGGGAATGTTCCCTTGCACAAACATCTTCTGCCACGATGAGAGTTTTCCCTGGGCTAAGGCATCGTCCACACAAAATTCTGGCCAGAACAAATACGTCCCGTCTTTCCTGGAGGGGGCTCTCACATGTTCAGTTTGTCAGACTACCTGGTTGAAACCTTCAGAAGCATCGCTGAAAGAAAGGACAGAGAATAGGTGAATTTTGATAAGGTCTAGGGTGGGGCCAGGCAAAGAAGTAGACAGTCAAAAAGTACTAAGAGGAGGGGCCGGCCCGTGGCGTAGCGGTTAAGTGCACGCGCTCCCCTGGTGGTCCAGGTTCGGATCCCGGGCGTGCACTGACGCACCGCTTGTCAGGCCATGCTGTGGCAGCGTCCCATATAAAGTAGAGGAAGATGGGCACGGATGTTAGCCCAGAGCCAGTCTTCCTCAGCAAAAAAAGGGGGAGGATTGGCATGGATGTTAGCTCAGAGCTAGTCTTCTTCACACACACACACAAAAAAGTACTAAGAGGAAATTGGGAGCACAGGGTGGGAGGGAGCTTGTGGCAGATGGGGGAGGGGCTCAGCAGACGGAGAGGGGCATTTAGGGGAAGGGCCATGGGAGGGTTGGGGGGTGGGAAAATGCATCAATGGCAACTTGCAGGAGGATACTGTCCCCCAGGCTTGGCCCCGAGTACTGGGGAGTATTTTTTTTTTTTTATGAGGAAGATCAGCCCTGAGCTAACATCCGATGCCAATCCTCCTCTTTTTGCTGAGGAAGACTGGCCCTGGGCTAACATCCGTGCCCATCTTCCTCCACTTTATATGGGACGCCGCCACAGCATGGCTTGGCAAGCCGTGCATCAGTGCATGCCCGGGATCCGAACCTGGGAACCCTTGGCCGTGGAAGCGGAGTGCACGCACTTAACCAGTGCGCCACCCTGGGGCGTATTCCTACTTGAGAACACAGTACTGGGACCCTGCAGCAGGAGGGGGACCTTGGCTCCAATGTCTGCTGCTGTCATTTAATAAGGAGACCACCTGCCAGGCCGACCGTCCTGGGAGGTCATGAAAACCAAATGAAATCCATAGAGTTAGCACGGAGCACAGGGACAGAGGAGTCAGATAGGCGTAAAGTGTCAGTAGAATCTGAAGGGTCCCCATGATCAGGGCCCTGGTTCACTGATTCCTCCTGTCCATAAAAGATAATTTTTAGCTTGCTTCACCACGTTTTTATGGTTTCTTTAGAATAATGCAATGAAAAAACCGTGTATGACATTGACCTGAAATGCTGTTAACTAGACCAAGGGAATGGATTTCTCCGCTCGCTGAATCGTATGCGTCTCTGCTCTCACTTCTTCATATTTTCCTATGAGTGGTCTCTCTCCACCACCGCCTGGAAGGCGCACGGGTCACACACGCAGTGAGGACTCTACTTGTTTTCCCATACTCTCCCGGGGACGAAATACAGACACGCAGCTCTCAGCCTCCGATTTCCCTGATTGAGAATGTTCGGAGTCATTCCAGATCATCTGTAAATTGGCTCACACTAAATCACTTCTGTCTCTGGTGCTAAGGCACCGTTTAGACCTCCCCTTTAAAATGTCTTCCTTCCGGCGCCTTCTTTGCAGCACACTCCAGATCCACCAACAGTCTCCTGAAGCGTTTCGAGCGCCTCGGCCTGCAACTATGAGACTGCCTTTCGCTGGTTTTGAAGGATGCTCACGAATGTGACAAACCCCATGCAAGTCTCAAGGCTCTCCGTTCCCGTGAATTGTTTCAGGATGTGCTTTTCTTTTTGAGTCGCTAAGTCCTCTGGCTCAGATAAGAAAGTGATTGGAAGGCTACTGAACTATAGTCCAACTAAGGCCATGCAGAGTACCCAGCGAGGGGGTGAAAAATGACAACCCCACTCCCCAAAAGGGAACATGACTGCTTAAGAGCAGATGCCCACTTAGTTTACGGTGGTTTTCACTCTCATCCCTGGAGCTCTGGGGTTCCCCCAGGGCTCTCTGGGGTGTCTCCCCAGGAGGTGAGGGAGAGCCCAGCAGTTGAGAGAACTCTGCCCCTTCCAGCCCCACAGCAGCCTACTTTATATGGCCTATCTGAGATCTTATCTGACCAAAGGGGGGAGTCAAGAGAAGCGAAAAATGATAGAGAAGCAAAAAATGATTCTCTTCAAAACAGTCATCTTTCTCTGTTTAAAATTCTGTTTCATTGTTATTAAACGGGAATACATGCAGATGGGTGAAAAAGCTAAGTAACATTGGAAAACTTGTAACAAAAAGTGGGGAGGGCTCACAGACCTATCCACTGAAACAATGTCCCATGTTCAGCCCCCTGTCCAGCCCCATGTCCCACGCCTGCTCCCATCCCAGAGTCCGCAGGGCTCTGCTCCCTGGAAAATGGACCGGCCTGCTCTTCTCTCCTCACCGGCTCTGCCTTCCTTCTCCCGGCGTTTTGTTGAAGCGTCTTGTCTGTTAGTGATTCTCGTCATTAATTTTGCAATGACATACTGTTTATTCCTGTTCTATAATTCCATCAGGATCTCTGGAAGGATTGGAGATAAAACTTGTGGGTTCAACCTGCCTTCTTTAACTATCTCAGTCCAAATAGCTCTTTCTGTCTCAAATTTCAAATATCTTCAAATTTGGTTCAAGTATGTTTTATTTATGTCATGGGCTTGTTGGCCAGAGAGGAGTCCAGTTTCACCCTTTTAATCTAACTTCTTTGGTTGGGGAAGATGTGGCCCTTACCACGCTGGGGCTCAGGTATAGGGTGTGCCATAACTGATGGTTGTCACAGGTCAGGATCCCTGGAAACAGGCCCTGAGACTGCAGTTTCCAGGAGGAGTTGTTGTGGCGAGTCCTCTGGGAACAGTGTCCATGGGGCGGGGAGGTGGGATTGGGCAGAGGGAGAGGTTGCAGCAGACGCCTCAGCCCATCCCACAGGGATCTCAGGGGCTGGGATGCCCCTAAGAGACGTCCTGAGTCCAGGGGAGAGACTGGGATTTTGCACCCTCGCACTGCCCATTCTTAGGATGCTGACTCTCTCTGGGAAGGAGGCATGACCTTAGGCAGGGCAGCTTTCTTTGGACACAGGTAAGTCCCAGAGGTGTGAGTGGGCAGCAGCCAAGCCCCCTGGTGGGGTCTGAGTGCAGTCCTGCAGCATCAAAGACACGTGTCACTTCCCAGGACCTGAGGGCCTGAGATGGAGCCTCATTGGGATCCAATAGCTCAGTGAGCCAGAGCATCCACCAGCCAGTGGTTTCCACACTCTGCTCCAGGAAGTCCTGGCCTCCTGTGAGTCCCCTCAGTCCCCAGCAGCCTGGCCTTAGTTTCTTTATGTGTGTCAGGCCTTCTGGTGCTGTGGGAGGCCTCATCAGAGATCCTGTGAGATTCTTCCTTCTCTCCATCGTTTTGTAGTCATTGAAGGCAACCTCCCCTGAAAGAGAGACCAGGAGGGGTGCCCCCTTAGGAGGGTGGGCAGGTAGCCCCATAGTCTAGGGAAAGGAGGTGAGGGCAGATAGACTGTGTGAGTTTTCTAAGTTTAAAGGGAAAAACAGCCTGAGCTTTTGGGGTGGAGCCCCAGGGAGGGAAGAGTGGGAGCTCTGAGCCCTGCAGTGGTGCTGGCACCAGGTGCAGGGCCAGTTGTGTTTGGGAAGTGAGTTGAGCAGTCAGACCAGTGGCCTTGGGAGTCCAGCTGGGAGAGAGTCTTGGCTGAGGGAACTCCTCCTGTCTCAAAATCCTGGTTGGTCAGTGGAGAGATCAGTCCCTGCGAGGCTCCTGGAAGCAGTGGGGAAAACGTCTTCTGCATTCTTCAGGACCTGTGCGCAGTGGCAATGCTGAAGTCCAGCAAGGCGCCAGGCCCGGGATCTTGGGTGGTTACCCCTGGGGTTCCAGGAAAATACGTTGGGGTGTGTGTGTTTTCTTTTGGAAGGGAGGCTTCATGGGGAACATACTGAATTTTTTCGGTTAACATGTGAGGTGAGGGCTTGAGCAATTACTTAGAAAAATAGCAATTGCTATTATCTTTGCATCCTGCGTTAACAGAACAGTTCATCTAGTTTATATATATTATGTTTCATTTGAACAAAAGTCTCCATGGCTAAAATGACTTTTGAGAGCACTGTGCTGACGTGAAGGCGTCTACACGGCAGGGGTTATCAGCGAGCAGGCGGGAAGGCCAGCATTAACTCCGGAGCTGGTTGCGCCTACCTCAGTAATCTTGCACTGCGAATAGCACCAGGCGTGGAAAGGCCTGGCTCCCGCCTCCAAGGAGCCACAGCTGTGGAGAGACAGCAAAAGAAACCAGAGAGAGAGCGCTCACCAGGAACAACATCTGGCAGCGCCTTGGTCTTTGACTGCCAGCCTCCAGGACAGTGAGAAATACATTTCTGCTGTTTAAGCTATCCAGTCGATCATATTTTGTTATGGCAGCCCAAGCGGAATAAGACGAGCCCTTCCCATGAAGGAAATATCGCACCAAAGAGGGAAAACCGAGCTCCAAGGAAAAAGATATTACAGGGCTGTGTGAATGTCCTGAAAGGTAGAAGACGAAGCTCAATGTGGCAGAAGGATTCAGCGTAAAGAAAAGCCATCCAAATGGTGTCTTGTGCCTGCTCAGCGTGGAGCTGTTGATAATGAAGGGTAAGAGGGGTGAGGGACCAAAAACCTTTATCACTGTTGTACACTGTCCCCTGCAGGCATCAGCACGCAATGATGCCCAAGCCAAAAAGCACAAGAGATTACTGGGGATGAAGCCGCAAAGCCCACCTTCCCCGGCACAACGTTTCTCTGTGATCGTTGACGACATGTAGGTGCTTTGCTGCACCTCGGGAAAGGCCGAGATGAAAATAATCTAGATGCTAATCAAGAAATGAAAGGGCTGCTGTGGGAAGGGAGATAACCATCCTCCTCACCACCAAAAACAGTCAGCAAACAAAACCCGACACAGCACCAAGCAGACTTCAGTTTGGACAGGAGACAGCAGTTGGGTGGGAATCCTGGCTCCGCCTCAGTTTCCCTAAAAGTCTAGTGCAGCTGTGTGACTGTCGACTGTTGAAGGGTGTGACCTTTCAGGAGCAAGGGCTAGGCCTTAAGACCATCTTTCTAGACAAGGTCAGAATAAAGACACCTGAGCTGCTGTTTTTCTTTGTTTTATGAAAGAGTACTTTGTGGCTCCAAGTAGACATGCCATAAGCAGAAAATGCCCGGCACCGCCCGGCAGCGGGGGCCGGCGTGGATGAGGGAGAGACGTGCTCGCCGCAGCACAGAGGCGGCAGCTGGGAATGCCAGGAAGGCAAAATGACGTCTTTCTAAAACCACATTTACTGTGGGTATTCAAGACACAAACACGGTATAAGTTATAATACAGTGCATACCCGTGCATGTGCCAATCAAGTCTAAAAATAACTCTTGCCAACACGGTTGTGAATTGTTCATAACTGTGACCCCCTCTCCTCAGTCTCCCTCCAGGAAACTGCCTATTTGGACTTGAGTGTTGGTCATACCCGGGAGTCTCTTTGCTTTTTTACTATATATTTATATATAAATAACACTTTTACCCGGAAAGTATGCTTTGAAGGGCAAGGAATTGAGACAAGAGTGTGGGGCTAGTCCGTGGGTGAAAGAAGGAGCAGTTGATGTAGGTGAAATGGTGCCCAGGCCCACTTGCCCTCTTCGTCCTTCCCTCTCCTCGTGCGTTGTCATTTGAATGGTCTATGTTCTTGGTGGGCAGGGCTGTCTTTTTCATCAATAGGTGTTACAGCAGATAAGTAAAAGGCGCTCAGAAAATACCTGTAGAATTAATGAAAGAATGTATCAAGAGAATATTAGGTTTTATTTATTTTTATTTTTTTATAATTTTTATTTATTTATTTTTTCCCCAAAGCCCCAGGAGATAGTTGTATGTCATAGCTGCACGTCCTTCTAGTTGCTGTACGTGGGTCGCGGCCTCAGCATGGCCAGAGAAGCGGTGCGTCGGAGCGCGCCGGGGATCCGAACCCGGGCCACCAGCAGCGGAGCTCGCGCACTCAACCACTAAGCCACGGGGCTGGTCCGAGAATATTAGGTTTTAAAGCCTGAACTAGGGGCTTTCAAAGCCAGATTGAGAGGTCTGTATTTTTCTCATATGCAATGTGTCAGGACGACTGACGTTGGTAGTAATGGATAGAATGAGGAGTGAGCCAGTTAGACTGGCTAGGAAGTTCCCCAATGTAGTTGTATGAACAATTATTGAATGCTAGCTTTGGACCAGGCACTGTGCTGAGCTCCAGAACAAAGAACAAGACGTAGACCCTACTCATAAAAAGCATAGCCCAGGCTTCCTGTCCATGCCCACGGGCAAGGCTGGCGTGGCCTGAAAAGGTTGACTTAGAAGTCTTGTGTGCTTGCTCTAAGATGGCCTTGCTCATCACTGGGACAATAAAGTTACTTCAAGTTTATATATTTGCAAATAATATTGAAAAATATAAACCATGATTTGTGACATCTCAGTTTTTGGAATACACGATTTATGCCTGCAGTTTCCCAAGGAAAAAGCCTACTTGGTACAATTGCCTTATCCCTGATGGCTGCCATTAGATCTGGGATTGGCTCCTAACTAGGCAGGACCTCAAGTCCTCAACATCTATACACATAGTTATTGGCTAAAGATCTATGGTTCCAAGTTATGTCCCATCTTTTCTAAGTTGGAAGTGGAGCAATCTGGGGGAGAAGATGAAACTATTGTGGAAGATAGTGGGCCATGTGCTGGCGTCCACTGAGGTGAGAAATCTTAGCGAACGTTACACAGGATGGCCTCCATCTCTGTAAGCTCATCTCTCATTGTTTTCCATAGATGCTTTATCTAGGGTTCAGGAATTAGGAGAGTTTGACCTGTTTAGGAATAACTGTCTGTCCAAAGGACATCCTACATAACAAAGAATCGTGAGGTTCCTGCACAGTTTTTGAATGTCCCATGTACAGCATTAAAAAAAAAAAAAAAAACTGTCCAATCTTGATTTCTACTCTCACTTCTTTAACACACAATTGCCTAACAAGCAAACCCGCAAAGACAAGGCAGCAATGTGTCATATTCCAAAACCAAATTTTAAAAGCCTGATTTGGAGCCATGTTCCTATGGGACCCCAGCTCTTAGGTTTAAAATCTGAAATCACTTGTACAATGCCACTGTATATTTAAATAAGCCATTAAAGCTGTTTGAATTTCTTCCTCTCAGTTTTTGTGGATCAGCAAGTGCGCCAAGGCAGGACTCCACCTGCACAGTGCATAGAGGCATCAAGTTCTGACGAGCAGAAGTTCCCATCCTTATGGCTGACAGCTGAACTTAGGGATTGAAAACTAACCATCAAAATATTGTTTTCCAAAAAGTTATACATTTATTTAAAACTCTGAATGATGTATTAGCTTTACCCTTGAATCCCTGTACATTTCAAGGGATTCAGTGTCACCTTATTGCTAAAGCGTATGGAAATTCTATGTCAAACGTGAAAGGCATTCTATTTCCTTTTCAAAGGACTGCTTTCACGGTCTATATTTCAAAAATATCATCTGGGTTAGAAATTTGGGTATGTCTTTCATTTGGTGGAGTTTGGAAATATTTTTAAAGCTCTAAATATTTTCAAACAATAAAGAAATATTTTTAAAACATTTCAAGATGTTTTAAATCTTTGATAATTCACAAAGTTTCAACCTATGTGATTGTTTTCATTATATCACTAATGTGTCATTCACTTGGCGACAGTAAGATATTTCTGTAATTTTTTGATACATTATCTTCTTCGTGTTTCTCTGTAGCTTCCTTTGACCCAGTAACCAGATTGTCCTACATTCTATTGCATTCATTTTTTGTCATCTCTGAAGACACTTTTTCTCATCTCTCCATCATCACCCTTTACCGCAAATTTCCATATTTCTCTCCATCTCTGATCCTCTTCTTGGGAAACAGGCGATCGAATGACAGGTTGATTTAGACACCATCCTTTTCTCCATTTCAGCAGGCTGATTTCAGAGGGTCAGCACTTCCATGGTGCCGCCTGCAAGCATGGAGCGGGGAACAGAGAGCCGAGGGCTGGGCAGGGATCAGAGCACAGACAGCACCAGACCGACGACACAAAGACACCATTCACAGCGAATCCTTTATCGCCGACCTCTTTGTACAGATAGTTTGTGTCTCAACTCTAACTTAATATTCCAGGTGACTCACACTGGGCAGATTCCCTCTCACCTGGTGCCAGCTTCCTCTGAAGCATGGGGAGCACCCCCCTCACAGGCAAGAAGAGGAAATGAATAATTGGTGATATCCAACAGACTGTGCAGAGTGCTCCCTGAGTGTAAGGCAAACAAATAAACAAAATCAGCTAAACGCTGTCTGCAAAAAAAAAAGTGATCCCTCCCATGTTTGGACAGACAAGAGGCAGGCTTGACGGAGAAGGGTCGCACCTTTGTCTGTGGAACTTCCTCTCCACTGACCCTGACAAATACTTCCAGAGCTTTGTCTCCAGGGCTGGTTTCAGCCCTTTGACGAAGGCTCAATTTACGTTTGTAAATTCCTATTCCTGAAAGCTTAGTTGTTCCTCTCGCAAATTAAAAATGGAAACCTCTGGTGTGGTACTCCGGGCCTTTTAGTCAGAGGATGGTGTTGTGAGTTCACTTCTGTGTTCCGCAGTGTCGAGGCGGCACTACTGGTGACAAAGTCCAGGGGCCTCGGGATGGCCCCAAGTGGCTCTCCCGTCTCCGTTCTGTTCACGTGGCTGGAGCAGATGTCAAGCCAAGCTCATTCCCTTTCAAACTGAAACCCTTATCATCCCGCATGAATTCAGTTTCTTTTTGCGATTATTTGTCACAGGAGACACTGACCTGTACATCGGCCCCTGGCTTGTTCTGCCTCTCCCTCTGTGTCGAGAGATTTAGAATAGAAAAACTTGTGCTTCGGAAATCTAACCTTAGTGAATCAGTGCATGGTTAGTCTAACCTGGTTTCAGGATTTGCTGTGTTCAGATAGTCACCAAGCCCCCGTCGTACATTTGCAATTTTCCTCGTTGTGTGCAAAATCTAAACAGGGAGGAAATATTCATTACCAAATTTTCATCCTAATTAACAATGATGAAAATGGGTATGGTACAGCTGAATGTTCCAGAGTCACATCACAGAAGTTTCATGTATCAAATATCTCAGCATATTTAAAATAAAAAATTCCAAATGGAAAGACGTGGAAACCCGGTTGAGATGGAGGCAGAGCGACAGGCCTTGCAAGAGTGGCAGCTGGTCACACAGAGGGAATAGAATCCTCCACTTTCGGTATCTGGCCAAATGAAAGCCCTTTTCTGTCAGAAAGTTAACATAAATAGGAAGTGTGCAAGAAGCCAGAAATAAAGTGAAAGAGAGGAGGGTAAGCTTTCCCAGGGGTCTGAGGTCTGAGGTCAAGT
This sequence comes from Diceros bicornis minor, assembly GCF_020826845.1. Lineage (NCBI taxonomy): Eukaryota > Metazoa > Chordata > Mammalia > Perissodactyla > Rhinocerotidae > Diceros > Diceros bicornis. The sequence continues at coordinate 8,120,720 of NC_080779.1, forward strand.
GGTCAGTCAGCCAAACAGCGTCCACTCACATAGAAATCCGGCTGCCTCCCAGCGCTCCCCTCTCCAACTTCACCCCTTACATGCTTCTGACATCCTCTCTCCAGACCTCTTCGGGGTTTACAGGAACAAGCGCTTGGAGATGCGGTTGCCTGATAAGAGTGGGCTGTGGAGAGCGCAGGGAGGGAACAGCGGAGAGGCTGGAGGCCTGGGCGGGGAGAGGCGATGACAGGAGCAGCACGCCCTCACTCCTGTGGCAGCCCTGAGCAGGGGGAGACTGTGAACCCCAGAACAGACAGGGCCAGTCAGTAACCCCCTCTCAGAGGGCTCAAGAATGTCTTGAGAAAAACGTGGTGTTTGGTCATATTTGTGAAAACCATGCAAACTGTCACCTGGCCAGCCAGTGCGTTCCCAGGCCACCTGTCTGGAGGCAGGGCTTCCTCAAGCATCTGGAGTGGGGCTGGGTCCCTGCATTTGAGGAGACGCACAGCTATGCGCCCCTTCTAAATGGAGACAAAACTGCTGCTGTGGGGGAGGAGAGAGGTGTTAAGGGTACCAAGCCTGCTTAAGACCTTTGCAAGAATAATGTCTTCCTGAGTTAAGAGAATTACAGGCAGATGTTCCCAGTCAACTTTCGAGAGCAGGAACTAACTAGAGATGACTCAGAATTCTGCACTCTCTGGGGTCTACTACGACAGTGGTGAGTCAACAGCTTGAAGATAGAGGCTGCCCCTAAGTGACCAGCCACAATTCCTACCCTAACTCAATGAGTTCAGCAGGCCATACAGCACTTGCAGTCGCAAAGACATAGGATTGGTTGATTCGATAGAAAGGAGAAGAGAGACATGCAGGTCTTGGGTTACATAGGAATGAGGGGCTGGGGTAAAAAAACTGTAAAGGAAACCTCAATGGGGAGGGGGAGGTGCGGTAAAAGGGCTACAGACAAACCTCCACGTTCCCCTGCACCTGTGCAAGCTGGAAATTGCAAATATCTTGCCATGACACTCTTACCAATGACTTGGTATGAAGGGAAGGACTCAAGGGATTAAATAAGTCTACGTTATTTGTTAATCTTTTAATACTATTATTGGGACCTGGGAAATTCATGGTGTTTTCTTGCCACTAATTTCAAGAAGCATCATCATCTCCTTCTTACCTGCCTCACAAGAGGTTCTTCCAAGAAAGCACGGCCCATGGAAATGGATCTAGGAGAGAGTGGATGACTGGGCCCAACCTCGATGAGGAAACTCATGTTCAGAAGTAAAGTGATTTGTCATAAATCACACAACTAGAAGAGGTAATAAGGCAAACTAAAGGCATTATTAGAACCAGCATCTACATCACACTACAAAGCTTCTGCACAGCAAAGGAAACCATCAACAAAACGAAAAGGCAACCTACCTAATGAGAGAAAATATTTACAAATCATGTATCTGATGAGGGGTTAACACCCAAAATATATAAAGAACTTATACAACTTAATAGCAATAAAACAAGCAATCCAATTAAAAAATGAGCAAAGGACCTGAATAGATATTTTTTCAAAGAAGACATTCGAACGGCCAACAGGTACATGAAAATGTGTTCAACATCACTAATCATCAGGAAAATGCAAATCAAAACCACAATGAGATATCAGAATGGCTATTATCAAAAAGATGAGAAATAACAAGTGTTGGCGAGGATGTGGAGAAAAGGGAACACTTGTGCACCGTTGGTGGGAATGTAAATTGGTGCAGCCACTATGGAAAAACAGTATGGAGGTTCCTCAGAAACTTAAAACTAGAACTACCATATGATCCAGCAATTCCACTTCTGGGTATTTATCTGAAGGAAATGAAAACACTAACTCGAAAAGATATATACACTGCCATATTCATTGCAGCATTATTTATAATAGCCAAGACATGGAAGCAACCTAAGTGTTTATCGACGGGTGAATGGAGGAAAATAATGTGATATATATATGTGGTATATATAAACATATATCAATGGATGAATAGATAAAAAATGTGATATATATATTTTTATATATATATAATAGAATATTATGTAGCCATTTAAAAAAAGGAAATCTTGCCATTTGTGACAACATGGATGGACTTTGAGGGCATTATGCTAAGTGAAATAGATCAGACAGAGAAAAATAAATACTGTCTCATCTCATTTATATATGGAATCTAAAAACAAAAACTGATCTTGTAGATACAGGGAACAGATTGGTGGTTGCCAGAGGCGGGGGTTGGGTGAAATGAGTGAAGGTAGTCAAAAGGTACAAACTTCCAGTTATAAAATAAATAAGTCATGGGGATGTAATGTACAGCACAGTGACTATAGCTAATAGTACTGTATCGCAAATTTGAAAGTTGTTAAGAGAGTAGGTCTGAAAAGTTCCCATCATAAGAAAAAATTTTTTGACTATGTATGTTAACTAGATTTGCTGTGGTTATCATTTTGCAAAATATGCAAATATTGAATCATTACGTTGTATACGTGAAACTAACATTATATGTCAATTATATCTCAATAAAAAACTATCATACAAACCAAGGAAATTCACATGTGCATATCAGCATCATAACGTGGCTATTTCTCTTATATTTGATACAACACAGATGATTATGTCCTCTCTCCAAAAAGAGAAAGAAGAAAGAAACAGCACTTGGCAATTCTTAAACAGACCATCCTAAAAAATATTTCAGAAGAGCTCTCAACCATGAAAACCCCAGGAAAGCTGTAACAAGGATGGCACTGAAAAGCAGCATGGGGAAGTTACGAAGAACCCTGGAGGACAGATGAGCAGACCTGGTGACGTGAGACGTGGGCAGGCCACTTCACCTCGCAGAGCCTTGAAATCGCCTGCCCTATAAGGAGAAGAAAAGTAACTGTCCTTTTAACACAGAAGAACTCTGAATGAAATCACGGATATACATGAAAACTCTTCATACTCTGTAAAGGGTGATTCAAGTACACATATTTAAAAAACAGGGCTGTGCTTGAACCTGTGAATCAGAAAAGTGGCACTGGAAACACATGATTTCCTAATCAATTTGCAAATACTGCTGGAGAATGAAAAGTTATATATAAAAGCATGCATAAAAATTGCATATACATAAAAATTATATATGCAAGGGTGTAGGTCTACCCCTAATATTTGCTGATGCAGGAAAAGACAAATGTCTAAGTATTTAGGTTCTAAATCAAGCTAACAAACTATTAAATAGATTCCACTCTTCTATCTTTAGATCATCCTGGAGACCAAGTTCAGATATATGATGCTTAGATTCCTCTGCATTCCATGCCAGGATGTGACGGTGTGGGGATAGCCATCCAGTGTGCTCCCCCTTCGCTGTCCACTCCCAGCCCTGCCTCAGCAAGACCAAAAGCCTCGAGCACGTTTGCGTGAATGCTTCAGCCTGGCCGTCCAAGCTGCGCCCACACTACTTGCAAGCTATTGCTGCCCCGAGCCAGGCAGAAATACTGGGGGTGGGGGAGCCTGTGAGGCCCAGAGGTAACAAGGGATGCCAGATGTCATCTTGGGAACATTCTTGCCTGTTCCAGCTTGCAAGTGCTGCTGGGAATGGTGGCTCAAGGTCGTCGACCTGAAAAAGATGTCTGGAATAAATTAAGAGAAAAGGCAAATTTCAAAGTACTATATAGAGAACAATAAAATTTTTGTTAAGAAAAAAATGTGGTAAAAAAATCTGGAAATATATACACCAAAATATGGGATCTTTATTATCCTTTTAATAAAGATATTTCTACTACCTTTCTCTCCTCAAAAAAAATTATTTTTTGATTGCTACTGTAGTGTGGCACTGAAATGGATAGACGGATAGATAGATGGTAGAGATTTAAATATAGCAATACACTGTATTTCACAACTATGAGAGGCACACAAATGAGGGACATATCTGAGGAATATTCTCAATAGGTGATTATTGACCTGTGGTAGGAGAAGTTGGGGATGGAGAAGGAGTTAATAGATGTCCGTTCTCCTTCTTGATATGAACAGTCCCATCAGTAACAAGGATAATAAACAGAGAGTGTTCATAAAGTTGGTGGATGGGAGAGCAAGATGCCTGGAAAGATAGGGTCCAAAAGCAGTAAGGTCAACTGCAGACTAATGGAAGAATATGTGCAAACAAATTGCACGAACACAAGCTGGCAACACACCAAGCTGTAAGTGTGGCTGGGAGAGAGCCGACACAGACAGATGAGGTAGCGCCAGGCGGCAGGTAACATGGACACACACAGATTTGTTGACTACCAGGATGAGGAAGGAGGAAAGAGGCTAGTAACTGTGTGATGGCCTTCTGCCCTCATGCCAGCTTGGCCGAGGATTACCAGGGGCTTCAGAACTGAAGCAAGAAATATCACAGGGCAAAGATCCCCAGGTGGGTAACTAAAATAATTACATGCTTGGGCATGATAACTTTCAAAGCAATATCTTAGTTAAAAGGAAGAAAGCCAAGTTGGGGCTCTTATCAAAAAACATATTTAAAATATGACAAACTAGTACAAAAAAATAATATAACAGCACCATATCACAACCTAGATTGGAAGAGAAATTACAGATATCATTTCATTGCCCTTGGCTCCTTGATCTCATTCCCCATCTTCCCTCACCAGAGGTAACCACTATCCCCAGGTTAGTGAACATTCTTCCTGACCATGTGTTTGTACTTTTCCTGTAGATAATATCGTTTGAAGTAATTTAAAATAATTGATATTGGTTTAAATGATGTAATTTTGCAACTTGCTTTCTTTTCCCATTAACTTGACATTGTGTTTTTGACATTCGTTGGTGATGAAGTATGTTGCTTTAGTTCATTAACTTTCACTCCTGTATAGTATATAGTATATAAATATACTACAATTTATGCAATTTACTGTTGATAGACATTTTGATTTTTCCTTCTTTTGCTGACACAACAATACGACAATGAGCACCTTTACACTTTTCCCACTGCGAGAGTTTCTCTAGGATAGACCCATAAAAAAGACACTGCTGGGTTGTAGTAGATACGCACATTTTTACTTTGACTAAATCTTGCCAAGTTGCTCTCCCAAGTCCTTGAGCTGATTTACACTTCTACCAGCAGTCTGCGAGTTCTGATTTCTCTACGCTGTTGTCAATGCTTTTAGACTATGAAGCAACTCATTGCTATGTAATTGACACTTTCTTGATTACTGTGACTAACACATGTATTGATTAGCTATTCAGTTTTTCTTTTCTGTGTTTTGCCCATTCATATCCTTTGCCTGTTTTTCTCTTGGTCTGTTTATATCTTATTGATTTGTAGAAATTGTTTATATATACTAGGTTCTAGTCCTTTTCTGGTTATATGAGTTGCAAATCTTTTCCTAACTCATGGCTTGTCTTTTCATTTAGTCCATGGTGTCTTTTCACATAAAATTTTTCACCTAATTGTGATGAAGTACATCGGTCTTTCTCTTTCAGTTTTGGGTGTATTTATATCTCATTTTAAAATATCCTTTCCCACCCTGATGGCATAAAGATATTTTGCCATATTTTCTTCCAAGTGTTTTAAAATTTTGCTGTTTGCATTTAGAGTTTTGAATACATCTGGAAATCATCTATTTCCCTATCGTGGTAGCTCTTCCCAGCACCATTTACTGAGCAGTCTATGCTTTCTCCAACGTGCAATGCCATCTCTGTCACACCCCTGAGTTTCCACATGTTTGAGTCTGCATTTGGACTCTGTTCTATTCCACTGATCTTTTTATATGTACTTTGTAATATTTATTTTCTGTAGGGCGAGACTCCCAACTTTTTTCTTCTTGAATTTTTATGTTCTTAGGCTTAGAAATATTTTCAAAAACTGGTCACATTTTTCTGTTTCCTTTAGGGGTATGACAAAGCAGCAAGTTAGGAATCTTTCTCTTGCAAGGAAGAAAAAGTGCCTTCAACTCAAGCAAAAAGAAGGGAAAAAAGATTTTTTTTGCAAAGATATAAGTCTCACAGAATTGGTAGGAGATTAAGATCTGGCTTAGAAAATGGGTCAGATGCAAAACAGTGCCAAGAGACTAAGCAGAATGGAATGTAACTACTGAGTGGCCTGGAGGGTGGTGGTGCCACCTCCTTGCTCAGAAGCTGGGAAACGGACCCTCCGCGGGGTGTAATCGAACTGACTTATAGGACTGCCCTTTTAAATGTTAGAGATTGCCCAACAAACAGAGAGATTTTATTTGATATCATTGATGTTGAACCACTCTGATTTTCATTAACTAACCAAAAGACACTGAAATTATGTCATCATAAGGGATGAGCATATTTGACTTGTTCTGCTATGTATCAGGTGGACAATAACAAATTCACATCAGCTGCATCCAGTGATTTTTTTTCCCCCCCAAAATCCCAGTAGATAGTTGTATGTCATAGCTGCACATCCTTCTAGTTGCTGTATGTGGGATGCAGCCTCAGCATGGCTGGAGAAGCGGTGCGTCTGTGCGCACCCGGGATCCGAACCTGGGCCGCCAGCAGCGGAAGGCGCGCACTTAACCGCTAAGCCACGGGGCCGGCCCTCCAGTGATTTTAATGTAGGTTCAAACAGTGGTTCTCAGGCCTCGATGTATATTAGAATCACCTGGTAAGCTTTCAAAACTTATTGATGCTTTTGACTCTCCTCAGACCAAGTAAATCAGAATCTCTGGAGACGAGGCCTGAAATTCTTTAAGCCCTCCATCCACTCCCTATCCAGTGTTGCTAATAGGCAGCCAGGGTTGGGAGGTGCTAGGCTATGAGGAAACAGTTGTGCTAACACCAATTTGAAGTGAGATTGCCTCCATCTTTGATTTGCACAATAGCACCATCATACTAATTCAAAAGAGGTGTTGACAGATTGGACTCTGTTTCAAAATTGCATAGTTTATCAGTGGAAGCAAAGGCTGGTGAGATATCGACGCATTCTTCAGACACACACAAATAATCTTGATGAGGTGTGCCAGGATATAATAGTGTTTGTAATGAAATAATGGTGCCTGCAACCAGCTTCTCTCTTGTGGGCAATATTAATTTTTTTTTAAAGTCCTTCATATCCTTGAGGGGGAAAAAAATCATGTTTTGAAGAGAACTCTTATTGAATCACAGATTTATAATTTAAGGGAGATAAAAGACACCTTTTGCGAAAGATGTAATATACCAAACTTTATTTTCATCAGGAGAAAACCATGCTGATAGACTTAATTACAGTAAACAGTCTGGCAGTTAGATTCTATCACTCAGAACAAGATCTGAGTAATTCTGATGGTAAGAGAGCTGCTCCTGAGGCATATTTTTCTTCTTCAAATTTGAATGATTTAATTCTTTAGATTGGTTGGAGCTTCTGGCTTCCAGAAGAGGAAATTCTTGGAAGCATTCAGAAGATGACTTGAGAGTGAATTACTTAGTTTAATTATATGAAGAGCTGTGTTTCTGTAATCTTTTTCCAAAAGCTGTACTTTGATCAACATCCTCAGATATATATGTGTTACTGATCCTAATATCTGAGCCCAATAACCGTGCGCATTATTAGTGGTGTGCTATAGATGTTTAATAACCAACTCTCTGGGGTGAAAATTTCTGGTATATAGTGGTTTTCGCTGTGTAAGTACTCCCACCGTGGTACCAAGCTACCAAACAGAGGCCACTTAACGCCGAGTCGGGCAGAGTAGCACGGCAGCGCACCGTTGTGTAACAATTCCACCCTACAGACGCAATGGAGGTAAGTACAGTTAAGAACATCGACAATAGTCATATGTAATAAATAAGGAGGAAGTGATGAGTTTTGAGTGTTTACTACCTCTGCTTTTAATATACTTTAATTAAAATTTATACAGTTTAAATTTTTAATAGGCTTTATTTTTTGGAGCACTTTTAGGTTCCCAGTAAAATTGAGTGGAAGGTACAGAGATTGCCCATATACTCTCTGCCTCCACACGCACACAGCACCCCATTACCAACATCCCCCCCGAGAGGGTACATTTCTTACAATCGATGAACCTACGCTGACACATCATCATCACCCGAAGTCCATAGTTTACACTAGGATTCACCCTTGGTGTTGTACAGTCTATAGGTTTTGATAAATATATAATGACATGTATCCATCGTTATTGTATAATATAGAATAGTTTCAGTGCCCTAAAAGTCCTCTGTGCTCTGCTTATCATTTCTCCTCCCTTCAACCCTGATGATCACTCATCTTTTTATTGTCTTCATAGTTTAGCTTTTTCCAGAATGTCATATAGTTGGAATCATACAGTATGTAGCCTTTTCAGATCGGCTTCTTTCACTTAGTAATATGCATCTGAGTTTCCTCCAAGTCTTTTCATGGTTTGATAGTGCGTTTCTTTTTATTGTTGAACAATATTCCATTGTCTGGATGGACCACAGTTTATTTGTCCTTTCACCTACTGAAGGTCGTTGTGGTGGCTTCCAAGTTTTGGCAATTGTGAAGAAAGCTGCTATAAACATCCATGTGTATGTTTTTGGGTGGACATAAGTTTACAACTCATTTGGGTAAATACGAAGAAGTGCGATTGCTGGATACATGGTTTAATTTTTAATAATGGCAGTGTTTAACAATTGTCTTGGAAAGGTTCTGGGAATTTAACAGCTTTCATTAGCTGCTGTGAGCCTGCTTTGGCACGTCACTGTGTTATAATTGTTTCCCTATCCTTCCTCCAAGTTGTACTTAATGAAAACTCAAACTTGAGCTTTTGGGTGGCTCCAACTGAGGTCTGTTTGTGATGCAATCTTTAAAATGTTGCTTTTGTAAGCATGTATGTATGTTCTAGTGGGTTTATTCAATCAAAAAATAAAATGGTTTGTTCTCAGCTTTCCAACAAAAGTAAGTCAAGCCTAGTTTCATTCTTTTTTGCTCCCCCAAAAGCACCATGGGCGAATGTGATCAACTCCTCTGATCAGAAGTTTAAACCATCCCCAGAATCTCAGGGCCTGCCGAAGTGCCCCCTGGGGACCAAACTCAATTAGAGCTCTCCCTCTCCTCAGCCTTGGCCACTGTCCCCAAGATTCCTTCAACCAGGGCGTCTCCACTTTTCTGTTTGATGTACGGGGTTTCTGCATTTGATTTTGTTTGAAGAGGGATTTCGTTGACTAAAAATGGTTTCAAATTGCTGCCTTGGAATTCAAAATTTTAATGAAGGAATGGAACTGCACTTCACACCACTGTTCCCTGACTTGTCAACCATACTGTTTCACCCTGCTCACCATCAGCCTCAACAAGAATTGCTCTGAGGATCAGAATGCATTTAGAGAGGAAATGCCTCTGGCGCCACTGTCCAAGATGTCCATCTCCATGGCAATGATAGGAAATGGGGAACCAATTGTTAAATAGGCAAAGGTGCTGTCTACTGCGTTACAATTACGTGTGGAATTATTTTAGATTCATCCCTGGGCTACCAGTTAACACTGTCAAGTTGTGAATAGAAACAAGTACTATCGATTTTTATTTTCCTCTTTGACTCAATCGGTTCTTCCTGCAGGGGAGACCCATTAAGATACAGCTTTTGTAATCAAGACTTCATACAATCAAAGTCTTGGCAGAACATTTGCCGGTCCCGTTAGGTAAGACTCCCCACCATGTATGTTGTTCAGTGCAGATTTTTTCACTTTCACATTAAGAGTTTTATCACATTGATCTCAGGCATTATATATTTACATTTTATATAGAATTAATTGGTAAGTGCTGTGTATCATAAAGTACACTCTGGAAGCTAGGTCAGGAATGGGAGAAATAAATATGTAAGGCATCTTCCTTGATGTCTCTCTGTTGGTTATGATCACACCTCCTGCCAGCTTCTCTGTTCTCACGACAGAGGCATTAAAACGTGGCAAAACTTTTTACAGCTCTGCCTTAAAAAGTGGGAAAGAATCCATTTGTTCAGGTTCATGTTAGAGGTAAGTTAGAGGAAAATTATCTCATGTACTTTTTTCCTTTTGCAAGCAACCTTCTAGAAAGATTGGCAAAGCTCCTTGTTTTATTTTTTGTTCCCTTCATTTGTTCTCCTAGAGGGATTGCAGCTGGCTCTCTCCCTGGGTATGGCTTGGTAACTACTATATTCTTAGATTTCATATTGGACTGATTAGAAGACTTGTAAAGATTATATAAACGATATGTAGCGAAAGAAGGTACATCAGACGTCATCGTGCAGACTGCGCACTCTGAATTGAAGGAACAATACTGTTCCGGAAGCTCTTTTGGTCCATTTGGGGCAGAGCTCATTGCAATTTGGAAATGATCAGTGATCTGAAACTCTCTTGCATTCCCTAAATCTTAGAATCGAAAATTTCAAAGCTTGAAACAACTTTGGAGCGCATCTGAGCGAGCCCTTTCATTTTATAAATGAGAAACCTGACACCCAGAGAGCCGAGCCAGCCTGAGGGACCCCACACAGCTCAGCCGGCAGAGTCAGGCCCAGGCCTGAGGTATGTCCCTTCTGGTGGAGTGGGGCTTCTTTTGCTTTTGCTTTGTTTGGTTTTATCCTCCTGGAACTTTTTTTTAAAGAGGGTAAGTCTTTAAATAAAAAGCAAACGGAGGTGGGGCTCTGGCTGGCAAGCTGAGTGACTGGCAGGAAAGGAATCCAGCCTCTCTTCCTGCAGCAGGAGGCACTGACAGCACGACTTCTTCTATACCCTGGAAGGAAAAATTAAGTAAGAATGTCAAGAGATAACTGAGTAGAACTCTAAACAGTAAAAGGCTCACTGAGGTCTAAGCAAGTCCTGAAAGGTGGAAACTACAGAGGCCTTTGCATCTTCAGGATTGTGCTGAATTGCTCAGACGGTTGGAACGGTGGTATTCGCTGGAAATGGACCTTCATTACCTTTGAATCAGAGACTCAGGGCTCTCAGCTGCCCTGATCTCGGTTCCTCCCTGCCTCCACTCCGAGCCTGAGGTATTTGCACCTGAGAGGGGAGGTGATGTGTAGGGCAAAGGGTCCAGCCACAACCCCACGGGCTTTTGCAAATCCCAGCAAATAACAAACAGCCTTTGCCTGGTTTGCTGACAGGTTTATTTCTGGGCAAGTTAAATGCAGGGCTGGCTCCAGGCAAAATTGTCAAGTAGGTAAGTCTGCTGCCAACGTCTTCTCCTCCTCCCCATCAGCAGCACCCTGTCCCAGCCGTCACCCGGGGTCCTGAGCACGGCCAGCTCTCATGCTGGCTGCAGCTCCAGGCCTTTCCCTTCCTCCCTCACCAGCAGCTTCCCATCCCCAGTCCTTGCCCCGGGGCAGCCCAGTGCTCCCCTTCAAGCCTCGCAGGTCTGACACAGTGACTTGTGCCAATGCACTGGTGACTGCTAATGGATTAATTCATTCACTCCTTCCCAGGTCATGTGCTTTCACTTTAATGGTGGCTGGCTGGAGACAGTTTAATCAGATTATTCAGATGGTAGAAATTTCCAACGCGACAGAACAACACAAAGCCAGGAGGGTGAGAGAGGAAGTGGGGGAGGGCCTTGACCTCTGAGTGGCAGCTGGTCCCTCTGGCTAAGGGACCCTAAAAGGGTGAGATGACATGGCATCTTGAAGGCTTTTCCCTGGCGCCGGGTTCCATGAAACACTTCACACAGATCTGCTTTTCTGACATTCCCCAAATCACAGAATAAACGCTAACAATGAGCTGATTGAGTTCGGCTATTTCATGACAAGGTGTGTACACCTTGAAAGGAGGCTCTCCACATGGTCGCTCTTCTAGGACACGGTTCTCTGGGGGTTGCCCCTGCTCTGGGGCACCAGGTTGGGAATTACACGCGTGCGGTAATGATGGGGTCTCAGATTCTCTTGATCAGCTGTCTGATGCCAATTTAGAGAGGGAATTCTGTGCACTCCTCCACCTCTTCTCTTCTTGTGCCTGCTTCTTGGTCCTGGGCAGTGTTGCTGAGACTCGGGACTCTTGTTCACTGTCACGTTGCATTTTTAGTGTCAACTCTTTTCACTGTGTTTGTAGACTCTGGTTTAAAATGAGGATGACATCCTGGGAAAATTTTAAATTAATATCCCTGCGAAGGAGAGGCCTTGGTACTGGTGTCTTGAGTCTGCCCATGTCCCTGTTGTGATAGACATGGGAGCATCGCGGCACAGCCATTTGCATCCCGACGTGGCTATCAGGGCCTGGAAACGTATTCCTTCATATGTTTACTCCTGTGTGCTTGTTGACTTGAACCCCATGCTCCCACCCACCTGCTCCCCTGCATTAAAAGGTGTTACCACCTGAGGTTGGTGGCCCCTTTGCCCATGGCCAGAGCAACTGCTGGCTGCTGTCAGGGAGAAGTGGCCTCAATACGATGGGTCCATTTACATCCTGCCTCTCTCTGCCCTAGTTGGCTGAACCTGTGTGTGTTTTCCCAGGACAACACCAGCAGCAGCTTAAACAGCTCTAGCTCAGGAGGTTGGTGATTGAGGGGCCTGAGAAATAAGGGGGAGAGTGACAGTGATGCTGCGAGCCAATGCCTCCACATTCCAGGGCTGGACATCTATTTCCTCTCCAGGGGTAACACCCTGAAGCCTGTGCTCCTTGGTGGTTGGTATAAGATGCATGATAACCGCCTAAAAATGCACCAGACTCTCCCAAAGACATTCACTACTCACTCCAACAAGCACACTCATAGTTCATCGGGAAAAGAGCACTTCCTTTTCTGCTGAACTCTGTAATTTTCTTTGGATAAACCAGCTCCACAAAAATAAGATAGGCATCCTTGCAGGCCATCCACTCACGCACACAAAATAATCACAGGACTTTATTTTAGAAAGAACCAGCATAACAGCTGAAGCATCCAGGAACAGTTTTGCGGAGTGTCTGTGAATGATAATTAAATGTGAGTACCTCTCACAACAAAGACAGCTTCTCCTTGAAGTGACAACTTCAAATGCAATGTTAGCAACAAAGTCCGTGACTTCTTCAATGCCAATGAGGCCTGGGAAATTCTCAGTGCCATATGCCAAGCACTGAAAATGGACTTTCATAAAAGTAGTCATTTATGCCATGGCTGCTCCCCATTTAAGAAGTGGTTTCCAAGGCCCCAGGAAGAGGGGGCCTCTGGCATACTCAGAGGAGGGCTCAAGGTGAGGTTAAAATTTTCAAGTACCGTCAACCAAAATCTCACAAACTCTTTTCAGACTTCTCTTTGAAGAAGTCTTGGTGTGGGGCCTCAGCCTGCTTTCTATTTCCCTTCACGATGAGAACAGGCTGTTAGGCTCATGGCACTTGGCCACTGGGAAACGTGGCCTCTGTGGCCTTGGCCAGGGCCCCTGAGGTGTTTCCAGAAAGCGACCCTCCTGTCCTGTCACAGGAGAATGTCATTGGTGAGCCCAAGCTTCCTATCACGGCACCTGTAATCCATCAGCTTGTCCCTGAATCAGAGCCTTTGCTTGGTCTCCTCTCCTTTCTCCCTCCTTTTTTCCAGCTCACCTGTCATGCCCTTTACACACTTTGCTGTCAATGCAAACCCTACTCCTCATTTAAGGCCAAGTTCCAATTCCACTTCCTTTATGAAATCATTATTGCCAGGGGTAGTAATAGCATAATAATGCCTGACAAACATGTAATGTTTCATAACTTTCATATACATAATCTCATTAGAACATCCTAGAGTTTTAGAGCTGGAAAGCTTTAGAGGCCGTCACACTATGACGTTATGGATGAGGAAGTTAAGGCCCAGGAGGCTGAGGATACAAGATGCCACTGTTGTTGGCAGAGCAAGAAAAAGATCTGAGGTCTCTTGACCACCCAGACCAGTGTCTGTCCACCAGCAACTCCCTATGGCAGTCACCCTACCTGCATGTTGCCGGTGAAATAACCGAACTGAGTGACTCACCCAGGATCACGTGACCAGTCCAACCAGCTTTATAATCCCATGCTTCCAAGGAGGCAAGCCGCCCTTATACAGGTCAGTGAATTCTCACCTCGGCATGGCGCTGGGGGCCAGTGGGGCAAGTTCCTTTCACCACTCACATGACTCTCAGCCTTACCGCCTTGAGTTGTCCTTATCTACATCTTTTGACTCCAGTAAGCTCCTAGAGAATAGGGCCAGGATTTGACACCTCTTTAGGCCCTTTGCTGCCCCATCGCCCTGCTCCAGTAATTCGTACGGGGCTTTGCACGGGGTGGGAGCTCAGTGTGCAACAGAGAGCAATAGCTGTTTAACTTTTTTCTTACTTGTTTCAGAAGCAAGGTGAGGGAGGGGAAGAGAAGGCAGCAATCAGTGGAGAACAAAGCCTTCTCTGCCTGGGAGAGGCTGGGGGACACAGGCACACAGGGGAAGGTATCGGCTCACTGCCAAGGGGTGGAGGGCAGGGCTGGCAGGAGGGGCAAGGCAGTGGGAAGAGGCTGCTGTCATCTCCTTCCAGACCAGGCTCCACAACCTGCCAGTCAAGGAGGGATCTGTCCTGGCAGACACCAAGTCACACCAGCCATCACTCATCTTGTGTCACCTTGCCTTCTCCACACACTAGGGCCAAAGCCACCATCTTTGAAAGCTGCCTGCCCACCCTTCCTCCTCCCCAGGCCACCCTCCTTGAGCAAAGGAACCCAAACCCTCATGCCCCGAAGAATCTGGGGGTTGTGTTTAAACTGCAGTCACCAGGCCACAATCTCTTGGCCTTTATCCAGCCTGCTCCTGGGTGCCCTCAGCTCTAGGGGCTGTTCACATAGGAGGAGACTCCATGGAGACACTTCTAAAATCTCTTTGCCCATTCTTCTCGAAAGGACACCCAACAGAGCCTCTGGCAGTGGCACTGGCATTTCTGCCTCGCAGCTGTGCGTGTCCGCTGCAGAGGCCCAGCCGGAATGCTGCGTGGCACTAGGGGCATCTGGAGATGTCTTTTGGCCTGAGTTTCTCACCATCTGGTAGAATCTTATGCTGCTAGGCTCCAGCTCCTTTTTGGAGTGTGTCACAAGGAGGTAGACAGGGTGACAGCTTGCTGGGGAATTTGACAGGTTCTCAAGGTATAGTGACTGGTGGTTGCACCCACGAAGCCAGAAATGAGTCCTTTGATGACCTGCTTGAAGGCCTGATGTGCTCAAGCCACTCTCAGGCTCAGACATTTCTCTAGAATTTTTCTATTAAATGTATATTATATGGGAAACTTAAAACTCATTGATCTGTGTAGCAATCATAATTATCCCTAAAGGAGCCTCAAGTCCTATAGAAATAAGACTCAGTATACTGAGTTAAGTTTTGCTTGCAGGTATAGATGAGTTTTTTTCACCTGAAACACAAATGAGTTGGACTAATCTCTCAAGATGACTTTTGACAACAAATATGTGCTTTTGGAATCTAGGGAGGCAAATGGTGGAAAAATTAAAGAAAAGCCCAGATTTTGTCCATTTGTGGTACCAGACCTGTGAGACCATAAAAGGCCTGCCACCCCTTTAGCGGAAGGAAGGCCCTAAGGTTCCCCACCAGTTAGGCTGAGGGTTTCTCTCTTTCCAGGATATAGCTGAACCTAGGGAAGGTTGAAGAATTCCTCACCACATTCCTGACCAGGCCAGGTGGGTGGGCATGGAGGGACTGGACCTAGGATGATGTAGCATTACTGCTGAGGGCAGCCCGTAGGATTCCCCTATCTGTGGGGGAGGGGGCAGGAAGGGGACCATCAGTAGCAAGGGTCTGCACAGGGCCAGGTCTGTGCATTTGCTGTGTCATTGAACACTGGCAGGCAAGTGTCCTCGTCCCCTTTTTACAGGTCAGAAAGCAAAAACTCCAGAAGTTAAGGAAGTGCCTGGGGCCATGCTGCTTTCTCACCTAAGACAACCTTCTCTAGTGCCAGGTGGCCCCTGCTAGCTGCGTGCCCGATATCCATTGTCTCACTTTAGGGACGTGGGATCTGCTGCTGGGCTGGACCTGGACTTCATCTGCCCTGGGACTTCCGGCAGCTCCTCCTGACTCCTCCTGGTGCTCTGCCCTTCTTCTCAGTCCATGACTGGCCCCCGACAAGGATAGTTACTGACCACCCGGAACAAATGCAGCCCATGCTGTTACAAACGCGCCATGCAGTCCGAATGGACCAGAATCTCTGTCTGTCAAGCCCAAGCCTGTAGCAGCACTACAGGTAGCAAGAACATCTGCGTGTGAGGTCACATGTTTGATGCAAATCAACGTAGAGAGTGCTTCCTAGCATGACAGGACTAGTAATAAGTTGTGAAAACAAAACTTCACTTAATTATCTACAATGAAAGGAATTTTCCATCCCCATGCCACAGGAAGGATGGCATTCTCTTCTCTCCTCTTTATAGAAAATGCAATAAAGTGTCAGCGTCATATAACAAAGCATGCAACATAAAGGTATGTCATGTTGTTAATGAAAATACCATCTGGTTTTCTGGATATTCCAAGGCTTTTTAAAAATGTGTAATTTATGATTTTTTTGTTGTAAATACACATTCAATTTCATGTGGAACTTTGCATTAGTAGTTTTGTATTCATTTTCTTAAAGAGGCCCTCCCCTGCCTCAACTAAGTTTCCAGCCCCATAAAAGCCAGATCTGCCCCTACCTGATGGACACCAAAGGTGGAGGAGACAGGTTAGGATGGAGACCTGGAGATGAGAACAGAAGGGGTGGCAGGGAGGGGAAGGCAGGTGGTGCCAGTTTGTGGCAGGCCCAGTGCACCACACTGGAGAGGTTGAACTCTTGTTGGAGAGTCAAAGATTTTTAAGCAAGAAAATGGCAGAATGAGATTTGTCTTTAGATAATCCTGGCAGAAGGGGGTAGAATGGTTTACAGAAGGGAAAAAGGGGTAGAAGGGAGGTCAGTTAGGAGGCCAAGGCAACAGCGTAAATTCAAGATAAGAAGAGCCTCCTCTAGGGCAGGGATGGGGTGGAAAGGAAGCAGTTTTGGAGGCATCTAGAAAGCAGATGGTCAGAACTGGGTGACAGAGGAGGAATGTGTGTGGGTGTGCTGGGGTGTGGGCTGGGGCAGTGAGGGAGGGCAGTGACGGAGGGAGATAGGCAGGAGGAAACCGCAGTGTGACCTTGGACGGCTGGGAGGGAGGAAATGCTATTCAGAGGGCCCTGGAGCAGCAGCCCTCTGAAGATAAACAGTCCAGTGTTGGGTCAAAACTGCCTCGAGTATGGAGGCTAAAAGAATGAAATGATTTGGGTGGGCAAACTACACATTTAATGAGCCCAATTGCATGCCAGGTGGGGATGAGGTGCAGGGAAAGATTGAACGGTGGCTATGACACAGCCCTGGGCTCAGGGAAAGGGCCACAAAACGGACCCCCTCCCTGTGTTTCATCTGACCTATGCAGTATTTTAGTTAATTATTAAAAATAGGAAATGCATTCACGTGGTTCAAAAATCAAAACTTACAAAAGGGTATTTGTGGAAAGAATCCCACCCTGGAGGCAATCAATGGCCACTTTCTTGCATATCCTGAGATGTTCCATGAATGTGCAGGCAAATATGTACGGTTCTGCACAAATGCTTTCTTCACTTTGCTGTATATCTTGGAGACATATTAGTACATTAACAAACTGAGTCATTTTTAATAGCTGCATACTAATCCTTTGTACAGATATACCAACCTTTATTTAGCCAGTCTCTGACTGATGGCCATAACATTGTGTCACACATGTAGGAGTGTATCTGTTGGATAAATTCCTAGAAGTGGCATCACTGAGTCAAAAGACATGGCATTTATAATCTAGGCATACATCAACAGAGCAGATTTTAAAAGTTCAATTTGAATCTATATTTAATGTCTGCAGTCTCCAGTTCATCATGGTCCCCACTATGCGCGATTGTCTAATGGCTATTTCATACCCTTGTGTTATCTGTCTGGTTGCAAAAGCATTGGGGAAAACCCAAAGGTTTAACAATGAGAGTACCTGGATTTCAGTCCCAGCTTCATCACTTACTCATTTTTTTCACAGACATAATAATAACCATTTCCAGGTGTTTTCAAGAGAATTCAATAGGGTAATGTGCGTGAGTGTGTTGTGTGAAATGTGAGGAGTGCTGTGACTACTTGTGATGATGGTGAGGGTCTCTATCCTGCACCAGCACAAAGGAGAGGGGGGTCCTGTGGAGAAGTGCTCACTCTAGCTCACTCCTGCTTGCACATGTCGCCTGCCCCATTGGCACCAAATGGTAAGGAAACAAAGCACAGAATAGATCAGGAAACCAGGAGGACGTTTTCTGTGTTGTTCACTCTTGTATCCCAGTGTTCAGGGCACCTGGTAGGTGTTCAATAGGTATTTGTTGAAAGAATTGGCAGAATGGATCTCACTCTGCCCTTTCTAGATGTTTCCTGGCTGCTCATATGCCAGGCAAAGTCAGATTCTCTCAGTTTCTCAGTTACTCAAAGCTTACCATTCTAGGTTGAACAGTGCTCCCCCCCCAAAATTCATGTCTCCCCAGAACCTCAGAATGTGGTCTTATTTGGAAATAGGCCTTTGCAGATGTAATGAGCTTAGTTAAGATGGGTCATATTAGATTAGAGTGGGCCCTAAGTCCAATGACTTGTCCTCGTAAGAGGAGAGGACCCTCAGAGAGGAGAAGGCCACAAGAAGATGGAGACAGAGAGTGGAGAGATGTGTCTACAAGCCAAGGAATGCTGAAGATTGCTGGCAACCACCAGAAGCTAGGAAGAGGCCTGGAACAGATCCTTCTCTCAGAGCCTCCAGAAGGAAGCAACTCTGCTGACAACCTGAATTCAGATGCCTGGCCTCCAGAACTGAGAGAAACAAGGTTCTGTTGTTTTAAGCCACCCAATTTGTGGGACTTTGTTACAGCAGCTGCAGCAAACTAATACATTCACCCTTTACCTTGAGACTCAGTTTTATAAGGGACTCCAAATCTCTTTGGTGGAACGCCACACGTTCATTGAACCATCACACTGTCTGGGCAGCGTGGTGGGGTGGGGGGGTGGGAGTGGTCAAAAATCTTGAATAAACCTGGTTTTGAATCTGGGCTTTACCACTTGTGAACTGTGTAAGCTGTCCTGAGCGTCGGCTCTCTCATTGTACAAAGGGGCCCGCAATCCACACACACACATACACCACCCCTCCACATACATATACTCCCTACATGTACACACAGCCCCACCCCTACACCACACATACACACTACACATACACACTACACACCACACACACGCACACCATACATACACTCTACACACACACACACACCATATGACACACACACAACACACACAAACCACACATACATACCATATCACAGACACACACCCCATACACATGTACACACCCTACACATACACCACACACACACAGGGTTGTTGTGAGGGTCCATGAAGTTACATGCAAGGATGTGTAGCGTACAGAGGGAACTTAAATGTTCTCTTGTCTTTCAAACGGTAAAAAAGACAGTTTATATTTTTTCTTTAATTGGTATTTTACCATAAGCTTTAACCTGGAGATGACTTTTATTGCTTAACCAATTCTTTGGCAAAAGAAGACCTACAGCAGAACAGCTGACAAACATTAACTTTCTGGCATGTCAGGTGCCATTGTCATAAAATGCAAGTAAATTTAATAAACTGTGAAAATACAACTGGGAATAAAGTGAGAAGGATACAAAGGAGTGTGTGTATTTTTAGGGCCGTGACAGCTTCATCTGGGATCTCCTGATGCCCTTATAAACACTTACTTGTTACCTGTGTTTCTCTGTGAAACAGCTGTCAGAATCAGGCTCATCTTGCAGAGGGACAGACTGAAGTCATCATGGTTTTTGCCCCCGGAGGTTCTCTGTTCAAATTTGTCAACCTACGCGTAGAATGGATGTAAGCATATCTATAAAATAACTGTCTCAATTAAGCATATGTGGCACCCTCAGCAATTTTGTCATCTCTCCTGCTCCTTCCATTTCTGTTGCTGACACTATTGGTTGTTTATCCAACAGCGTTTCCTCTGCCCCTTCTTTCTTGCTGGTGGAGATCGTCTCCCATGGTAAAGGCTGAGAACACCAGGTATTCACCTCCCCAGCCTCTCCGGTCACGGCCTGAGAGCCAGTGAAGGCCAATGGACATGAGGGTGCAACTGCTGAAGGCGTCTCCCTTAGAAAACAAAGCAAGTGAGACGAACCTCCTTCCCTGCCTTCTGGCGGACTCCTGTGAAGATGGCGCCTGGCCCAGTGGCCGCCATCTTGTGGCCACAGAAAGGGAGAGGGCGGCAAGGACAGCCTTATGAGGTGGCAGGAAAGCAGGACCTCAAGCCTCTAGAATCTTTGTTCTGTGAGATAATAAAGAAGTTTATGGTTTAAGGCCCTAGAAATGGAATATTCCGTTAATGGCTGAAAGCATCTAAAAGGGTAGCCTTGTCTAAACCCATTTCGTGTTTTGTGCATATGAGCTTCTGTTTTACACCTTTATTCAATATCTTCAGATGAGACAGTCTGTGAAGAAGTTCATTTTGTGGGCCTGTCAACTCGACTTGTGCAGGTTATGGGAAGGAGACTTGACCTGGACAATTAATGACTGTAAACTGTACAGTGGTAAACGTTTCTTTCCCGAACACACAATCTCCACTCCTGTCTACTCATCTGGATGTGTTAAATAACCTCAACATTTTCTTTGAAATAAAGCACCACATATAGGAATTCGCAGATTGGTGCACTATTTCATTTGTCAAGCCTGTACTGAATGCCTGTAAAACACCAGGTCGTGTTCTAGATACCAGGGCCACAAAACTGAGTGAGCCAGAGCCATTTTCCTCAAGGACTCATAAGTTGGTGGGGAGACTAGGAGACAAATAGATGACATGGCTAAAAACCAGACTCATACCAGTCAGGGTCTTGGCGGAAAATAGATGGTCCATTATCAGAAAGTCTAATTGAAATGAGTTCAGTTAAACAACTATTCAGAGGGTGTGTGTGGACGGGTTTCACTGAACCAACAAGAGGTAGTGACTAGTATCTGGGGGAGCTGTCATGCCCTTGGGCCTGAAGGGACAGAGGGAGGGAGCCATGTGGCAGAACCCAGAGAGAGCTTGGGGCCAGAGCAAGAGCAATTGCACCTGAGGCCTGCAAGCTGCCATCTGTCTTCCCCTGCTGATCCAAGCACCTGACCAGAAGTCAAAGGGCCGAGCAGTCACGTGCAGCAGCCAATGGAGGTTAGACTCCTGGGGTACAGAGGGCAGGGAAAATCAGAAAATGAGGGAGCAGTGGGGCAAATGGAAATCACCAGCACAATACCAAAACTGGATTTTGTCCCATAGCTCTTGTTTCTGTTAATATTGACGACGATAACAACCTATTTTGATTCTTCTAAAGTCCACACTTTCGTACTTTCGTTTTTCAGAGAGCTTTATCTCAGGCCTCATTAGAAAGGGCCTTCCAAACAGGAGCAGAGAAACCATTTGAATCTTAGAGAATCTATAACTGCATATACATCACCAACTCTAGCTTAATTAAAAATCCACAGCATCCAGCGCGTGCAGTAGGCCTGAGGGGAAAATGGTGAGGATTAAAGAGATTTCATCAACAGCAAGTGCGTGGAAATGAAGCACGACTTCTAGGATGGGAGCATGCGAGAGGGAAAGGACGTACTTAACCTGTTTTCGCTTCAGCTCGGGGATCTTGGGCAGGACACACTCAAGAACAGACACCCTCAGTTTACTAACTGAGATCAACATTCTGAGAAATAACAACACTTAGCTTTTAATGAACTCAAATCTCTTAATCAAATTTGTAATTAATTCTCATGCTACCCAAGCTAATGCTGGAATCTTTATTCATTAATTCAAATTGTTATCCGTATGTCCTACCCTAGACACATACTCATATATTTTTCATCTTTTTACAGCAACAGAGCAGTAGGGTGGTTGGAGAGCAGTTGTTTCCCAGCAGAAGTGTCAAGTTCTCAAAAGCGAGGTCTCTGCATCTCACTCGGAGGACGAAGGTGTCATTGAAAATGTCCGTCCAACCCTCGCCACTGCATCCGTGGAGGCGCTCGCATCTGAATTACTGCCCTATTTCTCAGTCCTTGCCGGGGCTCTGTGGACTGCTTAGACATCAATGTGCACTCCCTTTTCTAATTTCCTTGTGGGTTTTTTTTCCTGTCAAAATTATATATGCACATATTTCAAAGTCAAATTGTTCTACAAGGCTTTTGATGAAAACAACAGAACCTCCTTAGCATTTTCTGCTCCCCCAAGGCAACCCACTAGCCACGAGTTTAGCACATTCTTTTGGTATTTCCTTTCATATCTCCAAATGACATCCCTATGTTCCTCTTCCTGGGGTCTTCCATTTTAGGCACTGTCTCTGGACTTCCCTTCATGGAGGATGGCAAGTCTGTTCTCTTACACCCCCCAGCCATCGTATCCCTACCTCATTCAGACACATTTGTCGTCTTTCCATCATCTCAATATCAATATAGTTACAACATAGTTTGGTTATAGCAGGATTCAGTGTTTACATAATTATGTTTATAAATACTATTCACAGCTGAGTCACATAAACTATGATTACTTTTCCTTTCTTGCACAATATTTTGTTTTCCTTTTCTTTCTTGCACAATATTAGTTTTCCCTGGAACTTATCGTTGTCCTGGGGTTGTGTGTGAGTGTGCGTGTGTATGCATGCTTACCTCTCTGTATTTATTGCTACTGTACACCCAAACTCTATCCCACTTGTGTAAATCTTCTGTCTATACAGTCAAACATGTAAGGACATCTATCTGTTCATTCTTCATGAAGAAATGTCCCTGTCACATCCTTTGTTTCCTGTAGTCCATTTCTTCTCCCTCTCCGGTTCACTCTCTGCTTTACAGAGTACCTCCTGGAACAGTTTCCTGAGTGATTTCTTCCTGGGGTGAATTTCTCAAAATCTTGTACGTCCTGACAAGTGTTTATTCTACCCTTACACTTAGTTGATTTTCTGACTGAGGACAGATTTCTAGGATAGAAATCATTTCTTCCAGGAATTTTGAAAGCATTGCCTCATTTTCTTCTAGCTTCCGGGATTGAGACAAAGAAGTCGAATTAATGCCATTCTGTTCTTGATTCGTTATCTGTGGGCTGCTCACTTGTCTCTGGAGGTGCTTTGAGTCTTCTTTGTTCCCAGTATTCTAAACTTCTGCAGTGATGGACCTTGGTGTGGATCATTTTCAGACTTTGGGCAGGGGACATGGTGGACTCTTCAATCTAGAAATCAGTGTCCTTTAGTTCTAGGAAGTGTTCCTCTGTTATTTCTTAAATGATTTCCTCCCCACTGCTTCTTGTTTTCACACCTGTGATTTGCTTATTGGATTCCTGTTACCCGGATTGATTCTCTAATTTTCTTATTTTTTTCCTCTCTCCAATTTTTTGGTCTTTTTACTCTACTTTCTGGAAGATTCCTTCAACATTGTCTTTCAACTTTCTTACTGGGTTGTAAATTTCAGCTCTCCCATTTTTATTTTCTCAGATTTCTTTTGCAGCCTGCATATTTCTTTTGTATAAGCTCCTCTGGCTGTTTTACAGATACTGTATCTCCTCTTATCTCTCAGAGATTATTCTTGTTTTCTTCTGTCTGAGTAGTCTCTGCTTCCACAAGGCTTTCTTTTTCTGCTGCTTTGCTCGCCGTCATCGCTGGGAGGTCCTTTCCCCTAGCGTCTTGCCCAATGATGTTGGTGGTCGGCGTGTGAGTGAGGCCACCAAGGACTGAGGGGAAGCCTTGTGGGACTTGTCGCCCATAGTCTTCACTGTAGGATGCTCAGGCTGGGCCGTTTCCTTAAGAGTCTCTGGGGCGAATGTCTTTGGATGTTTCTCATCCGCTGGTGAGGCTTCCCAGAAAAGACACCTCCAATCTTCTTCTTGGAGGGTATATGACTGGTTTCCGGGGTCCTCTTCCTAAAATGGAAGGAAGCTGGAGTTTTGAACATTTACCTGTAAACTGCCTCTTACTCTCTCTGTCTCCATATCCTTCCTTCAGCTGCACAGGGTGCTCCAAGTCCAGATAGCTTCGGGTTACTCTCTCCAGAAAGTAAACATCCCCCCTGCTGCTGACTCTAGCCACTTCTTAAAGGGCTTTATCCAGTCCTCCTTCACACCCATTCACAGAAGGACTTGCTTCCACCACTTCTGAGGAGTTTGTGTGTGAGAGGGAGGGAGTCCCAGGATGTAAATAGGGTTACTTCTCAGCGTTTGCCACTGCCAGCTGGGAGTGTCCTTTTCTCTAATCTGCTACGTTAAGTACCGCTTTTCCATTTGATTTCTACCTTCTAGTCTCTTCTCCTTTCTCTTTGTTTTTGTGGTTTATGACTTGTAAAGACCCCTCACAGTCATTTCCTCAAAAGGGGGTGGAGTGATGCTTACCTCCAGTCCAGTGCTAAGCCTCAGGGACTTCACTTGTCTTGGCAGCAAAATTTAAGGGGGCTCCAAAAACTCAGTCATCAAGACAAATAATATTTAATGCAATCTTTTAATAAATCAGAATTAATGCAAAAAATCCACAATGAGTAAAATGTCACGATTTTAGATAAAGACAGGAAAAGTATGACTGATTTTTCCCTGTGCATCGTCTTCCAGTAGGGTCAGCATGGCGTTGGCGCAATCCATTACCTTTAAGCAGTCCTGATGATCCTGGCATTCTTCATGACCACAGCAGGCTGTGAAGGTCACAAGAGTCTGCGGTTATATTTTCACTTGTCCATCATGCCAGTTACTCGGACACGCAAAAAATAAGCTCTAAAGGTAGTCTGGCCTGACAGTTTTTGGACTGAATGCTACACTAGCGTACGACAGATGAACTTGTCCAGCATTGATGGGCATACTTATGTGTCCTACAAAGTGGGGTTTCTTTCATCATAAAAAGCACCTCTTTGAAAGACTTTTTTGAGTTAAAAGGCACATGCATGTGCTGGCAAGACAGAGAGGGAAGCCCTGAAACTGGTGTTTTTAGGTCCACAGGGACATTTGGAGTATATTTGAGCCATTAATCAACAGCCAGGCAGCCTCTACACCCAGATGAAAGAAAACAAACTTCAGGTTTTCGGCCAGAATTTATGTCAGGAATTTTCTCACAACGTCCCAACCTTAGCGGTGGAGTTTAATCCACTCCCGGCTGGACTCGGACACGTCGGCTTTTCTTCGGACACTGCTGTGCAAACCCAAGTCCTCCTTCTGTCTCACTGGACCCCATTCATCCGCATTTCTGGACCATGTGAAGTGGTGAGCTACCACTGACTCCAAAACGTCCTGAGTTCAGGAAGTCCTCGCTATCTGACATCTGCCACTAATTCCTTGATTCTTTCAGACAAATTACATTCTCCTTCAAATAAATCTTGCTTTAGTCTTCCCTCCTGGTGGCCACATTCCTGAACGCTCTTTCAATGACGTCACTCCCGATGCTTTTTCAAGGCCCCGCCCTCTGGGGGGACTTTTCCCAAAAGCTTCCTACCTTACACTTAAACTAAATGGGTCACATTCAAAAGTGGGTGCTGTTCCCACGAGGATGTAATAAACTCAAGTTTCCATCTGTACTTTGAGACCCGAGAGGACAGGCACTCTAAAACTGAAAGGTAATATTATTAGCTTTTGTCAGAAACACGCTGTGCTATTAAGTGGATCACTTGAAAAAATACGGGGACACCTGGCTGGCAGTTCTCTGTCTTCTGAAGGAGCTAGTAACCTACTTCTGCTCAGCTTTTGAGTGAGTCTGTGTGTGTGTGTGTGTGTGTGTGTGTGTGTGTGTCTGTGGCTCTTGTATACTCCTCACCAGCAGTGAATTTTATTTGTCAGGTGCCAGGTGAGAACAAAGTATCATTATGAAGAGAAGCATTACCTCACGGCTCAGAGACTCACATGGGACCACACCCAGAGCACTGTGCTCTGTTTCAGGAGGCTTAGTTACAGAAAGATGAGGTGACGACTGGAGGGATGCCAGGAGAACAGAAAACAATAAAGGGATACAGGAAATTAAAGCTGCCAGAACATGAAAAAACATCTCAAGAAAGCAACTATCCCATCTTCGAAAATTTACCATTATTTAGCCAGAGTCTAAAATGTATAAGGCTCCACACTTCAGAGAATTCAAAGGTGAGTAAGATCCGGTCCCTTCCCTCAGAGCATTTACAATATGGAAAATAAGTGGCCAGAGTAGTTATAATATGCAAACAACTCGAACCTTCCTAGCCATGATGCACACTGAGGAGGAGAGTGTTGCTTCATCCAAATATTGATTAATTTCCTGAGCTCCTGTTATACAAACATGGCACCATCAAGCTAGGTAAACAGACACTAAACAAGCAAGCTCTCCTCTATCTTCTACTAACAAAAGATTTTAATTGAAAAACAAAGCAAAGCCTAGTATAAAGTGGCCCTGTGATTTTGGTCACCTGGAAGCGGCACTGTGAAATGCAAAACTCTAAATAAGGTAAAAGGAGGGATGCAAAGAGAAATTGGCTCTCTGAGCAAAATCTCTCTCTCTCTTTTTTTTTTTTTTTGTGAGGAAGATCAGCCCTGAGCTAACATCCATGCTAATCCTCCTCTTTTTGCTGAGGAAGACAGGCTCTGAGATAACATCTATTGCCAATCCTCCTCCTTTTTTTTTTTTCCCCAAAGCCCCAGTAGATAGTTGTATATCATAGCTGCACATCCTTCTAGTTGCTGTTTGCGGGACGCGGCCTCAGCATGGCTGGAGAAGCGGTGCGTCGGTGCGCACCCGGGATCCGAGCACTTAATTGCTAAGCCATGGGGCCGGCCCCAAAATCTCTTCTTTTTGAGATTTTTTCTCAAAAATTATAGAATTCAGAAACAATTATAAACATACAGTCATGGGATTAGAAATGGTGAACAATGACCATGTGAAATACATTAATTTGTGGAATACAAGACAATAAAGGAAATAGCCTGGGGCAATGAAGTTGTATCTCAATTGTGTTGTGCTTAATGGTTCTAGTGTTTCCTATTGCTGCTGTAACAAATTACCACAAATTTAGTGGCTTGAAACATACAAATTTATTATCTTACATTTCTGTAGGTTAGAAGTCCAACAGAAGTCTCACTGGACTAAAATCATGGTGTCGACAGGGCTGAGTTCCTTTCTGGAGGCTCTAGGGGAGAATCCAATTCCTTGCCTTTTCCAGCTTCTAGAAGCACCCACATTCCTTGGCTCATGGCCCCTTCCTCCATCTTCAAACACAGCAATTGTGGGTTGAGTTCTTCTCACATTGCATCCCTCTGACCTACTGTTTTGCTTGCCTCTTCCACTTTTAAGGAACCCCATGATTACATTGGGACCACCCAGATAATCCGGGATAATCTGCTTGTTTTAAGGTCAGTTGATTAGCAACCTTAAGTCTCCTTTGTCATGTGTTATTGGTTGAATTGTGTCCCCCAAAAGTGATATGTTGACATTCTAACACTTGGTCCCTCAGAATGTGATCTTGTTTGGAAACAGAGTCTTTGCAGATGTGATTAGTTAAAATGAGTTCATACTGGACTAGGGTAGGCTCTTGATCCAACATGACTGGTGTCCTTATAAGAACACCTCCATGTGAAGACACAGTCACACAGGGAGAACACCATGGGAGACGGAAGCAGAGATTGGAGTGATGTATCTACAAGTCAAGGAATACCTGGAGCTATCAGAAATTAGAAGAGGCAAGGAAAGGTCATCCCCCACAGGCTTCAGAGGGAACATGGCCTTGCCAGCACCTGGATTCCAGACTTCCAGCCTCCAAAACTGCAAGAAAATAAATTTCTGCAGTTTTAAGTCACCAAGCTTGTGATATTTTGTTACAGCAGCCACAGGAGACTGAACAGCATGTAAGGTAGCATATGCATCGGTTCCAGGGATGTGAACATCTTAAGGAGAGGGATATTCTTCTGCCTACCCACAATGGCCTTCAGGGGATTTTGCATTTTGCAAATTTCCATTGAGGATTGGTAGAAGGAGTAGAAGGATGTTTGGAGACAATCCTCCATGGGTCTCTCAGGTTTCTCCTTATCTTGAGAGCAGAGGTGCATGATGCCCGTGTTCCAGGATATAATTTTAAGAATGTTTGTATAGCAAACAGCCTTGAAATATAGGGATAGTGTCTACCCCTGGAGTAAAGTTTTTTTTACTGTCAGTGTAACAAAGGTCTGTCTCTCTTCAGGGCAAAAGTCAGGCAGGCTTACTGTCTGTTACAAAAGATCCAGGTTCCCTAAGCATGGCTTCTCTCCTGGACCACGGCCCGCCACAGGTGCAGTATCACCTGGCCCTCTTAGCATCGCCCTGTGGGAAGTAGCACTTGGGGAATTGGCATAAGTGCTAACACTGGCCGCTGCCATGGCTGTGAGCTGTAAACGTCCTTTGTCTCTGACCCCGGCATCTCACTTCTGCCAGCATCTGTGAATATGCGGCAAGCTAACCTGTTAGCTTGCGAGTAGGGTAAATCTCAGGCCCCTGAGTATTTGACAAAAAGAAATTCAGGCAGAAAATCTGGAAAGTGGGAGAGAAGCTGCAGTGAGTTACTGTCACTGAACAATTCAACGTACAGGTCAAATATCCCAGCATTTAGCTCACCTACTTTTGGCATCACTTAATTGTCCCAGTGGTTCTCCAAGTGGGGTCCCTGGACCTGAAGCATCAGCATCACTTGGAAACCTGTTAGCAATGTAGATTCCCGAGCCACATCTCAGACCTGTCAAATCAGAAACTTGGGGTGGGCCCAGCCCCCTGTGCTTTAACAAGCCCTCCAGGGGATGCTGCAGTGTGCAGTTTGGGAACCACTGGCACTTCCGCTGCAGGGACCTGGTGTGTGCACACAGAGGGTTTCCACAGGGGGACACTGAAGCCAGGATGAGAGTGAGGCCAGGAGAGAGACTTCGCCTGTCTACCCTCTGGGGCTCCCCTGCCTCTGCCTCAGTAGGACAGGATGGGATTTTCTGCATTTGCCATAACCTTTGCCCTCTCCATCCTCACCTCTAAAGGGGATCAGGCCTCTTCCTACAGGAACACGCTGAAATCACGCTATGAATATTGCTCAACATTAGCAACCATTCTCAAGAAGTCACACCAGACCTGCCCACTTGACTTCCCCCAAGGAAGGAAAGGTCAGAAAAAGGAAGGAAGGGGACCGAGGAAGAAGGATTTCTGGGGTCTCTCAGAGGAAGGTTTTGCCCCAAAGTGAAAAATAACCTGAAGGGGAAGCACTGTGGGCGGGCCCAGCATGTCCTCGCATGTGAAGGGGGCCTGGGCTTGGCTGAGAGGGAGACACGGTTCTTTCTGGTAGAAGCAGCAAGATTCCATAAGAAGAAAAGGAACTGTGCACACACTCGCATAGAAGAGAGTAAAATGTTCCATTCCATATACAGTTGCCACTTGCAAGCCAGAGTGGAGAACAGAGTCTGCAGGAATCACGTAAAGGCTTTGAGAGGACCAGGGGAGACGAAAGAGATTCAACAACGCATGGGAACAAAATGACTATCTGATCTCCAAGTGACTTGTACAGTGATTTTTATTTTTTTTCCCTGGGTAAATATTACCTTGAAAATCCTCCTTAGTTCTACAGCTCCAGAACAGAGTGAAGGATGAACAATATTCTTACTTGAAAAATAGCATAGAAAGGGAAAAAACTCAGTCCTGACAGAGATCTTAGGGGACTTTTTTTTTCTAACTTTACTTTTTTTCTCCCCCATTGTCAGATACATCACAGCATCAAAAATATTGTATTCACTACATACGAAGAACTTTCAAATATACTAGTTAATAAAATGTTGAATGCAGCCACAAAAAAAACTTTGGTACTAAAATAAATTTATTCATATCCTTTTGTTAAATTATAATAAAGGGTTTACAATGATCAAATCTTGCTTTGAATGGGCCTGCCACCCCCAGCGATGAGCGTCTGTCCGTCTCTGTGCGAAGCGTCATTCAATCTTTCTGTTGGCTCCTCCCCAGCCTGAGACTGCCCTCTGGGTTACATGGAACCATGTACTAAATCCATTAGTCCTTTTGCTTCCTGTGAGCGACCACAGACCACCTGACGATGCCCAGTGGATACCTCTCATGGAGTATGTATAGAACACTTTATTAGTGTATTACCAGTGGACACACAGGGGCGCCTACACTTCGTGGGCATTTGGTAATTGCAACACCACGGACTGAGCGCATGTGGTTTGGACCCACAACCCACACAGCAGAAGGCAATAGTAACCACTGGTGTATTTTCCCTCGTTTCTTTTCCCTCTTTATTTTAAACTTTTTTTACCTTGAATACCCTATGATGAGACAGTCTAAAACGAAACATGAGATAGCGCTGGAAGATGAGACCCCGGGTCAGAAGGCACTCAAACAGTGACTGG
This sequence comes from Diceros bicornis minor, assembly GCF_020826845.1. Classification (NCBI taxonomy): domain Eukaryota; kingdom Metazoa; phylum Chordata; class Mammalia; order Perissodactyla; family Rhinocerotidae; genus Diceros; species Diceros bicornis. The sequence continues at coordinate 8,150,976 of NC_080779.1, forward strand.
GGAAGAGCAGAGAACAAGCACGAATAGCACTGTTGCTAATGACACCACCAGACTAAAGCCAGAAGGATGTCCAGCCGCTGAAGTGCATGAAGGTGAAAGGAAAGTCTGAGGCTGGACCACACACACCACTGGAACATGCAACGTGAGAAGCATGAGCCCAGGTAAACTGGACATTTAAATATCACAGTGCTTGGCATTAGCCAGCTAAAATGGACAGAAATGGTACCTTTCAGTCAGACAACTACAGAGTGTTCTACTCTGGAAACAACAGACTCGGAAGAAACAGAGTGGCTCCAATACTGAGGCAGGAGGCAGCACAGGCAGTTAGGGCTATGATGCAAGGTCTGACTGAAGAATATCACAAACTCCTGGGGCTGGCCCGGTGGCCCAAGCGGTTAAGTGCGTGCGCTCCGCTGCGGCGGCCCAGGGTCCGCCAGTTCGGATCCCCGGCGTGCACCAACACACCGCTTGTCAAGCCATACTGTGGCAGCGTCCCATATAAAGTAGAGGAAGATGGGCACGGATGTTAGCTCAGGGCCGGTCTTCCTCAGAAAAAAGAGGAGGATTGGCATCAGATGTTAGCTCAAGGCTGATCTTCCTCACACACACACACAAAAAGTCACAGACTCCTGGGAAAACCTATTAACATAACCATCATCCAAGTCTATGCTCCAACTACAGATGCTGAAGAAGATGAAATGGAAAGTTTTTACGAAAGTATCCAAGAAGAAATTGATCATACACCAAAACAAGACATGCTGATAATTATAGGTGAAAAAAGTAGGAGATAGAGCCGAATCAAATGTCATTGGAAAATCTGGATTAGGGGTCAGAAAGAAAGCAGGAGACCGGCTCATGGATTTTTGCAAAGCCAACCATCTGTCCATCGTACATACATGCTTCAAGCAACACAGCAGACAACTGTCTACACGGTCATCCCCAGATGCCAAGACAGAAACCAAACAGACCACGTAACTGGAAGCAGGAGCTGGAGAAGCTGTGTTCTCTCTGCCAAAACAAGGCCGGGAGCAGACTGCGGTGCTGACCGTGAACCGTTAACATCGAATATCAGAGTAAAGCTGCAGAAGAGCACTGAAAGAACCGCAGCGCCAGAAATAATGCAAACAACACTCCCGGCCAATGTAAAGTCCAGGTGAAAACCAGGTTTGCATCGTTAAACTTAATTGACCGAGAACCAGAAGAACTATGGACTGCAACCAGAAATATCATTAAGGAAGATGCAAAAAGACAAGACCTGAAGTGACAAGAAAGAAAAATCGAGATGGATGACAGAAGAAACACTGAAACTTGTTAAGGACAGAGGAGAAGCAAAAGTAAAAGGTGACAGAGCAGGGCTAGAATCCTGCACGTGGTTTTTCAGCGACTGTCATGTGGAGATAAAGAGAACCACTCTAACGGCCAGTGCAAAGAGAGAGAAGAGAGCAACAAAAAGGAAGAACAAGAGGTCTCTTCCAGAAGATTCAAGAAATCAAAGGGAAATTTAAACCTAGATTAGGAATGCTGAACAACCAACAGGGAAGCACACTATCTGATCAGGAGAAGATAGAGGGAAGGTGGAAACAGTATATGAAGATCTACACAGAAGAGAGAAAAGGATGATAGATGCCTTTGAAGAAGGATCTTCTGAGGAAGAACCGTATTCTAGAAGGTAAAGTGACAGCTGCCCTGGAAATGCCAGGAAGAAATGAGTCACCAGGGGTAGATGGGATATTGATAGAATTATTTCAAGCCACAGAGACTGATCTGTCAAAATCCTAACAAGAATATGCCAACAAATACGAAAACGAAACAGTGGCCTACAGACTGGAACACTCAATATACATCCCAGTCCCCAAGAAAGGAGGTGCAAGGAGTGTGGTGACCACAGGCCACGGCTCTAACTTCCCAGGCCAGTAAAGTGATGCTCAAGGCGCTGCAGCAAAGGCCTCTACCTCACATGGAGCCAGAAATGCCTGAGGTCCACGCTGGATTTCAGTAAGGGAGATGCACGCGAGATCTGATTGCGATTGTTCGTTGGCTACTGGAGTGCTCCAAGGGATTTCAGAAGGAGGTTAGTCTATGTTTTGTAGACGACAGTAAAGCCTTTGAGTGCGTGGATCATGAAAAGCTGTGGGCTGCTCTGAAAGAAACGGGCGAGCCTCAGCACTTGACTGTCCTGATGTGTGACCTGTACTGTGGACAAGAAGCCCCGTCAGGAGAGAATATGGAGAGACAGACGGTTTCCTTCACGCAAAGGTGTCAGACAGGGTGCATTTTATCTCCCTTTCTGTTTAATATGACGCAGAACATATCATATGAAAAACTGGGCTAGACTCAGATGAAGGAGGAGCGAAAATTGGTGGAAGAAACATCAACAATCTAAGACACACAGATGACACCATCTTACTGGCAGAAAGCAGCAATGACTCGAAACAATTTCTGACGAAAGTGAAAGAAGAAAATGTCAAAGCAGGACTGCAATTGACACAACTTTAATGTAGACCATGAAGACACTGGAATTGTTAAAGATTTTGTTTACCTTGGTTCAGTCAACAGTTTAAATGGAGACCACAGCCAAGAAACCAAGAGAAGACTGAGACTCAGAAGGGCAGCAATGAAGGAATTAGGAAAGATCGTTGAGTGTAAGGAAGTGTCGTTAGAGACCAAGGCCAGGATTATCCACACCCCCGTATTCCCAGTCACTGTGTACAGGTGCGAGCACTGTACAGTGAGGAAGACTGACAGAAAAAAATGGATTCATTTGAAATATGGTGTTGGAGGAGAGCTCTATGGATATCTTGGACTGTCAGAAATATGAAAAAGTGTGTCCTAGAGCAAATTAAGCCTGAACTATTACTGGGGGCAAAGATGATAAAACTGAGGGCCAGCCCTGATGGCCTAGTGATTAAAGTTGGGCACGCTCTGCTTTGGTGGCCAGGTTCAGTTCCTGGTTGCAGAACCACACCCCTGGTCTGTCAACAGCCATGCTGTGGCAGCAGCTCACATAGAAGATCTAGAAGAGGTGTCAGGGTGGCCGAGTGGTCTAAGGTGCCAGACTCAAGCTCTGCTTCCTCAGAAGATCTAGAACGACTTACAACTAAAATATACAGCTATGTACTGGGGCTTTGGGGAGGGAAAAAAAAGAGAGAGAGGAAGATTGGCAACAGATGTTAGCTCCAGGCAAATCTTTCCCAGTAAAAAAAAAAAAGAAAGAAATTGCAAAGGAAATTAGAAATTATTTTTAAAAAAATGATAACACTGAGGCTGTCCTGCTTTGGGCGCATCATGAGAAGGCAGGATTCTCTGGAAAGACAATAATGCTGGGAAAAGTAGAAGGCAGCAGGAAGAGAGAAGGACCAAGTAGGAGATGGATTGACTCCATACAGGAAGCCACAGGCCTGAGTCTACAGGAGCTGAGTAGGCTGTTGAGGACAGGGCACTGTGGACAGCACTTATTCATAGGGTCGCCAGGATTCAGAGCTGACTAGATGGCACGTAACAACAAAGTACCAAGGGACCTAATAATACTTCTTGCACATGAACACGTTTTCTTCAGTTTAATTCTCTTGACTACATTTTAGGCATCCCCTACCCATGTGTCCACCCTTAAAACTCTATTTTTGTGGGCTGAGTCTCACTTTAAAAGGAAAAACCTGGGCCTCATCAAGGTGAATGCATTAGCTCTCACTTCAAAGAAATGGGATCACGTGTGTGGCTGGAGGCGGCCCTGTCATCTCAGAGTGGTGTTCTGGCCCCTGAGCCGGGGCAGAGAGGAAACCCAGAGAAGTGGCCCATGAGGGCTGCTGTGAGGTGCGGCAGGAGACCCAGGTTCACCCAGGAAAGACCCAGGCAGGTGTGAGCTTGGAGGATGGAGGCCGCTCTCCTCTGTGTTTGCAGTTGGGTGAGGGGTCTGGTGCAGAGCTGGGCTTTGAAAGCAGCCAGTCAAAGAGAAGGAGGCTCAAGGCTGTGAAGAGAAGGTGCACGCCGGGCCTGCTGAGACCCTGGGAAAAGGAGGTGAATCAGGACAGGAGGACCAGTGGCCTGCAGGAGGTCAGGGCTGGCTTGCACGGGTGGAAACTGCAAGTCAAACTTGCTTCTGGCTTGTCCTTCTGGCTAACTGGGCTTACAGCCCCTCCCCCCAGGTCAAACAGAGGCCAGAGCCTGGGCCTCCCGCCAGGGGAACCAGATCTTGTGCCAGCTCAGCCCCCGCATGGCTCTGTGGCCTCCAGAAGGCCACCTCAAACTCGCTGCCTCTGTTTCCCCCCTGGAAAGTCTGCACTCTGGACTCGCTAAGGGCTTGGGCCCCTCCTGACTCCAGTGCTGTCTCCCTGGTGGCGTCCTTCCCCCCGTCCTCGCAGTGGTGAAAACCGTGGTCCGGCAGACAACACCTCCATCCCAGCTCATGGATTCCTGGAACAGTCTGACAGGGACTACATGTGCATGGTTCAGAGCCACGGCAATTAAAACCTCCTGTCCTGACCACTCCACCCCCCTCACACCTCATTGCTTCTCCCCTGCCCCTCTGCTCTGCACGCAACCCTCAGCCCAAGACCACAAGGCCCTGGACCTGTCTTCCCTGTGCTGGGCTGAACAGTCAGGAATTATTTATGACAGGCTAAGGAAGGGACATCAGAGAATACTTTCATGTCACGAGTTGTTGCCCTGCCACACTCCCATCTAGAATGATCTGCTGTCTTCACCTCTTTACTCTCTTCTTGCTGCCCAGTTGACAATGGGAGTGAGCAGCTCCCCTGTGCCTACAGACTGGCAATCGGAGCGCCGGAGGGGCCTTCCCCTTGGGCAAGGTGCGCTTGGAGGCAGGGCCCACCTGAGGGCACAATACCAGTGGATGTCAAGACAGGAGGGCACCTTGAGCTCTTGAGTATGTACACTTGAATTTATGAGAATATGATTTTATATACATAAACGTGTATTTTTACATGTGTTTAGGAAAGTATAGAGCTCATTGTTCTGGATCTGAGACATATCAACAAAAACAAGTGCCAGCTCTTTGTCCGGGAGATGATTCCACATAACCGAACTGCAAACACCTCAACAGTTGATGGACTGAGTCTTAATTCTTCACGACCTCTAGTGGCAGAAGAAGGACTTTGCTCTTTTTCCAGGTAATCCGGTCTCACATTTGCCTCTTGATCTCCCCCGAATATCCTCCCTGTCCACGCAGCTCTCCATTTCCGCAGCCGCTGTCCTCGCTCAGGCCTCTCTCACGGCCTGCCGACACCTCACAGTAGCCTCAGAAACTGCCTCTCTGACTCCTCCTGGCTCCCCTCCTGCCTCCTGCACTCACAGAGCAACAACAGAGCCCTCATCCGCAGCTCCCACACCCTGAAAGCAAGCGAATAACCAGGATGGTGACTCAACCAGCTGCAAAACCTGCCCTCAGCAATGGGCTGTTGATGGTCTTGATCCCTTCCTTTGGTGTGAGGGTCCAGGCACTTCCTGCAGAACTATTGAGTTTGAGTCCGAGTCCCCGGGAGGTGGTGTATATTATGAGTTACAGGTTCTCGGCTACTTTTCTAAAATCCAAAAAATTTTGAATTCCAAAATACAACAGGCCCCCTGGGTGTTAGTTAAGGGATTGGGGGCCTGCTGTATGGACACTGTTGGTTTCCTACCCAATGCTCATTGGAAAGAAGTTAGAGTTTGCACTTGGAAGAGAATTTCTCTCTCTCTCTCCCTCTCCGACTTTTTATCTCTCTGGCTTTCCCTCTCTCTTCTCTCTCTTTCCCTTCTTCTCCTCCTCACCCCTCTCTCTTCTCCCTTCCCCTGACCCCCACTATCGGATGTGTATGGGACAGCAGATGGCCCTGTTTGCCGCAGGCAGCCATCCTGTGACCCTAAGGGAGCCAGACTTTGGGTGAAGCTCACACTGAGAATGGCAGAGCAGAGAAACAGAAAGAAATCAGGGCCTTGAGGACATCTTGGAGCTGCTGATCTTGCCAAGCCGGGCCCCACCCTCCCACTGAACCTGCAATTATGTGAGATAATAAACTTCCTTATCGTTTAGACCAGTTCAGTCGGCCTTTTTAGTTTTTTCTTTAAAATGAAGATCTTATCATTGCACACCCAGCTTAGAATCATTCCTCATGACCCTTGGAATAAAGGGCTAACCCCTCAGCTCAGCTCGGGGCAGGGATCATCGGCCCTCCCTACCCAGCATAACTCACTTGTATTCCCTCAAATGAACTCTCTCCCCCAGTGACACTAAACGATTTGCAGTTCCCCAGACTCTGCAGTAGCTTCACTCCTTCATTGCCTTTGAGAAGGACATTCTCTGGAATGTGCTTCCCCTATTGTCAGTCCAACGCATAGTCTGTCTTCAAAATTCAAATCATTACCTTCTCTGAGCACCTCTTCCTGATCCTCCAGAGCAGGATAGTAGATGGATTGAAAGTACAGGCTGGGGCTGGGAGAGTAGACAGGACACTGCCAAGAATGGGGAAGATATGAAAAGACAGAGAGGAAAGATAGAAAGAAACTAAATCCTGGTTAGATCATTTGAGGCCCTGGATCAAGCCTCACCTGAAGGCAAAGCTACCTTCAAATTTTACTTCTTGTGAGTTTTTAAATTTCCTATATTGTTTAGGTTGGGTCAGACTTTTTGTTTCTTGTAATCAAAGTCATTCCAAAATGCTTTCCCAAAATTCAAGTCCTTATCATGCTTTGCCATGGACTGGCAGCTTTTCAAGGGCAAGGACCATAGATTATTTGGTTTTCCATTCCCCCTATTAGAAGATACTCACTAAGAGTTTGTTGAAATTAAATAAGCTTCTCACCTGTTCAAGTTTTGTTTTATATATACATATATTTCAAAAATTCTGTGTATTAACATTGTTGGTTCAGAATAAATGCTGAATGGGCCAGCCCTCGTGGCCCAGTGGTTAAGGTTGGCGCACTCCACCTCAGCGGCCCAGGTTCACTTACCAGGCGCAGACCTACACCACTCATCTGTCAGTGGCCATGCTGTGGTGGCAGCTCACATACAAAAAGAGGAAGATTGGCAGCGGTTGTTAGCTCAGGGCAAATCTTCCTCAGGAAAAGAAAAAAAAAGTGCTGAATTCTAGTCAGGGCACAAGGTTGGTTCTTTCTTTTAAGAACAAAGTTGAGTGCATGCTTGGTGTATCATATTTAAAGTGCATCGAGGGCACAGAATAAAAACATTAAACTCACACGTGCTTTATAAAAACACCAATTTTTGGTTTAATATACATAGTCCCCCAATGATCTAATTTTTTTTCAACAGGATGCAGGGTTACTCATCTATTAAAATAATTTGTTTCCTCCTGGCAGCAGGCCTAACTGCTGCCCCAGGAGCAAGGTCTGGAAGGACTGATTTGCAAACAGGGCTTCTGCTCCCCTCCCCACGCCCAGGCTAATGCACTCACTGTGAAGTCCTGGCCCAGGGACGTGGTATGAAACTCCCTCTGGGAGGCTCCTTGAACCCTGGAGGGGCTCTTTCAGAGCCTCTGCTCTCTCACCCAGCCCCTCCTCCTTCCCTGGTCCTGCTGAGTAGATCACTTCACACGCACAGAGATGCCAACCTCATTACGCCGCTTGGGAAACCACATGAGGAAAAAGACATGGAGCTGTTCCGAGAGCTATTTTGGCAACATGGCTAAACAGCTATTTAGCTTCCTGGATCAGTAGCACAAGCCTCCTGTAGCCCTCCCCATGCTCAGGGGGTCCCACCTGCAGAGTTGAGGGAAGATGGCTGGCAGGTCAGACATCAAGCACAAAGCTGTGATGACAATGTGGACCTTCTGACACAAGTATTCTCTGGTTACAAGTGGGGGAAACCCAGCTCAAGAAAAAGAAAAGAGGAATTTTTGGCTTATGACTAAAAACGTCATGACTTCAGGCATGGCTGGATCCAGGGGATCAACAGACACTCCAAGCCAACATTGACAGCTGAGGAACTCGTCAGAAAAAAAAGTTCTCTTTCTCTGTAGTTATGGCAGAAGCTGTGGTGCTCCTTGTCAGGCCAGAGTGGGCTCCTTGCTCCTCCTGAGCTCTGACCATGGTGGACGGAGGATGGTAAGGGGGCTCTGTTGGCCAGGCCTGGGTTACCTGGTTATCCCTGGTCACAGGGTGTATTTGTTTGCTAGGGCTGCTGTGACAAAGCACCAAAAGCTGGGAGGCTTCAAACAAAGGAAATTCATTGTCTCACACTTGTGGAGTCCGGAAGTCTGAGATCAAGGTGTTGCCAGGGCTGCACTCCCTCTGAAACCTGTCGGGAGATTCTTTCCTGGCCTCCTCCCAGCTCCTGGTGGGTGGTGGCCGCCATCCTTGGTGCTCCTTGGTTTGTAGACGCGTCAGTGCAGTCCTCTGCCTTCCCATGGCCTCTCCCCGTGTCTCGTCACACAGTCTCTCTGCACGTACATGTTCAATTTCCCCTTTCTATAAGGACCAGTCATACCCATAAGGGCCTGCCCTGATGACCACCGCTTCACTCGATTACACCTGCAAAGACCCCATTTCCAAATAAAGTCACACTCTGAGGTACTGATGGTTGGAATTCAACACATCACTTGTGAGGGGGTTGGGTGGGGGGCGACACAATTCAGCTTATAACACAGGGGGTGGGAAAAGCTAAGACAGCTCTTGCCAATTTTGCCAAGTGTGAAATTGGTATAATAATAGCATCTTCCTCAATGATCCATGTGACGAGTCCGTGACAAAATCCGTGGAAAGTTGTGATCCCAGGGCCTGTTCATGGTGGACACAGGGTTTTTGCTTTTATGCTACTTTCTGCAGTGGAGTCAAATGAGACATACGTTTGACTTGTGCAGTTTCAACCATATGTGCTGAGAGAGAGAGAACAATTTAAATACGTTAAAGGAATTCGAGGCACTTCCCCCACCATCCCACTCAGAGAGAGAACACTCTGGAGCAAGAGAGAAATTGGAGTTGAGACTCTCTGTTTCCTCAGACGGCTTGGTCCCCAGCGTCGCTCACAGGAAGGTGTCCCTACACTGGCACGAGGTGAGTCTGGAGCGGAGAGGTGTCTACTCCTGAACGCAGGGCAGCCTCTTCGCCAGGTGCCCAGCCCGAGGACGGGCCCCGTGCGGAGGCTGGAGGGGACGCTGGGTCACGGGATGGCACTCCAGGGCAGCGTCCCAAGCTGTCTGTGGGGAGGGACCAGTCTCCTCCACTCTCCTTCACGGATCCTTACCCTGCTGGGCCCTGGCGGGCCTCGCATACGCAACTTATGTCCCCTGCCCTCAGGACAGGGAAATAGCACCTGAGTTGGTCTCAGACTCATCTGACCTGCTGAGTCCACTGGCCGTGTGCTCGGATGCCTTGTGCTGTCAGCTGCCCCCAGTTTCTCATCTCTTCACTCACCTTCGTGCTCACGTCGCTGTGGACTGGTAACAACAGGTCACCAGCTCCAGCCCACAGACCTCCCGTCGAGGAGCAAGGCCTCCTGTTGGAATGATTTAAGGGGCGGTCAAAAGGAATCTAGGCTGAAAAAAAACATTCGTCTTTCCTTAGTCTTAATGCCTGCCTAAGATGGGTCTCCTCTCTAGAAACATCCGCATCCCTCCACATGGTTTTTTCCAGTTCCTTCATCATCTGGTCTTCCTCTTCCCTAAATCCCGGATATGTGCCTCCACCCCAGTCAACCCCGCCTCCTCACCTCCACCAGCGTCTGTGGCTCATTCTTGCAGTCATGACCTTTCTGTCTGCGACACAACCAAATTTGACCAGAATTTGCTTTGTTTCCTGGGGCCTCAAGTTTTAGAGATACAAAAGAAAACAGCGGACTTGTGTGTTCCTTCAAATCGGTGCTTGGATCCTCTCGTGCGGGGCTTGGAGGTGAGTGTGGGAGACGGCAGGGTGGGGAGGTGAGGAGGGAACCCCCTGAGGTGAGGTTGGGAGAGGGCAGGGTGGGGAGGTGAGGAGGGAACCCCCTGAGGTGAGGTTGGGAGAGGGCAGGGTGAGGAGGTGTGGAGGGAACCCCCTGAGGTGAGTGTGGGAGAGGGCAGGGTGGGGAGGTGAGGAGGGAACCCCCTGAGGTGAGGTTGGGAGAGGGCAGGGTGGGGAGGTGTGGAGGGAACCCCCTGAGGTGAGTGTGGCAGAGGGGAGGGTGGGGAGGTGAGGAGGGAACCCCCTGAGGTGAGATTGGGAGAGGGCAGGGTGGGGAGGTGAGGAGGGAACCCCCTGAGGTGAGGTTGGGAGAGGGCAGGGTGAGGAGGTGAGGAGGGAACCCCCTTTCTTGGGGGGAGTCGGACCTCACGGGGTGAATCTGGGCGAGCGAAGGGCTGGGTGAGGAGAAAGCCGGGCGGCCAGAGAGGACAGCGACCCAGCAGCTGAGAACAGCCAGGACAGCCTCTGGGGACAACCAGGAATCCTCAGCCCCAAAGCAAAGCAACGAGGGCCAAGGGGTTCCCGTTGACTTCAGATCTTCCTCTTCTCAGCCGCTGTGTGGTAGGAACCCACAGAGGCTGACACTTAGGACTCACTAAACGTAATGTTGTCTGTGAGAGAAGTCGTTCTGTGCACACACACCCGGGCCACGCAGCTCCACCGCTGCTGCCCACGGGCTGCCCTGGGGTCCCAGGCGCACACTGCTGCGCTGGCCTCCTGAACATCTGGGGCTATATCGATTCCGCTGGATCCGACAGCACACTGTTCTTCACTCCTCACATTTCGCAAGCACTCTTGCTGCAAAATTCTATGTAAAAGTTGAATGAGCACGACCCCAATGTCCATCGATAGACAAATGGATGAGCAAAATGTGGTACATACACACAGTGGAATATTATTCAGCCTGTAAAAGGAAGCAAATTCTGACACAGGCTACAACACGGATGAACCTCGAGGATATTATGCTAAGTGAAACAAGCTAGTCATGAAAAGACAAATACTGTGTGATTCCACTCACACGAGGCACCTCAAGTAGTCAAACTCACAGAGACAGAAAGTAGAACAGTGGTTGCCGGGGGGTGGGGGGACGGGGAAACGGGGAGTTAGTGCTTAATGGGGACAGAGTTTCAGTTTGGGAAAATAACCAAGTTCTGGAGATGGATGGTGGTGATGACTGTACAACAGTGTGAATGTCCTTAATACCATTGAACTGTACCCTCCAAAACGGTAAACTTTACGTTTAAGGAAGACTCCTTCAGTCAACGAACGTTGAGCTGCCCTGCCATGGTTCGTGTGGCCTGTTCTGGGAGATGGCAGGGCCGCTGTGAGCCACAGAGACAGTCCCTGGCCTCCAGGCACTTACCTTCCAGTGGGGGACATGGGAGGAGGCAAATAAACAAAAGCAAGCAATAATTTTGGCCAGCGATAGCTACTTCTCGGGGCTATGTAGAAAAATAAGGCCAGGTAAGGGGCTCAGAAGGGATACTTGTAGGGGAGGGAGGTGGTTCCTTGATTGAGATCAGGGAGGCCAGGAAAGGCCTCCCGAGGAGGTGACATTTGAGCAGAGACCTGGATAAATTCAGTGAGGTGAGCGAGGGAGCGTGACCTGGTGCAAACGCTCGGTGGACGGAATATTCAAGAACTACAAGAAGACCCACGTGACTGAGTCTGATGAGCAAGGTGGCGTAGTAGGAGACGAGTCTGGAAGGGGCGAGGCCCGGGTGGCAGCGGAGCCTGCGGGCCACCGTGTGTTACCGGATGTTGTTCTGAGGGGCGCTGGAAGCCGCTGGAGGGCTGCGCGTGGAGTTGTGGAAACGGACTGCTGTGTGGACAAGTTTCCTCCTGCCGCTGTTGCAGCCTCTGCTGTGGAGGAAGACAGAGCAGGGGCCCATTTGGAGGCTGGAGCAGCGCTCAGAGAGGACGATGGAGGCTTGCAATAGGGTGGCACTGGAGACAGCAAGACGTGGTCAGATTAGGACCCCTTTTCAAGTCAGAGCTGGCAGGCCCTGAAGATGAAACGGATGCACGGTATGGGGGTAGAGAAGAGTCAGGTAGGCCCCGGCGAGCTTCTGGCTGGAGCAGCTGGGGAACGGTGGGGCTACATCCTGAAATCCGGGAGCCTGCGGGAGAGGAGGGGTCCGAGGGTGGGCGTGCTGCGGTTGATTAGACATCCAGGGACGGATGACGTGTTGGGGGTTGGAAACCTGAGTCTGCAGTCAGGGGTCGAGGCTGAAGATTCCCAGTCACTGCATGGAGATGACATTAATGACTTAAAGCCATAGCGGGGGGAGCTTCCCTACGTGGGGACTAGAACCCAACCCCAGGGCTCTGCAGAGCTCAGAGCAGTGTTCCCTCACACGCGGTGCAAGCTGAGCAGTGCTGGTGTGTCCTTCCCCTCTCTGGTGGTGGGCCAAGCGCCAAGGGGTCTTCCTGTGTGGCCCTTACCCAGCTGTACTGCTCCCTGTTGCTGTATATTCCTCTGTTGGTTGCCTCTAGCCCGGATCATCTCAACTCTGGCTTCACAATAGAATCACCAGGCAGCTTTTAAAAAATATCATTGGCCTGGATCCATTCAAGACAAAGTAAAATCTAATCTTTGGGATGGGACTCCAGCATCTGGCTATTTTAAAAAGGCCAGTCTGACACACGGCGGAGGTTGAGACAGAGTGCCCACGTGACTTGTGCACGTGGATGGATGTGTGCCTTTGTGCATTTTTGACTTGTCCCCCAGCCTGCTGCAAAGGATCTCTGGGCTCTTTAGAAAGAGCATCTTACAAGCTCATCGACCTGTTTTCAGGCTTCTTTCGGTCTTAGATACTAGACTCATGAATTTACCACCATAACTAGACCAAAAGAGAAAAGAATTCCAGATATATCAGACAAGAAAATATTTTAAAAATTTTTCTCCTTTTTTATTTGCATTATACAAGTCATAAATGAATAAATTTTTTTTGCTTGCTGAACTCAGCTTGCAAGTATCTTTTTTTGTGTGTGTGTGAGGAAGATCAGCCCTGAGCTAACATCTGTGCTAATCCTCCTCTTTTTGCTGAGGAAGACTGGCTCTGAGCTAACGTCTATTGCCAATCCTCCTCCTTTTTTACCCCCAAAGCCCCAGCAGATAGTTGTATGTCGTAGCTGCACATCCTTCTAGTTGCTGTATGTGGGACGCGGCCTCAGGATGGCTGGACAAGCGGTGCGTCGGTGCGCGCCCGGGATCTGAACCCGGGCGGCCAGTTGCGGAGCATGGGCACTTAACTGCTAAGCCACGGGGCCGGCCCTTATGTGAATAAATTTTAAAAATTCAGACAAAACTGTTAAAGCAAAAGACCTCCTTGATCTCCTCTTTCCTCCTCCCTGGAGTAATTACTCTATTGGTCTGCTGGGTATAATTTCAGCCATTTTTCTCTGCATTTGAAAGCATTTACAAGCATGAATGTAAATGTATTGTTTTGTTTGGGTGAGTGTATTTTCTAAAAGGGAGTTATACTAAACAGATAACACTGCAATTTGCTTTTTTTTTCACTTTGCCAATATGGCTAGGAACTCTTTTGAAACAGTATGCATTGGTCTGGTCTGTAGCCCCTTGCTACATGTGGCTAAGCTTAAATTAAAATTAAATAAAATTTAAAATTCAGTTCCCCGGTCATGTTAGCAGCCATATTTCAAGTGTCCAACAGACACGTGTGGCCAGTGGCTGTTGCCCTGGACAGCACAGGTACAGGACATGTCCGTCATCACAGAAAGTTCTAGAGGACAGCCCTGGCCTAGATCATTCTTCCCAGTTAATGTGTCCTATTACACGGTGTGGCTATGTCAGAGTAAGAAAAAGAAGGATTTAAAGAAAACACTCAGTTCGGGGAGAAGAACACTTCAGTGAACATATCTTTCATGTGAAAAGTAGGTCAGTCACACCGAACAGTTTCTCCAAGGGGCGGAAATCAATTCCGTGAGAGTCAGAGGGGGCCGTGCGGCATTTAGGGCTCAAAGACTTCCTGCAAATGCTTGTTTTGCCTTTGCTTTTGGTTTTTTAGATCCCTTGCGGCCTTTCTCATTTCCAAACTGTAAAAACACCTCTCAAACTCGGGCGTTTTCCTGACTCTGCCCCAAAGGCTCCCTTGCCCGCTCTGCACTATGCTGCCTTCTACCGCAGCTCTGCTTCATATCATGGGCCTTTGTGCACCCGCTGCTCTCTCAGTGGTTGGGGGGCACATTCCGCAGGGTGTTGTTTATTCTGAGGCCGCAGAATCAATATTCATGAGAGCACCTCATCCAGAGAGCATAAAGGCATGCTCTCCCGTGCCTGGTGCCGCCCTGACAAGAGCATTTACCGCTTCCTGGGAGGGGATACCGTGCTTTAAAAGTATTCCAGACACCCCCCTGATGTTGTTGCTTGAGCTCCTGGGATCAGAATTGGCAGGTTGCTATCTACAGGTATCGAACTCACTGGCTCCCACTTCCTGCTGAGAAACAAAAGACACTGGGGGCAATGGGAAGGAGAGAAGACACAAATGAGGCCAACATATAACTAAATATTTAAATTCTTCCAATAAAAATGCAGAGGGTTTTGTATGGATACTGTGTTGAATTTTTAGTTAAATTACTCGTGCTTATGTATTTTAACTGCCCTGTTTGTTCGTATAGTTATTCATTTATTCGTTCATTCACTCCATAAATATTTACTGTTTGCCTAACCTGGGCTAGGTGCTGGAGACACCGTGGTGAGCAGGACAGATGTGTCCCTGGCCCTCACGGGGCTCCCTGGTGTTGGAGACAAACAACCAGATAAATGCCCCATGAGGAGTTAACTGCTCTGGTGGGCGAAGCCCCACACCTTCTGGGAACATTGAGAGGGGCACTCGGCTGGACGCGGCACGTTTCTTGTCCCTCTACTTCGTGATTAACAAGGTCAAGTACAATGGACTCTAAGCCCCCTCCCCTGTCTCCTTCCTCTGGGAAGAACAGGGTAAAATGAGTCCTCAGTACCCAAGAACCTGCATTTTCCTCCCCACTCTGTCACTGCCCCTGACCAGGAATGAGGCATAGTTGTGTGATTCCTTTTTCTCAACCTAAGGATGGCATTGGATCCATTCAGATCTGGCGCTTTCAACCTGGGGCTAGTGACAGGCTCGGTGGCTCAACATACATCCTTGAGCTGTCTTCAGACTGCTTTCCATGTGCCTAAGTGCATTTTCCTGGGAAGATCATCAGATTATTGGAGGTCCGTGACTCCAAAGAAATGAAGAACCAGTGATCTAGGTACTCGAGGTGTTTGGAAACAACAAACTCAGTGCTTCAAAATGTTCCATCTTCTATCAGCCCATGGTGGGATGGTGCAGAATGCATAGCCCAACCTGAAGATGGGAGGATACAGGGAGGAGTGAGAAGGGAGTGGGAGCGGGGAAGCCACAGAACATGGCCACCTATGGGCTCTGGTCCAAACAAGCTGAGGGGTCTCCTGAGGGCACGCGTCTCCCTGAAGACCTGTTGCCTGCTTGTCCAGGTGCCTGTGGGGAGGCCCTGACTTTGCAGGCACACCTGCTCTGTAAGGCACTGTAGTCACTTCACATTCCCTGTCTTATTCTGTCCTCAACACAAGGCTCTGGGATCGATATTCTATCCATCTTTTTCGAGATGAGGAAACTGAGGTTCAGAGAAGTTTAGCAGCTTCACCAAGATTCCACAACTTGTCAATGACTGGGGATTTCAACTCAGGTCCGTCTAATCCATTGGTTCTCAACTTGACCTTCATGTTAGAAACTCCAGGAAGCATGTAAAGCTCCCAGTGCTGAAGCCAACCCCAGACGAATTAGATAAGAATCTCTGGGGGTGGGACCCAGGCACTGGGTGATTGCATTGTGCATGTACCGTGTTCTATATTTTTCACTACAACACAACCAATATTCTCAGGAACAATTAAGACAATGAGAAGCCTTCAGCAGATTAATTTTCCAGGCAGGGATTCAAATACAGGGCTGTGAGTTCCTCTGAAACAGTAGCGCCCTGATGTGTACGCAGAGTGGGCGGTGCAGAGCACAGATGCTCTTTCCTGAGGTCTGGGCCAACAAGAACGTTCATGCAGAGAGTTGCTGCCCTGATGAGCAACAGCCCTTCTGGTCTTGTTCTCATGGCCTGAACGCCCAGTGAGTCCAAACCTGCCCAGGCAAGAGAGGTGTTCAACCACTGCCATGTGAAGGAAGTGTTTGCTCACCACCGGCAGAGCTCGCTTCCCTGGAGTTGGCTAGTTCATCATCAAGAAGAGGTGCCGACTTGGGGGCTGGGGAGGGGAGAAAGGCCTTCCTATAGGGCCTGGTCTCAGTGGAGGCTGGCTCACAGCTGTTGGCTGGGGGTAGGGGGTGAGGCAGCAGCAGGGATTGAATCAAAAAGACGATTCAAGTCAATTCCCAGCCCAGATGCACTAGAAATTGCTTGAATGAATTCCACGTCCATTGATATCATCCCAGAGCACTCTCAGATGCTGTATCTGTCACCAGAGGGAGTGCTCACTGTCAGCAGCCAGACTAAAGGAGTGGCCACAACTGATGGGAAGATAGCATCTGCACAGAACAAAGGGCGGGGTGGACCAAGGAGGGGATCACAGTAGCAGAGCACAAGGCGCTGAGAGGCCGCTGTACGCCAAGCGCTGTCCTAGGCACCTCAGAGTCCTTGTCCCGCTGGATGCTCACAACAACACTGCCAGGCAGGAACTCTTCCTCTACAGACGAGCAAGCCGACATGCAGAAAAGTCGACACGGTGCCTAATGTCACCGAGCTGGTGAGTGGTGGAGCCAGGATTTCCCCTGATGTTTCTGCGCTTTCTGTTATACTATATGCTTCTGAGGTACCAGCCCCAGAAAACAGCCCCAGCCCTGCTACCTTGGGAGCTGTTGAGAACTGAGATAGGCTGCTGTGCCGCTAGTGCCCCGGCTTCTGAACTGCGGGGCGCCACCTGCAGGTCACATGCAGCTGTGGGAGCTGCTCCATCCCAATCTCTTTTGCTGGATCATTTTCTCACAATTGGCTCCATTTCATCTTAAATTGCTCAAAAGAAGGGCAGAGCTATCTGACAGGGAGAATAAGATGAGTCCTACATTGCAGATTTCCATCTTGATGCTCCCAAGAACCACTATGCAGGGACAGGCAATGAAGGCGATCTCGGGGGCGACTGCTGTTTCTCGGAGTAAGTAAACACGATTTCTAATCCTGATTTTCTGCTGAACGACGTAGAGCTTATTGCCACGTTCTCAAAAAAACATCTGCAATCCTGCCGCTCAGTGAGTGGTCTGAGAGGACTGTAGAATCTGTTAGAGCTCAAGGTTCGTGAGAGGACGGGCAGACTGTGGAGGGGCCGCATCACACAGCCGACAGAGTCCGGGGAGCTGCCAGCCGAGAGTTGCCCTGTGCTGTCCACCCTCCCAGCCTGGCGGGGGGTGTGCTCCCAGCTTGTGGAGTAGACTCCGAGGCTCACACAGGCGAAGTCATTTGCCAAAGGTCACAAGGCTGGTTATGGCACAGCAAGATTTCAAGTCAGGCCCGCCCCACGCCTTTGTGACTGCTCTCCCCGGGAGGCAGGCCCAGGCTGTGAGGAGCTGAGACCCTCAGGAGGCAGGGGTTTGGGGAATGGAAGGCCAGCAGGGCTCAGAGGCCACCCCTGCAGCAGGGAGCAAACTCCCAGGGTCACCTGGCGCTGTCGCAGGGAGACAAGAACCCACCACCTCAGCTGCCCCACCCTTGTGTAAGGGCAACGTCGGCTGCTCTTTGCAGACTCCCTCTCCAGCCCGCCACAGCTGTCCTAGTTGGCGGTACAGGAGATTCAGCCCCTTTGTTCATTTGCTTCACTACCCCTCCCTTTCTTTGCACGTCTAGTTTTTAGGATGTGGACTTCAGCAGCCAGCACGCTGTGGTTTCAGCTCGGGCTCTGCCTCTCACTTGCTGTGTGACTTTGGGTGAGTTAATTAACCTCTGTTTCCACATCTGGAAAATGGGTTATGGAGGAAATTAAATGAGATCGTTAGAATAAATGAGGCAGTAGGACATAGCTGTTAGGGGTGTGATTCTAGAGCCTGACTTGTTGATTTTCACCCCAGTTCTGCCACGTATTCGCTGTATGACCTTGGGCAAGTTCCTTAATCTCTTGTAGCCTCAGTTTCCCCATTGCAATGGGGGAAATAACACATACTGCATAATATGAGAATTAGATAGGTTAATACACACAAAACTTACTGGCACAAAAAACTCTCACTGAATGTTGATTTTGCTCCCCTGGAGACACTTGACAAGGCCCAGAGACATTTTTGACTGTCATGACTCACCAAAAGGATGGGGGCTGCTGGCATCTAGTGGGTATAGGCCAGGGATGCTGCTAAATAAACATCTACCAATGGACAGGCACCCCCACAGGAAAGAATTATCTGGCCCAAACTGTCAGCAGTGCTGAGGGGAGAATCTGTGGCCGAGGGAATCCCGGCCTCTGGGCTCCTTGTGCAGATCTGCCTGGTTCCCCCAGGGCAGTGTTCACGCACGGACTGAGCGTGCACAGGGACTCCGAGGTCTGGCCGCGGTGCCACTCATGAAGCCGTTTTAGCATGCTCCTTCGGTCACTGGTCTCCGAGAGAGTAAATATTCTGACTGTCTTGAGACTCTACGCTTTGTTGCACCTTCTCCGTAGCCTGTGCCCTGCTCGTGGGAGGGACACACTGGGCTTCCAGTCAGTTTCCCTTCTCTGGTCCTTTCTGCACCCCGGGGGCCCAGGCGTTGCTGGAGTTGTCTGGAAGCCTAGAGCTGGGCACAGCAGCATACCCTCTGGGCCTCTGGCTCCTGCTGATGGTGTGCTGTCCCCTGGTGCGCGGGGTGTCCCACCACAGATAAGTTCTCCCCTGGGCTGCTGGAGACGGCCCTGGAGAAGGCTCGGGTTTGTGTGACTAGCCCATCTGCCAGGCCTATGGGCTCCAGGCCACCGCCATAGCAGGTACTCAACATTTCTGTCCCCAACGCAACCTCCTCCAGCAAGCTTGGCCTCCACAGTGTCCATGAGAGACAGGTAGCCCTCTTCCCCCAAGATAACATTATCAGTGACTAGTCTTCGGTGTGGCAGTGCTGGATGGCAGCTCCATCAGACAGGAAGGACTTGGCGATGGAGATGTGGAGTTTCTGCCTAGCAGACAAAGATCAAATCGTTTACCACCCTCCACTGGGGTGTTCAGACCCCAAAGGGCCCAAGCCAGGGCTGGGCTGGCAGCAGGCCCTACCCACAGAGGGAGGGTGTGCTCAGAGCCCCCCAGTCCTGTCCTGCTCCCCTAGTCTGGGAGAGGTGGGGAGCGGGGAGATTGGCAGTGCCCCAGGGTGGGTGTGGGGGGGTTGGGAGTTGCGAGCAGTCGCTAAAGGAGAAAGATGGGCCCTTTGTGGGGAGAGTGCAAGCCTTCTCATAAAGCACAAACTTGTGGGAACTGGTAGGAACTGTCACTAACCAATGGGCATTGTATGGGCTACAGCTGAGGGCTTGTGAATGAAGGTGCAAGCCCCTCAGAAATGCCATCACCGGATTGTGATGGCAACCCAGGACCTCCTGTGACGCTGACGGAGAGGAAACAGACATGAGAGCAGAGCAGGGCTCACTTCTCCCCACTATCTGCAAAGGGCGTTCGGACAAATTAAAAGCACTTTTACCTGCCGATCTCAGGGATGGGGTTGCTCACCAAGGCAGCTCACCCAGCAGTCGAGGGCTCTAGAGTGAGCGTGCTCTTGATGTCTTCTGTGGGAGAAGTGTGTACTCGCTCAGCTGTCTTTAGATCCACACAGTTGAAACCTGTCTCACAAACTTGTACTACCCACCTGATTGATTTGCGGCCTGTAGGCGTCTCCCAGTTATGGTTCTGTGAACCCATGTTATCAGGAAAGTTCTTTTCAGTTTGCAGATTCATGAGCTCCCCATTCAGATCCATTCGGATCAATAGATCCCAAGAGATGTGCTTTGATTGGCAGGTGTCAGTCAACTGCCGGGGAGATACTCAGACACCCACGATCATAAGAGCATTATTCACAATTGCCAAGAGGTGGAAGCAACTCAGCGTCCATGGTGGATGAATGGCTAAACAAAATGTGGTATACACACGATGGAATATTATTCAGCCTTAAAAAGGAATGATTCCACTTACATGAGGTTCCTAGTGTCACCAAATTCATAGAGACAGAAAGTAGAATGGTGAGTGCTAGGGGCTGGGAAAGGGGAATGGGGAGTTAGTGTTTAATGGGGACAGAGTTTCGCTGGAGAGGATGAAAAAGTTCTGGAGATGGAAGGTGGTAATGGTGGCACAACAATGTGAACGTATTGAGCACCATTGAACTGTACACCTGAAAATCGTTAAGATGGTAAATTTTATGTTACATATATCTTACTATGATTTTTAAAAAATAAATACCTAAATAAAGGTCAAATATACTCTCTCTTGTCCCTGCAGAAGCCCACAGCCTGGGAGATTGAAGAGAACTTGGTTAAGCACATTGGGCACTCTCCATGCAAACACAGAAGATACAAAGCCACCTTGTGGCTTCCCATCCCCCACCCACAGGTCACCTGAAGAAGCACTGGCCCCATTCCTCATTCTTGAGGTTTGGGCTGCCCAGCAACCTCCTAGGGGGCGGGAGCAAGGGGGCAGAGAGGGACATTCTCATCCCATTATACCCAAACTGAAAGCTGAGCCCCGTGTTTGTCACCTGACCATACCATCAGCTGGGCTTAAACCTGCATGACAGAATAAACATGTCCGACGTGGTGCTACTGGTTTCAGACTGGAGAAGGTCTGAATGCGAGGGTCCTAGTGGCCCCGTGATAGTGGCCGCTGGAAAGGAACACCCTCTTTGAGAATTTGGTTACAATCCCACCAATTTATAAGGGAACGTGAAAGCCAGGTCCCGGGCAGGATGGTGGCAGAGTCCTCCTCAGTGGGGGCTGTGGGCGGGGAGTAGAGGAGGGGAGGGGACCTGCAAACCTCAGGACACCAGCGTTAACCCCACAGGGAGCCTGATAGGCAATGGGGTTCAAGTGCTGCATCCCCTTCCCCCCCATGACAGTGAGGAGAAGGACAGGGAGGGGACTAGTGACCTCCTGGGGTGGGGTTGAGTGACCCCTAACTCAGTTGTGAGGCAAAGACATTTTGTGCAGATTGATCACAATCCGGAGTAGCAATGTCTGGACCTGAAGGACCCACGCCTCCAGTCTGACAGTTTTTCCTGAGAAAGGTGTGTGTGCAGTGGGCTGCTGCTCGATTTCTGAGTCAGAAAAGCAACTGAGATCTCCCTCAGAGTGATCCAGAAAATCCAAGCAACCCCTCAGCCAACCTCAAACTAGCCGGTGGAGGTGGGGGCAGAGGGGTCAGGCCCTCCCTGTCCCAGCTGTGCCTGTGTGGCCCTATCCCCTGTCTCCGTCCAGTGCCCGCTTTGTAAGGGGTAAACGTCCCCCACCTGGGGGATGGACAGTCGGGAGAGGCCCAACCTCAACTAGAAAGGCCTCGCAGAATTCCAAGCAGGGCAGAGAAGAAAAAATCACAAATGAGAGTGAGCTCACAAGAAAGAAAATTCTAAAGGAAAAGAGAAAACTGCTGAACCTTCCAGAGTGAAAAAGCAGCTTGCTTACTGGGATTCAAACTCAGGCTCTTTCCTGAAAGCATGAGAGCACATGGTTTCCACAAACCAATAAGAGCAAAACACTGACCACCGCAGTATCCTGTGGTGGAAGGAGGGTGAGCCAGATTGTTCCACTGATCCTTGCCCCAGCCCCAGCCCCAGCCCCAGGGCAGACACGGAATCGGATCAAGTCAGGTCTGTTGGCTCCTTGCAAGGAGGGAGAGCACACACAGAGCTGCAGGGCACTCACCAAGAAGGGAAAAGGTGAGATGGTCCAGGATTTGGGGGGAAGGTGGCCTGGAGGTGGAATTTACATGCAGCAGTGTTTTCTTGAGCTCAAAGCAAAGCAGAGCTGGATGTCCACAGAGCAGCCTCAGGTCTGGACTGCAGGGTCCAGGGTCCTGCTACCTTGGGAATCACAAAGGTAGGATGGATGTGGAATTCGTGTCTAGAATGCCCTCATCTGCAACTCTGCCCCGGGGTGGGAATCCAGGCAGCTTCTCTGTGTTGGTGACCTAGATCCGAGAGTGGGATGCCGTGTTTTACCGCCAGCACTTCAAAGGGCAGGGTTTCCAACAGCCTGTGATTTCAGAGAACGAGGTTTTTCTGTGCAGTGATTGCCCTGACACGTGACAGCTGCAGCACGTCCTTGGGAGGAACACTGGTAACTTCTCAGCTGCCTTCTTCCGTTTCTGTAATCCCATGTTAATGAACGGCCAGGCAGATTTTTAGGTTCTAAATCTGAGCTAATTTTTATTTCTCCCCCTTCAGATCTACTCGCCACCCTTCTGCACCCTGCTCTCTGCCCCAAGGCTGACCTACACTAACCACATCAAGGGTTCCCACGCCCCCTGGCCTCTCCTTTTCCGCTTGGGATGATCTGACAGGACTGGGAGGGAGTGAGGAAGGGAGCCAGAGGACGAGGGCAGGGGAGTTGTCTCTGTGGCTCCCCCGCGCAGGGCGGCCTGGATGTTGCTGTGTCCCTCATCTGCAGGCAGCCGCTCTGTGCAGCTCTCTCCTTCTGGGCTCAGGCAGCCACTCTCCAACCTCCTCTCCTTGGCTGCTACCAACTGAGTACCCCCACTTACTCACAGATTCATCAGTAGTCTCTGTGTAAAGAAATCTCCCTGAATTATCCTATTTTGAGTATGCCATCTCATTCCTATTTCCTAGTTCCTGGTTTAGGTAGCACAGTCAGTAAAAATAAATATTATTTAACAGATCAAGCTTGTTAATGTATCATTCAAACTTCATATATCCTTGGCAAGTCATATTGTCTCTCTGAGCCTCCGTTTCCCCATCATGAAACAGAGAGGGGTTGAAGCACTGTTATGTGGATTAAATGAGATAAAGTATGTAAACTGCCAGTGTGTAAACTGTGGAAGCCGAGAGGTAGCCGCCTGGAGAGGGAACGTGGGGTGGCATGCGTGGGGCGTAGTGCACAGACGTCCACCCTCCACGCTGCTCTCCCTCCCCGCCTGGACCCTGCCTCCCGCCGACGCCTCGGTGCTGGTCTTTGAAAAAGACATTTTCAACTCAACACTTCAGTCTCCCCACTGTGCTTCAGCCTTCATGTGGAGCCACTTGGCTATAAAAGACTTGGCAGGGAAATGTCGTCATTCCTGTAGCACATTTCTGGAAAAGAGGCTTGATTCATCAGTTTTCCATTCCCTGAGGAGATGGGATGAGACACAATGGCCAAGTTCTGCCTTTGGAAATTCCCATGGTGCCACAGCCAGGCTGTGCTCATCATAGGCTTTCATTCAGCCCCAAAGCATTGGTTTTCTGCCCTTGACAGTTACCATTATCTTGCAAGCCAATTGTGAAGGACTCACTGGCTATTGCCCGTAACAATAACTAGTCCGAAATAGGAGCTTCACTATTAGTTACAGTGTGCATAAAATTCCTGGGCTGAGCTACCATTGTATCCCAGTATCTACAACAGAGCCTGGCACACAGAAAGTGATCAATCACTATTAGATGATAAAATGGATTGTTGCCTCCATTTTTCAGAGACACTCAAACTGATTAGGCCACTTGCCCAAGATCAGGAAGGTGGTAAAAACACCTCAAGGCTGCTAATTCAGCCTCTGGACTCTAAGACCACCACCTGTTCCCCTCTGCATCCTTCCCCTCCTTTGGCCCCATATGCAATGAGAGTGCTCAGCCAAGGGCTGGGGACTGAACCACACATGGTGCCATGTGTGCAGACACAGCATTGGTACAAAGGTACTCTGTCTCAGCTCCTCAGCCCTGAACTCAGGAGGTGGCTTGTTTTCTAGTTTCTGGGTGTGTAGATCCAGATATAAGCATTTCTCTTGGGTCATCCATTCTGGGTGGTCCTTTTCACAGCTAATTGTAGGTAGGTGCTTCCTAAGGATGCTAGACTAAGAGATAATGCATGAAAAGTGGATTTTAATCAACTAAGTTTGGGAAGGGCAACATACTGTCCTCCCCACAAACTAATGAAAATGCAAAAATAAAGTGATGGCGAGTAACTCCCTAAAATGCCACATAGCTAGAAAAGACAGAGAAGTAGAAGGTTTAGGTAAGGAAATGCCCGTGGTTGGAAATTCCTATCGGGAAGCCTCTTCCCCTTGGACCATGACCCTGTGTGGGCTGGACTCTTCTCTCACCTGCATTAGCAAAAAAATTGCATCATCAGATTCGATTCTAAGGTGCCACCTCTCTTGTCCTCCAAACCACACACAACTGCCCAGCCTTCTCCATTTTCATCAGCTCTAGTCTAGCTCAGAGGTTCACTATCTCTTACCTAGACATTTCTTATAACCTCTAACTGGCCTCGCTCCTCCATGCTCTCTCCAGTTTCATCTACCTTGTACCCTCTTGCAGAATAATTTTCCCGATGAATCAAAAGACCAAGTCACTTCCTGGCCCAAAGGCTTCAGTGGCTCCCTCGTTAGCCACATATTTAAACTCTCTACAATTTAAATTAAATTTTCTCAACCTCTTTTGCTCCGTTTCTGACTATATCTCCACAAGCTGAACTTGCCATTTCCGATACGGGTCCTGAAATTCTGGTAGCTCTGCCTTGCTTTTACTGTTTCCATGTGGATGTGTCTAAATCACTCTGTGGTATAATGGCAAATATATACTTGGTCTTCATCCCCAATTCCTGACACACAGCTCTTAAATCCTTGGAATTCCTGAGTGATTAGAGGTGAGAGGAGAGTCTTTTGCTATTTATAGCAAGCCCCTTTCCACAATACCTGAATTTATGCTAATGAAGTGACTCTTGGAGGATGGGAGCTGGTGGCCAGAGGAATCAACCCTGTGATTAGAGATTTGGAAACTTCAGCTCTACCCTCGGCCTCAAGGAGGAGAGAGGAGCTGGGGATTTTCAATCACAATGGCCAGTGATTTAAACAATCACGGCTGCATAATGGAACATCCACAAAACCCCCTAAAAACAGGGTTCAAGGATCTTCTGGCTTGTTGAACAGATGGAGGTGCTGGGAAGGTGGCACGCCTAGAGGAGTATAGAAGCTCCACGCCCTCCCGCCACCATAGGTTGCCTTGTGCATCTCTTTCATTTGGCTGCGTTTGAGTTGTATCCTTTATAATAAAGCGGTAATAGTAAGTAAAGCGTTTCCTGAGTTCTGTGAGCTGTTCTAGCAAATTATTGAACCTGAGGAGGGGATTGTGGAAACTTCCAAATTTGTAGCCAGTTGGTCAGAAGTACTGGGACTTGCAACTGGCGTCTGAAGTGGGGGCAGTCTGTGGGACTGAGTCCTGGACGTGCAGGGTCTCTAACTCCGGGTAGTTAGTGTCAGAATTGAATTGAATTGTAGAACACCCAGCTGGTGTTGGAAAATTGGAGAGTTGGTTGATGTTTGGAAAACACCATGCATTTGGTGTTAGAAAAAAATCTTTCAGACGCAGTTAAAATGTTGGCTCCTTCATGAAGCCCTTCTGCATAGCCTTCGCCAGAAGTAATCTCTCTCTTTTCTGAACACCAACAATGCTTTTTGTATTACCTGCTTTATAATTCTTACCACTTTCCTTTATCATTTTTACTTACCTACAAGTATCATTTCATGCATGGTACTATAAGGTCCTAGAACAGGAGGACCTTGCCTGGTTTCATTTCCTATTCTCCTCAGTGCCTTATATATTAAAAAAATCTCAATAAATGTTAGTGAGATTGACATAAACATATTTGTGTCTCTGTCAATATCCCTCTAAAATATATGTGTGATTATTCTAAAAAGTATATACCAGCTATCTCTTTTAAAATCTCTACTGCCCTGTAAAATAAAATCTAATTTTACAGGACAAAACTGTATTCATTTTGAGTGAAGATACTCACTGGAAACAAGCACAAATGGATCCCTGCCCTCTGATGAGAACAGCTGCTTCTGCCTGACTCTAGTCAAGGCTGTGGGAAGGACTGGCCAGCAGCAGTGATACCGGCTCAAGACAAGGTTGACATGAGGGAAGCCATATTGTAGAAAAGAAGCCCTATTGTAACTTTGAATGACCTCTGACAAACTAACCCAGCTGGATGTGCACCCTCCAGGAGATCTAACTGCTGTGTTGGTTTTACAACCCCTGTTTGTGCATGTACCTCCCAGCTGCGAAAAGATGATAACTTTGTTCTTTTGAGTTCCTTAGGAATGTGATGACCCCTGAACAGAGAGTCCATGCTGATAGCCATCATCAATGAAAACTGAAAGATCTGGTGTGGCACTCCCAGTCTGTAAGACCAGAAGGTCAACATTCCTAACCCCCTCCCCTATAACCCACTGGCCTATATAACTACTGTAAGATTTTGTGCCCCTGAAGATGGTTCTTTGAGACATTAGTCGGCCATCTTCCCCCTTGCTAGCAAGCTGTAATAAACTGCCCTTTCTTTTCCACCATTTTACCTCTTGACGATTGGCTTTTGTCTCACGGCAAGCAGATCATGCCCTTTGTGTGGTAACAGCAGCAGTTGTACCTGCCTGAAGTCAGGTAGACCTCAGGTGGACAGTGGCATCTTACCTGAGCAAACTTAGCAGATGACAATACAGAGCTTCAGAGCTGAGGAAGAAAGCCTTTCCCGCCTTCCTCTTTCATCTGGGTCTTTAGCAAGATTTCCGAGGATCTGGAGCTTCTTGGAGTATTTCAGCTGTGAGTCACAGGTACAGAGAGGTGCCCTGTGAGAAACATGGTGCAAAGAGGGACAGGAACAGACACAGAAGGGTGGCCGCCCCTTGTTAGCTGTGTTTTACAAAAGGACAACTTTTGTCAAGAAACTAAAACACAATTGCCCTTTAGACATGTGGAAAACCCAACTCCTTACAAATTTTTCTGAGTGGTCCCCCAAGTAAATCACTTGTCCTGGTTAAAAAGAAAAAGCCCTCTGTTTACCTAACTAAAGAATAGGGTATTGTAAATTTTGGTGTGGTTAGCTTCATCTCTGAAAGGTATTTTTCTCTCTTTTGAAAGCAGTTTCTGTGGTTGACCAGAGCAATTCTCAGATAATAGCTGGTGAAAATTCTCACATAATCTTCACAGACATGCTTTTCTCCTTTTGTTAATATTCTATCAATAGCATTTGGCAGGGGGAAATGAGAATATTCCCATTTCCCACTAAATGTCATTAGATAAGATTTTTTTTTCCTTTGTTAACAGAAATGATTTTCCCTTATAAAAAGTTATTTTTCCTAGAACCAAGATGACTCTAAAAATCTGCAAGTTACTTTTTGGTCATTTTTATTGTGTTGATCAAGGGTGTTCATGTTTTTCTTTAAAAGAAGACTACATTATTTTCAACAGTTCAGCAGAAACCTATGTCCAAGCAAGTTTTAAAAATTCAAATCAGAGAAAAAGCAATGATATAAGCCCACTTTATTTTTATGATCAGCTGTATCATCTCACTTTTTAAGGTACTGATTATAAAGTAAAATTATGCAAGAAGAGAACAATAAAATGGAATATATTTACATTTTAGTTGTTAATTTTGTCTCCTCGTAGAAAATGCTCTGAGCAAATTTTATATCATGAAACAAATTGGTAAGTGATTGATTTGACAAGTTATTATCACCTTGACATCTAAATAACATTGATTTTGATATAAGTATTAGCATTATGCAATTGAGGGTCATCATGAATTTTGGTCTGAATTGCTGAAAGTAGTCAATTCCTACTTTGCCATTTTTCTTTTACTGCACAAATTGTATTGGTTGGCTTCACAAGCAGGCGACCTATGCAGTCACACAGGGCCCTGAGCTCAGAACATGAGTACAGAATTCTGGGGGACCCACCCATGGGAGTTCAGCAAGACTCAAAGTGAGTACAAGATAGGGATGTTATGTCTACTACCGAATAAGCGGGGGCACTGACACCCCCAAAAAGCCGTGCTTTCTCTTTGAAGCAGAACTTGCTTCCGACATAGAAAGAAGGCAATAGCACTTTAAGAAACACGAACAACCAACGCACCCTATCCTTTCTTACTCTCACTTCCCATATTAGCCCACTGACATTGAAAATGACATGGAAGGAAAGGACAACCCATAGTTCCTTTTCCTTCCAATCTTTCCTTACTCATCAGTAAGCCAAAGATAGATGGTGTTTGTAGAATATCCATGCATTAAGAAGGGAAATAAAAACAGTCGACTTAGGTTTGTGCAGTGTTTCCATTGTTCAGTTAAGAACGAAATACACATGCATATGTGAGCTATGGAATATAAATTGTGTCATTTTGGAGATTTCAAATACGAGTTTAATGCTCTAATATTTGCATTTAACACCAGCATCTTACTATATAAATATGAATGGTAAAATTCATGCTAATAACCTAAAATTTTAATTTTTCTTTGCTTAGAATGGCATTACATAGTAAATAATACTGTAACAAGTTGAGAGGGAGACCACAGAAGAAAGGAAAAAGCTATATATTTTAATACGTTTGGTAGCACTTTTTTCCTGCTTTTTGAACAAGGGACCCCTCATTATCATTTTGCACTGGACCCCACAAATTATGTAGCCAGACTGTTCTACACCCCAGGGTATGAAAATTTACTTAAGTGATCACTCCCGACAGTCTATTGGCAAAGAAAATTGGTTGATATTGATCAGAAGGGATTATTTGGTCTCTTGAAAGTTGAAGTTTTAGAATAACTGGGAGTCAGCATAGGAGGGTAGAGTCTTGTGCTGGGGGCAGTGAGCCAAGTTCAGACCAGTTCCTGAATGCCTATCAGCTGCGGATGCATGTGACATTGACATGAATGACCTAAACTCCTGTTCTCTCCTTACTCAGACACCTAGGACCTCACTGCCTTCCTGCAGATAGCACCCCCCCCCCCCCCCCCCCGCCCCGCAAAGGCTCTGGGCATCGCTAAAGGGGAGTTTGATCTTATAAACTCCCTGCCAGCTTTCTTCCCACAGAGACATCCACCATGCTCTGTCTCACTCGCTCGGCTCCCTGTTCATCAATGCCGACTGCTCTTGAAGCTGCTTGAACAAGCCTCCCTGCTGACTATAGCAACACTATTTCTGTTGCAAATTAAAGAAACGTTAAGGAACAGGAGATTTGTTGGTTCCTATTCCTGAGGCTCAAAGGTCATGAAGAGGACTCCTTGGGTCTCCATCTGTGAGGTTTGCTCTCCTCCGTGCTGGCTTCACTGTAGCCCCAGACCCTGTCAAAATCTCCTAGGCCCACTCCAGAAGGATTGTGTCAGAATTTCTAGAGGCAGGGCCCCCAAACTCTGCACCTGAACAAGGTCCCCTGGAAATTCTTTGGCACACTACAGTTTGGGAGCCTCTGCCCTAGGGGTTCCGGCCACTCCCAGAGCCTTGGCGGCAAAGAGTGACCAAGCCAGCCGTTCCAGCAGGGCCATTGGCTCCATTGTCTTGGCCTCTCTTCCTTCCTTAGCCTCCTAAGTAATCCACCCAGGGAGAAACAACCGGAGTCCCTGGCTCGCGGGTGAGCAGTGCCTGTGTGCGCTCGCCAGGATACCAGCTACAGCTCTGAAACGCCAGCCAGCTACCCACCTCTCTGCGTTCCGGCAGGTTTGCCTATAAAACGTAGACAAGCAAACCTTACCGGCCAAAAAGCCAGAGGCCTCCTGAGTTCTCTTCCGCTTCTAAAACACGTAACTCGGGAAGTGAAATGACTTCATAACCATAGCACATTTTACTAACAAGTGTGTTAGGGAAAGCACAACGCGGGTCGCACCATCCTGTGACCTCTGAGATTCAAACACTGCAGACACCCAAGGGGTATGCACGTTGTTTTGTTTTCTACCTAAGAGTGAAGGCGGAGATGTGGCTGTTGTTAGAAGAAAATTAAATCAATGGGCTTAAGAAAGCAGGGGCTGAAGGCGGACTTTGTTGAGCGGCCTGGGAAATAGGGAAACGTAATGGACGTGCTTCGGTGTGGAGGGACAAAACAATCTGCGCTGTGGCCAGCCGGCCGCAGAGCACGCTGCAAGCCCGTTTCTATTTTGGCGGCACCTGCCGTCTAAGGCTGCGATGTTAGGCGGCCATCGGGCCTTCCCAGGAAGGACTACCCACTCCTTCGCTGCGTTTCCCTCTCCTCCGAGGATGGCTCCTGTGCTCTCACTCCCCACCTTTCCCTTTGCGGTTGCTGTTCCCCAAGTTTTCATTGCCTCCCGTAACGCGAGCTGTTCTCTGGGCCGGCTTGAGCCACGGCTGTTTCATGGAAGGCCCTGGAGAATGTGCTGTCCTTTCCACCAGGGTTAACAGGGATGAACTTAACAGAACCTAAACCAACTCCAGCCCAGAGCTTCCGTTCACGGATTCAGGCTCAGACACATGCGCATGCAGTGGGAACTGAGCACGGCTCGGGGCCAGGCTGCTGGGGTCGGACTCCCAGCTCCATCACTTACTGGTATTCGCGTGGGCGAACGACTGGATTGCTTTGGGCCTTACCGTTTTCCCTCTGACGATTGAGAGAAATAAGAATACCTTCGTCTTCCCCGACTTCCTGTTGGTGCAGATCTCATTGCCCCGGTGGCGCAGTGTGGCCCTGGAGGACAGCGCTTGTGCTGAGGCTCTCAGGGCTGCGGAGAGAATGCCAGGACTTCACCTGTAGTGCCTGGCACACAGTGAGTGCTCAGTAATTGCTAGCTATTATTTTCACGTGTTAAACACCCAGCAAAAGCGTCCAGCACAGACAGCACATTTTCAGTAAACATTATCTGTGTGAGTGTATTATTTACATATTTAAATTCATATTTTTCCCTCTAATTGAGGGCACCAAAAGACAGGGCCCCCTTACCTGAGATGGGATGGGGAAGGTGTGCTCTGGAGAATGAGGCTGTTTTGGTTAAATTACACGTATCTGAGATTTTTTTCTCACTGTGTCTGACATCTTTCATGCTCTTTTCTGTTTTTTAATCCCTTTTTCTCTCTTCTGATTTGTTTTATACAAATTTGTCTGATCTGTTGTTAAATCCATCCACTGAGTTCTTCACTTTAGTAATTGTCCTTTTCAGTGATATTTCCATTTGATTTTTTTTTATAGTTTCCAGTTGTCTGTTTATATTCTTTGTTTTGTCATCTAATTTCATGACATTTTAATCATAGTTGTTTTTAAATCTCTGTAGGGACAACTCCAAAATCTGGATCTCTTTTGGCTCTGTAATTAGTGTTTGATTTTTTTAACTTTTAATTTTGAAATAATTTTAGACCTAGAATTGCATAGATAATACAAAAAAATTCCTATATCTCCTTCAGTCAACTTCCCCCAATGTTAACACCTTACATAATCATGGTACAAGTTTCAAAACTAGGAAACTAATGTTGGTGCAATACTACAGTGGTCCCCCCTTATCCTCGGGGGGTATGTTCCAAGACCCCCAGTGGATACCTGAAACTGCGGGTAATACCAAACATATCTACACTATGTTTTTTCCTATACATACATACCTATGATAAAGTTTAGTTTACAAATTAGGCAGAGTAAGAGAGTAACAACAATATCTAGTAATAAAATAGAACAATTATAACCCAACATACGGTAATAAAAGTTACCGTAGATCTTAACAACCTCAACATACCATTTTTTTTCTTTCCTTATTAAGTGGAGAACTTTCACTTTTTCGCTTAAAGGAAGCACGTTATAGCTTCTCTCTGGCATATCCAAATTGCCACCATCAGTAGTCTTGTGCTTTGGGGCCATTATTAAGTAAAACAAGGGTTACTGGAACACAAGCATTGCAATACCGTGGCAGTCCATCTGATAACTGAGACAGCTACTAAGTGACTAACTGGCAGGTGGTGTATGCAGCATAGATCCGCTGGACAAAGGGATGATTCACCTCCCAGGCAAGACAGAGCAGGACAATGGCTGATGGCGGGAGGTTTCATCACGCTACTCAGAAAGGTGCACAATTTAAAACTTATGAATTGTTTATTTCTAGAATTTTCCATTTAATATTTTCAGACCATGGTTAACCATAGGTAACTGAAACTGTGGAAAGTGAAGCCCTGGATAAGAGGGGACTACTGTGTTAACTAAATGACAGACTT
Organism: Diceros bicornis minor; assembly: GCF_020826845.1. Classification (NCBI taxonomy): domain Eukaryota; kingdom Metazoa; phylum Chordata; class Mammalia; order Perissodactyla; family Rhinocerotidae; genus Diceros; species Diceros bicornis. The sequence goes on from NC_080779.1 coordinate 8,182,983, forward strand.
TATTTGGATTCTTCTAGTTTTTCTTCTAAAGTCCTTCTGTTCTAGGATCCCACCCAAGATTCCACATTGCATTTAGTCCTCCTGTGACTTAGTCTCCTCCAGGCTGTGACAGCTCCTCAGTCTTTCTTTGTCTTTCATGACCTTGACACTTTGAAATGCACTGGCCAGGCATTTTGTAGAATCCCTCAGTCTGAGTTAATCTGACGTTTTCTCACGAGGCTGAGGTTGTGGGTCCTGAGGAGGAAGACCACACAGGTGGCGTGCCCCTTTCAGGGCATCACGGCAGGGGTACACGATGGCAACACGTCTTATCACCAGCAAGGCTACCTTGACCACGTGCCCAAGGTGGTGTATGCCAGGTGTCCCCGCTGTGGTTACTCTTTTCGTTTTCCTCCTCTTATTTAGAAGTGAGAAACCAAGTCCAGACACATTTACGGTGAAGGGAATTCAGCTCCACGTTGCAGAGGGAGGCAGATCAAAGAATTTGTGAAGTGCAGTAATTAATTGCTGTTAACCACAGTAATTAATAAACATTTGGGAGTGATACTTTGAGGCTTTGCCAAACTGAGTTTCTCCTTAAAATTTTGTCCATTAATTTTAACATTCATTGGGGATCTCGCCTGCAACAACTATTACTGTTCTGGTGGTGATTTTCTTTTTTTCTCAATCTTTTTACACTTATTAATTGGAATTTTTCTGTAAGGAAGTGTTGTCCCTTATGCCCACTTACTTAATCATTAATTTATATCAATGTGGACTCGTAGATATTTATTTCATTCTTCACACTATAATCCAATACTTGAAGATTTTATTTTGTTTCCTCAAATTGTTCCAATTTGTTCCTCCTCCTCCTCCTCCTCTCCCTCTTCCTCTTCCTTCTTCCTCCTCCTTAAATTCTTGGCACTACTGGATGCACCAGGCTAATCTCATCTTTGCTATGCCCCAGCCCTGGAGTCAACCAGCGCTCTAGGGAGCCCTCTTCCTCTTATTGGAGAAAGGTAAGTCAAGACCAAGACACGGGCCCTAGTTGTGCTTGTTGCTACTGGGTGTCACTGCTTCTATGCCCTTTGAGCAGACAGAGCTAGAAAATGAGATATATACATATCTCTGTGTATAAATATGTATCTATATTTACTTCTATATCAGTTTAAAATAAACATGAGTTTGAACTGGTGTCTCCCACTCCAGTCCAGGGCCACAGAGTTCATTCTAGCTTTGCCACTTTTCTTACTTGTAACTTCTTTTTCCAACAGTGAGAAACCTGACTCTAAATATTTGCAATATATTTTTCATTTGTTCAACCCTTGTACAAGTAGAAAGTAGTTACAGAATTGCTAACCCGCACTCCTGTGAAAATCGAATTTACTGGCTAGAGTGTAACGTTTTTGTACAATGCTTTTTTTGTCTTTATCCTTACAGTATCCAGGGAAAAAACACAAAGAAACCTGTTTTCCAAAGTTACTTAGATCAGCTCCTTTCTTACCCACTCCCTTCAGTGTGGTGAGGTCATTCATTAGAAATACAATTAAATTCATTTGTCACAGTTTGCCTTCCATCTTGGGTTCCCTGATAGCTAGGTTGAATTTTTTTTTTAATATAGAATAGTAAAGTTCACTCTTTGTGGTGAAGACTTCTGTGGCTTTTAGCAATTGCGTAAAGTCGTGTATTCACCACACCGTCATGATCCAGACAAGTTTTATCATCCCAAAATTTCCTGTGTGTTGTCCCTTTGGCCAGCTCCTCCCCCACCCTCAGCCTTCAGCAGCCACTGATCTGCCCCACAGATTTGCATCTTCCAGACTGTCACATAAATGGGATCAGGCAATATGTGGCCTTTAGTGTCTGAGTTCTTTTGCTTAGTAAAACACATTTAAGATTCGTCCGTGTTATTTCATGAATAAATACCTTGTTGTATTTTAATGCTGAATGGTATTCCGTTGTATGGATATACCACAGCTTGTTTATCCAGTCACTTGTAGAAAAATATCTGGCTTGTTTCCAGTTTTTTATGATTATAAATAAGGATGCTATAAATATTCTCATACAGATTTTCCTATGAACATAGTTTTCAATTCAGTTGGGTAAGTACCTAGGAGTAGGACGGTTGGGTCATACGATAAGTATATATTTAACTTTATAAAAAAATAAGCTAAACTATTTGTCAGAATGACTGTACCATTTTGCATTCCCACCAGCATTGTATGAAAATTCCAGGTGCTTTGCACCTTCACCAGCACTTGGCATTGTCAGATTTTTCTTCTTCTTTTTTTAAGTTATTCTAAAAAGTATGGAATGGTGTCTCCTTGTAGTTTTAATTTGCATTTCCCTAATGGCTAATAATGTTAAGCATATTTGCAAATGCTTATTTGCCATCTGTATATGGTGAAGTCTCTGTTTAGATCCTTTGCATATTTTTTTTTGTTTGGGTTATTTCTTATTGTTGAGTTTTAAAAGTTCTTTGTATATGCGAGATACAAGTCCTTTATCAGATATGTGATTCACAAATATCTCCTAGTTGGTGGCTTGTCTTTTCCTTCTGTTCATAGTATCTTCCACAGAGAAAATAGTTTTAATTTTGATAAAGTCAAACTTGTCTTTTGGGGTCATGTCTAAAAACTCTTTGCCAAACCCCAGGTCATGCAGACTTCATCCTGTGGTTTCTTTTAGAAGTTTTATGCTTTATATTCAGTCTGTAATCCTTTTTTTTTTTTTTTTTTGGTGAGGAAGACTAGCCCTGAGCTAACATCTGCTGCCAATCTGCCTCTTTTTGCTGAGGAAGATTGGCCCTGGGCTAACATCTGTGCCCATCTTCCTCTACTTTATATGTGAGACACCTGCCACAGCATGGCTTGAATGATAAGCTTGATAAGAGGTGTATAGGTCTGCACCCAGGATCCAAACCCATGAACCCCAGGCTGCCGAAGTACAGTGCATGAACTTAACCACTACGCCACTGGGCCAGCCCCTATAATCCATTTTGAGTTAATATTGTATAAGTTCTGAAGTATGTATTGAGGTTTTATTTGTTTATTTTTTGCATATGATATCTACTTGTTCCTCCACCATTTGTTGAAAATGCTATTCATTCTCCATTGAATTTTCTTTACCCCTTTGTCAAAAATCAGTTCACTATATGTAATTGTCTCTTCTAGTTCCTGTGCCTTTCCATATAAATTTTAGAATCAGCTTATTGATATGTACAAAAGAGCTTGCTGGTATTTTGATTGGAATTCTGTTAAATCTCCAGATCAAATTGGGTAGAATTAACATCTTAACAATATTGAGTTTTCCAGTCCATGAATATGGTACATATCTCCAGTTATTTAAGCCTGCTTTAATTTCTGTCATCAGTGTTTTGTAGTTTTCAGCATACTGATCCTACACATAATTTGTTAGATTTATACCTAAGTATTTTATTGATTTTGGTGCTATTATAAATCTTTTTAAAGCTTCAAGTTTTGATGATTTACTATTGGTGTATAGGAACACAACTGACTTTATATATTGACATTGTATCATGCAACCCTACTCACTTACTTATTAGTTATAGGAAGATTTTTGTAGATCCTTTACGATTTTCTATATAGATAATCATATCATATCCAGATAGAGACTTATTTTTATTTCTTCCTTTCTAATCTGGATATCTTTTTTTTCCTTGCCTTATTACACTAGCTAGTACTTCCAGTACAATGTTGAATAGGAGTGGTGAAAGAAGACATCCTTGCCTTGTTCCTAATCTTAGGGGGACAGCATTTAGTTTTTCACCATTGAGTATGATGGCAGCTATAGGTTTTTCATAGATGCCCTGTATTAGGTTAAGAAAGTTCCCTGTATTCCTACTTTGCTGAGAGTTTGTGTCACATATGCATGAAATTAATTTTACCTCTAAATACTGATAACAATTGGAAAATGAAATTTTGCAAAAGTGCCAATTACAATAGCACCAGAAAACCTAAAGTACTCAGGGATAAATTTCACAAAAAATATGCAAAACTCATACACTAAAAACTACAAAAGATTGATGTGAGAAGCTAAAGAAGACCTACATAAAAGAAGAGCTGTGTTATGTCATGGATTGGAAGACTCAATATTATTAAGATATAATTCCCCAAGTTGATTTTCCCCAAATTGTCAAATTGATCTATTAGATTCCACACAATATCAATCAACATCCCAGCAGGGTTTGTTTTTTTTGGTTGTTGTTTTTTTTTACTAGAAATTGACAAGTTAATTCTAAAGTTATAGTTATGTTGCTTAATGACAGGGATACTTTCTGAGAAATGCATCCTTAGGCGATTTCGTCGTAGTGGGAACATCATCGAGTGTTCTTACACAAACCTAGATGGTACAGCCTACTACACATCTATGCTGTGTGGTACTAATCTTATGAGACACTATCATATATGTGGTCTATCCTTGATCAAAACATTGTTGTATGGTGCATGACTGTATATCGAAACACAAAAGGCCCATATACTAAAAAGTTACAGTAATCAAGACTGTATGAAATTTATGTATGGATAGACGTATAAGTCAATGTATCAAAATAGAGTTCAGAGATAAATAGAGAGATAGAGACAGGTATAGTCAATGGATTTTTGACAAAGGTGTAAGGTAATTCAATGAGGAAAAAGAGTCTTTTTCAACAAATGATGCTGGTACCACTGGACACCATATGGAAAAATGATTGCTCTGGCTTAGAGTAGAGAGGGGACCTCAGAGGGTCAAGAGTAGGTGAGGGAACATCAATCAGGAAGCTATTGCTCCCAAGAGAAATGTTGGTAGCTTTGCTTTTAATCTAGTAACTTCACTTCCAGGAATTTATTTTGTATATATAAAAAAATTGACAATAACCTAAATGCTTATCAATAAAAGACTAGTTAAATTTCAGTTTAATTTAACTGAAATTTCAGCTTATTTCTTTAATAGGATAATATACAGTTGTTTAGAGAATAAAGAAGCTCTTTATGGAATGAGCACCAAGATAAATATTTTAATTAAAACAAAACAAAATGCATAATAATTGGATGTGTTAGACCATCTCTGGAAGGACACCTAAGGACCTGGCGCCATGAGTTGCCCAGGGCAGAGTCACAGGTAGGCTAGGGGACTGGGGAGGGAGGAGACTTTTCAGTGCAAACTCTTCTATACCTTCTGATTTGGGGGTTTTGTACCTTTGTATTGCCAATTAAAATATATACTAAAAATTAAAATTGAAAACAAAGAAATGATAGTAGATAGGACTAGGGTGATGGTCATAAAGATGGGGAGGAATAAACCAACTGCCAATTCAAATGAGCAAGCATTGAAAAGAAATGAACACATGGCTGTAAGTGAGGGTAGGAACCAGGAAGTTGGTTAGGTTTTTTTGACTTGTGTGACTCCAATGCGAAATAGGAATACAAGCTTAGTGTATAAGGAGTGGCGGGTGGGCAGCAGTGGTGGTGGGAGGAAGGAGAGGGACAGGATGGAGAGGAAAATTCACGAAAATGGTGTTGAGTATGTTGCATTTGCAAAATCTAGGAGATGATGCTGAGTAGGCAGTTTGATGTTCAGATGGCTCCAGAGCTTGGAGGACGGACCTCGGCTGGAGAAGCAAAGTGAAGTTTCCATATGAATAGAGGGGAACTGATGCCAAGGTGTGAATGCAACGATCTACAGCCAGAAGGAAGATAGTCTTGGCCGTAAGAATTTTATCCTAGAAAAAATTTAAATTAAGCATAACCAAAAACTGAACTCAGCCACTAAACAAATAAACACAGAAACAAAAATTCAGTTGAAAACGTCCCTAGGAAGCCTTGCTTTGTGCTATTTCTTGGTGTCATAGCTAAGATAAGTTATTGCTGAAATGCGTGTTGACATCAAATTGAATGAAGCAACTTGCTTCAGGAATGACTAGAAATAGAACAGGTAAAAGTTGGGAACATTTTACCAAAGTTTTGAAGTTTAGATGGCAGTGGTTATTTATTGAGAGTTAGCTGTTCGTGAGTCACGTGATCGGAGGCTCTTCTCCTTTTCGTGTGAGAGAGCAAGCGCCTTCTGCTCTCTGTCTCGGGAGGCTGTGCCTGCACCACACACGGTGTGGTAAGTTAAACTCTAAGAAACATGTTAGAAAGGAGGGACTCATGCACTGCAGAACCTCAACTCGTGTATATTTTCAGAGACTACTGTAGCTCATACTTTTCAGCTACAGCAAGCCGTGGGGAGGGAGGGAGAGGTGTGTGGCATGGAAGTGGTGGCCACACGTCCTGGACGTCATGTATGTCATGTAGATAGGAATGATGGGGACCTCCTGCCTGTGTCTCACTCGCTGGTGACAGCTTGACTTCACAGGTGGGCCTCGTGCCCCTTATTGGCTGAGTCACTCAGCAGCCAAAACCCGCTCCCCTCAGCGGCCCAGGGAGGGCTTTCTCAGTCTGATAACCAGCTGCCCTCCCCGCGCAGCGTTCCTGGAGGCTTCTTTCTCCATCCGTGCCTTACTTGTCTGCTCTCCCTGCAGACGTCTGCTCCCCTTGGGAAGGAATCTTCTCCACGGTGCTTTGCAGGGGAAAAGGTCTGCTCGATGTTCCCTGCTGCTTCCCAAGCATCCAGAAGTTGCTTTGCTTGAATGGCTTTTCCTGCAGAGAGAGGGCATCGAGCTCCAAAGGGGGTGCCCGGTGAGTGCGTTCCGCTCACACACGCCACCTGCTTCATGGAGAAATGCATTGCTTCGGGGGCAGCAACTCTGCCGCCAGGAAAGCCCTGCCACGTGTGAGCACGGTTCTGTTCTGCTGTGGAGGGGCTGGGGAGAAAGAGAGTCAGACCTCAGGCAACAGCACTAAGGTGATCATCCAATCCGAAACATTCATAGTTGTGGCAGGCTCCTGATCTAGTCAGCATTTTCTATTTTCTACAACATTTTACACTTTTAAAAGCTCAATTCCTCAGATAAAAGTCATTTTGTAAAATAAATAAATAGACAAATAGGAGCCGGCCGGGTGGTGTAGCAGTTAAGTTCACACGCTCCACTTCAGTGGCCCGGGGTTCACAGGTTAGGATCCTGGGTGCGCACCTATGCACCGCTTGTCAAGCCATGCTGTGGCCGCGTCCCACACATGAAGTGGAGAAAGATGGGCACAGACGTTAGCTCCGGGCTAATCTTCCTCAGCAAAAAGAGGAGGATTGGCAACAGATGTTAACTCAGGGCTAATCTTCCTCACAAAAAATAAAAATAACTAAATAGACACACAATTACGTAAATTTCATCTCTCATCGGTGGAATTACAGTAAGTTTAAACAAAGACGCCAAGATACAAAGAACTTGAGGTCTATTTAAGTTGCTACTCTGCCTATTTCTCTAAAAAGTATGTAGTAATCATACTTGAATTTAACATTTGCTTGCTGTGGTTAGAAAACCCTAAAGAATAAGGTAGTATATGTGTCTTCCGGAGGCGACCAGGAGATGGCGCCCATGTTAATGTCGGGAATCTGCCTCTGGGGACAGGGTTGCTGTAAGTCCTTGGGACAGGAACTGAACTGAATTGTGAAAAAAAGAGGGAGAAAAATAATCAAGGTATTTCATGGGATGAGAGAGCTTTAGGACAACAGTCTCAAGATCCCCTCAACATCGCTGCTTCTATTTTGGGAGACTGCGAGAATAACAAGAAAAGAAAAAGAGGAAAAGGCAACAAGTTAACGAAAGGAAATGATATTATCATTGTAAGTGCATTCTGTGTGCAGGGCTGTGCTAGGTGCTCCACATATATTGTCTGTACCTTCACCATCAGGCCACGAGGACATTGAGGGACCTTGGCTGGAACTCGGTGAGGTTACACGGGCTGCTCAAGTGATCATGGCTAAGAAGCAATTGCGAAGCCAGAATTCGAACCCATATCTGTCTGGTGCCACAGTCCATCCACTGAAAGACATGCGTGTTTCTTCAAGAATAAGGAGCTGGAGGGGCCTATCTAGAATATACTCTGGTACACAATAAAGGAAACTTTAAATGAGATAATAGGAAATTAATAAGAGTCTAAGGTTTTTACTAGTATTTCACATCTGATATATTAGAAATAAAATGTCCTAACTCATGAGGAGTTTCTGCCTCACTTAGCAATGAAATCGTACATAGAAGAGAGGAGGAATAATGTGTATGTGGCTAAAAGAAACACAATTTAGATGGTAAGTGAGGTGAAAACTCTCAATGTCCCAACAAGCAGTGTTTTGCTGATTAAGCACAAGCTTCAGTGACTTTCCTAGTGGCCAAGGAGAAAAGTGTGCCACCTTTTACAATTCGAGGAGGGCTCCGTGGTGCCAGCTGCTGTCCTCCCCCAGCTCTGACGTGAGCTCCACGTAGGTGTACTTCTGGAGTCACTGGAGCTTTGTGAACAGATCTGAGGTGAGGTGTATTTTGCTGCTGGTCAGTTGTACGCAATTTTATCAATATCGTTTAGCAGTTATCTTATAACAAATGGGAAGGATAATAAGGCACAGTTACCGAATATCTACTCCATTCCTGGCCCTGTTCTAGGCACTCCCACGTATCACCCCATTCTCGGGACCACTTTCCACGCTGGGCACAGATAGAGAGGGGAGCAAAGGCTCTGGGTGGCACCAGGTTGGATCCCAGCTGCCAGGCTTCCCAGCCATGTGCAGTTACTCAGCCTCTAGGACCCACCTTCGCATCTGTCAACTGTGATTAATTTCTGTCTCATTTGTGGATTGTGATGATTGAATGAGCTAAGATTTCAAGGGCAGAACTTACAAGTCTGTACTTCCACCAACTATTAGTTATGTAGAATAACCTGGAAGCAAGCCCTTTAATCGTAAGGCAATTTCTTCTCCAATGGTGCATTTATGGTATGTAATTTTGTTCTTGTTTTCCAACATGCTTTTCAAAACTTCTTGCTTAGGCCTCATTATATACCAGTGAAGAGGTTGTGCAGAAAAGATTATCTTCCCTGTTTCACAGTCATGGAAATTGTCACAGTACTTGGCCGCTGGACATCTAGACTGCAATCTCTTAGGATGGTTGGAAAGGAGGGCGCGGAACAACAGACATTTTGGAGTTAGACAGACAGGAAGTGGTGTTGGGTAGGATGTGGTGGGTGAGGGACAGAGAGGGTGCTTCCTGCCCGCACACCAGTGTGGATGCTGAGGCAGTAGATCAACAAACACACCCTGAGGCAAATCCCACCACGTGGGATTTGAGCGTGTCATAGATAGCTCGTCTTCCCTAAATCCTCCCGCCACAGGCAGACGGAATTTGTCACAACATCCTCTGGTTCTTGTAAAATTTGCTATAGGTGACTTTCATTTCCAAAGGATTCTTTTTACTTGCTTTCTCCAATGCAGAGTGAGAAGTTTCCTGACTGAAACCCGTTCTAGGCTGGGCTGCCACATACGATGAGGATACATGGTGATGCCCCGCACACCCTGACAAATGTCTTCCTGACCCTGAAGGCAGAGGTGCAGCTGCAAGAGAATGAAAAAAAAAAAAAGCAACAGATGTGGGCTCAGGATACAGCCAGCTCCAGGAGTGACGGCGCACTCTGCCTGCTCTACTGGCTGTTCCTACTCCCAGCCCTGGGTTCCCAGGTGTGAACAAAGAAATGGCTTCTCCCTCACCTCAGTTCTCACCACACTATGAGAACTGTGTCACTGGAACATTCTCACTCAGGCTGAGCCATGACAGTTACCTGGACCCCTGCCAGCCAGCCGCAAGTGGCCAACTTCAAAGGCTGCTCCTTCTGGTCTCCTCTGTCAGCAGGGCCCTGGTGTCTGGATGGGTTTATTGATCCAATCACTCATTCATTCATTCACTATCAACTATTAACTGAGGCTGCTTGGGCCAAGGCGCAGTAGACCCTGCATCAACTTGCTAGTCAAAGGCTATTTACAAGGAGAAGGTGTCAGCAAAGACTTAATCAAGACTTAATCATCGCGTGAAAATGAATTGTTCATGCCTCAGATGGACACAGGAAGAGCTCAAGTGTTATTCTACCTACTCAGTCTGCGTAATTAAGCATTATCACACGGGAAGGCACAGCATTTCCTCGGGATCCCAGAGCAGCGGGGAGGGTGATAGTCTGTAGAACAGTTGAGGGCCGTTACCTGCTCATCAGATCGTTAGGCCAAGCTCTGCATTGGCTCATTTCCTATTAAGCTCATTTCCTGTTATGATGCTATTGTTACTGTCATTTTTTAAAATCAGGATATATATGCCCAGGAAGTAAAATGTACATAACCAAAAGAAATAAATTGAATAACCTGAGATAATATTTTCCCTTAATTATCTAGACACTTTATGAAGGAAAGCCATTTTTTAAACGGAAGCATCATTAGAAAATGGGTTCGATTCTTTCCCTCATTGTGCATTGTGCTTAGATTCTGTGCACAGAATCTACACCGGGCAGGAGGATAGACGTGCCCTTAGGTCTCAGAAATTAAGACACAGAGGGACACTGAGAAACCAAGGGTTCACGTGTCAGAGCTTCAGAAGGCGTCATTACGTACACTATGCTCCTGTTCTCTCCAACTAGAGGTTTTGTCAACGTGGTATTAAGGACTTTTAAGGCACCTCTGTACCCTGGATTTACATACCCCACTTACAGCAAATGCATTCTTTCGATTGCAGGAGCTGCGTCTACTCAACCAGCTGGAGGTTCTTTACAAAATCATGGCTCTAGTCTCCCTGGGCAAAGACAAGAGAGAAGGGGCCAGAACCTGGCACAGGAGACCGCCTCTGCTGGCTGCCCCGTTCTCTTCCTCCACAGGCAGAAGTTCCACTTAACGCAGCCCCTGCCCTTTGGAACTGCTGAGGAGTGAGTTGCATTTGAAACTGACAAGAGCATGTCAGCACTGGGTTTGATCTCTCCGTGGTGAAATGATTTGACTGACCCATGCGCACACTCTCATTGGAGGGTGCAAGGTGGCCTCTCCGGTAAAGGGGGACCCTGGCAGTCCCGGGTTCTGTGCCCCTGACAGGTGAGGGTGTGCCTTGACTTTGGCCCTGGTTTTGCCACCTGTAAAACCTGTCTTCGGGAATCACCAGCCCTTCCGCAGCAGAGCGTAACTGCCTTGTGTTCATAAACTCAAAGTGCCCGGCAACCCTTCAGCATAGAGGTTGGGACCTGCCCCAGCCATTACGTGTTCCCCTTTGAGTCAGGGAGCCATTATTTTGTAATTAAAGTATTTTTTATTGTTTATTTAATTTTTTTCTTGGAATTTTCATGTGTTGAGATGAAAACATCTAAGCCTTTCCATGTATGTGTGTATACGTGTGTGTGTTTGTTTATTCCTTTATTTCATCACACTATGGACCTGTGACATGGCACACTGGTTATAATCCTACCAGCAAGACTAAGTGCTTCATGATGGTTTAAAGCAGGTGTTAGAAAACGTTTTTCTATAAGGGACCAGACACTAAATATTTAAGCTTTGTGTATTTTGTGGTTTCTGTTACAATTACTCAACTTTGCCATACCAGAAAAGCAGCCACAGGCAATATATAAAGGAAAGGGTGTGACCGTGTTCCAATAAAACTTTCTTTATGAAGACTGAAATTTGAACTTCATAGAACGTTCATGTGTCACAAAGGATTCTTTGATTCTTTTCCTCAACTCTGAAAATGTAAAAACCATTCTTGCAGGACACACAGCAACAAGGGGCATGCCCGATTTGGCCCATGGGCTGTAATTTGCAGACCTATGGTTTAAAGTTTTGGCACAAGTTGTTAAATATAATTTCTCCACGGCTTTAAAGTCGCTGTGGTGTAACACTCCTAAACCTGTAGGACCCAGGGCTCAGTCACCCGCTTCATAGCTCAAGGCCTTGCTCAGGCCAGGGATTTATTTTTATTTGCTGGCCCCCTGCCTCCCTCTGTCCAGTGACAAGGGTGGCACTGGGGTCCTTGGGTTCACTGAGGGTCACCCACTCCCCTCAGAGCCCTAGAGCTTCTCCAGCCCAGGGTCCACAGAGCCCCTCAGGATGGGCTACTCTGGGCGTGTTGAGTTTCTCTGCAAGGAGGTACTACAGTGCCAAGACACTCTGCCCTCTGCCGTTGGACACACACGTCTTCTCATCCCGCAAAGACTCTCCACGTGGTAGTAGGAAGTGACCTGAAAGTTTTCTCTTGATTTGGCCACCCCCAGGGTTTAAATGACTGAACCACTTCTATTGCTAGAAACTCCGGATCCTTGGTTTCTCCTCCAGGGCTGTCTGATCTTCTCCTACATGGTCATTCCCCACCGTATCAGTCAGGGGTCTCCAGAGAAAGAGAACCCATAGGAGATATATAAGAAGAGTTTTATTTCAAGGAATTGGCTCATGCAATTGTGGAGAGTGGCAAGTCTGAAATCTGTGGAGCAAGCTGGCAGGCTAGAAACACAGACAGGATTTCTATGTTGGATCTGGATTTCCTTCTTCTCCAGGAAGTCTCTTCTTCTCCTTCTTCTGAGGATACCTTCTTCTCCAGGAATTCCTTCTTCTCCAGGAAACCCCAGGACCTTCAGTTGATTGCATGAGGCCCACCCATGTTATCGAGAGTACTCTGCTTCCCTTAAAGTCAGCTGATTGCTGATGTTAACCTCACTTACAAAATACCTTCACAGCAATGTCTGGATTAGTGTTTGACCAAACTGGGCACCATAGCCTAGGCAAGTTATACATAAAAGTAACCATCACAGGGGCCGGCCCCGTGGCGCAAGTGGTTAAGTGTGTGCACTCCGCTGTGGCGGCCTGGGGTTCGGATCCCGGGCGAGCACCGACGCACCGCTTGTTAAGCCATGCTGTGGTGGCGTCCCATATAAAGTAGAGGAAGATGGGCACAGATGTTAGCCCAGGGCCAGTCTTCCTCAGCAAAAAAGAAGAGGATTGGCATTGGATGTTAGCTCAGGGCTGGTTCTCCTCACAAAAAAAAAAGTAACCATCACACCTGTTATGCACTGAATGTGTCCCCCCAGAATCCGTATGTTGAAACCTAACCGCCAATGTGATGGTATTTGAGGTGGGGCCTCTGGGAGGTCATAAAGGTGGAGCCCTCATGAATAGGATTAATGCCCTTATAAGAAGAGGCATGAGAGAAATGATTTCTTTCTTGGCCATATGAGGATACAGCAAGAAGAGAGCTGTCTGCAAACCAGGCAGCAGGCCCTCACCGGACACTGGGCCTGCCAGCACCCTGATCGTGGACTCTCCAGCCTCTAGAACTGTGAGGAATAAATGTTTGTTGTGTAATCTTCCAGTCTATGGTATTCTTATTATAGCAGCCTGAGCTACGACAACCCTCAAACACAAAACGCTGAGCAAAGCAAGGACCAAGGCCCTGGTGTCCCTGTGAGGAGTGGGAAGCGCCTATTCCTTTTCTCTAAACTTCTCTTCTGCTCCTGCCCTGGGGGAGAAGGCAGGAAATTCCACTTGGTAAATGTGTTTGAAATGAAGACATGAACATTCGGAGGGCCATCAAGCTCACTTGTCCTTCCAGCTCTGCCTGAAGAGCAAGAATTTGCCTCCTAGCAACCCAGTCATGCTCTTGAGGAACTGACATATATTGTGCAATTTAATTATGCAAATAAATAAAAAGGACCCCACCGCCTGATGAGTAACATTCACATACTCAGATCCCAGTGAAGAACACTGAACTCTACATGGCTCACTTACAGTGCTCTGTGCAATGTGGACCTGCGGTTGAGGGGCAGCTGCAACTGCAGAAATGACCGGAGCTGTGTGGCTTTTATCAAATCTGTTGATTTCTCTGAATGTCACTTTTCTCATCTGAAAATGTGTATACAGTCATACCTGCTTTCCTGGGTGTATCAGTCTGGGTCCAATCAGGAGACAGGATCACACAGTGACTTAAACAAGGGATGTTTAACTGAAAGAATTACTAAGCTGTGATTTTAGAAAGTAAATAGAAGAAATAGAGAGATCTCTCTCTGGGTCTCCAGGGCTGCAGGAGAGTGCCTGCAGGACAAGAGTGGAAGGGGCAGCTCCACTCCAAGCCTGGGTGCAGACATCCATGGAGAAGGTCTGGTTGCAGCCCCCGGATGGTGAAGGAGTTGGCGGGTTTGCCCAGGTGGGAGCTGGTCCACAGTCCCTGCAAGCAGGGACTAGCCAGGGTGCAGGCGAGCCACAGCCAGTGGGCAGGTTCATGCGCTTGCAGAGGATTTGGGGGCGCTGCTGTGGGCAGGAGTCCTGGAGCTCCTGGCATCGTGTTGAGGGAGCTGCAGGGAGGTGATTGGCAGGCCAGACAGGGGCTGCGAGGTCCCATTCTGGGCATTTGGCTGGGGCGGAGCACCACTGGTGTCCCCACAGCCTCATCACTGCCCATGAGTGCAGCTGCTGGGGCCAGCAAGAGAAGCCCCTTCCTCTCGTATTGTCCCTCCAGAGCCCCCTATTAACAAAGCTGAACATCTCGTTCACTGCAAGGAGAAATGCTTATAGGAATTCTGCCCCTTGCTGCAGAGCAGGTACTAGAGGGTGAATTCGGAGCAGAGAGGTAATCCATTGATGACTAGCACACGAGGAATGTTTGGGAGGTTAATGGGGATGATGTGTGTGAAGCCCTTGGAGTGAGCCGGTTTCCACCGTGCTGCTACCCCTGGCTGCTGCTCGCCCCGAGGGCAGGTCCATTTCTTTAACCTGAGTTTTCAGTTGGCAAGCCTAAACCTCATAAGTTATGGCAAATGCCAGTCAGCCAGTGTCTGGAGGTCTGGCGAATGCCTCCCAGGAACCAATATGTGGACAGAAAAGAAGGGGGGAAGAAGCAAAAGGCCAGCTCCCAGGCCACACAGCAGCTCTTAGCCGAAACAGACTTTTCTTTGTTGCTTTTACATGCCCTGACGTGCTTTCGTGTTTAAAATGCCAGCTTATAGCGACTGTGCCTGGAGAAAGGGGAAGATGAACTAAGAATTCCTTCATCATTCCCCTTCCCATCTGTACTAGGCTGCTAGGACTGCTGTACCAAAGTACCACAGGCTGGGCGGCTTAAAGAGAAATGCATTGTCTCACAGGTCTGGAGGCTGGAAGAACCAGATCAAGGTGTCGGCAGAGTTGGGTCCTTCTGAGGCCTCTGAGGGAGACTCTGCTCCAGGTCTCTCCCCCAGCTTCTGCTGGTCTGCTAGAAATTTTTGGCGTGCCTTGGCTTGCAGATGCGTTGCCTCGATCTCTGCGTTCACGCTCACATGGTGTTCTACCTGTGTGTTTGTTGGTGTCCAAATATCTCCTTTTTATATGGAAACCAGTCATATTGGAGTAGGGGCCCACCCTACTCCAGTATGACCTCATCTTAACTAATCACACCTGCAACAACCCTATTTCCAAATGCGGTCTAAGTCTGAGGATCTAGAGGTTAGGACTTCAACATATGAATTTGAGAGGAAGAAACACAATTCAACCCATAACACCATCCTCTTCCCATTCTCAAGCTGTTCATTTGACAGATGTTTATCAAGTGCTGAGCTCCTCTGACAGCGCGCACCATATCGGGCATGGATCAGGCCTCAGGCCCCGTGCTGGGCACTGGAGCCCTGCAGTGAACAGACGGACATGGTGCCTGTGCTCACAGAGCTTTGTGAGGACTACAAGCAAATATTCTGTTACCACAGTGTGACGGGTGCTGTAATGGGGGAAGCGTAGGGTGTCACCTGAGAGGTCCTAGGAGGGACACGTAACTT
Source organism: Diceros bicornis minor (assembly GCF_020826845.1). NCBI lineage: Eukaryota > Metazoa > Chordata > Mammalia > Perissodactyla > Rhinocerotidae > Diceros > Diceros bicornis. The sequence continues at coordinate 8,198,639 of NC_080779.1, forward strand.
GAGTTTGGGGGATGATTAGGGAAGAATATTCCAGACAGAGGGAAGAGCATGTGCAGAGCCTAAGGCTTTGGAGGACTGAAGGGGCACACGAGGTTAGCAATGGGTGGGGACAGGTGGAGTCCAGGGGAAGGTCGCAAGAGCCTCCAAAGCCAAGTTAGAGTTTTGACCCCATCTTGCAGGCAGAGGAGCCATGGAGGGACTCAACAGACGAGTGATTTCAGAGAGTAAGCTGGATGCTCATGGGTTCAGGGAGAATGGAGAGCAGAAGGCAGGACTGGAGGTAGAAGGAGAGTGCCGGAATCCAGGTGGAAGATGCTGGTGACCTGATTACGGACGGGGTGGAGGGGAAGGAGAGAAGTGATGAACCTGAGAGGAGAATGCAAGAAGACAGGCTTAATTGGATGCTGTAGGTAAGGAAGAGAGAGACCATAAAGACAACTCGAGAGTCCTCACCGGAGTAAGCAGATGGTAGTGCCATTCATCAAAACAAAGCAGAGCAAGAGGGGCAGGGGTGGGAGGGGTGAGGAATAAACTCCTTTTAACTTTAATTTAGAGAACAAATTGATAGTTTCTTACATGTTTGGTTTCCTGACTCAACAACAGAAAGTCTAAAGTTTTTTGTTTTCTTATTAGACTTCTCTGAGAGGAAACATTTCTATAGCCTATAATAAAATACAAAAACCTACCGCCTTAATGAATTATAAGAAAACATACAGCATTTAAAAGTAACATCTAACCTGAGAGGAACTTGGAGATATAAAGAGCTGCATATATTTTAACAGCAAGCGCTTGGAGGAATTACACTAATGGAGTCACGTTACTGTCTTCTGGTATACCCAACACCGTGCTTTTCGTGAGGAGGAGTGTAAATGCACGTATGGAGAAGTGCACAAACGCTAAGTGCACGGCGTGATGAATGCACGCAAAGTACCCGCCTCCGGAACCACCACTCAGATGGAGAAGTGGAACATTAGCAGCATCCCAGAGGCCCCTCATGTCCGACCCCTCCTTCCTGAAGGGAACTGCTCTCTTGACTTTGAACGCCATAAAGCATGGTTGGTGGGTTTTGAACTTTACATGGATGGAATCATACAAGTCAGTGTTCTTTTGTGCCTGCCTCCTTTTGCTCAACAACACATTAGCGAGATTCACCCGGGTTGCTGCTCATCAGAGCAATTGCTTCACTCACAAAGCGGTTGCACTAATCACCCACCACCACCACCACCTAGTGTATGAGTGTCAAAGGCTCCTCTTCCCAGCCAACACTCCGCAATGCCAGTCTTCTTTTACTTTAGTCATCCTGACGGGTGTGTAGTGGTCTTTCATTGAAGTTTGATTTCTGTTTCTTTGACGGATGATGCTGATCTTTTCATATGTTTACTGAGCATTTGGATATCCCCTTTTATGAGATTTCTTTTGCCAGTTAATTTGTAGGAGTTTTTGAAATCTATTTTGGTATGGATCTTGTGTCAGTGGAATATGTTGCAAATGTCTTTTCTTGCTCTCCGGTTTGCCTTTTCACACTCTTAATGGTGTCTTGTGTTCAAAGAATTTTCTAATTTTAATGTAGTAGACCTTATTAATCTTTTCCTTTATGGTTAGTGTTGTCTGTGTCTGGATTAAGAATATTTTTGCCTACCTCAAATTCTCCTATATTATTTTCTAGCTACTTCATGGTTTTTATCTTGAGTTGATTTTTTGGACATAAGGGTCAAGTTTCATTTTTTTCCATATAAATATCCAATTGACCCAGCAACATTTATAAACAGACCATCCTTCCCCCGCTATGCTGCAGTGCTGCCTTTGTCTGAGGGTTCGTGTGTGTTTAGGCTGGGTCTGGACCCTCTCTTCTGCTCTGTTGGACTATTTGTTGGTCTTTGCATCAGTATCACATCGTCTTAATTAGTCTAATTTTATTACAGCTCTTGATATCTGGTAATGTAAATCTTCCAACTTTGTAGTTTTGTACTTTCCATAAGTTTATTTCCCATGTATTTCCATAAATTTTAGAATCAGCTTCTCAGTTCACACACACACTTGCTGAGATATTAACTGGGATTACATTAAATCCATAAATTTGACATCTTTACAAATTGAGATTTCCTATCCATTAATATATTATGTCCTGCCATTTAACTAGGTCTTCTTTAATTTCTCTTGCAAAATTTTTTAGGTTTATTGGTAAATTAAAAAAAAATTTTTTTGATGCAATTGTAAATAGAATTATTTAAAAATGTTCATCTTCTAATTGTTTGATGCTGGTATTTATAAATACAATTAATTTTTCTATATTGACTTTGTATCCAGCAATCTTCCTAAATTCACTTATAATTTTTAATAGTTTGTAGAATTTTTTGGAATTTCTTTATGCACCATCATGTAATTTCTGAATAATATGAGTTTTACATCTTTTTTGCAATCCTTATACTTTTTTTCCTTACAGCAATGACTAGGACATTCACTACAGTGTTGAGTAAAATTTTTGATAGCAGATACATTGTCTTGTTCTCAATCTCATGGGAAAGCTTTCAGTATTTTATCATGAAGTGTGATGCTTGCTCTGTGTGTGTGGGTATATGTTTTCCTGAGTTAAGGAAGTTTGCTTTACTTCCTACTTTGCTAAGAATTTTCCAACAAATCATAGATCAGTATTTACTTTATTAAATGCTTATTGGTTTTTGACATCTAAGTAAACCATACATTTTTTAAATAAATCCAAATAACCCTCTTGAAATGAATGCTTAGATCATTGATCATTAGCCTTTCTTCTTTTCTAAAGTATTCCTTTAAAGCTATAGATTTCCCTCTAAATTGGGCATTAGCTGAATCCCACAAATATTAATACGTATATTTTCATTATCATTCAGTTGAAAATACTTTCTAAGTATTTTTTGTTGTTAATTTTGAGCTAATTGTACAATTTTAAGATAATGTATTTGTATGATTTCAATCTTTCTAACTTTGTTTCGACTTGCTTTGTGTACCACCTTATGATCAATTTTGGTAAATGTTTCATGTGCCCTTGAAAAAAAGAATGTGTTATTTTCAGTTATTGATTGCAGTGTTATATGTGAAAATATGGTCAAAACTGTTAATCCCTTAGAAGAGATTTGCTGGTGAAAAATTCAGTTTGTGTTTATTCGACAGTGCCTTTGGTTTGCCTCCATTCTGAAGGATAATTCTCCTGGATATAGAAATCTATATTGAGAGTTATTTTCTTTCACCATTTTGAAGAGATCTTTGTCTTCTGGCTTCCATTGCCTCTTTAAAATGCACCTCCCAGCCTTGTCATTGCTCCTTTGGAGGTTAATGTGTCTCTTCTTCTGGCTGCTTTTAATTTTTTTTTTTTAATGATTTCCTTTTTTTTTCTTTTTTGCTGGAAAAGCTTTTCCCTGAGCTGACATCTGTTGCCAATCTTCTGCTCTCTCTTTTTTTTTTTCCCCTCCCCAAAGCCCCAGTACATAGTCATATATTCTAGTTGTAAATCCTTCTATGTGATCTGCCCCCACAGCATGGCTACTGACAGACTAGTCACGTGGTTCCGCCCCTGGAAACCAAACCTGGGCTGCCAAAGCAGAGCACATCGAATTTTAACCACTAGGCCATCAGGGCTGGCTCTTAATTTTTTTTTAACTTTTGTTTTAGCAGTTTTCCTGTGACAGTATAAGAGTGGACTTTTTAAAAATTTATCCTGCTTACGGTTTGTAGCACTTCTTGAATCTGTGCTTTAATATTTTGTCTTTTTTTAAAAAAATCCTCACCCATTAGCTTTTCTAGAGTGTGTAGGCCTCATTTTCTCTCTTTTCCTTTTGGACTCCAGTATGACATATGGTCAACTTTTCACCATGTCCTCTATATCTCTTAAGCTACTTTCTATATATCCCATTCTTTTCTCTCTCAGTGATTCAATATGGCTATTTTTGAATGGTCTATACTCCATCTTAGTAGCTCTCATTTCTGATCTTCAGCCCTTCTATTTAGGTCTTAATTTCATTATTATCGTTTTCAGTTCTAGAATATCCATTTGATTCTTTTTTATAGTTTCCAGTTCCCTGTTGAATTTCTCCAAGCTGGTGTTAAATTTATTGAATTTATCAATCATAGTTATTTTAAAGTTCATATCTGATAACTCCAATATCTAGATCTAGAGTGGGTCTCTCTCTATTGTCTGTATATTTTCTTGGTTTTAAGTTCATTGCTTTCTTTTTGCATGTCTGGTTATTTTTAACTGAATGCTCGACATTGTGTAAGAAAATTCATAGAGATCATTTGAAGATCTAGATGATGTCATCTTCCACTAGAGAGAATTTACCTTTGCTTCTGGTAGGCAGTTGGGGAAGGAGAATATTACTTTATCTCTCAGGGATTAATTTGATTCAGATCTGGGATCTTTTAAAGCTCAGATCTAGTTGAGGTTCATGATGTTTCCTGGGGCATAACCTAGGAATGAAAGGATCCCAAATGAAAACCTGGAGTGCTTACCAGGCTTTCCTCCTTGGTGGGTCCTGACCTCTGACTTTTGTCCTCCCAATGCTCTGCACAGCTTCTCAGCCTCCCCTTTGGAATGGGCAGATAGATGTCTTGAAGGGAGAAAGCAGAGCCACATGTCAAGTCTTACCTTTCCTGACTTCCCTTTTACCTGGAATAGTGGCTTCTCAAGGTCTTGCTGCCTAGCAGTTGAGTATTGTTTTCAAACTTACTATTGTTAAACCCAGCTTTTCTAGTTTTCTAGAATTAGAGAATTCTAGAAGGTGAGTTGTCTGAAAAACTGCTAAAAGTGGAATTTTCCAAAAATTTGCATTGTAGAATACTATTTCCAAAGTTATATGGAAAGAAGCATCTATTTCTTTTTTAAAAAACATTTAATTTAAGATGTTCCATTTAAATAAAAAAAGAGGTAGCATTTCTCTGACAAGAAAAGTGAAGGTTTCATTGAATCTGAAGAATAGAATAGAATACTATTTACTTGTGAGTTGATACTATTTACCTAATTCTAGTGTAAACATATTATTTATCATCCAAATTGAGATCGTTTTTGAGAGTGAAAGGGGCATTAAGTATACAAGACACCAGGAAAACAGGTGTAATCTAGGATTTTCTTGGGAAAAATGGGATACATGATCACCCTATCTGTAACCACCAGGTTTAGGAATTATACCAAAACTTCACTTGAAGAAATTCAAACTCTAAAGATGCAATCTGCTTTAAGATCTATCCTATTAATGATGCACAAGCAATTATTAAGGAGAAAAGAAGAGCCATCGATTTCTCTTCCTCTTTATATGAAACATGTACTTTTAATGGAAAAATATTTGGAAAAATCACTCTGCGCTGTCATTTTAAAATTTCATATAATGATAAAATAGACACTTTAAAAAAACTAAAAGTTTTAAAAATGCAATTAAATTCAGAGGCTGGATGGGTAAGATGAGCAAAAAAAGTTTCTCTCACAGAATTAGGTAAATTTACAAGTAGGCACTGCAAAGATCCTCAAACTGAATATTCATCAGAAAGTAAGCTCGTAATGCCTGAATTGATTTACTTGATTCCAATCCTCTCATTTTACAAATTTACCACTAGTGTCAGAGTACTTAATAATACAATTTCACCATTATGCTTCTTCATTGGGAGGAAAATTTTAAGCTTCACTTAGTTTATTTTTAAAGCAATATATCAAATAAATATTTCCTGCACAGCATTACAGGAACTCTATATTTCACTAATAAGGTTCATAAGATCAAGGTTCTAGATAAAGTGATCAATAAATGTGAGGGACCACACATAATTTATATGTTGGAGATCTGTTATTTGTTCAACTCAGGCATATGGTCAACAGCCTTGAATTATAGGATTTTAGGAATTGATTTTGTTTCTCAAATTGGGGTCTTTGCACCATCTGGATCAAGGTCATCTGTGGGTTTTATTAGAAAATGAAGACGTGGAGGCCCCATCTCCGTCCTACTGATTCACCATCTCAGGAAAGCCTGGCCAGGGGATCTGTGTTTGTAACCTGCTCCTGGCTGATTCTTCTTCCCACTGCAGTTTGAGGACCGCTGTGATGGCGGGGATGAAGGAGGCGCCAGGATTTGAACAGAGCTCCGTAAACGTGGGCTGGAGCCACGGTCAACCAAGCAGCAGAATTTCTTCTGGGCTACAGTACTTAGTCTATGATATAGTTCTTCTGCCTCGCCTCATCCTTCCCTCTGGTTTTATTCTTTTGGTGTCTTATTTGCTTCTGTCCCCTGAGATTTCCCTGGTGATTTGACCTGTTGACCTTCTGCTCTGCTTTTCAGGTTTGCCTCTGCATCTGGGGGCCACTTGTTTCTGGTCAAACCCATCACTGCCTTGTGGCTTCAGGTTTCTGCAACCAGCTTTCTGGGTACCCAGCTCCAGGTGCCTGGCCAGCTCCCAGAGCTGGGCAGTGACACTGCACAGAGTAGAAATTCGAACACAGAGTGCTGCAAGCTAGAAAAGCGCAACCCACGGGGCCACTTAGAGTAGGGCCAAATCGCATTTACCCTTGAGGCCATCTCTGTGTCACAGAAACAGTCAGGTAACTAATGCTCATAATGACCATGCTGGGTTGCCAAAGAAAGATGCAATTGTGCTCACCGTAGGCAGCAAATGAGTAATTATTTTAGAAAATTCCCATGAGTGATTTTTTTAAAATCTGTAACAGGCTTCGGTTACCTGGGAATAATCACTCAGCTGGAATATCACCAAGTCACAACGATCCTTCATAAATGAAGAATAACTGCATTAGGTGTCTTTTTTTTTTTTTTTTTTTTGGTGAGGAGGACTAGCCCTGAGCTAACATCCGATGCCAATCCTCCCCTTTTTTCTTGAGGAAGATTTGCCCCGAGCTAACATCCATGCCCATCTTCTCTACTTTATGTGGGACGCCGCCACAGCATGGCTTGACAAGCAGTGTGTTAGCATGCCCAGGATCCGAACCTGCGAACCCTGGGCCACAGAAGCCGAGCGCGCGCTCTTAACCGCTGCGCCACTGGGCTGGCCCCTAGGTGTCATTTTTTGTTTGAAGAAAAAAGAAGTTGCAACAACCTGTTTTTACACCAGATGGCAGAGTTGATTTTCTTTTGGCTGTTTCTAAACAGACTTTCCAAAATAACTGCCTGCCTGTTTATATGCACAGCCTATTACGAGTTGGTCCACATCAGGTTGATATAATTTGATAATACCTTTTCACACAAGGACACAGCACACTAGAATTACTTTATCCTAAGCCTTGTCCTGGGGAAGTAGAATTCCAGGCAATCTAAAGGATGTGATTTGCTGGTTCTTACCTATTTTGTCAAAGGAGTTGTGTTTAAATGACACCTGTGTTTGCTTTCAAATTAACACAATTTCTAGTTTAAAAATTTCTTATATCCAACTACACAACCTATTGGCCTATCATTCCAATAGTTTATAGAACTTCAACTATCCAGTTCCCCTACTGCATTAAAAAAAAATTGTTTACTACTCTTGACAATTATAAGGAACTAATTTGTACTTTTACTTCTTCTTTTGTGTGTTATTTATCTTGTCTTTATTTTTTTCCTATTTAACTTGAGAAGCAAAAAGTAAAATACTAAGACATAAATCCCTTTTTAACAACTAGTATTGCTTTCTATAATAAACATTCAATACGCCTTCTATAATAAAATACACCTTCTCTCTAGTCCTAGCAACAAGTGACTATTCAGCAGACACAACTATCCATGAAGGTTATACTACCATACAAATTCCAGAATGTAGCCCTGGATTTGAAAAGGGTAATTACAATCAAACTTTGAGACTATGAAATGTCTTAGTTCATATGTTGCCACTTATACTATTTGTGAACTCGTCTTAGGACTACTTTCATGTATAAACTGCTTGGAGCGTAGAGATTAATCTCGCCATCTTGATCTCCCCAAAGGGCTGGGCCATATTGCAACATAGATGCCCAACAGTGCTGTGGCATGAGTGAATGCACGAATGGGGGGAGAGAAGAGGCTACAGTTTGTTGCATTATAGATTCTTGAAATGCTTAAATTTCACCCCACGTATTCAACACTTCCATTCTTGTCTATCCCACATCCTATGTGAGATCATTTAGCCTAGAGCACTGTGCCTGGCACACCATCAGAACTCAGTAAAGGTCAATGTCCTTCTGGTCTCTTCTCTTCCTCAGTCTATGACCAGAGCCCTTGAGAGCACTGAAACCCAGAGGATATAACATTACCGAAAAACAACTGAAAATCTGATCTCACCAAAAGTGAAACTCATTTGGTTAAAACAAGCCCAAATATACCCAAGGGACAGCTTTCTCTGACTGCACTAGCATCAAACTTGCTAACTTTTCCAAGGCAAGTTCTTCACTGTCAGTCAAGAAATAAAGATTTTTATGTAAAGACAAACTAAAGTTTAGCGGTGGCATAAGGAGGTTCGAATGCTTGACATCTTCCAGTAAGTAATGTTGGGTGACTTAGCACGTTCATTTTTTTTCTGTCATATTTAAACTAATTCATTCTTTGCATCCAATAAATTTTGAACAGCCACTTTGGACAGAAAGTTTTTTTGTAGATATGGAGGTAAGGAAACCAAAGTCTATGAGAGGTATAAAGGCTAAATTGGGCTCCTTTTGCATTTTATTTTCATGTATTCATTAAACATCTACTGAGACTGTAATGTTCATAACAGCCAGCCTTAATTAGCTCCTACTGTGAGCCACGCATGAATCTAAACACTTTACCTATATTAACTCATTTAATTTTTATAAAAACCTTATGAACAAGGGCCGCCCCGTGGCTTAGCGGTTAAGTGCTTGCGCTCCGCTGCTGGCGGCCCGGGTTCGGATCCCGGGCGCGCACCGACACACCACTTCTCCGGCCATGCTGAGGCTGCGTCCCACATACAGCAACTAGAAGGATGTACAGCTGTGACATACAACTATCTACTGGGGCTTTGGGGGGAAAAAAATAAATAAATAAAATCTTTAAAAAAAAAAAAAAAACCTTATGAACAAAATAGTACTTTTAGCCCCATTGTGCAAAGGAGGGCCAATAAATATCGGGCTGACTTGACTAGCTCACGGCACACACATGCAAACTGATCAGTTATAACAGGCAACAGAGAAGGAACAACTGCTCCTGTCTTAGGGAGGGGAGCGAGGCAGGGCCTCCCCAGGGAGATTACACTCAAAGGGATCATTACAGGGGGAGGGGGGTGGGAGGTGGAGACACCACGGCCGAACCGCCTGCGGACCAGCCAGCGGGTCAGGTACGGCCTGCGGGGAGGGCTGTGGGGCTGCAGCCGCACCTGGGGGTGAAGGGTCACTCTCCCGCGGGGCTAAGGGCTCGGAATGAATCTTGTAGAGCAAATGGGGGTTTTTAACAGAAAAGTTAACTCAATCAGACAGCGGCTGTAGACAAGACGCAGCAGTGTGGAAAATGAGCTGAGGTGGAGGGAAATGGGGTCTTGGGGATCTCCTGGGAGGGAGACGAGGAGACAGACGTGGGCTTGAATCTGCTCCTTGGCTGGGTGAGCGCGCTGAGGCTTTGCTCCCTCAGGCGTGACCCGGGGAGGACTGCAGGAGCACGGCGCTTGCGCTGCGCGGTGTATAAAGGAGAGGCTCCCCGGTGCTGGAGCCCGCCCTCCCCCAGCCCTCCCCAGCGCTCCTCCACCCCCACCGCCAGGCCCCCTGGCCCCGGGCAGTGATAACGAGAGCGGGCATTACCGACGCCAGACCTGGGCTCCGTGCTGGCCGTCTCTCGGCCAGCCCCCGACACCCTGCGAGGTCGGTACAGTTATTGTCACTGTTCACCCGTGAGGACTCCGGCGGGGGGAGTCGGGTCACCTAACCAGGTCACACAGGTGTCACCCAGGGGGCCGGGGTTCAAACCCAGGTCCGTTTGGCTCGTTCTAACTTCACGCTTGGACTCTGTGCAAGCACTTGCCGTGCTTCCTGCGAGTCCACCATTGCAGAAAGTTTCCGAATCCCTTTCCCCCACCGGCCCCCGGGGCAGGTTGGCAGTGAAGGGCAAGAGGGTCCTGTCTGGAGCCAGCATGCACTGGTCGGTGCCGTTCGCGTCGTGCCGGGCACACCGGCCTGCGGAGCCGCGCCGCTGGCCTGCCCGCACTGGCTGCAGGCGGCCGGCAGCAGGTCCCCGGGGACAGGCCTGGGCCCACACAGCATTCCGCAGAGGGCAGGGGTCAGTTAGAGCAGGCAGCATGGCACGGGCCCGGAACCTGGCTGCAAGCCACAGGCACACGGCCCGCAGCTCCCGGGCCTCGGCGGCCAGGCTGCCGGCGCTCGCTAGTGGGGGCCGGGCCCGGGCCCGGGGGGGGGGGGCGGGGGGGCAGCCCCGGGGCGCTCGGAGAGGACGACGCATGCGCGCAAAGGCAGCTCAGCCGGGCCCTGAACGCACGGCATCTCTCAGCCAGACGTTGCCTTGTTACGTTACTGTCTAGAAACCAAAGTCAACAAACCGAGGGGACGTTTCGGTCTGACACTAGCAGATAGTGTGCGTGTGCGCTCTGTAGGGAAACAAGCAAGTTTGCTGCCGACTGCCACGATAGGATCCACCGAGCCCGAGGCTGGTTATAGCGCCCCTTTCTCGCGCGGATAGCCAAGCTTCTGTTCAGAATCCTTTCTCGCCAACTTCTATTTGGGTACCTCACCTGCAGAGCAGCTGATCCAGGCCCTCGTTTGCCCCTGGATTCGCAAAAGGCCCCGCTGGGCCCGCTGCAGCCCGACGGGCACAGCCTCCCCGCAGGGGCCCTTACCCCCATCTCACCCCCTCCCAATGCCTCCCCTGTTCCCCTCCCACCAGGGCCCTGTGCTTTGCTAGTTCAGTTAATAAATCAGTGCATGCTAAGGTGACAACTCACGAATGTGACCTAATAAACCTCTCTGAGACCGTCCAGTTTGTCCTACTTTCTCTTGTCGAATGGGGAAGGGCCCGCTGGCGGAGTGTGGCTGCCGGCACGTTCATCCGTGCAACCTGACCCCCGGCCCCTGGATGTCGGGCAGAGGGCCACGGACGTCACGCCTCCGGGGGAGCTGCTCTCTGCCCCTTCCTACGCCTGGCCTTGCTCTTTCATTTAAACAGGATCAGCTACTGATTGTACACCGACCCCCCCACCCCCGTGAAATTCTGGTCCAAATTCTGTTTTCAGCCCAGGTCTGCTCCTAATAGGGAGATTATAGCGTGGGGCACGATAGGAAGTGCTCAAACGGAAGTCTGCCGAAAGAGTGCTAGAGACGCCAACTCTGCCCCAGGTGAGTGAGTCTTGAAGAAGGAGTAGGAGCTTTTTCAGGGGAAAAACAATTTTTTAAGTGTGTGTGTGTGTGTATGTGCACACGCTGCGGGGGGGGGGTGTGTGTGTGTGTGTAATAAACAAGTAATTAACATTTAATATGCAAGAAAACTAGTGATAAATGGCCTCAAAACTCAGCGGCTTACAATAGCAAGCATTCATTTCTCACTTCCGGTCCACAGGTCGGCAAGGGCTTTGCTGGACTCGGCTGGACCTGGCTCCAGGCTGTGGGCTAGATTCAGCTGTGCTCCCCGTTACTCCAGACTTGGGGGCCAGCAGTTACTCAGAGCATGGTCTCCTCATGATAGATGGGAAAAGCACAAGAGGGGTGAACAGAAACCCACAGTGTCTCTTAAGGCCTTGGCCCGGAACTGGCACACTGTCCTTCTGTCCCTGTTCCCTTGGCCAGAGCAAGTCATTTGGCCAGGTCCAACATCAGCAGGCAGGGGGTGAGTTTGGAGAAAGAGCGTGGGACTGTTAGTGAAGGGCTTGGCTTTCTTGCTTATCCTGTAGGCATAAAACACATTCAGGGCTATGGACCTGCTTGGCCTGTGGCTCCCTCCACCCCACCTGCCCCAGGGCACACAGGGGCTGCATGGAAACTGCCACTTGCTGCCAAGGACAGAGCAGAAGAGCTTCGGGACAGGCCCGGGCTGATTGCCAATGTCACCCTGGGTATGCATGTGTCAACACGTACACTTAGCTCTGAGGGACCAGGCTTGCAAAGAAAATTGAGTCCTCTGAAAGCATTTGGTAACTAAAGGGCAAACACCTTAAAGCACAAGACTCTTGCTACAAAGAGAAATGGTTAGTTAGAAAGAGGCTGAAATATTTAGAGTCAAAGCCATTGCCACTAATTATTAGCATATTGCTAAACCCAAGGCTCTGTTCCCAGATCTATAAAATGCTTCTATTAATTCTCATACTTCACAGAATTTGTAAGACTCTGATAAAATAATATATGCAAAACCTCTAGATCATTATATAAATGCAAGCTGCCATATCCCCAAGGTAGCGGAAGCAAAAAAAATAGCTACCCATCCAATGAACCAAACACTGTCTTTCCTGGGTGGACCCTGGTGCCAGCAGACGTGGTGGAATGAGAGAAAACACATACCCCCTAAATGCCCGTTGGAGACCCGGAGAGGAAGGCAGTGCCAGTCTTTTTAACGGAGCACATGCTTAATGGAGCAAACAGCACGATAGACTGACCCAGTGGCCAAGAAATGATGTAGTGATAAAACTGACAGATACAGCTTCCACTCCTGTTACGTCATTTCAACAGATAGGAAGCATTGCCATGAACTCACCCCTGAAGGCCTCCCTTGGAATCAGATGAAACTTAATATTTACTCTTCCGAGCACTCGAGAAATGAGTGAGAATGGAAGACCTTCAACTGCTTTGGCAGAGAATCTAGAAGAGGGGAAATGAAGATAGGCAGAAAAGAGTGACAGGAGATAAATCAGTGCCTTAGAAATGTAAAAAATTGGAGGAGGTGCTGATTTCAACTAAAAATAATCCTTGGAAATCAGACACCCTGAAGTGGAATTTGTTTGTATATTTTGTACCTGACAAGAGTCAGAGCCGCTGGAGCATCCACAGTGGACACAGCTGGGAGAAGATTTGATTCTGGATCTAACAGTGTGGGGCGGACCCGAAGCGGCTTCATCTGGAGACCAGACATAGGCTGGAAGCCAACTTTGTAAAGGGAAACCAATAAAAGTCAGCTGGATTTTATTGCCAGGCTTTGTGCACTGTTCATGAGGCCTGCCCGATCCACAGGGACAGCAGGAACAGAGGACTGACTTATAAAGCGTGTCTTTTGAAGATCCATCCATCATCCCAGGGAGGCCAGCCTTGAAGAAGTTCCGATATGCTCTTGGCCAGTTCACTATGTAAGATATGGGTTGCCAAGACTATCTGAACAAAAGTGGGGAAATAGATTTCCAGCGTTTGTATTTTGATGGCTTAATGGGACTCATAGGGTGGGCAAATACACTCTAAAGAAGGCCAACGACCAATTTTCCCTTATGTTATCAGCAAAGTGGGAAGTATGCTAAGCATTGAAGCTCTTTATATTTATCTGGACTGTATGAAATTACTGTGCTAAACTGGTTTGCTTTTTTATAAGGCCCAAAGGAATAGATATTTATCTTTATCTGACTCATTTCCACAAAGATTACTTGGGATAAGAAGTTAATTTATGTATTCACATTTGATAAAATGAGATATGTGTAAAAAGTAAGGAAATGGGGGAAAGTTGCAAAGGTTTTCATTTAGTTCCGGCACGATCTCTACAGAGTCACATTCTCTAGTGTTTAGATCAAATTTTGCATGTGGTAGTCATATGTGTCAAACAGCAAGACATGGCAGTTTTATAGATAATGACTGAGTGGGACCAGCCGTGGCTCTGGAGAAGAGATTACAACACTGAGATTCTGTAATATGTCAATGGAACCACAGCCTTGTTTTCTCTTCAGGAGAAAGCTTCTTGGGATAAGGTATTGTATGTCCAGGTTTCCCCTGCTATCTGAAAGTAGAGCATTCTTATGAAACCTTTCATAAGCTGAAATAACATAAAGCAAAGAATTAATTTATATGGGAACAATTTTTGAGTGTTCCCACACCCAAAAAAATAACCTACCAAAATAAATTGAGATAAAGCACAGATGCTCACAGACACAATTCAAAGCTACAGTGGCTTGATGATGCTGAGTGTAGTGCCCAGGGAAGGAGCTTGTGGGCGCCACTCTCACCGCTCTGGGTGTGCACTGCCTCTATAAGGGCTGCCAGCAAAACAAATACTGAATAGTATTTTTGCTTTATGCTTTTTTTTGGATGACTGGTCTGCCATGTCTCAATCAGGATGTATATATGTATGTATACCTGCCCAAACACTGCATGAAATTCTAATTTAGATAATAATAATCCTCTTATAAAAATGTAAATACTTTCAAGAAGGCTAAGGGTATCATCATTCACAGAAAAATGAATTAACTGGCTCAGGTTACTTTCCTTCTATTTTCCAGCTGAATGTAAGTGTAGGGTGGAAGAGGGAACCAGGAGATAGACAAAGGATGTAGGTTGGGGAAGATGCTGTGTAGGTCAGGGTCCCTGGAAGCAGTGCCTGAGATGTGGATTCTAGTGCGAGTGATTTGTTGAGAGCTCTCCTGTGAATCCTGTAAGGACATGTGAGGAGCAGGGGAGGGCTCAGTAAGGAGCAAGTTCAGCCGACATCTACCCTCAGCCTGGTCCCATGGAGAGCTCTGGAGTATGGATGGCATCACAGAGCCCAGCCTTGTCTGTGACAAGGAGCCCAGACTTTGTACCCAGCATCGTCAGTCACTGGCTGAGGGCCACCCTGGGGGGAGGGCAAAATCTCCCAGGTATTTCAGGGCCAAGCAGCTCCCACTGACCAAGGGCAATTGTCAGAGAAGGGGGCAGCTGTGAGCCTGTTGCAGCCAGTGCTCATAGCAGCTTGGGGGTGGGTGCACTAGCCAGTACAGGGGATCTGGGCAGGGCACCCACAGCCTTTACTGGAGATGCCAGAACATACCCCAAACAGTCCCTGTTTGCAATGCACAAAAAGAGAGAAACAAAAACTGTCTTCCTTCACCCCTGTCTCCACCCTCCTGGTACCATGATTCAGTACACAGCTAGCCCTATATTTCAGTGATTTTAGGAGTTAGTGCTGGATTTTGTGGACTACTTCAAGAACTTCTCAAGTTATAGAATTTCTTTAATGAGAAGTTATAATAACTTATTGAGACAAATGGACTACATTTTTGGAACTGAATTATTCTTAGAAAATCTAGAACATGTGGTCATCCTACATGGAGTTTACTAACGTAGTCAGATGGAATTACAAAAGCATTCTTCTGACATGCAGACAACGCTGTGGAATTGTTACTCTGTTACATGAAATAGACACATAAGAAGTAAAGAGTTTATATAAATACAATTGACATTACTTTTATGAAACTAAATAAAAATTTTAGGGGTTTTCTCACTCTTTTCTTCAATATTTATAGCCAGTGCCAATATTAATAATTACCCTAATGTTCCCAAAGCCACATCATTGCCGCTTTCACATGGGAAATACAAAGGATTTGGATTTACTTTTCCCCCACCCATGCCTCACTTTCTCCCTCTCCAGTGTCACAGTGCACTCCACGCCCACTGGATTGGAGTCATTGCTGAACTGGCGTTCTAGGATGCTAACCTCAATACTGAGACTGTTATAGAAATGTTCATACATAACTTGTCAAAGAAAAACAGCAAAAACAACTATTAACAAACCTAAAAGGAGAAATCAACAACAACACAATAATAGTAGGGGATCTTAACACCCCACTTACAGCAATGGATAGATCATCCAGACAAAAAGTTAATAAAGAAATATTAGACTTAAATGAAAAACTGGACGAGATGGACCTAGTAGACATATACAGAGCACTCCACCCAAAAACAGCTGACTACACATTCTTCTCAAGCGCGCATGGAATATTCTCTAGGATAGACCATATGTTGGGAAACAAAGCAAGCCTCAATAAATTTAAGAAGATTGAAATCATAACAAGCATCTTTTCAGACCATAAGGCTATGAAACTGGAAATGAACCAGGAAAAAAAAACTGGGAAAGTGACAAAAATGTGGAGATTAAACAACATGCTACTGAACAACCAATGGATCATTGATGAAATTAAAGGAGAAATCAAAAACTATCTGGAAACAAACGAAAATGATAACATGCCATATCAAACCATATGGGACGCAGCAAAAGCGGTCCTGAGAGGGAAACTCATAGCGATACAAGCCCACCTTAACAAACAAGAAAAAGCCCTAATAGGCAACCTTAAATTACACCTAACAGAACTAGAAAAAGAAGAACAAACAAAGCCCAAAGCCAGCAGAAGGAGAGAAATAATAAAAATCAGAGCAGAAATAAATGATATTGAGACCAAAAAAACAGTAGAAAGGATTAATGAAACAAAGAGTTGGTTCTTCGAGAAGATAAACAAAATAGACAAACCCTTAGCCAGGCTAACTAAGAAAAAAAGAGAAAAGGCTCAAGTAAATAAAATTAGAAATGAAAGAGGAGAAATTACAACGGATACCATGGAAATACAGAGGATTATAAGAGAATACTATGAGAAATTATATGCCGACAAATTGGACAATCTAGAAGAAATGGATAAATTCTTAGACTTATACAACCTCCCAAAATTGAACCAAGAAGAAATGGAGAATCTGAATAGACCAATCACAAGTAAAGAGATTGAAATAGTAATCAAAAACCTCCCAAAAAATAAAAGTCCAGGACCAGATGGCTTCTCCAGTGAATTTTACCAAACATTCAAAGAAGATTTAATACCCATCCTCCTCAAACTATTCCAAAAAATAGAGGAAGATGGAACACTTCCTGAATCATTCTATGAGGCCAACATCACCCTGATACCAAAACCAGACAAAGACAATACAAAGAAAGAAAATTACAGGCCAATATCGCTGATGAACATTGATGCAAAAATCCTCAACAAAATATTGGCAAACCGAATACAACAATATATTAAAAAGATCATACACCATGATCAAGTGGGATTTATACCAGAGACGCAGGGATGGTTCAACATCCGCAAATCAATCAACGTGATACATCACATCAACAAAACAAAGAATAAAAACCACATGATCGTCTCAATAGACGCAGAGAAGGCATTTGACAAGATACAACATCCATTTATGATAAAAACTCTCAATAAAATGGGAATAGAAGGAAAGTACCTCAACATAATAAAGGCCATATATGACAAACCCACAGCTAACATCATACTCAACGGGGAAAGACTGAAAGCCATTCCTCTGAGAACAGGAACGAGGCAGGGCTGCCCACTCTCACCACTCCTGTTCAACATAGTACTGGAGGTTTTGGCCAGAGCAATTAGGCAAGAAAAAGGAATAAAAGGAATCCAAATAGGTAACGAAGAAGTGAAACTCTCACTATTTGCAGATGACATGATTGTATATATAGAAAACCCTAAAGAATCTGTTGGAAAACTGTTAGAAACAATCAACAACTACAGCAAAGTTGCAGGGTACAAAATCAATCTACAAAAATCAGTTGCATTTCTATATGCTAATAATGAACTAACAGAAAGAGAGCTCAAAAAGATAATACCATTTACAATTGCATCAAAAAGAATAAAATACCTAGGAATAAATCTTACCAAGGAGGTGAAGGACCTATACAATGAGAACTACAAGACATTATTGAAAGAAATCCATGATGACATAAAGAAATGGAAAGATATCCCATGCACGTGGATTGGAAGAATAAACATAGTTAAAATGTCTATATTACCTAAAGCAATCTACAGATTCAATGCAATCCCAATCAGAATCCCAATGACATTCTTCACAGAAATAGAAAAAAGAATACTAAAATTTATATGGGGCAACAAAAGACCCCGAATAGCTAAAGAAATCCTAAAGAAAAAGAACAAAGCAGGAGGCATCACAATTCCTGACTTCAAAACATACTACAAAGCAATAGTAATCAAAACAGCATGGTACTGGTACAAAAACAGACACACAGATCCATGGAACAGAATTGAAAGCCCAGAAATAAAACCACACATATACGGACAGCTAATTTTCGACAAAGGTGCTAAGGACGTGCAATGGAGAAAGGAAAGTCTCTTCAATAAATGGTGTTGGGAAAACTGGACATCCACATGCAAAAGAATGAAAGTGGACCATGTGCTATCGCCATTCACAAAAATTAACTCAAAATGGATCAAAGACCTGAAGGTGAGACCTGAAACTATAAAACTCATAGAAGAAAATATAGGCAACACACTATTTGACATTGGGTTTAAAGGAATCTTTTCGGATGACATGCCTACCCAGACTAGGGAAACTAAAGAAAAAATAAACAAGTGGGACTTTATCAGACTAAAGAGCTTTTATAAGACAAATGAAACCAGAATCAAGATGAACAAACAACCAACCAGCTGGGAGAGAATATTTGCAAAACATACATCTGACAAGGGGTTGATCTCCATAATATATAAAGAACTCACACAATTGAACAACAAAAAAACAAACAACCCGATCAAAAAACGGGCAGAGGAAATGAACAGACACTTCTCCAAGGAAGATATACAGATGGCCAATAGGCACATGAAAAGATGCTCAACATCACTAATCATCAGGGAAATGCAAATCAAAACAACACTAAGATACCACCTCACGCCCGTTAGAATGGCTATAATCACCAAGACAAAAAACAACAAATGTTGGAGAGGATGTGGAGAAACAGGAACCCTCATACACAGCTGGTGGGAATGCAAATTGGTGCAGCCTCTATGGAAAACGGTATGGAGATTCCTCAAAGAATTAAAAATAGAGATGCCCTATGATCCAGCCATCCCACTACTGGGAATCTATCCAACACACCTGAAATCAACAATCCAAAGAGGCTTATGCACCCCTATGTTCATTGCAGCATTATTCACCATAGCCAAGAAGTGGAAGCAACCTAAGTGTCCCTCGACTGACGATTGGATTAAGAAAATGTGGTATATATATACAATGGAATACTACTCAGCCATAAAAAAAGACAAAATCGTCCCATTTGCAACAACATGGATGGGCCTGGAGCGTATTATGTTAAGTGAAATAAGCCAGAAAGAGAAAGACAAACACTGTATGATCTCACTCATATGTGGAATATAAACCAACACATGGACAGAGAAAACTGGACTGTGGTTACCCGGGAAGTGGGGGTGGGGGGTGGGCACAAGGGGTGAAGGGAGTCATATACGGGGTGATGGACAAACAAAATGTACAACCCAAAATTTCACAATGTTAGAAACCATTAAAATATCAATAAAAAAAAAAAAAAAAAACAGCACTCCTTTCTTTATTGGTTCTCTAAGATCCTTCCCTTCTCAATCTTATGAGAAAGTGAAAACATTGTACAAGTTCTATCCTTTGGACAATAAGGAATGACTTTTTTTCTTTTAATATCAGAATTGTTTCAAAGGCGTTCATTAAAGGCTAAACGACAAAATGGACCAGTAAGGAAACAGCCTCTCATGAACGGGGGAATCTTACTTCAATGACTGGCAGGAGGTTGGATGGTATTGCTTTTCTTTTATTGGTACACGGGTCAAGCTCTCATTACCTACAGTTTTTAATTTGCTCAGTTCCTGTGCTCTAGGATGGTTTCCTCCAACACCCAAACAATAAAAATTGCCTCGAATTTTGTTGATGCATTTTCCATACAAAGTATCCGTGTAGTTGTGCTTTTCCCTCCTTGCTGACCTCTCCAAGTACGAGTGTTTTGTCAGGAGACCCACCAACCTGCTCAAGTAAAATTCAAATTGGAATTTGAACAGGAAGAAGAAAATGCCTAAAGGAAAGTCTAAAATGTTATTCTGTGGAGAATAGAGGAGGTGACAAGTAGAGGAAGGGTGAGATAATTCTTAGGAGCAAATGTGAGGAGGGAAAGTGGGCATAATTCTTAGGATTTCACACGTGCATATGCCAGTACTCACAATGTGATTAATAAATGTGGACCTAAATTTTGTACTTGAAATAGATACAAGACCAAAGAGACCATAACAACATTGAAACTTATAAAAGTAAGGTCAATTAAGAGGAAGATGGAGGCATTTAAAGAAACCAATGTGGCAGCACAAGAAAATCTCTGATTAGATTATATTTAAAATATGAATAAAGTGAGCGAGGACAAATAGAAAATTAGCATGATCCCATAAGAGTAGGTAGGCTCAAGTCCAGTATGAAATGATCTTGGAAAAACGTTGAGAGCAGCAGAAAATATTGTTTGATCTTGTTCTAAGACTTGTGCTCTCATCACTTACTGAACTTCTCAGTGCCTCAGTTTCCCCTTCTGAAAAAATCATAATACCTATCTTATGGGGTTTCCAAAAGGATTAAATAAGTAATATATGTAAAACACTAAGAACAATGCCTGACGTAAAATAAAGGTTCAATCAGTGTTATTATTAGCTATTATTGGCACTCTGCGTGTGATCCGCATCCAGCTTGTTGCTGTTCTCTTATTTGTTTATATTCCATGATAAATGACTTTCTTCATTGGCTAGAAGTTTACACTAGATGACCTCTAAAGGCCTTCTCCAACTTTCAGTATTCTGTAAATGGTTTCATGGCATCTTTCTATAAATTCTGTCTCTCGAGCAAGATTATTTGTTCCTTAAGGTCACAGCTCTGTGTTTAGTTTGTTGGATCCCCAAAATGCCTGGCACAAGGCTGGGCACACAGCAGATATGCATCAAAGAGTGATTTGAGACCATAATTACTGAAGTCCATGTGTAAGTCCACATCTGAAGAAGGTAAGTAGAGAGCTATGTC
The DNA here is from genome assembly GCF_020826845.1 of Diceros bicornis minor. Lineage (NCBI taxonomy): Eukaryota > Metazoa > Chordata > Mammalia > Perissodactyla > Rhinocerotidae > Diceros > Diceros bicornis. Next base: position 8,219,343 of record NC_080779.1, read on the forward strand.
CATTAAAATAATTTATTAAAAATAATTCCTGGAGCCAGCCTGGTGGCTTAGCGGTTAGGTTCGTGCACTCCGCTTTGGCGGTCCTGGGTTCGCGGGTTTGGATCCCTGGTGCGAACCGGTGCACCGCTTATCAAGCCGTGCTGTGGCAGCGTCCCATATAAAGTAGAGGAAGATGGGCATGGATGTTAGCCCAGGGCAGATCTTCCTCAGCAAAAAGAGGAGGATCGGCAATGGATGTTAGCTCAGGGCTAATCTTCCTCAAAAAAAAATAAAAAATAAAAACAATAATTCCTACGTGGGTCAGAAAAATCTCTATCATGAGGATGGTGTGAGTACTTTACGTGAATGATATCATTTAATCATCTAACAAATTTAAGGGTAAAATATCATTATCCCCATTTACCAATTAATAAAGTTGAGGCTCACAAAGATTAGGTAGTTTGTCCAAATGCTCACAGCTGGTGTGAAATGAAAATGAAATCAGATCTCAGGCCTGTCTGATGACGAGCCCATGTTTTTACCCACTACCTTACACTCTATCAATTTAGAATGTGGTAAAAACATGCAGATTGGTATAATCCCTAGTCTCGAGTACAAAGAAATCAGAGACATAGGAAAAAATATCACTCTGTTATTTTATGTTAATAAAAATAAAACTGATGCTTGAGAGTTCTGGTATCTTATTTCAGGCTGCTAATGCTCATGGGGATGTGGTCGGTTTTCCTCCAGATCATGGACAAGCCTTGTAACTGTCTGAACTTGAGCTTGTTGACTCTGTTGCTGAGGTCAGTAGGCATGAAGGGATTCAAACTGTGGCACTGCAATTTCAGGGACTCCAAACAGACCTCGAAATCTGAGCCAAGATCAGAAAGGATCTCATTAACACATGTAGCCTCAGCAAAGAATATAGGGCAATAAAGTAAATTGGTACATTGTGTGATGCTGACTATAAGCACAAAGAAGGCTAGGGTCTTCAGAATTTGCTGATTCTTGTATTGCCTTGGCTCCCCAACTTGACGGGGAAGCTCTATGAAGGTGTAAGCACTAACTCTTCAGTGTCTCCCTGGCACTCAACTGGGCACATGGGCATTCCTTATATACTTTCCAATCAATTGATTCAGGTGTGAAAGAATAGCCGAGATGAAGATGGAAATGTTCTAATACACATCCAATCCTCTGGTCTTCTTTTGCCCTAGAGAACAGTGGTTCTCAAAGTGTGGACCACAGGCCCCTGAGGATCCCCAGGACCCTTTCAAGGGGTCCTCAAGGTCAAAATTGTTTTTATAATAATACTAAAATGTTATTGCAAAAGCAAGAGTGGCTAAAACTGCTGGCACCTTAGCGCAAACCAAGGCAGTAATATCCAACCACACTCGCAGTCGCTCTGTTCTTCACTTCTCTTCACGTATTCTGTTTGGAGTCACAGAAGAAACAAACACACCAAGAATTTCACTTAAAAACATCCTCCTTAAGTCAGTAAAAAGTATTAATTGTATAAAATATGGACTCTCGAATACACTTCTTTTTAATACTCTGTGTGATGGAATGGGAATTGTGCAAAATCACCCCTGTGGCCTATTGAAGCAAGACGGTTTTCTTTCTCAAGGAAAAAGCGCTTGTGGGATTATGTGAATTACAAGCTGAACTAGCCACTTTTTCAGAAACACCATGTTTACTGGAAAGAACATCAGACAAACTATGGTTGTTCACACTGGGCATTGGGCAGACATTTCTTGAAAAATGCACTGAATAAACCTATCAATTTAAGGAAAACTATTGAGAGCGTTTGTAGCCAATGATAAAATTTTAAATTTCAAGCAAAAATTAGAGTTTTGTGAAGCTTGTATCCATGACCATTAGCTTGATAGCTTCCAAATAAGGATGTTTCTGATGAGATCAGTGGTGCTATTAGCAAATGTGATTTTTTATATGGTATAATTATCATTTTTTGATATTGTATATATCTTCATACCACAGTGAACGAATATTTTTCCAAATGGCCAACATTTGGAAGTAAGGAATCATGCATGACCAAAAGATCTATTCAAAGTGCGAGATACACCAATGGGTTTTAATGTAATAGAGTACAAAAAGTTCATGAACGTGATTTCCACTTCCATTGCAACTAATATTACAAAGCTGACACTTGTCGTGTTCATGTAGAATCAAAGCATATTATCCACAATTATCTGAAAAGACTGATAAAATACTCCTCCCTTTTCCAACTAAATGTATGTGTGAGCCCAGAGTTTTTTCATTCACTACAACCAAAACAGCATATCACAACAGACTAAATGAGAAGCAGGTAGGAGAATCTAGCTGTCTTCTATTAAGTCAGACATCAAAAAAAATGGAGAACAATGCCATTCTTCCAACTAAATATTTTTGTTTTGAAGAATATATTTATTTTTCATAAAAATATTTTTGTAAAGTAAACATGTAATGGGTTTAATATTTTAAATGAATTAATATTCTTTTAAAACATCTGTCAGTTTAAATATCAAATACATTAAATATAAATAGATTTAAAGCATACAAATTCAAGCTATTTGAGTCTTCAATAATTTTTAAGAGCATAAAGAGGTTTTGAGGCCAAAAGTTTTGAGAACTGTTGCCCGAGAAGTTTAGCTTTGCTTCTTGACATGACAGAATTTTCTAGAAACCATTTATGGGCAAAGCCCTCCAAGGTCCTAGTTTCCTCTTCTCTGGAAGAGATCGAAAGAGTTAGTCACACTAGTGGTGCACCCAGGTGTGCTGTGTATGTGTGGCCATGTCACCAACTGACAACAATGGAAGGCTCGGCATCTAGATCTGCACCCTCGAGGGTGGATGCTTACAAGCCACCTTGATACAGAGGCTTCCAAAGACAGAAGACTTCAGAGTGCGAGGATCTCACACAGATTCACTTGGGGCCCCATGTGACACCCCCCTAGGGTGGACAGACAGGTAACAGCACTGGTGGGGTTTGAATCCTGCTTCTGCTGTGTCTACCTGTGCAATTTTGGACAAGGTACCTAACCTCTCGGAGCCTCATGTCCTCAGCTAGACTATGGAGATGATAGTACCCACCCTCATTGGCTGTGAAACAAGGCTTTGCCCCAGAAAAATCTCCCCTTTTCATTAGAGGTGACTTGAAACCATTAGTTATTTACTTCCCCTTCCTTGGTCTTTATGATTCAAGGAGCGCATGCCCCCAAAATGTCCTTCTTAAAGCCAAAATGCCCATAGCAAACTGAAGAAAAGCAGTTCTCCAAGAAAGTGACATAAAATATCATCAATCAGTCAAAACACAGGGGTGAGGGCCAGCCTGGCGGTGTAGTGGTTAAGTTCACATGCTCCACTTTGGCGGTTTGCAGGTTCAGATCCTGGGTATGGACCTACACACCATTCATCAAGCCTTTCTGTGGCGGCGTCCCACATACAAAAAATAGACTAAGATTGGCATAGCTGTTAGCTCAGGGACAATCTTCCTCAAGAAAAAAGAGGAAGATTGGCAACAGATGTTAGCTCAGGGCCAATCTTCCTCACCAAAACAAAACACGTGGATGATGGATATGTTTATGCAAAGAATGTTTAGTATTGGAAGAACTGCATCACAGTAAAACATATTTCAGAAAACAAAAAGCGTACATCCCTGGGTCCTGATAGTTATGCACTACCACACTCCCCAAAGACTCCCCAGGGTGAGAGCTCACCAGGTTCTCTGCCTCAGCCTAAAATATTGGCTCCTTTTTCTCACCAGCAAATGACTAAGGCCTGCGCTCTCCTGTAGTTTGGAGAGTTATGCCTTTTTGCCTTTGAAATGCCAGCTGGCTAATGAGAACAAGGGCTCTGGGGAAGAGAGCCCGTCTCCAGCCCAAATAACTAAAGGGGAAGAAAAGAATAATAGAGAACAATAGGAATAGCAGCAGCTTACTACCAAACATGTCTCCTGCAGGTGTTCTCTTATGGCCCAGGGGACACTTAGGCAGCATGATGACAATGCATGTTAGGGTAGGACACTCCAGAATTACAGGTTAATGTTCACTCCAAACTAGACTCAGCTGGCCCAAATGTTCATTTGTTCTTTGTAAGCATTCACCCTTCACCTTTGTGAAAAGCCTTAGGGTACATTAGTTCACCATTTAATTTCAGCACCTAGAACAGTGCCTGCAACATAGAAGTTCAATAGATATTTGTTAAATGTCTGGATGATTTGTACCCACTAAAAGAAAACAGTACAATTATCCAATAAACTTTATTTCCATATCTAGGCATTTAGGCACTAATTTCTGGCTTAACTATTTTTAAAAGGTATAAAATATTCATAAGGAACTTGTCATATGCCTAGTCCAAGTTAAATATAACACCCAATCCTTGGGCTGAAGGAGCTTCCAGAGTGGCTCTACCATTTTACATTACACTAAAAATGTATAAAAGATCCAGTTTCTCCACATCCTCACCAGCATTTGGTGTTGTCATTATTTTTTTATTTCAGTTTCCACATGTTCAATGCTAGCAAAAAGAAATACAATTGTAATTGTATGTTGATATGGTAAACTGAAACCTTGCTAAACTCACTTATTTGTTATAGGAATTTGTTTGGTGAGAGAGGACATCCTTGCCTTGTACCTGATCTTGCGGGGATCACAATCAGTCTTTCTCCATGAAGAACAATGTTAGCTCTAGGGTTTTTATAGATGTTCTTTATCAAGTTGAGGAAATTTCCCTCTATTAATAGTTTTCTGAGAATTCTTATCCTGAATAGGTGTTGGATTTTGTTGAATTCTTTTTCTGTATCAATTAAAGTGATTAAATGACTTTTTTCTTTAGCTTGTTAATTTGATGGATTACATTGATTGATTTTCAAATGTTGAACCTGCCTTCTACCCTTGGAAAAATTCCACTTGATCATGATACATAATTCTTTTTATATATTGTGAATTCTATATACTAATATTTTGTTAAAATTTTTATGTCTATATTCATGAGGTATGTTGGTCTAAAGTTTTCTTTTTTCCTTTCTTAATTTCTTTTTTTTTTTTTTGTAATATCTGTGTCTGGTTTTAGTATCGGAATAAGACTGGCTTCATAAAATGAATTGGGAAGTGTTCCCACCTCTTGTATTTCTGGAAAAGATTGTGCAGAATTGTGTTAATTCTTTTTTTAACATTTGGTAGAATTCTCCAGTGAAACCATCCGGGCCTATAGATTTTGGAGGCGTGTAAATTACAAACTCAATTTTCTTAATAGTGGTAGGGCTGTTCAAATTATCTACTTCATATTGGGTGAGTTGGGGTAGTTTGTGCATACTGAGAAATTAGTCCATTTCTTCTAAGTTGTTAAATTTTTGTGTGGAGAGTTGTTTGTAGTGTTCCCTTATTATCCTTTTGATGTCTGCAGTGTCTGTAATGATACCTCTGCTTCATTCCTGACATTAGTAATTGTGTCTTCTCTCTTTTTGTCCTTGTCAATCTTGCTAGAAGTTTGTCCATTTTATTGATCTTTTCAAAGAGTGAGATATTTGTTTCGTTGATTTTTTGTTATTGTTTCTGTTTTCAATTTAATTGATTTCCGCCCTTATCTTTATTTTTTCCTTTCTTCCTCTTGCTTTGGGTTTATTTGGCTCTTCCTTTTCTAATCTATTGAAGTGGGAACTTAGATTATTCATTTGAGATTGTTCTTCTTTTCTTTTCTGATGTATGCATCTATTGCTATAAGTTTCCCTCTCATCACTGCTTTAGCTTTGTCCCACAAATTTTGACATGTTGTATTTTCATTTTGATCCAGTTCAATGTATTTTTATTTCTCTCAAGACTTACTCTTTGACTCAGTGATTATTAAGAAGTATCATGTTTAGTTGCCATGTTTTGGGAGATTTCTCTGTTATATATCTATAATTGGTTTCTAGTTTGACTCCATTGTAGTCAGAGAACATACTCTATATTATTTCAATTATTTTAAATTAGTTAAGATTTGTTTTATGGCCCAGGATATGGTCTGTCTTGGCATATCTTCTATGGATACTTTAAAAAATGTATCCTGCCGTTGGCAGGTAGAGTGTTCTCTAAATGTCAAATAGATCCTATTGGTTGATGGTGTTGTTCAGTTCGTCTATAGCCTGGCTGGTTTTCTGTCTAGTTGTTCTTTCAGTTGTTGAGAGAGGGGTATTTAATTCTCCAACTATAATTGTGGATTTGTCTATTTCTCTTTTCAATTCTACCTATTTTGGCTTCACATATTTTGCAGCACTGTTGTTTGATGCATGCACACTTAAGATTACTGTGTATTCTTGGTGGACTTACCCTTTTATCGTGATCCCTTTATCTCCCTGTTCCTCAAAATTTTCTTTGCTCTGAAGTCTGCATTATCTAATATTAATACAGCCACTTCTGCTTTTTTTAAAACTGGTGTTTGCATCGGACATCTTTCCCCATCTTTTTACTTTGCTTAGTTGCTCCTTTCTTGGTCCTTTGGCTAGAGAGAGCAGGCTTTTCTTGGGGCTTTTTTGTCCTCACCCATCATTGTTTCTGGGTTGCCAGCTTCTCTAGCACCTTCTTGGGGTATATGAAGCCAAAAGAAAACTGAAGAACTCACTCTGTGTTGTTCCTCAGGCTCCAAGGTTTCCACTAGGAGTGAGGTAAGACTGAGTAGCCCAGAGACGTCACCTAGCCCTACCCCAGGAACAGATCATGAGTTGCCCCACTGCAGACAAAACAACTGTGAGGGCCCACAGGGCGTGCAGCAATCAGATGGAAAAATGCATCCCCCAGCAGTCAGAGCAGAACAAGAGCACCCAGCGATTCCAGCACCCTGGCTTCCCTCAATGCCATGAGGTTGCTACATAAGCCACCTCCCCCTCTCCCATAGAGCAGCAGAAGAGGAAGTGGGAAACTATATGAGAGAATGTGAATTTTACAAAGAGAGATTAAATAGACTGATTAAATGGACTTCCTAAGTGGACTGATTAAAATATTGAATCAGACTAAGCTTTTAATTCAATTGGATGTTGAAATAACCGCATCTCACTAACTGTGGGTAGGAATGCAGATGAAAGCCAGATTCAATGTAGGCAAATTAAAGACATCATAGTTTTTGGAACATCCCAGATCAGAATCATACTTTCTAGGTGTTTATTGTCTGGTGAGCATGGGAGCCTAGGTTGTGGTACAAATTCTGTCTTATGTATTTCCTGTAATAGTTTTGTGGTTTTACTTCCATTTGTCTTTTTCATGGGTAGTTCCCATTCTTATCTTTTTCTTTTTTTTTTTAATTCTGAGCACTTAGATTCTTCATAGTCTCCCCTAATTTCTTTTAACTATAAGAGTATGGTGATGACATCTTGCGAAATGTTTCACATATTAGATCCCTTAAACCATGGTTTAAGGTTCCATTAAACCATAAAAATGTCTTTTATTTCCAAGCAAAGTGGACTCAGAAGTTTCCAATATTTCGGCTGTGTCAAGGAGTAGAAACAAGAGTTATTTTGATTGAATTTCAATTCAACAAGTCTTTAAGAACCAATGTGGCAGGCACTGAGCCAAATGCTTCCCCTATTATCTCATCTCAGTATCATAATAGCCCTGTGACAACTGTGTTATCAACCCAAATTTCAGAGGAAGAAAATGAGACGTGAATGGACACACTCCAGGTCGCCCAGCAGGTGTGTGGCTGAGCTGGACACCTTGCAAGTCCAGGCCTCTCCCTACCCTCCACTCTTCTTGGGACAATTCAGAAAAGGCTTTCTCTGTGTTCCCAGATATCACGTCCTCCCCTTCTGTTTCCATTTCAGAACCCTCAAGAGTATAGAATTGACAAGAAAAGCGCCTCCCCAGGATGGGAGCCAGTAGCTATTCTCAGTGCTGTTCTGTTGGCCAGGCTGACGTTGGCAAGACTGTTCATATGCTCCTATCTTCCCAAGCTGAAGCAATAACGGAAGACACTATCTTTGAGATGCTTTCTTTTGGGTTCTTGATAACACCCTTAAATCAGCTATTTTATGTGTTTTTCACGTGATACTTTCTCATCTTTTTTCTATTAAAAATATATTCATAATATAAGAGATGATGTTGAATTATTTAATTTGCTTGACCATCTCATCGCTGATTTTAAAGTTATTAAGAACGTGCCTGGTTTTTTTTACTTTTCTTATGTATCTAAACCTCCAAACGAAGAAATAGAATCATTCGCATTGTGATCTCTAAGACATAATGGGGCATTAAAATACCCTTTTTGGATTTTAGGGTGTTTATCACTTGGCTGGGGAGAGAATGGGCAGAAGTGAACCGCAATTACTTTATCATGGTGTAAAATTTGTCTGATGTTTATTTGAGATAAGGTCAAAGAAATATTATTCCTCGGGAAGAGAGCTTATGTGTGTGTGTGTGTGTGTGTGTGAGAGAGAGAGAGAGAGAGAGAGAGAAAGGGAGGGAGGGAGAGAAAGATCTTAAATGGGAGATTGGAAGGGAATTCTAGAGATACTGCAAACAGTTGACAAAAATATTAGATTGAACCACGTTAAATTCCCAATATTCTACCATGTTGACCTTCAAAAATGACAATTTTATATGATTCAGCACAATTGCACTGAAAGTGAAATAGGTCCGAAGTGGGCAGGAGAAGAGGGCAGAGGAGTAGGGAGGACAGGGCTTACAAAGTCGTAATTATTGATGGTCACTCCCCTCAACAGCGCTTGGGCCGAGCAGGGGATTATGTACTCACAGTAACAGTAAAGTCAGTTCCGAAATTTTCTGGGGACTTATTCAGGAAATACAAGGGGAATGAAGATACAAAAGAGTTTCAGGAGAGTCATTTACTCCTGAAATTGTAAGGTGGATCCAGGGCTCAGTTGGAAAAGGTCCCCATGTATCCAGTGACTTTTGGGGTTGAGAGAACTATCTAAACCTCAAGGATCGAATTATGATGAAGGAAGAACCCATCCCCAAGAGGGTCCAGTAGACAGTGAAGATAAAGGGTGCCTTTGAGATCAAACACACACACACACACAAACTCACACCCCAAATGTCCTGGATAGCATGTAACTGGAGCCACGTAGTTTACCCATTACGTAAACTGTGTCTCAAGATTCCCTCACTCCAGTCAAAGGCCTGATTGTGTGTGTGCTGGGTATCAGTGGACAGGATAATTCAAACAGAAGGGCAAGTGGAAGGTGACAGAGCAGAAATCAGGGCTGTGGGCTTTGAAAAAGATCTCCTTACCTTCTCCTCACATCCCCATAGCCATAGGCATGATGGTAGCAGGGAGTGTCATGCCTGAGAAAAGGCCATGGAAATTTCCACCTCCTGAGATCCACTCCTCACCTGATTCAAAATTAGATGGTTATACAGATACGGGTCAAATCTGCTAGTTGGATCCTAACTCATCACTCCTGAGAATTAAACTAGACAGAACTTCAAACTGTGGGCACAAAGAGTACAGACAGATGGCCTCAGACTTGCTCAAAATATCTTCCCCAGGGCCCCTCATTAGGTAGCAGGCTGCCCTTTCCAAGAATGTGTTTATCAAAAAGGCGACTGGAAACTTTGCTTTCTCTAGAACTCTGTTAACATGCAACTTGAGATAGACGCTACACACGCCTTGATTTGGAGAGCGGAGCCGACTATTTATAATAATAATGGCCGAGGCCATCACCTCCCCGTGGGACCCGCGCTGCCAGCAAGGTCAGACGCAGTCATTCGCCCCTCGAGAGAGGCCAAGAGTTTTCGGTGCGCTAGCTGCAGCGTAAGGAGGCCACAGATTCTAACTGCAGCTCTTCCCTGCAAGTGTGGGCCTGGTTGCTCAGATTTTCTTAAGGAAAAATTGAATTTCTAGGCAGAAACAGTCTAATGAGACCCTGAGAGGCAGCAATTCTACACCCCCAGAGAATCCAGCCGTGCAAATCCCTGCTGCATTCAAGAGCGCTCTCCCCCTAGAGGCAGCTGGAGGGAACCAAGCTGTTCTACTGCAGGTGCTGGCAGAACACAAGAGGACAACAAAGATGATTCTGTGTTGGAATTTAAAAACTTCAAAATAAGGCTTCGGTTATGTGTTTAAATTTTCTAGTCCAAGAAAAGGCATCTCACATTCCCAGGAAGGGGGATATTGTGAACTCCTTTGCCAGCTGGTCACCTGCCATTTATGATTCAGGAATTCTGATCTCAGGTCAGTGTGCAATTGATTCTCAAACCTGAGTTTATGAAATAGTACAAGAGAAAATAGTGTAACCTGGTAATTCAAAAATACAAAACATTTTACAACTATGCAGGCTTGCCTTCTTCTTCTGGTATTGCTAAAAATGCAAGCACTGTGCCTAAAATGGGTTTTCATTTTTATACTTTATTTCTTTGACTAGAGAGGGAAATCCTCGAAAAATTTCTAATCTCCGCACACACGCCCTGGAGGTAATGCTTTCATGGGACCACGGCCTGAAGGTGGTCTTCACACACAGCTCATCACCTCGGAAGAGCTGTCAGCAAAGCAACCGACTGAGAACTCCCAGAACCCAGCTGCCTCTGAAGGGCCCAAGGGGTGTGGATCTGTGAGAGCAACACCCTAGATAACAGGCAATAAAAACGGGCTGCCTGTCTTAGGAGAAAGTTCAAGCATAATTACAGTTAAAACTGCATCTTAAACAGAAAGAGTATGGTGTTTCAGTAGACTGTACGAAAAGTTGGTATTGCCTGATTAAGGCCAGAAGTCCGAAAGTAAAAAGTACGAAAACGCACTTTTCTGAGTAAGGAATCGTACTTAAAATCATTGCTCTATTTCCAACTCTTCTTTTTCTGAAGTCATCAGTAGGGAAGTGCATTTTCTCATCCAGTCTGGAGGCCAGACTGTGTTCCAGAACACGGGTTTTGGACTCAGGCAAAACCAAGCTTGAATGCCAGTTCTGGCACTTACTACTTCTCGTGTAAAATTAAGCATTTACTTCACTTCCCTGAGCCTGTTTCCTCATCTGCAAAACAAGAAAAATATATCATAAAATTATAAAGAATAAACGAGATAGTCTCTGTAAAGAGCGCATCACACGCAGGGCCGGGCACATAGTAAATGTTTCATGGCCCCAGCCATCACCCACTTCTACACAGGGATAAGCCTTCCAACTGGCCAAGCTGCTTCCCTCTCCTCATTTCTAGAGTGAATTCCTAAGTCCCTCCCCACCCAGCCTTTCTCTTCTCTCCCATTTCCCACTCTATTCTTCTTTTCCACAATGAAAACACCATGCTTTCGTGCAAGATGATCTCTGGCAACAGAGACTAAAATGCTAGGCAAAGTTCAACCAGGAATATTTATTTTTAAGAACATTTTAGAGTCTAATACTAGAAATATGTACTTAGACTTTTAAAAATGCAAGTTATGATTCTTAAAATACTTTTTAAATGTAGGAGTAGACATTTAACATGCAATTAAAATAGATCAAAAATGGAATTTGATTTTCTTCTCCAAAGGCAATTTTGGCTTCTGTAACATGAGTATAGCTGCTTGTGCTATGAGAAATAAAGGGATTTACCTAAGGCTTCTGAAATCTTAAAATTTATGAATATACAGCCAAAGATCAAAGATTTAAGAAAATCTCTAACATGAAAGGCAACAACTAAACCAAAAAACAGGAACACAGCTCATAAGAAACAGAAAATGCAGAAGTAGAAGGACATTTTTAAAAAAATAACTAAAATTAATATGCTGAAAGATAAAGGGACAATATTGTATTCATGAAATAAGAACAAGATTCAATAAAAATGAGCGTTCAAGGACCAAAACAGAGCTCTAAAAAAAATTTATGATACCAAAAATTCAGTTAGAAGGGTTGAAGCTAAAAATTTAAGAAATCTCCTTAAAAAAAGAAAAGAATAAAGAGACAAAACAAGGAACAATGGAAAAGAAAAAAATAAGAAAATTAGTGGACCCTTCCAAGATAATAGGTGTTCCAGAAAGGGCAAACAGAAAATGGAGTTGAGAAAATAATCTGAAGGAGACACATTTCAAAACTGAAAGAACCTCAAATGATTCAGACCAAGACTCATCATTGTAAACTTTCAGAACCCTGGGGACAAAGGAGAAATCCTAAAATCTTCCAGAAAGAAAAAAGCATAATCAACTAGGTAACATTTAATGGATATAAATGAGAATGATGTTGCATTTCCCAACAGGAAACTGGAACTTAGAAGACAATGGAGAAAAATCTTCAAAATCCTGAGGGAAAATGTGTAACCTTAGACTTCCATACCCAGCCAAATGGCAGTTACATGTGTAAGCAGAATAAAGTACTCAGGCATTCAAGATCTCAGAGACTCTACTGCCCATGCGTTCTTTCTCAAGAAGCTATGTGAGAAAGTGTTCCACCAAAATGAGTAAATATTTTAAGAAAGAGGATGGTGTGAGATCCAGGGATCAAGAGATCCAACCCAGGAGAGAGGGAAAGGAATTTTCAAGATGAAGGTGATGGGAAATCTTTCTGCAGCTAGAATGTAATCAGTGCAGATTGGAGCAGAATGACAGAGGGCCACAGCCGGGACGTAGAAGGAAAATTCAACTGATAGATTACCAATTTGTAAGGGGATGTACATTCCCAGGGGAGAATCTGAGCATGAATTAATGATAGGTAAAAGGAAAACAAGCAAATAGAAAAAAAATGAGGCAACTGTCAAATCCATGAAAAAGAAAAGAAAGAAAATATAATTAGGGCAAAAACAAACCCCATGGCTCAATGTGTATAACATTTACACAGTTATCATGAGAGCTACCATATTTTGATTTTATAAAAATTTTTGATAAAACTATATTGAAAGGATGGGAAGGCAAAATAAGTGGGTGAGTGTGGGCGAGAGAGTAAGGTTTAAATTAATTGACATCTTATCTTCCACAGGAACAAGACAGTTGGCAAGACCTAAGCAAAATATAAAAATCAAAAAATATTTGAAAACTCAAAAAAGCAAGAAAAGTGGTATAAACAAGTTATTTTGCAATATGAAGCTAAGTACCAGAATAACCAGCTAAAACAGTTATAAGGTTTTGCCTCTAGGAAGTGGGGTTAAGGAAGTGTGAAGTATGAGATTGTCCTTTTTCATTATAAGCCGTGTAAAATTGTATAATTTCTAAGATGTTTATCACCCTGTAATAAAGAAAAAGTTTATTTAATTTTACAAACAAAAAAATGTAACTAGCAAATTATAATGAACATAAATTTAGGTGGGAAAGGTCTTAAAAATATATTCTTTAAAAAGTCACACCAAGATAAACATATTTCTTTTCTAGCAGGGTTATGGAGTTAGATCAGGGGCTGTGAGATACACTGGACACATCCCTTCCAAGGAGACATCGGGCCTGCAACTCAGATGCAAAAGTCTCCCCGTTGAGGGTCAGAGTAAAGAGAACAGTGGGGTCCAAATTCTAAGCCCCAAGGCACTTAGATCCCTCCCTGAGAAGTACTGACAATGACAAGGCCACTGCAATGCAGCAGGAAGTGCCAAGCAGAGAGGAGAAGGGGTTAATTCTAAGCTGCCTAAGGTAAAAACATGCCAGAGTTACCTGTTCATCCAAAAGAGTCAGGCAGGAGGGGTTGGGGTTTTGACCATCAAACGATAACCTCTAAAATACAAGAATGTCCTCATTGGTCACATTACTAGAACATCAAGGTCATGGGAGATAATGGTTCTCTGCATGCTGCCCCAGTTGGATCACAGAGGAATACCGTGCTCAGTTTGGGATGTAACATTTCCAAAAGAACAGAGATGGGAAAACTATGATAAGAAAATTCATGGTTGAAGGCAATATGAATGTTAAACTTGGAGACAAGAAGATGAAGGTGTGATGCAATCATTCTATTAAAAAATTATGGAGCTGTTACATTGACAAACTAACTTGTAATGAGTGTTTCCAGAAAACAAAAAGTTCAAAACCTAGTTCAGCCAGGGGCTCTGCACTGTGCTCTTCTAGTGCTCTGCCTATCTGTATCATTGTGCTTGCCCCTTCGTATAATTATCACTGACTGACTGTGACCCTCTAAGAGGCAGCGATGTGTCTTATTCACCTTCATGTCCCCAGCAGTCAGTGCTGTGCCTAACACATGGTAGGCACTTGAAGTTGGGAGGCACGTAGATTTTTGGCTCAATATAACTTTAACTCAAAGAACACCAAACACAGGAGAAAGCCAGCAATGGACTGGACTCTCTGGTGAGACGATGAGTGTTTAGTCACTGGAGGAATCAAGAGGAACTGGATTCCTTCACTGGGTGAAGGCTTGTAGTAGATGACCTCTGAGATCCTTCCAACTTAAGGAGCTGTCAGTTAAGGTTGGTTTCAGCTCTGCCAATGATAGCCTCTCAGGAGTCTCTCCTGACAGCTAATGGTCTCTACGTCCTTATCTTTCAGGGAGATGGGTAGCAGGGGAAGACGAGGTGGGGGAAGAAAGTGTGACTACAAGGGAGAACTCACTTTTACCAATAGCCCTTAGTGAGTTCTCAAATGTGCTAGAGCAAGACCAATTACCTCTTGGATCAATTAAAGGGAAAGCAGGGAGATGACATGGGTGGCAAACACAACATGACATAGGGCAGAAGGAAGAGGCAAGAAAGCTCCCTCCGATTCAAACTTCCCATATCTCGAAGTCTTCACCATTTCTACCTACCAAATCACCATATTGGGATCTATAGAACAGAAAGAATTGGGGAGACGAGATCAAGGAAATTACAGGTGGCAGGGTTGCCACACTGAACAGCTCCAGAAGACGCCATTAACCTCATAGTCATGGGAATGGTGCTCTCTGGTCTTGAGCAGTGCATAATCTGCACAGCAGGACATGGTGGTCCTGGTGAGACCAGAATGCTGGCCAGATGAGGGTTTCCTTTATACTTACTCAGAAATGAGAAGGGAGAGATTAGTATCAAAGTCCCAGAAAAACAACAGCAATAGCAACAATGAGCTACTTCAATGTGTATTCAAATTTAAGATCTCCCTACTTGCTAGACTGTTCTAGGTTATATTGTACTACCCTAGTCTTGGGTTGATTGTACATGTAGACCCAGACTAACTACGCACCTATATCATTTTTCTAATGAGTAAATATGCAACTTAACGTGCCTTAGTTTCCCAAACACTAGACACTGGGAAATCTGATGGCCATGTTTTATTGTCCCTTGCCCAGGACTCATTCAGTAGCTCTACTGTAAGGAGCAGAGCAAGTGGAGTTAAGAGGGAGGTGGATAATGGGGAGTAGGTGGGACATCAGAGGCCAGAGGCGCTGACGGCTGAGAAGAGGTGGTGAGCCTGCGTGAGGAGCAAGAGCAGACCGCTCACACCTGTCTATTTTTATACGAGCACTTGGCTGCTTGTGTCACTCAGCTCTGAGGGCATCGGTCCCCAAAGCCTATTTTAAGAGACTTCACTTCAGTGACTGATACCAGCGACATGCAAATTCTGCCACATGACTACGGAAAGGGGGTCTCAGCAGCTTTCATGATTGGAGAAGCAGAAATATTGCCTCGGTGCAGGCTGTAGACTTCAAGGCAACTGGTGAGAAGATCACCAAGGAGGAAGAGGCCCAGCGCGCAGGCTCCTCGTGTCCTGTAAGACATTTCACACCTCGCCATCCCTTCCCCGACACCGGGTAAGTGTCTATTGTTTTGATTTTCCTGTTACTTTTTAAGACTTTCTTCACAAGTGGTCTGTCTCCTTTTTGGGCAAAAGGTTTTATATCTACAAGAAAAAAATAAAGGTTGAAGAAAGAACCTTGCCCTCCCTCCTAACCCTCTCTCAGAGGGATGACAGGGGTTGAGTTCTGAAGACTCACACGGCTTGGCGGTGATCTGATGCATAATTCAGAGGACACTGGATTCTCCTCCTGGAACAGGCCACACACCAAAACGTTCCTCTCCTCACTCATAGCTTCTCGTGTTCCACGCACCGCTAATTACAGAACTGAGCTGGCCAGGTCCACTGGAGACTTGGACACAGGACACACTTCTTATCAAAGCACAAATGGAGCACAAGGGTGCCATTTCACTCTCCTGCTGGCAGGCGCTGCCTCTTCAGTGTCCTACCCAAGCAAGGGCTCTCAGATAACCATGACTTCTGATGACAGTCAACGCTGAGGGCAGGGGAGGGACTCATGACCAGCGCCGGAGAAGAACAGTCTGGTTTCTCTCTCCAGTCCTCCACACGCTGTGCCAGGCAGATCCTTGGGATACGGTGAGGGATAAGGTGGGCCTGGCAGGTGGCCTCATAGGTGCTGAACGTTGAAGCCCTGGACTGACCTCTCACCCCACCGGATGGCCTTCAAACCACAACCGAGGAAAAGACTCCTGAGCCTGGAAGGCTCCACTGCTCCACACAAAGCCCATGTGACTCAAATAGAATACTTGGAAAGAAAAGGGAAAACAAAACAGGATTTGGATAATTGTGGTTAGAAAAATAGCTTCAGGATCATTTGGCCTGAGCATTTGGAAGACTCAGAGGACCTGAGGAATGCAGTGGATTCCGGGAAGATGGATCCGAACACGCATTCCTTTAGAACACCCAGTTACCGAGTTCTCATTTGTTTTCTGGGAACCGATAGTGTCTGAAAAGGGGTCGTCCTCTTTGAGGCTGGAGGGCAGAGAAGTACTCTAAGGTTACAGTCAGATGGGACAAATAAGGGAAGGGAAGAACATCTCATACTCATTAGACTATTGTTTTTAACAAATTCTAATTCTAAGCCAACAAGAGGCAGACAATGAATGTGCTGCTGTAGTAGTCCTCACAGGGACCTCACAAGGTACCCAGCCCCATAGAGAACTCAGGCTTCCCCACAAAGGGTCGGGCTGGTGGAGTAAATCAGTGAAGCCAACTAGGGCATAATAGGGAGTGGTGGGACTGGGGTAAGCTGGCAAGTACATGCCCTGTCTAAAAGAGTAGCCCTCCTTGGCATCAATGTCTGCAAGAATGCTCAAAGCAGCCGTTGCCAGATCTCTCACTGTTTCGAGAAGGCCTAAGTCTACAATTTTATGTAAAAATCTCATAATGTTGGCAAGACATTTTTAAAAAACAATATTATTCATACCAAAAAAATCTACTGGCTGGATTCTGTCCATGGACTTCTGCTTTACAATTTCTGGCCTATCAAAATAACCTACAGAGAAAAAAGAAGAAAGCTGGAGTATCATGCTTCCTGATTTCAAACTTTATTACAAAGCCATAGTAATTAAAATAGTGTGGCACTGGCATAAATACAGACACACAGAGCAATGGAACAGAATAGAGAGCCCAGAAGTAAACCTATGCTTACACGGTCAATTAATTTACACAAAGGAATCAAAAACATACAATGGGGAAAGGACAGGCTCTTCAACAAATGGTGTTGGGAAAACGGGACAGCCACATGCGAAAGAATGAAACTGAAACACTGTCTTACACCATACACAAAAATTAACGCAAAAAAGATTAAAGGCTTGAATGTAAGACCTGAAACCACAAAACTCTTGGAAGAAAACACAGGCGGTAAGCTCCTTGACATCAGTCTTGGTGATGAGTTTTTGGATTTGACACCAAAAGCAAAGGCAACAAAAGCAAATACAAACAAACAAGTAGGACTAAAAAGCTTCTGCACAACAAGGAAACCATCAACAAAATGAAAAGGCAACCTACTGAATAGAAGAAAACATTTGCAAATCATATATCTGATAAGGGACTAATATCCAAAATATAAAAAGAACACATACAATTCAAAAGCTAAAAAACAAACAAGGTTTTTAAAAAATGGGCAGAGGATCTGAAGAGATATTTTTCCAAAGAAGATATACAGATGGGCAACACGTACACGGAAAGATGCTCAACATCATTTAATCCTCAGGGAAATGCAAATCAAAACCACAGTGAGATATCACCTCACACCTGTTAAAATGGCTATCATCAAAAAGACAAAAAATAACAAGTGTTGGCGAGGATATGGAGAAGAGGGAACACTTGTGCACTGTTGGTGGGAATGTAAATTGGTGCAGCCACTATGGAAAACAGTACGGAGGTTCCTCAAAAAATTAAAAATAGAACTATCATGTGATCTAGCAATTCCACTTGTGGGTATTTATCTGAAGGAAATGAAGACTAACTTGAAACGATATCTGCACCTCCGTGTTCATTCCAGCATTATGTACAACAGCCAAGACACGAAAACAACCTAAGTGTCCATTGCTGGATGAATGGCTAATGATGTGGTGTATATATATACACATACACACATACGTACACACACAATGGAATACCACTCAGCAATAACAAAGAATGAAATCTTGCCATTTGCAACAACATGGATGGACCTTGAAGGCATCATGCTAAGTGAAATAAGTCAGAGAGAGAGAAAGACAAATACTGTATAATCTCACTTATATGTGGAATCTAAAAGAAAAAACAAGCTCATAGATTCAGAGAACACATTGATGGTTGCCAGAGGCGGGGGCGGGGCTGGGTGAAAAGGGGTGAAGACCATCAATAGGTCCGAACTTTGTTATAAAATACATAAGTCATGGGGATGTAATGTACAGCATGGTGACTATAGTTAATAATACTGTATTGCGTATTTGAAAGTTGCTAAGAGAATAGATTTTAAAAGTTCTCATCACAAGAAAAAAAAATTCTGTAACTGTATGGTGATGGATGTTAACTAGACGTGTTGTGATGATCATTTCGCAATATATACAAATATCGAGTCATTATGTCGTACACCTGAAACTAAAATCATGTCATATGTCAATTATACCTCAATAAAAAAATAACCTGCAACCTATAACTTTCTAAGACAAGATATATGTCCAAGAAATGACGTACAAACAATACAATTACAGTCTTTGGGGAATGGAATCCTGCTTAGAGATCAGATCAATCCAGTTTTGGGATGAGAAGCTGAGGCCCAGAGAGTTGAGCAAGTGCCTGGTGAGCACCCGGGGCGGATGAGAACTAGAAGCGCCGTCTTCCGCCGTGAAGTCCAGTCCAGTCCAGGGCCCCCCTCCACGGCAGCCGCCTAGCCAGGCACCTAGACCGGAGACCGGAGAGCCCGTCCCGCTTCTCTTCCCAAAATCAGCTGGTGCCTGAGTCCGTCTTTTTGTGCTTCATATTCTTTACATCTTCATTACAAGAGGGAATTGACGGGATTGCGCTGACTGGTGAGAGGAGGAGAAGTTGCTAAGGAGGAGGCTGTGGGCAGCACTTCCAGCCGGGGGGATCCAGCCCTTCGGCCCCCACCTGTGCCCTTTCCTGTAACGCTGTTACACTGCGCATTTCATTCCTAACCGTAAACTCAAGTCGGGGTTTCAACTCCCCTGCAAAAAGCCCTCGGACTACCCAGCTGAAAGCGCTCTCTCCTTCCTCCAAGCCCTCCGGACGTTTTGCAAACCCCTCCTTAGGCACCACCTCTCCAGCTAGATCAGCCACCCCCCGCTTCGGCTGAGCGTGCGAGTAGCCCGGGAGCCTAAAATCGCCCAATACTCGGGCTTCACCCCAGCCAGTTGACTCAGAATCTCCAGGCCCAGGTCGTTAGTGTGCAGCCAAGGTTGAAAACCCCTGAAAATGCCTAAGAGCGAGACCAGTTGCATGATCTGCGCGCCCCGATGCGCAATGGAAATGGAGGCTCCCGTTCAAAAAGTAGGAATTTCAAAGTGACAGAAAAGCGTTAAGTCCCTCTAGGTGCAGGGCCCTGACTAGAATTGCACATTTTAAATTACAGTTATTAGGTTTTTAAAAAGTGTTTTTACATTTATAAATGACATTGTTCTTTTTAATTTCATTTTCTAATGTGTATCGTAAACATAGAAATACATTTTTGCAAGTTGATTTTATATTTAGTGACCTTGATAAATACACATAAATTCTAATATTTTATCTATAGAGTTTTGGGTTTTCTGCGTACACACTCATATCATCTGAGAGTTATGGCAGTTTTATTTCTTCTTCCCAATATTTATAATTTGTATTTCTCTGGCTTGTCACTCTGACTAGGCCCTCCAGTACAATGTCATATGAAGTGGTGTTAGTGAACTTTGTTGTTTTACTCAAATTCAGGAGGAAAGCATTCAATATGTCACCATTACTTATAATATTTACAGTAGGTGTTTTACAGATTTTCTATTTCGTAATAAGGAAACTTCTTGCTTTTACTGAGAGGTTTTTTTTTATCATGGTTAGGTGATGAATTTTACAAATGCTTTTTAGGACATTAGTTGAGATGAGCATATGGTTTTTATCCTTTATTCAATTAATATGATGAAGTATATTGATTTACTTTGAATAAATTTTTGAACTTGTTTATTCCTGAAATAAACCTCACTTAGTCTGCTGTATTATCTTTTAAAATATTACTGTATTCAGTTAGATAATATTTTGTTCGGAATTTTTATGTCTAAGTTTATGAGAGATATTGATCTATAATTTTCCTTTTCGTAATGTCCTTGTCAGGTTTGGTTTTAGGGTTATGCTGGCCTCATAACATGAGTTGAGAAGAGTTCCTTTGGCTTAGAGTTTTTCAAAAGTTTTGTGTAAGATTAGTATTATTTCTTCCTTAAATGCTTGAAAGATTCAGAAGCGAGTCATTTGAGCCTATAGTTTTCTTGGGGGGGGGCAAGATTTTAATTGTGGATTTAATATTTTTATGAGGTAATTCAGATTTTCTATGTCTTCTATCAGTTTTGGGTAAATTATGTTTTTAAGAAATTTGCCCACTTTGTTTAATTGTCAAATTTAGTGACGTTAAGTTGTTTGCAACACTCTTCTTTCTCTGGCAGTTTGTGTTTTTACTCATTTTATCTTGATCAATCTGGTCAGGGGTTTATTAATTTTGTAAGTAGTTTCAAAATATCAACTGTTGGTCTTGTTACTTTTCTTTGCTGCGTGCTTGTTTTACATGTAATTGATTTCTGTTCTTACTTTATAATCCCCTTTCTTTTATTTAGAGCATTGATTTTTGAACATTTCTGCTTTCTTAATATATATGCATTCAATCCCAGGCATTTTTAAGTTTATGTTTGATGTTCATGTACTAGCTTCTTGAGATAGAGGTTTAAATTGTTGAATTTCAATCTTTCTTCTTTTCTAATGTATGCAATTAAAGCTAAACATTTTCCTCTAAGCATTGTCTTAGCTGAAACCGGTAAGTTTTGGTACGTTGTATTTTAATTATGAGCAAGTTAAAAATGTTTCTAATTTCCTTCCTAGTCTTTTTTTTCCCCAAAATATTTTGCCCATTTTTAGTTGAGACTTCCTAGTTTTTATTTGACCCATAGATTATTTAGAAATATGTTTTTTAACTTCCAAATATGTGTATCTTCTGGTTATCTTTCTCTTTTTGATTTCTAGTTTAATTCCACTGTGGTCAGTGGTCAGAGAACACTGATTGTATATGATTTCAGTCTTTTGAAATTTGTTGAGGCTTGCTGTGTGGCTCAGAATATGGTCTGTGTTGGTACGTGTCCCTTGTGTCCATGAAAAAAATTGTAGTCTGCAGTATTGTTGTTCTTTGCAGTATTATATACATATATATAAAATTTATATATATATAAAATAGGTCAAGTTGATTTTTTGTGTTGTTCAATCTTTTACATCCTTACTGATTTTTTGTCTGCTGTAACAGTCCCTGAGAAAGGTAGGTTAAAGTCTTCAACTATGATTGGGCATTTGTCTCTTTTCTTTATATACTTTTAAGATATATATAGACAGAGATATAGTTATTCAGTGCATAGAAATTTAGGACTGTTATATCTTCCTGTTAAATTGATGTTTTTAGGGCCTGCCCCGTGGCTTAGCGGTTAAGTGCCACTACTGGTGGCCTGGGTTCGGATCCTGGGCGTGCACCGACGTACCGCCTCTCCAGCCATGCTGAGGCCTCGTCTCACATACAGCAACTAGAAGGATGTGCAACTACGACATACAACTATCTACTGGGGTTTTGGGGAAAAAAAGGAGGAGGATTGGCAATAGATGTTAGCTCAGAGCTGGTCTTCCTCAGCAAAAAGAGGAGGATTAGCATGGATGTTAGCTCAGGGCTGGGCTTCCTCACCAAAAAAAAAAAAAAAAAAATTAAATAAATAAATTGATGTTTTTATCATTATGAAATATCCCCCTTTATTTCTAATAATTTATTTTTTCCTTAAAATTTACTTTATCTGTTGGTAATTTATCTATACAAGCTTTACTTTTAGTGCTTGCTTGATATCTGTTCTATCTATTTAATCCTATGTGTATCTTTATATTTAAAATGTGTCTTTTATAATCAGCATATAATTGTTTTTTAATCTAATCTGATATTTTTGTCTTTTAATTTAAGTATTAGTTCACTGACATTTAATGAAATTACTGATATATTTAGTTTTAAATCTATCGTCTTGGTAATTTTTTTCCATTTGTCCCATCTCTTCTTTGTTGTTTTATTTTTCCTTGCTTGCTTTACTTATTGATCAAGTATTTTTATTATTCTGTTTTAATCTATCAGCCTATTACTTATATTTATACTTAGTAATTCTTGTATAATTATTTTAGTGATTAACCATGAGATTAAAAATACATCCTGGACTTAGTATAGTCTGTTTTAAATTAGTACTTGTACTACTTCCTGAAGAGTGCATGAAACTTAAAACAGTTTAACTTCATTTACACCCCTCCTGCTTTTTTTTTTTAATTTGGTGCTATTATTGTCATATATGTTACCTATATTTTATTTTATTTACTTATTTTTGTGAGGAAGATTAGCCCTGAGCTAACATCTGTTGTCAATCCTCTTCTTTTTGCTGAGGAAGATTGGCCCTGGGCTAACATCCATGCCCATCTTCCTCTACTTTATATGGAACGCCCCCACAGCATGGCTTGATAAACAGTGGATAGGTCGGCACCTGGGATCCGAACCTGCGAACTCCGGGCAGCTGAAGCGGAGCGCTCAAACTTAACTGCTGCACCACCAGGCCAGCCCCTACCTATATTTTAAACCCCATCGAGTCATTATTAATTTTATTTACCTTCACATTTTCCCTTTTAGATGCTCTTCTTTTCTTCCTACATATGTGTACTTCCACCTGAGGTATTTTCCTTCTGTCTGAAAAGTTCTCTTTAGTACTTTTTTAATGAGAGTTTGTTTATCTGAAAGTGTCTTATAGGCATTTTTTCCTTTGAGCTCTTAGAGCATGTAAAGATGTCATTACATTGTCTCCTGGCTATCAAAAAGTCATTCATCAGTCTTCCAGTTGCTGCTTTGAAGACAATACGTCTTTTTATTGTTTACTCTTACAATTTTTTCATTATCTTTCACTTTCAACTATTTGTCTATGATGTGACTAGGCATGGGTTTCTTTATATTTATCTGCTGACATTCCCCAAGATTCTTGGATCTATGGTTTGATGTCTTTTATTAATTTTGTAGACAGTATTTTTAAGAACAGTACTTTTAAAAGTATTGCTTCTGTCCCATTCTCTCTCTCCTCTTCTTCTGGGAATCCAATTATCCATATAGTAGACCTTCCATCATGTTCCCTGTCTTTTGCCTTCTTTTTTTTGTTTTCCATTCTGTGCTTCAGTCTGGATATTTTTATTGTCCTGTCTTTAGTTTACTAATCTTTTCTCCTGCTAAGTCTAATCTTATATTAAAGCCATTCATTTAACTATTAACTTTACTTAGAGTATTTTTTTCAGTTTTAGAGTAATCATTTCACACACGCACACCCATATATATATTCAGATAATTGGTAAAATTCTCCATCTTTTACTGTTTCCTTGAGGATGTCAGTCATAGTTATATTAAAAATCTCTGTCTGATAACTCAGTATCTAAGTTACTTGTGAGACTTTTTATTTCACATTTCTCTCTTGGTTTTCAGTCATTTGGTCTTACTTTTAGTATGGTTTGTGGTTTATTTTGAGTTCTGGACGTTGCGTGTGGAAGGTGTTGTTTTCCTGCAAGTTGTGTTAATGTTCATCTGGCAGACAGAGAGCATGCCCACTGTCACCACGATCCTGCCATGGGTAAATCTTACGCTGTCGGGGTTGGCCTGTTTAAGCTTTGTCCTTTCCTCTCTGATATAGCCCTTCTTCTAAGACAGGGCCCTTCTGGGAGCTCAATCAAGATTCTGTGCTATTTATCAATGCCTCTCCTCTTCTGTGGGCCTTAAACTCTGGTCTTTCTCTCCCCAGGACCCTGTGGCTTCTGAAATCCCTGGTCATCTCTCTAAGCTCCAAGCTGCAACTTCCTGCGAGTTTCTTAGGTTTGCCTGATGCGTACTCACCTTAAGAGTGGGCAAATGTTCCAAAGGCAAGTGTATGTAGAATTTTCAGTTCACTTCTCTACAACTCCTTCCTTTATGCAATTTTGCCTCTTGAGCAGCCACTTTTGCAGCCCTGATCTTGAACCTTTGTCTCTTCAACCCAGTGGGACACTCACTAAATGCTGTGACTCTTTCACCTGGGCAGAGAGCTGGCAGATGCTCTCAGGGAAAGAGCAGGACAAGTGTGGACTCAGGCATTGCCCCACATCTAGTCCTGCCTGCACTGATTGTACTCCAATGCCTTCAAACAGTTTATGTATTTTTTCCAGCTTTTATTATTTTCAGCAAGACAGTTAGTCCAATGCTGGCTACTCTATCTTGGTTGGAAATGATATTCTCTCCCCCATCCCCAAACCTCCCTAACAGTTCTATTTTTATAGATATTTATCATCAGTAATATTAATTATTTGCCTCCTTCTGGGGCACTTTAGTTGCATATTCACACAGAAAGGAAAGATAGGACATTTTCTTATGGATGATTCCTGATGTTTTTACATTGATAATTATTTAATTTAAGGAAATCCTCAAAAAAATGCATAGTCACAATTTGCATCCCAAGAAGCACTAATATCTGTATATTCAGTGTATTGTGCGACATTCTCCAGCAATGGTAGCCTAGGATATTTCAGGCCTACTCCTGATACCAGAAAAGCTGGACAAAATATAAGAAAATCTGTCTGAAGTCATCCGAGAGAGTTCCAAGGCAGTGAGGACTCAAAGCAACAAAATTCAGGGGAGTGGGGGGAGGGAAGCCAGAGGGTTAGTCTGATGCTCTGTGCCACTTTGCCCTTGAAGCATATGCTGATTCCAAAGGGAACAGACAGGGCTTAGCAATTGCTCATTGATGATCGTCATTGAAAAACATGAACAAAACTTTGAGTACCGGACCCTGGCACCCAAACTCATGCCTTAAACACTGTCAGCAGAAACCCAGAGCCCAAAGGATTCATTCTCTAACTGACTTGGAAAATATTTGTGGTTAGAAGAGGGTGGCCCGCCCGTGCCTCGCCCAGAGATCCCCTTTAAGGAGTAGCCCAGTCAGAGAGAGACGAAATGTCGACATGGCTAAGTGAGTCTGAGGGCTGGGTTTCCACCGGGACTAAACGGACACCTCATAGCACTGTCTATAACAACTGTCATTCACTGTGTGCCCACTGCCCGCCAGGCGCTGGGTGAGGCGTCTTAGACTCACTTCTCCGAGGGAGGGCCCCACATCAGCTTCAGCAGCATCCCCAGGAGATGGTTAGAAATCCAGAATCTCAGGCCCCACCTAGTGAGTCAGAATCTGCTTTTTTGCAAGATCCCCAGGTGATTCACGTATAAATTAAAGTTTGAGAAACAGTGGTCTAGACTCGTTGTTTCAATCTTCATAATGACTGTTATTATCTCCATTTAATAGATGTGAAACTGCTTCTCATGTTTTTCTCTTTGACAGACTACCCATCTCCATGTGGCTGGCAGTAGTGGAGCCAGACTCTGGACCCAGTTCTGTCCAACACCTGGGCTGATGCACGTAACCATGACCTTATGCCCCCGGCTCCGTCTACTCTCAGTGTCGGCTGAAGTCTGACATCGTGAAGGTCCATTGTCATTCAATTTTTATTACAATTGTTAAAAGTTTCCATGCATCTATATTTGAATTTCGTTATGGGCTGAATTGTGCTCTCCACAAGATTCATGTGTTAAAGTCCTAACTTCAGTCGCAGTACCTCAGAATGTGACTATATTTGGAGAAAAGTCTTTAAAGAGGTATTTAAGGTTAAATGAGTTCATTAGGGTGAGCCCTAATCCAATGTGACTGGAGTCTTTATAAGAAGAAGAAATTAGGTGTTAGGCACTGAGTGTTTGTGTTCCCCCAAAATTCATATGTTGAAACCCTACCCTCCAATGTAATGGTATTAGGAGATGGGACTTTGGGGAGGTAATTAGGATTAGATGAGGTCATGAGGGTGGAGCCCTCGTAAATGCGATTAGTGCCCTTATAAGAGTCGTGAGAGAGCTTGCTTCTGCTCCCTGCTCTTTCTGCCCTGTGAGGATACAAGGAGAAGTTGGCTGTCTGCAACCCAGAAGAGGACTCTCACCAGAACTCAACCACACTGGCATCCTGATCTCAGACTCCTAGCACCAGAACTGTGGGGAATAAATTTCTGTTGTCTGTAAGCTGCCCAGTCTATGGCACTTTGTTATGGCAGCCGAAACTGACTAAGACATTAGGATACAGACACACACAGAGGAACGACCACGTGAGGACATAGGGAGAAGACGGCCATCTACAAGCCAAGGAGAGAGGCCTCAGAAGAAACCAACCCTGCCAACACATTCATCTTGGACTTCCAGCCTCCAGAATTGTGAGAAAATAAATTTCTACTGTTTTAGCCCCCCAGTCTGTGGTACTTTGTTATGGTACATCAATTGTATTGATGTAAATATTTCATGGCCCAGGCCTACTGATCTATTTTCATTTGCACAGTGATTTAGATCTAGTGATCCGTCTACTATGTCATGCTTACCATAATTCTACATCTAGATATAGACCCACAGATTGATTAAAAATTAGTCCACTCAAATCTCAATCCTTGAAGATCAAAAGCTACCTGTATGATTACGTCACATGCCAACTGCGATTGTGGCTTTCCTGGTTGAGCTTCTTGGCTTTACTTATGTTGTCTAGACTTAAAATGAAACAGCAGCCCTGAACCCATGTAAGGATTGGCAGGAGGAAAGTGTGACTGTGGGTAGTGGGAACCAAAGACAATACAGGACATAAAACTAGCCTTGAAATAGTAAGTCGCCTGTCCTAGGCATGTATGTGTGCTAAAAAGAACACGTGTTCCGTTATCTCAGGAATCGTACAGTCATTGAAGAGGCTGAAAGTTAAATGGCTTAAACAATTTTAAAACCTAATTAATGGCAACAAAGGAAGGGCAGATTTGATGCAATCAGAACTGACTGGGTCCATCTATTTGACATAAACGAACACTGCTGGTTCCTTAAACCCCAGCGGCATCACACACGATGTTCTAGATACAGTCACATGAGTGGTGGGACAAGTGCCCTGTGTTGTCTTCTGATTTAAAGTGATTGCACTCAAGGTCAGAGGCGAAACTGGAGCACGAATCTGCCAGATCTAGGGCAGGGAAGGAGTTGGCTTGGTTCCCAGGTGGACCGTGTACTCCTCCAACTTCACCCATCATTCAACGCCAAGCCAGCAGAACAAAACTCAGCTCTATTGCGCTGTCTGAGTCACCTCCCAGGTTACTTTTCCCCTATGAGCCTCAGTTCCCTCTTCTGTAGAATGAGACCACTGTACCCATTTCACATGATAGCGCTGGGGATATGATGGAGGGTGCTCACAGGTGGTTAATGCTCTTCGTTTTTAGGAAGCTTGGGAAGAATGAGGGCTAGACAGAAAGATGGTGGGTTCTATAACTGTGCCACAGTTCTGGCAATGCCATGTCCTTTTGTGTTTGTATCCTGCAGTTCCTCATAGTGCAGTGAGGGAGTTGTTTATCCAAAATTTGTCAGGCTGAGCACAATGTTGTTAATGATTCTAGAGGAGTGCTCTGAGCAGGAGGGGAGAGGATTTTATTTCCAAGGCCACTGCTGAGAGAGGGCACCCACTTAACCTTGGGAAGTGGTGACCAATAAACCACACGCCATCCGAATGTTCCTGGTGTTGGGGTTACCTGTGAATTTTCTCAGAAGCCAACTCTGATCCAGGAGTACAGATCACTAGCTAAGCCACCACTCCATCAATTTACTTTTATTTGCTGAGGAAGATTTGCCCTGAGCTAACATCTGTGGCCAATCTTCCTCTTTTTATATGTGGGCCACTGCCCAGCATGGCCACTGACGAGTGGCGTAGGTCCACACCCAGGAACCAGACCCGGGCAGCTGAAGCGGAGCACAATGAACTTAACCACTAGGCCACCGGGGCTGGCCCCAATTTACATTTTTTTAAAATGTTGTCTTCCTAATTGTTTTTATCTCTTCATTCTATTTTCATGTGTCATTTAAGTTTTGTTTCCATTTTTGTTGTTTATAAAACATGTTCATAAAGTTCAATGACTTGAACTAGAAAAGTCTTCAAAATCCAGGTAAAACGGCCACCTACCAAGTTGTGCTTCCTTTAAAAGACGGAAGTGGGGAGAAACTAGCACACTCATTCATTGCTGGCATGAGTGTAAAATGGTGCAGCCTCTATGGAAAGCAGTATGATAGTTTCTCAAAAAATTCATCATAGAATTACCACATGATCCAGCAATCCCATTTTGGGTATATACCCCAAAGCATTGAAAGCAGGAATTCAAACAGATATTTGGACACTCGTGTTCATAACAGCATTATTCACAATAGCCAAAAGGTGGAATCAACTCCAATATCCATCTGCTGAGGAATGGATAAACAAAAGATGGTCTATCCATACAATGGAATATTATTCAGCCTTAGAAAAGAAAAGAAATTCTGACACATGCTACAACATGGATGAACTTTGAAGACACGCTTGGTGAAGTAAGCCAGTCACAAAAGGACGAAATTTGTATGATTCCACTTATATGAGCTACCTAGAGTCATCAAATTCATAGACACAGAAAGTAGAATGATGGTAGCCAGGCGCTGGGGGAAGGGGGAGTATTATTTAGGAGGTACAGAATTTCTGTGTGGGAAGATGAACAAGTTCTGGAAATGGATGGCCGTGACGGTTGCAAATATCGTGAATGTACTTAGTGCCACTGAACTATACACTAGAAATGGTTAAGACGGTAAGTTTTATGTTGTGTATATTTTACCACAGTTTGAAAAAGGCACAAGTGAAAAGCAAACTGGGTGTGTTTGATTGATCAGACTCTTGGTTCGGTTGGTACTCAGACGTTTGTGTGGCTCTCACAGGCAGGGCAGATATCACAGTCGTCTCTAGGGGAAAGTGTGTATTCCTCTGAAAGTGCTCTTTACATCGACCAAGTAAAGTAAAAAGGGCAATATATTTTTTCTTCCAGTTACATAAAAATAGAGAAGTGAATCTAGGTCGATGTTCTTGATAGCTCTGTTTACTTTCCATCTCAAAGAATTCCTTCCTGTTCTGGGAAAAACTAACGAGCATTTTGCGTGCATTTCCATGTTTTCTGAGCCTGAGGAATGTGATTGATGATGGCCGGAATTTAAACTGCCAAGTTCTTAGAAAAGGTATGTTTTTAAACTAAACACCACAACCCAAAGTCCTTTTCCTCAGACTCTCTCTGATACTCAAATGTTACTAGATTTAACTATCTATTCAGATATTGGCAAGGGCATCATGTTTAGCTTTGCGATTCTTCTCTCACACCCTACCCCAGGTCATAACTTCTACGCCCACCCTTTTCAAAGACAGAGAATATCAAGAATGATTTGACCTAAGCATGTTCTTTTCATAAAAAGTAAAATCTCGGGACCACTTCCATGCACTTGAAATTACTCTTTCCACGCCCGGGCTTCAAAAAAGGTCTTTGGTGACCCAATATTTTGTGTGCTTTCATGGTCGAAATCTTACCCACACACCCTAAGAGCTAATTTCATCTCATTTTATTGATCCAAATGTGAACACTGGAAAGCAGAACCTAAGCAGGCACACAGTATGAGCTGCTTCTGAATCACGGAAATGCCCTCGGGCTGCTTGGCCAAAATGCACAGGTAACAGAATTTTTTAGTCATCTCTTTTCTGTCCAGTTCTAAAATTGGGAGTTCAAAAGAGCTTCTAATGTGAGCTGACACAGAGGGCCACGCCCCAAGAAAAATGGCCAGCTTTAGTGGCAGAAGAGATCAGGCAGGGCCGCTCGAGAAGGCGTTAATGGGTCCTCTGGCTTCACACTGGCTGTTCCAAGGGCGAGCAGGATGAGGTGTAGTGGGGCCAAGGTCACTGGCAGGAAGCCTGTCACAGGGTAGGAATGTTAACGACAGCTGTTAGTCCCCTCGCAAGTGTAGACATTTGTGAACTCAGATTCTCTTGATTTCACTAAAGGGGCTTGGTAAAGCACTCCACGTGATGGAACAGTTCACTGAAATTGTCATCATTATTATTGAGGAGTAGGGATGGTCACCAAAGAGAAAAGGCAGAATGGCCAAGAACTCGAGTTTCAGTCTCTGCCATTTATGATTGTGTGACTATTAGCAAGTTCCCGGACTTTTCTAAGCCTTAATTTCACGATCTATAAAATGGGAATAGATGTTTGTCCATGAGATGTTTGTCAGGATGGAATGAGATAATGCAGGTATACACACAGGACAGCAGCCGGTGGGTAGGAAAGTGTGTGCCGGTTTTTACGTTTGGTATTCTTTCTGCTTCAAGGGCCTTGAGCAAACCACCTGTCTGTTAGTGAGCTGGAGTTTACGGGGCACCTGTCGTGCACCCAGCACCCGGAGAAGTGCTGAACGCTACATACCTGTAAGATAGGTGGTCCCAGACTTTACAGTCTAAGGAAAGAAAAAGACATACATTGAAAAAGTGTGTCAAGATCAAAGACTTGTTTATGGAAAACTACAGGACATTAATGAAAGAAACTGAAGAAGACACAAATAAAGATATCCTGTGGTCATGGATTGGAAGAAACAATATGGTTAAAATGTTCATACTACCGAAAGAAATCCACAGATTCAATGCCATCCCTATCAAAATACCAATGGCACTTCTCAAAAAATAGAACAAATAATTCTAAAATTTGTATGGAACCAAAAAAAAAAAAGAGCCCGAATAGCCAAAGCAATATTGAGAAAGAAGAACAAAGCTGGGGATATCATGCTGTCTGATTTCAAACTATATTACAAAGCTATAGCAATTAAAACAATATGGTACCGGCATAAAAATAGACACATAGATCAATGGAACAGAATAGAGAGCCCAGAAATAAACCCACACATATATATGATCAATTAATTTACAACAAGGGAGCCAAGAACATACAGTGGGAAAAGGACAATCTTTTCAATAAGTGGTGTTGGGAAAACTGGACAGCTACATGCAAAAGAATAAAACTGGACCCCTATCTTACACCCTACACAAAAATTAACTCAAAATGGACTAAAGACTTGAACATAAGACCCCAAACCATAAAACTCCCAAAAGTAAACATAGGCAGTAAGCTCCTTGACATAGGTCTTGGCAATGAGTTTTGAATCTGATGTCAAACGCAAAAGTAACAAAAGCAAAAATAAACGAGCAGGACTACATAAAACTACAAAGCTTCTGCACAGCAAAGGAAATCATCAAAAAAATGAAAAGGGAACTTACTAAATTGGAGAAAATATTGGCAAATCATACAGCCAATAAGGGACTAATATCCAAAATACGTAAAGAATTCATACAACTCAATAGCAGAAAAACAGTCTGATTGAAAAATGGGCAGAGGATCTGAATAGACATTTTTCCAAAGAAGACACACAGATGGCCAACAGGCACATGAAAAGATGCTCAACATCACTAATCATCAGGGAAATGCAAATCAAAACCACCATGAGAAATCATCTCACACCATTTAGAATGGCTATTATCAGAAAGACACAAATTAACAAATGTTGGTGAGGATGTGGAGAAAAGGGGACCCTCGTGCACTGTTGATGGAAATGTAAATTTGTGAAGCCATTAGAAAAAACAGAATAGAGGTTCCCCAAAAAATTAAAAATAGAACTATCATATGACCCAGCAATTCCACTTCTGGGTATTTATCTGAAGGAAATGAAAACACTAACTTCAAAAGATAGTTGCACCTGCATGTACATTGCAGCATTATTTGCAATAGCCAAGATACAGAAACAACCTGAGTGTCCATTGATGGATGAAAGGATAAAGATGTTGTGGCACATATATATACACACACACACACGCACACACACACATCACCTATATATATAGACACCACATTATATATACACACACACTTACATATACATACCATATATATATATATACCACAGCATCTTTATCCATACACACACACACACACACACACACACACACAATGGAATATTACTCAGCCATAAAAAGGAATGAGATCAATCTTGCCATTTGCGACAACATGGATGGACCTAGAGGGTATTAGGCTAAGTGAAAGAAGTCAGATGGAGAGAGACAAATACAATATGATCTCTCTCTTTTTCTTTTATTGGTGTCATAATAGTTTATAATATTGTGAAATTTCAGTTGTATATTATTATTTGTCAGTCACCATATATATGTGCCCTTTTACCCCTTATACCCACCCCCCAACTACCTTCCCCTCTGGTAACCACTAATCTGTTCTCTTTGTCCATGTATTGTTTAACTTCCACATATGAGTGAAATCATACGGTGTTTGTCTTTCTCTGTCTGGCTTATTTCACTTAACATAATACCCTCAAGTTCCATCCATGTTGTTGCAAATGGGATGATTTTGTATTTTTAATGGCTGAGTAGTATTCCATTGTGTATATATAGCACATTTTCTTTATCCAATCATCAGTTGACGGACACTTGGGTTGCTTCCACATCTTGGCTATTGTGAATAATGCTGCAATGAACATAGGGGATGCATAAATCTCTTTGAATTGTTGGTTTCACAGTCTTTGAATAAATACCCAGTAGTGGAATAGCTGGGTCATATGGTATTTCAATTTTTAATTTTTGAGAAATCTCCATACTGTTTTCCATAGTGGCTGTATCAGTTTGCATTCCCACCAACAGTGTATGAGGGTTCCCTTTTCTCCACGTCCTCTCCAACATTTGTTGTTTTTTGTTCTGGTAATTACAGCCATTTGGAAAAATGTCTGTTTGTAGCCTCTGCCCATTTTTTGATCAGGTTGTTTTTTTGCTGTCGAATTGTATGAGTTCATTAACCCCTTGTTGGATATATGGGTTGTCTTTTGGTTTTGTTCATATTTTCCTTTGCCTTGCTCTTTAGTCTGAGGAAGTCCCATTTGTTTATTTTTTCTTTTGTTTCCCTTGCCCAAGTAGACATGGTATTCGAAAAGATCCTTCTAAGACCAATGTCAAAGAGTGAACTGCCTATATTTTCTTCTAGGAGTTTTATGGTTTCACCTCTTACCTTCAGGTCTTAAATCCATTTTGAGTTAATTTTTGTGTATGTGAAAGATAATGGTCTGCCTTCATTCTTTTGCATGTGGCTGTCCAGTTTTCCCAACACCATTTATTGAAGAGACTTTCCTTTCTCCATTGTATGTTCTTAGCTCCTTTGTTGAAGCTTAGCTGTCCATATACGTGTGGTTTTATTTCTGGGCTTTCAATTCTATTCCATTGATCTGTGTGTCTGTTTTTGTACCAATACCATGCTGTTTTGATTACTATAGCTTCATAGTATATTTTGAAGTCAGGGATTGTGATACCTCCAGCTTTGTTCTTTTTTCTCAGGATTGCTTTAGCTATTCCAAGTCTTTTGTTGCCCCATATGAATTTCTGGATTCTTTGTTCTATTTCCGTGAAGAACATCATTGGGATTCTGATTGGGATTGCATTGAATCTGTAGATTGCTTTAGGTTATATGGACATTTTAACTATGTCTATTCTTCCAATCCATGTGCATGGAATATCTTTACATTTCTTTTTGTCATCATTGATTTCTTTCAATATCTTATAATTTTCATTGTACAGGTCTTTCACCTCCTTGGTTAAATTTATTCCTAGATATTTTATTCTTTTTGTAGCAATTGTAAATGGGATTGTATTCTTGAGTTATCTTTCTGTTAGTTCATTATTAGAGTATAGAAATGCAACTAATTTTTAGAAGTTGATTTTGCACCTTGCAATTTTGCTGTAATTGTTGATTATTTCTAATAGTTTTCCAATGGAATCTTTATAGTTTTCTATATATAAAATCATATTATCCCCAAACAGCGAGAGTTTCACTTTCTCCTTGCCAGTTTGGATACCTTTTATTTCTTCTTCTTGCATAATTGCTCTGGCCAATACCTCCAGTACTATGTTGAATAAGAGTGACAAGAGTGGGCACCCTTGTCTTGTTCCTGATATCAGAGGGATGGCTTTCAGTTTTTCCCCATTGAGTATGATGTTGGCTGTGGGTTTGTTATATACGGCCTTTATTATGTTGAGGTACTTTCCTTCTATACCCATTTTATTGAGAGTTTTTATCATAAATGGATGTTGGATCTTGTCAAATGCTTTCTCAGCATCTATTAAGATGATCATGTAGATTGTATTCCTCATTTTGTTAATGTGGTGTATCACATTGACTGATTTGCAGATGTTGAACCATCCCTGTGTCCCTGAGATAAATCCCACTTAATCATGGTGCATGATCCTTTTCATGTATTGCTGTATTCTGTTTGCCAATATTTTGTTGAGGATTTTTGCATCTATGTTCATCAGCAATTTTGGCCTGTAGTTTTCCTTCTGTGTATTGTCCTTGTCTGGCTTTGAGATCAGCGTGATGTTGGCCTCGTAAAATGTGTTAGGAAGTGTTCCATCTTCTTCAATTTTTGGAATATTTTGAGGAGGACAGGTACTAAATCTTCTTTGAATGTTTGGCAGAATTCTCCAGAGACACCATCTGGTCCTGGACTTTTATTTTTTGGGAGGTTTTTGATTACTGTTTCAATATCTTTACTTGTGATTGGTCTATTCAGATTCTCTATTTCTTCATTATTCAGTTTTGAGAGGTTGTATGAGTCTAAGAATTTATCCATTTCTTCTAGATTGTCCAATTTGTTGGCATATTGTTTTTCATAGTATTTGCTTATAATCCTTTGTATTTCTGTGGTATCCATTGTAATTTCTCCTCTTTCATTTCTAATTTTATTTATTTGAGCCTTCTCTCTTTTTTTCTTAGTGAATCTGGCTAAGGGTTTGTCAATTTTGTTTATCTTCCCAAGGAACCAGCTCTTAGTTTCATTGATCCTTTCTACTGCACGTTTGGTTTCAATTTCATTTATTTCTGCCCTCATTTTTACTATTTCCCTCCTTCTGCTGACTTTGGGCTTTGTTTGTTCTTCTTTTTCTAGTTCTGTTAGGTGTAGTTTAAGATTGCTTATTTGAGATTTTTCTTGTTTGTTAAGGTGGTCCTGTATTGCTATGAATTTCCCTCTTAGGACCGATTTTGCTGCATCCCATATGAGATGGTATAGTGTATTTTTATTTTCATTTGTCTCAAGATATTCTTTGATTTCTTGTTTAATTTCTTCAGTGATCCATTGGTTGTTCAGTAGCATGTTATTTAGTCTCCACATGTTTGTCACTTTCCCAGCTTTTTTCTTATAGTTGGTTTCTAGTTTCATAGCATTATGGTCGGAAAACATGCTTGTTATGATTTCAATCTTCTTAAATTTATTGAGGCTTGCTTTGTTTCCCAACATATGGTCTGTCTTTGAGAACGTTCCATGTGCACTTGAGAAGAGTGTGTATTCTGCTGATTTTAGATGGAGTCTTCCATATATATCTATTAAGCCCATTTGGTCTAGTTTTTCTGTTAGTTCCACTGTTTCCTTGTTGACTTTCTGTCTGGATGATCTATCCATTGACGACAGGGGGGTGTTAAGGTCTCCTACTATTATTGTGTTGCTGTTAATGTCTGCTTTTAGGTCAATTAATAGTTTCTTTATGTACTTTGGTGCTCCTGTGTTAGGTGCATATATGTTTATAAGTCTTATGTCCTCTTGGTGGAGTGTCCGTTTTATCATTATATACTGCCCCTCTTTGTCTCTCATTGTCTTTTTTATCTTGAAGTCTACTTTGTCTGATATAAGTATGGCAACACCTGCTTTCTTTTGTTTGCCATTATCTTGGAGTATTGTCTTCTATCCCTTCACTCTGAGCCTGTGTCTGTCTTTAGAGCTGAGATGTGTTTCCTGGAGGAAGCAAATTGTTGGGTCTTGTTTTTTAATCCATCCATCCACTCTGTGTCTTTTGATTGGGGAATTCAATCCATTTACATTTAGAGTGATTATTGATATATGAGGGCTTAATGGTACCATTTTATCACTTGTTTTTCAGTTGGCATGTATTTCTCTTGTTTCTCGTCCCGTCTACTTTGGATTGCCAATTCAGTTTGGTGGCTCTCTATGATGGTTCTCATTATTTATCATTTGTGTCTTTGTTCTGATTTTTTGTTTAATGGTTACCGTGAGGTTTGTATAAAAGATCTCATAGATGAGATAATCCATCCTCTGATAGCCTCTTATTCCCTTAGTCTAAGCATCCTTTTCCTCGTCCCCTTCTAAGTTGTTGCTGTCACAACTTATTCCGTTATGTTTTGTGAATTTGTGGATAAAATGAAGTGATTATATTTATTTTTAATGTTTCCCTTCCTTTTATCTTTAGAATTACAATTAAGTGTTTGCTAATCTGTTCTGATAGAAAGTTGCAATTTTCTGAATTTTTCTGCCTATTTCTCTCCTTGCTCAGGGTTTTCTAAATATTTTCTTTTTTTTTTTCAGGTATGAGGGCCTTCTTGATCAAATCTTGTAGGGGGGATCTTGTGACAATGAACTCCCTCAGCTTTTGTTTATCTGGGAAAGTTTTTATTTCTCCATCATATCTGAAGGATATTTTTGTTGGATATAGTATTCTTGGTTGAAAGTTTTTGTCCTTCAGAATTTTGAATATATCATTCCACTCTCTCGTAGCCTGTAGGGTTTCTGCTGAGAAATCTGATGAAAGCCTGATAGGGGTTCCTTTGTAGGTTATTTTCTTGTACCTTATTGCCTTTAACATTTTTTCTTTGTCATTGACTTCTGCCAGCTTTACTAATATATGCCTTGGAGAAGGTCTTTTTACATTGATGTAGTTA
This sequence comes from Diceros bicornis minor, assembly GCF_020826845.1. NCBI lineage: Eukaryota > Metazoa > Chordata > Mammalia > Perissodactyla > Rhinocerotidae > Diceros > Diceros bicornis. The sequence goes on from NC_080779.1 coordinate 8,256,351, forward strand.
GGGGTTCTATTGGCTTCATTTACATGTAATTCCAGCTCCTCTAGGTTTGGGAAGTTTTCAGCTATTATTTCTCTGAACAAGCTCTCTGCTCTTTTCTCCCTGTGTTCTCTGTCTGGCGCATCTATAATCTGTATGTTGCATTTCTTAATTGAGTCAGATATTTCTCACAGAATTTCTTCATTTCTTTTTAGCCTTAGTTCTCTCTCCTCCTCCATCTGAAGCATTTCTGTATTCCTATCCTCTAGATTGCTAATTCTGTCCTCCATAATGTCAACTCTGTTATTTAAGGACACCAGATTTTTCTTTATCTTATCCATTGTGTTTTTCATCTCCAACATTTCTGACTGATTTTTATTTATAGTTTCTATCTCTTTTGAGAAGAATTCCCTCTGTTCATTAATTTGGTTCCTGATTTGTTTGAACTGTCTTTCTGAATTCTCTTGTAATTTGTTGAGTATTTTTATGATGGCTGTTTTGAATTCTCTATCATTTAGATTGTAGATTTTTGTGCCTTCAGGATTGATTTCTGGGTGTTTGTCTTTTTCCTTCTGGTCTGGAGTATTAATATATTTCTTTATACCGTTTGATGGAGTGGATTTGTGCTGGCGCTCAGTAACAGAATCTGGTCACAGGTTCCACCTGCCACCACTATGGGAGAGGGGAAAGGAGCTGTGTAATCTGAACCTGCTGTGATCCCTGTCAGCCGTGCCTGTCTGAGCCTGGGCCACTCCTGGGGATCACAGCGGCCCTGTGAGGTCTCCCACTGAATGGGAAAGCAGTCATGCGGGGGCTCAGGGCTGCTACCGCCTGCTCCCACAGTCCTGCCATGACACACTTCCCCCTTTGGGGCCATAGCAGTACTATGGGCATTCACAGCGGCTGGGAGCTCTTTCAGTTCCCCCAGACTAGCAGCTCAGCTGCCATCTGCTCCTAGGTCACACCAGCCATTGTGCTTTGTGGGCAGGGCCTCCCCACTGACTCTGAGTCAGAGCCACTCTGTGGGACCCCGGTGGGACTGTAGACTCTCCCACTGGACGAGAGTGATCACAGTGGGGCTCACGGCTGCTGCCACCTGCTCCTACAGTCCCCCCAAGCCACGCTCCCCTCTTCAGGGCCACAGTGGTACTACGGGCATTTGTGGCAGCTGGGAGCTTGTTCACTTGGGCTGCAGCTCTGCTGCTGTCTGCTCCTAGATCTGCTACTATGTCACATCAGCCTTTGTGCTTGGTGGGCGGGGCCTCCTCACTGGATCTGAGCCTGAGCCACTTCCTGTGGACCTCGTGGCCCTGAGGACTCTCCCACTGGATGGAGAAGGGATCACATGGGGGCTCCGGGCTGCCGTCACCTGTTTCTGCAGTCATGCCAAGGCACACTCCCACCCTTGGGGCCATGACAGTGCTATGAGTGCTCCAGGTGGGAGTGCATTTGCATGCATGCATTGGGCTGCCTGGGGGCCAAAGAGTGCTCACCTATCTCCACCACCTCCTGGGGGTGGGTAATCCCTCCACCTTTAGATGTATAGCTGCACGGGTCTCTCAGGCGTCCTGATGTGCTGTGTGGGTATCCTCTGCTGATCAGTGAATGTCCATTTAGTTGTAGTTCGAAGGAGGAGAGACAAAGGGAACAGCTCACTCCACCATGTTGGTGACATCACTCCTCCACGTGATCTCTCTCATATGCAGAATCTAAAAGAAGAAAACAAGCTCAACAATACAGAGAACAGATCTGTGGCTGCCAGAGGCAGAGGATAGGGGTTGGGAGAAATGGGTGAAGGGGATTAAAAAGTAAAAAGAAAAAAAGTGTGTCGATGAATTGTATCAATACGAGTTCAGAGAAGAGCTGGTCCTCAAAGAAGTGGTAGGTTTTGAGCCACACCTTGAAGAGCAGATAGAATTTGGGGAGGAGCTTCTGAGCAAACATGTAAGCCCCGCCAGTCCTCCAAGCCTGTTCCCCCCTGATCTCATGCTCACTTCTCTCATTTAGACCTTTCAGAGCCACTTTGACGTCAGGACAAATAGGGCCATCTTTGGGGTGAAGAGCCCGGATTAGGAGGTGAGGATGGTGAAAGTCTGAGAAAAATATGCTCTTGGTTTGACATTGGGCCACCAGGACATGAACATAGGAAGGACAACTGTCTGGTAGCTGGTTCTTTGTCATCTCTTTAACTTGTCACCAAAGAAATGATGCTCAAAAAATGTGATCTTCTGCCTTCTGTTCCTCGTGTTTTGCTTGCTCAGATTGTCTAGGAACTCAGGTTGAATAAAAATCTTTACCCAAAGAAGGCGACTATTTCTTTCTTCTTCTGTCTCTCCTCCAGGCATTTGTCCTTTTACAGTGCCCAGTTTTACACTTGGTGGAACTGTTTTCCCCTCTGCAGAACAGGCATGTTGACGGGCTTGATTCAGACTCCAGAGAACAACTGGGGGTTGGACACATGAGGAGCCATGCCAGTCACGGGCCAGGTGGGAAGCAGATGGCACTCTGACGGAGGGTAATTTGCAGCGAGTTTAATAAAGGGACTGTTTTTTAAGGGATGGTGAAGCTCCTCAGGGCCGGGGACAAGGGAAAGCATTTACCGCCCCAGGACTTAGAGGGACAAGGGAAGAAATGATCACCCGAACCCAGAGAGAGAGGTGATAGTTGTACAGAGGGCGTGTGGCAGAAGCTGCGGCTTTCCTTAAGGAAATACAGAAGGAACAACAGCAACCTGACAGGGAGAGAGCTGGGAAATACACAAACACAGCAACTTTCCTCCCTCCTACTCCCGCCAGGGCTCCCTTGGGCCAGACCCAGCTGGCAGCCATGTTGTGGAGTCCAGCGATTCAGTCCACGAAGGCCGGCCTCCCAGACGCAGACCCAGCTGGAGACGGGGGGATGCGGATGGGGAAGGGGAAAATATTCAGCACAGTAAGCTTTTACTGTTTCTTCATCCTGTGAACATGGCACTTTTTTACTCATATTACAAACTTGCTTTGAGTAGGATTTATTATAGAATAGAATTCACGATATAAATGGGCCCATCTTTTACTTCCAGCAAGAACACACAATGAGATGTTCTTGAAATTGTTTAATTATTCCCGTTCATTGACTTTCATGACATGTACAGAATGATAATGCGTATGCATACTTTAAAATGTTTTTATTGTATAGATAACAAATATTTATTGTTAAAGAAAGGAAACTAGAGAAAATTATTAAGAAAATAATAAAAATTATCTGTAATATTATAATCCAAAGTTGACATTTTTAACATTTTGATGTATAGCATTTCAGTCTCTTTTCTTTGCACAAGTCTAGGTGTTTTTATATGACAACAGGGGGTTTTGCTCCTTATCCATTTTTATATTCAGCTTTTTTCACTTAATGTGACTGGTGATCATATTCTTGCATTGCTACATGATCCCTATCTTGTGGATGTATCACAATTTATTTAGACAGCTCCTATTTTGGGACATTTCAGCTGTTTCCAATTTTTTGCTATTATAATTACACCACAATGAGAGTATGTGCAACTTTGAAAGAGACGTGTCTGATTTTCTGCTCTTGCTGCCTAATCTCTCTAAAGTAGAGAAAAGTAGCAAGGTCTTGAATACAGCTTCAAAGTGAGCAAAGCAACAAGCATTTGCCGCTTATATGTGGATTATGGCCACACTTTTTCACATACAGATTAAAATGGCCATCCTACTAAACTCTGCTAGAATCTCTGTGCTCAGTGGTCTTCTGACATTCGGCAGGAGAGACACCCACGTCCCCCTGAAGGCCTTAGGGGCAGCATGGCGTGGTGTGTCATTGGCTCCCCATTGCCCGCAGGGCAAGTGAACACATGCAGGCCCAGGACAGAGCAACAGGCAGGCGGGCCATTGGCCTGGAAGGCTTTGGTCACGTCAAGCACTCCATTTCCATTCCCTGTTGGTGCTAAACCACCACCATCACTTTTGATAGTCAGGCTGCTGGGACAGGGCCAGTTTCTGCATGCGATTACCCTTTGCCCCTCCCCAAACCCGAGGTGCAGGACACCTTTCGAACAATGTGAATCTTCCTCCCTTGTCAACCTTGCAGACTCCCTCCCCTCTCTGTTTCTGTTTAAGAAGATTGTCCTCTTGGCAAAGATTTTGATATAATTTATGTTTGCTGGGGGAGAGAGGAAGAGGACTCAAAACCAAAATAGAACAGTTAGCACAAAAATTTTTTCCTGCTGAATGTTGTCTGGCACAGGGTTATGTGGAATCCATCTGCTCCCAAAGGAATTGTAGAAATGTCAGGAAAATTTTTAAAAAGTTTGATTGGGGAAGACTTGCAAGTCCAATACAAGGAAGAGAACCTGCCCACAGTCCTAGAGAGGGACTATAAGAGACTGACAACTAAAAAATTAATACTAGCTCATGGGCAGAGCACAGAAAGCAGGCTTGGCATCACAGACATGCTCTGGGGTCACATTAAATCCTTCAGCCAACGCTCTGTGCTTACTCCTGCCAGGTACATGCTGGGTCTTAGGGATTCACAAACGAATAAGCCACAGGCCCTGCTTTCTGGGCCTCAGGGTCCAGTCAGCCTACGGTCTCTACCTTTATGTAAATGAGGAAATGCAACACCAAGTTGGAGATGTCACAAAAAATTACGTCCAGCGTTCAGTAGGAGCCCAAATGAGGGAGGCGGGGGTCACGTCCACATGGAGAGGATGAGTCAGGCCCTCCCCGGAAGATGAACCTCGTCCCCAGCCTTGAATGAATGGTGATAACAATGATGGTGACAAAGGCTGATGGGTGCTGGCCGACCACTTACAGGCACTGTCACTGAGCGAACTACTGCCAGGGCCAGTGAGGCAGGCTAGGAGCCCAGGGTGAAAAATTGAAGGAGGCACCCCCCTCAGGCTCATGCAAAGACAGACTTACAGCTGAGAGTGAGGGCCTCCTTCACTGATGCCTGGGCTCCCAGCGGGCTCGCCCCAGGCCTGCCCTGGGCTAACACAGCATTTAGACCTCGGTAATCAGTTCTCTCGGCTAAGGGATGAAACGCCTGCTCTGTTAACACCAGTTTACACGAGGAGGAGTCGGGGAGGGTAGGTTAACAGTTCATCACAGGCAGAACCGGCATCCTCACCTGGGTTCTTCCTCCAGAGCTGGGCTCTCGACAGCATCTTCACCAGGCAGTGGTGGGTACTGGGGTGTCTTCGGGGCACGAGGAAGAGAGCAGTCAAGGCCCAGAGAGGGAACAGCAGAGCAAGCTCTGAGAACGGCAACCCGCTCCTACCCAGAGGCAGCAAACCTATGGCTCACAGCCCCATCCACCCTGTGAACAGGTTAGCTTCAGCTCGTGGAGCATTTTTGAAAATTTTAGGCCACTATTTAAGAATGAGTTTCCACACTACACTCTGGATTTCTACATTCCCCGGAAAAATGGAACGACAACACTGGCAACGCTGGGCCTGTGTGTCCTCCCAGGAGGACCCAGGAGTGGAGAGAGACTGCCTGCTCTGCTGCCCTCCACCCTCCACCACTGCCCAGCAAAGGCCTCGAGCCATTTCCTCCCGCCCAGCAGTGCTGTCTTATGTACCGCAGCTAAACATGTGGGTACACTTCTGACAAACGTGGAGGGATGAGGGGCTGAGGTCGAGGGCCCGAGGCCTCTTCCTTCTCCCACAGTGGCCTGCCACACAAGACAGGAGGAGGTGGGGACGTGTGCAGGGGCCGACCACGGAGGGCTCCCAGTCCAAGCCGAGGAATTTAGACCTTGCCTTTAGAGACAACTGAGAGCCTCTGAGCGTTTTAACCAGAGGAGTTTCAGACTCAGAGGGCAGCCCTGTGGGAATGGACGGAGTGACTGGGCCTTCCCCTCGTCATCTTGCTTTTCGTCTCTTACATCTGTACTCCATGTTGCCCCTCAGGGACCCAGCAGAGGGCACAGAGCACCAAGATGCCTTCTGTCTCCTTGTTCTCAGCTGATCGCCCTGATTCGGATTTCACTGAGAAAAGAAAAGCCACCAGGAAGAGAACCACCTCATCTCCCACCACCTCATCTCCCCACCACCTGCGCCTCGACCCTCGGTTCTAGGGATGAACTCTGCTCTCATGCGAGGCCAGCCCCTATAGTATGCTGGGTCCCATTCCTTCTCTCCTACTCAAGGACTTCGCTCCTGCATTTTCCTCCTCTCTCTCTTGTATCATCTTGTCTTTCCTTTCTGCTGGTTCTTCTCATCAGCATACATACTACAATATCTTCAGTCTTAAATACAAAAACAAATAAACTAACCAAAAAAGTCCCCTCCAATTACTTCTCTATATTTCTGCTCCCCTTGACGGCAGAATTCCTCAAAAGGGTTCACTCTACCAATTGTCTCCACTTCCTCATCTGCAAGTCCCTCAGACTTTCCTCAGTACATTTCCACTGGACTCCTTTGTCAAGGTCGCAACGCCCGCCACTTTGCCATATTCCATGCCTCTGTAGCACTGACACCCCAATCGATCCCTCCACTGGAAATATTTCCTTTGCTTCGCTTTTGCGACACCATGCTCTCCTGGTTTCCCTCCTCTCTACTCTGTCTCTCCATCTCCACATGCGTGCCACCTTTCAATGATATGATTTGGTTACTAGGGCTTTTGATCTCTTTAATTAAGCTTCGAGCTCCATGCAGGTGGGGACTCATCTGAGCCATTTTCTTGTCTATCGTGAGCCTCCAGACTAGCGCCTAATACTCAAGAAAGGCTTGCTGTGAAGAGAGTCAGTCAACAGGTCATGATTTGTGCAGTGCCCAGCAGCGCACAGAAGCATGTATGAGCGCTTAATAAGGGTATTACGGCACCTGAGGGTGCTGTAACAAATTACTGCAAATAGGCTTTAAACAACAGAAATTTATTCTCTCACAGTTTTTTTTTGGAAATCAGAACTCCAAAATCAGGATGCCAGCAGGGCCACACTCCCTTCCAAGGCTCTAGGGGAGAATCTTTCCTTGCCTATTCCAACATCTGGTGGCTCCTGGCATTTCTTGGCTTATGAAAGCACAATTCTACTCTTTGCCTCCATTGTCTTCTCCCTTGTGTCCAAATCTCCCTCTCTTTTCTCTTATAAAGACACAAGTCATTGGATTTAGGGCCCACTCTAAATCCAGGATCTCAAAATCCTTAACCAATTACAAGTGCAAAGACCCTATTTCCAAACAAGGCCATATTCTGAGGTTCCTAGTAGACATGAATTTGGGGGGAATGCTATTCAATCCACTAAATAAGTTTAGATCTCCCTTGATATTTAGATTTTCTAAATACCCCAGACAGCTACTAGAGCTTCACCTATTGGGTCGCAAAGATTTTATAGTTCTTCAAGTCTCTCTTAAAAAGAAACAGTTTGTAAATTGATGGAGCCGATAATGGTATGACATTTTCAATCTAAAAACTCAAACATGTAAAAATGTATCTTCTTTTATTTTCTTATATGTGATTTTTAGTTTTTACCTTGAGGTTCCATTCCACCTAATGGGGAAGATCAAGCTAATCATTTCCAGGTAATTTCGGTCTTTTCCTAAGTCATTCCAGGTTGAAATACACTGAGTTCTAATTCCCACTCCCACCACCATCCCTCCCATTTCTGCTGTCATCCAGAGCCCTGGCTGGTTCTGTGAGCAGGGTCTCTGGGGTCTTGTCTGCACTCCTGGGATATCCCTCAGGGCTGAGCACACAGACCCCTAGACCTACTGGCAGTCTGTCCCTTGTCACAGACTTGGCAAGGACTCCACGCCAGCATCTAACTTCCTTGTGTCTGCTCCAGCTCTGCTCCTCTCTGCTCCTTCCTTCACTCTATCTAGGCTAAGGGAGTAGGGGGAGTGTGTGAGTAAGTGGCAGGCCAGTTCTGCCCGATTGTACTATGCACACATTTCTCCTGTCTTAAACCTGGTTGGAAATGTGTTTGGTTTGGTTTGGTTTGGTTTTCATTTTTTAACTTATAAGTCAAGAATTGTCTTTCTTTGATCTCAGTTTCCACCACCGCCACTTTTCTCTGAGAGGGTAACTCATGTTTGGCGGCCTGTGTAAAGCAAAGGCCCTTGGGTCATGAGTGAGGAATTTCACTAAAGCGTGGGGACACAAAGCTTAGTGCCAGGACACACCCTTACATCATGCCATCCACATTCGCCAGAAAGATCGTCCATCAGACTAGACCCAGATGTTCTCCACACACAGCACCCTGAGGATCTCAGAAATTGTTTCATGGTGTCTCTAGGCTGTAGAAATACCTAACAGTTCTGTTGATTAAGTAGTTATGTTCAAACTGCTTGATACATATTTGTGCCCTAACAACATAGTAGCCTTTTGAAAAAAATAATACCCATAATAATAAAAATAATAAAGATAACTTTTATTTTATTCTTTAACAACCACAATTTCTTATTATTTAGATGTGTGCCTGTTGGGCACTGAACAACTTTTCAAACACTAGAATCAGATTAGACACCATCTGTTATGGACTGTGTCCCCAAAATTCATATGTTGAAACTCTAACCCCCAATATGACTACATTGTGAGATGGGACCTTTCAAGAGGTAATTAAGTTTAAATGAAGTCATATGGGTGAGGCCCTAATTCAATAGGATCTGTGTCCTTATAATAAGAGGAAGAGACACTAGGGATGTGTGTGCACAGAGAAGACGGTGTCAGGGAGGAAAAACTTTTTCTCTGTCCTCTTAGGTTCAGTGATTGGGAGCCTATAAATTAAACAAACAAAAGGCAGATTAACTGGAGGAAAGGTACACAATTTTTATTAATATTTACATGCATGGTTGCTCACAGAAAAGAAGCAAAACTCAAAAAAGCTGTTAGACTTGAGAGTTTATACACCATCTTAACAAAGGAAGAGGGACCTTGCCTTCAAGGGATGATAAATCATGGGGAAGTGACTAGGAAATGTATGGGGGAACTAATGGAAGGTAAAGGTTATGTTAATAAGGTCTGTTTAGGCAAACTCATCTTGGTGTGACTCTCCATCTCTGGTGATAAGAACGCTTCTCTTCCTGATGAGGGGTGGGGAGGCATCTTCACAAAGGGAAATTTATGTCTTGCTTGTAGGCAGATAAGGGGAGGACAGGGAACTCTTCCTGAATCTGTTGATTTTCAACTGCCTTCAGCTCAAAATAGGCCTTATGCCACAGTGGCGTATTTTGGGGTGACATATCCTGACCCCCTTCAACAGCCATCTGCAAGCCAAGGAGAGAGGCCTCAGGAGAAGCCAATCCTGAGGTTGGTCTTCATCTCAGACTTCCAGCCTCCAGAACGGTGACAAAATAAATTTCTCTTGTTTAAGCCACCCAGTCTGTAGTATCTTGTTATAGCAGCCATTGCAAACGAATGCACCATCATTCTTGTTTCCTTTCTTTTAATTTTATTTTATTGCAGTGACTGCCTTTGACAAAGAACAGAGCTCCATCTAGCACTGAAACTAAAAAATGACCTTGAGCTGGTCATCCACGTGGGGTGGGCCAGATGTCAAGGAGGCAATCTTCCCTACAAGAATTTGAAATGTCCCCGGGGCTCTATGAGTTTGCTTTGTGCTCCAGGGCACTACATCCCACACTTGGGGAACCATGGCATCAGGCCAAAAAATGCAGGTCTTTCTCTTTCAAGAGACACAGGTTTAGTTATATAGGTAAATATTTTCTTCTTATAAATGTCCAACCTTACTACTTGGTTCTTTTGACTATTAATGTTTCATCTTTATAGTACAATCATGCACCACATAATGACGTTTTGGTCAATGACAGACCTCATATACAAAGGCGGTCCCATAAGATTAGTACCATACAGCCTAAGTGTGTAGTAGGCTATACCACCTAGGTTTGTGTAAGGACATGATATTCACACAACAATGAAATCGCCTAACGACACATTTCTCGGAACCTATCCCCGTGGTTAAGCAACACATGACTATATTATTAAACTTCATGGTTCTCAGTATTTAATATCAACCTATAGGCAAAGCACAGCTATAACCAAGTCAATATAGTTGAAGAGGAGAATGTAAATGTAATGAACCCCATCAAAGAATAGTAATGGAATTGCTGCGGAGTTGAGAGGTAAAGGGCAGAGAAAGGTGGATGGTGATGGACAGTGGTGGATTTATTATTTTCCTCTACTTACCTGGTGGAAAATCAGGAGGAAATGACTAAATGCTGCAGGATAAGAAATAGAAGCTTAAGTACATTGTTGAAAGTTAGAAAAGTAGAATGGAAGCATTAAAGTAAATATTTAAGAATAGAGAGGAACAGAGAAGATGGGGGAAATGTTAGTGGCCAAATTCTTCACCCACACTAGGGAAAATTAACAGATACAATCTAAATCTGATAAATTACCAAATAGAGAAATAAACATATGCTCTTAAATTGTTTTAGAAGAACAACAAACAGGTGAAGATGTCTCCGCCTGGAGAGTGCTACTGTGTGCATAGGGTGATTTCAAGTTGAAGCAAGATTCCTTTACTTTTCATTTGCCAGCTTTCTGTTTTATTTTTAATTGTTTTCTGTTATTTGACTTTATTGTTTTCATAATAAAAGTTTTGTTTTCTAAGAAGAAAATGTTCTCCAAACGTTAAATGGAAAGAACAGTATCCAAAACAGAATACTGTGTAGTGTGATGTCAATATACTCCAGCTATCTAGTTCTAACATATGTTAGAAAAAGATTGGAAAGAAATGAACTACACTGCTAATAATGGCTAATTCTGGATGATGAGAACACTGGTATTTTTAATTTCTGAAATTAGTAGGCAACACTCTTTATCATCAGAAAAAAATGTTTATCTTAAGAGCTGGTACCAGAATTTTTTGAACTAAATTTTCAGTATATGAGATTTTAGAAAACACCTTCTTACCCCTTGAGGGGTGGATGAGAGCTGTAGGCACCGATATCTGGAGACACTTGGGCAGTGGAGTAAGAGCGCTCCACGCCCTTCTCAAGCCGCAGAGCCAGCTCATGCTTGAAGACCAAGCCTGGTCACAGAGACAGGTCACTCTGAATTACTGCTTTTCCATAAACTGCTTTTCTACCAAATTCTTAGGCACTATGGGCCCCATTCTGGTCTTTGAACCTCTTTAACAGTCCAAAACAGCTGCCCTTCTGGAGGTATGGATGTTCTGGAAGGTCTCCATGAGCCACAGGAGAGAAGTCAGCATGTGTAGATTGACGTCAGGGTGTGCGTGTAGCTGTGGTGGGTTGGTGGGAGGTGTTGGTTCTAGCATGAGCCACAAGGAGGGCTCTAATTCAGAGCTGGACTGTCCTCTTCTGTCCAAGGAGCCTCCAGAAGACCCAATAAGTCGTCATGCCACAGGCTGGAATGGGCTAGGAGCCACCCGTGGGTGGGCGTGGACGGTTTGATCAACCCAGACTTGAAGTGGGTTATAAATCAGGGCTGTGTGCACAAGAAAGCCTGTTGGGTAGGTGCCAAGGTGACTGTGGGACATATTGGAGGCAGGAAACTTTCTGTCCCTATTTTTGTGTCCCTTTGGAAGCTTCTCAGTCTACAACTTTAAGAAAAGGTCCAGGGGGTTGCAAACTCTGAGTCTACAACCTTTAAGAAAAGGTCCAGGGGTTGCAAACTCACATGCCTGTGGCAGCCAGGTAGGGGTAAAAATGTGTGAAGCAGCCTGCTTAAGGCAATAGAGGACGGTGGGGAGACCCTGAGCTGGTGAATAGGACAACAGAAACCATGTTCAGAGGGACTTGGCCCTCTAACTGCAGATGGGTAGCCCTGGAGGAGAATCCAAGGCCAGTCTGATCAATTCAGATCATAAAGCCACCGGAAATCATGCTAGGATTGGCGGCATTGGCCCCAGCAGTACTGGCCAAGGTTTCCAGACAAAACCTTAAGCGGAATACGAGCTTCATCAAATCCAGTTACAGTCATCAGCCTTTTGCTCGATTGTTTGCTCCCATATTTTCCTGCTTTCCTCCTCCCTCCTACATTTTTCTTTTCAATTTAAGCAAAACAGACCTTGAGTTTCTTGCTTCTGGAATGTTACTGAAAACAGCTTACTTTGCATAAATACACCGATTTATAAATGAGAAACCATGATAACTGGGAAGCTGCAGACATTCTTGATTTATTTTTGTTTGTTTGTTTGACTTTCTCAGGGACACCACTGTTCAATGCACATATTCTTTTCAAATCTGCACATTAGTTCCAGAGTCTTGACCAGAATTCCTTAAGCCAAAGGGATTTGTAATCAATGATCCTTCCAGAAGGATCTACTGACAGAGGTAGAGGAAAAATTACTATCCACATAAAGAACATGGAGTTAATGACACTGAGGGCTAAAATTCTTCTCTTTGGTTATGCCTAAATATGTCAAAACAAGTGATTAAAGCAGGAAAAATTATTCATCTTGATACCTTCACTTACCCATCCATGATGTGCTACCACAGTTGGAGGATAGAGACACAAAGTTTCTGGAATAAAGAACTAATTGAAAGAATTCACCAGTGAAACCATCTGGTCCTGGGCTTTTCTTTGTTGGGAGGTTTTTGATTATTGATTCAATCCCCACACTAGTTATAGATCTGTTCAACTTTCTATTTCTTCATGATTTAGTCTTGGTGGGTTGTATGTTTCTAGGACTATATCCACTTCTTCTAGGTTATCCAATTTGTTGGCATATAATTGTTCACAGCAGTCTCTAATGATCTTTTTTATCGCCAATCCTTCATAAACTCTTCCAAAAAATTGAAGAGGAGGAAACACTTCCAAACTCATCTTATGAGGCCAGCATTACCCTACTACCAAAGCCAGACAAAGACGCTACAAAAAAGAAAACTACAGGCCAATATCCCTGTTAAATATAAATACAAAAATCCTCGACAAAATACTAGCAAATCTAATTCAACAGCATGTTAAAAGGATCATACACCATGACCGAGTGGGATTTATCCCTGGGATGCAAAGATGGTTCAACATATGAAAATCAATTAATGTGATACACCACATTAACAGGATAAAGATAAAAACTCACATGATCATTTTAATAGATGCAGAAAAGGCACTTGACAAAATTCAACACTTGTACATGATAAAAACTCTCAAAAAACTAGGAAGGAAACAAACTAAAAGGAAATTATCTCAACAAAATAAAAGCCATAAATGAAAAGCCCACATCTAACATCATGCTGGATGGTGAAAAGCTGAAAGCCTTTCCTCTAAGACAGGAACAAGACAAGGATGCTGATTCTCACCACTCTATTCAACGTAATACTAGAAGTCCTAGCCAGAGCAACTAGACAAGAAAAAGAAATGAAAGGAATCCAAATTGGAAAGAAAGAATAAAATTGTTCCTGCTTGCAGATGACATGATCTTATATATAGAAAACTCTAAAGACTCCATAAAAAAAAAAAAAACTGTTAGAACTAATTTTACAATTCAGTAAAGTTGCAGGATACAAAATCAACATTAAAAAAGTCAGTTGGTTTTCTATATACTGACAACAAACTATCTAAAAAGGAAATTAGGAAAACAATCCCATTTACAATAGCACCAAAAAGAATAAAATATCTAGGAATAAACTGAGGAGGTGAAAGATGGGTATACTGAAAGCTACTATACATTGATGAAAGAAATTAAACAAGACACAAACAAATGGAAAGACAGTCATGATCGTGGATTGGAAGACATAATATTGTTAATTTGTTCATACTACCCAAAGCAATCTGCAGATTTAACGCAATCCCTATAAAAAGCACAATGACATTTTTTAAATAGAAATATTCAAAAATTCATATGGGACCACCTAAGACAATGAATAGCCAAATCATTCTTGAGAAAGAGGAGCAAATCTGGAGGCATCATATTTCCCGATTTTAAAGTATATTACAAAGCGATAGCAACTGAAACAATATGGTGCTTGCGTGAAGACAGACATATAGAACAACGGAATAGAACAGAGAACCCTGAAATAAATCCCCGCATATACAGTAACTGATCTTTTCAAAGGTGTTAAGAATACACAATAGGGAAAGGATAGTCTCTTCAATAAATGGTGTTGAGAAAACTGGACAGCCACAAGCAAAAGAAGGAAATTGATTTCTTACCATACACCATACACAAATATCAACTCTTAATGACTTAAAGATTTAAACGTTAAGACCTGAAACTGTAAAACTCCTAGGGGAAAACCTCATGACATTGATCTTGGCAATGATTTCATGGATATGATGTCAAAAGCACAGGCAATAAAAACAAAAGTAAACAAGTGAGACTGCACCAAACTAAAAAGCTTCTGCACAGCAAAGGAAACAGTTGAGTGATAAAGCAACCTACAGAATGGGAGAGAATATTTGCAAACCATACATCTGATAAGAGGTTAATTTCCAAAATACATAAGAAACTCCTACAACTCAGTAGTAAAAAAACACTAAAAAAGTGGTTAAAAATAGGCTAAAGACTTGATAGACATTTTCCCACAGAAGACATACAAATAGCACACAGAAGACATACTTGTTTTTCATAACAAGTGTATTAAAAAGTGCTCAACGTCACTAATCATCAGGGAAATGCAAATCAAAACCACAATGAGATATCACCTCACATCTGTCAGGATGGCTATTATAAAAAAAAGATAGTAAGTGTTGGCAAGGATGTGGAGAAATCTGAATCCCTGTACACTGTTGGTGGGCATGCAAAATGATACAGCTGCTATGAAAAACAGTATGGATGTTCCTCAAAAAATCAAAAATAGAACTACCATATGATCCAGCATTCCATTTCTGAGTATTTATTTATCCAAAAGAATTGAAATCAGAATCCTGAAGAAATATCAGCACTCCTATGTTCATTGCAGCACTAGTCACAATAACCAATGTGTGGAAACATCCTAAATGTGCATTGACAGAAGAATGGATAAAGCAAACATGGCATATACATACCATGGAATAATATTCAGCCTTAAAAAAGAAGGAAATCCTGCCATATGCAACATCATGGATGAATCTTGAGGACATTATGCTAAGTGAAATAAGCCAGTCACAGAATAAGCCAGTCACAGGAAGACAAATACTGCATGATTCTGCATATATCAGGTACCCCAAATAGTCAAATTCATAGAATCAGCAAGTAGAATGGTGATTGCTAGGGGCCGGGGTGGGGGGAGGTGGCTTGGGGAATGCAGAGTTACTTATCAATAGGCATAAAGCTTCAGTTGGGCAAGATGAATAAGCTCTAGAGATCTGCTATACAACACTGTATCCATAGTCAACAACACTGTATTGTGCACTTAAAAATTTGTTAAGAGGGTAGATCTCATGTTAAGTATTCTTACCACAATGAAACAAAAAAAGATTTTTTAAAAAGGAGGTAATTGAGCAGCCGGCTTATCAATGTAAGGAGTGTAATTTGATACCAAATGTCTAAGCCCCACTTTCCCACTGGATTTGTTGGCTTTTCCACCCCGGGTTTCAGGACACGTGAAGTGACCCTTGACCTGCACGGCTCAAACTCCCAACCACCGGCTGACTTAGCCTGTTTTGGAGAGATTGGTTTTTGAAAGAAAGAAATAGGGTGTTTTTGTTTTGTTCTTGTTTTGCTTTTATCTGATCTCCTTTTTCTACTTCCTGCCCACCTTAAGGGTTTTAAAATCCGTGAAAATCTTCACAATAGAAAACAAATTTGGACTCCTTGCTCGAAGGCCTCTCTGATTCCTGCCCAAAACTGAATAGTAATTTGGGATGCCTTTTTCCTCGTGATTTTTTATGATAAAAATAAATAATGATGGAAAAAACAGGTCAAATATTGTGCATTTTAAGAACATATGTGTCATAGTAGATAGCTCTCACTTGTTGAATAGCTGCTTGATTTTCTTTTTGAGACAGTACAGAACTGTCTGTAAGGAAGTGAGTGCATGTGGAGAAAAGGAGACCCCTTGGGTTAGTTCCTCACCACATGCTTAGTCAGAAAGTTTTGTTATCTACTTGATCTTTTTGACTTTTTCTTTGAGGAGCAGCCCCACCTCCTTGCCAAGTTAATTGTTGGGGGTTTAGTAGCATTTTCACAAGACATTTTATTTTCTGGACATCTTCTACATCAGGAAGACATGGCTCTGATCCCACTTCCTCCTGCCTGTGCATCTTTTGTTTCTTTTTCTTATCACCTCTAGCTCCCTCCCTTTCTCCTCTCCCCCATCCTCTTCTCCAGTACTCCCACTCCCTTCCTCCCCCTCAATCCTTTCTTTGCACTCGGCAGCATCCCCCTCCCCACCCTGTGAGACTATTAGCCTACAGTTTCCCCAGCTGATGGTGGGAGTCCAGCCTGAAATGATTGCTAACCTCTTTTCCTTACCGTTTACCTCCACAGGGTAAGTGTCAGTTCTTTGTGCCTCTGTTAAAATGTCGTCACTGTAGCACCAATGAAACAGCAAAGAATCTATTAATGCCAAGGTTGCTCCCTATGTGTCTGGAGAGTTTCACTGGCGAATTTGTGTTGCCTTAAAATCTTCCATGTTTCCATAAATTACAATGACCCAGTACCATGAAGTGAATTAGAGGACAAGGCCTCTTGTTTTACGCAGGTAAGAGTTCATTTCAAGGGGGTTGACAAATATGGTAACATCTTGATTTTGTCAAATGTCACCAGTTATTTTTCAACGATTTTAGTTCAACAAAACCAAACCTCTCCCTTCCTGGACATTTTAATTCGTGTGTACTTTAGATGAAATATAATCCCTGTGTTTCCACTACATTTGCACTTAATACAGCCAACTGTTGTTTTCTTAATGTCCAAGAACACTTTAAGAGATTTCAATAAGCCTCTTTTGAAAGGCTTTCTTCCTCCCAGGCCCCCAAGCAGGAAATTGTATTTTACTAAGAGTAAACAAATTTTATAATTTCCAAAGGTCAAGTGTGGCTTCATGCCAAGCACCCAACATGATTAAAGAGGTTCCTAAATTTGACAAAATGTGTTCTGTTCCCTCTGGTTCAAAAGTGTGCATATGTAAAATTCCCCAACATGTTTATAATCATATATGTATATATAAAATGATCGATATATTATGTAAATACATTATGTATCTCTATATCTATCTCCAATTTAATGCTTTCATTTAAGTTCTGATGCTAAGGCCTGTGAATGGTCCTCCAATCTGCATAAGTGTAATCAATAAAGACTATTGCATCACACACGATAAGAGTTTTGCCTAACCTGGAAAGGTCTGAAGCCTTCTTGTGCCCAGCCTTTAGACCCCATTGCTTTCCAACTTATGACACTCTGTGTCCTCTCCTCCATCTGAATGCCGTTCTCAAATTTTTATAACTCATTATTGTGTTAACTAAATTGGTTTTCATGCTCTGAATGCATTGCAAAAACTCATTTGCAATATGCCTGCTGCCCTCTTAAAACTGGTTGCTTTCCTCCAACTGGCCTGGGCTACCCCACAGAATGTAAACAATATGTGTGTGCTTCTTGATGGGGCCACTCCCCTAGACCTTGCATCCTTAGAAGCTCAATATTGTCTCTGCCTAATGATTTCAAAATTTTGTTAAACATTTTAATATTACTCAAGACCTACGTACTTAAAAATTCAAATTAACTATTTTCATGCATAGACATATAGATCTTTGTCAAAAAATGTCAACCTCTTTTCACCTTTCATGATGTCTCTGAAGAATATAAAAAGCATAATTAGGGGCCAGCCCTGTGGCATAGTGGTTAAGTTTGCACGTTCTGCTTCGGTGGCCTGGGGTTCGCCGGTTCAGATCCTGGGTACAGACATACTCACCACTTATCAAGCCATGCTGAGGCACCGTCCCATATAGAAGAGCTACAACTCTACAACTATGACACACAATTATGTACTGGGGCTTTGGGGAGAAAAAAGAAAAAGAGAAAGATTGGCAACAGATGTTAGCACAGGGCCAATCTTCCTCAAGAAAAAGAAAAAGCATAACTAGGAAAAGGAAGATGTATTATCACATTTACAGACGTTAAGGAAATCCCTGAAACATTCCATCAAGGCTGTTGCTTGATGCTCCTTTGCTCCCTTAAATATATGATTTAATTGGAACTTTTCTCTGCATCTGATTCAAGTGGAGGTGGGTGTTACCATGTACTCAAACACCTGACTCCAATCTTTTCCCTTTTTCAAAATCCAGCTGGCCAACTGGTTCATTCCTCCACAGCCCGTCTCTGAGCTAGGACAGGATAGAGTGTCCTCAATTAAGCCCAACTGCAGGATTCTGAGGCCACTCCAGCAATATATTTTCCTGCCACGATCACCTGGCTGCCAGGTGTGGGGAAAGAGATTCTGGTCAAAACGCTCCCTTTTTTATGTGTGCCAACAATACACTTGGGAAAGGGTCTGAGCATCCCTTGGTACTCTGCAAGTGTGTATGCTTAGACACACACACATATGCACACAAAGGTATGTGCACACATATATGGCACATAGAACTTTTTCTATTCATTTCCACATATTCCTGAACTCAACATGCCTTCCACTCCATCCCAAGAAAGAGCCTGAAGCTGACTTTAAAGTGTAACTTTCTGCACAATTATTCCAATCTTAAGAAAGAGGAATTTTAGTGTGACCTGGGGCCCAGGACTATCCCAGCTGGTTCTGACTTAGTAACCCCAGACAGCATTCTTGTTCTCTAGTCTCACCTCTATGTCCGGCCAATAGCCAGATCTCTATCCTCTGAAGTAATCATCAGAAAGCACAGGAGAGGCAAAGGCTGGAAAGGGGTGGTATTTGTTCACTAATTCAAAGGAAAATCATTCACATTAATGGTTCATTATTGGCATTTGTTTCCTGAAAGTCCTAAGAGCCTTTCCCTAGTGCTTGGCAGCTTTCCTGCCTCCTGTGTCTCTTGCCCGTGGCACCGCCCTGAATATAAACATCCCAGTTGGAAATAGGAAGAAATGAAAATATAGGAAGAGGATGAATGGCTCTGATGATAGTTGTCTGAGGACAGGAGAATCAAAATGAAGTGGAGAAATGCTTATTGCATATTGATTTTATATTGTGCAACTTTAGTGAATGCATTTATTAGTTTTAACAGTTTTTTGGTGGAGTCTTTAGGATTTTCTATATATAAGATCATGCCATTTGCAAACAGACAATTTTGCCTCTTTCTGATTTGGATGCCTTTTATTTTTCTTGCCTAATTGCTCTGGCTAGGAATTTCCATACTATGTTGAGTGTCTACCTGCTAACAGCAAACTATCTGAAGAAAAAATAAAGAAAAACAATCCCATTTACAATAGCATCAAAAACAATAAAATACTTTGGCATTAATTTAACCAAGGAGGTGAAAGACCTATACACTGAAAACTATAAGATATTGATGAAAGAAATTGAAGAATATACAAATAAATGGAAAGATAGCCCATGTTCATGGATCAGAATTAATATTGCTAAAATGTCCATACTACCCAAAGCATCTATAGATTCAATGCAATCTCTATCAAAATTCCAATGGTATTTTTCACAGAAATAGAAAAAACAATTATAAAATTCATACGGAACCATGAAAGACCCCAAATAGCCAAAGCAATCATCAGAAAGAAGAACAAAGCTGGAGGCATTACACTTTCTAATTTCAAACTAAATTACAAAGCTAAAGTAATCAAACAGTATGGTACTGGGCAAACACAGACACACAGACCAATGGAATAGAATTGATAGCCCAGAAACAAACCCATGAATGTACAGTCAACTAATATTTGACAAGGGAGCCAAGAAGGGGAAAAGTTCTCTTCAATAAATAGTGCTGGTAAAACTGGATATCCACATGCAAAAGAATGAAATTGGATCCCTATCTTAGACCACTCACAAAAATTAACTCATAATAGCTTAAAGATGTAAATGTTAAACCTGTAATTGTAAAACTCCAGGAGGAAAACATTGGGAAAAAGCTCCTTGACATTGGTCTTGGCAATGATTATTTTTAATATAATACCAAAAGCACAAGCAACAAAAGCAAAAGAAACAAGTGGGACTACATCAAACTGAAAAGCTTCTGCACAGCAAAGGAAACCATCAGCAGAATTAAAAGGCAACACACTGAATGGGAGGAAATATTTGCAAGTCATATATCTGATAAGAAGTTAATATCCTAAATATATGAGAAACTCATACAACTCAATAGCAAAAAACAAACAATCTGATTAAAAAATGGGCAAAGGAAACAGACATTTTTCCAAAGAAGACATACAAATGGCCAACAGGTACACAAAAATGTTCTCATGGTTGCTAATCATCATGGAAATGCAAATCAAAACCACAGTGAGATATCACTTCACACCTGTTAGAATGGCTGTTATCAAAAAGACAAGAGGCAAGTTCTAGCAAGGGTGTGAAGAAAAGGGAACTTTTGTGCACTGTTGGTGGGAATATAAATTGGTGCAGCCACTATGGAAAACAGTATGGTGTTTCCTCAAAAAATTAAAAATATAAGTACCATATGATCCAGCAATCTTATGTATGGGTATATATCCCAAGGAAATGACATCACTATCTTGAAGAGCTATCTGCACCCCCATGTTCATTGCAGCATTATTCACAATATCCAAGACACGGAAACAACATAAGTGTCCATCAGTGGATGAATGGATAAAGAAAATGTGAGATATATATATATAATAATATATTTATATATATATATATTAAGCCATAAATGAGAAGTAAATCCTGCCATTTGCAACTGTATGGATGAACCTTGAGAGCTTTATGCTAAAGGAAATGTCAGGCAGAGAAAGATAAAAACTGTATGATCTCACTTATATGTGGAATCTAAAAAAAACTAAACTAATAGAAATGGAGAGTAGATTGGTGGTTGCCGGGGCTGGGGGGGGGGGCCGGGAAATGAGGATATGTTGGTCAAAGGGTTCAAACTTTCAGTTATAAGATAAATAAGTTCTGGGGATCTAATATCCAGCATGGTGACTATAGATAACAATACTTTATTACATACTTGAAAGTTGCTAATAAAGTGGATCTTAAATGTTTTCACCACAAAAAAAAAACAAAGGCAATTTTGTGAGGTGATGGGTGGGTGACTAACCTTACTGAGGTAATCATTTCACAATATATCAAATTATCACATTGTACATCTTAAACTTACACAATGTTATATGCCAATTGTATCTCAACAAAGCTAGGAGTGGGGAATGAAGTAGAGATTCATAATTTAAAAAGAAAGTGAGCAAAACAGGAAAATCTGACATGGAATAATAGGATTAACAAATTAAGATGGACTTTCTTTTTTTTTTTTTTCCCTCTGAGGAAGAGTCACTCTGAGCTAACATCTGTGCCAATCTTCCTTTATTTTGTATGTGAGTCGCTGCCACAGCATGACTGCTGACGAGTGGTGTATGTCTGCTCCTGGGAACCGAACCTGGGCTGCTGCAGTGGATCACGCTGAACTTAACCACTAGGCCATGGGGCCAGCCCCTAGACAGTTTTTAATAGAAATTTCTTTTGTGTAATCCATGATCCATGAGGTTGTTGGAGATCAGGTGATATATAGTTTCCGGATTACGGATCATGGATTCAATTGTCTTTAAAAGAATTGCCTGCCTGCTGCCTAAGTTTTTTCAGTCCCAGCCTAATGTCAGTCAGCTTATAGGTTTTTGGGTGTTGGAACTTGAAGCGTCTATGTTGTGTGTTTATATCAGTGATTATAATTAAAGGAAGTGGTTCAAAGTCTGGAATTAATGATCCAAGTTGCTGGAACCCATTTGACCCATACTCTCTGAAATGGCCCAAATACTGATTCTATTTGGCTAGATTCTCCATTGAGTGAATTAAAAATATAGTTTTCATCTTTGAAATGCAAGCCTGATGACAGTACGATGATGACAATAAGACAGAAAACATCATCCGAACACAAAACCAAGGCTCACCAAGGGAGCTTGTGAAGCTACTGTCACTAATGAATAAGGAAGTATTTTAATATTTTAACTGAAGCTCAAACCCTGAAGAGCTCCCCCACCTAAAGTAGGAAATAAGTGAGGTTAGGACAAATACAAGAAAGCACTGCTTTGTACAGCCTGTAATAAACTTAGGAAAGCAGCATAACGTCAAAGGATGCGGGAGGCTGACGATGTAAACAGGTCCAAAATACATATTTAGTTTTTTAAGCGTGAGCGTTTGGTAGCTTGAATATCCATTTTTGTGTGTGTGTGTGAGGAAGATCAGCCCTGAGCTAACATCCAATGCCAATCCTCTTCTTTTTTTTTGCTGAGGAAGACTGGCCCTGGGCTAACATCTGTGCCCATCTTCCTCTACTGTATATGGGACGCCGCTACAGCATGGCTTAACAAGCGGTGCATCGGTGCACACCCAGGATCCGAACCTGCGAACACGGCCGCCGCAGCAGAGCGCATGCACTTAACAGCTTGCACCACTGGGCCGGCCCTTGAATATCCATTATTAAGGGAAAACTTAATATTAAGGGAAAGCTCTGCAATATGATTGTAACTGTTTGAGGCTGATGTCAAGAAGGGTGACTATACTCTCCAATTATTATTACTGGTGCTTCTGCTACAGCAGAATTTTGAACTGGGAGAGCTGTGTCCACTTAGACGGCAGATACTTTTGTCGTTGTTGTCATTGTCAATATGGTGGTGTTCAGAAGAGGACGGGGAAATTTTCCACAAACTGAGGGAGGCTAAACCTGGGGACCTTCCTATTTTTCACCATGGAAGTCCCAGAAGTTTCCAATGGAGCATCCCTTGCCTCCCGCCATACTGACCACCCATAGGCAGAACCTAAGGTTTTGGATTGCTGATGGAAGGTTAAGCAACAGCACAGCACTGTGGGAGAAAGATTAGACAGAGAATCCAGGAGGCGGAGGGAGTCCTCCCAAAGCCCCTCTCTCCTGGTCTTGGAGGAGAGGAAGTCCCTTAAATATGAAAAGATATAGTAGGTCGATTCAGAGAATTGGGATAAATTTTTAGTTAATTTGTCCAGAGGTTGTATATAATGAGACTTTAACTAACGTAAAATCTGTGGATCTCTAGAAACAGCTTAAAAGGTCTAAACAGGAAAACAAAATCTACTTCACGTAGATTCAAGTAATTTCAGCAGAGGAAAGGTAACGCCAAGAACCGACTACACGGGTGATGGTGGAGCTGAGAAGCTGAATTGAGAGGTGAGGAGGAAGCCACTGTTGGCCTCAGAGGGAGGCAGCGTTATGAGTCAGGAGCTGGGCCACCCTACAGACGCTGGGACGGTGGTGAGAGCTGCAGCTGCGGCCTGAGACACTGCCGTAGCAGAGGGGAGAGACACCTGCTTGCCCTTCCTCCAACCAGCTTCCCCCCAGCGGCTGAGCCCCTGGAAGCAGCAACCACAGGAGCTGGGAAAGGCTCCCCTGTGGGGACATGGCCCTGTGACACAGAGCAGAGCAGGCAGGGGAAGGCTCGAGGAGTGGATCTGGGATGAAGAGACCCAGAGCCAGCATCCCTGTCTTCACTGTCCTTCGTGGACCAACACAGACAACAGGATGTGGGGAGCCGAGGCTGTCCCAAGAGCTCTCTGTGAGTTGTATCTATGCTTTTGGTTCTACCACTGGGCCTGGCAAGTAGTGGGAGATCCCTCCATGTCCACCAGATTGAAAAAATAATGGTCTCAACTCCCCATGCAGTGTGCTTATTGAGGCATAGTCTCAGAGATAATGCCTCTCACAGTGTATCTTTAAACAAACTGGTTTATGTTCCCTAACTGGTATCGGAGATTTTAAGGTGGAGAAATATTCATGCAACACCCACTCTTCTGACGTTTCTCCTAACTGGGCCACAAGGGCTGAACTTTTCTGACTCTTAAATTATGTCTATGCATATCTATTCTAAGGAGCATGAGGTGACTTAATGAAGAAAGCGAATATTTACCTTGTGCAACCCGAGTGTCCATCAAGCAATGAGTGGATAAATGAAATATGGTATATACACACAATCAAATATTGTTCAGCTTTAAAAAGGAAGGAAACTCTGACACATGCTACAACATGCGTGAACCTTGAAGACATTATGCTAAGTGAAATAAGTCAATGTGATATTATGACTTTTAATATAATAAAACAGTGTGATATTATGATATTATAATATAATACGCCAGTGTGATATTACAGGGAGTGCCTAAAACCAGAGTGCCTAAAACCAGAGTGCCTAAAACCCTTGTAATTTCCTAAGTGATAAGAGCGAAAAGGGCATCTTTTCTTATGGAGTGGTAAAGCTCCATAATAGCTCTGGAGTGATAAAGATGAAAGGAGTGTATTTTGTCATTCATAACAAGCCCCTTTCAACCAGACTTGAGTGTATGTTAATTAGGTGACTTTTGGAAAGCCCCTAAGGATGGGGGAACTGGTTGCCAGGGAACCAACCATGAGATTAGAAGGTTGGAACTTTCAGTCCCACCCCCCCAACCTCCAAGGAGGCAATTGATTTAATCACCAATGGTCAATGATTTAATCAATCATGCCTACATAATGAAGGCCTCCATAAAAACCCAAAAGAATGGGGTTCATAGAACTTCCAGGTTGGTGAACACATGGAGGTGCTGGGAGGGTGGTACACCTGGTGAGGGCATGGAATCTCCGCACCCCTTCCCACATATCTTGCCCCGTGCGTCTCCTCCATCTGGCTGTTCCTGAGTTGTATCCTTTATAGTAAACAGGCAACATAAGTAAAGTGCTTCCTTGCGTTCTGTGAGCCTCTCTGGCAAATTATACAACCCTAGGAGGGGGTTGTGGGAACCTCTGATTTATAGCCAGTTGGCCAGAAGTCAGAAGGGAGGCCAGACTGGCATTTGGCTTCTGAAGTGGAGGCAGCCCTGTGGGACTGAGCACTTTACCTGTGGGATCTGATGCTATCTCCAGGTAGAGAGTGTCAGAACTGAATTGAATGGTAAGACAATCAGTTGATGTCTACAGAGAATTGGAGAATTGGTTGATGTGGGGAAAAAACACACACATTTAGTGTCAGAAGTGATGTGTTGCGGCAGTATAAAGCAAAAACAGTTTTATTCTCTTTAGCCAGTCACAAAAGGACACATGCTGTAAGATGCCACTTATATGAGGTCCGTAGAGTAGTCAGATTCATAGAGACAGAAAGTAGAATGGTGGTTGCCAGAGGCTGGGTGGTGGGGGGAGAGGAGTTGGTGTTTAACAGGTGTAGAGTTTCCGTTTAGAAAGACTCAACAGTGTGAATGTATTTAATGCCACTGAACCGTCCACTTAAAATGGTTAAAATGGTAAAATTTATGTTATGTATATTTTACTACAATAAAGAATGTTAAAATTTTAAAAATATATTTACCTTGTGATTTTCCTCCTGAACTGCTATCCATAAGTCTGGGCATTTAAGACATTTTAAAATAACTTTTATGCGTGCATTATGAGGCATAAGGGCTGTGCTTTGAGTGACTTAAAATACTCTTGTCTTACAATTAGTTAGATATCTTGGTCTTCTGAAATAAGGTGACGCCACACTGGACTCTAGGAAGACTGGCCTGCTTAGGTTAGTCTAGGCTGGGCGAGCTGATGGACTCAAGTTGCAAGGAGAAACTGCCTCTTACTCTCAGGCAATCAGCAGAATCAATAAACACTTTAGTCATCTGGGAAAGGAATGAGGAATGAACCTCATCTGATAATGCAGGAAATAGAAGATGAATGATTATTTTCCTCTCTTTGCTCTTCAGTTTCAATTTTTATGAATATGGGAATGAGCAGAACTGAAGTGTAGACTTGCTGAGCCGTGGGAAAAAGAGAGAAGCTACCTGCTGAAGAGCAAGTCAGCTGAAGGTCCACTGTGTCTCCCCTTCATCTTTTCTGTCTTTCCGTTAGTCTGGCTTTAGGACGTCAGCCCTTTGAGGAGAGCAGCCGGCACTCAAGGAAACAGGAAGTTTCCAGCAACTTGGCTTGCGCACGTGACCTGGCCAACCTCCTGCTCTTGGAAGCCCCTCTCTGTCTTTGGGGACAAGCTGGATTTGCCTTCAGACTCTCAGACTCCTGCAGCTTAGAGGTTTCCTCACCCCACCTCAGCATGAAGAAGAATAAACAAATGAAGTGGAGAGTAACTGCGTGCTAATAACACCGAGTGTTTACCCTACGCTTCCCAAAGGCTATCTTACCGTAAAAATCATTGTGTGTTCTACACAGCCATTGAGAGGAAGGGGCAGACAGCACTGCAATTAAGAACATGACTTTGCAGTTAGCAGACCTGAGTTTCAAGGCATGCTCCACCATCTGCTGGCTGCCCCCCGCCCCCCGACAGTGCCTTGCACGTCGTAAGAGCTCAATAAATGGCAGGTATCGTGGTTATCAAAGCAAGTGTGTATCTCAGTCTAGAAACACAAGTATGCGGTAAATATTGCTTTCTTTCCCTTAAAACAATTCAATGAGGACTCTGGGCACCCACTCCACCAGCACGGTAGGACACTCCCCGCTTGGCGTTACTGGGTTCTGTTGACCAAGGAAAAATTACTACAATTATAAACAGCAGATATTTATTTGAGCAATTAGAATTGCAATTCGGGAGACATAGATTCAGATAGAAACCCAAAACGTGTTCCAATTACAGGAGAGGGGCTTCGGGTTTCTATGGGAAAAAGGGAGGGTGAGGTGAGTTGTACTAAGAAAGAGTCCATTGGTGCTAGAGAGGCCAGGCTAGGTCTGTACTTCATAGATTGGCTTGAGGTTTGATCATCAGGCAAAAGGCTAGACTTGTACTTCATTGATTGGTTAGCAATTTGGTCTTCAGCAAAGTCCAGTTTTATCAGTCCTTACAAACAGGATATTCTTGTCCTTACTGATTTCTTGGAATGTTGGTGGTTTGGTCCAGTTTGGAAGATAAAGAAAACAAAACATGCAAGGCAATTCCTCTGAAATGGCTGCTCTGGCTCTATTTTAATATGGCTCCACTCATGTCATCTCTCACTCTTCCCTCCCGACCTTCACTACACCCAAATCTGGAGGCTTATGTGTCCCACACAGTGGGTGCCAGACAATCCCATCATCTAAGGCAATCTCCTGGCCACACTGGTGGCAGCAGTGCAGAGGTCCCAACCATTGTAGAATCCACACCCCTCCCTTTCATTCACAGCCCCATGGAGTGAGGGCTAGGGGTGCGTCATGGGACTAATTCTCTCTAACTGCTTCTGAAAATACTCAGTCTTTCCCCTCTGCATCAGTCAAGGTCCAGGCAGGAAAGAGATGCCACACCCAACCTAGGCAATTGCAGTAGAATTTTAACAAAGGAACTATTTAGAAAGATGTGGGCAGCAGTTCGGGAAACCAATAAGCGACAGTGCAGGACCTTGGAACTGGTAATTGTGGAAGTCGTTACACCATTAGTCCTTAGGTCAAGGAGAAAGAACCATTACCTGAGCCCATAGAGGGTCTCCAAATGGAGAGGCCCCTGACAGGCGCTGTGGCCTTTGCCAGAGGGTACAGCCCACCTGCAGCAGCCCTGCAGGGAGCGTGTGGGCACCTGAGGACCTGACCTCACTCGTCTCTCCTGATCTGCTGTTTCCTTCCACTGGCCAAACCCAACCCAAAGCTGGAGAACAAAGGAGCCCTTTGATGCTTGCTCACATCAGCCACGTGGGCACAGAGTGAGTGGCAGGGAGGAGCAAACAGAAGATGTCCCTTAGGCCCTTCCACTCCAGGAATCTCAGCATCACCTCTAGGTGGGGGGAAGTTAGGCTTTTCCAATGGTCCCACCATGTGGCGATTGTAAATGGTTCTATAATTATACTCTTGCTAACATGATTACAGCCCATTATGTCCGGCAACAGTCAGGGCTTCTGGGAGTGAGACTGGGAGTGGCTTCATGTATAAACTCAGGGGCTAAGAAGGCATTCAGTCCCTCCAAATTCTCCCTCAGCTTCTAATTGAGGTTTGACATGTCACTGGTTCTTTCACCCTTTTGATTGACAATTTTGATCCCTAAGGAGCACAGATAACTATAGGCAGAGAATCAGCAAGCTGTTATCAGCAGTGTGAACTGGCGTGGATGAAGACTGTAAGAGCAGATTCGAGAGGGATTCAGGGAGTACAGTGTCTGGTGGGCAGGGAGGCACGCCAGCCTGTTGGCGTATTTGTGTGTGGCGCACTTTGTGTGTTTGGGGCATATGACTTGAAGCAGAGTGACATGTTGGATCCAGGGGTCTTAACTGAGGGGAGCTTAGCCCAGTCCTCGGCACACAGCAAGCACTCACATGCTTTCTTCCTGCCAGTGTGCCAGCTAACAGGACACTGAGACGCCAGTCAGCATTGAGTTAGTTCCCTGACTCAGTGACTTGGTTCATTTCAACACCCAAACTAGTTCCACATAAGCCACGGTCAAAAAGAAGAGCTGCCTGGATTCCATCACACCAACAAACCGCGGTGCTGTTTTTCAGGCTGAAACTTTCCAGAGCTGTTCACAGACGTATTTACACCATTGGTCATTTACGCAGCCCTTCTTGCCGGTTTATTGCTCTGGGAAGTGCGGAAGGAATGTTCACGTAGAGATTTCAGTCAGAGCAAGTGGGATAGCTAGACCACGAAAGGTATTCATTTGAAAACAAAGACAGCAGCAAATGTGGGACTCGTCCTTCCCGCTTCCGCAGATAGACACTCGGTGGGCGACACACTTCGTAAACCACTTCCCTGTGCACCCTGACACACTGGTTCTGCGTGGGACGACTCCCCACTATCGAAGAACAGGGCTCTCCTCATCCTCGCCCTTCTCGGCCTGCAAGAGTGAGCTGCTCCACACCTCTCCTCCCGGAGCTCTGCTCTCTGCTGGCTTCTGGCCTGCGCACTAAGCACTTCTCCTGCTCTCTGCATGTCCTTCTCTGGCTCCAGATAGCTCATCTTCCCCTGTCATGGAACCTACTAATCCAACACAGGAAAACCTGTCTTGGGTAGAAGAGACCAGCTCTCTCCAGCTAGCGGCAGACGCATAAGCCCCCCGTGCCTTCCCACCTCAGGGAAGGCAAGGAGGAAAAGGCAGTCATAGCAGCATTCAGGCTAGACGGGCCTCGCTGGCCCTGGTGACAGAGGAGAAGCATGCACTCCCTGCGCCGAGCTCAGCAGCAGGGCCCAGGGCCGCGCTCAGGTAGCTGGAAGAGGCAGTCCCTCCCACTTATGAAACTCAGCTCTGGCAGGTTCCAGGAGCAGCAGAACCAGGTTTACAGAAAGATTAAGGCTGTCCAACCAGGAGCAAGGAGCAATAGTGACAGTGATCCCACAAGGAGATGACTGCAGTGGCAGCAGCAGTAAATGGCATGTACAGGCACCTGGAGCATCTTTCTCCTCTCTGCTCCGCAGTGAGAGGCTCAGGCTCACAGGATGTGTGACGACGGCACACCATAGATTGTAAGCTCCTCCAGGTGAGCTTCTTCCATTTTGCTCAGGCTGCAGCTCCAGGAAAAACCCGCAGTGCTTGGCACATGGCTCAATGAATATTTATTGAAAAAAAAAGAATGCACAGTACTGATGGATGAACAAGGAGATTTCATGACCTCATGGGCAAAATGCCTGCGAGCATGGCCTGGGGAGCTGAGGTGCCCTTGCCCGGCTGGAGGCCAGGGATAAAGTCCTGGAGCCCACAGGCCATCAGAGGTCTCCATCCTTGTGCCTACCAGTCTCTGGTTCCTAGTGAGAGCTCAACAGACATTTGTGAATTGAATCAAAATGTTTGTTCCAGACCTATATGTCTTCAGTTTTGGTCTCTGAGTTTTTGAAAACTGGACCAAGAAATACCTGACAGCCTTTCCTCTAGGATGTTGTGGAGTAGAAGCAAGCTCCTCATCCACATCCAGTTCTTCTCCGTGGCACAGCCAGTCCTGAACACAGCCCAGAATCCTGGGCCACAGCCCCCGTGAGCAGACGCTGCTCCTCCCCACACTCGTCTGCTCCCGGGCGAATGTCAGCAGGCACAGTCTGTCACGTGCCCCACCCCAAGCACGTGCAGCATGCCCCTCTGAAGGGCGGGGAGGGAGGCAGCATGGAGGAAGGGAGAAGGTCTCACTGGGATGGATGCCTCTGAGAGCTGTCCCTGGAGTTCAAGGAGGAGACTCTCAGGCCGGTGAGCCTTACACTAGCCCTCACCCGGTGTACGGGCGCTCCAGTTCCTGGCCTCAGGCCCGGCGTCCTCCACGAGGAGTCTCCCTCCCTGCACTAATCTCTTCCCTTGTATAGGGAAGGGGCTGACCCGAGGCGGGTGTCACCCATTCTCACTGGGCATCTGCGGGGCACATGCCCGTGAGTGAGCTGGCTGAAATCTGAGGTAGGCAGTCAGAGCTAACACAGGAGGGGCTTTAGGGGCACCATCCAGAAGGGCTTTGGCACCAGAAGTTCCAAAGAACAGTCCAGAGGGTTGCCTCAGCCTCCAGGCTCTGCCCTGGGTGGTGTCTGTTATAGAGCCCCTTCCTGTAACATCAACTCAACACAAAAGCTTTGAAACTACCCCATTCTATGCCTTAGGCCAGGTCCTATTCACAGAGGAGACCCCACTCTTGTTTCTGCGTGTAGAAGAAAGGCAATCTGAGGATTTAGGGCCTTCTGTACCAGCAGACCCGGAACCCAGTGGGAGGGGAGGCCGTCTTCCAATCACTGATACTTCCAATATCAGTGAAATGTGCTATCACGCAGTCAGGTTTGGAGGTCATTAGTCAAAAACAATAAAAAAGGAAGTCATCTTTAGAACACACATATCCTTTAAATAAAAGGTACATAAATGCCTTTGTTATGTCCTGATCAGAGCATAACTTAGGTTGTGTTAGGTCGGATAAAGGTGATCTGGGGGTAGTGATATTTCCTATCACCCCTATTACATAAACTTTCTGATTTTCTTTCTCCTCTTTCTCTCAGTGATTTTTTTCTCTCTCTCTCTTCTTGACTTAACCTTTGCCTGACAGGGGCATTCCGGGCCTCTGCTGGCGTTGCTGCATTAAAAATTGTTGGTATTGGCAGGAAAAGAAGCTATTGACCCCTACTTGGATCTTTCCAGAGGCTGGGAAGACCCCAAGGAATTCTGTAATTTAAAATAAATTTGGGTACATTAACACAGAAATACAGAAATCTCTCTCCTGATTTTCAGAAACTTAGATTTTAAATGAAATTAATATTCTTATTATAAAAGTAATACAAGATCATTGTAAACAATTTAGAGATTGCATATATGCCAAAGAAGAAAATAAAAATAAAACCAGCCATAATTCCATCATCCAGCCATAACCACATTTTCACATTTGGTGCATATCCTTTCAGAGTACATGTGTGGGGTAACTGCGTAGTAACTTATTATATGTCACCCCTTTCTCCTTAAAGTCACCTGCTTTTTTGTTACCAATATCTCATAATATTGTTTCTATATTATTAAATATTCCTTTATGACGTTTCCAAAGGTTGCAGTGTTTCCTTTATGGCTATACTATTTTTCATTCAGCCAGGCCCTGCAGTTAGCCATGTAGGTTGTTTCCAACTTTTCCCAATTATTAAAGAGCTGCAAGAAATGTCCCTGCAGCTCTCTCTCTGCCCACATCCGGGATTCTCTCCCAAGGGTAAATTCCTAGGCCGGGAAATGCTGTGGTGGTGCACACAGCTGTTGCCAAATAGCTGAGCCTGGTTATTCCCCCTTCTGTGGCCCCAGCCACAGATGAAATGCCTCTCAGAAATAAGAAACTGAAAAAATAAGAAATTTAAGGGTGAGTCAGGAACTGCTGCTCGTCTTTCAGCATATGGTTTGAAAAGGCTCTAGTTAGATTTCTGTTTTAATTCTATAGAAGATATGATTTGTAGCTTGAGAAACCCTCATAATCGTGCATGAGCAGGGAGGATGGAGTGAGAGAGGATGTTCGGTAAATTATTCCACTGTAGCTTCCCATAACCCCAGCATTTGTGAAGCTGATCCCTTGGTCTTCCCCAGAATCTTTCTCATTCAAGCGAATGCCCCTGAAGCCACGGGAGAGAGTCAGCATGCATTTTTCAGGAGGCGGCACTGAAAATCCATACCGGGCCACCGAGGCGCTGTGTGGCCTGGGGGAAGTCTCCTCCTGTTCTATGCCTCAGTGCCAGCCGCCTAATCTGAGGGGCTCACAGTAAGGAGCCGCGGGCAGCCCGCCAGAGGCTCTGCAACTTGTCTGACACAGCGAGATCCCTCCTGGCGCTGTGGCTTCCCCCCCTTCCTCTGCTCTTTGGAGGCTGGAATCTGTGCGAGGCCTGGGATGTCCTTGAGGCGGGCAGGCCAAATGCAGAGCTGGCAGCCCCTTCCCATCTGGGGGCTGAGGTGCCTTTAATTCAGATACCTTAAAAGGCTTGCGGGATCCAGGGGCTGAGTTCTTATCTCCTGTGCTCTGAAGGGCCCTTATTTATAGCCCTGTGGGCTAGAGCGGCTCAGCTGGCCAGCAGCTGCATACACGGTTGGTTGGGGGAATCCAACGAGGTAGTTGTCCTGTGCTGCGGCTGTCCCCTCTGGTCGGGCTGGAGGGCAGAAGACAGGACAGGTAAGGACTCCAGTTTCCTCCTCTCTTTCCTCTCCCTTGCCATCCCTCCCGCCCTGCGCCTACACAGGCTTAGACAGCAGCTGCGCAGGCTTCGTGCTCTGTGCGGAGGGAGTGTCGCAGCCCTGGGAGGGAGCTCTCTGGCACTGTGAATTTGCAGACCCCGAGCAAAGATCCAGGTGGCACTGGCAGCTGGCACCCCCAGCAGCAAAGCTCGTGCCCCACGGGCCCTGGGGAAAGAACAGAACTGTCCTCCCCAAAGCCACAGCACGTTCCTGCGGGAATGTAAAGAACACAGAAGAAGCCCTGTTCATCCTACCTGCTCCCAGTTGAAATCAGGAATTTACACTGACTTGTGAACAGTGGAAAGCGTTTTTTGAAAAAGGAAAGAGAAAGAAAAAAATTATGAAATAAACATTGGAATGGGGTAAAGCCACAGTGCTCTTGAGCTTTTTCTCCCTGACAGAACCGGATGGCCTGGGGTGAAGAGGCAAATTACTGATGAGTCTGATTACACTGGGAAAGTACGTTTGTACAAGATGACTTGTTATGGCTGATGGTTCGAAAGTACAGATAGCTGTTGTGTGCTTTAAAAAGGAAATGCGTTAATATTTTACTAAATTCTAGAGCAGTTGTATGCAAAATGCACAATCCTGAGTAGTGCATAATAATGCATTAATTGCATAATAAAGTTAATACTGATAGAGTGACATATATATGATAATAGGTATTGTATATGTAAACATCCTCTAGCCAGACTCCATGCAAGACACTTTTATAAAGTCCAATCTAAAAGGGAAAAAAAAAAACTGTCAGACTAGTTTTATTTTTTTTAAATAATTCTGAGGTCAAAAGATAGTATTAATGTCTGCATTAAAGGATAACGTTATTTTATCACATATTTGCTCTAATAGGTTTGTTGTTGTTTTATTTGTTTCTTGAGGGATGTTATTTGAATTTTGTTTTATTGCTAGGTTTATAACAACAAAATGTGCTGTAATAAAATCTATTACATTTTGAGATCCATCGTATCTTAAAAAAGTTTTCATTTTTAATGGAGTAGCGAACTAATCAACTCAAATGATTACATTTTGGAGGCTTTTTCTAATGTTAAGATGGTATTTTAATGTACAACCTCCACGAAAAGTTGCATCTTTTCCCATCAAGCATACCCTGACCATTCATTGTTCACCCGCCGTCTTGGCTGTCTTTGCACACATTCTGCACCTTTAGATTTCGTCAGCCCGCTTGGGGCTTCCAGGACTGGTTTCAGATCCTTGAGGCCAGGACATGTAGTACCTCTCGCTGCAGTCCCACAGCTCTTAGCACAGGGACCTACACACTTTCTGCTGGTCTCTAAAATATTTCAGACTTAAAAACAGATGGCCAAGGGACACCGCCTTTAAATTATCCTCTCCCCGCTGTTAAAAAACAAAATTCAACTGAGTAAATTTCAAAGATCTTATTGGCTTTATTCCAGGATTCACGAATCGAGCAGCATCCCATCCAGCAGCGTTGCTCCGAGGAGCAAATGAGAGACTTTTACGGGCAGATGGGAGCAGGAACAAGGAAGTTACACTAGGCAAAAAGCAGATTGGTTGTGGCAAGGTCACTGTCCCTTAGGGGACGGCAGGTCCATCAGGCAGATGACCTCATTAGTGCTGGCCAGGCGATTCCTGACCTACGGGTTCAAGATCCATTTCTGGGAGAGCCGAAACTATAAGTTAAGCATCAGTTTTGTGACGTGGGGCTTAGCATCAGTAACTCCATTTGGGGCCTGTTGTCTTGTTTTTAACACCACCAAAGAGACACAATTATATTCATAGCATTTATGTTTTCTTTTGTTTTTTTCCTTACTATGCAAATATATCTTTACCATAAAAAATACAGACCAGTAGAGAGAAGAAAATGGAGAATTATGTGTCATTGGACCATTCAAAAATAACCACTCTTAGCATTGTATTGTTTATCTTAACTATTTCTTGATTCTAAGAGGTCCTTGATTGTAAGACCAACCACTAATTTGATACTGGCTTTAAAAGAGAGGGAAAAAATTCCCACTATGTTGTACGGATTGATGTATTTTAAGATAAATCCAAAAACAATAAATTATGGGGGGAAATATAAATTATAGTTAAGGAAAAAAAAATATATATATGATAAGGTTATTTGGTAATCTACTTTTTGTCCACTTTATAGTCAATGTACTTTTACTGTGCATTCAAGCTCTGATTCTTTGAAAATTGGTTATCTCTATATGACATTGTGACTTAGTCAGAATATGAAAATATTCATAATAGTTGGATAAATGGGAAGGAAAAGCATAAAGCAAGATTTAGATAAGTAATTTTTATCAGAATATAACTTGTTTTGAAGTATGATCTGCTAATTTCTACACTATTAATGCTACCTACTGAATGGTGAAATACCTCAGTCATCTTGTGCCTTTATCTGTATGCCCCCAAAACTTGTGTTACTGATTTTCTTCATTATCATTGATTTGTCAGCCTTTCATCACTTAGTCTCCAATATACCAAAATGACACAAAATAGAAAGGAACTAACATAAGTTCTGAGCAATTTGGTATTTAACAGATGTATTTCATAAACATCGTTAATTTTTTTAAGTGTAAACCTGTAAAAATAAAATCAATTTTAACTCTGAGGACATTTTTACAATTTGCGGCTTTGTCTGAATTTAAAAGATAAATTTTAGATAGACACAAGAGAAATAAAAACTCATTTTAACAGAAGACTTTTGTTACAGTTAAAAAGTAATACTGAAAAGTTAAACTGAAGTAAGACCGTAACAAGCCAATGACACATAAAATGTGCTTCACGTGTTTTATTAAGAAGGTGTTAAAGGGAAAAGTGCAGGAATTTCATTTTGGTTTTTAAGAAGTGCGCCTTCTACCACTGCCTGGGACTCGTGTAAACAGCTTGAAGGGGCCGGGGGGTGTCTGAAGTGGCAGCAGGAACCGACGATTTTCACGAGAACTACAGGCCACCGAGCGCTCTCTCCCAGGCTCACCTCTGTGCTGATAAATCTGGACTAATTTTCCAATGTCAGCCTACAGTGTAGCATGACACAAAATAGAAAAGACAAGAGGTTGCTTGTTCCAGTTCTCTGTAATTCATACTCTTTGTAGAAAGATAAAACATTATGTGAAGGCACACAGTGTTATATGACAACATATTATATGTAATAACTAAAATGATGAGCAGTGCCATTGCTCAAAAGTAGAGCAAGGTTACATTAATTGTGGTATAGCCATAGTGCGCAATATATACAACAATTGAAAGTAAAGTTTGCATAGAATTTTTAAGTTTTAAAAATCAGAATACAAAGCTTTATTCATAATATATAGTCTCAACTGTGTAATATATATTTTTATATAAATACTGAAAAAAATAATAAATAAAATGTATAAAATTATTGTTTCTGAGGGATAAGATTAGTAGTAATTTTATATTTTCTCTACATTTTAAATAGTTTGCTAAATTTTCTACACTGAGACTAATCATGAAAGTTTTTTTACTGCAAAATTCCACGCAACTATAAAGCATTCTAATTATTGCTGCCAATTATAAAAACTGTAAATAACCAACCAAAATGGTCAGACTCTTAAAAATAATAGCTAAAATTTATTGAATGAACTATAACCAGGAACTATGTATTTGCTCATTTAATGCAACCACCCTTCAGGTAGGTACTATTATCATTATTATTATTCCTATTTTCCGATAAAGAATCAGGCTTAGAACAGTGTTACCCACTGCAGAAGGTGCAACCACGCTAACGACGTGGTCTGGCTTTGGGACTTGGTAATCTAGCTGGTGTTAGAGGAACGAAAGAGCAAGATCAAGGCCTCGTGCACTGAACAGTGCGGTTTGAAAGGCGTACAGGAATGCTCTGGGAATGGTGGGTAACGTTCGTACGGGAATATTACTTGGAACAGGAGGGAAATACTTGGGGCACTTTACACAGAAAGAGGTATGGAGCCTAGAGGAAGTAAGGAATGATAAAGACCGAGAACATTATGGGGGGACAATGTGAACGACATGGCGATGGGAATAAATGGGATCCGTCCTGCCAGGTGAAGGGTGTGTCCGAAGGGCACGAGAAGATATGCTGAATGTACGTGTGTTGGGGAGGAGGGTGAAGTAATGACTTAAGGACAGTGGCTACTTTACTTCTCTTTGTTCCTTTGGGACGTTTCTAGAAACCAACAATTTCTAAGAAGAAATGAAGAGGTGTCTCGGCTCCCCAGAGTAAAAAGGAGAAAAACCTTCTCTGTAAGGAATCTGAATTGGGGCTAATTTGAATTCCAAATGTAAAATAAAATGAAGCTCTGGGTTAGAGAGTTAATAGAAGCTGGCATTTGAGAGCTTACGTGTGCAGGCACTGTTGTGAGTGCAGGCACTGTTGTGAGTGCTGCACGCACGCGTGCGCACACTCACACACACGCACAGGTTCGTGTGAGCCGCACAGCAGGTCTCTGGGGAGAGCTGCAGGCTTCCCCATTTGTGTGTGATTTCACAGAGGTGCTGGGTAGTAAGAGGCTCAGAGGCAGGGTGCGGCGAAGCTGAGATTTGAACCCAGGCAGTACAGTGCCAGGACTGACAAGACTCCGACCAGAGACACTGGAAGTCTCCACTAGGGAGAAAGGACCTCACCTTAAAAATGCATGAGGGCATCCAACTTATTGTGTGTTCTTTTTTTAATTCTCCCTTTATTGCCAGCACCTTCTCAAGAGCATGGGAAGGGTGTCACTCTTCTTAGTCATACGCCTGATAGCTAGCACGGCACCTGGCACACAGCAGCTGCCTAATAAATATTTGCTGACCTAAATTTTTGTGTTTAATTCAGGCGTTAAGAAGTGTTAAGATCCAAAGGAAGGAGCCAGAAGTTTTCCTTGTTGGCTAGTACTTTTCCCTTCTGCAGCACTGGCTAGGAAACGGGCTTGATACTCACTTCCTACCCTTTGATACACAGCACAGGACATAGTTAATGATCATAATTTTTTATGGAATTTTTATTGGGAAATAAAATGAAGATTTGATGATAATGTATCCCTAAGGAGTAAATTCTCTGACTTGGAAGTTTTCATTCAACATAGTCAGTGTATATGTGGTGTGCTGCGTGTAGTATGTGTATGTGAGTGTGTGTGAGGTGTTTGTGTGTGGGGTGTGAGAGTGTGTGTGTGTGTGTGTGCTGGGGGAAGGGAAAGAGGATGGAGATGCTGAATAAATTCTAAACGCTGTAAACTTTCTTTTTCAAAAGCTCTCCAATTTGGTTCAGAATCTCTTAATTCATTTATTAGGGAACAACATTTTGCTCTCTTTAAATATAACTTAGTAAACAAAAATGCAGGTAAGAGAGAATAGTCTCCTTATTGCAAAACTCCAACATTAATTACTCTGAATTACGGACCAAGTGTTATGCCCTTCCAATCCCTAAATCAAAAGACAGAGGTCAACAGGACTTTCAAATCAGTTAGGTTCAGTGAAAAAATAATAACATGGGTGTGATATAAAGGATGCTCAGAGATTTTGACAGTGCATGAGACAAACTCCTTTTAGGCACCTCTCTACTTCTGCAAATTGAAAATGCAAAAATCCTATGAACAGGTGCAAATTTATTGGCACTCAAATTAACCAGCTTGGGCAGTCATCCAAATGAGGAAACAAATATTCACAATTCTATGTCTAAAACTCCCTGATGGAAAAACTCTGAGGGCAGCAAGGAGGGTGGAGCGAGCATCTTCTAATTAAAACAGAGTTCCCAACAAGTCAGTGAGTTTGGAAATTCATAGCGGCAAGTTCAACATCATTTAAACAATGGAATTTGGACAGAAGAACAGATAAACCCCTCGCCCCCATTACTAAGCAGCAGTGGTAGCCAGTCCTCGAGTCCGGCTGCAGATTACCTCTGGCAGGGTCCTGGCACGCAGCCCTGAGCTGTCTCTACTTGTGTAAGCAGCACCTCACTGTTTCCCGGGAAGCGTCAGCAAACCTCCTCCAGCCTCAGGCAGGAGCAGCTGGGCAGTTCCAGAGGCCAAAGGGAGCTCAATTGAACCACAAGTCTTTTTTTTTTTTTAATTTCTCATCTGTCACAGTACAAATGCGCCCTTTTAACCCTTTTACACACACACACACACACACACACACCCGCCACTTCCTCTCTGGTAACCACCTATCTGTTCTCTGTGTCTATGTCTTTGTTTGTTGTTGCCGTTTTATCTTCCACATATGAGTGAAATCATACAGTATTTGGCTTTCTCCATCTGACTTGTTTTGCTAAAAAAAAATTTGTTATCATATTTGTAACTTAAGTTAGACTGTATCTCTCACCTGCTCAACACTCTCCAATGGCTTCCCAAATCAAAATAAAATCCTAATGCTACATAACCTACAGAGCCCTTTATGATGCAGGTGCCGGGAATCTGCCTCATCTCCTCCCTTTCTCCCCCTCCATCTAGGATGCTCCAGTCACACTGCCCTTCCGCAACTATGCCAAGCAACTGACCTGCCCCAGAGCCTTTGCACTTGCTGGTGCCACTAATGCCTCAGGCTCTCCCCCAAGAAGATAGCACACCTCCCTCCCTCTTTCATTCACACACATCTGAGAGCCACCCCTGAACACCCCATCTAAAGTTACACTCTTGGCCACTATCTAGCTCCTGGCCCTGGTTTACTTTTCTTCAAAGCACGTATCATCTCACATAGATACACACCCACAGAGTCACATGTATGTCAGTGTCTGTGTCTCCCCAATAACACGTGAGCTCCCATTTCCGCAGAGACTCCCTGTTTTGTTCACAGAGATAGCCCCAGTACCTACAGCGTGAGTGGTGCATGGTAGGTGCTGAATCAGTCTCTGTTGAAAGAGGAAGCCTCAAACAATCCATGCTTATCTATTTCATTTGAATTCTGAGGAACTTTTTCACTGTAACAGATATATCATCACCCATCACAAAGTATTCTTACTAGGGTCCAAGTCTAATGCTCCCCTGTCCACAACTTAACCTCATTTCAAAACCTTTCATTTCAAAACCTTCCACTACACTTGCATTGTGTTAAAGGGGAAAGTGGGCATCAGGCTGCCTGGGTTTGGGTCCCAGCTCTGCCACTGACAACAAGCCCAGGCAAGATTTCCACTTCCCAGAGCCTCATCTCTAAAATGGGGATAATAACAAGAACCTCTTAAAGCGCTTGTAAGGATTCAACAAAGCAATAGTAGACATAGCTCCCCTTAATTGCGTTCATTCCACATGCCGGAAAGCACACGGTGTTTCGGCCTCGCTTCATCTGTCCGTCTCCACAACAACCGTAGGGCGTGGGTACTATTATTACTCCCAGTTTACAGATGAGGAAACAACCTGAGATCCAGAGAGGTATCTCCACCAAGGAGATTTAGTTGCTATGTTAGTTTCCTGTTGCTTCTGTAATAAATTACCCCAAATTTATTGTCTGAAAGCAATACAGATTTCTTCTGTTACAGTTTCAGAGGCCAGAAGTCTGACACGGGCCTCACAGGGCTAAAATCAAGGTGCTGGCGGGGCTGTGTTCCTTCTGGAGGCTCTAGGGAGGAACCCGTTTCTCTGCCTTTTCCAGCTTCTAGAGGCTGCCTGCCTTCTTTGGTTTGTGGCCCCTTCCTCCACTTTCAAAGATGGTAACGTGACATCTTCAGATCTCTCCGATTCTGACTCTCCTGCCTCCTCTTCCCCATATTAGGACACTTGTGGTGCCACTGGACCCTCCTGGATAATCCAGGATAGTGTCTCCATCTCAAAACCCTTAATTTAATCACAACTGCAAAATCTCTTCCCCGCTTCTGGAGAGTAGGACGTGAACAGCTTTGGCAAGTCACTGTTCTGCCTGCCAGCTACTGAGAGCAGCACTGGGATTTGAACCCCAGCTGACCTCCTGACCACTATACCACCGGAGTACACAGTGAAGCCTGTGGTGTGCAGTGGACCGCTCTCCCTGTGTTGTGATGAAGGGAGGATGGAAAGCTTGGATCTTGGGTTCCGGTTTTATGTATGACACCAAACAGGACAGTTCGTCCCCTTCTGCCCTGTCACCTGCATATAGGTTGCCAAAGATTCACAGTTAACTCTAAAAGTCATTTTATCTTATCAAGCTAATTTTAAAATAATCAGTCTCACCTCAAACATATTATTGACTTTCAAGAAACCATAGACATTTGATAAAAGTAGGTTGCAAAATGGAAATGAAAGCCCTGCTCGGAGACAGGCCACGTGGCACTGCCCGTGAGGGGAAGGTACCTGGGCAGCCGGGGCAGAGCTGGAACCAGGATGCCCACAGTAAGAGAGCGGGCGAGGAGGAGCCCATCAACACCCGAGAGGCGCCTCGCTCAGCATGCTGCCAGGAGGCACGCAGGGCCCAGCAACACAGGGGACCAGGAGAGGGAGGTGGCCCAGGCCACGACAGCAGGGGCTGGGGAAATGTCAGCAAGCAGCAGAGCAGTCTGCCGCACAAGGAGCAGAGGGCCTGGGCAAGTGCGGCCGCGCGTCAGCCCCAGGAGGTGACCGGCGGGCTTGGATCAGGCTGGTGGCCTGTGAGGATCCCAGCGTCTCAGGGGTGGAAGAGCC
The DNA here is from genome assembly GCF_020826845.1 of Diceros bicornis minor. Classification (NCBI taxonomy): domain Eukaryota; kingdom Metazoa; phylum Chordata; class Mammalia; order Perissodactyla; family Rhinocerotidae; genus Diceros; species Diceros bicornis. Next base: position 8,297,408 of record NC_080779.1, read on the forward strand.
CGAAGGCAGTCCCAAGGCCCAGCAAACGAGACAGTTCAGGACAGAGCTCGAATCCACAAGGGAGACAAGGAAACAAGGCAGAGCTTATGCGGGTACAGAAGAAGCGGGTTTGGGGGAAACCAGAAGTTGGGAATGGACTGCGGTTCGGGGAAGATGGGGTGTCCATGCTCAGCAAGCCCCTGACTCCCGAATCTGTGGAGCTGAATTGTGTCCAGACCTCCCTTGCGTGGCATGGGTCTGCGCATTAATATATACATATTCCCTCCACCCATTTGGGGACAGCTCAGGAGCTGCCAGGGCGGAAAGCATCTGAAAGGGTTCAGGTCCCCCAGGCGGGTGGGATGGGGGAATGGCCTCAGCAGGCTCCTGCGTGATAGCACCATGTCACGACTGTGAGTTTTAGGGGTAGGTACCCAGTTGCATTATTCTGAGCCTTTCCTTAAAGTGTACATCACAATGCTAGAAACTTGAGGTGGATAAACACATGGGCTATATGTTTTTGTGGCAAAGCAATAATAATAATATAGACTGTGTGCTATAGACCTAATTTCCTCAATTATTCATACTTAGGGTGACCATAGAATTTATGGTCCAAACTGGGGCACTTTAGAGGGAAAGAGTATGCTTTTATTTAAGTATGCCAGGTCAACAGGTGTAAACGGGCAGGTCCAGGGTGCCGCTCCTGGGGGCGGGTCCAGTCTCTGGGCCCCAAGCCTCATCTACATGCACCAAGGCCACCCCCTCCTCGCATCCCCAGAGCTGCCTTGGCTGGAAACAGAAACGTTTAGAGGGACTATTCAACCCCCATAAGCTTCCAGCAACCTCAGACTTTGTGTGTGTGTGAGGAAGATCAGCCCTGAGCTAACATCTGCCAATCCTCCTCTTTTTGCTGAGGAAGACTGGCCTTGGGCTAACATCTGTGCCAATCTTCCTCCACTTTATGTGGGACGCTGCCACAGCATGGCCTGACAAGTGGTGTGTTGGTGCGCTCCCAGGATCTGAACCTGGGCACCGCTAAACCACGGGCTGGCCCCAAACTCAGACATTTTTATTCCTTTCACACGGAAGATAAGAAACCTAGAAGTAAAGTTTCTCATAAAGTATGTTTCCAATGTGATCCCCTGACACTGGCCACCATGTTGAATTCAGACGTGTTTCTTTCTCCAAGAGATTGTCGACGTTTGAGAGTTGCAGGCCCCACCTCGTGGCTTGATTTTCTTGTGACATTTTCCTAAGTCAGGGTACTTTTCTTCTCGGCTGTCACTCCACAAGTTCATAAGGGAACCAGGAGTTCTCCCTCACCTGAGTCTGCCCAAAATGCAAGTTTTTCAAACTAGGGGTCAGTTTCATAGTTCTTAGTGAGCCACATAAAACATTTAGTGGATTGAGACCACAAATTTTTAACAATAAAATGAAATAACCTAGAATAGAAAAAAAAAGAGAATAAAAAGGAATAGAATGCACCTCCCATTCATAGCAAGGATAAGAATTACTTCATGACAATATGCTTCCAGCACTACACGTGGGCTGTGTGAAGCGGTTGTGATGTAAAACGTACTTCCTAGTGTGGGTTGCTGTCAGAGAGCTCGAGATTCACTGCTGTAAACCCTGTTTCCAGGTTTCCTGTCTCCCTTCTGGATCCTCACAGTGCCAAGGGCCGCTCACTCACTCCTACGCGCCCTCTCAGACGTCCTTCTCTCTCTCCAGACAGCCTGTTTTGATCCTTTAGGCTGGAGCCAATGAGATTGTTTCTCACTTGATCAATTCTGTAAACCTGAGTCTGCATGGAAAAAAGAAAAGAAAAAAACAAAACAAACAAACACGAAAACCTGTGCCGTTCACCAAAGAGAGAAAGGGCCGCGTGACTACGTAGCGATTGCTGAGAAGCTTAAAAGCAACTTGGCTCATTATTAGGCACTCCGCACCTCTTCTGCAGCATCTGCTGCCCCAGTACTATTTGTGCCTAAGTGTGGAAGTGCAAATTCTCTTAATTCACCTCCCTTCCATGCCACAAAATAAGTGAAAAGTCTCACAGCCTGAGCGCCTGGCCCGCCCTGCACTGCTTCGGGGTCTCTGCAGCCGCTCTGGCTTCCAGCCTCTTCCTGTAATTTGGCAGAAGGGCTGGCGGGCGGGTAACTGGTTGCCCCCACATCAAAGGCTGCCTTTCATGACTGCTGGCTAGGGGAAGGGGGAAGGGGGGACCCTGTGCAGAGCAGAAGGGAGAGACCCTGGGCAGGATGTCCGGAAGGAGAGTGAAAGCAAACTGCAGAGGTATTTTAGTAGACATGCTGTTTCCATTCTTTACCATGTGTTTTTCATTCTGGTCTTGGTTACTTTTGACTTGAATTATGGAGCTCTGTCTCTTGGTTAAGGTAACTGAGATGCGATTGCTTTTATACATCAAAAATGAGTATTGACTTTTCTGGGTGGGGCTGGGAATGATGGTAAGTGGCCAAGACACAAAGCACATTGCCTTTCAGAAGGCTGGAAACTCTTGTCTTCCCTTTTCCTGGTGGGAGTAGAGAACTTATGTTTCCAAGAGCTGAGAGCACTTTGACAAATGCAGATGGTAAAACATTACTTCCACCATAAAAAACACAGCCCCGATGATGGAATAGTGGGGCCATTATACAGGCAAAGAGGAAGCAGACACCTTTTAAGCAGAGGGGCAGGACATAAAGATAAACAGTCTCCCTGCTACAGAAATGTGGTGGATTCCTCTGAGGTCTGAAGCAAGTACTTCCTCTCTTTGTACCTCAATCTCTTCTCCTCTAAAACGCAGATAATTATATTTGTAAAGAGCTATCGTTAGAGTTTATGAAATACGTTTTTGAGATCCTCAAGTAGCTTCCGAATAACTGAAAGTTGACCTACAATTTCTAATCATTCAAAAAGCTGCCCCTTGCCTTTGCTGGGGCCACGTTGCTCTGTTGGCCTTACCCAACACCTGGGTACAGCCAACTACGTCCGTGCTACGGTAAAGACAAAAGAATCCTCACTCCTCTGGGGGCAGAGATCAGAGAGAGAAAGGAAAGAGAGGCCCCAGGGACCTGGCACTTGACACCACTGCCTGAGTCTGGCCCAGTGCAAACACCCTCAACTTTCGTCAGCCTTGAAGCAGGCTCTGCTGGTTTCCCATGTCATCCAAGCTTCAGGAAAAGGCAAGAAGTGGGAGAGAAAATCAGTGCTCTGACGTTGCTGACTGAAGCCTCTACTCTGGTTTCGTGGTTTTCTGAGAGACAGGGTGTCTGTTGAATGAAAAACATCAGAATGAAAAATAGTCATTCTGCAACGATTTTGATATCTTGGCCAATGCAATCCATAGTATAACTGATTCAGACCTTTGTTTTCTCAATCAATCAATCAAATCAAGAGGACACACAAATCAACCTAAAGACATAATTGTGTGGCAGTATTAAACTGCAGACAGTATTTCATTTCATTGAGATTTCTTTCATCTGCAGCATTTAGTTGTCAAAGATAAGTCACATCTGTCAGGACAAAAAAATTGGCAGAAAATGTGTTTTAATAGTCCTCATGTTTTTAAGTGGCTTGTGGTTCTGTTTGTAGATTTATGTCTAACCTAGAGCTATAATCCCGTAACGAAAAAGTAAATCAAACCATGACGAAACTATAAATCAAAAATGTTTGTCCTTGTATGTGACCCATTGTTCCCATCACAGTTTTGCTTCTTCAGTGGCTTTATTCTGTCTGAGAAATACCAACTATCCATCTATGCTGGGTCCCGGCAATCCCCACGCACGTGTCCACACACACAACATTCATCTCCACACGCATCTTGCCACCAACTTGGGGAAGCCAGGAATTAGTTATACTTCACAGGACTCCTTGCTAGTCTCATCAATGACAGCAGCGTCTTAAAAACCCAAAGCAAAAAAGCAAACAAGTTACAAACATGAGCAAACCAACACGACTTTAAGCCAAAACAGCTGTTTCTTACATTCCTTTTCCTTTCTGGTCCTCAACACAGCCTAGATCACTGCTGGGCAGGCGTCGTGCTGGAGGACCTGCACAGGAGCTGGGAGGGGCAGCCCTCCACAGTCTCATTTCGGGGGCAAGTCCTCCGGGCTGACCCTGCACTCAACTACGGGACCCCAAAGAGGCAAAAGCTAACGGGAACAAAAAGACTTAATACTGAACTCTAGTCTAAACATAAAAATAGTGCAGTGAGGAAATATTAAATCTTTTCTATTAAATCAAAGAAACAAATCTGGAAAACTAGACCTTAGAAGGTTGAGTTCCTGGTGGTAGGGACTTGATTTAAGAGGCCAGTACAGAGCCGTGCCTTCCACGTAGTAGATACGCCTTGATGTAATGTTACAATAGCAATGCAATGGGGAGTGGATACATTTGTCTTGCTGCTCAGAAGAACAAGATTGTTTTCTTTACCTCAGACATTGGGCTTTCTGTAGCATAGTTGTGAACGCTAACCCAACACCCAGCATCCAGTGATCAGACATTCAGATCGCCGGTCTCCTCTTTAAACCCTGGCCTGTGACCTTAAATAGAGCAGAACACTGCCACAAAGCCCCAGGTCACTAGCACCAAATCAAATTTACAAGGGGTCTGTCCCAGGCACTCCACGTGGAGATGGCCACCCTTCCAGGCTGGTGATAAATTGGTAACTATGGGACAAGGGCTACATTCACTTTATTCTCACTTAGGAGACTCGTTTATCAAGGGGTCCTGGACCGTATGGAGTCTGACTAGAATTTACATCTCTCCCGTGAGTCCGAACTATGCATAACACACGGCCACCAGGCCACTGGGCAGGGACGAAAGGAGAAATAATGAAGACTAGTTCTTCCCCCAACTTCCATTTTCCAGTCTCCTAGTTCTCCTCTCCAGAGCCAACTATGATTGCCAACTCCTTGTGCATTTTCTCAGAGATACTCTAGACAAATCTAATGGACATGCAGCTTTTTCTTACACACAAATGATAGCAAACTCCACACAATGATTTGCACCTTGATCTTTTCACTTAACACTCTATCTCGGAGATTGTTCCATACCCATATGTTCCATATATAGGGATTCTGCCTCACTGTTTGTAGTTGTGTAGTATTCCAATGTAAGGATGAATGACTTGACTGTTTCCTACCTGTCAACATTTAGATGGTTTCCCATCTGTTGCTACTGTAAACAACGCCTTAATATATTTCTACATTTGTGTTTGTGTACAACAAATATATACAAGTATAACCTTCTGGGTCACAGGATCTGTAATATGACATCCCTTAAACTACATTGTATCACAGAAAATTATGTCATAGGCTACTGAGCAATTGTTAAGAAGCTACATAGTGGGGCCGTGGCTTAGCGGTTAAGTGCATTCACTCTACTACCTGCAGCCCCGGTTCGGATCCCGGGCACGCACCGACGCACCGCTTCTCCGGCCATGCTGAGGTGGCGTCCCACATATAGCAACTAGAAGGATGTGTGGCTATGACCATACAACTATCTACTGGGGTTTTGGGGAGAAAAAGGGAAAAAAAGGAGGAGGATTGGCAATAGATGCTAGCTCAGGGTCGGTCTTCCTCAGCAAAAAAAAAAAAAAAAAGGAGGATTGGCATGGATGTTAGCTCAGGGCTGATCTGCCTCAAAAAAAAAAAAAAAGAAGCTACATAGTGAGCAGCACTTAGCTTAGTTGCTAACTGCTAGAATAGCTCCAGGAAGAGGTGGTGTTCTTCTTTTCTTTAAAAAGAGAATGGAAACAAAAAATAAAAGAGAGTGGAAAATTTCCTTCTGCTGACTAGAAAAAAAAAAGTCAGATTTTATGCTTGGAAAATTTCTGTCCATTTTTTCAGGAGGGTGAATGGAGAGAGAGGGCCTGGAGAGAAGAGGGACATGGAGAGGCTCTGTTTTTTTGAGAGTTTATTTCTTGTGCTAATTGAGAAGGAGAAGCTATAAGGAGGGGTAGTGAGTGTTTAGAAACTAGGGACAGTCAAATGACTTGCTCAGGAGGCAGCGTGATGGACAGGAACGGACCAGCATGCTATGGAGTCAAATACTCTCCTGATTTGAATCCTATCTACACTGTTAACTCTGACTTTGGGCACATTATTTAACCTGTGAAACTCAGTTTCCCTATCTGTGAAATCTACCTATGTTGCTTTTTTTTATTCCCATCAGGCTTCTTATGCTATCATCTCCACATCCTCAACTGCCGGTGCCTTCAGCCTATTGAAATGTGGCATCTCTCCCTAGCGCTCCATTGAAATATATTTCAGAAGTCACCAACAACCTCCATATTGCCACACCCAGTGGACTCCTAGCAGCCTCTTGCCCATTCAACACTGCTGGCCACTACTCCCAGAAATCTTTTAGTCATTGACGCTCCCACTCTCTCTCTTGGTTCCCCTATCCCTCCCTGAGAGTCCCTTCTCAGGGATCTTTGTAGACACTTCCTCCTCTGCCTGCCCCTTAAACCCTAGAGGCTCCCGGAACTTGACTTTTGACCCACCCCTCACAATCCACATGCTCTCTTGGGTGACTTACTGATTCGATGGGGATGTTTTTTCAAACTACCATTTGGCTAATGACCCTTACATCCATATCACCAGCTCTAAACTTCCCCCTGAATCTCATGTCCCTACAAGTTTGGAAAAATTTTTTATTTGGATGGCTGTCTCAAAACTACTTCAGTTTCAGTAGGTCAAAACTGAATTCATCCTCCACCACAAACTTGTTTTTTCCATTTTCTTGATGGTGGTATCTTCTGGTTATCCAAGCCAAAGAAATTATCTTAAACTCATCCTCAGTATCCAATCATCTATCATAATTTCTGCTGGTTTTACATCTTTAAAATTCTTGAAACTGACACCCTCTCCCGATTCCCACTACCACTGCCCTTATTCACACCCTGCCTTCTTTAACAGGACTAGTGCAGCAGCCTCCTGTAGGCTGGGTTTTCCAGGAGCGGTCTGGGCTCTATTGAGGAAGTGCCCCCGGCAGAAAGTACGGAAACAAGGCAGGGAAGGGGAGGAAGCTAAGCAAGGATACAGTGTCAGGCTAAGCCCCAGCCTCAGTCTGATCCCACAGATGTTCTCCTGAGTGTAGATCATGCCTTAGATTTGACCCCACTCAAGGAGGCAGTGGGACTTTCCCGTTCTCACACCAGTCAGTCGTTGCTGAGGACACCCCAGGAGAAGGCGTGAAGCAGCTCCAACAGCCCAAGGGCAGTCCACACAGAAAGAGCAGAAAGGACCCGAAGGGGCCCACAGGGGTCTGGGCAGAGCACCAACAGCATCTCCCATACCTCCTAAAGGAGGCCTTGGTAGATTTCTGTACTTCAGCCAAAGTTGTCTATCAAAATCAAAGAACTGGTGAGGTCAGTCTCTCACTTAAACCCTCTCAATGACTTCCAATCTCCTAGCAGCACTCTCTGGAAACTGGCTTCCTTCTCATCTTAATAGGGATCTGAATTAGACAGGGGGAGGGAGTCTGTATTAAAATACATCCTCTCCTGAAGATTCACACTGTATGCTGGTTCATTAAAGGCTCTGAAAAGTTCCACAGTAAAGAAATCTGTTAACTTCTATAACTTGGGAATTACCAGCCCTATCTGACCTTAACCTTGAGTGCTTGCTTGTGTGTGTTTTGTATGAAGCCCTCTTATGTGCTGCTGTCTGCAGACCTAAGTGTGACATGCTGGCCTATAGGATAAAGCTCCTTAGCAGGGTGCATAACGTTATGGCCTGGCCCCAACTCCTCTCAGCCTCATCCCTGGCTCTAGTAACGCTGAACTGTGTGCCAAGCCCTGACATAGGCCTTGATGGGTCAGAAGGGCCTCTCCCCATTCATGCTGTCCTCCTGGCTACCTCTTGCCTATCTGTCAAGGCTCAGGTCAGATGACATCCCTTCCAGGAAGGCGTCCTAGGACCCTGTATCAGTCAGGGTTTTCCAGAGAAATAGCACCAAAAGAACCTATAGAGAGAGAGAGAGAAAGAGAGAAAGATTTATTATAAGGAATTGGCTCATGCGATCATGGAGACTGAGAAGTCCCAAGATCTGTAGGGTGAGTCAGGAAGCTAGACACCCAGAGAGCAGAGGTTTCAATTTGAATTCAACAGCAGGAAACAAACCAATGTCCCAGCTTGAAGGTAGTCAGGCAGAAAGACTTCTGTCTTACTCTGGGGAGAGTCAGCCTTTTTGTTCAATTCAGGCTGTGAAATGATTGGATGGGATCTACCCCCATTAGGGAGGGGAATCTGCTTTACTCAGTCTACCATTTCATGTGCTAATCTCATCCAAAAACACCCTCACAAAAATATCCAGAATAATGTTTGACCAAATATCTGAGCACCTCCTGGCCCGGTCAACTTGACACGTCACAGACCCCTAGCCATCACAGAACCTCACTTTGGGCTAAGTGTTTTTCCTGTTCTCCTATCACTTCTACACATACAGTTTCCATGTCTTTTTTTTTTTTAACCGTCTTAACTATTTTTAAGTGTACAGTTCAGTAGTGTTCAGTGTTCAATATTCACATAATTGTGCAACAGATCTCCAGAACATTTTCATCTTGCAGAACTAAAACTCTGTACTCATTGAACACTAACTCCCCATTCCTTTCTCTCCACTGCCCCTGGCACCCACCATTCTACTTTTTGTCTCTATGAATTTGCCTACTCTAGGGACCTCACATAAGTGGAATCATTCAGTATTTGTCTTTTGTGACTGGCTTATTTAGCTTAGCATAATGTCCTCAAGGTTTATCCATGTTGTAGTATGTGACAGGTTTCCTTTCTTTTTAAGGCTGAATAATATTCCACTGTTTGTATGCACCACATTTTGTTTATCCATTCATCTGTCAACGGACACTTGGGTTGTTTCCACCTCTTGGCTATTGTGAATAATAATGCTGCCATGAACATGCAAGTGTGACTATTTCCTCAAGACTTTGCTTTCAGTTCTTTTGGATATATACCCAGAAGCAGGATATACTTTCCATATCTTAACACTGACCAGACCTTATTGGGATTTCATCTTTACCAAACTGGCTCCCTCCCTTCCAGTCGCACTGGACTTGAAGCTCTGGAAGGGATGGGCTGAGTTTTATTCCTCTCGGTGGCAGTGTGAGGATGAATCACTGAGCAAATAGCAAGTTCCTGCCCAGTGGTTTCCTCCTGCTCACCCTCCTCCATCCAATTGCCATGAGAAGGACATCATATGAGTTTTTAATGTCAAAATAGCCCTAAGTTCCAGGACGGTTTACAAATTCATTTCAAAGATAAGGATTCTGGGTGAGTAGAGATAAATGATTCTAGCTAAAACCAGGAATAGGAGACAAGGGCTATTAAGTTGTGCTTGAAAATAATTAATGAGAAAGAACTGTTGTACATTATACTTTGTTTTTTTAAAAGTTCGCTTTAAATGTGACAGCGTCAATCTTTGATAATACTCTTTCTAAAGTTATAATATGCTTTCTATTTTAAAAAGTTACGTTTAAAACTTTAACTCAAACAGTACTAGGAAATTATGCTAACCTCCTTTAAGTTTTCCTACAGTTTAGGATATGATGGATGTCAGTCTGCCTTAATTTGGGGATCGGTTGTTTTGTTTGAGTGTGTGAGGAAGATTATCCCTGAGCTAACATCCGTTGCCAATCCTCCTCTCTCTCTCTTTTTTTTTTTTTTTTGCTGAGGAAGATTGGCCCTGGGCTAACATCCATGCCCATCTTCCTCTACTTTATATGGGACGCTGCCACAGCATGGCTTGACAAGCGGTGCGTCGGTCCGTGCCCGGGATCTGAACCTGCGAACCCCAGGCCGCCGAAGCGAAGGGCACCAACTTAACCCCTGTGCCCCCAGGCCGACTCCTTTGGATCAGTTTTATTGACAGAAATGAGAATGAATGAGTCTAAATATCTAAAGTGATGATGGTAATGTGCACACATATGCCCACATTGGCCCTTTTGTAATTCCTTCATGTTCATTCATATTACCGCTCCTCCCTTTAAATTTCATGAGGATATAATAAACAAGCCATAAGTTCAGGGCCAAAATGGTGGACACTTTGTAAATAATGAAATGGAACTTGGAAACCTTAAAATAAAAACCTTCTATGTACTGGTCCCATGACATCTTACCTGAGATTGGTTTAATATGCAGCGTGTTGCTTCTTAAAATAACTAAGCATATTTCTATGATGAAACTTTTTTAAATGCTCACAGCCGTCAATGCTGCCTCTGGTACTGGGCTTTGTGGCACGGTTCACTTCTGTCCGATAGCATTACTCATTTTCACTGCTGCTCACTTGAGTCTCTCAGCATTTCTTTCCACCCATGCGGACCCCTCTGGTTGCCAGCATAATAGAAACGCAAGCTGATACAAGAAGACATGCATACCACACACCTCCCTCTGGTCGCCTGTGCCAAGAACTCCTTCTGGTCTGAGTAAGACAAACCAAAAATGTTGGTTTTGGACAACACCATCAACTAGCAGTGAAATATATGACATGTTTCCCAGAGACAGCAGTCAGAATAGACTTCAAAAGGCATTGCCCAAATGAATCTGCTGGCAGGTGGTTTATGGATATTCAGAGCAACATCTGAAGGACTGGTGCTACCAGAGGCATTCAGTTAAAGTAAGTGTGGGCCCTGACCTGGACCAACACTCAGTTTAATCCTCTCCTCTCCATCTGCCAGGAGACCAGCCCTGGACCCTCCAGACATAGAGAAGAGAAAACAATTCATTTTGCATCTATTTGGGGTTATTTCTCTCATCAAGTCACATGCCCGGTTATTGTTGGGACCATGAAAGGAGGCAGACAGGCCAGGCTTCTCGAAGGTGAAGGGGTTGCCACTAAAGCTACCCTGGGTTTAATTTAAGACGTTCCAGGTCTTCTTCCAGCCTGCAAGCTGCTGCTTCCTTTGGGGAGACAAAACTCGCATGCTGCCTTCCTGCCCTCCTGTGTCCCGACCTTGGGGTGAGCACTTAACCCAGGGTCCCGCCTCCCGAGTCACAGACTCTGCCTCCAGCTCCGCTGGGGTGTAGAGGGTAATCCCAGGGTCCCCGCCTCAGTCTGAGAACTGGGCCGGGGCTCCTGGTGTTCCTCACCCTCTGGAATATTCCTCCATTCTGGTTAACTTGGCCTCAGGCCCTCGTGAGAGGAACCAGGCAGGAGTTGGCTTGTTCTCCTGGCAGGGACACAGGGAAAGGCTCCCCCAGCTGTAGCCTTGTTACCGGCTCCCACAGATAAGTGCAGCCCCGTGCTTTTCCAATCCGACTCATACAGAGGTCTCCAGAGGAGCTGACAATGGACCTAAGATGGACGCAAGGTGAATTTTATATCACTTCTCTGCTTCCTCTCTGGGATTGAGAGCCTCCATAGGCATTTAAGCAATGGTATCACATCATTTACTACATATCATGAACAGGACTCTCCATCACAGTAGACCAAACGGCAACTTTTGTTAGTCCCAAGCACAATTCCATTAGCCACTCTATTGAACAAAAATGTAAAATTTACCACTAACTTGGGGCTGACCTACAAAGTTGGTGAATGCCCCTACCCAGCCCTAGTTTGCTGTCTTGCTAGACCTATAATGCCGTGGCCTCACTGGGAACGGCTGAAGCCAAGTGTGAAACTAAGTCATGGAGACAGTTTGGGCTATCTTTAGCTTCTTCCTCTGCAACCATTCCCAGCTGCCAAGAATCAACAGGTGAATAGTACTGTGAGCCTTATTTGCCCACATAAATTAACTAGCTAAGTGCAGACTCCTTGCATATTTCCCAAACGGAATCTTCCTTTAACTTTCCCGCACCATGTTCTCCTCTTTCAATCCCTCACTTCTCCATTTTCCCTACAGACAGTCTCCTTTTGTTCTCAGGGAGGCAGTTCTTCCCAACCCACCTCTGGGGCTCCGTCTCTCTGTCCCAAAGTCGTGTCGCACGTAGACCTTCTCCTCCTTTGGGCCACAGCCCCCCTCAGTCCATCCTGCCACCACCTTCAGCTGTTTCTTGGCCCCACAGGGAGATGCTTCACACTCCAGTGGCTGCTGCAGGCTCTGGAATCTCTCCTCCTCCACTGCTCGGCACCACATCGGATGCAGAGCCCCCTAACACTCCTCTCCTCCTTGAGTGTCAGACGGAAAAGGGGAGAAATGAACCTTCCAAGATTCTAAGTCTAAATCCACACCCATCTCCTATACATCCACACCCTTTCCTATACGAAAAAATGCCACCATATCAGTAGCCAAAAAAAAAAAAAAAAGAAAGAAAACATTTGTTGTAATAGTGATGACGAATGATTGTTCCTCTAAACTCTGCGTTCCAGGATCGGAGATGTCAGGTTCACATTCATCGACTCTCAGCCCGAATAGTTCTGCTCAAACAAGGGGATGCTGTCCTCTCCCTGTTTGTGTATGCCCCTTGGAAATGAGCAAGAGACACCGGGCCAAAATCAACAAATTCTCACGGCAAACCCAACTGGCTGTGTGAAGGTGCACTTCTCGTAAGCGGAGCCTGTAATTCTGCAAGTGCAGAAATGCTGGTTCCAGTCTCTGTTGGGAAGGGTTCTAAGACTGCCTGCTGATGTTTAAGTCAAAATTAGGATCACATGACTTGGAAAGCCCGGTAGTCATCTCTGTGAGTGTGGATGGCAACAGCCAAAGAAGGTAAAAGTTTCCTAATCTGGCCTACCTTTGGGAATGTTTATACATCAACAGTATGAGTGAATGAAGGAAATATACCAGTTTTTCTTTCAGAGTGATTCACCTTAAAACAGGTATGGTTGGAGGGAGATGAGCTGTGAGCTCCTGTCTGGGACCATCTCTGCAGCCTGCCTATCAAAAGCACACTTCAAGAGTGGGCGGCCCTCTTCAAAGCTACAGCTGAGTTGTTATCTCTAAATAGGAAATCGCAAGCAGACCAGTTTCCACAAATGGCCCGTAACACACGCTTGTGCTTTTGTGGAGGAGGGAACCGTTACAAATCTCACGGGAGTGAGAATTTTTGTTTTGTATGTTCCCATTTGTATAGATGAAATTTTTTAAAGGATTTGATAGAAAATCAAACATGCCCCAAGCATAATTTAAGGACACAGACTCACTGCTTTCGGTTGCTAACAATGAAGACTCTGGCTTTAGTTTGCGCTACGACACAGACTTCAAGGAAGTCCCTCAGCGAGCAACGTTCTTAGTGGTTGATGGGCTCAGGCAGCGGGGCCAGGAGCGGGTCAGGAGAAGCAGCCCCTGCCTCATAAAGAGCTGGACTCTTGGAGGCAGAAGCACTATCCCAAGAACTTCCACGTGTTGCCCTTGCAGCCTCCTTTTCAAGGGGATGCTATACCCTGAGGGGTTACTCCAGTTAATGAAAGAAGAGCGATTGCCGAGTCCACATCTGCTGCCATCTGGAAGGACCGTTTCTTCCGCTTTGCTTTAATTCAAGTTGTTTGCAAGTCGGACCTCAGTGCAAAGCCCCGATAATTGAAATGCCCAAGTGGCCAATGAGCCTGGTTTGTCTGGTTCAAGTAGGCCCACGTGAGCCCTTGCATGCACCGCAGCCCTATATTGGTTTAGGCATTTTCAGGAAACTTAAATTGAATTCAGCAAATATTGAACAAGTTGCAAATTGCAGAGAATACAGAAGTGAATGTCTCAATCCTTGCCCATAAGGGGCTCACTCTTTCCTCTGTTGTTATAAACAAGGGACAGAGGAGACAATATAGAATGATAAAAAAATGAAGCTATGGATGGGTGCCCCACACAGCCTTCCTAGGGGAGACACCTGATCTGGGTTTTAAAGGAGAAACAAGAGTTTTCCAGGCAGAACAGAGTGAGCAAAGGAGTTCCAGGAGTTACATGATGAAAGGCATCTTCCCTCACTGGCTGCAGGTGGAACACGTGGGAGCAAAGAGAATGATCTGGAAGGGGTCTCAAAGACCTCCTAGCTCAGGATCGCAGGCCCTGCTCTCCTGACCTGGTAACTTTACAAACACATTCTTAGAAAAAGAAAACCTCTCGAGGGTTTCCTTCATCTGCTTTTAGCACGACCTGGAGAGTCAAGGGACCTATAGCGACATAGGGAAATAGGCACTCCACACAGACAGTGGGGAGAGAGAACTGAGTCCATAGAACATTAACAAGGTCTGGGAGCTAGGTTATGGCAAGGCCATCTGCAAGATGAAATTATAATTTCGAATTGTTGAAATGAAGGCAAAAATAAAAAGGAAGGAAGAAAGAAAAAGAAAAAGGCATCTCAAATTTAAGGACAGCTAGATGAACTTCTTGGATATCTGACAGTGATTTGCCATTGGAGCCTCCTCCATCCCTGCGGGGAAGTGCATGACTAATCTGGTACTATTAGAGAGTAATTGCTCAGCATCTCTAACTGTGCAGAAGTGTCCAAAAATATTTGTGCGGTTAGGATAGCCCAGAATTTTAAAAGATTTCTTGGGGGGCAAATAGCACTGCCAGGGTACGCTGAAGGTCAGACACTTGAGATGATCTTTTCCTGGCATTTCAACAGTCAACTACCATTGCAATGACGTAGAGAGAAGCAGGGCTGTTCTGGAAAGCGCTGTCGTGACTCTCAGGGTGAAGGTTAAAGCGCTTTCTGAAACAGGCGGAAGATATTCCTTAACTTGTTTTTAGAAGAACATAAAGCAACATAAAATATAGATTTTTTTTTTAAGATTTTATTTATTTATTTATTTCCACCCCCCAAAGCCCCAGTAGATAGTTGTATGTCATAGCTGCACATCCTTCTAGTTGCTGTTTGTGGGACACGGCCTCAGCATGGCTGGAGAAGCGGTGCGTCGGTGCGCGCCCGGGATCCGAACCCGGGCCACCAGCAGCGGAGCGCACGCACTTAACCGCTAAGCCACGGGGCCGGCCCTAAAATATAGCTTTTCATCACACGCAAATCCACACCATGGTGAAGAATCATCCACAGGAGACACTCTAGTATATTTTCAATGATTAATTAGCCGTGAAACGGACTTGAAGAAGAACTAGATAGTTTGAAATAACCCTTTAAGGTAAGAAGAGAGGTCATACATCCTTTGCTCCTCAGGTGAGGTAGAGGGGACACGCAAAGGTTAGGGGTGTTTGTCACCTGTGGCCACACACTGCCCCATAGGGGGCTCCTGGGCTGAGAGCTCAGCCCCCTCCCTCTGAGAGCCTGGCCAGCCCAGGCTCTTCCTCCCTGGACCACTGGATTTTCTGTTAATGACCCTGATCAGAGTGGACATAGTACAGAAGGACTTTAGTGGCAGGGGAGAGCGAGCCTGGGATTTGAAAGTTGCAGTGTTGACTCATAAAGTTAATTCACAAAGAATAATTGTGATTTCAAGTATGGTTTAAAATCAACATTCTGAGAAACAAGGCAGGCAAGAGAAACTCCCATTTCAGGGATGCCAGGAAGAATTGTCAGAGGCCACAGGGAAAAGTGCTTCAGGTATTTTAGGGAAGCAAACATGGTTCATTCACAATAGGATTTGGGGCCAGCCCGGTGGCGCAAGCAATTAGGTGTGCAAGCTCCACTGCAGCGGCCGGGGGTTCGCCATTTCAGATCCCGGGCACGCACCGACGCACCGCTTGTCAAGCCATGCTGTGGCGGCATCCCATATAAAGTGGAGGAAGATGGCCACGGATGTTAGCCAGTCTTCCTCAGCAAAAAAAGAGGAGGATTGGCAGATGTTAGCTCAGGGCCGATCTTCCTCACAAATAAATAAATAAATAAATAAATAAATAAATAAATAAATAAATAAATAGGATTTGGCCAGATTTACACAGACCTCGGACATCCACACTTCTTTCAAATGGGTTTTTAAATAGCTGACAGAGGAAAAAAAGTAAAACTACTGGCAGGCACAGAACAGAATGGATCACTGCAGGAAAGGACTGAAACAAAAAGAGAAAAAAAGATCTCAAATCAGAAGCAAACTTTTTCTGGGTCCACAATAGAAATAGTTTTCATCCGAAACAGCCCAGCAGCAGTTCCTGATCCTCGACGGACTGGAAATAAACAGCGGTGTGAATGGTTTCATTTCATTGGCTATTAAGCTGCCACATGAACCTTTCTTAAAGAGTTATAAAAGCCACCACAGAAACTTGTACCCAATGCTCCAAAAAAGCTTTAAGCAACTACGACAAACTCAGAATCATGGAGTTTTTTGTGGATTTGGCTGAAAATCAGACATGTTTTGAGGTTTTAAACACTGATTATTTGCATCCACTACATCAGTTTGTGAAAGAGACAGAGCAAAGAAACGGGATATGGAAAACTTGCCTCTTAAGAAAGAGCCAAGCATTTCCCCCCCCCTAACCAGCGCATGGCAAAGGGGGAAGGGGAAGGGAAAGTTTGCCTTTTTGTGGAGGGCTGAGCTTTGCCTGGAAGTCTAACAGGCCAAGGAACAACGTGTAGGTCCTACAAGAACACAGCTGTACCAGACCAAGTTCCTTCTGTTTGCTGGAGCCGACGTTGGCACCAAGCTCATGGGCACAGGCAGGTGAGCACCCTGCCTGCAGAGTCATCTTCCACAGAGGTTTTCCTGCTTGATCCAGGCAAATCGCGCTTTTAGAAACAGTGAGCCCAGGTGTCTGAGCCACTGCACTGAGGTCTGGGGCTGTGTCACCGGGAGGCGCGCAGAGACCTGCCTCCTGCACTACCCCGCTCCAGGGAGCCTGGCGAGAACTCACCCTCTTACCGCCAGCTTTTATGATCTTAGACACTTACTCACCCTCCAGCCATGCGAGGCAATTAAGAATGATTACCTCTGAATTAAGGGAAAATCATCCAGCAGTCTCCTGCCCAGGGCTTGAGGGGGCGGAACTGCCTGCGAGAAATCCTATTTCGTAAATGGGATAAAAGTGCTCTAAAAATCTTCATCGAAATGGTCAGTTAGGTACTGATGTTGACCCCCAGCTCATGTTTTACGGGTTCCCTTTCTTCGTGGTGATGATGAGGTCTCCTGGGGCCCATGGGGTGGCCACGGTCAGGAGGAGGCCCCGTGCCCATGCCCACAGCCTCCCATGCCCACCCGTATCCCCCACCACGGGGTCTGCAGTCAGGCCACACTCCTAGCTCTGCCTTCCCTCAGGGCCTCTGGCAGGAGAGTGAAGTTCCAGTGTTTGCATCCCTGAGACACACGGGAACACTTCACCTTGTGAGGCTTCTATCTTGTGCTTTCCTCAGGAGAAGTAGCCGACAGAGTAAGGACTACCTGCGATTGGATCTGAGCATTTCAGCGCCTGGTCTCTGTTTAGTCTGCCTCCGTTCCCACTCCCCCACCCCCACAGAAACTAGCATCTCTAGGTTTCTGTAAGCTACTGAGGCCAGAGTTGGAATCCCTCTGGGGTATCCTACCTCAGCACTATCAGTCATCAGAATTACCTGGAAGTCCTGTTAAAACACAGAGCCGGCCTGAGAATGTTTTCCTCTGACACATTTCCGGTGGTCCTGGTGCTGCTGGTTGGACCACACTTCAGAGAGCCATTGACCTACACCATACGGTCTTCCCTCTCTTTCCTTTGTTCCTAGCTGCTCCTCTCCCTGAACACCCCACCCCCACCCCAAAGAAGAAGGAGGTCGGCGCAGTGTTGGGTGGTGAAGGAATTACAGGAGAATTGAAATAAACAAGAGAAGAACTTGAATAACCTTTCAGAGTTGCCACTTGATCCCTTTCCCAGGAAATATCATTTCTTAATTTTTTTCCTTCCATGAACTAGCCTTTTATCTATAGCAGAGAATTTTCTTTGAAAAAGACAATCTTTGGGGGCCAGTCCAGTGGCCTGGTGGTTAAGTTCAGCGCACTCCACTCCAGTGGCCCTGGTTCGTGGGCGCGGATCCCGGCTGTGGACCTACACCTTTCGTCAAGCCATGCTGTGGCGTCGACCCACATACAAAAAATAGAAGAAGACTGGCACAGATGTTAACACAGGGCCGATCTTCCTCACACACACAAAAAAAATTTTATTGAGATATAACATTATGTCATATCCCAGGTGTACAACATGAGTCCATATTTGTGTATACTGCAAAATGATCACCACAATATGTCTAGTTAACATCCATCACCACAAACAGCTACAATGTTTTTCTTATAATGAGAACTTTTAAGATCTACTCTCTTAGCAACTTTTGAATATATAATACAGTATTATTAACTATAGTCACCATGCTGTACATTACAAGCCCAGGACTTACTTATTTTGTAACTGGAAGTTTGTACCTCTTGACTACCTTCACATTTCCTTCTTATTCTGGATTCATGTTTCCTTTACCATCAAATAAAATACCATGGAATAAAACTAATATTTACTGAGGGCCTACTATGTGCCAAGGACTGTACTAACAGTAGTAAATGGTGTATATGCATCATCTCAAAGGATCTTCCCAATGATTTTGAAAGTATGTGTTATTAGCCCATTTTGCCTATAAGCACACTGAGGGTTAGGGAGGTTTTGTGGTTGCCTGAGGCCACAGAGCTAGTCATAGGTAGGACAGGGATTCTAATCTAGGCCTGAATCCAACAGTCAAGCTATACTGCCATCGATAGCATTATAATTTCTATAATAGTCTATCTGCTATACTGTAAAATAATCAATTACAAAATGAAAGACTTGTCACATATTATGTGACTTTTTTTTTTTATTTTTAAAGATTTTTATTTATTTATTTTTTACCCCCGAAGCCCCAGTAGATAGTGTCATAGCTGCACATCCATCTAGTTGCTGTACGTGGGATGCGGCCTCAGCGTGGCCAGAGAAGCGGTGCGTCGGTGCGCGCCCGGGATCCGAACCCGGGCCGCCAGCAGCAGAGCGCGGGCACTTAACCGCTAAGCCACGGGGCCGGCCCCAAGACTTGTCACATATTAAACAACTCTTCTGTAGTCCATCCATTCATTCAGCATCTATATTTATTAAGTGCGTCCTATGTGCCACGCACTAGAGTTAGGTCCTGGGAATACAGTGGTAAACAAGATAGAACTTGTCAAAATACATTCTATGAGAATGTCTTGTGAAAATTTATTTTTTAATAGTTTGTCCTTTGATTAAAATTGTTCAGAAAAGGACACATGTCAGTAAGCCAGAACTGCATTCCTCCTTCCTGTTTCTCTAGCCAACCTCCTGTGACTTTCTATAAACTCAGTTTAACAAATTTGTTTCCTATTTTTCTTAACGAAGGAGCATGTGTTGCTTTAATTTTTAAAACATTTTTATTTTTTGAGTGGGTAATACATTTATATAGCTCAAAATTAAAAAGAAACCAAAGGGTATATAGTAAAATTTAATCTCCCTTCCACTCCGGACCTCCAGCCACCCAGATGGCCCCAGAGGCACCACTATTACGTGTATATGTTGTCGTCCCCTCCTTCCTCCTTTTCTGTATTGACAATGGTTGGTTACTGTCTACAGAGAGCTCTCTACTTTTCTTTGGTTGATATATCTTGGAGATCATGCCAAATCAATAAATGGAGCTACTCTGTTCTTTTTAACAGCTGCACATAGAAATAATTCTAGAATGTACTGTAAGATATTTAATTAGGCCCAATTGATGAATACATAACCTGGCCCAATATGTTGCTATTACAAACAATTCTACAATGACTCCTCTTGGATGCATATCAATTTACCCATGAGTGAGTCTATTTGTGAGATAATTTCCTGTAAGGGGAAATGCTGGGTTAACGGCAAATGGTACATGCATTTGTAGTTGAAAACATTTTTCATTATGGAATTTTTCAAGCATTACAAAAGGAGAAAGACTAGTATAATGAATTCGCACATACTTGTCACCCAGCTTCAAGGGTTACCATTAATCCATGGCTGATACTATTGCGTATATATTGGTCCCATCCATTCCCTCCACCTCAAGTTATTTTGAAACAACCCTAGACATAATAGGTAAATATTTTGGCACTATTTCTGAAAAGTAAGGGCTTTAAAAATGTGTGTGTGTAATTTCATTATTACACCTAAAATAAAGTAATAATTTATTGTCATCAGATATCCTATTAGTGTCACATTTTCCCAGATTGTCTCATAAAAATTTATTTTTTTAATATTTTGTTCTTGGATTCAGAATCTAAATAAGGTCCATCCATTCACTGCGGTTGGTTGTTTTTTTTTAATCTATCGGTTTCTTCCTCTTCTCTCTCCTTCTTTCTTTCTTGTTTTTTTTTGTTTTTGTTTTTGCCGCATTATTGTAGAAACTGGATAAATTTGCTTCCAGAGTCTGGATTTTGCTGATTACATCCCCATAGGGTCATTTAATATGTTCCCCTATCCTTTAGGCCAAAGGGGAAATGCAAAATTAAATTGTAGAATTTCTTAAAATAATAATATGGAAAACAACATCAGAATCTGTGTGACACAGCGAAAGCAGTTAGAAGAAAATTTATAGAACTAAAGAACTATATCAAATGTTTGCTCTCGAGTTGGTGCAGACACAGGTGTAGGAGCAAATGTTTCTTCCCGACGCCCCCTTTCCCATGCGTGGGACTCAGCCCGTGCCCCTTGTCCTGCCATCTGTCCCCATCAAGTGTGGGCTTCAGGCACAGGGCCCGGGCTTTGAGTGTGGGAGGCACTTGCTCCACCTCACTTTTCTTTTCCCGCCCTGGAGTGGAGAACAGAAGGTATCAACAGCCCTCTCCCCCTGGAGTGTTGGGGACTGGACCTTCCCCCGTCCCCTCTCTATCGGAACAAAGAACCTGGCGTCATCCGTCTGCTGGGCTCACTTCGTGGCAGAGGGGTCTGCAGGGTAAGGCGGAGAAAAGCCCACCGTGCACATACATCCCGGGCGCGGGCTTCCTGCCGTCGGAGACCTGAGCCGTGGCCGCGGCGCGTCCCTCGCGCTCCCCCCGCGCCCTCTCAGGCTCGGCCGGCCTCGCGGTCCCGGAGCCGGCCGGGGAGTCCGGCCGTGGGCCCTCTGCCCCTGCGGCCCTCGCCCCAAACTCGGAGCCCGGGAGCCGACGCGGGGGCGCAGCCCGGCGTCACCACCACTAAGGCCCCGAGGGCCCCGCGGCGACGGACAAGCCCAAGGCGAACAAAGAGCCGGGCCGTGCGCCCGCGCCCCGGGGCGGCCGAGGGGCGCCGCGCCCCGCGCCCCGCTCCCCGCTCCCCGCGCCCCGCGCCCGCGCCCGCGCCCCGCTCCCCGCGCCCCGCGCCCCGCGCCCCGCGCCCGCGCCGCCGGCGCCCGGGAGGCGGGCGGCTCCTTATATGGTCAAATGACACGGCGGGGCGCTCCGCGCGGAGCCGCTGCGCTCCACTCGGCCGGCCGCGGAGCCGCAGCCCGGAGCCGCCGCCCGGCCAGCCCGCGAGAGCCGGCCCGCCGCCGCGCGGTGAGTGCCCGCCGCCCCGGCCACCCGAGGGACACGGGGCTCCACCGGCAAGGCTGGGGACAGGGGAGCCGGGCCGCGGGGACGCCTGGGGACAGGGAGCCGGGCCGCGGGGACGCCTGGGGAGAAGGGAGCTGAGCACTGAGGAGGAGCCGGGGAGAGGGGGGACGAGAGCCTAGCCCAGGGGGAGACCCCGGGAGAGGGGAGCCGAGCCTTGGGGACACCCGGGGAGGGGCAGCTGAGCAGTGAGGGGGACCAGGGGAGAGAGGAGACGAGCAGTGGGGGAGACCCGGGGAGGAGGAAGCTGAACCGTGGTGGGGAGGCCCCGGGGGTACTGGAGGCCGGAGGGACCCCCGCCCCATCCCCGGAGGGAGGACCGCGGTCCTCGTCCTGGCGAGCTGGGTCACCGCCGGGTGTGGAGGAGAGATTGTGTCACCCACGGGCTAGCGCCGGGCAAAGGGTGGCCGCGGGTCGGAGCGCAGGGAAGTGACCGCCCCCTGTCCCCCGGGGTCGGGGGTTGGCACGCAGGCCGGCTGCCTTCAGTCTGCGCAGGGGGTCGGGGGCATTTCCCTCCACTAGAAAGAAGTGGAGCTTGCGGGTGTGGCCTCACGCATTGACTCCTGCGGAAATTAAAAAACTGAACCACTAGGTTAAAAAATGGGCTTATTTTAAATGAAAAAAATTCTAATCTTAGATTGCAGTCGTATGATATCTTAGCATACCTGAAATTGTGGGAAGAGAGTGTTAAATGTTGTTTCCAATTTTAAATGAAGAATCAATTATATTTACTTTCAAATCGCCGTTTGGGTTTCCATTCCAACTAGGCCAACTCAGGTTAAATGAAATGGATACAGCTGCCTTCCGTGGCCTGCACTTATTTGGGGAGGTAATAAGTCACAGTTCTCACAGTTCTGGCTTATAATTAGGAGAACTATGTTCAAAACGAGACACTAAATACTTCTGACACCTTTGTGTTAACCCTGCTTGTGTGTGTTTTGTAATAATGTGTTAGAGACAGTTGGCTTTGGTATCCTGAAGGTGATTTAAACCAGAAAACACTTGAGGCCAGTCTTAGGTGTATGGGAAACCCTAGTCTGACAATTAAACTTCCATAAACCCAAACTCAATGAAGAACGCTTCATTGTGTATTTATATAAGATTATTTCACAGTGTTTTTCAGATATAGCTCACCCTGAATTTTTAAGGATTATCAGTGAATATATAGAATTGGGTTTCCACAGTGTTTATTATCCTCCATGCTTCAAAATGCTTTTACACAGCAGTGTATCAATAAGGAGCAGGTTGGCTTACTGCCCACCCGGCACTGTTCTAGGCACACACGTTGGCAGTCTCATTTACAAATAAGGCGGGTGTGATAGGCTAGTGGGTGTGCAGGGACTGGAGCTAGGCTGCCTGAGTTCACATCCCTGAGTTCACTGTCCCTCAACCGTGAGCTGTGCAACCCTGGCTAAGTCACCTAACCTCTTGGTGCCTCAGTTTCCACAACTGGAAAACAAGGATGTGATGGTAGCTTGCTTGCAGGGTTGTTATGAAGCCTGCACACCATAAGCAGTGTATACATATTTGACACTATCCTCATTTTTATGGATCAACTGAAGCATGGAGAGATCAAAGGAACTTTTGCTTAAGGTTTCCCAGACTATAAATGATGGTCCTGAGATCTGACCCCAGACAGCTTGAGAGCCTGAGTCCTAACCACTAAACTATTGGGGGCACACCTGAATATTTCAAGGAGGCCTTATAGTGCATGTTTTAACCCAAAATGTTTGTTAAACCACTTCCAGTACTGAAAGAAATCAAAATTGCAGGAAAAAACGCCCAGTGGGATACTGAAAAAAATTAGACTGGGCGTCAGGAGGCCTGGGTTCTGTTCCTGTCCTGCACTGAGGGTCAGTCACCCAGCATCTGGAGCTTGGGCTGCCTCATGTGTCAGCAGAGGGGCTGGAGTAGGTAGTTAAGCTTATCTCTGACTCAGATGCCATGACTCAAAGTTCCTCGAGCTTGGGTGAACAAAAACATTAGATATTGGATACTTCCTGTGTAGTTTTATTAGGAGAATTTTATTAAAGCCACATATATCACGTGGCATTATACTGAGAGGCCACTTCCTCAAGATGACCACCATGGACAAAATGCATGGGCCTTCTCTAGTGACTGAGACCCCCGTCTTCCAGGAGACCAGGCTGGCCTTGTGTCTCTGGGGTGAGTTAAGTGAATTGCTACTGTCATCCTGAATGGTGGATTTGAACGATAGTTTCTGTGATGGTTAATTTTATGTCAGCTTGACTGAGCCATGGGGTGCCCAGACATTTGGTCACACTTTATTTCTGGGTGTGTCTGTTTCTGGAGGAGATTAACATTTGAATCAGTGGACTGAGTAAGGCAGATTGCTTTTCCTAATGTGGGTGGGCCTCATCCAATCAGCTGAAGACCTGAATAGAACAAAAAGTCTGAGCAAGTGGGACTTCCTCCTGCCTGACTTGGATTCAAACTAAAAAAAAAAGACTAAATAAGAGAGAAGTCCGTTTGCCTGACTGCTTGAGCTGGGATGTTGGTTCTTTCCAGCCTTCAGACTCAGACTGAAACATCAGCTCTTGGGTATTGAGCCTGCCAGCTTTTGAACTGGAACTTGCACCATTGGCTCTCCTGATTCTCAGGCCTTCAGACTCCGACTGGAACTACACGTTAGCTCTCTTGAGTCTCCAGCTTGCCAGTTGCAGATTGTGGGGCTTCTCAGCCTCCATAATATTGTGAACCCGTTACTTGTAATAAATTTCCTTATACACACACACACACGCACGCGCGCACAGTCATGCACCTCATAACAACGTTTCGGTCAACAACGGACCATATATATGACAGTGGTCCCGTAAGATTAGTACCATACAGCCTAGGTGTGTAGTAGACTGTACCATCTAGGTTTGTGTAAGAACACTCTATGATGTTCGCACAACAACGAAATCGCCTAACGATGCAGTTCTCAGAACGTATCCCCCTCATTAGGTGATGCATAACTGTATTATATATAAAATCTCCTGTTGGTTCTGTTTCTCTGGAGAACTTTGGCCAATACAGCTCCCTAGTAACTTTGCTTAAAAAGCCTCCACACCAGCTCCCAGTCTCCCTTTATTAAGATTTCATCACTACTATGCTACTGGTGATCTTGATTTTCCTTTTGCTGTAAAATACAATTGCCTGCTTGGAGATCTGCTGGGAGGTCTGGGGCAGCATCTAGCCTCTCCGTCATTACTCCAGTTCTCAGGGGTGATTTTCACGCCTCGTCTGAACTTGGGCATCACATGTCATCGTATTTGACCTTTGCCTTCATAATCCACACCTTTACTGCCCCGAGTTCTCTATGACTTAATCTCCCTTCGGCCGATGTTGCTAAGTGAGGCAAGTGAAGTCTGTGCCAATAAGAGAGGTGGCTGCCCTGTTTTTATGGGTAATAAAATTAAGGTCAAAGGGCATTCTTGAAATCTGTAAATATTTAGGTTTTCAGTCAAAAAGAAAATAGATCTGTCTATGTCTGCTGATACAGACATATTTGAACAAATAAGAATTAGCCAGTCAGTGAAGGAAGTTGCAGGAGATGTGCAAGCCTATCACGACAGGGTCCTGATGCAGCATGCTCAAGAAACGCCATGAAGGAGCAGGACGGGGGCTGGGGGGATATGAAGAGGCCAGTCTTTCATGGAAGTTGGGGGTCGCCAAAGGAAAAGGCCAGTTGGGGGTCACAGCAGATGGAAGTCCAAGCAGACGGAGAGTAAACAGTGAGCTGCCTTTTGGAGATTGGAGGAGACCGATGAAGGAGAATGAGTGGTTTTCTTTCTGTTCGTGTAGAAACAAAGCATAAATAACTGCTCACACATTCCCAGGAAGGCAGTGGTAGAGCTTTCTGGTGGGGTCTCCCCTGATCCCCACAACGCTGGGATGATTTACGCACCTGAGGCAGCCCGCCATTCTAGCCTGCATAATTATGCTTGTGTTGTGTCGTCTGAACTGACATGTTTTGAGATTAAATTACGAGATAGTATCTTAAAGGTGATTTAAATTCTTCAGGGCTAGAACTGGACTGGAACCCTTTCAGAAACTGTATGTCTTATCTCAGTCTCCCAGTGCCTAAGACAGTACGTGGAAAATAGAGGTTCCTTCATACATTCTTATTGACTGGATTTAAAGTCCGTGGAATGTCAAAAGACATTCTTGTGTTTATGGCCTTAAGGTCAGAAATTTGACATTTATTATTTTCCCGTTTTTTTTTTTCATTATTCAATATCGAAAAGATGATTCAGAAGACAGCAGTTTACCTTATTCAAGCATTGTCTCTCACACAAAACATTTCTTAAAACTATCAGAGACTAATCAAAATTTTTGTAAAAGTTTTTGAAAGTTACCGATTTACATACCAAATGACCATCCATCCCTGACCCTGCCCATACACTCAGTAAAGGCTCATTAAATTAATCCATATAGCAGTAGGCATAGTCAATCTCACACCTTACCAACGATCGAAAAATCAATTTCAAATGGATTCTAAATACACTATTATATTTTTAAAAATAGCAACGTCCCTTGAACTGGCGCCCTCTCCCTTTCACTAGAGTTTCTATTTAAAAGAAGCAGTTCAGCCAGACTAATGAGAGAATGTGGGGGTGAGCCACGTGTGTGTGCCGACACCTCCACCCGTAGAGCACAGACGGTGCCGGCTGTTCTCTGGCTGTTTCCAGGTGGACAGTCCCATGCCTTTGGATGGAGGGTCTTTGATTTACAGGCGCACTGTGTCTGTGTAGAACAGCCTTTTGCTGATATCTGGAGCCTGTGTTGGCGGAGCTAACATGTCTTCGCAGAGATGCGTGGAAGCGTCTTTTGCTCCTTGACCTGACCAGGCCTCATCCTGGACTATGCAGCTGTGTGTTCACATGGGTTTAGAATCCAAACACAGTAGGAAAAATTCTACCCGCTGTGGAAGCAGCAGTTTATCTGGAAGAGGGAAAGAGGCCAGAGAGGGGGGAGAAAGAAGGAAGCTCAGGTTCTGAGACATTAGAAATTTTAATGGCATCAGAGGCCAAACCACATTACATTTTGGGTTTGTTATGCAAAGTGAGTTTTTAACATAAAACAGTCCTTGTTTTCATTCTCAATTTTTGCCTTCATGTTTGTACTCTGGGAAATTTGTATTCATCCATCCGTTCATCCATTTGTTCATTCATTCTACAAGTATTTATGAAGTGTCTGACCCTGTATTTGTCACCTGCTGGCCGGGCCACAGCAAAACGTAGAGCCCACCTTCCCAGCACTTACGGTTTGGCGGGGACACAGGTGGTCACAGTGTTGTGTGGTGTCATGAAAGCATTGTATTTTTAAATACGTTCTTAAAAAGAGCCCACGTGCAACGGATCCATTTTCTTAATTCCCTCTAGAATGTTCTGCTTGATTGTTGATAAGCAATGGAATTTCCCACCTGAGTCCCTGGTGGCATTTAAAGATGGACATGGCTTTGTCAAGGACTGACTTACTAAAGCTGCTTCTTGTGTTGTGGGAAGGGTTTGGGAATATTGGCAGATTTCTCTTTAGGCATTGACTATACTAGAGAAGTCTCATAAAGCAGGATTGATAGAGAGAAACTCCTGGGTTTCGAGGGGGAGGAGGAAAATGGCCCCTTTGGGGTGAGATCAAAGGAGGTAGTTGAATAGAGGGAGCACTGAACGATGCTTGACTGAGGCTGCAGTTGCACATCTGGCCTCATTAGGCAGGGCGGGCATGGCCCAACAGGCCTCCTGTCTGGGAGGACGGGCCACGCTCCTGAACTTGGGCCTGGGCTGGCATGCCCAGCAGAGGCTGCCCGCTGCGCCAGCCTCCTCCCTTGAGTCTCAGGAGATCTTTCTGGTAAAAGAAAGTGCACGAGCTTCCTGGCTGTAAGTGTCCTCGCCTCTCTTCCACCTCGTTTCCGAATCTCCTTCCTTTCTTTCCGTTATTACCACCTCTCCCTACTTCCCTTTACCCTCCTTTCATTTTCCTTCTCCCTTTGTTCTCATCTCTCTCTTCTCTTTTCCTAGCTCTGACACTTACCCCACTCAAACTTTGTTCTACAGTTCTTAAATCTGAGAAGTTTAAAATAACCCACGTTTACCAGCCTGTGGACTGAACATCACCGTGATTTTCAGTAGGAGAGCCCTGTGCATCATTGCCCCATTGCTCTCTGAACGTTCATTCTCAGGTCTGACTAAAGCCCGGGCTGACGACAGACTCGGAGTCAAAGAGCTCTCCCACCACGCCCGGGCCTGCACGCTGCGCCTGGGCCTCGCCTCACCCGGTGCAGTCAGCGTAGCCTGGAGCCAAGCGTGTACTCTGAGATCCAGCTTTTTCAAACATCCTGGTTGTTCAGAGCCCAGGGGGGAATGACATCAGAGGATGATTTAGCCGCGGTGGGGAATAAGTACTCCGGACACTGTAATTTGGAGTTGATTCACTGACATAACGAGTCAGCAGCCACACCTTCTGTTCATGTGTCTCCTTACTTCATCCTTGCAGTGTTTCTGTGCACCAGGTGATGGACAGGAATGATGTGTAACCTGTGGGTGGGGTATGCAGGTTCAGAGAGGGGAACCGATTGGACACAATTAGGATAAAACAGTCCTTACAGAACCAAGATGTCCAATTTTTATTTAAAGGAATGATTCAGAAGTGGACTCCGACACCCTGTAAACATCTGTAGAGTCATTGCCCCTCAGTTTCGTCTCCCTCAACGCTACATGGCTTACAGGCAGGAAACTTGCAATGGCCCTCCTGTCTCCCCTCAGCACTGCAGGCTGCCGAGGTGAGGTGACGTGCTAAAACCCATCGTCTCCAGGGCAAATTCAAGTTCATGATCAAGGCTGCAGGCCCCCCTTTCTTTGGCCTTTGACTGTCTTTTCAGCTCCGTCCTTGCTACTCCCGCAGTGATCTCAGTCACGCCCATCTTCCTGGGGCATCTGCTCACTCTCCCCTGTCTCTTATCTCCATGCCTCTGCCCTCTGCCCCTTGGCCTGCAGTATCACCTGGCTAACCCCTCGCAACACAGGTGACATCTCCTCCAGGAAGCCGGCCCTGCCTTCCCAGGAGGGGTGGCTCAGGGGCTCCCCTGGGTTCCCATAGTACCCTGTGCATCTCTCCATCGCAGCTCTGGGCCTGGCGTGTTGTCATCTGTTTGATCTAGGTCTGTTTTCCTCATTAGACCACAAGTTCCTTCAGGGAGGGCCTGTATCTTCTTCATCTTTGTATCTCCAGCACTTTGCATAACATCTGATGTACAGTTCTAGCTCAACAGATGCTGCTTGAATGAAGGAGTAAACAAGTACTTTATATGAGTAAAAAATGCCAAGTTATTGGGGGCTTCTAATGTAGGACTGTAGATACATTTTTTTCCATTAAAAAGAAGCTTGGGGCCGGCCCGGTGGCGCAAGCGGTTGGGTGCGCGCGCTCCGCTGCGGCGGCCCGGGGTTCGCTGGTTCGGATCCCGGGCGCGCACCGAAGTACTGCTTGGTAAGCCATGCTGTGGCGGCGTCCCATATAAAGTGGAGGAAGATAGGCACCGATGTTAGCCCAGGGCCGTCTTCCTCAGCAAAAAAAGAGGAGGATTGGCGGATGTTAGCTCAGGGCTGATCTCCTCACAAAAAAAAAAAAAAAAAAAAAAAAAAAGAAGCTTAAGATTGATAGTGTAACTTTAAATACACAATTTTTTTTTAAAGAATATTTTATTTGGTAGCATTTAAGTAAGGGAGAATTGGTATTAAACACTTTGTGGTAGAAGGGAAGCTCTTAGTTTTCTCATTAGCTTATGGGCTACTTACTTTGATCTCACGGTTTGTGCTTCATACAATTCTCCAGAAATCTGTAAGAGGACCTTCCCAGGTCTAGTGTATCCCACTCTGTTCCTAATTAGTGATGGGTGCTCATTTTACACTCTAACCTGTTGGTTTAGGCAGGAGAGCTCTCCTGATCATTAAAATTGTAGTGACTTCTTAGAGGAGATAAGGAGCAAGGTGGGAGAGAGAGATCCATCATCATCGGAAACAATTCTACAGAAATGGGAGCCGCACCACTGGGCCAAGTGCCTCAACACGTTCCAACACTCTCAGCTGGTCGCAACCGCACTCCTCCTGCTGGGCGTGGGTATCAATGACTAGGGCGTTTGTGTCTGGGGAGCCTCAGCCATACTTGGAGCAGACATGGAGCCCTGCTTTTCTCAGAGTTTGCTGGCTTAGAGAATTTCCGTCCTGCCTTGTGGAACTGGGGGAGGTAGGAGACACACACACCACGTACAGGAGCATCATGATCATTACCTTGCAGGAAACAAGGTTCACGTCTCCACTGGCTTGAGGACACAGACATGGTGCTCTATAGACGTCGTCGGGGCAGTCTGTCGTCTGTTTCCTATCCCCAGCCGGGTCTGTGCCTGTCCGAACCCGCCCGGAACCACCTTCTGATTTAGATCGAGAGTTTGTTTTTTCTGTCTTAGGTGGCTATTTGGGAAAGCTCATGTAAATCCTCTTTTTTCATTAATATTCCTGGGCTCCAGTTTTTCCATCCATAAAATGAGGTGGTTGTCATAGATAATCTCAGGAGTTGCTTCCAGCTTTTAAAATTCTATGATTTATGGTTCTGTCTCCTTTCATTGTTCTTATTTCAGATTCTCAAATCATTATTCTTATATTTGTGTCAATGGAATAGGCAGTAAGCCTCTGGTTCCACAGGTAAATGGCACCCTTTATTGGAAAAATATATATGTTGGAAGGACAGCTCTCAATTGTGATGAAGTAAATGATAGCCACTTTCCAGGCCGGTGACTAAGCAATTACAGGAAAGCACTGACTCTTCTGTCAGCATGGCTGCTGCAACCTGAGATGGCCTTAGCACAAAGGATACTTATACGTTAGGTTTCAGAGTAATAATTCAAATGCACAAGAGCCTCATCTTGTGATGTTATCACAGGAATGTCCAGACGATGTTTTCTTTACCTCCAGGAAGAGCTGTTTTGAAGGATGGATCTTGCCACCTGTGTCCCGCTGCATGTCTAATACTCTTGGGAAAAAAGTGTTCTATAAACACAGAAATAACCAAGTATGGATGTTTGAAAGATGTTCATTTCTTTGCTTACAGTTGTCAGGACTGTGTATACACAAAAGTACAAAATTAATAAACACTATCAAATTTGCAGTTATCATAAACCAGGCAGCACTACCTTATTGGCATCATAGGGTATTATTCTGGAATTTCACTCTTAAATTGTTTGAAACAGCTGAAAATTGAACCAAGTTTAATTAGAGTTGGTGAAACATGCTCAGAGTTATGTAGTCAGCCAGTCTACATATTTAACAATTTATAAAACTTTTTAATTTTAGCAAATTAAATATCACCACCTGAGAAAATATTCTTGAAGAAGACTGACTCTCTGTTTTTAACGCCCAGGAAGTGTTTCTCCACCCCCAGTACTGCCACAGTAGCCTCTTTCTTTCCCGTGTACTTCTATCATATTTGCGTGCGAAAGGCAGATGAGGATGCGGAGAGGTGAAGACCTCCTCATGCCTCCCTCCACCCCCTCATGCACACTCTCTGCCCACCCTGGAAAAATGCAGCGTGCCTGGTGTGGAGATGCGTTCTTGTTCCCCTTTGAAAGGCGCGAGGGGTTGCTGGAGAGGCCGTTGACTGCAGCCACTGCATTGTCTCGTGTGTGATAATCCCTGTTCTTGGAAGCCAGCCTTTCCCTTTATCCTGCTCTCTGGATACCTGGGCAGCGGAAGGATAATCTTTTCATCTGGGACAAATGACTTGCCCCAAGGGGCGTATGGCAGTTTCTCTTGTGCAAGGGCAGGTGCGCTTCTCACTGCCACGCCAAGGTCAAGGGCAGCGTTCTCTTGGCATCTTATCTCAGATGTGCCAACTCCGATACCCCTCCCTGAGCCACTGTGGTTTCTCACTATTCAAATTTATGAATCATAGAGGGGAGCTCATGGGAAATCTTTTTATAGAAATGGACATATTGTTTCTATCCGTGCCTTTCTATTTTGGGGGCAGGGAGAAAGGGAGGATGTGAGGCCCTGTCACACGTTGAAGCACGCACACGGCCCACAGCATGAGGGCTCTGATGTGAACTCTTACTTGTATCCAAAATTGAGACAGCTGGTTCTGACGCTGCAGACCCGGCTATGACTGGGACTTGAAAGCAGTGAAATGCGTTCAAACAAAAAACTGCCCCAACTAATTTTTAAAAAGTATCATTGAAAATTATGACCGTTTAAAGGGTAAGTTTCCATTATTCACCCAGAGGAGATCCCTACCCCTTGGCTACGGATGACACTGACAGCCATCGGACGGTTAATGCCTTTGTATGCCCGGCATTCCGAGCGTGCTCACTGGAACCTGTGTTTTCTCTTCTTTTTGACAGGTTGTTGAAAAGCCAGGTGTCAAAATGACCGAGCGCTTTGACTGCCACCATTGCGAAGAGTCTCTCTTTGGCAAGAAGTACATCCTGAGAGAGGAGAGCCCCTACTGCGTGGCCTGCTTTGAGGCCCTCTACGCCAGCACCTGCGAGGAGTGCGGGAAGCCCATCGGCTGCGACTGCAAGGTACCCCTGGGCCTGCCCTGGGCAGCGTCCCAAACCACGGGCCTTCCTGCATGGCCTGTGCTCAAGTCCTAATCCTTATCGCCTGTTGAGTTCCGTCTCTTGAGCCCCCGCTGATGGGGTTGGCCCCTTCAGAAGCCTTTCTGAGCACTTGGTCAGTGCTTTCCCAGGACACGCGTGCTGAGTGTCCTAAGGTACGCTTCTCGCCTTCTAGTGACCAGTGCCCTGGTCTGACCGCCGCCTCCAGTGCTGTGGCTTTCTGTGGGGCAACACCCTCTTTCTGCTGTTTGCCTTGTGCTGACTCACGGCTCACAGGTACTGCTCAGTAAATGTTTGATGAGTGACTGTGCACGAGTGAACCAAAGCTGATTCCCAGATCAGGGGGCACGGACAAGCACCAAATTCATTAGAATAGCAGCGGCTCTTTTCTTTTGAGTGGGGGAAGACCAGAATTTGTATTGTTCTTTTTCACGGGGAAAAGCTCACACAGAAGGAATTACCAGCTTTCCTGCTGTGGGTGGGCAGCAGGTTCCACAGAGGCCGCCAGTCACTGTGCTGACTACCTGGGCCTGAGTGTTGGGAACAGGTCTGTACTCTCAGCATATCCTTAGTCCACCCCAGGCCACTGAAGGGTGGCCGGCCCTGGGGTGCTTCGGCGTCTCTAAGGTCTCTGATGTCTTCACCTGCAAAACTGCCACTGAAACACACGTGACAAGCACTAGAAGTGGCTGTCATCTTGAGAGCCACAGAACTGGTACAACGTGGGTCACTTTGAAATCTCTGTGAGAATTCCCAGCTTGCTGGACTCCAAGGCCATTCATGGAATTCCACTGTCTCTTTTCTGCTCTCACTCTGGTGTGCCTTGTCGGGATTTTTGCCACTCTACTCCGGGGTGGTAGGATCAGCACGTAACTGCTGGCTGGTTGAGTTAGGCTGTGTCTGCAGTTGGACCATTCTAACACATCCAATGCATGTTTCTTACGTTTCTCTCCTTTATCACATCCTTCCTAGGAAAGGCAGCAAGCAGCAGGCTGCACTCAGGCTCTGTTGCTAAGTACTTAGTGACAATTGAGGAATAATTAATTTCCATCTTGTGCAGAAATAAGCCTTTGCCCAGAGCAGAGCTGAAGGATGTGCGGCATGGGCCACTTGAAACCAAGCTGCCGCTATGGATCTTTTGGCTTCAGATCAGGAGTGGCATGCCAAACGCGAAAGAAACGAAAGTCAGCAGTGGTTCTGTGTAAACTTTAAACTGTTCAGAGATTCGGCTACCATGAGCAGAAAGTAGCTGATCTTGCTAGTCTCAGAGTGAAGACCTTCCTGTCTCCAGCTGTCTGATGTGTGTCTTGCTGTACCTGATGGGCATTCTTAGTCCCTCTCCATTTATTTGCTAGGCTGAAAATAAGAGCTCAGACACCAAACCGCCTGGTTCCAGCCCTGGCTCTGTGTCTCACTAGCTGTGTGAACTTGGGCCGATTACTTGACCCCTCTGTGCTGGTCATCCCATTTCTAAAATGGAGATAAAACAAGGGTGCCTGCTTCCTAGGGTTATTATGGTATATAGATGCACAGCCCGCAGCACTCTAAATAGCAGCTGATGGTGTCATAAACTCCAGACTTCCACTTTTCCTCTGACTACTTCCCTATTCTTTATGTAACATGTTCCCTCCACACACCTCTGGAAGCTTCGCCCTCGCTCTTTATCAGTTTTCATTACAGAAACATCAATAAAAATGTCCGATTTGAGGAAGAACTAATAGGCAGAGAAAAAAATTATTATTTTATAAAAGCTTTACCTGGAAAAGACGTAAGTAGGTGAGATATTATTCTGACCAAGGATAACCCTAGTTTACAGGAAACACTGTGGATATTTGTGGCTAGTCATCCTTCACTGGTGGCTAAAGTAAAAACCACAAAACAAAAATCACTTATCATTTCTCCAACATGATTTAGTGGAAAGACTCTTAAAACTAGTTATCCTTCCGCACATACTTTATGAGCAAATAAACAAGAATCCCCCAAGTGGGGCCAAAATCAACAAGGCTGCTGCAAAGTCAGGAGTTAATCATGCTGAGCTTCTCAGCCCGGCTCAGCGGCTCCCTCTGTGTGAAGTCACGCCATGCGATTTTCTACATTTTGGAAGAAAAACAATGTGGACTTGAAGTTAGGCCTTGCCATTTGGAGCCTTTGAACATTTGGAACGGTCTTCTTGACTTTCAGAAGTAATTATGTAGTTTTGTGGAGGAAGCAATGATAGAAAAACTGTTTCTGTTATTTCAAGAAATAAAGCCAAAAGTCCTGGCAAGCAGGGCGCTCGATCAAGCAGCAGAGCAGGCAGCTCTGGTGGCCATTCTCTTTTCTTAAAATAGCGTGGGCACCATGAGCCCCTCACTCTCCCTCTGAAGGATGTGTGTCTGTGTGTAATTTTAATGTATTGGCAAGCCTATGGGAATTCGGCTATGTGGGTACTGACAGACTTTTAAATGAGATAGACAAGACCTCAGGACCTGTTTCCACAGTTAGCTTACATACATTTGAATATCATTTCTCTGCAGTCACTCAATTACATTCTTTATTTCTATTTAGTAACCCTGAGGGAATACTGTGATCGCAAAGGGTAAAAATCATTCACTTGTATGGCCAGTGGAATAGTTGAGAACAGGTAATACAAATCAAATTTCATGATCCTCTGACATTACACTGTTTCTGAAATTTTTCTTGGACACTTGTGGATACTGCCAAAATTTTTTTTAGCCTGATTACAGATGTTTTTTGGATGGGTCTACCTAATTCCTGGGCTTCAAAAATTCAAGAAACTAAAGATAGGCTAGGCCAGTAACTTCAGAGATGGCCACTAGTACCGTGCATTTAACGAAGCAGTGACTTGAACAAACTCTGGGCCTTATTGCCTAGCTCAGACTGAATTTTCCATGTCTCTGCGAGCAGTGCCATGAAGTCAGATGGGCTGCCAAACCCACCCATGTGCCCTAGAGGGGGCTGTGAAGAGAAGAAATAGTGATCTGCAGATCTAAAACTAGCATTCAGGGTCAGCTTCTAATAGTAGTCATGAGAGATACCACATGTTGAGCGATTACTTTGTTCCACTGTGAAAATGCCTTAATTGCCTGATCTAAATTCCTCCTAACACCCTATAGAGAAGAACTTTTTTCATTCCATTTCAAGGGGAAGCCACTGAGGCTTAGAGAGGTGGGGATCTTGCCAGGGTTACAGGATTAGGAGGTAGTCGAGGTGGAATTTGAACCCAGAGGTGGTGGTTCCTAATTGACGTGCGATGTGTCTGCCCCGTGCAGCCGCGGGTGGGCACTGTCTCTGTGACTCCCAGGTCAGACGTGGATTCATCTAGTGGTCAGTCCTATGAGTAAAAGGCATCTGCCTGGCCTCTGTCACATGACCCCAACAAAAGGCTCCTGCCTTTCTCCTGGGCTCCTTCAGTGGCAATGTCTGTGCTGCAGAAATGACGCTTGATTTGTTTCTGTGACTCTCTTTCCAGCTTTCTAGTTAATTAAATGGGAAACATCGAATTAGTGATCAGTTTGGCACAAGTCCACCCATCAAACTATAAAAGTTTCTCAGCTAACATTTGGAAAGTTCTTAAAGGACAGAAAACTTCTGGGGTCTTTAGGCAGAAAGCAGCCAGGGGACTCTGAGATAGGAGACTGAGGTTTGTACATATCCAGTTAAATCTGATGTCCCTGTTACACTGACCAAGGCTGGTTTAGGGGGCATCAGGTGGAAAAACCTGTTCTTCCTGCCCTTGAGCAGGACACAAGCCTCTCCCACTGGTCCTTCCGGGCCGTTCTGGGAAGAGCTACTATTTCAGATACTTTCTCACAGTCCAACTTGCCAACCCGGCACTTTTTTATTTGTTGAGGTGATTTTTAAGTGCTTAATAAGTGAATCACCTTTTTAGAGTTTCCATGTAATTTGTCCACAGAGTTTGTAATGAGCATTGAAAATACGTATATTTACTTAGACATCCTCCTACAAAAGCAAAATCTGTTTCTGAAGGGAATTGAGTAAAGCAGGATCCTCGGAATTGGGCACAAAGCTGACCAGATGGGTAATATAAGAAGGACCTCTCAGTCCACACAAACCAGCAGGTCATCTGCAAAGCACACCAACACGGACACAGCGTTCAGCAGTGACACAGCACCCACCGAGGCAGGACTCAAGCCAGACTCGCCTGGGGCCCCCTGCGACGAGCTGTGTGACAAGGACAAGTTATGACGCCCCCGAGCTTTGGCTTCCTTGTCGGAAATCGGGGTTGCCGTCCCACAGGACTGGGGCCGGGGAGGAAATGAGTGAACATGGCTGGAGCACCTGGAACAGGGCCGCACGGCGTAAGTGCTGACATTCCTGCGTTGTCTGTTCTTCAGGATCTTTGCTTTTAAGGATTTGAAAGAATATACAGTTGGAAACATGATAACCTGACCATCTCAAAGCATAGAACATCTTTTCAAAGTGCTGAGTGCAAATCACACTGAGAGTCCATTATCAAGTGGAGCCCTGTGGCTTTGAGGACTGCTTGGTTGTGGAACTTCTCCCAGCCCGGGGGAGCCACGTGTGATGGAGGGGTGAGCGCCAGGGGCAGCTTTGGTGTGGAGTGCCCTGCCGCCCAGGACCACCCTCAGTTAGCTGAAGGTTGAGGAGTCCCCTCAGGTCCCTTATCGCCCCCCATCGCTCAGCTGAAGTCACCATGAGGGCACCTTCAGAGCCAAGCCAAGGCACTCCCGTATTAGGAATGTTTCTGAAATGGAAAAATATAAAATCGGAAAGGAAGTGTTTGGGCCTAATCTTACATTGTTTATCAACATTTTACTGCAATTTATGACATTTCTGTGAGCACAAGATTAGCCTTGGAATTTTTTCTGGGATTTTTTTTTTTCCTTTTCCTCCTTTTTTCTTTTTCATTCTCTTTCCGGAGAACTTTAAAACCTGGATATTTCTAGAACATTTTTAAGTTCTTAAAAGTCTGTCAGTGAATCTGTGCTTCTTAACCTGGTATCTCCAGCTTCTGAGCGGTATCTCTGTCCTACTCCCCTTTGGGGCCCATGTGGTGTGCTAGGTACCAGAGGAGACTCGCTCGGTCCTCAGAGCCAAAACTAGAAATCTGTGTGGAGCTGCGACCACCAGGGATGAGAGGGGCCGCCAGGCACCAAGTCCTTGCACTAAATATCCAGAGCACGACAGGAAGCTCGGGTTCAGGCACACGGGTCTAATCAATTATGATCTAGCTTCTCGGCCTCTTGGTGGCATTTTCCAGGCTGCCTCTCCGCTCCAGGGAATTACGTGCCTAAAATCCCGCCTCACGGTCAGGAGGAGGACTCAGGACTCAGGAGAATGTCTTCCTGGCCAAAAGCCTCAGTGTGTCCTAAAAAAGC
The DNA here is from genome assembly GCF_020826845.1 of Diceros bicornis minor. Classification (NCBI taxonomy): domain Eukaryota; kingdom Metazoa; phylum Chordata; class Mammalia; order Perissodactyla; family Rhinocerotidae; genus Diceros; species Diceros bicornis. The sequence continues at coordinate 8,334,740 of NC_080779.1, forward strand.
AGAGCTGGCAGTATTTAGTTACCTTCCTCTCGCCATAAAGTCTTTTCTCACTTCCTACTTATTGTGGACTTTCTTAAGAAGTGAGTCCAGGAGGAAGGTTTGACATGAATTTGTTAACTTAACTCAGACTCCTCAGGAGACCACAAACTGAGAACCCGAGAAAGAGAATGACGGGGGATCCCGATAGCATAATTGGTTAGATAAGGGTTCCCGTATATGATTTTGAAGGAGACGTGTGATACAGGTCTTTACAGCGCTGTGTTAGCTGGGGGTGGCGCGTGACTTCCCTCAGCCAGCATCACGTGCAGCCGACAAGCGCCCCAGAGCAGGTGTGTTTGAGCTGGGCCCTACAGCTGAGGGGATTTTGCCTGCTGGAGAGGAGGGGGAAGAGCTTCCCAAGGCAAGGGACAGCATGGGCAAGGGCAGGGGGTGTGAACGGAGCACTAGAGCAGAAGGTGAGGCTGTGGGCAAGCATATTGGGACCCACTTGTAACGATGCTGCTGGGCTGGGTAATGGAGATGAGCCAAATACGCACCTGAGTGCTTTCAGATCACTGACGGCTGAAAGACAGTGGAAATGTGGCAGAAAACGTGGTTCGCCGCTTTGTAGCATCGTTACGTGAATTTTACTCACCTATAAAATGAGAATAAAACCTGATTTCATAGGGTTCTTGTATGGCTCAAAATTGGTAAGAGGGGATTAAGACAAAGAATTTTAGATTTAAAAGGGCTGAGGAACTCTAAAGCACTCTACAAAAGCGGAGTGGTAGAATTACTAGCATGGGAGCTTCAAGGTGAGGGAAAGTTGAATCGATATTACCGTCTTCATGAGTAAGTGTAATTTCAGCAAGTCATGCTTCGAGGCAGCTGTTTTCCTCATTAGCTGTGATCTGAATAAAAGCTAACACTCACAGTAATTGAGCAATTACAATATACCAGTTATATATGCTTTAACATAAAACTCTTACATGTTAAAATGCTTTCCATGTAATAACTCGTTAATTCATGCAGTGTTCCCAGCCAGTGGTAGGTACTGTTATTCTTATTTTACAGGTGAGAAATCAGAGGCTGAGAGAGGTTAAATAACTTGCCCAAAGTCGTGTAGCTGGTATACAGCAGAAACCAGACTTGAATCTAGAGCCCTGGGGTTTACCCACAAGGATGAAATACATCAGGCGTTTTAGTCAGGTATTCCCGTGATCCCAGAGGGGCACTGTGGTACAGGAGATGTGGAGCCAGTGGCCCAAGGTCCCCACTCGGCCTGCATGCAATAGTCACTCAGATGTTGTTGGCCTGGGAAATTCACTACTGCCTGCAGCTAGAGGTGGGGGGGTGGGCCAATTATATTCCCACTGATGACCCACCACCAACGGTGATGGTAGCTTGTTTAAAGACTCTTTATTTATTGCACACCATGAAATTTAAGAGCATGGTCATAAGGTGATATTTATCTTTAGGGAAATTTTTCTTTTTTGCTTGAGGAGGATTTGCCCTGAGGTAATATCTGTGCCAATCTTCTTCTATTTTGTATGTGTGTCACTGCCACAGCATGGCCGCCATCAAGTGGTGTAGGTCCGCACCTGGGAACTGAACTCTGGCCACCAAAGGGGAGTGGGCCAAACTTAACCATTAGGCCGTGGGGCTGGCGCCTAGGGAAAATATTTTGTCAGAAGGTTTTGAGAATTATCAAACATTGTTGAGTAAACAATTCAGGAACTGTTGTGTGTTAATGCTGAAATACGTGTGTGTGTGCACGCACGTGCAAGAGAGAGGTAGACTGACAGAGGGAGATTGTGCAGGGGAGTTACGATGGCTGCAGGAAAGGAATGCCGGGATAACTCACCCCGGTTGTCATGTGGGAGTGACCCCCGGCCCAGCTCTCCTGGGGGGAGGGTGGGACGAGAAGCATTTCCAGGCATCTGCTCTATATCAGCCCGAAGGGGCAGGTCAGCCTTTCAGGCAGAAGCCAAGGTGAGATGGCTGCAGCCACTCGGATGTCATAGCTCGCGTCATTCCGAGGAATGCAGCAGCTCCTGGGAGACAGGGTGACCGTGAGCCCAGGAGTGACCTCAGCAGGGTAGTGTCGGAAGGGTAGACGTGAGGAGCTGGGCTTCAGAAGGTCTAGACGTCGTGCTTTGATGCCTATGGTCTAGTAAGGGCATGTTGATAGTACCCAAATTTAGAAGACACTTTGTGGTGTCAACTGTCTGTCAACAAATCAGCCTTAAACTGTAGCAATTGTGTTTTCCTGTCAAAAATGTTAACCATGGGAAAAGTGGATTTCTGCAGTGCTTCTGATCCACGCGAACATTTTAGAATGAGCTTTTCCGTGACTGTCCAGTCACTTAACCCCTCCGCTGCTCCTTCTTCCTTCTGGGGTCTCGCTAACAGGCTGGAGACGGTGGTGACGCCTGGAGGTTTTGCTCTCACCATGGCCTTCGCGGAAGTTCCTCCCTCAGTGTTTTTGAAGGTCACCCTCAAAAGGCAAATTTCCTTGAACCCGTATTTCCCTTCCTTCTCTTTTCACTACCAGCTTGTAGCCCCTGTCTGTGGGACGCTGGGTCCCCGGGCAGAGTAGCCAACATGAACACTAGACCATCTTCGGGAAGCAGGCCGGCATTTCTCCCTTCTCCCCTCACCCCTGCTCCTCTGGGTTTCTCTTCTCAGCCTGGTGCTGAGGCACAGAACGTGAAAAAGGCTTTGCAGCTTCCCACAACAGCGATCCTGTAGGAGGTGACTGTCTGCACAGAGGGAACCCAGCTAACTTCTGAAAAGGTGTTTTCCATCTTTTATGTAGTCATCAAGACTCATTTTCTAATTTTTTTAATTGTGGTAAAAAACACATAACATAAAATGTACCATCTTAACCCTTTGTAAGTGTACAGTTCAGTAGTGCTAAGTACATTTGCATTGTTGCGCAACCAATCTCCAGAATTCTTTTCATCTTCCCAAACTAAAATTCTGTCCCCTCCCCCCTCCTCCCAGCCCCTCATAGCCACCATTCTACTTTTTGTCTCTATGGATTTGACTAGTCTAGGGACCTCATGTAAGTGGAATCATACAGTATTTGTCTTTTTGTGACTGGCTTATTTCACTTAGAGTAATGTCCTCAAGGTTTTTCCATGTTGTAGCAGGTGTCAGAATGTTCTTTCTTTTTTGAGGCTGTATAATATTCCATTGTATAGATAGACCTCATTTTGATTATCCATTAATCTGTTGATGGACACTTGGGTTGCTTCCACCTCTTGGCTAGTGTGAATATTGCTGCTATGAACATGGGTGTACAAATATCTGAGTCCCTGCTTTCAAATCTTTTGGGGATATACCCAGAAGTGGAATTGCTGGATCATATGGTAATTCTATTTTTAATTTTTTTGAGGCACTGCCATATTGTTTTCCATACAAAAATTTTTAAATGCATTTATTCCACACAGTGTTATAACAGTGATAGCATGATCAAAAACTCCAACTCTTCTTAAATTAGGCTAATTACTGTTCTTATTGGACAGAGCTTTAAATGGTTTGTTCAGCTTTATTCAGTCTAGACAAAGGCAATGCCAAATTGCATTTATTTGGGTACAGAATATGGCATCGTTTCTGAATTTTTTCAATGGATGTACACAGATCTCATCAAGGGTATGGTTTTTGAAAGCCAAGAGTAACACCAACTCTTCCAGGATCTTACCTGGTGTGGTTCAGTGGAAGTAGATTTTGAATCAGGACTTGAGCTTGAACCCTGGCTCAGCTTTGTGCCAGCTATGTGACTGCGGGCAAGAACTTCTCTGAGCTTCAGTAGTAATATTTACCTTGCAGGGCTGTGTAGTGCCTTGAACTCATAACATGGTAATAATTATCATTACTAGTACCCCAGAAGGAGGAAAATAATAATTTCTTTTTGAAGAAGGGATATATGGAGAATACAGGCTTGGCAGTTTATAATGAGCTTGCATATAAGGATGGTCATTAACTCAAATTAGAGCAGTTTGTACTTTATTTCATTTGTCAAAATAACCAGTAAAGTGGCCTCCCAGTGGCGTAGGGGTTAAGTGTGGCACTCTGCTGCTGGCAGCCAGCGTGCACTCATGCACCGCTTGTCAAGCCATGCTGTGGTGGCGTCCCATATAAAGTGGAGGAAGATGGGCACCGATGCTAGCCCAGGGCCAGTCTTCCTCAGCAAAAAGAGGAGGATTGGCATGGATGTTGGCTCAGGGCTGATCTTCCTCACACACATACAAAAATAATAACCAGTAAAGTGCAGATGATTTTTCCCAAAAATTTCTGAAAATACTTGAGGCTAAAAATGCAAGAGACAGGACAGTTCTCTGCCCCCAGTACGCGCTGCTCAGTTTGGGTTCGTGGAGGACGGAGAGGGACAGGCCTTTCAGAGAGCCGCTGCTCTGGTCCTGGGGGGCGGGCAGTGCCAGCGGGGGCTCAGTGGGGAGACAGCCTCACAGAAACGAGCCCAGGCAGTCCTGCGTGGAGAGAATCCTACCCTCCTCTCACCTTCCTTCCTTATGATCTCGCACTGGCCATGGTTCTCCTCCCAAACGTCCTCAAAAGCGAGCTTCCAACAGGAGCAGAGTGAGGGGGAGCAGTGCAAGGCACACCCTTCACAGATATCCAACTGCTCTCAAAGTAATTCGACATTTATATATTTTAAAACTCTCTGAACTAAAACAATGTGCAAAGAGATCATCAAATCAAATGACTGTAGTTTGGTTCACGGTTCTGGGACACCGCGCGCGCACACACAGTATTTCAGCAAAGGAGAAGTGTTCTAGCGTGGGTTGCGTTCAGCTGGTGTTCTAGGACTGTCGGATCAAGTCCGAGGTATGTGTTTTCACGTCCCGCACTGGGCGTCACTGCAGCCTCGGCCGCGGCTTGGGCCGCAGGGGCGTATCTCGGGAAGGATATTCCTGACGGCCATCTGCATGAGCAGCGCGGTGCTCAGACCTGAGATCTGGAAGGCTCCCAGGAAACCGTGCCGTGGCCTAGAATTCTGTTTCTGCCTCGTTAGTAAACGGATGATGGTTTCAGGTGAGAGCTGGGAATACAAAGGACAATAGAAAAATAATCCCTCTAAGATAACGCTGGATGTAAATGGGTTATTTTAGTTTTGTGTCGTGCCACGTGCCATTTAGAAAAGACAGGTAGGAGAAGATTTCCTGTTGTTTCTCAGGCGAGATCCAGGGTGGCCCCAAGTCGACACGGTGTTGTCTCGTGGGTTGGTTCCCCGCTGTCACCCCGCGCTGACAGGCGTGGGCCCCGCCTGCGCCCCTCGTCGCCCGTCTGCTCGGCCTCCGCGCTCTCCCCCGCCCCCACGGCCTCGTCCTTCTGTCACCGTCTTAGCAGTTCCTTCTCCTGTTTAAATAGTTCAGCGCCTCCCTGCTGCCTTCAGGATGAACTTCAACTCCCTGCAGACCTGAGAGGGCCCTCCTGGTCCAGCCCACGCCCTGCCCGTCCCTGGAGCCCGGCACACAGCTCCACCAAGCGCCCCTCTCACCCGCGTCCAGCTCGCGCACTCTCTCTGCCTGATGCTCCCTCTCGGACCCTCGCTGCCATCCACCCCACACTCGGCTGGTGACCCCCACACCTGAAGGCTCCGCTGACCCGCTTTCCAGCACCTTAGACCGGGGCCCTGTCCCGGGCCTCCCTGTCTGGCTCTCCCTGCACCCGGGCTTCTACCCACGCCGGTGCGCTCAGCCACCCTGCTGTCTGGTGGGCTTTGCAGGGCTTCCTCATGGCCAAGGGGCTCCTGCCGCCCGCTTCCTTCTCAGCGGGTGTCAAGTGAGAAGCATCGATGAGTCTCATGTTTTCCGTTTCTCCTTCTTACAGGCAATAGCTAAGGGAAATCCATTTGGTTTTCTAAAGCATCTCTTTCTCTCTCACACACACACCCACCTGTCTAAACGGTTGTTCCCGAATGCAGCAGGAGAGAAGGAGCCTAACTTGGCTCATTTCAGAGCTAGGTGCTGGTGGTCCAGGAAGGCCCACAGGCCTTGGCCCCTTTACTCCCTGTCTGCCCCTGGCTGTGCACCATGCCCCCTGCACTGTGGGTCAGGCAGAGCAGCTGCCAGCCCGCCTGTCTCCTCTGACCATCTCTGTGGTCTGGCCTGCAGGACTTGTCCTACAAGGACCGACACTGGCATGAGGCCTGTTTCCACTGCTCGCGGTGCCAGAGCTCACTGGTGGACAAGCCCTTCGCTGCCAAGGAGGACCAGCTGCTCTGCACGGACTGCTACTCGCACGAGTACTCCTCCAAGTGCCAGGAGTGCAGGAAGACCATCATGCCAGGTCAGGAGCGCTCCCTTCTCCCTCGCGACACTGCAGAGCCTGCCGCTCTTCTCTTCCCTCCTACTGGCTGAAGTTGTGCTCATTCGAGTGTTTCAGCAGATATGCGTTGTACCCTCCCGTGGGCCGGCTACTGGGCGAGGAGCTGGGTGCTCATAGAGGAGCAGGCCGAGAGGCATACCCACTGCTCTGCCCTCGTGCACGTGACGTTCTAGACAGACCCAGATTTGACCGCAGCCGGGTCAAATGCCAAGGAGAGTAAAGGTGACTTGTCTGTTGATGGGGGAGGATTGGGACCGTGTCCCTCGGTTTGGGGGGGGGGTTAGTTTGCTTCTTTCATTCGTGGGAGAGAGGAATCTTTTATTTTAAAAAACAGAGTGAACAAAAATATATAGAATTTTTAAATACAGAATTAAAAAAACACATCTTGTTAGACACGTACAGAAATGAAAACAAGGACAGTAACCACTATGAGAAGGGCCTAAGATTCGGACCCCGGACAACTGAGAGAAAGGTGAAGACAACGGCTGTGGCCGGCTCACCTGTCACAGATGATCAGTGACGTGCTCTGCATGACCAGTAAAGGGTCACTGGAGGGTACACTTGCCAGATTTGGTGGGTAAAAACATAAGACTCCCAGTTAAATCTGAGTTTCAGGTCATTTCTTAATATCTGTCCCATTTGGAACCTGTAATCTGGCATCTAACCAGAGAGCCACCTAAAACCAGGAGGGACCTCTGGCCACTGAGTGTCATGGGAGTGTGGCCCTCACAGAACAGGACAGAGCAGTCACCAGACTGCGGGCTCCAGTCTAGTGCAGCAGCAAACTGGTTGGGGACCCCGACTGCCGAGAGTAAACAAGGACCTGGGGGCTGTGTCTGGACACGAGGGCACGCGGGCTCCGAGGCTCCCGTCAGGAGGGCGCTGACAGAACGGCTGTCACATGAGGGTCAGCTTGGTGGGGGGCAGTGGCCAGCCCCGGCCTTCTAGCTGCTAAACAGCTCAATACAGCTGGGCGTCCCCCTCACATTGCTGGGGAAGGCAGCTGCTTCAGTGGGTCAGCACGCTTAATCTAGGAAGATTTAGGCTTAAGGGCAGACATATCGAGAGAATCTAACCCGGAGTAATAATATTGTCTTAAATCTTCTCATGAAGTTTGTGTGAAGTTTAAAAAAAATTGAGTCTAAAGAGTAAATTAGTCTTGTGAGTCTGACTGAACGTGTGTATTGAATAAGTGATTTAGACTTGTGATTTTAAATGGAAATTTTCTTAATTTAGAATGTTTTGATGTTTAAGATATCTTATGATTCATCATATTTATAAGTGTAATTCATTTTCAACAACAGTTACTTAAGAACTTGAGGTTTGGCTTGTTAGTTGAGGTACTTAACAGGGATATCCAATCTGTTGAATTTTTAAATGCCGTTTTAAAGCAGTTCAGTTCACTACATTAATAAACAGAACCAAACACACAGGCCCCTTGAAAGTGGTTTTTAAAAATCACTATATTCATGAATGCAATAATAAAACATATAAGATGAACTTAAGTTGAGGGTTTTGAGTTTTTTCCATCAATAGATTGAATGTTAATTTTTAGAAACCTGGGTAACTTGCTTACTAGTCGTATTTCCCACCATAGTGAGATTCACACGGACGTGCGAAGAGAATTAAGGCTGCAGAGATGATTGAGAGTCAGGCTTTTGACTCTTGGGTGGAAGACTGATTGCCAAACAGAGTGTCTGTTTTATTTTTGGTTTGCTTTGTTTTGGGCCATGAAGAGATACTGGAGTTCTGAGTGAGAGACTGACATGAGGGGAGTGTTATTTTAGGAAGATATGTTGGATAAGAAATAACCATTTTTACAGAGGCAAGGGGGATAACTAGGCTTCAGTAAGGTGGTTTCTTATTGCTACCACATTTCTCTGGTTAATACATCTTAAAAATAACTGCAACACACTATTACTAGAAACCAAACCCCAGATGATGTCCCCGTAGCCCTGCTGGGAGTGTGAGCGGGGACAGCCGGAGGCCGTGGTAGCTTCAGGTGGGGCACTGCAGGCAGGAGGCCTTGGACAAGATGCCGTCAGCATTGCAGGTGTTGGGAGTGAGGGCCCAAAGGTGGCGGCAGTGGGAATGGAGACTAACCCACAGAAAGCCGGCCACCAGGTCCTGTCCCACAGGGAGTCACGTGCAGAGACACTGGCATCCTGAAACAATGAGAACCACAAAATTAACTGAAAAACAAATTAAATCTTTATTAGGTGTTCATGACCAGAGCCCAAGGAAGGACCCATTCATGACTCATAGCAGACTTCTGTATATCCTCTTTCCCATCCCATTCTGCGGCTGCCAGAAGACTCTCCTTCCCCCTTGACGCACTGCCCAGAACTCGCCTGCAGCTGAGGGGGCGGGCTTTCTCGGCCTGCTATCTGCATCCTCTTCTCTGTGTTTACCTCCTGGTTTTTTCCTTCATTTGTTTGCTCTTCCTCAGCAGTGTTCTGCCCTTTTGCAAGAACAGATCTTCCTCAACTTATGATGGGGTTACGTCCTGATAAACCCATCATAAGTTGAAAATAGCAGAAATCGAAAATGCATTTACTACACCTAAGCCACCGAACATCACAGCTTAGCCTCGCCTACCTTACACATGCTCAGAACACTTACATAGCCTACACTTGGGCAAAATCATCTACCACAAAGCCTATTTTATAATAAAGTGTTGAGTGTCTCATGTAATTTATTGAATACTGTACTGAAAGTGAAAAACAGAACGGTCGCATAGGTACAAAATGGTTGTAAGTGTATCAGTTGTTGACCCTCGTGATCACGTTGCTGACTGGGAGCTGCGGGGGCTGCCCCTGCCCAACATCATGAGAGAGCATCTACTGCATATCGCTAGCCCGGGAAAAGATCAAAATTCAAAGCATGGTTTCTATTGAGCGTGTATCACTTGCGCACCATTGTAAAGTCAAAAAATTGAAAGTCGAACCATCGTAAGTTGGGACCGTCTGTAAATCCTGCTGGCCCCTGAGCTTCTCCAGTTCTCTCTCCCCTTCATTACCGTACCTGGAGGACCAGGTCAGGAGAGCATTCCTCTGGGGGGTGGAGGGGGAGCCACAGGAGGCGGCCCTGGGCGATACTGGAGCTCCAGGGCCTGGTGGAAGGTGCACACGTAGCCTTAGCATCACCGAGGTGGCCGTGGGAACCGCCAAGGTCTTTAAGAAGGGGGTTTGTCATTCATTTTGCGATAGTGCAGGATGCAGGTGTGAGAAGAATGCCCAGCTCGGGCACCGTTAATGCGAACGTAGTTCCATCTCACAACAGGCAACTGTAAAAGCATCAGCACTCCCCTCCCCACCTCTCAGTGAAGGGCTTCTCACTGATGGCTACCGGGGGATCTTCAGATGGAGACGCTGGAGAAGCCTGGTTGGTGCCTGCTGGGAGGGGGGCGCGAGCCAGGAGCAGGGAGTCAGGAAAGAGCGCCTCAGGATATCATGTTTGAGCAGTCTTGAAGGATGAGGAGCTGGATTTCAACAGATGGAGGTCAGAAAAGGTCACTTCTGGCAGAGGAAATGGACTGGGCACCAAAGGCAGGGTGTCTGGAAGAAGCCTGGTGTGTGCAAAAACCAGGAGAAAAAAGAAGCACTAGATTATAGCACTGGCTTCTCCACTTTGGTTTAATTTTTTAAAGTGCTACAACCAAATCAAGATGAACAGCAGTACAGAGCATCACATAGCTTTGGCAGTGAGTTTAGATACATAGGATGACAGGCATGTACTCATGAAAAACTCACCCACTGGCCCCACACCCTACAAAAGTCAATTTCTTGACGTGGTCAGGAGACTACGGTTCCCTTGTCACAAACCACTAGGTTTGTGCTAGGGTCCCCCGGGTCCCTACCTACCCAGTGCCGAGCCCCTGTTTGCAGAGGTTTATGCGGGTGCCCTAAGCCTCTGAGCACGCTCACGCTGGGACTAATCCTCCAGGTTTCTGGTTCCTCACTGGTTTATTTGAATCAGAAAAAGACACTCCTTCCTCAAGACAGTACTTCATCTGCTGGAGAATTGCTCTAATCTGTGGATTCTGTTAGAAGAAGGAACTCTGCTGCCACCTGCTGGCCATATCGTACAGTACTTACACACGTCTGTGTCAATGGCGGCTCTCAAATGTGTACCTGCCACCCACCTTGGGCTGGAAGTGCCCAGTGGATTCCCTACTAGGGACAGGAGTTTCCTGAACACTGGTGTTGATGTAAGACGATTTCAGAACACGCCAAGAATGCACTCATGTGGTCCTGCTTGCCGTCATTAGGGAGAATTATAATGGCCCTATATTCATTGACAAAATCCTTGGGTTTCTAGGCTGCTTTTTCAGAGGGAAAGTCAGAGATTAAAAGAGCAAGTGACAAAGGTATTCATCGGGGAAAAAACCCTGGATACCAAAGAAAATCATTCTAGCATTTACATCCAAATCCTTCCACCATTTTTACCTGAAATTCAACTGCTGAATATAATTTTCCTCATTTCAGGATTCATCATCCCATGACTGAACCCCATAGCTTTGAGGATCACTGTGTGCCACTCCCCCACACATCACATGAATTCCCTGAGTACTTTATATGCTCTATGGGAGGTGGTGCTCAAATGTCTGGTCTTGGAAGCTGAGAAAATGTCCCCAAAATACATGTAACAAAATGATCACGGAATGATCCTCAGCGCACACCCTAATTACTTGAGACATGGACATCTCCTCACCAACCTCACAACCAGCTAAAATACAGCCGCTAGCCTTGTCGTTTCAACCCTATTATTTTTGGACTTAGAGCTAAAGCCTAGTTTACAGACGTCTGCATTATGCTGCCCCCTGGTTCCAAAGCCAGCCATCCTGCTTTCCACCGAATCTCCCCTCATTCCCAGACTCTCAGTTGAAGTCTCACTTGTGTGCCCATCATTCTACAGTCCCCATCCTTTAATTGAGCCCAGGGGCTGGCAAAATTTTTCCATATAAAACCAAATAAATGTTTTAGGCCTTGCAGGTCATCCATTCTCTGTTGCAACTACTCAACTCTGCCCTTGTAGCGGGAAAGCAGTGCAGTGTAGACGATGGCAGTGAGTGGGTGGCGCTGCATTCCAATGACACTTCAGTTGTAAAGCAGGCCGTAGTCCAGACGTGCCCGCGGGCCCTGCCTAATGTGCTGCTGCCTCAGCTAGCCCGGGTATTTGGAACACTTTGCTCCTTTTCCCCAAATCCTTCACTTCTGCCTCATACAAAGGGTGCTCGCTTACTTATCTTTCTGAACCATCTCTTTCTATAAATATCCGTGCTTTTTGTGTGTGTGTGTAAAGTATGGGAAAAACATCAATCAACAAATCCTGAGCATTCCCTGTCAATCATGCTGGGTGGGGTTAGGGTGGGAGTAAACCAAAAGGCTTTCAGTTCTCCAGGACTTGGTAATCTACTCGAGGAAATAATGTAGATGTATCAAATGATAATAGTCGTTCAGAAGGAAGTAGGCTGTTGCAATGGGAAATTACTAACTGGGATGTCCAGATAACACTTGTGGATTTCACGATAGCACTTAGCACAGCAGGTAGGCCACAGCTTGGTGCATGAAGCGAGTGACGTGGAGGCTCCTTACTGAGTCAGGCTCGAGACTCTCGGTTCATTTCCATCCCATTGAGAAGCAGAGGGCTGTTTGTCAACAGGTCCCTCTGCCCCAAAGTCCACACTCGGTGAGGATTAGTCTGAGCTGTGCTAGATTTTTCTTTATATTTTATGATGCTGAGAGAGACAAATATTTTTTTCATTTAATGTTCATAACCACACTGTCCAACAAATAAATATTGAGTATGTACAGATATTGTTCCAGGAGTTGGGGGTCTAATAATGAACCAAAAGACAGAGCCCCTGCCCTCCAGCAGAAATTACTCCCATTGAGAGGTGAGCCTTCCAGAGCTACAGCCACTCGCCACGGTCACAAAATGAGATGGTGGCAGGTTCTTAACACAGATTGCTGGGCCTCCAAGCCAGTCCTTTGACAACTCTGCTCTTTCCTTCTTGACTCTCGCGGCAGGTACCCGCAAGATGGAGTACAAGGGCAGCAGCTGGCACGAGACCTGCTTCATCTGCCATCGCTGCCAACAGCCAATTGGAACCAAGAGCTTCATCCCAAAGGACAGTCAGAATTTCTGCGTGCCCTGCTATGAGAAACAGTATGCCCTGCAGTGTGTTCAGTGCAAAAAGGTATCTCTTCCTCTCCCTGGACCTCGCACTTTCTAGTCAGTTTGCCTCCATGGCCGCTGTTGGTCAGTTCTCCCTTTCCGAAAGTGAGTACACCTTAATGCTTGAAGGGCGAGGTAGTTAGGTCTGTCCTGCCTCACGTTCCATAGTTCTGACGTACTGCTGTATATTTTACCCATTGGACCTCTGTTCCAGTCCTTCTTTCAAAGACGTGAGCTTGTTGTGATCTGAGACAAAAATCCTTTATCCCTTCTGTCTTCTAGAACATTTCCAAATATGTGACTTGATGCCAAAGGGAAGGAGAATTGACCATCCCGAAGCTGTCTTTGTTACACTGCTCTCCTTGAATAAACAAGAAACCAACTGCTAAACTTAGTGAGAGGGAAGGAGGATGTGGGAAGAAAAGGAAAGGGAAAAGGTCAGCCGTGGATAGGGGACAGACCAGGCATCACACTGCCCCAGTCACCAATGTGCTGTCCTGTCATGGCTCTGGTAGTTAGAGGACAAAAGGAAGCCACATCTACAGGAAGCCCTGTCTCCTTGCCCACCCTGTCCACCCCCACGTCCGTGCCCTTCAGAGTGTGACTTCTCTTACACACACAGTCTCAGCACTGTTTGGACTGGAGCCGCCGACTTTGCCCTGGGCGGTGCCAGGTGAGGACTTAGTGAGACTGTCTGCCTCCCGCCCTTTATTGACCCCGCCGTCTCACCCCGGGGCCCTGCCTGCGCCTGCTCGGCCCTGGCTGGAATGCCCACCTCGCCTGCACCTTTTCAAAGGGCAGCGTGTGCTGATCTTCCTCCAGCCTTTCTCTCTTGTTTCCTTCTGTCTCATTTCCATTTTATTTACATTTATTCTTTTATTTTTTATTTTTTTGTGAGGAGGACTAGCCCTGCGCTAACATCTGATGCCAATCCTCCCCTTTTTTTTTCCTTGAGGAAGATTGGCGCTGAGCTAACATCCATGGCCATCTTCCTCTACTTTATATGGGATGCTGCCACAGCATGGCTTAACAAGCAGTGCGTTGGTGCGCACCCAGGATCCAAACCTGCGAACCCCGGGCCACCGCAGCAGAGCGTGCACATTTAACTGCTTGCACCACCAGGCTGGCCCCAACATTTACTCTTTTAAATTCCGTTTCTCTCTATTTCCCCTGTTTATCTACCGTGGATCCCTTCGTCCTTGGACGGCACTCTCATTCCTGTGTTTATGTCAGGAATCCTCTTCTCTGCTCACTTCCCTTTTGTTTTGTTTTTCTCATCGAGACGGAAGGAAAGTTCATTTTAGTTGCTTTTTCTTCCTGTTTTCTCCCTCACCTCATTGTCCTTTTCAGTTGCACAAACATAAGTGACACATCCTCCTGGGACACACGCCTTTGTGTGTGTGTTCATTAGTGCACAAGAAAGCCCTCATGCCAGAAACTTCCATTCTTCCCACCGGGGAGTGGGCGCTCTGGGGTACTGGGTGGAAATGCACTCCAGTGTGAGACTTTCAGGTACTTACCGACGCGTGCTTTGGAGGAGAACAGAGTCTTAACAGTATACCGGGAGGAAGGACCTGAACTCATCTGAGGGGCCAGGGGCAAGGCTAGTGTCAGGGAAGGACTCTCTAAGAAAGTAACAGCCATGCTGAGGCACATCTGAGCTAGCTAGGTGATGTGGAGTGGGATGGGGGATATGGAATCCAGATGGAGGGGGATGAGGGAGTGTATTCCAGGCTGAGGAAACATCTCACGTATACACATCTTCTATACAGACAGAGATACCTTCACCCAACATACTTTGCATAAATTCTGTTTCTAGGGGGAAAGCTTATAGGAAGATTATTAATGGTTTATTGTTTAATGAAAAGAGTACAGGATCGAAAGAAGTCCTGAACTCTAGTTCCTGCTTTGTCATTAACTAGCTGTGATTCTAGTTAATTCTAGCTAATTCTCAGGCAAGTCACTTAATTTCTCTGGGTCTCAGTTTGCTCACCTGTAAAATGAAAATAATATCTGTCTTAACGTAAGGACTTTTATACTTTATGTAAGGACTAAAGGACGTACTGGATGATATAGCAGTGTTAAAAAAAATAAAATGCATGAAAGTGCTACTGTGAGGAGTTTCTACTCCATCTTGCATTGCTATCATTCTGTCACACTGAGACCCACCCAGACTCCTCTGATATCTTACTCAGTTCTGTCCTTCACCCATTTTTTAAATGAATATGAAAAGCAACAATATCAAGAAAGAAATACTAGATAAAATTGAGGTGTTGATGACAGTTCTATTACATCTGGCTTCTCACAAGTGTTCTAACGGCAGACAGGGTAAGAAGGCAGGCTTTGGGCTTGTTTTTCCCAAACCTTCCAGGATGCCGTCCCCTCACTACAGCATCAGCAGGCAGCAACCCCATGGTGTCTTTTAAGTCTCTCCTCCTTCTACCACAAGTAACTGAACAGAGAGAGCTGCAGGTGGTGTTTGAGAGGTTACCCCCCGGGATACAGAGCTCTTTACAAGTGACTTAGGCACAGGGCTGGTAAGCAGTAGGGTCAGGATTCAGATCCGACTGTCCTTGCTACAGGCTCCCATCTTTCCCTCCCTGCATGGCAAGGAAGCAGTACTGCCCCACGCACCCATGCCTTCGCTTCCCCAGCATCCCTGGGAGGGCTGAGAGCAGACATCCCAGGACCGGTGTAACAAACGGGAGAGCTGGGGTCCGCAGCAGTGGACTGAAAGCATGTGGAAGGGGCAACAGTGAAGTCTGTAGAGCAGTTTCTCAGTGACTTTTAATAAACTGGACATTTTCTGGATGAGGGTCTTGCGTCATCCAGTGGAGATGGCTGAGCGTGAGGAAGTGTGCTAAGAACAGAGGCCACTCTGCCTGGGGAAACTGACCCTTGCTCTTGCCTCCTCCAGCCCATCACCACCGGGGGAGTCACTTACCGGGAGCAGCCCTGGCACAGGGAGTGCTTCGTGTGCACCGCCTGCAAGAAGCCGCTGTCCGGGCAGCGCTTCACGTCCCAAGACGAGTTTGCCTACTGCCTGAACTGCTTCTGCGATTTGTATGCCAAGAAGTGTGCTGGGTGCACCAACCCCATCAGCGGTGAGTGTCTGTAGAATTCCCTCTGGGTGCACGGCCATCTGCTCTTGTTCACATAGCCGTTTGAAGGTTGAACAAGGTGTAAGATTTTAGCGTGTGAATTTGTTTATGCACCTAGACTCTCTAGGCCTCAGTAAGGTCCTGAACAGAGCCGACTCTTCTGCCTACCTGCGTTCCTCTCCTTGTTACACCAGGAACTCTTCAGCAGGTAACGACTTCCCCTCGAGCTCACCTGATTACTAAGAACTATAGGGCCTGTTGCAGGAGGTCTGTTATTTCTGCTTTCGGTCAGATTATCTCCAAGACTGCAGCCTGTAAGTATATGACAACCACATCAGCACAATGAAGCCAGCATTCCAGGCTTAGCAGCGGCACCGTGTTCTTAAAGGTGCTCCGTAGCATCTTAGGCCTTTCTACCACCAAGCCATGGCTGTATGAAGGCAGAGGGCAACGTTCTAGGTGGTTCTTTCATATCCCCCAAAGGGTTGGGCAAAGTGAGAGCCCACAGTCTGGCTGGCTGGCAGACCAGGCATTGGACTAAACTAGTAAACATGCTGAGAAATTCAGTGTGGAGAGCAGACGGCTGGTCTGGAAGTCCTATAAATGTTCCCCACCTGTTGCCACACAAATCACTGGTTGGGCTCGGAGGGAAATGTGTGAGGGTTCTGTAACGGCACAGGAAAAGTTCCACGACGTGGAGTCCCAGCGCTGTGAATTCAGGTGACCGGGTGATCCCTATCCACAGTAGATGGCAGACACGTGGTATAAACACAGCGGCCCAGCCAAACGGAGTTCCTGGGTAGCTTTGCGTGTAACTATAACCACACAGACACATTTACACACCCTCTGTGCTCGTCCTTGACTCTTTTTCCTCAGGTCTAGAGCCCAGTTCACCTAACTCAGCTAACTCACCTAACTCACCTGATGTAGGAAGTCCCAGGTCACTAAAATCATCCTCTCCTGTGTATCCAGGGCTCATGTTTCCAAATGAAATTAAAATATAAAGAAGAGAAGCATAGTATTGAAGTCTTTCTATGTTAAGACATCCAATTCCAGCTGTTTATATACCAGATTTCTCTTGGAATCATTCAGAAGGAAAAATGCAATCTTCTGCCCTAACATATTAATCTTTAATGCTATTTTCTCAGTAACTTCTGTGGAAATAAGTGTTTATAAAATCAAGCTTTACAAAGCAATATAATCTACATAAAAGTACTTTTAAATGTAAAGTATCAGATATGTGTGTTAATAGTAGTTATTATTTAGCACTAAAAAAACAAAAAACACTAGAAAAACAGAATGAAACTTTCCTCCAAAAAAGGAGAGTCAGTTCTCTGAAATGCAGAGACTAACGTTCAGGAATTTTGAAAGTGCAGCTAAAATGTACTTTTAGCCAGATTCCTACACAGTTGTGCAAGAGTGTGAATTTAGGTTAATAGATCCTTACTTAGTTCTTTTTCTCTTTAACAAAATTTAAATGATTTTATAAATAAATTTGAAGTTGATATTTTCCAACTTTTTATGTGTAGTGATGCTTAATTCACACATAAATGCAGTTGATCCTCATCATTCAGAGTTCATATTTGCAAATTTGCCTACTCGCTAACACTTATTTGTAACTCCCAAGTCAGTACTCTTGGGGCGTTCGTGGTCATTCACAGACATGCGCAGAGCAGTGAATGCGTACGTGCCCACTCGAGGAGGAGCCAAGTGACACTCGCCCTTCTCGTTTCAGCTCTCATATTATGAACAAGGGTCCTTTCCACAGTCTGTTCAGTGCCATGCTTTTTGCATTTTTGTGCTTTTTGTTGGCAATTTCGCTGTTTAAAATGGCCCCCAAGCCCAGTGCTATGTTCCTAAGCACAGGAAGGCTGTGATGTGCCTTATGGAGAAAATACATGTTAGATGAGCTTCGTTCAGGCTGGAGTTATGGTGCTGTTGGCCGTAAACTCAATGTTACTGAGTCAACAATACATATTAAGTAAGGTGTCTTGAAACAGAAATAGACATAAAGCAAGGTTATGTATCGATTGGTTGACAAATATCTTGTGACCAGAGGCTCGCAGGAACCTAAGCCTGTATTTCTCTTAGCAGCGGTGGTTCAGAATTTGCTAGTTCAGTGTTCAGTGACTTTATAGAACATAACTACCTCAAATAACACGAATTGACTGTGTGTACATCTTGCCTTTAGGAGGATTTGTCTCCCTGGGGCTGCTTTTGCCTCCCATTTCTATCACTTGCCCCATTTGCTGGCATTTCTAGGAAACAGTGGAGCTTCTGAAAGGAGGCTTTCCGCCTGAGACAGCTGCCCGCGTAGCTCCTGTCACTAACATCTTCTTCGTCCTCTCCCCGCCAGTGCTCCTCCTTGCCCCTAATCTACAGTGGAGCAGGACTTACCAGAGGTGCGAGAAAGGAGAAAGCACAGAATGGTGGACACGCTGGGGCACCCTAGCAGCTTCTTGGCTTTTCACTTAACGCAGAGCGCTAAGAAAATCAACCATCTTCCAACCGCTCTGCAGCCCCTGCCCCAAAATCAAGTTAAAGTGTTGCCTAAACCACTGGCTTTCAAACTCGGCTGCGCATTTGAAACACCTGGGGAGCTTTAAAAATTACTGCTGCCTGGGTCATGATTTAATTGGTATCGGCTATGACCTGGGCGTTAGAATTTTTTACGAGTTTCCCAGATGATTCAAATATGCAGACAAGTTTGAGACCCACTGGCCTAAACCGTCGGTTTGGTTCTGCCTCAGGGCCAGGGCATGGGTGCTGGGCTCTGTAGGTCTTTCTCAGCCCTGAGTCTACGATTACGAAAGGCAATCCATACTCTAGTCACACTGGTTATGCAGAGTAACTCTTCTTGTAAAGCTCGATGATGTTTAGGAAAAGAGAGTTGAAAGACTTTCTAGTGCATCCTCCATCAGTAGCAGAGGTAGTGTGGCATTAGAAAGAGCACAAGAACTTGTGTTACAAGACCTGGGTTCAAGTCCTAGGCCAGTCACTAACCAGCTGAGGGGGATTAGCTCTAAGGTCTCCCCCAGGTGACAGGATTTAATGCCAGCATCAGCATAGCCAGCTAAGTCACAGAAGGAACTAACTGTTGGTGAATTACAGACTTCTCATGTTAGTCTGAAACCTCAAACTATTATAAATGGAGCAGTCAGTGTGGTTGCTTTGTTTTCAACATGGTAGACTGAACCATTGTTTTGGAAAGAACTCTTTGCAGTTGAAATTCATGATCCAAATTTCACCAAAATCGATTACAACTCTAAGAGAACCCCATGTATTTTATTCTATTTTATTTCACGGGACTCAGTGGCAGTACAAACCAACTATATTGTAATAGGCAGCCAGTTTAAAATATAAGATAGCTTCCTCTAGTGCCCCCATATCTTCATCATCTGCCCTCTCCTGTCTCGGCAGCCCCCTCTTCCACCAGTCTCACTAAATGTCCCGCTCTTACTCTTATCACCCACGTTCATGCTTCTGTAGCTTGTGTCAGGATATTCCCTCTGTAAGAATGTCATCCCCTCCTCCCCAACCACCCATCATTGCTTTGTGAGGCCTCTCCTGGCCATTTTCCTCTTCTGCCCCTCTTTAGCACTTCATTCATTAAATCACGATATATTTGGCACCAGACATGAGGCACCCAGTGAAGGAGTAAGGGAAATCAGCTCCCTGAGTCACGGAGTTTCATTCTGATGGGGAAAATCAAATACACACAATAGGCTCTTTATAATTATAGCATTTATCATACAGTTTTGGAGCCAGTTTATGCATGTTTCTTCTGATGTTTATGAGTTCCTCGAGGCTGTGCATCGTATCTGATTTACACGTGGATCCCCCACTAGAAACTCCTACTGTCCATCTCATAGAGTCCAAACGCAAGACGGAGCAAACCAGGATGCCTCTTCCAGTCCGTCGCCCGATTCTAGCCGGCAGCATTCCCTGCCTCTCCTCATCGCTGGTCTTTTTCTCTGTTACCAGGACTCGGCGGCACCAAGTACATCTCCTTTGAGGAGCGGCAGTGGCACAACGACTGCTTCAACTGCAAGAAGTGCTCCCTCTCCCTGGTGGGCCGAGGCTTCCTCACAGAGAGGGACGACATCCTGTGCCCCGACTGCGGGAAGGACATCTGAGTCACACCCATCACTGCTCGCCACACACAGATTTAGATATTTTCTTTCTCAACCACACGATAGTGTGTTCTGGTTTCCACCAGCCACATCGAGACTTTGCTCTTGTGCTTCTCAGTGCTACTCACGTTTGTTTAAGCCGTTTAATCCTTTGTACTAGTTCAATCCCAGGGAAGGAGAAAGCCCTATGTAAACCTTAGGTGGGAAGATGGTTTTGAAGTTTTGTAATCAAGCAAGGCAAATCCAAGTTAAAAATCCTTTTGAATATCTTTATAAATGTATCTTTCTTTCACTGTGTATTTAATTTTTAAGTGCAATTAACATATCACGATCTTGCAAGTTTTCCAAACTACATAAAGTAATGAAGAGTTGGTATTTACAACTGTGTAACTTCCTGTCACGTAAGGCCTAAAGCAAAATTATATGGCTTACAATAAAGTTATCCAGAACAAAATCTTCTGCCAGGCACAGTGTGTGAAAATAATGATTACACATTAAGGTTCTAAGTATAAACAACACTTCATTTCATGTCCACTGATCACTGTGTGAAGTGCAAGTTCTGATGGGCTGGGTCAGTATGACTGAAATTGCATCACGCCTTTTATTTCCAAGAAAGCCTTCAGCCAGCACCACAACCTCTTCCTGGCTACCTTCTCTGTCCCCCTCTCCCAGACTTTCTTTCTCTTGGAATTTAATGCTCTGCATTTGATGCAGTAACATCAGCTACAGGATCTGAGTTAATGACAGTGAAGGCAGTTTTGGGGTCCTTTTCTTGACAGCGCCTGGTGCCATCCCAGTGTCATGGATCCACATCTTACACTGACCTGCCTTCTCTTCCATAAAGTGAAGGATTACAAAAGGACACTAGCACCTCGAGGCCAGAGATGACATCTCGTTCATCTGTTCATTCTCAACACCGAGCAATTAGGGCCTTGAGTAAGTGTTTCTGAAAAGATAAGAAAGACAGTAAAGAGA
This sequence comes from Diceros bicornis minor, assembly GCF_020826845.1. NCBI lineage: Eukaryota > Metazoa > Chordata > Mammalia > Perissodactyla > Rhinocerotidae > Diceros > Diceros bicornis. Next base: position 8,355,462 of record NC_080779.1, read on the forward strand.
CAGAGACAGACAGAATCACTGCTATAAAGATAACACCCTGAGCTCTTCATTTGGCAGTAGTCTATAAAATCATCTTTGAAAGCACAGTATATAGTTGGAAAGCACTGAGCCATTTATGAGACAAGGCATTTGCATATTTCTCTTTTTAGAATGGTAACAATAGTGACTTTTTGTCCTTAGTTTTCTAAGACAATGCAATATGATAAACGATATGCTGTGCAACAGAAAATCTGGTGGAAATCAAGTCCCATCTGTGCTGAGCATATGTGAAGTCAGTCTCTTAATCTGAGTGCTGGTCACCACGAGAAGTGTTTGATAATGTCTGAGACAGGCTTTCTGGGTTTACAGTTAGCTTGAGGCTTTGCTTAAAAGGAATAACTCCACCTTGTTAGTTGTTTTGCTCTCTTGTATTATCTTACATTAACTATAGTAATAATATCTTATATTAATCTTATATTAGTTACTTCATATGTAATAAAAGTTAACAGCATTCTTGCAGATGTGCTTTTTAAAATAGCAAAATTCCCCCCAAAAAAAGTAAAAGCTTTCTAAATTTCATTATTCAACATCTGGTTCCTCATTAAAACCACAAATACACGAGTCATATCCAGCCTTAAATTAATGGTTAGGGGGAGTCACGCTTCCAGTAAGTAGCTCCTACTGGACTAATCCTCCCTCAAGTAACAACCATTCTGGACAAACTATTTTTAAAAATTTTGCAAACACTGGAGCATGACCCAAAGCAGGAAGACTTTGGAGGGTAGTGGACACCTGAAGAAAAGAATGGCAATGGGTGGGTTTCACATTTTTATGGTTTTTACCCAAGGGCGGCTCCAACAGGGTAGCTAAAACCCTGTTAGAAAACCTGCAGTCTTACTGGCTTGAAGAACCAGAAGCCAGAGTTTGGGACAAACAGCCCCTTGAAAGCAAGAGGGAAAATTCTAGAAAAGAGAGCCCCAAGCTCTTTGTATGAAATCTCTACAAATCCTGGCTGACAACTGAACCATGCATGCATAGACCAGACTCCAAGCAGCCCAGCCAAGGCTCAAAGTGCTGACTGGGTGGGACTTTCGGATTGGTGGTATGCAGAGCTCAGAGACGCTCTTCCCAGAGAAACAACCATTTAACTGGGAAAACTGTGTATATATAAACTGAATAACTTAAAGTCTCTGAAAATTTCCCAAAAGCATACAGCAAATGAAGAAACATTTATTCAGGAAAATCTACTACATGTTAATAAAAACAGTGAGAGTCTGTGGCGTTTGAGCCATAGCCTGATCCCATCTCACCCCCTCCCCAGCTTCACGTGACAGGAGCTCTGCTCCGGGCCATCTACTCCGGGCAGGTGCAGTCAGGAAGGGAAGGGCTCCTTGCTGGTCTAGGGCTCTGACCCAGGTGGGACAGGCTGAGCATCCTGGGGCTCCGCCTGCCCCTGCTCCAGCCTGCTCATAGGGTGGAGGCTCCACATCAGAAGGGGCAATCTGAGAAGACCAGGGGCCACCATCCTCCCCTCCCAGCACCTAGTCGTAAGGAGTGCTACTCCAGGAGAAGCAGGACCTTCCAGCTCCCAGGGGGAGAGGCAGGCTTGGTGAACTGGTAGCTCAGCAGCTCTGCAGGAGAGGGCTGACTTTATTTGGTACCAAGAATGCAGAAATCTGTGCCTAAGGGGAATGTCAAAAACTACAGAGATCTTGGTGGCAAGCAATTAAGAGGGGGCTGGTAGCTCTATGATACTAGCAGCAAAACGCAAAATGGCAGATCATCCAGAAGTTTAACAGAGAGAACCAGGGAAAGAGACGGCTAAGAAGAGCCCTCCTGGGATCCCATTTACCCTGGGGGTCCAGAAGACTGTGGGCATGGAATGGATTGCACCACTCAGGAACAATCAGCGTGGGATGTGGAGCAGACTTGAAAGCATTCTCCAAGCCAAACACAGACCACCAGCCAAGAGCAGAAGTCTTATTAGCTCAAAGTGCTCAAGCAGAACCTCTGACCAAACACTGGCTGAACATATATTATAACCATGTTCAAAGAACTAAAGGAAACCACGTTTAAAGAATTAAAGGAACATGTATGATAACAATTCCTCATCAAATAGAGAATTCCAATAAAGATATGAACATTAAAAAAAGAATCAAATGGAAATTCTAGAGTCAAAAAGCACAATAACCAAAAAGAAAACTTCACTAGAGGGGCTCAATAGTAGAGTTGAGTGGGGAGGAAAAAAACAATCAGTGAACTTGAAGATAGATCAATAGAGATGAAATTTGAAAACCAGGAAAAAAAGAATGAAGAAAAATGAACACAGCCTCAGAGAAATCTAAGACACCATTAAGTGCACAAATGTATGCATAATGGGAGTACCAGGAGAGGAGAGAGAAAAGGGACAGAAGAAGTACTGTAAGACCTAACGGTTGAAAACTTCCCCAAACTTGATGCAAAATATTAATCTAAAAACACACATCCAAGAAAGTCAACAAACTCAAACCAGGAAAAATGCAAAGAGATCCATACCCAGACACATCATAGTCAAAATGTTGAAAGCCAAAGATAAAGGGAAAAATCTTGAAAGAAGTGAAGTGCGATTTGAGCTGCCACACTCGTCTCAGGAGAGGGAGTTTGAAGTTTGAGTCCAACCACACACAAAACTGCACCCCAACTCTACCCATCTCCTCTGGAGATGGGATGGGAATCACTCCATTGAATGATATTTCTGACTGGCTCTAAAATAATATAGTTCTATGATAATCCTTTTTATTAAGCAAGACTTATTAAATTGTGAAATAAAACACATACATAAAAGTGCACAAAACAAACATTAGCACGTAAAACTAAACTATGGAGATAGAAGTCAGAACAGTGGTTACCTCTCTGCCTGGGAAGGGACATGAGGGAAACTTCTGGGACGCTGGAAATGTTATGTATTAAGGTTGGCAAATGATGGCCCATGGGCTAAACCCTGCCCACTGCCTGTTTTCTTAAAAACAGTTGTATTGGAACACAGCCACACCCACTCACTTACATATTGTGTGGCCCAGAAGGCCTAACATTTTTACTGTCTGGCTCTTTATAGAAAGTTTGCCTGGGCCGGCCCGGTGGTGTAGTGGTTAAGTGCACGTGCTTCACTTCAGCAGCGCGAGGATTCGCAGGTTCGGATCCCGGGCGCGCACTGGCACACCACTTGTCCCATATAAAGTAGAGGAAGATGGGCTTGGATGTTAGCCCAGGGCCAATCTTCCTCAGCAAAAAGAAGAGGATTGGCATTGGATGGTAGCTCAGGACTGATCTTCCTCACAAAAAAAAAAAAAAAAAAGTTTGCCAACCCTTGATCTATATCTTGACCTGGGTAGTGGTTACATATTTAAATATATATAAATTCACTGAGCTGTATAAGATTTTTTAAACTTTACAGTATTTTATGATATCTCAATAAAAATAAATTAAAAATACATATGTTACACACTTTATAGTTTCCTGTACTGGATGGTTATTTTAAAGCTTGTCTTTTTTCTTTAAACACAGCAAGCAAACTTGCTTGATCTTTACCTGATCATTCTAACCCATGAAAACTCTGGGGGTCAGTCTCTACCACCTGATGCTTCTGCTGCAGCCTGTGCTTGGTACATTGTTTCCTTGCATGCTTGGATAATTTTGACGTGTGCTAGTCACTGCCTTTAAAAAATTATCTGTGGGTGTTTCCCGAGGCTTACAATGAGCGTGTCTTCCTGCAGAGATGATTCCTGTTGTCTCTGCCACCAGGCTGGAGCACCACCAGACTGGAACTACTTCCAAGTCACTCCCTCATGTCTTTCACCATCCTGGGGATGTAAATTTTAGGTACACATCTATATAAGGCCCTGCTTGCTTGCTTCTTGCCTCCACCCCCCATCCCTTCTTCCTATTTTCCTGTTTTCTTCTCTTCCTGCCCTCTTTTCTTTCCTCCTTCCCTCATCAGGGCAGGTTTACTTCTAATTCACCTTTCCCATGTGGGATTGCTCTTCGGGGTTGTTGCTATTAGGTTTCCTATCCTGGGGGGCTCAGGGCTTTGACTTCTCTCTCCTTTACATCAGTCACCTAAACCATGGCTCAGTTTCCACAGACCATCAAACAAAATGGCCTACTTCTTTGGGTTCTTGTGTTCTCTTAGATTTTTGCCTGTCAGCTCTTCAATGCTTTTATGGTTTTTATTCTTAAGTATTGTTTCCAGCAGAATTGTTCCTTACATTCAAGAAGTCAGAGTAAGCTTTTTTCCTCTAATTTTGAGCATAAGAAATCCTAACTATAAACATTGCATTAGTTAATTCCTCTTGGTGACATTCTACAATGTTGAGACTTACCTTGATTTTATCTTCCTCAACTCATGATGGGGTTGTGTCCTGATAAACCCATCGTAAGTTGAAAATATCATAAGTCAAAAATGCATTTAATACACCTAACCCACTGAACATCATAGCTTAGCCCACCCTACCTTATACGTGCTCAGAACACTTACATAGCCTACAGTTGGGCAAAATCATCTATCACAAAGTCTATTTTATAACAAAGTGTTGAGTATCTCATGTAAGTTATTGAATACTGTACTGAAAGTGAAAACAGAACGGTTGTCTGGGTACAGAATGGTTGGAAGTGTATTGGTTATTTACCCTGGTGATTACGTGGCTGACTGGGAGCTGTGGCTTGCTGCCACTGCCCAGCATCATGAGAGAGGATCATACCACACACATATCGCTAGCCCAGGAAAAAGATCAAAATTCAAAGTATGGTTTCGATTGAATGTGTACTGCTTTTACACCATTATAATGTCAAAAATCAGGGCCGGCCCCGTGGCGTAGTGATTAAGTGCGCGTGCTCCACTGCTGGCGGCCCGGGTTCGGATCCCGGGCACGCACCAATGCACCGCTTGTCAGGCCATGCTGTGGCGGCGTCCCACATAAAGTGGAGGAAGATGGGCGTGGATGTTAGCTCAGGGCCAGTCTTCCTCAGCAAAATGAGGAGGATTGGCATGGATGTTAGCTCAGGGCTGATCTTCCTCAATCAATCAATCAATAAAAGTCAAAAATCATAAGCCAAGGGTGAACCCTGATGGTCTAGTGGTTAAAGTTCTGCGGTCTCTGCCTTGGCAGCCCAGGTTCGTTTCCCGGTCATAGAACCGCATCACCAGTCTGTCAGTTGCCATGCTGTGGCGGCGGCTAACATAGAAGAACTAGAAGGACTTACAACGAGGATATACAACTATGCACTGGGGCTTTGGGGAAAAGAAAAAAAAGAAGGGGTGCTGGCCCAGTGGCGCAAGCGGTTAAGTGCATGCGCTCTACTTCGGCGGCCCAGGGTTTGCAGGTTTGGATCCCGGGCACACACCAACGCACTTCTTGTCAAGCCATGCTGTGGCAGCATCCCATATGAAGCAGAGGAAGATGCGCGTGGATGTTAGCTCAGGGCCAATCTTCCTCAGTAAAAAAACAAACAAAAAAAAAAAGAGGAGGATTGGCATCAGATATTAGCTCAGGGCTGATCTTTCTCACAAAAAAAAAAAGGAAAATTGGCAACAGATGTTAGCTCAGGGTGAATCTTTCCCCACAAAAAAAAAAAAAAAAAAATTCTATTAAAAAAAATCGTTAAGTCGAATCACTGTAAGTCAGGGACCATCTGTATTTCAGTTTCTTAAGCTTTCATTTAAATACATAACTATCTTGTAGAATAAATTATATATTTAAATTTTGTAGTAATATTTAATACTTAGGATATTGTAAAATTCTTAAACTAGTCTACCTTCAACCAAAACGATGAGAATCCAGTCACTGAAGTAACTGAAAGCAGTTTCCCTTAAGAGGCAGTCACCTGGTATGGCCCTTGAACACAGCAGCAGCTCAGTAAATGTGTCTGCCGTGGTGCAATGAGCCCTGAACTAGCTGATCACTACTGTCTCAATATTGTCCTTAGTAACAGCTTAATCTCTGGAAAAACTTTAAAGAAACGTCTGCAAAAGACCTCACTGCTGTTGATGGAGCAGACTTTAGAGGCTATCAGAGAAATCCTTGTCATCAACATAGACAGAGCAGGGTATACTTAGAACACATCACTGACTTTCTGCAAATGGACACAATCCAATCCGTCAGCAGAGGCCTGCCCTCAAGTTATAAATCAGCCTAATAAACCCTAAAGCCTTTTGAAAAAATTTTTTAAAAAATTCGCTATACTAAAGCAGAATAAAAGTGGAATTAATTTGTGTATCGATTAATCGTATTAGAGACTTAAAATACATAAAATATAAAATCAATTCTCGATCATCTTTAATGATGCTCATTCAGACTTGTGGGCACCTCTCATTTGCCGCCTGGCCATTAAATGACAGACTAAGGGGGCTCAAGGAAAAGTATAAGGTAGAAATATAGAGAAAGAAGATCTAGAAGAGACTTAAGGATCAGAGTGGAATCCACCTGCTTGACAGAGGAGGAAACGGAAGCCCAGAAAGAATAAAGCTCACTTTAATAGAGGCAAACACACTAGAACTCAGGTCTTCTGACTCCTAGCCCATTGTCCTTCCTGAGGGAAATCTTCTGATGACAGTGCAAAATCTAACTGCTACAAAGTTCTGTATTACTTACATCTCTTCTCTCCATTAGCCTAGTTGATTGTCTTTATGAATAACTGCTTTTCTAAAAGTTGGCACCCTTGGACACTTTATTCCCAGGACAGAGGGGCTTCTATCTCTGGTTTAATAGAGAAGGGCAAGAGATCTAGGTTTTAGTCACTCTTCTGCCACCAACTCACTGCATGTCTTTAGAGAAGTCACTTTCTCTCTGCACATCAGTTTCCTCTTCTGTAAAATCAGAGTGCTGGATTAGATTGTGTTTACAGTCTGAATAACCTCTACTGGAAAAGAATTAGAAAAATCCATCATTTGACTTACTTTAAGTGAAAGCATTAAATCCAAAATAAAACACACATTATTTTCTTACACATAGAGATGATTATGGAGGAAATGCCGTCTCTGAATACATGAGTTTGTCTGAAACACTGAAAAGGAAAGGTCTGGGCAACATACATGCCGAAGTGTCCATGAACTAGGAAAATGACCTTTCTAAGATTGCCAAAAGGAATGGAGAGAGATTAACAAATAAATCTGTTACAAAAATAAGAGCAGCATAACTTCATCCCAAGACACCTATTAGCAGTTATACCATTAGCAAAGGAGGAAAAAAATCTCCTGGGTTCTGAAGGGATCTTCTAAAAGAAAAATCCATTCTGTTTTTGGTTGGTTTCCTCAGGCATCAAGGAATTAAAAACGTAACTGGTAAACTATGTAGTGTACAGAATACTGTGACTTTAATTATTAAATGTTCTTTAGATTCCTTCTCAAATGATTTGAATGTTTAGATGGAATCAATTGGGATTGATAAAAGGAAGCCCCTTGAGGGCAGGGACCATGTCTTATTATTCAGACTCCTTCTTTAGAGTGTAAATACAGTAAACACCTGTTCAATGAATGATATGTTTGTCCAGGGAGTTTGTTTGGTTTATTTAAGAAAATAGAAAAAAGCTGACATTCTCTTTTTCATTAAAATGATAAAACTGGAAACATATTTTTTAAAAAGTGATATGACTTAAGTAACATTGGAAATGAGTAGAGTCTGTAAGAATAAAGGCAAAAGGAACTGTACTTAATCACTGTACTCTGATACAGTTGTTTCCCACATGGGTGCAGGTTACAATTCTGCAGCTGTTACACATGTACACTGAAACCGAACAATTAAGTAAATGGATGGTGGGTGGTGGGAGCCAGGTTTCTCATATTGGGGTGGGAAGTACAGACAAGCAAGCAAGGGAAGTCTAGAACGATCCATATGCTAATGGATTAGAGTTGGAGACATCAGTATGAATTCATGTTTAGCTTACTAAGATACAATTATGTACAGAAATATTTCTAAGTATGTGTAAATACAGTGGTTAGTGTACACACACATATATATTTCCTTGCTCTGTCAGTTGAGAAGGGCTAAAAGCAATGACAGCCCAGTAGCAATGAGCACATGTAGTGTCTAGATCTTGCTTTCTAACACCATTCTTCAATAAAAAGGAACCAGGGCCCCTTGGAGAAATGGCTGAGTCTAGGACTGGGGTAGGAGATATAGAAGATGAACCTGGAGCATCTTGTAGTGCCAGAAAGTAAGGAAGTGCTCAAAAGAAACCACAATGATGAGGTTAAGTCAAAGGGACACAGGAACCAACTGAAAGAGTTTTCAATGGCCAAAGCTACAATTTGAGCAAAAAAAGCATTAGATTATAACCCAAAGTATAAGTATCTCAGTCCACATTGACACAAATTATTAAATAAACAAATAAAATGGGGGAGAACAGACAAATCTCCCGCACAGAATTCCAAATAATTTATGTAGATACTTGGCTCGCAAGGTGGAGCATAACTCCCTACTCCTTAAGTGGCTTCTTTCCAAAGAGTATAGTATGAACAGAAGGAAGAAGAGTGACTGCATACTAACCTGACAAACAGTACCTCAGCTGGGTGACCACCATTCACCTCAAAAGTGGTAAGTCATGGTGACAGTATGTACCCTTCATATGTGATGAAAGGGGCACTTTACCTCTGTGACCTTCCCCCCAAAACCCACGACCCCAGTCTAATCATGAGAAAAACATGAGGGACAATTCAAATTGAGGGACATTCTACAAAATACCTAACCAGTATGCCTCAAGAATGTCAAGGTCATCAAAAATTTAAGGAGAGTCTGAGAAACTGTCATAGCCAAGATGAGTCTAAGGAGGTATGATGACTAAATGTAAGGTGGTAGCCTGAATGGGATCCTGGGACAGAAAAAGGACATTAGATAAAAACTAAGGAAATCTGAATAAAGTTATGAACTTCATCTACGAATAACATACCGGTATTGATTCACTTCAATAAACGTACCATACCAACGTATATGAGTAATAGAGGAAGCCGGTGTGTAGTACATGGAAACTCGACTACCTCAGCACTTTCTATAACTCTAAAACTTCCCTAAAAGCTTTATTTTTTAAAGGTTTATTTTAAAAAACTATACAGCAGGGCAGAATAGACATAACAGAAGGCTTAGCTAGATACGGTGTCGTTATAGTTATAAAAAATATCTCTTACTGGTACTTTATAGCCTTCTAAGGTTTAATTATTTGTCAAAGAAATATAAATATTTTAGTTCAAATAGGCTAAAAAAAAACTGGGATCATTTTACTAGAGAAAAAAATGTTTAGGGCTGTTACACACTTATTTAATTAGTCTTATTTCTGTCTTTTGACTAAACTGAACACTTGGTTAAGCCTGACCACAGTTAACAGCTTCCAACTGCTCTTAGAATCAAATCCAAAGCCTACATAAGATCCCACACCACCTGCTCCTGCCTATCTTCTCTGACTTGATTTTATATGACCCTCCCCGCTGTCTCACTGATCTGAGGTACATCAGTTTTTCTGTTCTAACAGCCTCAGGGGTTTCCCTTTGCCCTTGTCTGGTATCTTGGTTATCCAGTGTTGGATAGCAAACCATCCCCAACACTTAGTGGCTGAATACAACCCCCATTCTATTTGCTCAGGATTCTGAGTCAGCTCTTTGGGCTGGTCTCACCTGGGACACTCGTGCAGCCACAGTCACCTGGCAGCTAGAGTGGGGATGGGTGACTAACAGTCACATCTCTGGTGGTTGGTGCTGGCTGTTGGCTGGGACATGTTTTTCTAGCTGGCTCTTTCGCATGGCTGCAGCAGGCGTCCAAGAGTAAGAGCAGGAGCATTCATTTGATCAAAGTGAATTACAAGGCCAGTCCATAGTCAAGTGGTGGGAAACAGACTCCACCTTGGATGGGAGGAGCAACAAAGAATATGTAGCCATTTAAAATCTATCACACGTAGGATGCTTCTCCTGAAAACTTTCCATAACTATTTTCCCCAAAATATAATCTCTTCGAAGAGGCCTTTCCTAACCACTATATTTAAAGTAGCTCCTCACCCTACCTTCCCCATCCCTCACTATTTCATGACTCGGTTTGATTTGTTTGTCATTATGATTATCCATTATTTCATTGAGCAGGAACTTAATTAATTCGCATCTTTATTTTTTCTGCCACAATAGGGAAGACAACCAAGTTTAATAATAACTGACAGAGTACAGCACTTCAGTTACTAAAAAGCACTTTAGCAAAAACAATCTAAATGGAAATAAGATTTTGTCTCTTTTGTCCAGACAAAAAATGAAGGATCTACTTTTTAAGTTCAAGGTAGAAGGTTACTCCAGGCTTTTCCAAGTTAGTCAGTTTAGAGCTTCAGTCTCCAATATTAAGATACCCGTTTAGAAATTAACTTTTTTAAGATCACCCCAAACACAAATAATCCCTCAACTGGTTTGTCACCCTTTGTTAAGAAAGCTTAGAGGGGATAAGGTTCGGGGGTTGTCCATTTCCATCCCTCAACGCATAGTGGCAATCAACATGTTAGCCCCTGTAGTGTCAGGATATCCCAAACCCCAGGCCACTCTAGCACCCACCACTTCACAGCAGGGGCCCCAAGATGTGGCTGAACTACTGGGGTCACGCCTGACCCTGATCCCAATCAATCCAAGTACAGAAGGCCGTGCTATACAGAATAACACTGTTTGATACCGTTTGCTCAAATAAAGAGAGATCAAGTCATTACAGAGTACTTTTCCACTTTATTTTTTTAGGAATGACAGACCTACTCAATAATTTTATTCAGTTTATTTAAATAAGGATAAGGCTACTTAAAAGACTTTTTACATACAAAAATGTACATTACAAGGTTAAACTTTCTGTACTGAATTACAAAACCTGCACAAGCATTTAATAAAAGAGCACACTTAAAAACGTCTTGACCATTTTGTAGCCTCTAAAAATTACTGAAGTTCCGCAGTAGTAAATAGAGGAAGCTCTTACATATGATTTAATCTACTGGCAGTTTCACTTAATGTAAGTTTTAAAAACGTCATTGCTATTGAATGAGTCGCTAGATCAGTTTTAGAATCATCTCTCAAAACTTACATCAACCAAAATATTATTTCAAATAATAATGAAAATTCTGAAGAATTTTAATACTAGCAAAAATATTATGGCCTCCTAGCAGTAGCTGAACCCACTTTCCAAAGTGCCTGGTAGCTGTCTAGGTAATAAAAGCTATTTTGGTAAACTGTGCTGCCTTTACAGCCACTGGGAAGCAACTGAGCGCCTGGGTGCTGCAGAGTCTTGAGACTTTCCAGAATTCACACAGCAGTCTATGATCCCTCAAATGTAAGAGGATTGGGGGTCAGCCTCTCATTCCTCAGGGAATGAGAAGGGCCAAGCAGTATGACCTGCAAACCTAAGCCTAAAGCTTAGGCTCTACAGAAAGGAGGAAAAATATGGGAAAAGAGGATAAGAAAAAGGAAAACAGGGAACCAAAGAGAGAGAAAGAAAAGAACAAGACCACCTGCAAATGGCAGGAAGTGGTCAAGTGCCTGTAACTACATCTCAGAAGCCACCTACTGACTCTAATGTCAATCACCTGCCTACCCCAATAATAAGAAAAGCTGGCTTTACTGGAATAGAGAATCAAGAGCAACAATATTAACCCAGGTTACAAGCAAAGAGTATTCCAAAGTTGTTCACCATTCAAATCAAGTCCTTCTAACCTTTAAAGCACACCAAAGCAACACTTCAAAACATAGGATTCCCAACACTTCTGCTTCAGAGTCCAATCACTCAGCAGGCTTCATTATGTGGAGAAAGACATATCAGGACAAGCTGCATCTATACACCTCGAGAAGGCACAGCACGCTAAGATGTAGGTATTATATAATACAAAGTACATGGTTTAGTGCTTCTCCACATTTCAAACTCAAAATAGCTCAATAATATGCTGCTATATGAGCATTGATTCTGAGTGTTCATAATATAAACTTCAATTTGAAGCAACAATGTTACACAGTTCAGCTGTTATTACCAACCTACTCTGTAAGTTAAATATACAAATTAAAAATTACTTTTATTGAGTAACTAAAAATAAGTTTCCACTGACTTAAAACTGTCAAATGCTAACTCTCTCTTAACTGAGAGAGAAATGCAGATGGAAGCAGAGGGGACAACCAAATATAATTTGTCATTCTACCCTAAAATCTGCACTTTTAAAATCTCCCTTAACATACAATTATGTATAGGATCACAGTTGTCCTTCAACAATATTACACGTATCAGCCCTGCAGATAACTATATATTTAACAATTTACTATAACATTAACAATTTAGCAACACTTAGTGTGTATCAATTTTGTCTTATGTGTACAAATTTACAGTCTGGATAAAGGCAGAATGGCTAAAAACTACAGGGTTAGAGTTTTAGTACAGTACTTACCAGCAAGGCTGAATTAATTTTTTGTAAGGCTATTGAATAGCTGAACTAAAATGCTTATTTGAACAAATCAAAAGAAGAATGAGACTCCTCTAAAAAGTATTGAAAAGGCAAACCCCAATCTGAAGATCAATCATACAAGGGACAAAGTATAAACTATCCTTTGCACTTGGTTAGAAATATATAGCAGAAAAGTGGACACTAGAACTCATGAATAAAAGGTGTACCCTATTTTCCCACTGACTTTCATTATACAAGTGGAATGAGAATACCAATTTAACACAAACACAAAACCTTACCAGATACTTCTGTGTGTGACAGCCCTGTGGGAAGCTGTCCATACTACACCAGCAGGGAGCCCCGTCCAGCTGGCACACTTCTACGCCATCACTCTGTGCTGACTTCTGACTTCAGCATCTCCTCTCTGCCTACTCCAGATCACGCTGAGTTTTCCCCGTCACTGCCATACTCCCTGGACTCTCTTAAGTTCTAGAATTCTATCCCCCCTCTTCCAAGTCTCTAAACTTCCTGCCATCGGGTACCACTTCTAACATGATTACTTCACCCAAAGATTTTACAGTTAGCTTCAGGGAAGAGTAAGCTCCTAGGAGGGAGTGACACCTGAGCTCACAGAGTGAGATCACAGACTGCTCATGAAAAGAGTAGGGAGGGCTGCTGCATGACAAGAATATTCTCAAGGGTGGACCAGGGTCAAGACTGACCAGTCAACTCAGAATAAATCAATTCTATTACGACTTCAAGGAAAGAAGCAATAGCAAGCACTGATTTCTCTCCTGATTTTTACGGGAAGAAGCAATGCAAGCACTTAAAGAACAGCAATTTTATCCATATATTCTGAACAGGTTATTGGCAGCACTATACATATGCTTTTCTTGGTGAACCTTGAGGATGAGTTTGGCAGTATTTGCTAAAATATCGTGAGGAACTGTTATATTCTTTTGCTTGGGAAAAGAAATAAAAATTGTGAACTACTAAAATATTTGAGTTTTTAAAAAATCTCAAATTCCCCCAAAGACTAAAATAGACTAATGAGGATAATTCCTGAAATTCATCAGATGCTTTGGACCAGACTTGCAGCTAATGATTTGACTAGGGTCAATATAAAAGACTTATACTAAGCCATTCATTTAAAAAAAAATTCTTTCCTAATCAGGGCATGAAAGGCAATAATTTTTTTAAAAAAGGAAGAGAGGGAAGGAAGAAAGGAAAGACAAGACTATTTTTTTGAACGTAATTTTAAATCTCTTAAGAAAATTCCATAACAATCAGGATCTCTGTAAATACTGTCAATGTGTGTGAACATGTTTGAAAAACTAGTTACAGTTATATTTACATTTTTGGAAACTTTCCTTCATGGCCATGTAACATGTTGTATCTTCCTCTTTGCTTCTGGGGGCTTCAGGTTATTCTGAAAGACACGAAGAGAAATCAGTTTATACTTACAGAAATATCAGAGAATAACTGAAATGGATGGTTTTTTTTGGTGAGGAAGATCAACCCTGAGCTAACTCTTTTTGCTGAGGAAGACCGGCCCTGAGCTAACATCTATTGCCAATCCTCCTCCTTTTTTTCCCTTTTTCTCCCCAAAGCCCCAATAGATAGTTGTATGTCATAGCTGCACATCCTTCTACTTACTGTATGTGGGACGCCACCTCAGCATGGCCGGAGAAGAGGTGCGTCGGTACGCGCCCGGGATCCGAACCCAGGCTGCCAGGAGCGGAGCGCCCGCACCCAACCACTAAGCCACAGGGACGGCCCCTGAAATGGACGTTTTAAACCACCAAGGTTTACTACTAACATATGAATGGTAGATCACTGCTGCCATCTGGTGGGAAAAAATTTTAGGAGACGAGGAAAAAAAGCTATCCTCCCCTGGCTCCCATTCTTCGAGCTGTGGTTTTCAAATGTTTGCATATTAGAATCACCCAGGGCACTAACAAACATGCCCAAGCCTGGCCCTGATCCCAGAACCAATTAAATCAAAATCCAAGCAGGTGGCAGAGATGAGGCTCTGACTTCTGTTTGGGTTTTTTGGAAGCTCCTCCAGGTGATCCTAAGGTGCACTTGATTTGGAACCTCTTAATCTGAAGTTCATGTGCCGGATGCACAGCAAGCCAAACACTGAGACATCAATGCTTGGAGATGGAGAAAGGCCCCATTTGAGTTGGCCAAGACGAGAAGGTAGGAGCATGGGTTCCCTCAAATCTGCCTTAACAAGAGCAGAAAGCAGGGGGGTTTTATAGAACTAAGGGGCTTGGCAGGAGGAGCTTCAGAGAAACAAAGGGGTCACTCCCGATAAGCCTTCTGTGCAATCTGCAAGGGCTGCTGGGGGCTGGCCAGCCAGTGATCATGATCTTCCCGAAGGCATTCTCTTTCTTCTGCAAAACAAACTCACAAATCCTCGAGACTCGTGTCACCCCTCAAGTTCAACAAGAAAACAGCAAATTCACAAGATTCATCTATGTCTGTGTTGGGAACAAGGTTAAAATGCAATCATGTTCTTATTGAATATCTACAGTAACCCTCAGGTACCCGGCTTCACATTCAGTTAAGAACCACTGACTGCTCCAGATCTGCTTCCTCCTTGCCTAGCCCATCTCCTCCCTCAACCTCACAATCCAAGATCAATACCAGAAAAGATTAAAAGAAAAAATATCATACCTCACTAAAAGAGTAAAATCCCCTTGGGTAGAAAAATGCTTTTTAAGAGACTGAAAAAAAATCCTTGAAGCTCCTTCTCATTGCAATATTTGAGGTCTGAATTATTCTTCCTACTCTTATCCGACACCCTCCTCCTCCTTTCCACAAAGGTAACTGTAAATGTACAGTAGAACACAACGTAGCGGATTCCCCCAAACTTCCTCTATCCTTCCAAAGATAGGAACATTTGAGGCGTAGGGGAAGCAAGTGGTCAGTCCTGAAGATTCTCGTGTGGTTTTAAGGTAAGTGCAAAACAGACAGACTTAAGGTCAAGCTCTAAAATGCTACTTAATAAATGTGTGAACCTGGACAAATTACTTAACATTCTGAGCCTCGCTAACAAAGGAATATTCCTCTCTTTTAGTTCCAAGATGTTAAAGGATCTAAATGAGAAAATCTAGGAAAAGCGCCTAAGAGACTCTCTCTCTTTACACATTTTAAGCAGAAATAAATTAAGTGCATTTTAAAAAGCAGGGGCTTATCATCAGGGATTTTAAAATTCTGGGGTTCAAACACTGAGAAATGAGATGAGAAATGAGATGTAAAATAAAACAGATCATTTAAGGGTTCAAGTTCAGTAGCATAGCTGACCCACCTCAGCTATGAGGCCAACTGCTCAGAAATTTCATTCATCTCTCTTCTCAGGATGGAAACCACCCCATACTCACCACAGCCTCGGCTTCTTCCTTAGGAGCAGCTCGCTTTAATTTCACCGGAGTAGTTCCAACAGGGGACAAAGGTGGTGACTTCACAGCGCCCGAAGAGCTTTTCCTATGCGTTAAGTCATGGTTCTGTTTAGTGTCATTATTATTGTGTTCCATTTTATTGTTCACAGGCAAATTGGAAGACAAAATTAGGGGTGAAACACTTGAAGAGGAATTTGATAATTTTCGAAAGGCATTACTGGTAAAGCTTGCCTGAGCGGGAGGCTCGAGTCGATCGTTATGTCCATCCTCTGTCTTTTTCACTTTTATGCTTGTACTTGTTGAACTTCCATCAAACACAATGAGGGGTCTTTTCCTTAACCCGCCCACAGCGCCACTCCTGAAACCAATGAGATGCATTCATGAAAAAGACCATCTGGAATGGCAAACCAGTTCACTGAAACCCAAACTAAAACAAACAGTGACCACAAACGATTTACCGATAAGACTAATCTACTGTATGTAGGACTACTGGAAATATAATTTTCTGTTCACCCTAAGTGAAACGATAATTTTCTAGTGCTTTGAAGTTTAAAATATTTATTGACAAGAAATGTAAATTTAGTTTTAATGTATACACAAGATACAATTACTTTTAAACCATCAATCAACCAACCAACCTTAGAACTCAAAACAGGATTTCTTCCTAGTAACTAAAAAAAAATTTTTTTAATTTTTAAAAATTACCATCCTATTGATAGGGTTATCTTGACTGTGTCAATTATTATTTAGAAAGTATAATAAACTATAAAACTATACCAAGACTACCACAGTGATAGTCTACAAACAATGCGGCAGAATATTCTATTTTCATTCACTAAAGGTCTCTAAAGCCAAGGCATTTGCTAAACTAACTGTAACTGTAACATTTGTAAAATTTTAATTTTAAAATGTGGCAAATCTTCGCACTTAGCTTCTGAAAACCTAATTTCCACTCTTCATGGTAAAGATAAATAATAAAAGCATTCATTTATCATTATACCTCAAGTGAAACAACAGAATAGTTCATGGAAAAAACCTTTTAATTAGGCCTGTTAAAAGAACTTGAGCAGCCAGTTATTAGGAAGAACCCTTCAGTCTTGCTACTCACAGTGTGGTCCAGGAACCAGCAGCGTGAGTATCATCTTGGGAGTTGTTAAGAAATGCAGACTCTGAGGCTTCAACCTGTACCGATTCAGAATCTGCATTGTAACCAGATTCTAGGTGATTCGCCAAACTCATCAATTCTTGGGTCACTCTGAACATCATTTGGTAGATGAAAAATAAGCTCACTGTGCACCCACCAGCACTGCAGAAGGGCAACAGAGGGCCTGAGAGCAGGCCACACCAGTTGTGAGAGTTCAATCTAAGGTTCGAGAGGCACACTGAAGTTTGAGAAGCCCTGCACTAAGGATCTGTCCAGCTCTCTGTGACCTTGGGCACGTCACAACACTGCTCTGGAGCTCAGTTCCTCCACAGATAAATAAATAAGCGATTCAACAATACCTGATGATCGCTTAGATCCCTCCAGCTTTAATGTTCTGATTCAAGAGTCAAATTGTGATTTTTTAAAACAGAGCCAAAGATCCTTTCCAAAATGCTATCGAGGGACTAAAAGGGATTGTCGTATGAAGTATAACAGTACTGAAAGGACAATGTGCTTAAATGTGTGGATCAAGAAGAAAATACTGCCTTAATAAGAGCCTAGAAAAGTAAATTAAGATATATACAGCATAGATTTATGAAAGTTAACACTAATACATAGCCTGTACCAATATGGAACCATCAAGCTAAAATGACGCTCAATCTGAACTGAACATGTTCCTGATCAAAGGTGAGACTGTACATGTATTTATTTTCCAAAAGACTATAAGCATCCATGTTGTATTCCTCAACTATTCTCCTATTTGGGGAGTAATCTCCCTATTAAGCATGAGTTTTTCTTCATAACTAGAGGTTAAAACCACTAACCAACTCAGAGCTAGTGCTCTCCCTCACCCCCACCCTCTCACTCCATTTCTCCCACTCTCTAGTGCACTGCCTCTGACAGCACCTTACAAACAGAAGGCTCTAAAAAGAAATGCAGTAATTAATCAACAGCACCCATTTGTGATAAAATATATACAGGAAAAGAAACAACTAGCCCACTTAGGGATTTTAGGACACTTTGTTCTCATTAACTTACCAAATACACTAATAAATCAAATGTAACTTTCTTTAAAAAAGGAAATTCATTTGCTTGTGGTTTTATAAAAATTTTCTGAAATTTAAAAATTTTCAATAGTGTACCTGAAGCTATATGACGGTCTCTTCATTTCTGTATTATTCAGACCTTCAAGTTTTACTTGACTCCACTTTTTTCTCACAATTCAGCAACTTTTGTTGGCTCCACCTCCAAAATATACCCAGAACCCAACTACTTCTTACCAAGTCCTCTACCTCAGTCAAGGTCACCACCATCTATTGCCTGGATTACAGCACAACCTCCTAATTGGTTTCCCTGTTCCCCTCCCCGCACCTTACATCACTTCTCAGGTCAGCAGCCAGAGTGAGCCTGCTAAAATGTCATCATATGGTGTCATCGCTCTGCTCAAAATCCTCAATGCCTTCCCATCTCAAAGCAAAGCCAAAATCCTTACAATGACTTACAAAGCTTTATATGATGTGACAAACAATCTCCCCCACTCACCTCCAATCAACCTCTTTCCCCTACTCTCCACTCCAAGCCTCCAGGGCCTCCTGGCTATCCTTGGTATATGATGGGCACACTCCTGACCCAGGCTCTTGTATTCTGCCTGGAACTCAAGCTTGCTCTCTACTTTCTCTCTACAGAATAGTCATTTCTTGGCGAGGTTGATCCTGGCCACTCTACTTAAAATTGTAATCCTTCTCCGTGTTTTACTTTTCTCCTTAGCATTTATCACTGTGTAACATACCATGTATTTCACTTAACTTTTCTATTATGTTTCTCCCAATTAAAATATGAGCAGGGGATTTTGTCAGTTTTATTCACTGCTATAAGCACAGTCCCTGATGCTCAATAGTTATGGAGTAAAGGAATTTTTTTTTTTTTACTTAAGTTTACCTAGAGAAGAAAAGAAAAGCAAAATTGTTTAGTCATATGTGAGGTAAGATGAAAACCAGAACCACTGAAAAGTACCTTTTAGTTTCATTTTTTATCTCATGTTGTTCTCTTTTCTTTTCCATCATTTTCCCCCATCTATTCTTTGGCAAATCTCTCTGAGGCAATGGTATTGCATGCTGGACATAAAGATCAGCAAGACTGTCTTTGTTCATTCTCACATCATTTTCAACAGCTATGCTCTTCTGTGGAAAAGGAAACAAACATAATTTCAAAACAACATCCTTCATTTTAATAACTAACAACTACCTACCTAATAGGGTAAAACATCACTGCTTAAATAACGAATTATAAAACAATTTTTGCAATTAGACACACATTTAAGAATCCTAAATGGTACTGCAAGAAACAGTATTATAAATAGGTTAAGCTCTGCAAATATTAGGTTCAGCCTCATCTTAAAGACAACGGTCACATGCCCTCAGTGTGACAAGGACTGCTGTCCACAACTGCTCAGACAACGTACCAGGCATGAAGACCATTTCTAGCAGCATCATCCTAATCCATCAAGGGAAGTGAAAACGGGGAACTGCCTGGGGAAACCAGACAAAAGAAAACTAACAATGATAACAGTCACTACATTCTGTCAAAAAGCTATCTAGAGTGTTACTATCATGATCAGATTAGTAGGCTGGAGACCTCACCCTGTATATTATTTCCCACGTTTCTCTAATGTGCTTCTCAAATTGAAGTTAACTAAGATTTCAAATGGAAACTGCAGTCCCCTTACTGATGACCATACTGATAACAGTACCTCATTAGAACAACTTGCCCCTCATGTTTTCACCAGTCCTTTCAAGTAGCTTCCAGGCATTGTCCAATCATCCCTACCTAAATCACCTCATTCTCCCTCATTTTCCAATTTGTCCTCAACATCCCGGAAAACATATAGCATAAGGCACAAGAGTAGTTATGGATATAGAGTTTGGATTTAGGAAGGAAAATAAGAATGGAAATGAGATTATGGGCTCTTCAACTGCAATTCAGAAAGGCCTGGAAATATTTGCATTTAGTAGAACTGACAAAACAAATTCAATTTATGTCCTCTGATAAAGTTATCCCAATTACTTTTTTTCCTTCAAAATTTGAAAACACAAATTTTACTTATTTTCTCTCTTATACCAGACCATCGTTTATTACCAATTTTCACCCTGTACTTACTCAGAGGTATGGAGATACCCTGGGGATTCTCTTAGACAACACTCCCACAGAATTCATAGGCATATTAGAGAAAACACTGCTCCAGAGCAGTGGTTCTCCGCAAAATGTGGTCCCTGGACCAGCAGCAAGACCTTGTGAAAAATGCAAATTTTCAGGCCACATCCCAGACCTACTGAATCACAAACTCGGGAGGGACCCCAGCAGTGTTTTAACAAGCCCTGGGGTGATTCTGATGTACCTAAAAAGTTTCAGAACCACAGGTAAAAGGTAACTGACATCACTAAAATAAGCCACAATAGGGCTTGAGGAAATTAGAGTACTGACGGGAAAACAACAAAATACGCTACATAACACCCCAAGGAAACTTTCAGTACTTCTCTGCCACTTTAATCTTAGTACTGTCTTCTTCTACTATCAGAGGCCACATCAACTGAAAAAGAGCCAGGAGCCCTGAGTTGCCCTCCTGGCTGCACCATTCACCGTTAGTATCACCTTCAACAAGTCACTCCACCTCTCTGGGACTCAGTTTCCTCATCTTCAAACGAGGTGAGAGTGTGGAGAACGAGCGACGTCTCCGATGCTTTCCGGCCCTGACAGTCCCGGATGACTACCCCTCCTCATCGCTATTCTAACGAGTCCCTCGCTTCCCCAGGCCCTTACTTACATACGGCCGCAGGGGTCGCCCAGGACTCCTCTTTCCGAGCCATCAAGGACCCAAAAAGATAAGTCCTAATTCCCGGGAATTCCTGATATTCTATGGACGTCTCTTTTCCGGATAGGGGCGTGGGGAGACCCGGTCGGTGTGTGTGGGGTCGAGCGGGGCACAATCCGAGCGGGAGGAGCGACGGCGGCGGGTGTGTCCACCGCCACCGAGGATTACTGGGGGCGAGCTCAGGTCCGAGCCCGTCTCCCGGCAGGCCCACCCGCCCCGGCGCGCCCGACCTGCTCCAGGGTGAGGAGAAGGAACTCTTGGGACAGCAGCTCCGGGTGCAGCAGCAGCTCCGAATCCGTGCAGCTGCGACCGCCCACATCCCCCGCCATCGTCGTCGCCAGGAGACCCCGGCCAGCTACCCACAAGCCTCCGCGAAGGAAGCGTCCCGGAAGTGACGTAGTGGGCGGGGACTCGGGGGTGTCGTCAGTCTGGGTGCGCCGCGCGTCGTGCTCCTACTTTCTCGCAAGGTGGGGTACCGGGCTGGCTCTGGCGGGGGAATACTCCCGGGGAGAACGAAGGAAGGGAAAGGAGTGTCTGCCCAGGAAACCACTGGCATTTCAAGTCTTGCAGGCAGAAAGGGAAAAACGAAGTTCACAGAGCCGGCCACGATTGGTCGCGCTCCAGTGACGTCCAATGGCAGAGGCCAAAGGGTACCTCAGGGCGGAGGCCAAAGGGAGCCTCAGGGCAGCCTCGCGGGGGAGAGGCGGGGAAGGCAGATAGACCTTACCCCAAATAGGGCGCTTGTCACGTCTGAAATTCTTTTGGTGTTCTTATTTTAACCTGTGTATCGTTTGTCTCCTAATCCTCCTTCAACGTGATGTAAGGCCAGGGACTTTAATTCCCTGTAACCCCAGCGCCTGGCACGTAGTAGGCGCTCAAGTATTTGTTGAAATAATACTCTGAACTGACTTGCTCACATATGAAAATAATTACCGACAGAAACGACGGTGACAATAGCCAAACGTTTGTTAGACATTTACTGTGTGCCAGGTACTGTATTTGATATGGCTTATCTCATTCCTCAGAACAGCCCTATCAGGTCTATAATACGAGAACGCTTATTTTTCAGGTGAGGAAACAAGCAGAGAGACGATTTGCTCAAGATCAGAGAATGAGAAGTAGCAACACTGACGTTCAAGTACATTTTCTCTGCACTTACAGCTACGATGAAGTAACAGTTATAGTTTAAACAAATTGTAGGTGTCAGTTATGATCTAATCCTTGGTAATTAATTTACTAAGAAATCTTTTCTACTTTCATCTTTTGTGGAAGAGATACACATCCCAAAATATTTTGCACAACTAAAACTTAAACTTGCAGACATGTTCTAAATGCTTATTGTTTGCGTCCTCTGTGCTGTGTCGTTTTATTGGAAATTATTGCAGTGTCTACAAAAATATGAACCTCTCTGAGGATGCCAAAAGATAAATCTTGAAAGAGTGTTGGAAAATAAGTAAGATGCTAAATCAAAAAGACAAAGCTGACAGGTGTTTTGGAATTTTTCTTAATCTTTTATGTATATGATACTTTATCTAGAAATTGAATTTCAGAGCTGGGTGGAAACTTAAAAGTTACTCAGTCCAGTTCTTTCATTTTAGTGCTAAGGAAGCTGATCTGAAAGAGAGTAAATGAAATAGTTTCATTGCCCAAAACTGAATAGAGAGATTTAGAACTGAACTGATCCAAGTCTTTGGATGTCCTAATTTGGAGTTGTGTATCAACTTAATAGTGTTAGCATCGTGGTATTCAATATCCAGATCTGATTTGATTTTCATAACAATAGTGAAATTAGTGTGACTGGTATTATCCCCATTTCCTTCACTAGAAGGCACATTGTTTTAGTGGCAAAAGCAGCTGCCTTAGAAGGAGCCTGGACTTGAAAGCTAGACCTCAGTTCAAATTTTGTTCTGCTGCACTAAGACCTTGAGTAAGTGACTCAAGTCTCTCAGCCTCAGTCTTCTCATCAGAAAAATGCTGTGCTAACACCTTGCCTGAAGAATTATCAAAGGAGTAGAGATTATATAACACACTCGGTACAGAGTAGGTACTTAATAACTGGTAGCTGGTTCTCAGCAAGTTTTCGGTCATAGGAGGCAGTCTAGAGTGTTAGAGAAAGGGCAGGCTCTGGGGTGGCCCAGACTTGGATTTTAACCCTGGCTCCAGCAATCACCTAGGACAAATGCTTCACATCTCCCCACTTTAGCTTCCTCACCTGTGAAATGGAAATAACTTCACCTCACGATGTTGTGAGCTTGGAGCTCTAGTATGTAAAGTGCCTCCCCTGTTGCGTGTGCCTTGAGATTTGTCGTAGCCTGTTGACTGTCATCAAAAGAGAGGAGGGGCAGGATGGTGGTGTAGGTGGGAAAAAAAATTGCATTTAAGAGTCTGAAAATGTGGTTACAGTTCCTTGCTGTGTGCTTATTCCCTGTGGTTTTCTGGACCAGTCACCTCACCTGAAGCCTCATGCTCCTTCATCAGCAAAAATGTTGTGTGGCAGGTAAGAGTTGTGCTTTTTTTCTCTCAGTACTTCTCAGTTTAAAACTAAAAGTACTTCCCCGCTTACAGCTCAATCCATTAAGATAATTCTAGGTGCCTCTGAAGCAAAAATCTCAGGATTGAAGGAGTGTCCCTTGAGGCAGGAAAAAAAAAAAAATCAAGATTGAGAGAGGAGCAAGTAGAATAAGATTCTAACACCCCTCCCCTCTCCAAGGGAAGGAGAGACTGTTTGCTAATGCCTGCCCCGGGGCCATCCTGGGCAGAGCCTCGGACAGTGGAACCTCGGAGAATTTGCCTTCTGCTTACTGTTTTAATCAGAGTTTCTGGTGAAGGAAGTTGTAGGGGGGAGAATTTGCATTTCTAATAAGTTTTGAGGTGATGCTTCAAACATGTCTAGGCAGAAGGGCAGCCTCACAGAGATTGCTACCACATCACAGGGCAGGGAAGCCACAGACATCCTGACCCTCAGGCCTGGCAGCCACCATGATTGGAGGGGTCAGGCCTGTCAGCATCCAAACCAAAAGACTGAAAACCCAACACCCGAGGGGACAGAGAACGTCTTGGAATCCTTGTGGGGACCAGTGATGCGAGGACCTGACGTCACCAGCTTCTCCTCATCTTGGCACATCAGAAATTCCCTAACCTAGACCACCGAGAAGATTATTGTCACTGCGGCTGAGTGGGGGCTCAACATAGACATAAAGCTTAGTTACAGAAAAAAAATTCTATTTGTTACACATTTGAGTTTGTAGACCAAAGTTTATTCCTGCTACAGTATTATCCGTGAGTATTATATAGAAACCATAAACTTAAGTCCAGTATTATGAGAATTTTCCCTTCACTCAAAGATCATGAGGTTTTATTTCTTAACATTTTTATTTATATAATTGACAAGAATAAAGCTGAGGGAAACCAACCAGCACTGCCCCGCCTGAGATCATCACCTCACTGGGTTATGAGTTCCTCTGGGGTGGGGGGCCATACATTTCCTTTGAATCTCCCACTTGGTCACTAGCATGCACAGTGCTTGCACTCAGTAGGCACTCAATAAATGGTTATTGAACCAATGAATCATAAAATATATACTGAGAACTTTGGGTGTTGATTCCATTGTTGGTAGTGTAATATTTAAGATATTTGTGTTATAAATATTTTATCATTAGTTGTCAAAAATATATCTGAGCATAAATAAAATTAAGGAACTTCAAAGTGAATGTAACAATTTAAAAAACAATTCACATTTTGGACCCATGTTTTTAGCTATTTATAACCACAGTTCTGCTTTGAGTTTCAAATAACTACCTTCAGTACCATAATGATAATGATTACATTTTTTATTATTGTCATTTTTCATTCCTTTTACAATCAGATCATAAAAAAGATGCATTTTCATACATGAACTACTGACTTTCTTGTAAAACCCATGTCATGGGTCACCTCTTTCATGAGCTCCTTGAAACAGTGTCTCTTTCATCTTGGGGTTCTGAGCACCTAGCCCAGTGCCTGGCACCCAGTGTAAGAACAGTAATTGTGTGCTGAAGGAATGTGACTCAACCTTTCCTGATCCTCGGGCACTTCCTAACTGAGCCCTACTGTCACCAAACCTCTAGAGCACATTATTTTCTTTAGGATCTGGTTAGGTGGGTGTTTCTTCCACATACCTGACTAAATCAGTGGTTCTCAAAATTAAGTTAACATTAGAGTCACCTGGAGAGCTTGTAAAAAAGTGTGCTGGGGCCCACCCCCAAAGTTTCTGATTTAGTAAGTTTGGAGTGGGGGCATGAGAATGCGATTGCTAACAAGTTCTGAGGTGATGCTGATACTACTGACTATCGGTCATTCTTTATAAACCACTGCACTAAATTGAGCTGCTTGAGGTCAGGGGCTGTGTCTTCCTCGTTTCATATCCCCAGCAGATTCTGCCACAGTACTTGGCACATAGGAGCTGTTCAAGAAATATTGATTTGAGTAACAGTTCAAAAAGTTTATTTTACTGCATCTAGATTACAAGTATATGAATATATGTGTATATATCATTAAATGAGCTAATACATGTAACAGCTCTTAAAACATGGCAAGTAGTAAGCTATGTTTGCTTAAAAAAATCATAAATGTACCCTTTCTTTACTTAACCTCATGTAAAACAATACCTAAACGTGCTAGATGTGTACGTTTAAAAAGAGAGCTTATGAATTAGAGTAAGAGAATCTTAGCATTAAAAGATAACTAGTGGCCTTTATCTTTAAAAGATAACCTCTTTAAAGATAACTTAGTTTATTAATACTGAGCATCAGGAATTTAAAAAATTGGTTGAGTGCTTCCTACATGCAGATAGACACAGCCAGAACATGATAGATACACTTGTTGCCCTCAGGAGCTTACAGCCAGTGAGGAAGTGAAGAACCCAGGGTAAGTGTGAGCATGTGTGAGTGTGAGGACGTTAAGTTTTGGGAGTAGATGGCAACTATTAAAGCATTCAGCTGTATCTATTCAACTCTTAATCTTCATTAATCTATTAGAACACATCTTTTTCACATTCTGTAAAATACTCTTAACATGTTTAATATGGGTCCAAGGGATATTTAATAAATATTAAGTGAAATTAATAATTCCTTTGAAAAACATGACTTGGATATTTCTTCTTAAAGATAATCAATTGAAACAACATGAGGAATTTAGAATTAGCCTGATGCAGATATTTGCACATTTATAGAATAATTATTTATACACAGGTGCCTGTCATATGTGAAATAGACTTCTCAGAAAGTTCAGGGAAGAACAAGTGTTTCTAGATGGAATAATGTGCACATGTGGAGCTTGCCATTTTTAAGAATCCTATGGTAAACCCTTTCATAAAGGAAATAATTATTTCTGAATTATCTTTTTCCTTCTTTTTTTGTTAATACACATGTTCACTCCTAGATTGTTTAAAGCAGAACACAAATGTTCCATGTACTATTCAACCAATAGAAATTAATTTTATAGATAAAAAAATTCACTGTGTTGTTGAATTCTGGGTTCTTATCCTTGTCTGTTCTTACTACCATGGAATTTGGGACAAGTCATTCGCTTCTCTTTGCCTCAATCAACTCATCTGTAAAATGGAGAAATTAATAGTGCCCACTTCATAAGGATATGGCGAGGCTTAAATGAGATCATCGCTGTGGGGCCCTTAGCCCAATGTCTGGCAGTCAGTAGATGTCACTCTGCAACTAATTTTGGGCGGTTCTCTGACCGTTGGTATGGTAGAGCACTAAAATGGAAAAGGACAAATGTGGATTCTCGGCCCAGCCGGGCCAGTGATTAGCTGACGACCAGTCACGCATCCTTCATGGGCCTGGGCAAAATGAAGAGACTGGGCTGGGCTTGTTCTGGTGCCTTCCTGCTCCTTGGCTCCACTGGCTGTCAGCCTCCTTAGACTTGAGAGTCCATTCATTACTGTTTGCCCTTGAAGCACAATCTCTGCTCACAGCTCTACACTGCTGGGAAATGCGTCCCTTACCTGGAGGCTGAGGCAGTGACACTGGTTCCACTGGGTCAGGGCTGAAGTGCTGTCTGGGGATGGGACATATGTGTAGACATGAAGTCACATGAGGGAAGCCGGTAGAGGACAGGCCACAGAAGATAAATTCTTGATGGTTCTTTGTTTCCATCCTTTAGCTTTTTTTGGGGAGTGCTTTTCTCTCTTTGAGACAGAATACCACAGAGTAGAATCTACTATCTGCCTGCTGGCCCTAGATAACATCTTTGTTTTTCAGTCTACAAGGGCTGGAAGAAAGCTGAGGCCACAGGTCACTGGCGGTTCTAAAGTCCGGGGAAATCACTAAGAAAATTTGGCCTTTTATATGCTAATAATGGAGCGTTGACAACTTTACAGGAGCTTTCTAATTTTTTCATCATGAAATTGGATTTTGACTATATACTGAAGAGAGGTTCATGGACTCCTGGTAACTGAGGATTCCTCATTGTGGCTTGACCCAAAGGAATAGCTATTGATTTTCCTAAAAGGAGTGGGTGAAATAGTCCCAGGACGCCCGTCTTAAATAAGTATATCATGCAAGTCTATTGCTCCCCCCAGGGAATTCCTTTCAGTCCCTGGGGCCCTGGACTAGCGTGGGCCTGGGGGCGGGCAGCTCATGCCCAGCAATACATTTCATTCCACAGGGAACACCACCAGCAAGTCAACTGCTCAAGGCCGACTTGGTCAGGTGACAGCGTGGTCAAGCTAGTCCCAGGCTGGCAGGCTGGAGTGATTGATTCATTCATTCGGCAGGTATTTCCCGGGAGCCTGCACTCTGCCCGGCCTGTTTTGGTGTTAGAGCGGCGAGCGAATCAGGCAAGGCCCGGGTTTTCACGAAGCCCTGCGTGCCGGTGGGCGAGGAGAAGGCACGGTAACGACAGCGGCCAGCGCTGACGCGGCCGGACACCCACCCCGGGCCAGGCAGTGTCGGGAGCGCTTCACGGGAATTAACTCAGTTCACCCTCCGACCGCCGCCCCCGGCAGGCGCTGTTGTGATCCCTGCACACCGGAGGAAGCGGAGGCCAAGAGGGGTGGCCTGCCGGGCCGGGCACGGAGCGGGTTCCTGACGCGCGGGAGGTCCGGGCGGCGGCCAGGCCGCGCTCCCGCCCTCCGCCGGCGCCGGGCGGCGCCCCACGTGACGGGAAGCGGCGGCGGGCCGGGCGCGGGCGGCGGGCGGCGCGGGCCCAGGCCGCGGGGCCGGCGCGGGGCGGCGGAGGCGGGCGGGCGCCGCGCCGGTGAGTGCGGAGGGCGGCGGCCGCGGGGCGCGGGAGGCGTGGGCTGGAGCGGGCGCCTGCGGGCGGGGGGGGGCGAGCTGGGGCGGGCTGGGGGAGGGCGTGAGCGGGCAGGTGTGTGCGCGCCGGCAGGACTGCAGGGGTGGGGGGCAGGTGCCTGGACAGCCGGGGGCCGGTGTGCAGGAGTGGGGGGCCGGGTGCTTGTTGGGGTGAGTAGAGGTGCACGTGTGTGTGGGCTGGGGGCAGGTGTGCCCCCGCGTGGGGTCAGCAGATGTGGGTGTTGGGTCGTGTGAGGAGAGAGAGGGTGTGGAGTGTGTGTGTGTGTGTTTAGGGCGGGGGAAGATCTGAGTAGTCCTTGGTTTGGGGGAGGCTTTTGGTTTTCTGGAGGGAGGGGTGCAGAAGGACCTCACCCTGGGCCCCTTGCCTCCTCTCCGTGTATGGAATGGTTTTGTCGCTGAAATTGATGTTTCCTGGAGCTCTTGGGATTTGAGAGCTCAGATTCCGGGTCACGTTCGGGCCTGAATTGTTGCTCTAAATTGGGAGACTGGGCAGGGGTGTGTTGGGGAGGAGGGAAGTCGCCTCGCCCCTGTTCTCAGCCGAGATCAAGGGCTGGCTGCTGCCACCCCGTGGGATTTTTCCTTTCCATTGCCGTCTGGAGGTGCAGGTGAAGTTGGGTTTCCTGCTTGCCTCCTATGTGTTATATGGGGATGACTTTTAAAGACAGAAGCTGTGGTCTCCAGTTGTCTGCGCCTGTCATTGCTTCTGACCAAGCGCTGTTAGATGACTCTCACAAAGTCCCCTAGGCTGCTCTGGGGGCCCTACCTGGCTGCTGGAAATGGGGGTTCACCCAGTGCTTCTTAATGCCAGTGGACTGTATTGGGTGCTGGGGTCAAAACCTGTCCCAGAGAGTTTAATCTCTGATGAAGTGCTTGTGGGCAGGCCCCTGGCCATCCGGAGGGAAGGCAGCTGCAGGAGATTGGAGTGACAGGTTAAGGCACTGAGGCAAGTGTGGGAGGAGGGTCCGGCTGCAGTGTGAGCTGGCTTACCTGAAGTCAGAAAGCATGGCTGGAGGAGCCTGCCGGTGCCCACTACTTCCTCCTTGTGGGCCCTCTTCTCTGTTGGTCAGCCGGCAGCTGGCGGGCAACTGAGGGCTCCCAGCACTCTGGGCAGATAGAAAGGAACATCTGGTCAGCTGCTTCCTTTTCTTTTTCCTTCCGTTTCTCCCAGACAAGCAGCCTCAGCAGTCACTGAAGTGGCCTCTTTGGTGTTTGATGCTACACAGAGCACTGACCGGAATCCCCTGGAACTTTCTGCTACTGGCCCTTCGTAGGCCCCAGTTCATCTACGAAATGGGGCAGTGCTGCTCCATGGTGGTGATGGGCATGGAGCTGTGGGTTCAAACCCTGGCCCTGCCACTTCCTAACTGTGAGCTTTGAGCAATTTACTGCACATTCTGAGTCTCAACTTCCTCAATCAAAATACAGGTATTATTAGAAAAGATGCATGCATCCTAATAAGGAAATTAGCATTTGGCACAGGGCCTGGCACTTAGTAGGTGCTCAATAAATTATTAATAAATATAAACAAGGATGTTGGGCTCTGTCTCTCGGCTCTGAAAATCAGTGGTTTTATGCTCTGAGTATTTGTTACCCGAGTGAATGCTTTGCTCTGGAGTTAGATCCTTTTGGGTTCTGAATTCTAATTTGCTGTACACATGACGGTATACATTTTACAGAGGTGTGAGGTGAGAGGTATGGTGATACCCATCGCCTTCGGGTACTCTGCCTTTTCTCCTCTGCTCACAACCATGAGCAGCAGTTCTCTGGTCCCAGAGTTGGGGGGAGCTTTTCCACCACTGCAGGCTCCCAGGATGCTTCCCGCTCTGCCTAACCCTCCAGCGACAGGGATTTTAAGGGCCCATTCTTCCATCCGGCAGCTCCAGTTGACAAGTCTTAAAAGTACAGAGCTCACTGTTTAAAAAAATGCTAAATTTTCTAGAGGCCTGATTTGCAGTTAGCATGTCTGTTAAGAAAAAAAAAAAGTAGTTCTTACGGCTTATTCCTTCATGCTAATATTAAAAATTTAAGAAAGATTCTTTAAGAAAACTTGAGGAAATTTTGCTTAATGGGTTAAGCATCTTCATCTTGGTCTGACTTCAGTCTTCCTCAGAAATACATTAATTATTTGTGGCGGCCAGGTGTTTAGATACTGCCAAATAACTTGGCCCGTATTTTACAACTCATCTCCTCTGTGGCAAACCTGACCGCTTTTTCCTTTATTAAAAAATACATAACTACTAAGTGAAGGTAGAAGTAACAAATTAGTTTGAGGCTACCCCAAACGAGCTTGAGTGCTTCATGCAGAAGAGCAGGAGCAATCATTAAGCGTGTTGTGAAACCTTCCAGATGGTTTGAGATCAAGGTCTTTTCTTGATAGTCAAGTGGCTGCTGTTGAGTAAATTAAAGATTCAAGAAAAGTAATGTTTGTAAAAGAGGACAGTTGCTTAGCATCCAGTAGGCGCTCAATAATGTTTTGTGGCTGTTGGAAGGTCCCATATTGAGGAAGATGTTATGAAGCAAATACCCTGGAGACTCACAGTCCCCCTCTGCTCCTCTTCTACCTCCCCCTCCCTTCCCAGATACCTTCTTCTGTTATAACTGCTGATGTTTCTAGTCTAGGATGTATATGATGTATACATATATATGTACACACGTACAGTGTGTGCATACACATAGAGACACCACATATATAGGTACATATTTATACACCTAGATATAGATATATATACACACACCACATATATATGTGTGTGTGTATATATATCTGTGTGGTGTGTATATATGAATGTACCTATATGTGTGGTGTGTTAATATATGTGGTATGTATATATATGTGGTGTGTATATACTGTATATGGTGTATATATACACATATGTATGTATATTTACATATATATGTATTTAAATGTAACTATGAATAGTTACATGTAGGTATGTATTAGGATAACATCAAGATGACAAGCTAGATGTTAGACTTTAGCTGTCTTCTTTTTTTTTCTTCTTTTTTTAGATACTCTTTCAGGTCATTGAAACAGGTTTATTGTGCTATAACTGGTCTTAACGCTGTTTCTGTCACATGAGCGCAAAAGATAACATGAAATGGTTGTCAAGTAGTGTCCTAATTTTCAAAAGGTGGAAAAGTTGTCTTTGGTACAAGTCAATAAATTTGTTGTTGATTGCTGGCAAATTTCAAGATTGAGTCAGTAAGCAGAGAACTATGGGAATTTAGAGAAAATGTGGGGCCAGTGGGGTGCAGTTCCGTGAGAGCCATTTATGTCATGTAAACGTATACCCTGTTTTGATAAGATTACTGGGTTAGTGGAGAAATGTGTAAACGTGTCATTCCATATCTGAAATTCAGCAAGGGAGTGCTGATGCTGAACCCCACTTGGTGAGAAGTATTTATTTGTGACAAAAGTTGTTTAGGGGCCATAGGGCAGGGGTAAGCCATTTTGGCAGCAGAGAAACCTAAGGAGGTAGGATGAGGGAGGATGATAGGATTCCTCTTCTAGACTCAGGATGAGAAAGTGAGGGCCCTGCTGATAACAAGGGTCCCTTAGGAGGAGCGAAAGCATGATGGTCTTCTGTAGGCCCCACCAAAGTGGCCTAATGTTTGGAGTTGTCGCTTTCTTCAGGAGGACTGTATTCTAAGAGAGGCTCTGAAATCACACTTCCCCCTTCGGTCAATAGAGTGGAAGGAATATGGCCTTGGAGTCAGAAACAGAAACTGGGGTTGAAGTCTGTTTCATCGCCTTGTGGCTGTGTAACCT
Source organism: Diceros bicornis minor (assembly GCF_020826845.1). Classification (NCBI taxonomy): domain Eukaryota; kingdom Metazoa; phylum Chordata; class Mammalia; order Perissodactyla; family Rhinocerotidae; genus Diceros; species Diceros bicornis. Next base: position 8,387,338 of record NC_080779.1, read on the forward strand.
TGAGCTAGCCGCCGAAGATCTCTGTATGCCTGTAATAATACCCACCTCTCAGAGGAATCGTGAAAGTGAAAGGGAATCATTTATGTCAAGTGCGCAGTATCCGACCAAACCCAGTGCTCAGGTGCTCTAAAGAGGTGGCCATCAGGCATAGGCCAGGGCCACAGTCAGTTGGTTCCCATCCTTCATTCAGACTTGGAGCAGCCTTTATCCCTGGGTGGGCAGTGTGGTTCAGTGGTTAAGGGTGTGTGCTCTTGAGTCAGCTGCCTGGGTTGGAATCCCAGCTCTCTGTGGTCATTTAACCTTTCTAAACCTCCTGCAGAATGGAATTATGACAGTACTCACGTTATAGGCTCGCCGTGAGCATGAAGAGAGCAGTTAGTACAGTCTGACACATAATGAGCATTCTAGAAGTTGTAGCTGCCCTACAATAGTGTTGTTACCACCCTGTCCTCCAGAGGAGCTAGAGAATAGTCCTGGGGAAGCATGTAGTCCAGTCCAAATTCCTATTTTACAAGGAGGTGACAGGCCCAGAGGCTTTAAGTGACTTGCCCAAGATCACAAGCAAGTGGCCAACCACTAGAGCTCAGGATCCCCAGGTTAATCTTGAGAATGTCTGCTTTGCGCTGTGCCCACTTTACCACTGCTCCCCAGGTGGCCCAGGTTAGCTCTGGGGCTTTGATCCTCACGAGGGCGTTTAGAAGGCTTGTGCCTCTGCCCTTGCCCAGCTCTGCTTACCCGCAGCCCTGCTGCTCGCCATCAGAGCCTCTCTCCCGCCAGGTTCTCCTGAAGCTCATGGTGTATCAGATTTTGGACCCAGCAGGAGTCAGCTCACGTTTACTCCAATCCAGTCTGAACTCATCTATGGGAGAAATATTTCAAATGAGCAAAAGTCTCAGATTCTCCTCTTTGAAATGCATTCTCAGGAGAAAACACTTAATTTGTAGGTATTATTCGTATCTGTAATTTTAAGCTGAGATACTAAACTTGGGAAGAGTCACCTTCAAAAGTAACTCAGTAAGTAAAAGATGGTAACATTGCCCCAGGAGCCTGAGGCACTGAGGGAGCTTTCCGCTCCCTTTCTGCTGCTCACTGCCTGTTCTGTTTGGTCCTTTTCGGTTACTGACACTCAGATGGTTCTGAACATCTCCTTTCCTGCTAGAAAAGGAGACTCTCAGCTCTCTTTGCTCTTTTTTGATTACTCTAAGGAAAGATGATAAACCAACAAACTGTGATTACATTTACCTTTTTATTTTCACTTCCTGTTTTGAGGTAACTGGGCTCACTGAAGAGCTGAAAAGTAACACAGGGCTCACATTTACCGTTTACCCAGCTTCCCCTGTTGTTGACGTCTTGAATGACCGTAGTACAGTGATCAGAACTAATAAATTAACATCAGTACTATTAGCCAAAGGACAGACTTTATTTGATTTCATCAGTTTGTCCGCTAATGTCTTTTTTCTGTTCCATGATTCTGTTTCTGATCCAGTTTCCCCACATTGCATTTCATTGTCAGGTCTCCTTGGTCTCTAATCTGTGACACTTCCTCTGTCTTTCCTCATTTTTCACGACCTGAACACCATTGAAGGGAGTCAGGACTTTGTCGACTGTCCCTCAGTTTGGGTTTGTCTGGCATTTTCTCGTGATTAGGTTGTGGTGATAGATTTTGTCAAGAATACCACAGTGGCGACATGCCTCAATTACATTTTAATGTAATGTTGGGATTCACCCCATGCCTCCCCCCTCTCCCCACCAAGCATCAGGAACAACTCTGATGAAACTCCGCTGGGTCCTAGTGGCTCTGCTGTCATCAGGAAATTCGCTGGTGCCCAGGAAGCAATTCTCCCTCCCCTGCCCCTGGTGAGCCAGGACATAAATGTCCTCTTGTTCCTGCCCTGTTTCTGTTTTATTTCCATGTGCCCAGTCCCCCAATTACCCTGTTATATTTCCTTGAGGATTTAGGAGAGATTTTTTTCCGAGAAGCCAACTGCAGTTTAACAAACAAAAATTTCAGGGCCGGCTGGGTTAAGTGCATGCGCTCCACTTTGGCGGCCCAAGGGGTCACAGGTTCGGATCCCGGGTGCAGACCGACACACCGCTTGTCAAGCCATGCTGTGGCGGCATCCCATATAAAGTAGAGGAAGATGGGCACAGATGTTAGCCCAGGGCCATTCTTCCTCGGCAAAAAGAAGAGGATTGGCATCGGATGTTAGCTCAGGGGTGATCTTCCTCACAAAAAATAAATAAATAAAAAAATTAAAAACAAAAATTTTAAGCCTTCTTATCACACACACACAAAGTTATATTTGTGACCACTGAGCCTTTAAGTCACATCACATCTTATCTGACTTTAGAGTGGTCACTAAGATCATATTTTTCTTAATCTTGAGATGATGTTGATTGTAGTTATAATTAGTCAATTTATATCCTAAGAAGAAAGCTAATCAGCCCATAAAGCTACCAAAATTCATCTTTTAGGTGCGAACTGAAGTTTTGAGACATTGATATGGTTTATTGAATGTTTTATTTCTGTATACTACAAAGGCAATTGTCAGAGCACCTGTGGAGTCCCTCATAGGAATTAGAGGTATTCAGTGGTTGGATTTTAGTAGAGGACTTCAGTTAACATTGTATTGCGCTAGTTTAGCACAGAGAGAGCATCTGAAGGTAGCTTGGGATGGAAACAATTTTGCTAGCAAGGTTTGCCTCCTCTTGCCCAATAAAGAATTTTGAGCCTGTGATTTGGCTGATCATTCAGTCATGAACATAACATAAGAAATAGAGATTTCCAGGCCAAAGGAAAAAATATGTGTCCAGTCATACCTACCTGTCCTCCTTGATAGCCACAACTAGGTGGCCGGGAGAGGAAGGATGAGCATGGGGTTGGGCCTGGGTGAGACAGGAGAATGCGACGGTCAGAGTTTGTGCTCAGTGCCACAGGGATGCAAATACAGAGGCTGGACATTGGGCAGCAGGCCCCTTGGTAACTGCCCACACTGTTTCTGCTTTATTTAGCAAGCTGACCCAAGCCAGGCCGATGCCAGCATACGCCCTCCATCCAACTGAGTCCACACCTGACTTTTCCAGGCTGTCCCAATCCAGGTATCAGGTCAGCCTCCTTGCGGGCTCCGTGGAAAAATCGGCCCCCGCACTTGCTTCTAAGTTTTCCTCCCTTGCACATCTCTCAGGACCAGCCTGAAACGACACAGGGAGTAAGGACGTGTTCTGCTGTGTTCAGAGCACTCCGTTCTGGCCGCTCCTCTTCACCATGGTGAAATCGTCTCTCAGCTCTGTCCTCTGCGCTTTAGCTGCCTCTCCTGATCATGTGGGACCAGCATAGTAAATGGAGCTGAAAACAGCTGATGAAGCCTGGGAGGTTCTGTGCGCTTCCCAGCCCTTCCCAAGAGTGTCAGAATATGGCAACTTTTGTTAATTCCCGTGTAGGTTTGGTTTTTAGAACTGACATATTCAGTTTTCTCAGAGATTTTCCCCTGTAATGGATATTGGTATCTGTCTATGGCTTCAGAGTCTTAATAATATGTTTACCCAGGTTAATTGAGAAACTTCTTAAGGAACATTTTTTTTCCTATAAAAGGAAAGTCTTTTATTAAAATGGCAAAATATAAACTTTTAAAAAGTCATTGTATTGATAGAAACACTGCAAATCACAGGAAGATTCAAAGAAAGCAAGCACACTTACCCCGAAAGACTGGATGCCTGTGATCGGCCGGTCAGCGATGGGTTATGGGTAGGTCTGTGCAGTCCTCCCCATGCCCACTTCTGACGCTAGCCTTGACATCCCCCCCCAAACTTTGCATATGCACAAGCAACGCCACAGGCAGATGAGAATGAGGCAGTGTTTTTTACTTTAGAGATTATTGTGTTGTTACATTCAATCAACCATTATAGTTAATGATGACTGTTTTCTAACTTATAGTTTCAGTCCCTTGAAAAGGTGCCCAGGGAATAGCTTTTGCTCAGGATCCCTTTGGACAGCTGGTTGGTTTGTAGAGTACCTTGGACGCTTGCAGACTTAGATGACGGGCTCTTTCCAACTCAAGCGGCTAGCTAATTCAAGAATTAAGAACTGAATGTAGCTAGTAAAACAAGGGACTAATGTGAAATAGTATGAACAGGTTAATAGCTGTAACTCCTCTTTATAAATAACAGGAAAGGTTGGCTGAGGTTAGATTTCCCAGGGCTTCACATTTACACTGGGTTTGGATATCTTTTAGGCAGCGGCATACTTTCCAAAGCCTTTGAAGGAGGGTAACAACATGATGTTTGAGGTTTGAGGTCCACCTTCCTTCCCATCTTTGTGTATTGACTTGAATCTCTCCTGGCTTTGGTCCCAACATTAGAGTGACCATTTGATCTCTGTTTACTTATAATGGACTATCAGAAACTAAAAAACATTAATGTAAAATGAGACAATAGCAAATCTAACTTTAAGTAGAGTGTCATTTTTTAAAATGTAGATGAAGAATAATCTTTAGTTTGTTCATAGTAAAGGGCCTCCTGTTACAGGGCTGTAATACCCATGGATGAGTTTTTGAGTTTCTCCCTCTGAAGTGGTGAATCTCTGGTGCACATATAGCTGCGTAGGGCTCTAAAGAGTTTGTTTAATTTTAAAGTGTTGATGTAATTCTCAAATGGGAAATTTTGGGGAACACATAGGACACCATGCCCATCTTAATTAAGGTTGCTCTCATATTGTGTGCACATTCTGTGACAGGAGATAACAGAGTGTCATTCTTTGGTTCAAGAATAGTTATTACTGGTAAGGATCCCATCTTAATAAATGCCACTTTGTCATAGCATTCTTTTAGCAGAATATAGTTATTTCTGTCTTAGATCAAGAGTCTATATATATATATTTTTTGCTTTAATCTTATAACACTGGCCCTACAGGCCTCTTTCTACGTCTAGATAATCTGTCTACTGTTGCTATTATTCCCAGTTTGTTCTTTCTGCTGTGACTTTTTTTATGCGGCCTGGCCTTGGTGAGATTGAGTACAGAGAAAATGGAAAGGGCAGCAAGGCGGTGAGTCCCAGCAGTCCTGCACTGGCTGAAAAGTAAGAGTGGAGATCCTTGTACAGCCGTGGAAGCTGCAGCCAGGTGGCGGTGCAGGGAGTAAGAGCCTGGTGCAGACTCTGACCCCGAGCAGGACATTTTCCCTCCTGAGTGTTCTATCCCATGCCAGTGTCTTCCTCCATCTTCTGATAATCTATGGGATTTGTGGAAATAATTGATAGGATGCCCGATGTTGGGCTTTGTAAATATGGTTAAAATGTAAACTAAGCATTGGCTTAAATGCACTAAGAAATTACAGGTAAATCACTTATGTAAATGATAAATGTTTCCGTTAAATGAAATTTTAAACAAGGAACGTACATTTTGTGAATCCTACCAAGTTGATTACACTGAGTTTCTGTATCTATTTCCAGGGTAAGCTGGTTTGAGGAAATTAGTAGAATTTTATTTTTACATATGTATAATTTTAAATAATATTTAATACATTTACAAGAATATTTATAGTTTGTATAAGCTATAGAGAATAATAATAAAAGCAACTTCAGCTTAAGAAAAAAACATTCCTAATACCTTAGAAGTCTAGTGTCTACCCCTCATCGTGTCCTGGCTTCCCTGCATTTGTGTGCATCACTCTCGTACTTTCCTTTATGATCTGTGTATGGCTGAAACCCTAAATACTATGTTAGTTGGATTTTCATGTTTTCGAGTCTTACAAAGCCTTACATATCATTCAGTCTAGAGTGTTCTGCAACTTTCCTCCTCAGCATTGAGATTTATCCTTGTAGGTAACTGTGTTTATTCTCTCATCCTTTATAGTAGTCCATCCTGTCGAGGAAACTTGAGTTGTTTCCAGTTTTCCCTTATCTCAAACAAGACTGCTGCCAGCTTTGTTGCTTATGCCCTGGCGAACATAAATTCTGTAGGGCATATGCTCAGAAGTGGAATCTCTGGCTTACTCAGGAATGTCAAGGGTTTCCTAGAGAATGCCAGAATGGTCTTGCCAGTTGAGAAGCTTCCACCAGCAGTGTGGAGAGTTTTCATTGCTCTATGTTCTTGCAAACACCTCATGTCATCAGACCTCAAATATTTTCTCAATTTAATGGGTATGAAATGAAGTTTCATTGTAGGATGGTTTGCAATTCCAGATGATTAATCAGGTTGAGCATTCTCTCATGTCTGTTGGCCATTCATATTTCCTCTTCTGTGAGAAGCCTGTTCCTGTATTCTGCCCATTCTTTGATTAGATTATTGTTGTTTTCTTTCTACAGGAGTTCCCTGTATCATCGAGATATCTTTTTTGTCAGTTAGGTGATGTCATTGTCTTCTCCTCCCATCCCCATATTTTCTGCTTTCACTTTTCACTTGCTTTAAGGTATCTTTTGAAGAACGAGGTTTTACATTTTAATGTGGATGAATTTATCTTTTTCCCTAGGGTTTGTACTTTTTTATATCTTATTTTAGAAATTCTTTCTTACCCTAAGGGCAAAAAGATATTTTTCCATATTTTCTTCTCAACATTTTAAAGTTATGCCTTCCATACTCAAGAATCTTAATTCATCTGGAATAACTTTGATGCATGGTACAAGGTAGGAATCTAGTTTCTTTTTTATCTTCTATATGGATATCCATTGTCCCAGCACTGTTTATTAAACATATATATGCTCTGTGTACACCTCATGATATATAGTGCCACTCTTGTCATATTTCAGTGTTCTGTATGTGCACGGTCTGTTTCTGGACACCCAGATATGATCTCTTGGTCTCACCTCCTACCAGTACCACATTATCGTAATAACCTTAGCTTTATATCATGTCTTACCTGTTGAGTCAGTCCCTTTAACCTTATCTTTTTCAGAACTGTCTTACTTTTTTTCGCCCTTCTTTGCCATATGAATTTTAGAATCTTCTTGTTGAGTTACACACACAGACACACACATGTATACCTGTTAAAATTTTTATTGGAATTGCATTTTTTCTCTGCTTCAGCTAGGGGAAACTTTTCTTTTCATTAAAGCATGATTTTGGTATAGTAAAATACACAGAACCTAAGTGCACAGTTGAATGAATTTTGACTAATCTATGCACCTGTGTAACCTGTACCTCAGACAAGATACAGACTATTTCTATCACCCTGGAAGTTCCCTTGGGTCCCTTTCCATTTAGTCACCCCTTTCCCTCCGAAGTGAACACTGTTCTGATTTCTCTCACTATCGAGTAGTGTTGCCTACTTTTGAACTTCATATAGCTGGAAACAGACAGGATGTGTATGGCTTCTTTCATTCAGTGTTTTGTTTTTTTTCTGTGTGTGTGTGTGAGGAAGACCAGCCCTGAGCTAACATCCGAGGCCAATCCTCCTCTTTTTGCTGAGGAAGACCAGCCCTGGGCTAACATCCGAGGCCAATCCTCCTCTTTTTGCTGAGGAAGACCAGCCCTGAGCTAACATCCGAGGCCAATCCTCTTTTTGCTGAGGAAGACCAGCCCTGGGCTAACATCCAAGGCCAATCCTCCTCTTTTTGCTGAGGAAGACTGGCCCTGGGCTAACATCCATGCCCATCTTTCTCTACTTTATATGGGACGCTGCCACAGCATGGTTTGACAAGCGGTGCATGGGTCCGCGCCAGGGATCCGAGCCTGCGAACCCTGGGCCGCCAAAACAGAGCACGCGCACTTAACCGCTCCGCTACCGGGCCAGCCCCTCATTCGGTGTTTTTGAGATTCGCCCGTGTTGTTGCCTTCAGCAGCAGTTTATTCCTTTTTATTTCCAAATTGTATTCCACTGTGTGAATACACCACATTTAAATGGGTGCAAATGGGTAAAACTGAGAAGTTCCCTGTTTTTGGCTGTTACGTATAAGGCTGCTATGCACAGTCTTGTACAAGTCTTTGTGTGAATATTGGTATACACTCAAGAGAAATGGAAAACATTAAGAGTGGAATTGTGGGGTAATAGGATAAATACATGTTTAACTTTATAAAAACCACCAGATTTCCAAAGTAATGCTACCATTTTATACTCCTTCCAACAAAGTATGAGATTTCTTTTTTTTTTTTTTTGAGGAAGATCAGCCCTGAGCTAACATCCATGCTAATCCTCCTCCTTTTGCTGAGGAAGACCGGCTCTGAGCTAACATCTATTGCCAATCCTCCTCCTTTTTTTCCCCCAAAGCCCCAGTAGATAGTTGTATGTCATAGTTGCACATCCTTCTAGTTGCTGTATGTGGGATGGGGCCTCAGCATGGCCGGAGAAGCGGTGCATTGGTGCGCGCCCGGGATGCGAACTCCGGGCCGCCAGTAGCGGAGCACGCGCACTTAACCGCTAAGCCACAGGGCCGGCCCCTATAAGTTTTTTTTTTTTTTAAGATTTTTTTTATTTATTTTTTCCCCCCCAAAGCCCCAGTAGATTGTTGCACGTCATAGCTGCACATCCTTCCAGTCGCTGCATGTGGGACGCGGCCCCAGCACCGCCGGAGAAGCGGTGCGTCGGCGCACGCCCGGGGTCCGAACCCGGGCCGCCAGCAGTGGAGTGTGAGCACTTAACCGCTAAGCCACGGGGCCGGCCCGAAATAAGTTTTTAATTTTTATAAAATCCAGTTTATCAACTTTTTTCTTTTATGGTTAGCACTTTTTTTGTGTGTGAGGAAGATCAGCCCTGTGCTAACATCTGCCAATCCCCCTCTTTTTTTTTTGCTGAGGAAGACTAGCCGTGGGCTGACATCTGTGCCCATCTTCCTCCAATTTATATGGGATGCTGCCACAGCATGGCTTGCCAAGCAGTGCGTCAGTGCCCTGGTTAGCACTTTTTATATCCTAAGAAGTCTTTATGTACCCCAAGGTCCCCAAAGATATTCTTCTATGTTTTCCTCTGGAAGCTTTATAGTTTTAAAATAATTTGATGTATCTCAAGTTAATTTTTGAATATGGTGTGAGGTAGGGATAATTAAGGTTAATTATTTCCCCCATAAGGTTATCCAGTTGTTCCCAGCACCATTTATTGAAACAATTGTCCTTTCCCCATTGAATTGCATTGGTGCCTTTGTCAGGAGGCACCTGAAATATGTGGGTCTAATTTTAGACTTTCTCTTCTATTCCATTGATCTGTTTGTCTATCTTCATGTCTTAATTACTGCAGTTTTATAGCAATTTCTGAAATCGGTTAGTGTAGGTCCTTCAACTTTGCTCTTCATTTTCAAGATTGTTTTGACAATTCTAGGTACTTTGATTTCCATTTAAATTTTAAAACCAACTTGTCAATTTCTGCAGAAAGGTCTGCTGGGGTTATAATTAGGTCTTCCTTAATGTCTAATAATAAGATTTTTTTTTCTTCATTAAGATCTTATACATCTTTGTTAGATAATTCCTTCATACCTAATTTTTTAATACTATTGTAAATGTCTTTTTTTTTTTTTATTTTAAGGAAGATTAGCCCCGAGCTAACATCTGTTGCCAATCCTCCTCTTTTTTGCTGAGGAAGATTGGCCCTGGGCTAACATCCGTACCCATCTTTCTCTACTTTATATGGGACACCGCCACAGCATGGCTTTGATAAGCGGTGCGTGGGTCCTCGCCTAGGATCCAAACCAGTAAACCCTGGGCCGCAGAAGCAGTTAACTGCTACACCACTGGGCTGGCCCCATAAATGTCTTTTTTTAAGAGTGAAGTTTTTGTTTATTGTTTGTGTATAGAAATGCAGATTACTTTGGTATATTGATTTTTAAAAATTAAAGAATATTTCTAAATTTTTATTAATTCTAATAGATTATTTGTGAGTTTCCATGCAAACAGTAAAGCTATAATTATTCACAGATGACATTATGTCTTTGTTTTCAATTCTTTATTACTATTCTTCTTTTTCAACTGGCACAGACTTCCAGTACAATATTGAATAGAGATGGTGTATTAATGTTTGCTATGGCTACCATAACAAAGCACCATAAACCGGGTGGCTTAAGCAACATATATTTAGTGTCTCACAGTTTTGGAGTGTAGAAGTCTAAGGTCAGGCTGTCGACAGTGTTGGTTCCTTTTGAGCGTTCTCAGGGAGAATCTGTTCAGGCCTCCCCCAGCTTCTGTGGCCTCCAGTGTTCATTGGCTTATAGCTGGCCGTCTTCTCCCTGTATCTTCACATGTCTTTCCTCTTTGTGTGTCCATGTCTAAATTTCCCCTTTTTATAAGGACACCAGTCATATTGGATTAGAACCCACCCTAATGACCTCATTTTAACTTGATCATCTGCAGGGACCCTATTTCCACATGAGGTCATATTCACAGGTACTGAGAGTTAGGACTTCAACATGTTTTGAGGGGATAGCAGATGCTAATAGCAGACATCCTTGTCTTGTTCCTTGTTTTAAAGTGAATGCTTTTAAAATTTTGCTATTAGGGTTTTTGTTTGTTTGTTTACTGTAGATAGCTTTAGCAGGATAATATGCTACAACTTTTTGTCATGAATAGGTGCTGAATTGTATTTAACGCTGTCTTGCATCTATGGAAATAATTATGTTTTTTCTCTTTTAATTTGTAAATATAGTGAATTAAACCAACAGACTTTATTACCATAAACCAATACTACATTCCAACTTAGTCATATTCTATTTTTTAAATATATCTATTGGTTGATTCAGTGTGCTAATATTTAATACTTTTTCATGTTTATTCATGAGTAAGAATGATCTATGGTTTTCTTTTTCCCTATATCCTTATCTGGCTTGGATATCAAAGTTATACTTTATACTGGCTTCATAAAATAAAGTGGGATATGTTCCCTCTTTTTTTTTATTCTCAGAGAAATGTATTATGTAAAATTGGAATTATGTGATTCCTAGATGTTTGGTGGAATTTGCTAGGAGAACCACGTGGACCTGGTGTTTACTTTATGGGACATACAGTGTCCATGAAATCAGAATACAGCTGGTGCTCTTGCATTGCTCATCAACTCATCCAAATCAGCTTTCCTGGGCTTGGCTGTGTGCTATGAAAAGAAATAGGGCCTCTACAGCCCACGTGGCTGTTGTAACAGGTCCCCAAGTAAAGCACACAGAAAAACATTTTTTAAGGTTATGGTAATATCAAAATCTCTGCTACCCAGCTCTGTAGCCAGAAAGAATGGAATTGTCACTTCAAGCTGTGGTTTAGGAAACCTAAAGAGCCTAACAGAAGATGCCAAAAGCAACAAATTCTTTTAACAGTAGCTACAGGTGTTACCTAAAAATAATGCTTCTGTGTACATCTATAGAAAAAAGTCAGTATTTTTATGTTAGCGTTTTCAAAGACTCTTAGATTCTAATTATCACTAGTGGTAGTTGCTTTAAAACAGCAGAGTGTATATTCTTATTTGGTAGAAAATAATTACTAATATGTTAATTTTGGCCCTTAGCACATATTGCTTTATACTGTTGCTTGTTTATTTTATTTTTCTAGTTCTATTTCCTTAAGGAGATTGGGAGACTCTTGGAGAATGAAACAGTGTCTTGTAACTTTTTTTTTGCACACTTAGAGGTGCTTGTTGTGTATGTAATGTTATCTTTATTTACAGTATTATCCATGAATACTAATAGTTTTCACTCTCTTCCCCTGTGTATGTATTCTGTGGTTTTGAGAAAAATATGAAAATATTGATCTTTTACATTATAATCATGCTTTTTTTTTTTTTAGATTTTATTTATTTATTTTTCCCCCCCAAAGCCCCAGTAGATAGTTGTATGTCATAGTTGCACATCCTTCTAGTTGCTGTATGTGGGACGTGGCCTCAGCATGGCCGGAGAAGTGGTGCCTCGGTGCGCGCCCGGGATCCGAACCCGGGCCCCCAGCAGCGGAGCGCGTGCACTTAACCGCTAAGCCACGGGGCCGGCCCTATAATCATGCTTTTAAGATGAAGTTCTAACAAAAAGTTGGTTTAAATTTTAGATCAGTTTGAGACCACACAATACACTATGAATTGCGCACCTTAGAGAAATTCTTAATTTTATTACCATGTTAAAACCTCTCCGAATTCAGACCCCAGTAAGTTGGGGTCTTAATGATAGTACAGAGAGGTATGGCCTAAAGTTTATCTTTTTATAATTCATATTTTACCTAAGTAAATTTATCAGGTAAATTAGAGCATGGAGAAATTTTAACCATTTTTAAGTACCACAATGTTACTTTATCAGCTTTCATTTACCTCCATGTAATTCTATTTTAGCAACCTTGAGGTTTATAACACAGTATTGTTTATAATCACTATGCTGTGCCTTAGCTCTCCAGGACTTATTTATCTACTAGAAGCAAGTTTGTACCCTTAAACAACATCTCTCCATTTCCCCCACCTGCTAGCCTCTGTTAACAACCATTCTACTCTCTGTTTTTATGAGTTTGGCTTTTTTCGATTCCACATATAAGTGAGATCATACAGTATTTGTTCTCCTCTGTTTGACTTATCTCACTTAGCCTAATGCCCTCAAGGTCCAGCCATGTTGTCAGAAATGGCAGGCTTTCCTTCTATCCCATGGCTGGACAATATTGCATTGTATATTTATATATACCTTGTTTTCTTTATCCATTCATTCATTGACAGGTTGTTTCCGTATCTTGGCTATTGTGAATAATACTGCAATAAACAAGAGAATGCATAGATCTCTTGGAACTCCTGTTTTTATTCCTTTGGATAAATACCCAGAAGTGGAATTGCTGGGTCATATGGTAGCTCTATTTTTAATTTTTTGAGGAACCTCCATATTGTTTTCCATCATGGCTGAACCAATCTACATTTCCACCAACAGTGCGCAAGTGTTCCCTTATTTCCATATTCTCTCCAACACTCATCTCTTGTCTTCTTGATGATAGCCATTTTAGCAGCTGTGAAGTGATATCTCATGGTTTTGATTTGCATTTCCCTAATGATTAATGATGTTGAGCATATTTTCATGTACCTGTTGGCCATTTGGATATCTTCTTTGGAAAAATGTCTATTTAGTTCCTCTGCCCATTTTTTAATCAGATTGTTTTTTGTTGTTGATTTGTATAAGTTCTTCATATATTTTGGATATTAACCCCTCATCTGATACATGGTTTGCAAATGTTTTCTGCCATTCTTTAGATTGCCTTTTCATTTTGTTGCTTGTTTCTTTTGCTGTGCAGAAGCTTTTTAGTTTGATGTAGTTCCACTTGTAGATTTTCCCTTTTATTGCTTGTATTCTTTGTGTTATATCCAAAAAATCATTGCCCAGTTCAATATCAAGGAGTTTTTTTCCTTATATTTTCTTCTAGGAGTTTTATGAAAGAGGTCTTTTATTTAAGTCTTTAATCCATTTTGAGTTAATTTTTGTGAGTAGTGTAAGAGAGGCGTCCATTTTCATTTTTCTGCATGTGATTATCCCAGCACTCTTTGTTGAGGAGACTGTCCTGTCCCTATTGAATGTTCTTGGCTCCCTTGTCAAATAGTAGCTGACCATATAAGCGGGGGTTTATTTCTGGAGTCTCTATTCTGTTCCGTTGGTCTATGTGTCTATTTTTATGTGAGAACTATACTGTTTTCATTACTCTAGCTTTGAAGTATAGTTTGAAATCAGGACGTGTGACGCCTCTGGCTTTTTTCTCATGGCTGCTTTGGCTATTTGGGGTCTTTTGTGGTTCCATACAAATTTTAGGATTTTTTTCTGTTTCTGAGAAAAATGCCATTGGCATTTCAATAGAGATTGTGTTGAATCTATAAATGGCTTTGGATAATATGGACAGTTTAACAATATGAATTCTTCCAATCTGAGAACATGAGATATCTTTCCATTATTGTGTCTTCTTCAATTACTTTCATCAAGATCTTGTAGTTTTCATTGTACAAATCTTTCACTTTGTTGGTTAAATTCATTCTTAAGTATTTTATTGTTTTTGATGCTATTGTAAATTAGATAGTTTTCTTTATTTTCAGATGTTTCATGCAGAAATACAACTAATTTCTGTATGTTGATTTTATGTCCTGTAACTTTACTGAATTGTTGGTTAGTTCCAGCAGTTTTTTGGTTGAGTCTTTAGGATTTTCTATATTTAAGATCATATCATCTGCAAATAATGACAGTTTTACTTCTTTCTTTCCAATTTGGATGCTTTTTATTTCTTTGTCTTGCCTAATTGCTCTAGCTAGGTCTTCCAGTACTATGTTGAATAGGAGTGATGAGAGTGAGCACCCTCATCTTATTGCTAATCTTAGAGGGAAAGCTTTCAATTTTTCACCATTGAGTATGATGTTAGCTGTTGGTTTGTTGTATGTGGCCTTTATTATGTTGAGGTATGTTCCTTCTATACCTAGTTTATTCAGAGTTTTAGTCAAGAAAGTGTGTTGTATTTTGTCAAATGCTTTTTCTGCATCTATTGAGATAATCATATGATTTTTATCTTTCATTCTATTAATATGGTGTATCACATTTATTGATTTGTTCATGTTGAACCATCCTTGCATCTCAGGGATAAATCCCACTTCGTCGTGATGTATGATCCTTATGATGCATTGTTGAATTTGGTTTGCTAATATGTTGTTGAGAATTTTTGCATCTGTATTCATCCGGGATACTGGTCTATAGTTTTCTTTTCTTGTAGTGTCCTCTTCTGCCTTCAGTATTAGGGTAATGCTTGCCTCATAAAATGAGTTTGAAAGTGCTCCCTCCTCTACAGTTTTTTGGAAGAGTTTGTGAAGGATTAGCATTAATTCTTCTTTAAATGTTTGGTAGAATTCATCAGCAAAGCCATCTGGACCTGGGCTTTTCTGAGTTTGGAAATTTTTCATTACTGATTTAATCTCGTTACTCATTATTGGTCTATTCTGATTTTTTGTTTCTTTCTGATTCAGTTTTGGTAGGTCGTATGTTTCTAGGAATGTATCCGTTTCTCCTAGTTTATCCAATTTATTGATGTATAATTGTTCATAGTAGTCTCTTAGGAATCTTTGTATTTTTGTAGTATCAGTTGAAATGTCTCTTCTTTCATTTCTGATTTTATTTATTTGAGTCTTCTCTTTTTTTTTCCCTAGTTAATCTAGCTACAGATTTTTCAATTTTGTTTATCTTTTTGAAAAAATAGCTCTTAGCTTCATTGATTTTTGTCTATTATTTTTCTGGTCTCTATTTCATTTATTTCTTCTCTGATCTTTGTTATTTCCTTCCTTCTCCTAACTTTGGGCTTATTTTATTCTTCTTTCTCTAGTTCTTTGAGGTGTAAATTTAGGTTATTTATTTGAGAGATCTTTCTATTTTCTTGATATATACATTTATTGATGTAAACTTCCCTCTCAAAATTGCTTTTACAGCATCTCATAGGTTTTGGTATGTTGTGTTTACGTTTTCATTTGTTTTGAGATTTGTGTGTGTGTGTGTGTGTGTGTGTGTGAGGAGATCAGCCCTGTGCTAACATCCATGTCCATCTTCCTCCACTTTATATGGGACGCCGCCACAGCATGGTTTGCCAAGCAGTGCATCAGTGCGTGCCCGAGATCTGAACTGGCAAACCCCGGCTGCCACAGCGGAGCGTGCGCACTTAACCGCTTGCGCCACCGGGCCAGCCCCTGAGATATTTTTTGATTTTGCTTTTGATTTCTTCTTTGACACCACAGTAGCTTAGGAGTGTGTTATTTAATTTCCATATATTTGTAGATTTTCCAAGCTTTCCTCTTGTTGTTGATTTCTCATTTCATACCATTGTGGTTGGAAGAGATACTTGGTATGATTTCAGTCTTCTTAAATTTGCTAAGACTTGTTTTGTGTCCTATCATATAGTCTACCCTGGAGCATGTTCCACGTGCACTTGAGAAGAATGTGTATTCTGCTTCTGTTGGGTGGAATGTTCTGTAAATGTCTGTTAGGTCCATTTGGTCCTATGTATGGTTCAAGTCCATTGTTTCCTTGCGGATTATCTGTCTGGATGACCTATCTATTGCTGAAAGGGGTATTGAAGTCCCCTACTATTATTGTTTTGTTGTCTGTTTCTCTCTTCAGATCCATTTGTATTTGCTTAATATATTTAGGTGCTTCAGTGTTGGGTGTGTATATATTTATGATTATCATATCTTCTTAAATGAATAGACCCCTTTATCATTATATAATGACCTTCTTTGTCTCTTATTACCATTTTTGGCTTAAAGTCTATTTTGTCTGCTGTAAGTATAGCTATCTCTTGCTCTCTTTTGGTTTCACTTGCATGGAATATCTTTTTCTATCCTTTCTCTTTGAGTCTATCTGTGTCCTTAAAGCTGAAGTGAGTCTCTTGTAGGTAGCTTATAGTTGGGTCTTATTTTTTTAATCCATCCAGCTACTCTGTGCCTTTTGATTGGTGAACTCAATCCATTTGCATTTAGAGTTATTATTGATATGTGAAGACTTACTAATGCCATCTTAGTAGTTGTTTTCTCATTGTTTTATATTGCCATTGTTTCTTTTTCCCTCCATTTTCACTTACATTTGTAAACTGGTGATTTTCTGTGGTGATATGCTCTGTTTCCCCTTTATCTTCTGTGCATCTGCTCTAGGTTTTTGCTTTATGGTTACTGTGAGGCTTACATGAAACATCTCATAGATGAAATAGTTCATTTTAAGCTGATAGCAGCTTACCTTAGATTGTCTACAAAAGCATCACCCTTTTACTCCCCACCTTTTATATTTTTGATGTCATTATTTACCTTTTTATATGGTTCATTCATTAACACATTATAGTAGCTATCATTATTTTTAATACGCTTTCCTTTGATCTTTATACTATAGTTAAGTGGTTAACACACCATCCTATTACCTATTTAGTTTTCTAAGTCTGACTATATATTTACCTTTGCCAGTGTGTTGTATACTTTTGTATGTTTTCCTGTCGCTGATTAGCATCTTTTCATGTTAGCTTGAAGAACTTTCAGCATTTCTTGCAAGTCAGGTCTAGTGGTGATGAACTCCCTCAGTTTTTGTTTATCTGGGAAGTCTTTATTTCTCCTTCATATCTGAGGGTTAACTGCTAGATAGAGTATTCTTGGCTAGCAGTTTTTTTCTTTCAACACTTTGAATATGTCATTCCACTCTTTATCCTTGATTTTTGACAGTTTCATTATAGTACATCCTGGAGAAGGTCTTTTTGCATTGAGATAATAGGGTGATCTGTTAGCTTTGTGAACTCGGATGTCCAGTTCTCTCCCCAGGTTTTGGAAATTCTCAGCTATTCATTCTTTAAGAAAATTTTCTGTTCCCTTCTCCCTCTCTTCTCCTTCTTGAATCCCAGTTATTCTAATATTTGATCTTTTGGTGAAATCCTTTAGGTCACGTAGGCGTTCTTCATTCTTTTTCATTCTTTTTTCTTTGTTCTCCTCTAGCTGGGTTACTTCAAAATTCCTGTCTTCTAGCTCACTTATTCTGTCTTCCATTTGCTCTACTCTGATGCGTATGCTCTCTATTGCATTTTTCTTTTCATTCATTGAGTTCTTCAGCTCCAGAATTTCTGCTTGGTTCTTTTTATGATTTCTATCTCTTTGATAAAAATCTCATTTTGATCATGTATATTTTTTGAGATTTTGTTGAATTTTCTTTCTAAGTTTTCTTGTAGCTCATTGAGTTTCTTCAGAACAGCTATTTTGAATTCTTTATCAGCTGGATCACAAATTGCATGCCTTTGAGGTTGATTATTGGAGAATTATTATTTTCTTTTTCTGATGGTATGTCTCCTTGACTTTTCCTGTTTCTTATAGTTTTGCATTGCCACTTTTGCATTTGAAGTAGGAGACATCTCCTTACCTCTTTACTAGTTGGCTTCAGGTGGGGTATTTTTTGGATGGTGGTGTTGTCTGCAGTTTTCTCTGTCTTCGTGTGGGTACACTTGCTGCACTCTTCTTGCTCCCCCTTTAGGCATGACTCTTAAGCTTTTCTGTCTTCTTTGGTTCTTACGATTCACCATGCTGGCTCCTAAAAACCTCTCTTTTGTGTCCAGAAGTGAAGCTATAGGTCAAGTTTGTGGTTTATCCCTTGTGCACGGACTGTGGCCTGTCTTCTGAGCATGCTCCCTGTCCACCAGAGCTCTCTCTCACCACCACACACACAGGCCCACACAAGGAGCCAGCCACAGAACTGGGGGAGGTGTGGGTTTAGTACTCAGGGTGTTGGGGGTGCCCGTGGACCCAGAATGAAGATCCATGGGTGTGGTACTTACAGAGGCTCTTGCTAAGTGCATTCGGCAGGAACTGCATCCCTTTAATGCCTTTTGAAATTCTTATCTGCCTCTTTCCTAATCTCTTCCCTCCCCCGAGTCATGGAGGGCCTGCCTCAGTACTCTGGGTCCTCCTGGAGAAAAAAGGGTTTCTCCAGCCTTGTCCTGCACAACTGGGGTAGCCAGGCACTCACTCACTGCTATGGTTTTCCCCCTGCAGGAGAGGTCACTGCAGCAGGATAGTTTAGCCCCGTGCACTGTTTCCTTGTGGGGGTTGGGGGTGCGATGCTCTCAAAGTTTCTGTTACCACTGCTTCTGCTATGACCAAGCTTGCTTTTTTTTTTTTTTTTTTTGCTTTAATGGCATGCTGGAATCTCTCCTCAGGAAGGCTAGACTTCTGCAAATTCTGTCTTGTGTGTGGGTATGGGTGTCTCCCCAGTTCATTACTCTCCAGATTCTTTCCCAACTATAGCAAGAGGGGTCTGGGCAGGTTTGCTGGCTCCACTGTCTCTGCAGCCTATACCAAGTTCTCTCTGCCTATTACTAGATGCACAGGTGGGCAAGACTCCTCCTGGGTCCCTCTTCATACGGTGCTAGATTCCACAACACCCACAAAGGTGCTTTTGTTCACAGATGTATAATTTGTTGTTTAAAAAGGGTGATAAAAGAGGAATGTCTTACGCCACCATGATGGTGACATCACTCTCCTTCTAATTTTTAGAAATTATCATTTAATTGTTAAAACAGATCCTTTATTTAAAGGCCTATAGTGGGAAACTTATCTTTAGCAAGACTTGACTAACTAGTTACCAAGTAATGAAACAATATTGCATTTCTTTTAAAATATTATGGAGTTACGACTTGTTAATATACCAAATGCTTTTCTTATGACTCCCTCCCCTCCTTCTTCTCTGTTTACCCCAGTACTTAGACTAAATATGAGGTGTTTGATTCTTTCCATATATTTTTCACTGCAACTATGGTTATTTTATCCCTTACACTAAGTGCAGGCAGAGGCTAGAATTATGGACCATATACATTTAAAAAGTTAAATAGAGGAGTTTGATTATGAGTGCTCAAAACTTGTTTCTCTGTTTCTTCTGCGAAGGGAGAGATACAATTCACATTTTATTTTATTTATTTTTTATTTTTTTGCTAGGGAAGATTTGCCCTGAGCTAACATCTGTTACCAGTCTTTCTCTTTTTGAATGTGAGCCGCCACCATAGCATGGCCACTGACAGACGTGTGGTGCAGCTCTGCGCCCAGGAACCGAACCTGGGCCACCGAAGCAGAGCATGCTGAACTTACCCACTAGGCCACCGGGGCTGGCCCTACAATTCACATTTTAAGTAGCAGAATCCTGACACCAAAAGCAAAAGTTGAGTGGGACTACCAAACTAAAAAGCTTCTGCACAGGAAAGGAAACCATCAACAGAATGAAAAGGCAACCTACAGAATGGGAGAAAATAATTGCAAATCATATATCTGATAAGAGGCTAATATTCAAAATATATAAAGAACTCATACAACTCAAGAGTGAAAAAACAATTTGGTTAAAAAATGGGTAGAAGATCTGAATAGACGTTTTTCCAAAGAAGACATACAGATGGTCAACAGGTCCATGAAAAGATGCTCTACCTCACTAATCCTCAGGGAAATGCAGATCAAGACCACCATGAGATATCACCTCACACTTGTTAGAATGGCTGTTATCAAAAAGACTAGAAATAACAAGTATTAGTAAGGATGTGGAGAAAAGGGAACCCTTGTGCACTGTTGTAGGAATATAAATTTGTGCAGCCACTATGGAAAATAAAATGGAGGCTCCTCAAAAAATTAAAAATAGAACTATCATATGATCCAGCAATTCCACTTGTGGATATTTATCCAAAGAAAATGAAAACACTAACTTGAAAAGATGTCTGCAGCCCTGTGTTCATTGCAACATTATTTACAATAGCCAAGACATGGAAACAACCTAAGTGTCTATCAATGGTTGAATGTATGAAGAAATGGTGGTGTAAATATATAATGGAATATCATTCACCCTTAAAAAGAATGAAATCTTGCCATTTGCAACAACATGGATGGATCTTGAGGGCATTATGCTAGATGAAATAAGACAGAGAAAGACAAATACCGTATGATAGCACTTATATGTGGAATCTAAATAAAGAAATAAATAAAAAACCAAGTTCACAGATAGAGAGAACAGATTGGTGGTTGCCAGAGGTGGGAGTTGGGGCATGTGAGAAATGGGTGAACTGTTTTTATTTTTGTTTTTTAGTTTAAATAAATAAAAAATAAATAGAAGAATCACTCTATTTTTGTGTGTGTGTGTGTGTGTGAGGAAGATCAGCCCTGAGCTAACATCCATGCCAATTCTCCTCTTTTTGCTGAGGAAGACTGGCCCTGAGCTAACATCTGTGCAGATCTTCCTCCACTTATATGTGGGACTCCACCACAGCATGGCCTGACAAGCGGTGCATCAGTGCGCGCCCAGGATCCAAACCTGGGCCGCCAGCAGTGGAGCGCGCGCACTTAATCACTACACCATGGGGCCGGCCCATATCTTGCCATTTTAAAAAACAACCCTGATTGATCAGTGAGTGAAGAAGTATTTCATATTACTTTGCTTTCACAGACTTGGATGTTTCAAAGCCTAGGTTTCAATATCTGGGTTTTATTCATTAGCATTTAAATGGAAAAAATATGTAGGTTGGGGTTTGGTGACTCTCTTTAGTCAACACAGACAGATGGTGGTGTTTAAGAATTGTTTGTGTCAGAGATTAGAAACCCACTCTTCTCTCAACTCTAGGCTTTCCCTGGGACCCCGGGGAGTTCCTGCAGCTCCGAGATAGATGGACACAATTCTTTCTCTGTGATGCCTTCTGAGCATCATTCCTCACTTTCCTGCCTCTTTTCCATGGGCTCTGTGAAGATGAGCTCATGTAAATGAGCATGGAAATGCCTGGGGGGATGCGTGTGTCTGGCTTACCTTTCAGTCTGTCTTTTCCGAGGAGGTGGACACAGATTGCCCACAGCTGAGGGCAGAAGACAGCATCGTTTCATTCCCCCAACTTGGGAAATAGAAACCGAAAGTAGGCTGGGTCATGAGGGGAATGCATTAATGATAAGGTCAGGCCTAATTCTACTGAGTGCTTTCTATGTGCCAGGTATTCAGCATTTTACATGAGCTTTACTCAGCCCTCAAAGAATTGTATGAAGTAGATGCCTCTGTTAGGCTCATGGTACAGTTGAGGAAACGGAGGCATGGAGAAGCCAAGAGAGTTTCCCAGGGTCACTTAACTAGTAAGTGACAGGAGAGGGATGGGAAGGAACTCTGATGGTGTCCAGTGGGAAAATCTCATCCCCAGACCTGTACACCCTCCTTCCTGGGAATTTTGTTGACTCAGGGAAGGGAACCAGAGTCTCCCTCATGTGTAGCTGTCACCGCCCCAGTGGATGTGGGATATAAGAAATTGTAGAGTTCTAAAATCTTTGGGTTGAAAGGCACCCAAGAGGTTCTCGCATTCCTCCCCTTCCCTGATGCATGAATCTTTCTCAAGTATTTCCAAGAGGTTTTCCAGCCTCTGCTGGAATGCCTTCAAGGATTAAGGAATTTAATCTCTCGTGAGGCAACCCTATTTTTGGACAGCTTGAAGTGATAGAAAAGTCTAGCCAGCCTCCCTTTAATGCCCATCAGTCTTCTCCAGTTCTCCTGAGAGCTACCTGATCTCTCTCTCTTGCTGGAGGATACCAGGGACTGCCATGTGTGTGTCTCCTTTCCAGCTGGCTAAAAACTCAGGGAAAGCCTGTCTCGCCCATTTCTGCTGCCTCTGACTTTGTGGAGTGTGAAACCAGAGTCCTCTTCAGAGGAAGAATTAGGAAACCAAGGGTTAGGGTGTGGGGCAGTCTCTCTTCCAGTGGGAGTAATCTATTAACTGACATATCAACAACCTTCTCACAAACCATCTCAACTCCCCACCTGAAAGACTTGGAAATTCGAGGCACATCTTGACTGCTCTGCATGAGCACATTTACGCTAAGAACCAAGTATGGTGGTGGGGCCAGCGTGCATGCTTCATTGCGAAGAATACAAAGGAATTCAGGGTGTGGTTTCTGCCTCGGTGTTTCTGAAAAGATCCAGGGGCAGGACTTAACAGCACGATGTAGTTGCGTCCCACCATTCACTTAAAATCCAGGGGCTGGAGAAGCTTAGGAAGACCAGTGAGGATCATTTTTTGCCTTTTTCCACAATTGTTTTTGTTTTTATTATGTTGTCTGTGAGTGAATATTACGCTTGTCTTCTACCTACAGGTCTGCCTCCCACGAAGAGTGTCAGGAAACTCCATACAAGTCTCAGCTCTGTTGAGAATGAGCAGGATGGCACTTAATTAGAAGCACACGTGTGTGCTCTCCTGCTGGGCTCTCCCATTTGTCTGGTGGGAGGACACCAAGTGGGAAATCTTTTTTTTCCTTTACTATTTTTTAAGTGTCAAATGATCTCCTTTCACTGAAATTATAACTGAGGAATCAGTGTCTATTTTTTGTAACCTGAAATGGTTCTGCTTATTCCTTGTCACTCTAAGTTGACTCTTCTTTTCCTCTTCTGCAGGTCAGCCAGCAGACATGATGAGCACCAAGGCCTTTACGTTGGTCTCCGCTGTTGAGCGGGAGCTGCTGATGGGCGACAGGGAGCGTGTCAACATAGACTGCGTGGAGTGCTGTGGCAGGAACCTCTACGTGGGCACCAGTGACTGCTTCATTCACCACTTCCTGCTGGAGGAGAACGCTCTGCCCGCAGGGACAGCCACATTCACCGCCACGAAGCAGCTGCACAGACACCTGGGTTTCAAGAAGGCAGTGAATGAGCTGCGAGCCGCGTCCGCCCTCAACAGGCTGCTGGTGCTCTGTGACAACTCCATAACTCTGATCAACATGTTGAGCCTGGAGCCTGTCCCCTCAGGGGCTCGCATCAAAGGGGCCATGGCGTTTGCCTTGAACGAGAACCCTGTGAGCGGGGACCCATTCTGCGTGGAAGTCTGCATCATCTCTGTCAAACGCAGAACCATTCAGGTGTTCATGGTGTACGAGGACCGGGTTCAGATTGTCAGGGAAGTGTCGACGCCGGAGCAGCCCCTGGCCGTGGCTGTGGACGGTCACTTCTTGTGCCTGGCTCTGACCACCCAGTACATCATCCTGAACTACAGCACAGGTGTCGCCCAGGACCTGTTTCCTTACTGCAGTGAGGAGAAGCGCCCGATCGTCAAGAGGATAGGGAGACAGGAGTTCCTGCTGGCAGGCCCCGGAGGGCTGGGTGAGCGGGATGCTGTAGGCCTCCACTGACCTCTGCCTCTGATCTGCCCATTCTCTTTGCCTTATCGCCATGAATTCATGCTGAAACCTGAGAGGGAGATTTTAGTTGTGAAAAAATAGATGCTTGTGGAGAGTATTTGCCAACATTGAGGATATGTGGCAAGATAGAAACAGAACTGTGTAACCAGTGTTTGCTGAAATTTCATTAGATTGTTTTGTGAATGTGGAGTTCATGGAACAATATTGGCCAGTCATAAAAGTAGTTTTATTTTGTGCTAAAGTGAAGCTTGAAGATGGCTCTGGGGAGAAAATTCCGTTGAGTAAATAACTACAGAAATTAAAATCTGTAAGACTTCCGTATAAGATCTTTTCTTGTGGGTGGGTTTGTCAGTTGATTGTTTTAACTTGTCATTCTAAAACAGAGTTGAGATGGCTCACTTATACGTATTTTCAGATGTGGAGACTTCAATGTTATGTCCATAATTTTCTCTTTTATTGACTACAGTTTCACCCACAAAAAAGCTTATAGCAGCTAGCTCCTTGAAAGGGCTTTGGCTATTTTGTATAGTCTTACTGGTTCTCTGTGCTGCCTTGTTGAGATTAAGGATCCAAGCTGTTAACTTCAATGGTGTCTCCTGGTATTTTCCTTTGGTTGTGGATGGCTCAGATTTAAAATTAGTGTGTGTGTCTGTGATCCACAGGTGCTGGCGAGAGTGAGTCCATCTTAACACTAGTATTCTTTAACCTTAGACAGTGCATGTGTGAGCATCTCATTTCAAAGTGATAGGTACAAATACATTTTCTTATAGTAACAAAAATTCAGGTCATGAGCTAGTTAGTATACACTTCTTGATTTTTACTTCTTTTTTTAATAGACTTTACTTTTTAGAGCAGTTTTAGGTTCACAGCAAAATCGAGTGGAAAGTAGAGTTCCCATGTACCCCCATCCGTATATGCATAGCCACCTCCATTACCAACATCCCCCGACAGAGTGGTACATTTATTACAATCGATGAGCCTACACTGACACATCATCATCACCCAAAGTCCATAGTTTACATTAAGGTCACTCTTGGTGCTGTACATTTCTGTGAGTTTGGGCAAATGTATAATGATGTATACCCATCATTATACTATCATACAGAGTATTTTCATGCCCTGGAAATCCTCTGTGCTCTGTCTGTTCACTCCCCTGCCCCAACCCCTGGCAACCACCAATCTTTCCAGAGTGTCACATTGTGGAAGCCATGCAGTGCGTAGCCTTTTCACGTTGGCTTCTTTCACTCAGTAATATGCACCTAAGTTTCCTCCATGTCTTTTCATGGCTTGATACTTCAGATTTTTACTTTTTGAAAAAAAAAATTCTTCATCCCAAACAGTTTTTTCTTTAACAAAAAATTCCAATTTTAGTGAAATTTTTTTATTATGGAAAAAAATTATGTTATACTACATATAAACATATGTAGTAAAGAGAATATTATAATGAACCCGATGTCCCCATCACCCCCCTCCAGCCATGCCAGTTCCTTTCCAGTTGTGTGATTTATACACCTAACCACTCCCCCTGTATTTTGAAGCTAATCACAGACATCACAGCATTGCATCTGTAAACATTTCAGTATGTATTCCTAAGTTACTTACAAAAAGAAGAGAAAACCATAATACCGTTGAATACCTAAAAAAATTTGACAGTAATTCCTTAATATCATTAAATCTCAAGGCGTGTCCTATTTCTATTAGTATGCATACAGAGGCATACATAAGTACATATATACATACATTTATGTTTAAGTGTATGTCTATTTTTCGGTTTATTTGAACCAGATTCCACGGAAAGCCTGCACATTGCAATTGGTTGGTAGATCTGTTATTTCTCTTATCTTGAGGTTTCCTCTCCTTTTTTTATCTTTCTTTAATTTTTTGTTGAAGAAATTGGATGCCTTCACCTATAGCGTCCCACGGTCTGGGTTTTGGTGATTTCATCCTCTTGTGTTGTTTAGGATGTCAGGCTGACCTCTGTGTTTCCTGCAAACTGGTAATCAGGATGACAGGTTTTCTCCGTCAAGTGTTGTTGTATGTGCTTCTGTTGAGGAGAGGCACACCTTCTCCAGAGGCAACGGAGGACCCCTGTCAGGATTACATCATTTCCTTTCTCTCTCTGAGTGATGTTTTTTTTTTATAATTTTTATTTTTTATTTATTTTTATTTTTTCCCCCAAAGCCCCAATAGATAGTTGTATGTCATAGCTGCACATCCTTCTAGTTGCTGTATGTGGGACTCGACCTCAGCATGGCCAGAAAAGTGGCGCGTAGGTGCGCGCTGGGGATCCGAACCCGGGCCGCCAGCAGCGGAGCGCGCACACTTAACCACCAAGCCACTGGGCCGGCCCTCTCTGAGTGATGTTAATAGCTATTAATGAGGATGCCTCGATCCTTTAAATCATTAGGGCTGCCCAATGGCAACATTCTATTTCTGTCCATTCCTCCTTCCTATGTTAACTGGAATGCTTAGGTGAAGAGTAACTTTTCATTAACTGTTTGGTTGCCCCGGGTACGTTGTATAAGAAAGGCAGGATGAGACGGTTTTCAGTAAGATGATCCCTTCAGTCTTCCAGCAGTGACTGTTTTAAAAGTGTCGTTATGAATCATGGATGTAAATGTATGTGGTGTGGTTCGGTGCATCCGTGCTTGGTGGGAGTTTAGGCGGGTTGACTGCTGAGTGCTTTTCACACGACCCTAGAACTTGGAGAGCTCCCTTGCCTTCTGGTGTGACAAGGGTTCCAGGTTCGCTTTAGACGTTTCTCCAAGGACCCTGATGTTTAGAGGCCACAGTCTGGATGCTAGAGGTGCTAGCCGTCCGTTGTTTCCAGGCCTTTTCAGTAGACAGAGCTAGGAAGTAGGCATTTTTCAAAGATAAAATCCACTATGAGATCATACTGATGGAACAGGGCACTGACCCCATCCGTCTGCATACCTATCTCTTCTTTCACCCACACCGCAAATGAGTAAACCACCACCCCAACCTTTACCCCATCCTTTGACTCATTCCACAGGACACGGAACAGAATAACAATACCAGCACTACTGTTCCCACAATCTAATTACTGAAAAAAGTTGGATTGTTTATAGTTCTTTTTGTCCTTAGGGTAAGGTATGTTTAACTCATTAGGAATGTGCAGTCACAGCGCTGTGCTTTAAAGTCACTTAAAGTAGTTCCCCTCTGTGTGGTTATGTCACCAACTGGATATACAGTTAGATTAATTTGTTTCATGTTACTTTAGATTTTTAGAAATTGCCTTATTTTTTTACTATGTAAATATTTACAAGGTACTAAGTCAGCTGGATACAGCAAGGTGTATTCAAAGAGCTTATATCCTGTCTCCTTCACCTAGGCTCTCCTTCCCCCATAGGTAACCTTTATTTTTATGGCTATACTTTCATTTTTAAATAAAAAATACAAACATATGTAAATATTTGTATCTCCCTCTTTCGTGGGCTTTTTTACTTAATAGTGTATTATGGAGATCACTTCATAGTATAACGTAGAGATATTCCTCATTCATTTTTGCAGCTCATCTACTCTGTTGTGTGGAGGTACCGTAGTTTATTCAGTCAGTCCCCTGTTGGTGTTGGTGGACATTTGGCTTTTTTCCAGTCTGATGGTATTAATAGGACTTATCTTTTTGTATTTTCCAGTGTATCTGTGGGAAAACTTTTGGGAAGTGGGATTCTTTTGGGGGGGGTGGGGGGCGTGGGGGAAGATTGGTCCTGAGCTAATATCTGTTGCCAATCTTCCTCTTTTTTTCCCTTTTTCTCCCCAAAGCCCCAGTACATAGTTGTATATCCTAGTTGTAGGTCCTTCTCGTTCTTCTATGTGGAACACCACCCCAGCATGGCTTGATGAGCAGTGCGTAGGTCCACGCCCAGGATCCGAAGTGGTGAACCCTGGGCTGCCGAAGTGAAACACTCGAACTTAACAGCTATGCTGCCGCGCCAGCCCCTGGAGGTGGGATTCTGAGTCAGAGTGTAGATGCATGTGAAAATTTGCTAGGTGTTGTCATATTCCCCTTGATGAAGGTCATCCCCAGCAATGTATGACAGTGCCTGCTCCCCCTCAGCTTTGCCAACAGAGTAGAGTACGTTGACCAACTTCTGTGTTTTTACCAGTCTGGTACATGAGAAATGGTGTCTCAGTGTAGTTAATTGCATTTCTCCTATTATGAGCAAGAACAAGACTGAACATTTTTCATATATTTAAGAGCCATTTGCATTTCTTTTGATGGGAATTATCTGTTCTCTCTAGCCGTTTATTTTAGTGTTCTTTATATATTTGAGATAACTTGTCTGTTATATGTTTCAAATATTTGTTTCCAGTTTTTACCATGCAAAAGCTTTTTCTAAACATTTCTAAATAATCCAATGTATTAACCTTTTTACTTCATTGCTTCTTGATTTTGAGTCATAGTTAGGGATGGGTTTTCCCCTCTTCCAGGTTATACACAAATTCAGCCTGTGTTCTGCCAGTGCTGGTATGGTTTCATTTCTTAGGTTGAAGAGTGTAAGGAATGGATTCAATGTTATCTTATTCTATGTGGCTGCCCGTTATCCCAACAAACTGATTAAAGCTTCCATCTTTTCCTCACTCATTTAGGTGGCTGCCTTTAATGTACACTCAATTTCCTTATGCCCTTGGGTCTGTCTCTGGATTTCCTGTTTTGTTCCATCTGTCTGTAGGCCTGTTCATGCACCAATATCTAACTGTTTTAGTTTTAAAGACTTAAGTGAAAACATTTGACTCCAATATCCCTTTGTTGGCTTTAGTGTTAGGATTGAAGGGAAATAATAGTCATACTTAGGACTCATTTTCCCCCAGGCTTACACTGTAACTATGTGGACATCAGGCTAAATGAACCAACCCTCTTAATTATTGTTCTGCTTGTAATTGATACGATTATAAGCAAAGTGGAAGATCTCCTGTAAGCTCTCTTATACGTTACCTATATGCAGATTCTGTATGTAACATAGTAATCACTACCATCATTATATGGCTTCAGAAATTAAGTTGAAACAAATTACTATAATGGATGCATCTCCACCTTTAAATATATGAAAGCTACATATTTTCATTTTGCCAGCACTTTCTCCCTGAGGATCACACATGCCCATTCCCATGGGGTGAGAAATTGCTCTTAACTTTTTGCCTTAGTTTAAATTTTACTCTTTTAAGCAATACTTTGTTGAAAATTCCATAATTATAATTGATTATTGTGACTTTAAACTCTATCCTTTGATAATGCTTCATGAAAAGTGAAGGCCCCCATCCTCCTCCCAGCTCAGATAAGGGGGTCCACTGATATTCAGAGGGGACACAATTGAAAATAATGGTTTTTAAAGGTGTACCATTTACAACTTTGTTATATTTGCATGTTGACAGTACTTGCACTGCTTTAATAAGATAGAAACAATAATTTATCACCTACTTAGCAAGAACATGATTAGCTGGTGGGTGTTCATAACAGTAGCCTCTGTTCCTAAGTGGGTCTGTGGCCCCTTATAACTGTGTGGCCTGGACCCCCAGTTGCCAGTTATTGCTCTGCTCTCTTATTCTGGTGAAATACTCTGGTTTTCTTTCTGTGTGGAAGCCTTTCTTCTTGACCTCTGGCTCTGCCCTTTTCATTTCAAGAGCGCTCATGTCAGGGCCTCTGCACTGCACAGTTCCTGGGGCGCCGATGCCCAGCCTTAAGCAGGTAGAAGCAGTGACCCTGATTTAATTCCAGGACAAGACTGCACAGCGTCTTGGTGTCCTGTTCGCGTGAGAGTTGTGCTATACAGAACACGGTTATTTGACCCGAAATTCAGCAGAATCCTCAGGGTTGCTGTATGCTTGCCCTTCACTAGTTTACGTTTTGCCAATCACCCGGGCGAAGGGGGTGTGCACCTCTGTGCCTTTAGGCTCTCTTTAGCTAGCTGGTTCTAAACGCGTGGAAAATTCAGGCTAGTGCAAACCTAATGTCTCCCTCCAGAGCTGAGGCTCAGTGGCTTTGCACCTCGTGTTCCTCTCCTTCAGCATTTTTTAATGCTGTTTGAGGACCTGGGCGTGAGAATTGCTGGGTTAATTCACGCTTTAATTACGTCTTCTCTGTTACTGCAAAACGTTGTAAATGCCGGGCCCCATGCCTTCAGTTTTGTGCATTGTGCCAGCTCTGCAACACGACCAGACTGCCCTTATTATCCGCTCTCACCTTTTAGCTCTGAGTCATCTCGGTGTAGTTTTCCGCGTCTCCTCTGCTCTGGAACGAAATGAGAACAGGAGGCCTCACCAGCCTGGGGAGCTTGGTGGTGCTCTGCAGAAACGTGTTCTCTCCATCCTCTTACATTCTGCTCTGGGGTCTCGTGTGCTCCGCGGATCAATTCCTCCCCTTCAGGAAGGGTGCTGTTACCCCTGAGAAAGCGCTTGAACTCCAGGCCCCCCTCTCCCAGAAGTCTGACCTCCAGTTCCATGAAGGGCAGACATTGCCTCGTCACCAGCCCTGCGTCCTGACCCCTGTTTTGTTTTAGGCTCAGTCCTGTCCTGCTGACCCTGAGGCGAACAGTGCATGGTGGCCTTTGACTTCCCTCTCTCTTGCTCCCAGAGTCAGGTGCCAGGTTCCCTCATTCGCCTCTGGAATTAGCCCCCCTTCCTCTGTTGTACCCCTGGCCCTGGCCCCACCGAGGCCTCCTTCCTGGTGGCAGGCACCTACCTGGCCTCCCCTGTGTCTGGGTCTCTCCTTCCTTCTATGCAGCCTTCACCCTCCCGCCAGGGGCCTTTCTAAAGCACCTGGGAGCCTGTAGCATTCAGCTGGCACTCCTCAGCCTGCCTTTCCTGGGCAGCGCTTCCTGCTCTGACCCTGACTTGACTTTCTACCCTCCCCGCCCCACGCAGGGTTTGCCCTATTCTGGGGACACATCCCCTCTTCCCTGCCTTCCCGGAGCCTCACCCGGCCTCGGGTGACGTTTTCCCCATGCGTGCCATGTCTCTGAGCACTCAGCTCCCTCTGGACTTTTCCTCCCATCGGTGCCAGGAAAGCTTTTTACACCGTTCCTATGCCCTGGTTTTTCTCCCGTGTGGTAATTACTTGTGTGTTTTCTGTAACCCCTTCACCGCTGTGAGTTCCTAGAATGTGCCTCAGTTTGTCTCTTGATACCTAACTCGGTGCTCGATATGTAGTAAGCACTTAGCAAATGTTTATTGAATTTAAGTTGATGCTCAACATGCTAACTTATCATTTTTCTTTTTGTATGTACTCATTTAATAAATGAGCTTTTTTTCTGTTCATGATGAGTTCACCCAGAGTCCTATACTCTTTTGGAGTATTATACTCAATTTTATGTTATTATTAAAAGTACCATGGTGACCATCCTTGTACTTATCAATTGGTGATAGATTTAAGAGTAGAATCACTGAATTAAAATGTAAGTATATATTCAGTTTTGTTAGATAATACCAAAACTGTTTCCTCACTCTGTACCAATGCTCAGTACTATCAGTCTATAACCTTGGCCGATCTGATGAGTAGAAGTTGGTTTTTTACTTTTTTCCTTTAAATTTGTGTTCCCCTGGTTACTAATGAGTGTGGAAATCTCTTCATGAATTTATTATCCATTTGCATTTGTCTTCTGTGAATTACTGATTCATACTCTATTTTTCTGTTGAGTTGTTGGTCTTTTTCATAATGATTTTTAGAGACTTTAAAGGGTCAAAGGGCAATACTTACGGGGAAAGAATGGTTCGTGTTAGGCAGTTGTGACTCCTTCGTGGGAAACGTGCACACACATACACTTTCTCTCACTCACACACGCTCATGAGGCTTATTGTCCTTTCATCTTGACAGAGTTTCAGCTGGTGCTGCTTCACGTGCCAGGAGCCAATATTTAAAGTGTTAATCAGGCCAAACAGGTGTTCCAAGCCCAGTGCCTTGCTGCAGGGAGGGCTCGGAGTGTGGTAGGTGAGAGCAAGCCGTGTGCACATGTGTGGGATCCCCAGGGAACAGCCTAACTTAGAGGAGAAGAGCTCTGTTTGTACCTGATTGAGTTCAATACACATCAGTCTTTGTAACCACAGAGTATGTAGGAGGGTCAGTGATTTCATGGGTTTAGGAATTTTGCTCATATAATGTATTTGAGATACTTTCCATTCTTTTCATCTTAAAGTATCCTGCATCTCTCTCTCTCCCCCCCTTCTCGGTTGTGTGTAGTGAAAACTGTCTCCTGCAGCAGCATGTAATCGTTTGCAGGCAAGAGCATGCTGTTTTTAAAGGTGTTTTATGTCAACTACTTTAAGTTAAAATGGATTGACTTTACTTGGTGAATGTATTAATTTTCGGAAACTCCAATATCTGTGGACTGTATACAGCTCGTTTGGAAATGGCTAGTTTAGTGCTTTATGTACAAGATAGATAAACTGTCATTTAATGTGGACGTTATTATTGACAAAGACTTAACAGCAGTCTGTCTTGAATTGCAAAATTGGTTTTACCCCTGTCTTATGGAGTACGTGCATCCACAGTGAGAGTTCAGGTCTGAGCAGGACGGTTCCTGGTAGGACGCCGTGGAGCGTGCCTGGCACATAGGAGATACTCAGGAAATATTCGCATGAACGTATTCACTATTATTGAATGGATGTATAAGGAAGGAAGAGCTGTGTCTTAGAGATGCAGACTGGTTGGAGGACTGGATATGAAAGAAAGCTTGCAAAGCTGAAATTGTTTGAAAGTAACTTTTTCCCCACATGTGGGGACATGTGCTTTATAAACCTTCATGTGAGTGTATGTAAACATTTTTTTAACCTCATTTTTAATTGGAAGTAAATATAACATATTCGTTCTGAGAAAGGTAGTTCTCTTCACAAAAATAAAGTCCTGTAGGGTTCTCCTATTCCATTATCTTTCCTATCTTGACATGTAATGATGCAAGGGGTATTCTACCTCCAGACACATCTACAGAAAAAGACACGCCAGCGTGACCTGCAAGCCCCCCTGAGTCTTCCTCTTTTTCTAGGCATGTTCGCCACCGTCGCTGGGATATCGCAGCGGGCCCCTGTGCACTGGTCGGAGAACGTGGTCGGGGCGGCCGTCTGCTTCCCCTACGTCATTGCGCTCGATGAGGAGTTCATCACGGTGCACAGCATGTTGGATCAGCAGCAAAAGCAGACCCTGCCCTTTAAGGAAGGCCACATTCTACAGGATTTTGAAGGTACTGGTTTACACAGAAGTCTTCACGAGGTTTGGTTATCGACCCTTTCATGATGATATTTCTTCAGTAAATGTTCGTAAGGGCCCGTTAGGAACTGGGCCTTTTGCTAAGCGTAGAAGATACACAGGTGATGGTAATACAGTCTGTGCTTCAGGAGCTCCAGGGTTAATGGGGAGACAGACATTTAAACAGATAGCTCCAGCAGTTTAGATAGAAACAAAATAAGGCCAATTGGGAGAGCAAAGGAGGAAGTATTTCCTAGAAATATGAGGGAGGGCTTCCTGAAGGAAGTGATATCTGAGCCAAACCTTTAAGGATGAGTAGGAGTCAGCCAAGCAGATGTGGGAGATAACCTTCAGGTAGAGAGAAAGGTGTGGCAGATCTGCACAAGAGGGACCCCTGGGCTTCAGGCCACGCGGGCAGTTCAGTGTGACTGTCGTGCATGGTGTGTGAGGAGGGAGGGAGTGAGATGAGGCTGCAGCAGACCAGGGCAGTCAGGGAGGGACTTCCTCTTGTGTGCATCGGTGAGCCAGGAGAGGGATTTATTCTGCTTTTCCTAAAATTATGAATGTATTCAAATGTACTGAAAAGTTGAAAGAAAAAGTGAACCCCCATACACCAGTCACCTAGATTCAACACATGTTAATGTTTTGCTGAGCCATTGTAAGGTAAGTTGAAGATGTTATGCTTAATCCAAAATACTTCAGCCAGCATCTCCTAAGAATAAGGGCATTTTGCTACATAACCACAAAGCTATTTTCACACCTTAGAAAATGAACTCTAATGTCCTACCCATGTTCAAGTTTCCCAAGTTGTCCTAAGGATGCCTTTTATGATATTTTCTTCAAATTAGGAACTAATCTAGATTTATACATTGGATTTGCCATTTAAGGATTTTAGCTCACCAACCATCGCCCTTCCTGTTTGAGATGCTGGGGATAGAAACTCACTAAGACTCACAGCGCCCACATTAAGCACATCAGATTCCAGTTGGGGGCCCTGACACACGCACTGGGGGAGCATATTTCATAACAGTGTTACAGTGAGTGCTGGCGGGGGCACAGCAGTCATGGGCATATGGAGGCTGATGACATGACCCACCCTCCGTGAAACAAGGGAAGGCTTCCTGGAGAAAGGGACACCAGCACAGAGGAGGGACAGAATCTCATCTGAGATGAGAAACATTACTTTGGTTGTGATTTAGAAGACAGGTAATTTAGACCAGGGAGCAGATTAGGAAGACCAGGATGGAAGATGGGTCAAGGGTACAGGCAAGAAAGCATGAGGGCTCCTGTTAAACCAGTCACTGGGACTGGAGGGGACATGAAGGATGCCAGGAGAGAAGAGCAGAGGGAGCAGGAAAGGCTTGGCTGACACTAATAATCCTTCAGATGGAACGAGAAGAACGTTGCACTGCTTCCTGTGAACAGGTCCTAGTGAGTTTAAAAGGTGTCTCCAGAAGGGAGCAGAACTCACTTTAAGAGCTGCGTAGGAGGAGCTCGTCTTGGATTGCGGTTCTGTCTCTTGAGTGGCCTGCCTGTGCCAGGTCTCACAGGTGGAGTGAGGATGGCCGTGTTGGCCACGGGTCAGTTAACTCAGGACTGTGGGGAAATGAACAAGGTAACGCCAAGACTTGGGTGTATTTGGATGAGTATGAGGTGTTATCTCATGGTTCAGAATGCTGCATTGTAATCTTAGTTTCCTGTGAACTAACATGGAGAGAAAAGAATTTTTAAAAATTTTATATGAGGTATATCATAATTCTTATAGATAATGTTCCATAATTGATCTCTACAACCTCATTGGAACTATACATTATGTATCTACCCAACTGATTTGGAATTTATCAGCACTTTCGAAGAAAAAAAGGCAAAAAAGCATATTTTATACTTTGGAAATGTAGTACTAAGTGTTCCCCCTTTTCTGACAGTTGACACTATGGGAAGAAGAAAAGAGAAGCATTGTAATTTATAATTTCTATAGGAATTCTGTGTTGGGAAAACTATGATGAAATTAATCAGCAAATCAGATAACAATCCTGTTTTGGGGCAGCAGTATGCTTTCTTGCAGGCAATATGTTCTCTCCTTTTCCAACGGTGTTGAATTTCTTCCCAGGAAGAGTGATTGTCGCCACAAGTAAAGGAGTTTACATCTTGGTTCCATTACCTCTGGAAAAACAAATACAGGATCTTCTAGCAAGCCGGAGAGTGGAAGAGGCTTTGATTTTAGCGAAAGGAGCCCGGAGGAACATTCCAAAAGAAAAATTTCAGGTTTGTAATTAGCTGATCACAAGAAAGCATGCCTCCAGGCCACCAGTTAGCAAACATTCGGATCTAACTAAGCTACTTCGGCCCTCCCTGTGTGGCAGACCTTGCAGATTGCTGTGGTATCTGTTATTTAATTTTCTCAGCACATCCACATGTGCAGATAAGGAAACAGGTTGCAGAGCAGTTGAACAGCTGAACTGAGATTGCCCTGCTAGCAGAGGCGAAGTCAGATTTTGAACCTCTGATTAATTGCCATGCTTAATATCCCAAGTTGTACTTCTTATCAATTTTCTTCTTCATTGCACCTTCAGAGAAGAACCAGGGGCATAGTCAGAGAAGAACCAGGGGCATAGTTCTAATAAACCAAAAGAATAATGTCAGGTTAATCTCTCTCCTAATTTAGAATTTGTATTTATTGGGATGGGGTTGAATTTTAAAAGTTTAGATTTATATTATCTACAGGAAAAGCTTTGTTACCCATACTGATAAACTCTCTAACGTTGCAGGAATCCTTCTAATTAATTTCCTTAGGAGAAAACCTTTAATGCACGTAAGAAACACTAACTTTAATATAGTTGGTATGATAAATATGATTGATATAATAATCACAAATTATTCTTATGCCCGATGAAATCAGGTTCCCTAAAAATTGCTTTGATCAGTTATTAGGTTAGTTCAGGTTACTCTATGTATTTGAGAGTAATAAAACATAATATCGGTGTGTGTACACTTCATATGAATATCTAAATCGGTCATTAAATGTTCTCATGAGTTAATAAGGATCCCCCTGATTGTTACCCATCAGGCAGATTTTCCCATGACTTTGTGATTGTTGTGGGGTGAAGTGATGCTTTTTTGGCCTCAGTTGCTTTATGCTGCAAAGGGTAGGCTCTGAAAGTGAGAGAAGACAGGCTGTGTAATTTATGGTTATGGGATACGAAAGAGGGCATCTTTTCTGTATTTAAATATTGATGAACTTTTCATCTTTGTTTCTCATTTTTTAAAGTAAGACTGATCTGTTAGCGTTCAGCAGGGGGCAGCAAAAGCAAAAAGAAGAAAGCGCCTGTTTGTCCAGGGCCGGGCGCTGGGCTGAGAGCACCGCTTCTGCAGGGTTTACTCACCCCTCCCCGGGTGCGGCCGTGCCAAGAAGGGTGCGGGATCGACCACCTCTGCCACACAGGCTCCCGGCTCCTTCTCTCTCCTATGGAGTGTGGCCCGCGAGCTGCCGTCTGTGGATATCTTGGATGTCTGGACGAGCCACGTGTTGGCGTGCCCCCTCCTTGCACACACATGTGCACACTTTTAAGTGTGTAACATTTTCTTAAAGAGGCTTTCACATTCTTTGTGTGAGTTTTGCTTTTTCTCCCCTTTTTGCCAAGAGTAGAGAAATGCAGTCAATATTAGACAATATCAATAGTCATCTTGTTCTCTAATCTGCTGTCTCAGTTGGAGATTTTTCCTTTCTAACATGCTTCCTGCCTTCTCCCTGTTGCTCCAAATTCATACATCCATCCCTGAAAATACACCCTCAGAATGATCTTGAGTTCAGCCCTTTCTTAGAGCCCGTTGTTACTGCTGATGTGCAGACCTTTCTCCTATTTTGCCTGAATTATTTTAACAGCCTCATTCCTGTGTGTCTGTAGTCCATCCTCCTTGCCACTACAGGCATGGAGGGTGCAGATTAGAGAACAAGAATGATCTTTCTAAATATAGACCAAATCCTGTGCTTTAAATACTTCAGTGGGTGCCTCGTTGCCCGAGGTAAAGTGCAGACCCTCAAGCACTGCGTGTTCTGGCCCAGCCCACCTCTGTGGCCTCGTCTTCTGCTGCCCTCTGCCACTCCTATGGAACATGCCTGAACCCTACATTCCCGCCTCAAAGGATGGAGGACAAAGGGAACTAACTGTGATCGAGCCCTACAATATGCAAGCCCTCTGCAAGGCATTTTAAAACATCTTTGATCCTAAAAACAATTCTGAAATAAGCGGTACCACTATCTGAACACACTGAAGACATGGCAGCTTAGCTCGTTTTGCCTCTGGACACATGGCTGGTACAGGAGGGCCAGCCATCTAGGATGGTGCCCTTTGCCCCGCGTGCCTTGCCCCTGCCCCCCCCCCCCCCATTTAGCAGAACATGCTGTGCGTTTCACACGCCTCTGCCCTCTCCCTTTTCTTTACTTGTTACTTATGTTAGTTCTGGTACTGGACTGTGCTTCCCTACTTGATAAAATACTATTTCAGTACCTTGCTTAAATGTGTCCTCTTTCTGAATCATTTGCCTTCCTCCAGGCAGGGCTAATAACTCCTCTGTGCTTCTGCGTTATATATGTTACATTTAACACACATCCGTTTACTCCTCGGCTCCCAGCATTCCCTCCCTGAGTTCCTAGGTAGACTCCTCCCTCCTTCTATTGTTCACACCCAGCTCATCCCTGGGCTGAAATACAAAGGAATGGATGAATGGGTAACTCAGAGCTTTGAACTGCTCTTCAAACAGAGCTGCGATGTAATGAATTGTGAAGCAGAAGGTTTTTGTTTAAAATAGAACCATAAGAGAAAAATAAGGCAATATTGAAAAAAAAGGCTTGAAGATGACTTTTCCTGAATGTGTATGTGTTTTTAAGGATTAGATGTGACTCTTACAATAATTAAGTACATTACTTATTTTAATTTTAGAATGCTTGCAACCAAATGCTAGACTCTAGGCCTAGAGAAACCAGAAAGGGAGAGGAAAAGAGACCAGAAGTTCAGAAGCCTGGGTCTTTACCATTTCACTCCTTTCTCTTCATTTAAAAATAGGTATTGGTTTTGCTTCACTGAGTTCTGAACTTGGTTGTTATTGTGGTTGAGCCGATTCTGACTCTTAGCAACCCTGTGTCCAGCAGAGCGGAACCCTGCCATGTCTTTTTGCACCATCCTCTCACCTTCTGGTGCTACATCAGACAGTGCTCTGCTGCTATTCATGGGGTTTTCTTGGCCAATTTTTTCGGAGGTGGCTGGCCAGGTCCTTCTTCCTAGTCTGTCTAGTCTGGAAGCTCCACTGAAACCCATCCATCATGGGTGACCCTGCTGGTATTTGAAATACTAGTGGCATAGCTTGCAGCATCACAGCCACACGCAGCCGCCACAGTATGACAACCCACAGATGGTGATGTGGTTCCCTGACCAGGAAATGAACCCAGGTCATGGTGGTGAGAGCACCGAATCTTAACCACTAGATCATCAAGGCTGGCTGGTTCTGAACTAGTGAGGGATTTATCAAAAAGTTTAACTGTGGGACTAGGATTAAAGGAATATTTCTTCTAGAGATCCAAAAGGGTCAGAGAGCTGTTTAGAACTTGAGGAAAGCAGGCTTAAATTATATTAAGGTTTAGGATGCTATAAAAAAAGAGGCAGCAAGGAGACAGCTTGCTTTACAGACAAAGGTTTGTGTTAAGAAAAATTTTCTTGATTTGTATCAGGTATTGTGGATGATATTCATATTTAAGCTTGAACTCTGATAATTTTTTTTCTATTTCATCTGAAAATATTTCAGTATTTATCTTTAAAAGACAAAGATGCCCCCTTTTAAATGTAACCACAGTACCATCAACATCACTCCCCCAAATCAACACCAATTCTTTCATATCCCGGAGCATCCCATAGTGTTCCCATTTCCCCAGTTGTCCAATAAATGTGTGTGTCTTGGCGTTCTTCTTATCCTTAGGGAAAATCCTGCCAGGATTGGAGAGTCCAGTTACTCTGTTTTTAGAGTCACTTGGGATAGTTCTCTGTGTAGTTCTGCCACCAATGCTTCTATATAAATTATTAGGTTCATTTGTTTCATTTGACTTTTGTTTTATAGGGATTGCTTTTTAAAATTTAATTCTTTTGTAATTACATAAAATATTAGCATAGTTCAAAAGTCAAATCAACACAACGAAGTGTCTTCACGGAAGTCCACCTTCTTTCTCTCCCTTCACCGCATGTTTTCGCCCCCCTCCTTCCTTCCTCTCTGTCTGTCTTTTGATGTGAGGGTTGGTATGTTTGTTTTAATGATAACCTTAATAGTATTAACTTTACAAAAGTCCTTTGGTTTTCTCTTTTTGCTGGGGGGGAGGGTCTTATTGTCTGGTGGGTCCCCACTTTGAGCAATATTTGAAATTAGCAAATGACCTCTTCGTCACCTTTCCCAGCATCTGTGTTAACGTGATATCCCTTTATTCCGGGTTAATTCCTGTAGGCAGTCTGCACACATGCTGTACTTTTTGTGGCATCTCCCCATTCTCCCCTGTCTTTTTTTTTGTGAGGAAGATCAGCCCTGAGCTAACATCCATGCCAATCCTCCTCTTTTTGCTGAGGAAGACTGGCCCTGGGCTAACATCTATTGCCAGTCCTCCTTTTTTTCCCTTTTTCTCCCCAAAGCCCCAGTAAATAGTTGTATGTCATAGTTGTACATCCTTCTTAGTTGCTGTATGTGGGACGCGGCCTCAGCATGGCCAGAGAAGCGGTGTGTCGGTGCGCGCCCGGGATCCGAACCCGGGCCACCACTAGCGGAGCACGCGCACTTAACCGCCAAGCCATGGGGCCGGTCCCATCTCCCCTGTTTTTTGATGGTTATATTGTCTCTACTTTTTCAGAGCATATAGCCATCACATACTACACTTCCTCCTTTTGTCTATTCGTCTCAGTTCTGTGTTGAATTTGGATGGATTACTCTCCAGTCATGTGGTTTTCTGAAGCCATCCTCTGGCAGATATTTCAGGAGGGGCGTATGGGAACACTATCCTGAGTTTCTGCATGTTGGTAACAGTTCACCTGCAGCCTTTATACTGGAAGGCCAGTTGGGCTGGATCTAAAATCTTTGACTCACATTTTCTTTCATTGAGAAACTTAAGTAACTTCCACCGTTATCTTTTGGCATAAAGCATCGACAGTCAAAAATCTGATGACAATGTGAATTTCTTTCCCTTATAGTGAATTGGTGTTTTTGCTTAAATACCCAAAGGATTTTTTCTTTTTCTTTAGAGTCCAGTATCTTAGGGTTAGTACTTACTGGAAAACTGGAGCCTGTGAAGTCCCCCCAACTTTCCTCTGCTGTTCTCAATGGCCTGCCATGTTTCCTGGTGGTTCCTGATGGCAGTTTAGGGACTCTGGCTTTCGTGGCCTCAATGCCACTTTTCCCTTCTCCACTTCTTCCCGTAGTCTCTGATACCACCCATGTCCTGGAGTTGGGGATTTTTTCCAGGGGCTCATACTTTCCTGTTTGTGGGCATGCCTTGTCACCAGTATCGTAATAAATGTGGTCAGTGAGTTTTTGGTTTTGCTATCCCAGTTGTTCTGTTTGGTTTTTTTACTTATGGTAAAATACACATAACATAAAATTTACTATTTTAACTGTTTTTAAGTGTACAGTTGAGCAGCGTTAAGTACATTTGCAATGTTGTGCAACCGTCACCACTATCCATTTCCAGAATGTTTTTTATCACCCCAAATATAAACTGTGTACCGATCGGACAACTCCCGTACCCCCTCTCCCCAACCCGTGCTAACCGCCATTCTACTTTCTGTCTCTATGAATTTGGCGTCTTTAGGTCCCTCGTGTAAGTGCAATCATACAGTGTCTTTTTGTGATTGGTTTATTTCACTTTGCATAATGTCTGCAAGGTTCTTCCATGTTGTAGTGTGTGTCGGAATTTCCTTCCTTTTTAAGGCTGAATAATATCCCATTTGTTGGAGAAGGTTGTATTTCATTTAGGCAGTGCATGTTATGGAGGAGCTGTAAAACAAGGTACATTTGAATTTAGTGCTAGGAAGAACTGTTCTCTTCAGAAGCTCTTGTGTGATATTTAATACAGCCTTGAAAGCAGATTTAGAAATCTCTAGAATAGAATCTTCTGTTTCACAAAATTTTTAGTGCCCCAAATCATAGAAGTTAGAAATCTCAATTCAGAAGTATTTAACTATTATAGTATTATAACTAATAACATGGGTTTTGACTTCAGTTTCATCTTGCTCCCAGAATACATGCGACCTCGTAAGCCTGGCTTGTGTTGGGCCCTCAACCTTCGTACAGAGTAGACATTGAGTGGCACTGCTTACAGATGTGTTTTGCTAATTCACTCTCTTCACCTGCTGTTCTGATAGCTGCCTTGTTCTGAAGGACAAGCTAGTAATGTAGAAAGAAAGCTGAAGACTCCATTGTGGAGTTAGCTCCAGTGTTGGGGAGATAAACAGACGCCCTTGTTCTCTGTCCTCCCCTTGTAGTCATCCTTCTAGTCCTTTTCCTGCCAGCCTACCTGGCTCCAGGTTTTATAAAAGTTCAGCATCACCTGAGCAGAGAGCAGGAGCTGTCAGTCATGGTGGACAATCTCGAAAGGAGGCAGTCATTTTCAGAGAACCAAGAATTGGCTGAGCTTGGTAAAGTTTCAGATCCGTGTTTCAGGTCAGGTTACGTGGCGTTCTCTGTATCATCCACGGTTTCAGCATCCAGTGCTTATATCCAGGACGAAGGAATCTCTCTGCATGCCTCTTCCAAATCTACATATAGCATTCCCAGACTAGAATACAGAAAATAACCCACCTGTGCTTAGAGATTGAGAGTGTTAGCAAAAGTAGTTTTCATTTCTCTTTAGGAAGAGGAAGAATAGATGACATTTGAATCCTGCAGCCATGAGGAATAAATTGTCGTTTAGCTGATCTCTCATCCAGCATGCTGGGTGTGATTGAGAATTCTTCTACCACAGCTGATGGCCCTTTTTTCCTTTTTGCTAAGTGGATGGCCTCTCTTATTTCTGCTTTCAGAAATGAACTGGCATTCCCATGCAACAGAACCGTGACCTGCTCCTGTCTGCTTCTTGTTGGGTGGTGTAAATAGGCCGGTTTTTAGGTCAGAAATGGCTGGTGTCAGGGAAGAAAGATGAAGGCAGGTGATGAGAAGAGGCATGAAAAGGCAGCCTGCCTTTTCTGACATCTCTAAAGGAATTTCCATGGGGACGGGGAGTAACTGTTGTGTGCTTTTGAGAACTCTCTAATACTAGAGCAAAAGCACATTTTAAAGCTGATTTGAGGGAGCAGGAGTGATAGCCTGTAGATCCCGACCGTCTCCACCCACCTTCTTTCTTCAGCAGGTGCCAGCAATAACTGCCTGCTGTGTACCTGGAGGAATCAGTGGGTGGAAGGAATTGGGCTCTAGAATCAGAAAGATCTAGTTTTAAATCCTGGCTCAGCCACTTATTACTTTAGTAACTTTGGGCTAAAAACTTAATATCTCTGAGCAGAATGTTCCTATCTGTAAAATGGGGATAGTGAGTGACAATGAAAGTAGACATTCATAAAAATTGATCAGCTAGTTCTTCAGGTCAATAAGCGCTTACTAAATAGCAGATACTATGCTAAGGGTGTGGGGATACTAAGATGAATAATGTGTGTACCTTGCCTTCAAGGAATTTATGGCTTATAAAACAGCATGTTGGGGGCTGGCCTGGTGGCGTAGTGGTTAAGTTTGTGTACTCCGCTTTGGCAGCCCGGAATTCAGGGGTTCAGATCCTAGGCACAGACCTGCGTACAGCTCATCAAGCCATGCTGTGGCAGCGTCCCACATACAAAATAAAGGAAGATAGGCACAGATGCTAGCTCAGGGCCGATCTTCCTCAAGCAAAAAGAGGAAGTTTGGTGACAGTTGTTAGCTCAGGGCCATTCTTCACCAGAAAAAAAATAAATAAACCTAGCATGATGGATTGGAAGGAGGAGGAATTAAGAAGTCACAGAGTCTTAAACACAATTAGAGTCTTTAATTGTGAGGTGATGAGGGCCTGGGCACTGATGATGGAACCAGTAAGAACAGAGTGAAGAGACGTGTCCAATAGCTATTTCAAACAAAGGATGGACAAAACTTGAAAACTGACCAGATTGGGCAGTGACAGGGAGGCGGTGAAAGTAAAGACACCACAAGACAACTTCCTAAAGTGTTTGGGGAGTACTGTATTAAACAAAGATAAACCGGCACCTTTTTGGAGGAACTCCCAGACTGTAATGTTAGTGTGGGCTGTGCATCACCAGGAGGAGACAGAATACACAGCGTTTCCCGTGTTGGCTAGGAAAGCCTATTGATTTATTAAATGGGATTGGCCTGGTGCTCTGAGGGGTGCTCAGAAGTGCTGCTGTGAGATGTCAATTCCAGAAGAGTGGAAGAAGGATGAGCTGCTGCTAGACTGCCAGAAACACCAGAGGTGTTACTATCCATCTGAGCAACCGGAAGTTAAAATAGGAGCAGTCATTGAAGCCCTGCGAATTAATGAGGAGAGAATAGAAGATAAGGAATGTATTTGGGAAGGATTGGGATTTATGAAAAAAATCCATGAAGGAGAAGGAAGAATAGTTAAATAGAGAACAACTTTATTTCAAGAATGAGGGGTTGATCGACATATGTATATATGTATATGTTGAAAATAATTTTGTGTATGCCTTGCTTTTTCCTTACCTTGTAATTTCAAATTTCTATGTAATAATTAACATTTAGCTTGGTTTATGATTAGAAATTTAGTTTCTCCCTACAGTAATGATTTTAAGGTATCTCTAAGAGTCTAAACCTGTCTTTCGTTGCAGGTAATGTACAGAAGGATTCTGCAGCAGGCGGGGTTCATACAGTTTGCACAACTCCAGTTCCTGGAGGCGAAAGAGCTCTTCAGGTAATTTGAGGTGTTGGTAGCAAGACTTCAAGTGTCCCTCTGTGGTCAGAGTCCTCTTCAGCTGTGACGCTGTGGTGGGAAGTGCAGCCGCCATTAGACTGGGCTTCAGGTAGAAACGACAAGGCCCGTGTCTACTATCAGACATCACCCATGCTCATTCCCGGACTCCCCCACCCTCAGCCGGAGTTCAGCTGTCCTGTATCTTGAAAAGAGTGGGGCTGCTGAGGGGCGTGCATTGTAGTCCTGTGAGGAGAGGAGGAGGGAATTCTGAAGAGTGAACTTGGTAACATGTGAAGGATTCCTAGGGAAATACTATTGCTCACTTTTTCTTTTCTCCAGAGATTTTATAAGAAGCTATGAGTTTAGGAAAGCAGCAGGTGCTTCTGGGATGACTCATGAAAACTATTCTTCTGAAAACTT
This sequence comes from Diceros bicornis minor, assembly GCF_020826845.1. Taxonomy (NCBI): domain Eukaryota; kingdom Metazoa; phylum Chordata; class Mammalia; order Perissodactyla; family Rhinocerotidae; genus Diceros; species Diceros bicornis. The sequence goes on from NC_080779.1 coordinate 8,431,415, forward strand.
TTTAAATGGCATGTTCCTGGTTAGCTCTCTCAGAAAGTTGAGTTTCTGTTATGAGGGTCCCTTCTGGCATTGTGATTCATCCTGTACCCCGTGGGCCAGCTCCCACCACCCCCCACGCCTGTCCCACCTGCACACCTTCACTGTCACATCCACATTCCTCTCAGGCTGGTGGGCTCAGTGAGACAGTGGTTGTTGACGTGCTCACTCAGCACTCCTTACAGAAGATTAGCTTAAACCTGCAATGATGGTCTTTAAATATCCTACTAAAGTATTGCCTATAGATTAAGTTTTCAGAATGTCTAACTAGATTCTGCACAGTTCAGAGCCACCTAAGAGATAAGATACATACGAAGCCTCCAAGTAGATCCTTTCATCTAGGTAACGACAAGCAGGAAGACTCGCTGAAGCACGCTGTCTACCACCTGTTCTGTGGGATGTTTGCAGTACAACCCAGGCCGCATTTACAGCCAAAGTGGCTCTGGTCTCCTGTCCTGTCACAAAATCGGTTGTAGAGAAGAGATTTCTGAGTAAAGAAGGAATCACCTATTGAATAGTGATGTTCTCTGTAACTTTCACTTATGTAAATTCTGTGTGCTGTTCTCATCTGTTCCTGGGAAGATCAGTAGCTTTGGGGTTTAAATATATTCTTTGCCCCTTTGGACCTAGACTCTTCTCTGTCCTATCTTGTTTTATCCGTCCAATGTGGAAGACCTCTTCAACTGGCTCATGGGTGCCTCCCATTACATCCTTTTCTGATGGATTAATTCGAAACACTAGGTAAACGGCCACAGCTGCATTCCTAGGAAAGTTCACTGATTTTGTAGGAAAATAAGTGTAGAGCCTGTCAGTCATGAGTTCAAGGTTCCTGCGCTTCATACTTCAGCCTCTCAATAGCTCAACTTGAAATTGCCTGCTGCTCAGCTCGTCTCAAAAGTGTGACTGAGCAAGTTGATACTTGAAGAAGACACTCCTAGACAAGGACGATTCCGCTTCCCCTTCCTGTGCCCACAGCAAACGTTGCTAATAACTCAGCATTGTTTTTTCTCATTGATCTGAGACTTGTCCTCAGATTCCTCCTCAGTTCAGTGCTAATCATGGTTGGTGCCTAAGATAGAAACTGTTTATCGTTCATGTCGTGGGGACCTACGCTCTGTGTCTGTTCCTCTAGATGTTGTGCAGCCTGTCCTTGTACCCGGTCACCGTCAGCACTTCTTGCGTTTAGCGAACTTGGCCTAAGCGTCGGAGCTAGGATGAAAGGGTGAGAGAGCGCCCTGCTCTCGTGGCGTGCCCACACTAGTTCGGAAGATGGATGTGTCCCTGTCGTACGGCGTGGGTGCCGCTCTGCAGTGTGAGTGGAGTGCTGTGGGAGCATTGCAGAGCGTGACTTACATCGGGATTTGTCCTGGACCGTAAATGATGAGCAGAAGTTTCCCAAATTGAGAATCGTACTTTAGGCAAGGATTTTTCAACTGGGGCACTGTTGACGTTTTGGGCTGGGTAATTCCTTGTTGTGGGGGCTTTCTCCTGCATGGTAGGATGTGTAGCTGCAGCCCTGGCCTCTACCCGCTAGGTGCCAACAGCACCCTCCAGTCATGACAGAATGTCTCCAGACATTGCCAGATGTCCCCCAGGGAGCAAAACTGCTTCCTGTTGAGAACCACTGCTTCAGGCAGAGGCAACAGCAAAGGCTAAGAGGTATGAAATGTAGCAACTGGCAAAATAATGAGGGAGAGTTCAGTGTTGGTGCATGGAGGGATGGTTGACGCTGAAGTTGTAAGGTGTTTTGGGATCAGTTTAGAAAGGGTCTCGAATGCCAGGCTAAGAGGTTTGAAAGGTATCTTGTGAGTAGTACAGAACCACTGAGGGTCAGGAGAGGGCGAAGATGGAGAGAGCAGAGTGGAAGGAAGGAGACCAGAGGCAGGAAGCCAGGCGAGTGGAGGAGAGACGATCAGAGCTTGAAGGAAGGCAGTGGCCGTCACAGAAAGTATAGATCCTGGGTCCTCCCTCAGAGGTTCCCACTCAGTGTGTCTGGGGTCGGGCCGCTGCTTCTGTTTCCTCCAGAGATGTCCCACAGGTGGATCTGGTGCTGGGCCAGGGTTGCGGTCCACAGCTAAGGGATGCCACCATTAACTTACCATTGTAGACAGGACGAGCAGGCTGGAGGGGAGGAGGTGGGAAAGGGACCAACAGTGAATTAGAGATGGAACCTCACTCCATATGGCTTCCTGGGCCTTACAAGCTTCGGACACTACGCTGGCCACTGAGTTGCATCCTAATGTTAGGCTCTGAAACACTAATGAGAGTCACCACAGAAATGGCCACGTGAATGCTTCTCTGTCTTCTGTTGTAAGATCATTGATGAGGAAATCGTAAGTTATGTTCTTGTAAAGTCCCTCCTTTGTGGACCATTCAACAAATTCGTTTGTAATTTAGTGGTTTCAGAAGGACCGTCCTCGGCCTGTGATCAGACAGTGATGCTGTGTTTCCTGTGTGTGCTGTCTTCGCCCTGGTTTCCGGGGAGTCTGTGCTAGCTCGGTGTTCAGCTCGCCTCAGGCGTTTTGATACTCCGCTTCCACGCTGGTCGTGTGCGTGTCTTTCTCTGTGCTCCCCTCTGGTCTTTCTGGAAGCAAGTGGTGGCACACAGCTCAGTAGTGCTTTGCTGCACTTGCAAATTAGGACAGTTGCTCTGCCATGTTTACCCGCATATCCAGCTCCCCATTAGCATGTGCAGACATGCACACCCCTCCAGTGTTGTTTTGTGTGCCTATGTGTACTCTTTCTTTCTTTTTGCTTCATTTAGTTTGACACTGTAATTGCAGAAGCGGCCAGCTTGATGTCCGGGAGCTGATCTCTCTCTACCCCTTCCTGTTGCCCACCTCCTCTTCATTCACACGGTCTCACCCTCCTCTCCATGAGTATGCAGACCTGAACCAGCTGACCCAAGGGGACCAGGAGAAGATGGCCAAGTGCAAGCGCTTCCTCATGAGCTACTTGAACGAAGTCCGCAGCACAGAGGTAGCCAATGGCTACAAAGAGGACATTGACACAGCCTTGCTCAAGCTGTACGCGGAGGCCGACCATGACAGTCTGCTGGACCTCCTGGTCACTGAGAACTTCTGTCTCCTGACAGACAGCGCTGCCTGGCTAGAGAAGCACAAAAAGTGAGTGTTCTCTTTCCGGATGCAGTCAGGGGCTTCGTGCCTAGCCCTTCCCCACCCAGTGGGGAGACTGTTGTGAAGCTGAGGTAGCCAGTGTGATGTGTGAGTTCCCAAGAGATTCATCAGGTGACAACCTCGAAATCATGGTGACAGCCCAGCGCCCTCCCTCAGGTTATATCACCTTGTCGTGGTCTGCAGACCAACTGAAGGGGTCTTGGAGGGCATTAACTCTCAGACCATTTCTTCAGTGATAGAGAATACAGTTTAGACCTAGGCATAGGCCTTGTTAGTAAATGAAGTGATTCTTAATCTTTCTCCGTATTCCATCTAGGATTGACCTGTGGAAGATGCCACATGTATGTTGTAAAATTAATCATGCAGTTTACTCATTGATGAGTAGATTGAATGGATAGATACACTTCAGGATAAATAGATAAAAAGGGAGGCTTCTTGATAAAAGGTTATGGCTTAAAACTCTGCCTTCATTATGTGCGTGAGTTGGTAGGCAGCCAGCCCCCTACTTTATGCACCAGGGCGACTTGTCTGTAGTGACTGACTAGATAAGAGCCAGCATCTTCTTCATCCTGGGCAGATGGTCAAGTCGTATGACCCTTCTAGGCCTCAGGAGTTTTTTCTTTAAAAATGAGGGGGGTTGGGTGATCCCTGAACTCCACTAGGCAATAGGACTCTTTGTCTATGATTTTTATTATGTATTTGAAATGGGAAAAGTGCTGATGAAACCCCATGGAGACTGCGGGGGTTCCAGTGCGCAGTCCTGTTCAGATGCCGCGACAATACAGGCTTGTGACTGGTCTCCATGAGGGTTTTGGCTCTCTCAGCAGTTTCCCTCAGTTTCAAGCACACTGTGAAATGGAGTTATTTTGTTTAGGAACCAAAAAATACACTCATGTCTCTTGGTAGTGCCTTGGGATGGTAGAGTCCGGAGAGTAAGTGTAACTTGCTGAACGATTAAAGAAAAAAGAAGGGTTCCTGCAAATAGTTCAATATCTTGAGAGTTTGCTCTCTGAGGGAAGAGATCTGACCTCCCCGTGGGTCAGCTTGCCCCAGTCACCTGCTGGGGAGGAGGAGGACCGGGAGCGGGACCCACCTGCAGAACTTGGGGAGGGCGGGAACGGCTCACTGCCCAGGCGATGCCAATGTTATTGCACATCCTTCCCCTTATAACTGAGGAAATGGAGGGCCAGGGAAGGTAATCAACTTGCTCGAGGTCATACAGTCCATTAGTAGTGAAGCCCATATTGAAACTCGGGTCCTTGAACTCTGGGTGCCCTCCCCAGGGCTCTCCCTGACTCTCTGTTCTCTGTGATGCCTGGATTCTGTTGGCCTTTGTTGCTGTTCATACTCAGACTCCTTACCCTCTCTTTCCATAATGACTCAGATAGCATACCTTCCGAATATTCATTTAACACCTTGTGATGGGTTAATAATGGTTAGCTGAAGAGGTATGAAACAATTTAAATTAATATTTGAAGCAAATTATAAAGCAATTCCAAATGTGATTTTTCCATAGTATAATCATAATTATATTTCAGTTTATCTTAGACTTGAATATGATCCTCTTTGGACGCTGACAGGGCGCACATTTTTATACCATAAGTAAATAAACAGAAATGAGGATCTTTTTGTTGCTTGAAATTTGTTGTTGAACGCTGAGTTGAATAGAATACAGAGCAGGAGTAGGGGACCAGGGCCAGGGGTGTCGCTGTGTGGCTGCCTCCTGCAGCAGACGGTGGGGACAGGGTGCACTCACCACGCTGTTTCCTTCCAGGTATTTTGCGCTGGGACTGCTCTATCATTATAATAACCAGGACGCTGCTGCCGTTCAGGTTAGTTCCAAAGCATCTGAGCATTATTTAAAAATCAGTACCATTTCGCTTTGTGTTATTTGAGAAAAAATCACAAACATCATGATAGAGACCACTTTTGCCTGATCTATAACCGTTTTTACAGAACAAAAACAGTACTATTTTAGAAAGTGAATTTCTTGAGAAATGTTGGCCAAGAGTTTTCTTTTCTTTGTCTTTACATCTCTTTAAAGAACATTATCAAGGTTGAGTTTTTGAAAATTAAGAAATAGAAATATGATTTTTTACTGAGCCACGAGGCATGTGATATCACTGCCTTATCAGACGGTTAAGCATGTGAATAAGTTTGTTTATAATTTCCACTATTAATGACAATAGCTGTTGCCAGTGAGCTGGGTAAATTATGATCCCCACATCATCTGTGACAAAACTAAAGCTGACCCAAGCCAGTCACTTGCCCAGGGTCACACCACTGGCCAGTGGTAGAGCTGGGATTAGAAGCAGTCTCTAGGTGGCCCTGGCAGGGGTCCCACACCTGAACTGAAAATGGCATCAATTTCTAGCTTTGTCTCTTGTCTTGAATCTCACATCTCATACCTGGTCTTGAGCAAACTTCATCTCACTCTTTCACGAGACCGTCTCCCCTTCTGTCATTTGTCATCCACTGGTAGTGCTTTGTATCGCAGTTTCCTCACGTGCGTTTTTTGTTTTGTTTTGTGAGCGAACAGGAACATCAGCGGTACTCACAAAGTTAAAGTCATCTTTATGACTTTGCAAAACCACACATGTATTCGGTTGCTTTGAGAAACTGTCATGGTAACATGGTTGCAGAGTGGGTTAAAAAAAAATGGGTTCCCATCATCATGTACCCAATGGCTAAGAGTAGATTTGGGTGACAAAGATAAAAGTTTGATTTTATTTTTAATATTTTCTCCCAGTCCGTGGCTTATCTTTTCATTTTCTTTTATTTATTTATTTGTTTTATTTGATTTGATTTTTTTGGTGAGGAAGATGGGCCCTGAGCTAACACCTGTTGCCAATCTTCCTCTTTTTGCTTGAGGAAGATTGTCCCTGAGCTAACATCTGTGCCAGTCTTCCTCTATTTTGTATGTGGGATGCTGCCACAGCACGCCTTGATGAGTGGAGTAGGACCCTCGAACTCTAGGCTGCCAAAGTGAAGCTCGCCAAACTTAACCACTATGCCAGTGGGCCAGCCCCTGATTTTTTAAATCGCATAGTTCTGAGAATTACAGTTTGATATAAGTGTAATAATAACATTGGCAGAGCTATAGAGAGAAAGATTTGAAAAATTGAAATAATAGGAAATAAATCTCCATATATGGCAGAATTCTGCTATAAAAAAATGACACATTTCAGTATGTATGTGAGTAGGTTATTTGGCGTGGGGAATTCAGTGTTGAAGAAACTAGTACCGTAAAAAAAAAGTTCATATGCTGATGTCAGAATTTACGTTGCCCGCCCTGTTTCCTGGGCTTCTTGTTCGTGCCATGATTCACAAGTGCAGCACGGCGGATAGGTGGAGGAGGTACACGACACAGGTGATGCCGTGTGGACAGCCTCCATCTCTTCCCCCCCACATGGCGTCGCCTCATTCTGGGGTTCTGAAAGTAAACCTCGGTTTACATGGCAGGGAAATTTCTGGATCAAATAGCAAAGGACTGTAAGTCTGTCATGAGCCCCTGTGCAAAAGACAGTCAGAACCTAGGGGACAGAATCACGAAAGTTTTTGAAAGCATAATATCTGACTCTCACAGTCCAAAATGGACTGCAAAATCAAGAATTCCTGTGATGGAGAAGGTGGAAACAGCCTAACTGATGGATGCCAGTGAATTTCTTCTGTGTTGGATGTTGTCAGTGATCATTTTGTTTATTTCATGGAAAAACATTTTTAATACATCCACCTCTTCCCGTGTATTATATTTACTATTTGTATTACTGTGATATCATTTAAAAGGAAAGAAAAAGAACTTGGTGCTTTATTTTCTTGATTTGCTGGAACATGTCTTCTACATTTCTATATTTCTCTGAAAAAATTTAAATTGATTTAAGCATTTAAAATTTGTCCTACTAGTTTTAAGTATTAAGAAGCCAAGTAAGTAAACATGTGCCCTTTCTAAGCTAATTCTAAAAGGTATGTAACCTTCCATTTGTTTTAATTTTTTACTCCTTTCCAGTTGTGGGTGAACATCGTGAACGGGGACATTCAGGACTCCACGCGCTCAGACCTTTACGAATACATCGTTGACTTCCTCACCTACAGCTTAGACCGGGAGCTCGTGTGGAAGTATGCTGACTGGGTCTTGCAGAAAAGTGAGGAGGTTCGTGCTTCACAGATGCGTTCTTTTTTGGGGGACCAGTAAAAACAGACAGAAAACTTGATTTTAGGTGGGAAAACAAGCCGTGCTTCACTCTCTCCCTCCACTTCCTTTGTTATCTATTCAGTACATCTCCTTGAGCCATCTGAATCCCAGCTCTTGAGGAAGGCCTGCCTTTCGGTGCTTCTGAGACATCCTGCATCCTGGAGATGCTGGTGACTGTGAAAAGCGTAATAACTAAATTAAGCCAAACTCTTGAGATATTGAACTATTTGCTGGAACCCTTCTCTTTTGCTTAACCTTTTAGAAAGTTACACTGACTCTCTGGACCCTACCATCCCAAGTCACTACCATGAGGTGTCAGCGTATTCTCTGGTTTCTAAACAAAACAACCGTTCCATAGTGTATTCAAGAAACTGAGGGACACTGCTCAGAGAGCCCATACCCGCTACTCTTCTTTCAGATTGGAGTTCAAGTTTTCACCAAGAGGCCTTTGACCGAACAGGAGAAGGATAGTTTTAATCCGGAAGATGTTATCACCTGCCTTAAGAAATATCCTAAAGCTCTTGTGAAGTATCTGGAGCACCTGGTTGTGGACAGGAACCTGCAGGTGAGCCCTTCAGAGCTTAGGCTGAGGGTGCGGCTGCGGGCTCCCGTCGTCACTGAGAGATGGGATTCAACTATGCATCTGTTGGCGGACGGCACTAATGTCGTGTTATGTGTTCCCCGAGGGTTCGGGCTTTACTTGATGGTCTGGGGGGAGCTGGAGGTTTGTGAAAGAGACCAGAAGCATAAGTCGCTTGTTCTTGCCCTCCATCTCATGTCCACTCAGCTTATTCTGTTTCTTCCCTGTTCCTGCCTTGTTATTCTTCTTCAAGGAACTGAGAGAAGCTACCCCTTTTTGGAGAATACTTAAATCCTGTGGCCCTTCTCAAAATAAGAAGTAGCCCTTTTATATTTTTCCCACTGATTTTAAATTCACCTTCTCTGTTTGGTGGTTTCGGAGAGGTTTTCAATCATGGGTGTGTTGTGTTAATTTTCCTTGAGCCTCTGCCCCCGCGCAGCTCAGCACAGTCCGGTCTCGAGAGCACTGCTGACCGGGCGTCCCCAGCGTCCCTCTCGCCAACACTGTCTGTCTGCTCGGATGCCCTTTCCTGCAGAAGGAAGAGTACCACACGCGCTTAGCTCTACTCTACCTGGACGAGGTGCTGCGACAGGGGCCCGGCGCCAGCGGCAAGGGTGCAGAAGTGACCGAGACGCAGGCGAAGCTACGACACCTGCTCCAGAAATCCGACTTGTACCGAGTCCACTTTCTGCTAGGTGAGGAGGCTCTCAGGGTCTCTGCGCGGATCAGCTCCACCGAGGCCCCCAGGAGGGGGAAGCAGAGGTGAAGGCTCTGCATAGCTCCGTGTTTTGAGTCCATGGGGGGATTCCTTGAGCCTCTTTTGGCATAAAGTCAGCCTTCCTGGAGGGTGGGGCAAAGCTTCTCATGCCTCCACCCCCTAGAAATGGACGTTGGCCCTTTAACTGATGACACAAAAGCTGCCCTGGTGGGTGTGGGAGTCTGCATGTCTGTTGAGCATACCTTCATTTAACTTTCCTTGTTTGACTTTGAAGCATTGGAATCAGAGTTCCTTCTGGTGACTCCAGCGTTTGATCCAGGCTTTGCTAGCCGGCACTGCCCAGAGCAGCCCACTCACGGACTGCCCAAGGCTCAGAGCCAGAGGGGGGCAGTGCCGGTGTCTTGGAGGGGAGTGTGGTTTTCGTTTCCTCGGGATGCAGAGACCGCGGTTTCTGTAGTGTGTAAAGAGCCACAAAACAGCATGGTGCTCACACCTGGTAGAATTCACTTGTCTCTTGCTGTATGTGACATGATAGAATTTCTAGATTTGTTCTGACTGGGATTAGTAACAAATTTCTCTTCAGCAGCACTTGACACCATTTTTGACCATTAACTACAGTCGATTCTCATTATTCTCAGTAGTTATGTTCTGGAAAGTCGCCGCAGACACTGAGTTAGTGAATCCTGAACCGCTGCTCCTAGAGGAAGTACAGGGTTAGGTTCCCGTGAGCCTCTGGTCACAACATTTCCACAACCGATCCATACATAACCTTGTTTTATGAGTGTTTCTGTTTAAGGATACCTTATTTAATGTGTATTGTTGACTCATTAACGCTGAACTCACAGCCAGCAGCCCTGTAACTCAGGCCTGAAGGAAGCTCATCTAACACACATTTTCTCTGTAAGGCACATCCCAGCTTCCTTGTGCATAGAAACACTGGGCAACACTTCAGCACTGCACTTGGTGCCATTTTAAATGGTGAAATCACCAACAAAAAGCACAAAAATGCAAAAACCGTGGCGCGCAGTATACCATGAAGAGGACACTTGTTTACAGGAGAGCTGCAGCAAGGACGCAGGGCATGGCCTTGTTGACCTCAGCTGGAAACATGCGTGTCAGGCCACTCACATTTTTTGGCACTCTGTGCATGTCCGCAAACGACCACAAAAGCACCAGGAGTATTGATTTTGGGGTTACAGATAAATTTTGGTGAGTAGGTGAATTCGCAAATACAGAATCTGTGAATAATGAGAATTGACTGTATATGGTCGGCATGGGTCAAAACTGAGCATGATTAAGATACTAATTTCCATAATACCCTATGAAGCAAGCCCTATTTTTAAATTATTTTTATTATTTTTTTTTAATGTATGTGTTTTTAATGCAGTTGTTTATTTGAAGGTCTGTACTGTTTAATTTTTTTTTTTTGGTGAGAAAGATTGTCCCTGAGGTAACATCTGTGCCAGTCTTCCTCTATTTTGTATGTGGGACAAAGCCAAAGCATAGCTTGAGGAGCGATGTGTATGTCCATGCCCAGGATCCGAACCCACGAACCCAGAGCTGCCGAAGCAGAGCACGTGCACTTAATTAACCACTATGCCACCAGGCTGCTCCTATTATTATTTTTACAGGAGAGTAAATTGAAGCTTAGAGAAGTTCTCCAACTTGCCCCAGGTCACACAGCTCGTGAGCAGTAGCTCCAGAACACTAGCTGGGGTTGATACGGCACCTGAACAGCACTTGCCCCGGGGCTGACGTGCAGGTGCCGTGCTTGTCAGCCACACTGGTCTCTCACAGCTGCTGTCCATTCTGATTGTTGGTGCCCATGCTATACTGGTCACTCAACAGTTTTACTATCATCCCTGACTTATTCCATACTTCATGCTTCACAAATCCCCTTCTAAAAATCTCCTGCTGGTCGTGAGTTGGTGATCAGTGTTCTCATTCAGCTACCGTTTTTGAACATGTGTCGTGTGTCGGACACTGCACCAAGCTTATAAGGGTGGATGTAACTTGGTTCTTGTCTTCAGTTTAACGAGAATGCAGATAAGGGCTGATAGATACTCTGTGCAGGGCCGAGGGAGCAACGAGCCGTGCGCTGGGGTGAAGGGGCAGGGAGAGCCTCCCAGAGGAGGTCCTGTTTGAGCAGTCATAAAGGATAAATCTGGGCTTGCAGGGAAAACTGGGGAGCTTGTAGGAAATGGGGCGTCCCCCAAGGCACTGTGGATGAGCACTGGAAACTCAGAGACATACTCTGTCCCCTTGCTAGTCAGGTGACTTGGGGGGTATAGTCTTGGCATGTTGCGATAAGGGTTCCTGTCCAGCCTACCCACTCGGGGTGGCTATGAGAATCAAATATAAATGAGAAGATGGGTGTGAAAAGTGTAGATCACTACAGTGACCTTTTCTTCACCCTCTTTGCACCTCTGCTTGTGCCTTAAGTGTGGTAGCCACTTAGTAATTATTTGCTGACATTCTTTGGGAGGATGATGGTGATGCGCGTTGCAGCCTGTGTGTTTAGTGCTGTAGGTGACCTGTGTGGTAGAGCCAGCCCTTTGCTCCAGGACTAGTGGTGTCTGCCGTGTACATCAGGCCTGAGCGTAGCCAACTTTAAATGCAGAATGCCTATAAATTGAGAATTAACCTTGGCCCCTGAAATAGGAGTTGTCCTCGGAATATCCCTTCACATTAGGAAGAGAAAGTAAGATCTCTTCCTATTTTACAGAGCGATGGAAAGCAAAGGGCCTCTACCAGTGAGAGACAGCCCACGAAGGGCAGCCCGGGTCAGAACTAAGGCTCCCTTTGGTGTTCTCATTTTACTTATGACCTGGAAACTGAAATTGCAGAAGAAACAAAAGGAGATCTTTAGAATGATGTAGATATGGATTTTTAACAATATGAAGCCATATTCCTTCCCATGAAATATATTTTAAATTGGAATAAAGGAGTTCGCCACACTTTTGGGGGTGGTGGTATAGTCTGGATTCAAGTGAATATAGTGCCTTTCTGCTTTAGTCAAAAGGTCCCATACTGGAAAAATAGGAATAATGGTGGATGAGTTGGAGGCCTGCAACTGTGACACTCACTGTTTCCCTGGGGCCTTCTGACATCATGGGTCATTTGTTTTATTCATCGTTAGACTGAGATCTGGCTCTCCTTGTAAGTAGAGTCTGGCTTCAGTGTTGCTAACACCCAGATTGGAAGCATGAGAATACAAGAGCACCCCCTCTTCATCGTCTCGGGGGCGGTCTTTAGCAGGGTCTAGGCAGCTGGGTTTGGTTTGCCCTGTCTTAGGCTACAAGCACCAGGCTGTGGCCTTGGATTGGCAGGCCGAGTGGCTCAGGCCATGCCTGTTTCTACCTTGTGGATTCTGCCCAACAGATAGAATCCAGGGCGCCGGCCTTCCCATGGAGAGCGCCATCCTGCACGGGAAGCTGGAGGAGCACGAGAAAGCCCTGCGCATCCTGGTACACGAGCTGAGGGACTTCTCGGCGGCTGAGGACTACTGCCTGTGGCGCTCCGAGGGCAGGGACCCGCCCTACCGGCAGCGGCTTTTCCACACGCTGCTGGCCATTTACCTCGGCCCCGGGCCCTCCGCGCATGAGCTGACCGTGGCTGCCGTGGACCTCCTGAACCACCGCGCCGCCGAATTTGATGCCGCCCAGGTTCTGCAGCTGCTGCCCGGCAGCTGGTCAGTGCAGCTCCTCTGCCCGTTCCTGATGGGGGCCATGAGGGACAGTGTCCACACCAGGAGGACAACGCAGGTGGCTCTTGGCCTGGCCAAGTCTGAAAACTTAATCTACAAATACGACAAGGTGAGAGCCTGGCCCTTCTAGGCAAGCCAGCCTCCTGACCAGTCGATGTTTTATTTGAGGTAGATTTTACCTGTGGAAATATTCTGTGTCAGTTTTTCTCTCCACCACTTCAGCACCTCAAATGTGTGATTCTACTCATAGAGAAACAGAGATCATGTGAGCAGAGGCAGAGGCTAGGCTGGCAGGGGGAACGTTGGTGTCATTTTCCTCCCCTTCTAGACCCCGGTGTTCAAGAGAGCATGTGGGAAGGCTAGCACTTACTTATGGCGTACATACTGTGTGCCAGGCACGGATCTACACTTTACATCATGATATCATTTCATCAGCACAACAGTTTTATGCAGCATCTACCATTATATCTCCGTTTCACAGAGGAGGAAAGTGAGGCACAGAGAAGTCGCCCAGTAAATGGAGGAGCCCAGATGCGAGTTCCAGGCCAGTTCAGAGCTCCACGTTCTTGGTCGCTGTATTAGGCAGCTCGGGCTGCTATAACAAATACCATAGACTGAGTGATTTAAACAACAGACGTTGATTTCTCACAGTTCTAGAGTCTGGAATTTCAAGATCAAGGTGCCGGCAGATTCGGTACCTGGTGCCTGGTGAGGACTCTCTTCCTGGCTTGTAGATAGGCCCTTTCTCTCTGTGTCCTCACATGGCAGAGAGAGAGCGAGCTCTGGTCTCTCTTCCTCTTCTTATAACGGCCCTAATCCCATCCTGGGAGCCCTACCCTCCTGACCTCACCTTAATCACCTCCCAAGGCCCCACCTCCGAATACCATTGCATTGGGAATTAGGCTTCAACGTACAAATTTGAGGGGGGACACAAACATTCAGTCCATAACAGTCCCCGGGCTCACACCCTTCTGGAGACTTCTCTCTTGTGAGGCCTGTATTCCATGCGGCTGGCGGAGCGATCTTTCCAGAGCAGGAATCCGATGTGTTCCTCCCACTTGGAAGCCTTCGGTGACTCCTCAGTGGAGGAATCGAGGCCTGGAAGATTAAGTCACCTCCTTTGGCCTGTCTCTGTCCATCTCTCGCTGCTTGTCTGGATGCGTGGAGCCTCCCCACGTGACGTGTTGTTTCATACATACGGCCTTTGTCCCGGCCCTGCCCTCTGACTGAGATATTCTTACCTTTTCCTTTTGTGCCTGGTGAATGCCTCCTTGAAACCCAGCCTAAGTGTTTTTCCTTTGTGAAACCTTCATATCCCTTTAAGCAGACTAACCATCTCTTTTGCCTACTCCTGTACTGTGTGCATGCATTCATAATGGTCTCCCTTTACTGTTGGACTTTGGTTCTTTGAGAGCAGGGAACTTCATTTATTTACCTCAGTATTCCTAGAGCCCAGCCTGGCATCTTGAAGGCATTTAGTAAATGTTTGTTGAATGACTGATGAAATTAATGAGTACAGAGTGAATTCACTAAGTTGCTATTCAATCCTGCCCATAGGCTGACTTGCCTGTGTTGACACAAATGAATTGTGAAGAAAGGCTTTTTAACTTGCAAAACTCAAGTCCTATGTGTGGGACAGGGAGCAATGGAATCACGGCTCAGTTTTCTTAGTTACCTTTAAAGAAACGAAATTCTTTCCTAGGACCTGGCAGAAATGTGCCAGTAATCAATAGCCATATGGCTTGACTAAGTCTCTGTTTGTACCTTACTTTTTTTGTTTGCAAATGAGAGGACCAGGGAATTGGATGATTTACACGGTCTTATTCGGCTCTCACATCACATGACTTTATAACAGGCCTTGTTAAACGTGCCGGCGCTCAGGGAACGTGAGGGAGGGTCCTGGTTGGAAAGGCCTTGGCCACACAAGCAGCAGGCTACTTTTGTGAGATAAGAAACCGGCTTTACAATTTTTTTTTTACTTTTCAATTTACTAAGGATATTTTTGTTTATTTTCACTGCTAATATTCTGTGTCAACAAGTGAATGGTAAAGCAGTCCTCATCCATGATAATAATCCATGGGCTAATACGTATCAACTCTGAAAACCTGACGTAGCTTTATGTGAGAGACCCACAGTCTTTATTTCTTTTTGCAGATGAAGTTGAAAGGACGCTCAGTTCTGCTTTCAGACAAAAAGCTCTGCCAGATGTGCCAAAATCCCTTTTGTGAGCCCGTGTTTGTTAGGTATCCAAATGGAGGTCTCGTCCACACCCACTGCGCTGCCGGCAGACACACGAACCCCAGCTCCCCCAGCCCCGGTGCCCGGACTTGAAGAGGCCCGCCCGAGGGCACGAGGGGGACCCCGAGTTCATGACCAGGCCTGCTGGGTGCAGAGAGCAGAAAGCCACTGCACTTGTGTCAGCCAAGACAGAGGGATGACATCTGGGTGCTGGGGAGCCTCAGTCAGTGTGAAACAGGGCCTCTCCGCTGCTGACCACTCTGCTTTGAATGGAAATGGAAACCCCGGAAACAGAGACTGCGAGACTGCGCCGTCCAGGTACCCAGTAGTCCACAACAGATGTCTGCTTTGAAAGATGAGCCTTCCCTGTGCAACCCAGACAAACTGGGCCCCCAGCCCCACTCCCCGATCTTTAAACACGCATTTGCACGGGAAACATTTGCTTCAGGGCGGCAGAGAGGTGAAACCCCATCTCGGCCGGGCGAGTGGCCGGGACACAGAGCCCTGTGGCAGGTGGGTTTCACGTGATGCGCCTTCCCTTCCCGTGTAAGTGCGTTCTCCATCCACAAGGCACAGCCGCTGGGGTCCTGTCTGTTTCTCGAGATTACCTCGGGGGCTCTGCCTTTGCTCTTGGAAATGGCTGACCTTAGGGAAGTGTTTGTGTTCCTTCCTGCTTCCCATCTGGCTCTCAACCCCTGAAAGATTCTGCCTTGTTTACCCAAGCTCTCCCTTTTGGGCAAATTCGTATGCTTCTGGCTGCCTAGCAAGTGAAGACCTGTCAGAAACTGGTAAAGCTCGAAGAGAGAAGCTGCGTGCCCATCTTAGATGACAGCGGACAGGAAACCAGGGCGGGTGAGGGCCCAGTGTATGTTCCTTTACTGTCGCCTCATCTGCTTACTTGAAACTCCATGATTAACACGTTTGACTAAAAATTTTTATTCGAAGTTATATCATCTTTGTAGTTTTTCTCTTGTTTAGAAATTCCCCTGTCATATTGGTTAGGGACATTTTTTCTTGTTAACGTACCTCCTGTTGAATACTCGGGAAATTAAAAGGGAAACATTGTGAGCACAAACGGAGCGTATTTTCAGGGGAGGTCGGTTTTAGCCTCACACTCTCAGCAGGGCGGGCAGTGGTGACAGCTGCCTTTGCACGTGACAGAGACGCCGTCTTTCCTGGTGGCTGCTTCTGCATACCCTGCGGGGAAGTCCAGTCGGGCTGCCTTACCTGCCAGCACTTGACACGCCTGCTCTGAGGTTTCCTGAACACACAGGAAAAATGCCTCCTGTTCACCACGGACTGGGAATTCAGTGTGTTTCTGTTTGACATCTCTGAGAAACTGAAGGTAGTGTTGCTTCACTGCCCTCTTTTGAATTTCTTCATTGTGCATATTGATTCTATTAGGAACTAACAATCAAGACACTGTATCCCCTGCAGTAACGCTTGGAAAACAAGTATCAGCGTCTGTGTGTGACAGGGGAGGACCCTGCACTGTCAGCCCAAGCCCCGGGACGGGGAGGGGGAGGAAGAAGAGCTCATTCCCCATTCTTTAAAAAATGTTTTCCTGAGCTAATAATGGTCAGTATTCATTTTCGTTTTGTGATTCTAAGGGGGCAAAGAAAGTGAAGGCATCCATGCATTCTTTCCTAACTATGTCTCGATTATCTAAAGAATAAATGATGAAGAAGTTCTTGTAACTCAGCCCCACGCTGTGTACATTGGTGTGAATTCAAAGCCCAGGCGTGAGTTTCACCCTGTGGATGACTGTTACGGAATGGTCGTGTTGCTATGTACGTTATCATTACAACTTATGAGTTTGCATTTATTCCTTGAAGAATGAGTTATGCAATATTGCACTTTTAAAAGCACTGTTTCTCTGTACACAAAATGGGTGAAATCTTGAAAAAGACTTGTGATTGCTCATTCCTAACTTGGGGACACTAGTCTCTTTTTTCTCTGAACATTGATCAATATTTTGAAATGTTTGTTAATCCTCTAGAATAATGAGAATTCAAGTTGAACTGTTTTCCATCTCTACCGAATCCCAGCACGGGCAGAATTCTATGAGACTGTGCAGAATTGCCTCCTGTGTTAAAAACTATGCCTTTCTCTAACTCCCACAAGGTCCTTTTCTCAAATCATATTTTTAAAAGAAATACATGGTTCTTTCTAAGGCCTGCTGTTTTGTGATTGTGCCGTTGAATAGAGCAATTAGAACCATCACTCAGCCCTTTTTTCCCTCGTTAGGTTCCGTGTAACCATTCTAGTTAAAACAGCATGAACTGAACTCGGCTGACATTAATATTCTGTGGGCAATACTATTTAATTTTATGAACTGTTTGTCTTCTGTTGCCTATCAAGTATTAATGTGGGAGTGTGGTGTAGGCTGTGGAGCCCCGGGCCTGAGCACAGAGCTAGAGAGCCCGTGCCCGTGGGCTTGGGTATGTGGGCGTCCTTCAGGAGTGCAGGGAGCGCAGGCGGCCCCGGGGCGCGCCATCAATCCATGCCTGTCACACCATGGGGGTAGCTGTTGCATTTTTCTCTCTCCTGTGGAAACCTTTGTCCTTGCAACTTTATCCTTCGCCCCTGGCTGGGTCCCAGATAACCAAGATGTACAAATGTAAACTTGTTGATTTTATTAAAATTCTTTTAATTCTTGGTTCCTTCTGTAATTTTTTTTAAATAAAAACTATCTTGGTGACATGACGGTTTCCACTCTCATGATCCCTAGCCTGAAGAGTTCTAGAACCTAGTCATCTGGACCTGGCGACTCTTCCCAGCACCTGCAGAGGACTTACGGTGGCACTCCTTAAATTCTTTGTTAGTCGTTTGCTGAATTTTAAATGATCCACTTCTGAATTTATCTCCCACATATTCTGAAGGCGCTCCTTGACGTGTGTTGCCTTCCGATTAATCGTGCCCTGAGAACTTGAGCAAAGGAGATTTCTGGTTATTTCTTACATGTTTTGCCCTTTAGTCAAGTGCTCCTAAATAAGCCTTGGATTTCTAACCCTGAATATATTTAAGGAATATAACTTTTTTTTAATCTCACCTTTTAAATTTTAATTCGTCCCTGAGAACCTTGTGTATGGCTGTCTTTGAGAAATCCTGTTGAGTGAGTTTCACGGCACTTCCCGGGTTCGTTGTCTCCCTCGGGGTGCTGGGCTGGCCCTGAGGCGAGGGTGCTAACACAGCGGGCAGCCCCTGACTCTGCTCTCCCTGTTCTGCATTCGGTGGGCTGGTAAATTCTGAATATGTGTGGGTGATAGTGGAGGTGAGGTGTCATGAGTCATCTGTGTGTCAAGTTGAAGAAACTGAGGCCCAGGTTGCTGGCGTGATTCTCTTGGCATTTGAGTCCCCCACGCCAGAGCTAGAGTCCCCACCCGCAGGCTTCCCAACTGGTGCTTCCACCACAAATGAAAGAGAAAAACAAGAAACCAACCCAGGGCGGGCTGTACTTAAGCAGAAAATCACAAAGTATCAACTTGACTCTCCTTTTCTCATTCCTATACCATTGGTATCCCATGGTTCATTAGCATATTAGAGATTAACAGGGGGTGCTTGGGTTTACAGGCCCGACTAGAAAGGAAGAAGTGGTGTACTCACACTGCCTGGGAGAAGAATACAGGCCAAGTGGCTGCGAGAGAAAAGAGTGTAAATTGATGAACTGAAGGTGTCTGTTGGTGGAGGCAGAGGCTGGCGCCTGACTCAGGTAAATGGGCTGTGACTCGTGTGAGGAGTAATTAGATATTAACTGACACCCCATTTGCTCTTAGCAGATCTGTCAAGCTTAGCGTTTGAAATGAAAATGTACAAGAATCCAGACCATATGGACCAGAGGCCCTTTCACCTTTGCGAAAAAGCTAAATGGCTGGAGCACCATCTAAAAGCTTGTTAATACCTTGTTCAGAGATAAGCACGGAATTAATGAAGCCTAGGGAAGGGAAACAAATAGCTATAATACAGTCTGCAGTCCAGAGTCGTAAATTAGTTAAACGAGGCACATGGCAAGAAGGGATTAGACAGCAACACTTACAACTCAACAGGCCGAGTGTGACTTGCAAAGTAAAATGTTACCACTAGATTCGGGAAAAGCTGGGTCTCGGGCACACTCAACTGTGGTCCTGCAAGTCTCGTCCCCTGGACCTTGGTGGTGTCATCCATAGACTTGAGGTGGAGCTGGGTGGTATCTGAGAACCCTTCCGGCATTGACCCTCTGTTCCAAGTGTGGGAAATCAGGGCAAAGTAGTGGGTATGGTCCAGCCTTTGAAACCAAATGCCGCCCTATAGGATCTCGGGTCTCAGGATAGCACCCAGCACAGGAACTCTTCTGCAGCGTCCCCGAGGAGGTGTCTGAGCACGCCCACAATCTCGCTGCATTGTTGTAATTAGTGGAAAAGTGTCTCTCTGTAGCCCACACACGCTGGTTCAGGAGTCGGTCTACATGCCCTTTTCAATAGCTGGCTTTCAGACGCCCCTTTCCTCCAGTGTCTTCCAGTCTTGGCTAAGAATCCCTTTGCCTTTCCTCATGTGCTCTGGCTTCCACAGTCCTTCACCATTATGGTCATCTTTCTCTAGAGAATGTTTTCCATTCATCTCATTTGAAATACCAGTTTTTCCATTTCCAATTCCGTTGGTTTCCGACTAAGCCAAGGAGGCAGATTCCAACCTAATCTCAATAGGAATGTGAGCTTCCACGACACAGCACACTGCACCACTGCTGCTCGTCGGACTGACTCATCCCAGCCTCTACCTCTGTCTTGTCACCACATGTGTATGATTTACCCAGAGCAGCTGGTGTGCACACTAGAGCTAGGGTACTCTGGCTGCCACCCCCCGCCTCCTCTGCAGTCAGCACCTTACAGGAAAACCCCCAGCTCTGTTTCTAAATTGTTTGTCAGTACACTGCACATTTACAGGCAACTGTTGACTTAAGCTTGTAAATAAATATAACTGAAATGTTAAACTTTTCCTGTCTTGAGAATTAAGGAGAGCATTTCCCCAGTTGTTCTTTAGACTTCCAAAGGTATTAGATTTCTTTGATTTCAGTTAATTTGTTTGCTTTATATGAGTAAACATGGTCAGAAACTCAATTTTCTATCCAAAAAGGACAGGTTACTGTATTACTAGTATGGCTATATTTAATACATTTTCCACGTATGTTAGTCTTCTAGTCATTATCATGGATTTTTTTATTGTGGTAAAATACACGTAACATAAAACATACCATTTTAACCATTCTTCAGTGTAGAGTTCAGTGGCCTTAAGTACATTCACAGTGTTGTGCAACCATCACCACCATCCATCTCCAGAACTTTTTCATCTTTCCAAAAGCTGAAACTCTATACCCATTAAACAACAACTCCCCATCACCCTCTCCCCAGCCCCTGGCAACCACCATTCTACTTTCTGTCTCTATGACTGTGACTGCTCTAGGTAGCTGTATAGTGGAATCACACAGTATTTGTCTTTTTGTGACTGGCTTATCTCACTTAGCATAATATGCTCAAGGTTCATCCATGTTGTAGCGTGTGTCAGAATTTCCTTCCTTTGTAAGGCTGAATAATATTCCATTGCATGGCTTTAAAATAGTGTAGTTCCCCAAAGTGTGTATACCAGACGATTTGCTTATATGTATTTTATATAACATTGGCATTGCTATTTTATGTATTCTTATCAACCTGTAAACTCTAACCCTATGGCAGCCATCTAGAAGTCATCCATTTATTGTCCTAATCTCTTCCATTGGGTTAAAACAGAGCAACAAACCAAGCTCGCAAATGGTCTAATGCAGGTCCTTGAAAATGGGTTAAAATCAGCACAAGGCAAGACACAAAGATTCCCCATCACGATGTGACTCTTGGACATCTGCAAGGATCTGCAGAAAGCTGGTTCAGAACCCAGGGCCAGCCTTACCTATAACAGGAAGTGACCAGAGCCGGGGCAGCTGCCCCGGGGCCCGGAGTGCGTGGCTGAGCATCTGGGGGGTGCCCCTCCGTGGGGGGCCTCCTGGCGAAGGTGTGCACGTTTTCTATCACTTCTCCAACCTAGCGTCTTTCGGGAAGGGAAGGAGGTGTGCCTGTCCTCAAAGCCCTGGTCATGCCCCTGCTTAGGCGGCCACTCCAGTTATTAGGACTCCAGTTCCTGCCTCAAGGTGGTCACTAAATGGCATTACGGGAGTGCCGACAGCCTGATGAAGCTGAACGCAGGGTAGGAAGGGGGCATTCTCCTCTCTCTCCTGGGAGAGCAAGAAAGTGACTCAGTAGGCAGTATCGACAGCATTGTGTGTGTGTGTGTCTGGATCTGGGATCATGAGGGCCGGTCGTCGCCACTTCTTCCAAAGATGGGAATCCAGGAAGCAGTGCCACAGTGAGTTAGAACCGGCCTGTTTTCCTTCCTCCTTCCTCCACCGCTGTGAGGAGTCTTGGTGCTGGGCATTTCTAACACGTTTCCACACCTTTGCTGCAGACCTGGTTCCTGGGGAACACACAGCAAAGGTTATCTAATTACATGTGGAATGTTGGATGTCCTGACACATCAAATGTGTGAGCATTCTGTAACCCTTCATCATCTCTGCCTCCGGAACTGTAATTTCACGCAACTGAAGGCTGGAAACGTGCAGGGGCTGCGCCAATTTCCTATTTGTGCTAAATTTGCACCTACTGGCATAATTTTCAGATATTTTGTGTTTATACAAATACTAGAAAATGAGCTGCTTCCTAGCAGCCGACAGAGAAGGTCAGCCACTCCCAACCTGCCATGGCTGTGCCAGGATGGACATCCAGTGGGCCAGGAGGCTGGAAGTCTCTCTCTACGCAGCAACTGTCTGGGGCTGTCCTCTGTGGGGAGTGGCCATGTTCCCTCCCAGCTGGTCACAGCCTCCGTCACCTACTTCAAGTTTACTGTCATGTTCGTGCAACTGCAGAAACAGCTGACCTTGCCACAGAGGGAGGCAGCTGAGGGGCTAAAGGACTCACGTTACCAAGAGCTGTACTTAATGCTAAGGGGGCGGTTTTCCTTTTTCAATTCATGCATTCATTTATTCAATTATTCATTCATTCCACAAGTATATGTTGGAAGACTGCTATGTGCCAGGCACTGTGTTAAGTTCTGTGGATAAAATGGTGAAAAAGACATGTCTAGTCTCTGCCCTGCTGGAGCTCACCATGGAGATGATTACAACACAGTGGGACAAATGCCAAGGGTAGGCAGTGCAGGTAAGCCAGAAGCAGAGGAGAAGCCCTGCGTGCGAAAGAAAGTGCTCCGGGCAGAGGGAACAGCGGGGCCAGGCCTGGAGGTGAGAGGGATTCTGGCCCCTTGGAAATGGAGAGAAAGATGTTCAGTTTGGCTGAAGCTTGCGAAGTAGGGAGAGGATGGTGGCAGATGAGGCTTGTGCTGAGGCTTCATCCCGCTTCTCAGCAGACGAAAATGCAAGCACTTGAGCTGTAGAAATACAGCAGTCCCACGACCCAGGGGCAACCGCTGCCGACGATTCCATCTAGTATTTTGCTCATTCGTCTTGGTCTTTTTGTAGTTTTTAATGACGTGGGAAAGGACCCCCCCCCACACACAGACACACACAGAAAAGGGCAGAGTACAAAATGTTTCAGCCAGTTTATTTGGAGAATCCTTTGTTTTAAAATATAGCGGTATTAATAGAAAATTAAGTCCAACAAATCAGGAGATGATAGCCATTGAAAAGATAGCTTTCGTTCTCCCAGATCCCAAGAGGAGGGGACACACCATGCCACGGGGCCACATGAGGTAGCACCAGGGTCAGTCAGGAGGCTGAAGGAAGGGGCCTGAGAGTCTTTATTGTGGTTTCTGTAGGAAGGAATGGCGGAGGCGGGTAAGCAGGCTGAGGATTGGCTAGCTGGAATGATTTCAGCAGGCTCCGGGGCACAGGGGCTGTCTCTGGTTGTCTGGTACCTGGTTCTGGGGTGATTAGGGCAGGGAGATGGAGGCAGTGGGGGTGTGGGCTCTGGATTGGTTGGTTTGTATCTGAGAGGTGTGCTGGCAGGCATGTGGTTTACTCTCTAGGAGTTAGCTAGCCCGGGGAGGGGCAGTCCCTCCAGGGTCAGCAAGGCCCCTGATGTCAATGCATTAGAACACAGAAAATAAAAGACGTGGTCCATACGTCCTTTTGATCAGGTCACTGGGGCAGCCACAATTGTATTCTACTGTACTTCTCAGGACAGAGAATTGAACATCAAAAATATAATATACTTCTTACAGCAGGGTAGGAAAGTTTGCCTCAGATGAGCATAGGGTGAGAAATGGGACATAGGATGGTCTGGAAACCCTTTGTAGGTCAGCCCGCCAGCCAGCCAGACTTCTGCTGTGTTCAAAGGGTTTCTTGAGTCTGGATCATTCAAGTTGGCCTGTAATTGCCTCGAATAGCCCTTTCAGCCCAAATTGGTTTCTGGAGGGGTGTAAAATACCTTTAATAGTTATTTCTCGTACACTTTTCTATATATAATTAGTGAATATATATTAATAGCAAAACTGCAAAACTATAAAGCTCTTGGATAATGCCTCCTCAATCAATGGCTGTATTTTTTCTCACCCCAGTACCTTCATGCCCCAATTCATAGTCCAGCTGTGGCCCAAAAGAACTAACAGGGCCCAGCCTGTTAGTGGAGGGCCCATTGGTGGCTGGTGGGAAGTGCTTCATGACCTATCCAAACAGTTTCCCAAGATTTTGATAGTTCTCAAGCACAGCTGGTGAAAGAATAAATTGCCACAAACTTTCTGTAAAAAACATTTTATTGTTGCATGAAAAGCCACTCATTTCACTTTTAGAATTTTATTTTAGGAAAACAATCAGTGGCTAGGCAAAGAAATTTATGCCAGGAATGTTCATTACAAGATTTTTTTAAAATAGTGAAAAATAGAAAAAACCTGAAAAACAGGGAGTACTTAAATAACTTAGCTTGTGGTGCATCCACACAATGGAAGACTTCCAGCCATCAGAAATCACTTCAAAACATGAAAACAAAAAAAACCCAAAAATCTAGGCTACACAGTTGTGGTGTGGTATAGTATGAACTGAATTTTGCAAAGGAAAATATACATTTTTTTATGTATAATAAACAAGACTAAAAAATCTTTAATTTTCTTTATGCTTCTGGGTAAAAAAAATCCAATAAACATATTAATTGTTATGTTTTTATTTCTACAAGTGGTAAATTACCTCTATAATTGAAAAAAATTATAATATTTTTAAAACTTTTCTTAGGACAAGGGAATTTATTCATAAGGATGGAAAATACACCATTCTTTTACAGAATCTAGATCTAAACTCTAATATATTAGTGTCACCTCATGTCTAGTTAAGGGCTTAGCCATATCTGCTTATCTCATTGTTTGAGAAGAAGGAAAGATCTGAGAAAACAAAGGAGGGGGCCAGGTAATGGAGAGGACCTGTAGGCAGAAAGAGCTCACGTGAGGTGGAGGACAGACTTAGATTCTACGTGATGAAAAGCTTGTGGGACACTGGCACTGTGGAGAATGGGGAAGCAACCAGGGGCACTCATCTGGGCCTGGCTGGAGGGAAACCCACAAGAGTCCCCAACCACCTGTGCAGGTTGCAAGTGGATGCGTTCAGCAGCCCCAGAGCTCCCAGAGATGGGGAAGCACTTTCCGAGTAGCCTAGTCAACTGCTTCCCGGGAGCCCAGCAAATCCCAGAGGGAATGGGAAGTCGTGGGAAGAAGCCTCCTGTGTCCCATGGTGTTTCTCCTTCACCTCTGTTCATGCTTTGAAAGCAAATTAAGCTTTCCATTTTTCCATATGGATGTTTTAAATTATTCAGTCATGTTTGTCTTTTGTGGTGAGGCTAGTGACCCTCTCTTTATGGTTTAATAAAACATTCGAAGTCTTCCTGACACCACAGCGAAAGCCTGTAACGAGGGAATATGGCAGCAGCATTTCAATGAGGGAGGAAACGAGAAAGATGGTCCCCACATGGACAGTTAATAAGGAGCAGCAAACCTGTCTTTTAAAAAATGCTTCTGAATACGAGCTTGGCTACTTTTTCCTCGACTGGAATGCTTGGCAAAGGGACAACAATGCCAGAGGCAGCAGGAGAGCACACAGAGGAGATGGAACATGCAGATCCAGCGCACGGAATTTGTTCTTATTGCCCAGGCTTTGGGGATCTTTAGGCGTTTACCTGAGCACCTCAGGTGGCTGAACTTGCATATTAGTGCCCTCAGATTCATGATTGCAGAAGGTAAGGTTCTGGTTGCATCTATGTGTTTCTCATACAGATAAGTTCTTTCTGTTCCTATCAGACTAATTAGGAAAATCTATCTGAGCTACAGCCACTCTTGGTTCCCTCTCTGAGCCAGGAAATCTCGGGCACCTGTCTTGTTCCTACGACACCTTGCTCCTCCAAGATGAAAGGCAAGAGAGCAGAAGGTAAATTGGAACTGTCTGCCACAGTAACCTCAGATGCCTGCCAAGATAACGCACACAAACACGCGCGCGCATGCACACACACCATGCCTTTGCATTCAAACAGCCTTTTATTTTTACAGAATCCAGATGCTAACCTCCCAGGTAGGGTCCCCAAGCCCTCCCTTCCCTTGACAAGTTAAATTGCCGGGGCCTGGCCCGAGCCCCCTCCCACACTCGGTTGTGGTCCACCTTGCCATCGGCAACCAGTCTCCACTCTCAACAGGCAAAGCTTTGAAATTACCCTCTTGCCTTTAACATAATGAAATCTTAGGTAGAGTTGGTCTCAATTACTGTTGATTGTTTGTTGTTTTAAATAGCAATTTTTTTTTCTTATCTTAAAGGGAAAAATTCATCCCTTTGTGGCTGCAAATTTTCAAACAGTTTAGCTTTCATGTCTCCCTTCTTTTGTGTCTAAAAGATTAAATGTGGTGACTTTATCTCCTTAGGACAGGTATAGACGGGTGCAGTTTCTGTATCTGGATGTGAGGTAAAGAGAGAAGCAAACATCTTGGGTTGATGTGATAGAGATGTGTCTGTTTTACAATGAGCAAAGTCTCCCTTGTAAAATTTGTACTTAAGACTTCAGAATTTGTGTGTGTGCTAGGATCTCTTGTTTTTCAAAATCATGGTGTTTTAGCAGAGACTACTGGGAATCACCACATCCTTCTCCTCTCCTTCCACGTTAAGAAAGCTATAGCTGGGCACCTGGCCTTCCAACTAGGGACTCCCTTTCCCAGCCTCCTTTGCAGCTGGGTGTGGTCACGTGACTCAGCTCCCAACCCTGGAAGACCAAGAGAGTGTGAGTGTGTCTTCTCCCACTGCTCCTCCATACTCTTTCCCTCCTCAGGAGCTGGAGCACAGACCTGGCTGCAGCCCAGACTGACCACAAAGATGAGGACAATGCCCCAGGGGTTAATAGGAGACTGGATGGAAGGAACCTGAGCCCTGAACAACCGCATGAGCAGAGAGCCCACCTAGCTGCCCTGGACCTTAATGAGAGGGAAACAAGGCTATTTTTTCAAGCCACTTTGGTGTTGGGTCTGTTTGTTATAGCAGCCTTAGCTTTTTACCCTAATCCACATTCCTTTCTCCCTCCTGCCTCCCTGCATTCCCAATTATGCTACTCTCTGCGACTTCAGAACTGCCCTCAGAACAGCGAGATGGGCACATTCCATTGTTTATCCAGGCATGGGAATGGCGTTACACCCTCCCATCCATCCCATCCCCTGGCAGCCCTGTGAGGCCAACTTACAGCCCAGGGAGAGTTTCCAATGGAATTAAGTGGTGCCATTCAGGCCATCGTGAATTTTGCTCCTTAAAGTCAAATCCATGCTCCTGGCTTCAGTGGGTGTTGTATTCTTGTCAACTGAACCCTGAAATCTTATGACCACATGAGGATGAGGAAATGGACTGAACAGCCAGTTTCTGAAACACATTTCTACCTTTGCCCAACAAGGACAAACCCTGGCCATAAAGCAAGTTGACAGGACAACTGTAGTCATTAGTAACACTGTATATTCAGCTTCTACCGTGGACCAGGCATTGGGCTAGATCCTTTATATACCTTATTTCACTTATTCTTCACGGGGCCCTCTGGCTGGGAGTAATTCCACCGTTTAGGAGATGAGAAAGCTGGGGCTCAAAAACGCTCCCTGACTTCCCGGCATCACACAGAGAGCAAGGCGGCCCTGGGGTTTGGACTGCCCATTCTGGACCACATGCCCTGTCTGCACCACTGCCCGTGCATTTCCACAGGAGCAGAAACCTGGGTGCTGGGCATTCCCGAGCCTTCAGGGGCTCTGGAGGCAGGGCTGCCGACTGCTCAAGCAAGGTGACAAGAGCAATGTCGGAAATACTTAACATAGTGGAGTTTTCAGTCCAAAAAAAGCGTGTGCTGTCAATCATGTTGGGGAAAAGACACTCAGGGCTCCGAATAGCAAAATAGGAATTGATCTCGATTTGTGTTGCTCATCTCGGTTGTCAGAACAGTTGGTTCCTAGAGAACCCTTGCTTTTATTTCACTCCAACGGCAGGGATCAAGATTCCAGATGAAAAGGTGGTGGATTTTCACGGGTAGTCTGAATTAGGATGACACTTCTGAGCCTTACTCGTGTCTTATTTTCCGAGGCTAGGCTCTCTCAAGGAGCCGGGGCCGGCCTCCATGGCAGCCATTACCACAGTCACCTCCCGTGGCCCCACAGAAACAATTCAGGTGCCCAGGGTTTGAGTGAACCCTGGGGCTAAAGAGAAAGTGAAAACAAGACGCCGTATCTACGTAGTATCTTAGGAAAGCCAAGTTCATCAAAGGGTCAAGGATGCTGAGAGAATTCTGAGGGTGGCAAACAGAGTCAGAGGTGAAGACTAACTGGCTGGAGTTACTTAGTGGGGCCGTGATTAAAAATAAAATCGGGGCACCCCAGTTGTGACCCCCATTGTTAAACAGTCTCCTGGTTGTCGTCTTACCGTTAACGTCCTTCATGAGTCATTCCAGCTTGGTTAGTAACTTTAAGGTCCTAGACTTCCTGAAGTTGTCTTATCTTAGGAGGTGCCGGACTCCAGATTCTTGGCTTACTGTTCATGGCCTTGGTGCTAATTTTGGCAAGAACAGAGGCTTATACACTGAAAGAGCAATAATATTTTATTTAAAATATATACAAAATTATTACTTTAAAACATATATATTACAGTCCAGCATACATCAAAGAACACTGATTGATGTGAATTTTGGTACCTTCATTCATTCAATTTGTGATTTCTCTTTTGCTCAAGGCTCTTGAAGAACATTAAGGGGAGGGCGCCCAGTGGCCTGGTCCCGTTGGTGGTCTGGCTGTGCTGTTGGACACCACTGAGGCCATGCAGCTCTGCCTCGTGGGTTTGAAGGCAAACCCTGGCCTTGCTGGGTGCGCTGGGGACACAGAATTGACAGGACCCACGTCAATCAATCCCACACCAATTGCCCACCCTCAGCGTCTCTGTCATGTCTGGGTGTAAAAGGAGGGGGGAGTTGGTGAGAAAAGGTGTCAAATATTTTCTTGACAAACTCTTTCTTCCCTAGGCTTAGACTAATGTAAATGACATTCACGCTCTCTCCGGCCTCCGTCACCATCTGTACCCCGGGGAGAGAGCATGAAAATGGAGAGCTGGCCTCTTACTACAACCTTGGAAAGGAAATGAGAGGAGAAATACAAAGGGAGCTTCTGTGCTCTTAGGCGGAATTTGGGTTACGATTATCCTGAGATAAGTTGGACGACTGCTTTTGGGCACAGCCCACGCCTTAGTCATCACTATGTCCCCACAGTGCCTTGCATTCAGTAGGCACTTAACAAATGCTGATTGCATGGATAAAGGAACGAATGCAGGGTATCTGGTGACTACAAGTAGAAAACATATACATTCTAGAATCGGAGTGTTTGAGAGATGACAGGAACGTTGGAGATCATCTAGACCTGCTTCCTCGCTTGGCAAATGGGGAAACTGAGGCCCAGAGCATGAAGTGAAACGAACAAGTTCACATGACTAGTTCCTGATAGAGTTAGACTTGGAATCAGATTTTCTGAATTTCTCCTTAAATTTCTGACTCTCTTCACATCTGAAACTGTAGAGAGAGCTCAATGGACTCAGTGGCGGGCCCTGAATTCAGGGAAATCATCCCCCAACCTCCGAAGCTCCCGGTGGTAGGGGTGGCCCTGGCAGCGCGGCCGTACATGCGGCAAAAGCAGCAAGGTCCCCCTAGGCAGCTCCGTCCCAGATCCCAGCCCTGCCCAGCTCGGAGGACCAGGGGCCAGGTAGGCAGCCCAGATGGCAGCAGTCAAATTCCCAGATCTGAACGAGGTAGGAGGAACACAGGGCTCGGTGGAGAGCTCCCCAGCCTGCCGGGTGTTTATTATCCCCCCTGCTGCGACTCACAAGGACTTCAGCCTCAGGGGGCAAGAGGAAGGTCAATAACGCCCATGACCACGGCTGAAACTGAGAGCAAGTCACCACAAACACTTGCTGGAAGATGAATTACAGGAGGAGAGTGTTCTTTCTGTGCACTGGGACAGACAGAATGAAAACAAAGGGAGGCGTGGGGAGCAGTGGAGGGAAAGAGGGAAGGGCAGAGGGACTATCACGGCAGAGTGGAGGGTGGCGGGCATCAGGGAGCAGGGCCGGGTGGGCCGGGCCAGGCAGGAGGGGTGGGTACATGCACGAGAACTTGAGTGGGCTTCCCATTTCAGCTGAGCTGCCCCTAAACATTCTCTGGGCTTCTAGCCACTGAGGCCTCCCATGTGTCATACGGAGGAACTAAGAAGCATGGGGCTCACTGCTCCCTGGCGTGACTTTGGTTTATAGAACGGATGATTTGGCATGGTCAGAAATGACCAACATAAGGAAGCTTGCACGTTTCCCCATACACCACAAACATAAACACCTCTGAAGAATGCTGGCGTCGAATACAGTGAAGGATAACCCATGAGATGACGCCTACTTGGGTTTCTCACCTCGGAATATGGCCCCACCGGCTTTCTCGTAAGCAGATGTGGAGGGAGCTCCTTAGACAGAACCCTCCCCCTGTCCCACACTCAACCAACTTCACTCCCTGCTCCCCTCCTCCTCCCTAAATTTCTGCCCAGCTTCCGCACTCCCCCACCCGTTCCTACTTTGTCTTAACTACCTTCCAGTTGCATCAGACCCCCACACTGTTCTTCTGCGATAAGAAATAAAAACAATTCATCTTGCAAACTTGGGAGCTGCAGCTCATCTGGTAACAAATGAGTACCTTTGCGCTTAAATCACCACCACAAAATGCTGACTGCAACTACAGCGCCAGGAAGCAGGGCGGAAGGACAGACAAGCTCGGTCCTGGAGCCCACTGCGTGGTCCTCCTGCCTCTCCCCTAAACAGCAGACTGGTTTTCATTGCACACATAGACGGTGCTTGGCTGGATTCTCCTTCGGATGCGCTCAGGCACTCTGGGGAGGATTTGGAAGCTCTGGGGCAGCAATTCTACGCAGGCCTCGCGGAATTTTTTGATTCTCCAGCAGTAGACGATGGGGTTGAAGACAGACTTGAGGTAGCTGAGCCAGAGGACGCAGGAGCTAGTGGTGTAGAAGGAGGAGCTGCAGTAGAACCTCCTGCTGAACACAGACAGGAGGCTGTAGACCGAGTGCGGCAACCAGCAGAGCGAGAAGCCCACGAAGAGGATCAGGATGGTGGTGAAGGCCTTGGTTTTGAAGCTCAAGTCCACGCTGACCTGCTGTTGCCGCTGGAGCCGCCGCAGGCCAGCCCTGGTGAGCTGTCGCAGGTCCAGGCTGTCGGACTGGTTGTGGACACGGATGGCGTTCTTCCGGACCGTGTGGAGGATGCACAGGTAGGAGCACAGCATGACGCCAAAGGGCACGAAGAACACAGCCACCACCAGCGTCACCACATAGGCACGGTCGGCAGGGAACTCGGTGTAGCCCAGCACGCACTGAGGGGCCCGCGCAGGCACCTCCACGAACGTCCAGCCTGCAAGCAAGGGAGCAGAGACACAGAAAGACAGAGCCCAGGAGATGGCGATGATCGCCTTGGCCCTCCGTGGGTTCAGCTTGTCCTGGCGTTGGACAATGATGAGAAAGCGGTCCACGCTGATGATGAGCAGGATGGCCACGCCCTCCAGGACAAAAAACCAGTAAAGTGTGGCCGAGAGCCGGCAAAAGTAATTCCCAAAGTGCCAGTGGACGGTGATCAGGGTGACAGCGGTGAAGGGCAGGCAGCATAAGGACAGCATGATGTCGGAGAAGGCCAGCGTGGCCAGCAACAGGTTGATGGCAGAGCGCATGGCTGGCCTCTGATACACGATGATGCAGACGACAGCGTTGCCAAGGAATCCGACCACAACCATCAGCATCATGATTATTGCCAAGGATGTCCTGAGGGGGGCGGGAGCTGCGGTCACCCCAAAATCCAACAAATTGCTCCCATTCCGCAGCAAGTATTCGTAAGTCTCAATGGACGTGCTGTTACAGGCCATCATGGAGAAAAACTTGGAGCTGGGACAGAGATGACTGGAAGTGCTCCCTCAGCGCTTTGATGGCTGCTGTTTTCTGTCTGCCGGTTGCATCTTCTTCCCCGATGTCTTGCATCTCTAGGACACTGGAATGGTGGAGAGCAACATCTTTCTTTGGGAGCACTAGCCAGGGTTTGCAATCCATTGATCACATCCTCATCATCTCCACGACAACCAATTGTGTCCACCGCTTTGTTCTCGGAGGCTTTTGGTAGCCTAGAGCACAGATGAGCACGAAAGAGAAGGGAGTTAGACTTTCCAAGCACGTGTGGAGGCGGTGTTTTAAATTTTCCAGGTATTCTAAACACTAGAGTGTTGAGAAAGAATGACTCATTTCTTTACCATTTGAGACGAGGCTTGATATTCACCAGTATCATGAGTCTTGTCAAGTAGCCCAGGGAAACCTAATCAGACTTACTTCATGGGGCATGAGGAAGTGAGTGCTTTGCAACTGATATTTATGTAAAGAGCAGGTGTTTAATAACTTGGATTAAAAGCAACCTGACCGAGTGAAGCTTTGGACAAGCCAACTT
Organism: Diceros bicornis minor; assembly: GCF_020826845.1. NCBI lineage: Eukaryota > Metazoa > Chordata > Mammalia > Perissodactyla > Rhinocerotidae > Diceros > Diceros bicornis. Next base: position 8,463,045 of record NC_080779.1, read on the forward strand.
CCTTGAGAATGCCCGCCCCATGAGGGTAGGGAGTTCTGTCTGTTCTCTGCTGGAGCCCCAGCACCTAGAAGAGGGCCTGGAACACAGGAGATGCCCAGTGTTGAGTTGAAGTTGATGAATAAATGGTAGTTGATGCTGCTACAATAACATTTGTTTAACTTTGTTCTGAGATAAGTGGAGATTCACATTCAGTTGTAAGAAATAATCTGGCAAGATCCCATATACCCTTCACCCAGTTTTCCCTAATCTTGGATAACTGTAGTGCTGCTATAGCATTACTTTTGGACATGCTGATGGGAAGGAGAAAACTGTCCCCAAAGATAAGGCCTTTTCAAAGACGAATGTTAATTTTTATTTTGTTTCTCTCAGATGTAGCAAGAATCATGGTCAGTAGCTCAGGTCTGGAGTCTGAGTGCCTGGGCAGGGTGAAATCCAGCCCCCACCACTTACTATCACTGGGCACCAACCTCTGCTTGTGTGACCTCTTCCTCTGTAAGGTAGGAGTAATAATCGGGCCTACTTACAGAGGAGCTTCGAAGAGTAGATGAGAGAATAATAAAGTGTTTTACCACGCCTGGATCACAGGCGGATCTCAATAAGCGTTTGAGCCCTGAGGCATTTGAGCCCTGAGGCATTTGAGCCCTGAAGCAAACCAATTACAACGTTACAATGGCTAGTGCTTCATTTATATGCTATACACACACGCATGTTTGCTCTGTTCTAGATCTGCCAACAGGTGAAGCGGCTCCATCCAGAGCAGGGATGTTTCCGGTTCGTTTCCCAATCCCTCACCCCCAGCCATTTCCAATATAGCTGATTGAACCAGGCAGTGACCCAAGGGCAGCTAATCCGTAGCCTGGCCCATGATGGGATGTAACAGAGGGGTATATAGAAAGAAGCCTCAAGGTGTAGCCAGGCCACAAAGGTCTGTCCGATAGTCTCCATTTACCCCTCCAAGCCTCCTGGCCACTCTCTCTGCTGGCCTCGACCTGGGAGACTGGGCCCCCTACCCTTAGGTGGGAGGGGAGAGAGGCGGGATCTTTCTTGCTCTTGCTCCCTCCCACCTGTTGTGGTCAGCAGCAGTTCATTCCTCTCCAAGGTCTCAGCCCGTCCAGGGCAGCCCTCCCTCCGCCCGGCCCTCTCTCTAAGTTCCCTGACTATTCCCACCTCAGCTTGCAGGCTTAGGGGTGATGGGCTCCCTACCGCTGCTGGCCCCAGCGTGCTGCTCCAGGCCTCACTGGCTTCCCTTCACCTGGCCTCTCCTCTGACAAGAATGCAAACTGGTGCAGCCACTATGGAAAACAGTACGGAGATTTCTCAAAAAATTAAAAATAGAAATACCATATGATCCAGCTATCCCACTACTGGGTATTTATCCAAAGAACATGAAATCAATAATTCAAAAAAAATCTATGCACCTCTATGTTCATCACAGCATTATTCACGATAGCCAAGACGTGGAAGCAACCCAAGTGCCCATCAATGAATGACTGGGTAAAGAAGATGTGGTATATATACACAATGGAATACTACTCAGCCATAAAAAAAGTCAAAACTGTGCCATTTGCAAATTCATAGATGGACCTTGAGGGTATTATGTTAAGGGAAATAAGTTAGACAGAGAAAGACAAATACCGTATGATCTCACTCATATGTGGCAGATGAACAAACAAACACATAGATAACAAGAACAGATTAATAGTTACCAGAGAGGAAGAGGCTGGGGTGGAGGGTGAAAGGGGTAAAGGGGCACATATGTATGGTGAAGGATAAAAACTAGACTATTGGTGGTGAACACAATATAGTCAATACAGAAGCTGAAATATAATAACGTACACCTGAAATTTACACAATGTTATAAACCAATGTGACCTCAATAAAATAATTTTTTTTTAAATGCCCAAGGTCACATAACAAGAAAAAAAAAAGAATCTCTTATTCATCAGGGTCTGGTCTCTTTCCTCTCTGCATCCTGACTGATACAAGGGGTCCCGGCATGTTGAAGCTATGAGGAAGCAGAGACTGAGAGTAAGCAGATGGTAGGAGGCAGAGAAAAGTTCCGTATGTGTGTGTGTAAGGAAACAAACAGAGAAATCTGCTTCAGTTCCTGACAGGTTTCCGGTGAAAGTTGCATTTCCACATTCATATCAATATTGGCTCCTTTCTTTGCTTTTAGTTGAATGTTGAGCTTTTCATTCTTGTCTAATCTCTTACGCCGACCTTTCCCATCACCTCTCAGAGACAGCCTCTCTTGAACGTTTTCTGGTTTCAGTTTTGCTGATGTCTAACACCCATAACTCTACATGATTCACTTCTCTCTTACTTCTTGATCTACTCACTTTAGACGCTCTGTGCCGTCACCATATGAAAGATGAAGGTTGAGCTTGTGCTGCACTGCCTCATTACTCACTGCCTAATGATTGATGACTTACTCTTTTTAAAATAATTGAGTTACCATTGTAACTGTAAAGAATATACTTAAATGTCTGTATGGTATTCCATGAAATATGGACAGTATCTCTTCCTCTCTACTCTATAAGACATGGAATCAGTACCTCTCTCCTTTTGCCACCTCTCCTCTCTCCCTGTCACATCCATTCTGTTATCAATCACGTCTTTACTTTTACCCAGTTAGGTCATCAATAGTCACCTTCTCTCTGCATCCACAATGAGGTCTTCTGTGCTTTTTCATCCATTGACTTTAAGAATTTAACTCCCATTAAATGGGTTTACATTTTTATGACTGTGTAATATTGTCTGGGGTGCGGACGGATTGTCTGTGCTGGAATTACTTCTCCCGGACCGGTTTAACAGGATCCTAGAGGGGTCATCCGTGCAAGGAGCACAGTCCTAGCAGCAAGGTCAAATGGAGTCTCTTTCCTGACGACTCCTCGAAGCTTTGATGCTGCAAACCTGCCATATCCCAGTTTGTTTCCTATGCGGCCCGTGACTTTCTTGTGCAGCGTGTTGTTTTCCTTGAGTTTCTTGTTGCCTTTCTCCTTTTTCCTTTTGCTTTATCTAGTTTTTTCAGTCCTGCTTTCTCTGCAGATGGTCCTTCTTCCCAAGGCTATCCCTCCTGGAGCTTTTGCCTCTGCTCCAGCTCTGGCTCTTTGCCCTCTGGGTGGGTGGCACAGCTCCATCGGGAACCGCCTTTCACGGCTCCTCTGTGAAGAAGGCCACTTGTTCCTAACCCTTTGTCATCTTCTTTCTTGTTTTCTTTATTTTGCTGGACAATATCCTCAAATTACTTGCTAAGAAAGGGCTTAGAGGAGGTAAGCTTTCTGAGTCCTTGCATATCTGAAAATCTTTCCTCTGCCATCCCACTGACGGATGGCTTGGTGGGCTATAGAATTTAGGCTGACACAGTGCTCCCTCAGACACTGGGAAGGTTGACCCTTCTAACATTCAATGTTGCTGGTATTAGGTTTGAAGTGGATTTGATTCTTTTCCTTCATAGGTGACAAGTTTTTGTCTCTTAAAGATTTGATATTTTCTTTCTGAAAATGGTTTTACAAGGGTGTATCTAGATTTGAGTCTTTTCTCATTTATAGTGCTGGGTACTCAGTGGGTCTTTTAAATCCAAAGCCATGTGCATCTCAACTCTGGGAAAGTCCCTTCTTCATAGCTTCATAGTTTACTTCCTCTCATCTCTCTGGGGGACACTTACCAATTAGATGATAGACCTCAGTGACTGGGCCTAATTTTTCATTTCTTTCCCTTTATGTATATTTTTATTTTTGTCTCAGTTTTTGGTCCTTTTTTTACCCCCTAGGCTCTGGGGGATTTTTTAAACCTTATGTTTAGTCCTATTTAATTTCTAATTTTGGTGATCATATTTTAAAAATCTAATAGGGTTCTTATTTTCTATGCCTTTTGCATAGCAACTCCTTCTTGTTTATGGATGTACTATACTCTCAAAACTCTCTGGGGTTATTAGAGATTTTATTTTGGGTTCTCTTCTTTTTTCTGAATTTTATTTGGTTTCTCTGGAGTCAGGGCCTCAGTTTATCTCACCTTTCTCTTTAAGACTGCTGGTTCTCCTCATGGCTAGTGATCAGGCTAAGTTCTAAGGGCTGGCTAGCTGCTGCGGGTGAGTTTCTCCACAAGCTCTCTCACTGAGTGGCATGCCCATGGGTAGCCCAGTGTAGGTCAGGCCTTGTGTCAGGGTGAATGGATGAGGAGCCAGCCTTGGAGCTGAGAGCTTCCCAGTGCCAGGAAGAGTACGGCTTCCCTCTGGGATCCCATCATCCACACTGTAAACCTTCACTACCGCCAATAGCATTGTTCAACACATTCATTGAAGAGTCCCCTACTTTTTGTCTAGGGGAGGATATAAATATATGTAGCCTGAACTTCACATACAGTGAATCTCCCTTTAAAAAAAATTGGTTTGGGGCGTCAGCATCATGGCGGAGTGAGCTTTCCCATGAACTCTTCCCCCGACAAGATACAACAAAAGGAACAGTCACAGACCAACAACGGAATCCCAGACAGTGAAAAGCTAGAGCGGAGGGATCCACACTGCCGCACGTCTGAGAGCAGAACGTGCTGGGCCCCCGGAGGAAGTGGGGAGAGGTAAGGAGAACTCCTCTCCCTTCCCATCAGATCAGCGATCCCAGTCCACGCGGCTCCCAGAGAGGGGGGAGGGGCGGCCCTCGGCGGGGAAACCGTGGCTCTTCGGACTCTCTCAGCCAGTGGGAAACTCTGGCACAGAGGACTCAGAGGAGCCACAGGGCTACCATCAACATCTGAGCAACCCAGAGAGCGGATAAAGAGGGGCAAACGAGAAGCCTCCCACATCAGGGACCCAGAGGGCAAAAGAGAGAGCTCCCCCCTCCCCACAAACCGGACTCTGCAGCTCAACCGACTAGACCAGACCTAGCGATCCTGGCAGACCAGACCAAGTGACCCGCGACAGACCAGACCAAGCGATCCGCGGCAGACCAGATCAAATGACTGGACCAGTGGATCGCAGCGGGGAAAAAAAACAAAACTGCGGATCACAGCAGAAAAACCGGGGCAGAGCACAGGGGGCTTAGACCACACAGCCCTTTACCACCAGACAGTGGCAGCAGGTGGAAATTGCAACCAGAGATTTCCAGGATGAGGAAAAACAAAACCAACACAGGAACCACAATGCAAAAATATATGAAATCACCAGACCAGAAACAAAATGACAAGCATCCAGAAATCAACCCCGAAGACACAGAAATCCATAAACTAAATGACAGAGATTTCAAAATAGCTATCATAAAAACACTCAACAAAGATCCGGGCCATGAACGGCTTCCAGATCGGCATGAAGAGGCTCAAGGTGCAGCTGAAGCGGCCCAAAGACGCCAATCGCCCGTACTGAGCGCCGGCGGGAGCGTCCCCCGGGGCAGACCAGGACTCGCACAGGGCAGGATGCTGAACGGGCTACATTAAAAAACAAACCTCTCGGGAGTGACGTCAGCATCATGGCGGAGTGAGCTTTCCCGTGAATTCTTCCCCCACAAGATACAACAAAAGTAACAGCCACAGTCCAACAACGGAATCCCAGACAGTGAAAAGCTGGAGTGGAGGGATCCACACTGCCGCACATCTGAGAGCGGAACGTGCTGGGCCCCCGGAGGAAGTGGGGAGAGGTAAGGAGAACTCCGCTCCCTCCCCATCAGATCAGCGATCCGGTCCGCGCGGCTCCCAGAGAGGGGGGAGGGGCGGCCCTCGGCGGGAAACTGTAGCTCTTCGGGCTCTCTCAGCCAGTGGGAAACTCCCGCACAGAGGGCTCAGAGGAGCCACAGGGCTACCATCAACATCTGAGCAACCCAGAGAGCGGATAAAGAGGGGCAAACGAGAAGCCTCCCACATCAGGGACCCAGAGGGCAAAAGAGAGAGCTCCCCCCTCCCCGCAACCCGGAGTCTGCAGCTCGACCAGATCTAGCGGTCCGAGGCAGACCTGAATAAACTGGACTGGACCCGTGGATCGCAGTGGGGAAAAGAAACAAAACAAAACAAAACAAAACTGCGGATCGCAGCAGAAAAACTGGGGCAGAGCGCAGGGGGCTTAGACTACACAGCCCTTTACCACCAGACAGTGGCGGCAGGTGGAAATTGCAACCAGAGACTTCCAGGATGAGGAAAATCAAAACCAACACAGGAACCACAATGCAAAAATATATGAAATCACCAGACCAGAAACAAAATGACAAGCACCCAGAAATCAACCCCGAAGACACAGAAATCCATAAACTAAATGACAGAGATTTCAAAATAGCTATCATAAAAACACTCAACGAAATACGAGACAACACAGACAAACAATTAAATGAGATTAGGAGTTTCTTCACAAAAGAGATTGAAATCATAAAGAAAAACCTATCAGGGCTGATGGAGATGAAGAACACAATGGAGGAGATAAAGGAGAATCTGGAATCTTTAAAGAACAGAGCTGACAATATGGAGGAAAGAATTAGTACTTTAGAGGATAGGAATACAGATATACTCCAGATGGAAGAAGAGAGAGAACTAAGACTAAAAAGAAATGAAGAAAGACTCCGAGAAATATCGGACTCTATTAGAAAATGTAACATAAGAATTATAGGTATCCCTGAGGGAGAGGAGAGGGAAAGAGGAACAGAGAGCCTATTCAAGGAAATAATAGCTGAGAATTTCCCAAATCTGGGGAAGGAGCAGGAAATACCAGTAAGCGAAGCCAACAGGACTCCTATATATATTAACAGACAAAGGCCTTCACCACGACACCTAGTGGTAAGGCTAGCCAGGGTCAACGACAAAGAAACAATATTAAGGGCAGCTAGACAAAAACAAAAAATAACGTACAAAGGAACTCCCATCAGGCTCTCAGCGGATTTCTCAACAGAAACTTTTCAGGCTAGAAGAGACTGGAATGATATATTCAAAATACTAAAAGACAAAAACTTTCAGCCAAGAATACTCTATCCAGCAAAAATATCCTTCAAATATGATGGAGAAATAGTAACTCTCCCAGATAAACAAAAGCTAAGGGAGTTCATGGCCACGAGACCGCCACTACAAGAAATACTCAAGAAGGCCCTCAGGCCTGAAAACAAGAAGAGAAAGGGAACACAAAGCTTGGAGTAAGGAGAAAAGTAGGTAGACAAAATCAGAGAAATAGTAGATCTTTACCGGAATAGGTTAGCAACCACTTAAATACTAAACTCAAAGATCAAAGGAAGAAATTCACCAAAAATAAATTTAACCTCATCACTGTAAACACACAGCCACAACACAAGATAGAATAAGGTATAACAAGAGCAACTTAGAAGGGGAAGAGGAAAGTGACTGAATTGACTTAGTATAAGGAAATAGGAGGCTATCAGATAATGGACTATCTCATACAGAAGATTTTTCGCCCAAACCTCAAGGTAACCACTAAACAAATAATCAAATTAAAACCACATATGATAAACAAAGAGAAAACTAGAAGAATCATAAGACAGAACAACCAAACTGAATTGGCAGTCCAAAACAAATGGGACAAGAAACAAAGGAAATGCAAAAGAACCAGAAAATAAGTGACAAAACAGCAACATTCAACCCTCATATTTCAATAATTACTCTAAATGTAAATGGATTGAACTCTCCAATCAAAAGATACAGAGTGGCAGGATGGATTAAAAAGCAAGACCCAACAATATGCTGCCTTCAGGAAACACATCTTAGCACTAAAGACAAGCACAGGCTCAGAGTGAAAGGATGGAAGACAATACTCCAAGCTAATGGCAAACAAAAGAAAGCAGGTGTTGCCATACTCATATCAGACAAAGTAGACTTCAAGATAAAACAGGTTAAGAAAGACAAAGAAGGGAAATATATAATGATAAAAGGGACACTCCATCAAGAAGACATATCACTTATAAATATATATGCACCCAACATAGGAGCACCAATGTACATAAAACAACTATTAACAAACCTAAAAGGAGAAATCAACAACAACACAATAATAGTAGGGGATCTTAACACCCCACTTACAGCAATGGATAGATCATTCAGACAAAAAGTTAATAAAGAAATATTAGACTTAAATGAAACACTGGACGAGATGGACCTAGTAGACATATACAGAGCACTCCACCCAAAAACAGCTGACTACACATTCTTCTCAAGCGCGCATGGAACATTCTCTAGGATATACCATATGTTGGGAAACAAAGCAAGCCTCAATAAATTTAAGAAGATTGAAATCATAACAAGCATCTTTTCAGACCACAAGGCTATGAAACTGGAAATGAACCAGGAAAAAAAACTGGGAAAGTGACAAAAATGTGGAGATTAAACAACATGCTACTGAACAACCAATGGATCATTGATGAAATTAAAGGAGAAATCAAAAACTATCTGGAAACAAACGAAAATGATAACATGCCATATCAAACCATATGGGACGCAGCAAAAGCGGTCCTGAGAGGGAAACTCATAGCGATACAAGCCCACCTTAACAAACAAGAAAAAGCCCTAATAGGCAACCTTAAATTACACCTAACAGAACTAGAAAAAGAAGAACAAACAAAGCCCAAAGCTAGCAGAAGGAGAGAAATAATAAAAATCAGAGCAGAAATAAATGATATTGAGACCAAAAAAACAGTAGAAAGGATTAATGAAACAAAGAGTTGGTTCTTCGAGAAGATAAACAAAATAGACAAACCCTTAGCCAGGCTAACTAAGAAAAAAAGAGAAAAGGCTCAAGTAAATAAAATTAGAAATGAAAGAGGAGAAATTACAACGGATACCATGGAAATACAGAGGATTATAAGAGAATACTATGAGAAATTATATGCCAACAAATTGGACAATCTAGAAGAAATGGATAAATTCTTAGACTTATACAACCTCCCAAAACTGAACCAAGAAGAAATGGAGAATCTGAATAGACCAATCACAAGTAAAGAGATTGAAACAGTAATCAAAAACCTCCCAAAAAATAAAAGTCCAGGACCAGATGGCTTCTCCAGTGAATTTTACCAAACATTCAAAGAAGATTTAATACCCATCCTCCTCAAACTATTCCAAAAAATAGAGGAAGATGGAACACTTCCTGAATCATTCTATGAGGCCAACATCACCCTGATACCAAAACCAGACAAAGACAATACAAAGAAAGAAAATTACAGGCCAATATCGCTGATGAACATTGATGCAAAAATCCTCAACAAAATATTGGCAAACCGAATACAACAATATATTAAAAAGATCATACACCATGATCAAGTGGGATTTATACCAGAGACGCAGGGATGGTTCAACATCCGCAAATCAATCAACGTGATACATCACATCAACAAAACAAAGAATAAAAACCACATGATCGTCTCAATAGACGCAGAGAAGGCATTTGACAAGATACAACATCCATTTATGATAAAAACTCTCAATAAAATGGGAATAGAAGGAAAGTACCTCAACATAATAAAGGCCATATATGACAAACCCACAGCTAACATCGTACTCAACGGGGAAAGACTGAAAGCCATTCCTCTGAGAACAGGAACGAGGCAGGGCTGCCCACTCTCACCACTCCTGTTCAACATAGTACTGGAGGTTTTGGCCAGAGCAATTAGGCAAGAAAAAGGAATAAAAGGAATCCAAATAGGTAACGAAGAAGTGAAACTCTCACTATTTGCAGATGACATGATTGTATATATAGAAAACCCTAAAGAATCTGTTGGAAAACTGTTAGAAACAATCAACAACTACAGCAAAGTTGCAGGGTACAAAATCAATCTACAAAAATCAGTTGCATTTCTATATGCTAATAATGAACTAACAGAAAGAGAGCTCAAAAAGGTAATACCATTTACAATTGCATCAAAAAGAATAAAATACCTAGGAATAAATCTTACCAAGGAGGTGAAGGACCTATACAATGAGAACTACAAGACATTATTGAGGGAAATCTACGATGACATAAAGAAATGGAAAGATATCCCATGCACGTGGATTGGAAGAATAAACATAGTTAAAATGTCTATATTACCTAAAGCAATCTACAGATTCAATGCAATCCCAATCAGAATCCCAATGACATTCTTCACAGAAATAGAAAAAAGAATACTAAAATTTATATGGGGCAACAAAAGACCCCGAATAGCTAAAGAAATCCTAAAGAAAAAGAACAAAGCAGGAGGCATCACAATTCCTGACTTCAAAACATACTACAAAGCAATAGTAATCAAAACAGCATGGTACTGGTACAAAAACAGACACACAGATCAATGGAACAGAATTGAAAGCCCAGAAATAAAACCACACATATACGGACAGCTAATTTTCGACAAAGGTGCTAAGGACATGCAATGGAGAAAGGAAAGTCTCTTCAATAAATGGTGTTGGGAAAACTGGACAGCCACATGCAAAAGAATGAAAGTGGACCATGTGCTATCGCCATTCACAAAAATTAACTCAAAATGGATCAAAGACCTGAAGGTGAGACCTGAAACTATAAAACTCATAGAAGAAAATATAGGCAACACACTATTTGACATTGGGTTTAAAGGAATCTTTTCGGATGACATGCCTACCCAGACTAGGGAAACTAAAGAAAAAATAAACAAGTGGGACTTTATCAGACTAAAGAGCTTTTATAAGACAAATGAAACCAGAATCAAGATGAACAAACAACCAACCAGCTGGGAGAGAATATTTGCAAAACATACATCTGACAAGGGGTTGATCTCCATAATATATAAAGAACTCACACAATTGAACAACAAAAAAACAAACAACCCGATCAAAAAATGGGCAGAGGAAATGAACAGACACTTCTCCAAGGAAGATATACACATGGCCAATAGGCACATGAAAAGATGCTCAACATCACTAATCATCAGGGAAATGCAAATCAAAACAACACTAAGATACCACCTCACGCCCATTAGAATGGCTATAATCACCAAGACAAAAAACAACAAATGTTGGAGAGGATGTGGAGAAACAGGAACCCTCATACACAGCTGGTGGGAATGCAAATTGGTGCAGCCTCTATGGAAAACGGTATGGAGATTCCTCAAAGAATTAAAAATAGAGATGCCCTATGATCCAGCCATCCCACTACTGGGAATCTATCCAACGCACCTGAAATCAACAATCCAAAGAGGCTTATGCACCCCTATGTTCATTGCAGCATTATTCACCATAGCCAAGAAGTGGAAGCAACCTAAGTGTCCCTCGACTGACGATTGGATTAAGAAAATGTGGTATATATATATACAATGGAATACTACTCAGCCAAAAAAAAAGACAAAATCGTCCCATTTGCAACAACATGGATGGGCCTGGAGCGTATTATGTTAAGTGAAATAAGCCAGAAAGAGAAAGACAAACACTGTATGATCTCACTCATATGTGGAATATAAACCAACACATGGACAGAGAAAACTGGACTGTGGTTACCCGGGAAGTGGGGGTGGGGGGTGGGCACAAGGGGTGAAGGGAGTCATATATGGGGTGATGGACAAACAAAAATGTACAACCCAAAATTTCACAATGTTAGAAACCATTAAAATATCAATAAAAAAAAAACACTCAACGAAATACGAGACAACACAGACAAACAATTCAATGAGATTAGGAGTTTCTTCACAAAAGAGATTGAAATCATAAAGAAAAACCAATCAGTGCTGATGGAGATGAAGAACACAATGGAGGAGATAAAGGAGAATCTGGAATCTCTAAAGAACAGAGCTGACAATATGGAGGAAAGAATTAGAACCTTAGAGGATAGGAATACAGATATACTCCAGATGGAAGAGGAGAGAGAACTAAGACTAAAAAGAAATGAAGAAAGACTCCGAGAAATATCTGACTCTATTAGAAAATGTAACATAAGAATTATAGGTATTCCTGAGGGAGAGGAGAGGGAAAGAGGAACAGAGAGCCTATTCAAGGAAATAATAGCTGAGAATTTCCCAAATCTGGGGAAGGAGCAGGAAATACCAGTAAGCGAAGCCAACAGGACACCTATATATATTAACAGACAAAGGCCTTCACCACGACACCTAGTGGTAAGGCTAGCCAGGGTCAACGACAAAGAAACCATATTAAGGGCAGCTAGACAAAAACAAAAAATAACGTACAAAGGAACTCCCATCAGGCTCTAGCGGATTTCTCAACAGAAACTTTACAGGCTAGGAGAGACTGGAATGATATATTCAAAATACTGAAAGACAAAAACTTTCAGCCAAGAATACTCTATCAAGCAAAAATATCCTTCAAATATGATGGAGACATAGTAACTCTCCCAGATCAACAAAAGCTAAGGGAGTTCATGGCCACGAGACCCCCACTACAAGAAATACTCAAGAAGGCCCTCAGGCCTGAAAAAAAGAAGAGAAAGGGAACAGAAAGCTTGGAGCAAGGAGAAAGGTAGGTAGACAAACTCAGAAAAACAGTAGATCTTTACTGGAATAGGTTAGCAACCACTTAAATACTAAATTCAAAGATCAAAGGAAGAAATTCACCAAAAATAAATTTAACCTCATCACTGTAAACACACAGCCACAACACAAGATAGAATAAGGTATAACAAGAGCAACTTAGAAGGGGAAGAGGAAAGTGACTGAATTGACTTAGTATAAGGAAATAGGAGGCTATCAGATAATGGACTATCTCATAACAAGATTTTTTGCCCAAACCTCAAGGTAACCACTAAACAAATAATCAAAACAAAACCTCATATGATAAACAAAGAGAAAACTAGAAGAGTCATAAGACAGAACAACCAAACTGAATTGGCAGTCCAAAACAAATGGGACAAGAAACAAAGGAAATGCAAAAGAACCAGAAAATAAGTGACAAAACAGCAACATTAAGCCCTCATATATCAATAATTACCCTAAATGTAAATGGATTGAACTCTCCAATAAAAAGATACAGAGTGGCAGGATGGATTAAAAAGCAAGACCCAACAATATGCTGCCTTCAGGAAACACATCTTAGCACTAAAGACAAGCACAGGCTCAGAGTGAAAGGATGGAAGACAATACTCCAAGCTAATGGCAAACAAAAGAAAGCAGGTGTTGCCATACTCATATCAGACAAAGTAGACTTCAAGATAAAACAGGTTAAGAAAGACAAAGAAAGGAAATATATAATGATAAAAGGGACACTCCATCAAGAAGACATATCACTTATAAATATATATGCACCCAACATAGGAGCACCAATGTACATAAAGCAACTATTAACAAACCTAAAAGGAGAAATCAACAACAACACAATAATAGTAGGGGATCTTAACACCCCACTTACAGCAATGGATAGATCATCCAGACAAAAAGTCAATAAAGAAATAGTAGACTTAAATGAAAAACTGGACGAGATGGACCTAGTAGACATACACAGAGCACTCCATCCAAAAACAGTTGACTACACATTCTTCTCAAGCGCGCATGGAACATTCTCTAGGATAGACCATATGTTGGGAAACAAAGCAAGCCTCAATAAATTTAAGAAGATTGAAATCATAAAAGGCATCTTTTCAGACCATAAGGCTATGAAACTGGAAATGAACCATGAAAAAAAAACTGGGAAAGTGACAAAAATGTGGAGATTAAACAACATGCTACTGAACAACCAATGGATCATTGATGAAATTAAAGGAGAAATCAAAAACTATCTGGAAACAAACGAAAATGATAATATGCCATATCAAACCATATGGGATGCAGCAAAAGCGGTCCTGAGAGGGAAACTCATAGCGATACAAGCACACCTTAACAAACAAGAAAAAGCCCTAATAGGCAACCTTAAATTACACCTAACAGAACTAGAAAAAGAAGAACAAACAAAGCCCAAAGCCAGCAGAAGGAGAGAAATAATAAAAATCAGAGCAGAAATAAATGAAATTGAGACCAAAAAAACAGTAGAAAGGATTAATGAAACAAAGAGTTGGTTCTTCAAGAAGATAAACAAAATAGACAAACCCTTAGCCAGGCTTACTAAGAAAAAAAGAGAAAAGGCTCAAGTAAATAAAATTAGAAATGAAAGAGGAGAAATTACAACAGATACTATGAAAATACAGAGGATTATAAGAGAATACTATGAGAAATTATATGCCAACAAATTGGACAATCTAGAAGAAATGGATAAATTCTTAGACTTATACAACCTCCCAAAATTGAACCAAGAAGAAATGGAGAATCTGAATAGACCAATCACAAGTAAAGAGATTGAAATAGTAATCAAAAACCTCCCAAAAAATAAAAGTCCAGGACCAGATGGTTTCTCCAGTGAATTTTACCAAGCATTCAAAGAAGATTTAATACCCATCCTTCTCAAACTATTCCAAAAAATAGAGGAAGATGGAACACTTCCTAAATCATTCTACGAGGCCAACATCACCCTGATACCAAAACCAGACAAAGACAATACAAAGAAAGAAAATTACAGGCCAATATCGCTGATGAACATTGATGCAAAAATCCTCAACAAAATATTGGCAAACCGAATACAACAATACATTAAAAAGATCATACACCGTGATCAAGTGGGATTTATACCAGGGATGGAGGGATGGTTCAACATCCGCAAATCAATCAACATGATACATCACATCAACAAAACAAAGAATAAAAACCACATGATCATCTCAATAGACGCAGAGAAGGCATTTGACAAGATACAACATCCATTTATGATAAAAACTCTCAACAAAATGGGAATAGAAGGAAAGTATCTCAGCATAATAAAGGCCATATATGACAAACCCACAGCCAACATCATACTCAACGGGGAAAGACTGAAAGCCATTCCTCTGAGAACAGGAACGAGGCAGGGCTGCCCACTGTCACCACTCCTGTTCATCATAATACTGGAGGTTTTGGCCAGAGCAATTAGGCAAGAAAAAGGAATAAAAGGAATCCAAATAGGTAACGAAGAAGTGAAACTCTCACTATTTGCAGATGACATGATTTTATATATAGAAAACCCTAAAGAATCTGTTGGAAAACTATTAGAAACAATCAACAACTACAGCAAAGTTGCAGGGTACAAAATCAATCTACAAAAATCAGTTGCATTTCTATATGCTAATAATGAACTAACAGAAAGAGAGCTCAAAAAGGTAATACCATTTACAATTGCATCAAAAAGAATAAAATACCTAGGAATAAATCTTACCAAGGAGGTGAAGGACCTATACAATGAGAACTACAAGACATTATTGAAAGAAATCCATGATGACATAAAGAAATGGAAAGATATCCCATGCACGTGGATTGGAAGAATAAACATAGTTAAAATGTCTATATTACCTAAAGCAATCTACAGATTCAATGCAATCCCAATCAGAATCCCAATGACATTCTTCACAGAAATAGAAAAAAGAATACTAAAATTTATATGGGGCAACAAAAGACCCCGAATAGCTAAAGAAATCCTAAAAAAAAAAGAACAAAGCAGGAGGCATCACAATCCCTGACTTCAAAACATACTACAAAGCAATAGTAATCAAAACAGCATGGTACTGGTACAAAAACAGACACACAGATCAATGGAACAGAATTGAAAGCCCAGAAATAAAACCACACATATACGGACAGCTAATTTTTGAAAAAGGTGCTAAGAACATGCAATGGAGAAAGGAAAGTCTCTTCAATAAATGGTGTTGGGAAAACTGGACAGCCACATGCAAAAGAATGAAAGTGGACCATGTGCTATCGCCATTCACAAAAATTAACTCAAAATGGATCAAAGACCTGAAGGTGAGACCTGAAACTATAAAACTCATAGAAGAAAATATAGGCAACACACTATTTGACATTGGGTTTAAAGGAATCTTTTCGGATGACATGCCTACCCAGACTAGGGAAACTAAAGAAAAAATAAACAAGTGGGACTTTATCAGATTAAAGAGCTTTTATAAGACAAATGAAACCAGAATCGAGATGAACAGACAACCCACCAGCTGGGAGAGAATATTTGCAAAACATACATCAGACAAGGGGTTGATAAAGAACTCACACAACTGAACAACAAAAAAACAAACAACCTGATCAAAAAATGGGCAGAGGAAATGAACAGACACTTCTCCAAAGAAGATATACAGATGGCCAATAGGCACATGAAAAGATGCTCAACATCACTAATCATCAGGGAAATGCAAATCAAAACAACACTAAGATACCACCTCACGCCCGTTAGAATGGCTATAATCACCAAGACAAAAAACAACAAATGTTGGAGAGGATGTGGAGAAACAGGAACCCTCATACACAGCTGGTGGGAATGCAAATTGGTGCAGCCTCTATGGAAAACGGTATGGAGATTCCTCAAAGAATTAAAAATAGAGATGCCCTATGATCCAGCCATCCCACTACTGGGAATCTATCCAACGCACCTGAAATCAACAATCCAAAGAGGCTTATGCACCCCTATGTTCATTGCAGCATTATTCACCATAGCCAAGAAGTGGAAGCAACCTAAGTGTCCCTCGACTGACGATTGGATTAAGAAGATGTGATATATATATACAATGGAATACTACTCAGCCATAAAAAAAGACAAAATCGTCCCATTTGCAACAACATGGATGGGCCTGGAGCATATTATGTTAAGTGAAATAAGCCAGAAAGAGAAAGACAAACACTGTATGATCTCACTCATATGTGGAATATAAACCAACACATGGACAGAGAAAACTGGACTGTGGTTACCAGGGGCAGTGGGGTGGGATGTGGGGGGTGGGCACAAGGGGTGAAGGGAGTCATATATATGGTGATGGACAAACAAAAGTGTACAACCCAAAATTTCACAATGTTAGAAACCATTAAAACATCAATAAAAAAAAATTGGTTTGAATGAGTTTCTGTTTTTCCAGTGCAGATGTTAAATAAGTATTTCACATAATGTACAAGGATTATACCAACCTCACCACTCACCTGTAAGAAGTCCTAAGTATATAATAGGGGGTAAGAACCCAGTCCTGGATCAGATAGATCCTACTAACTGGTGATCGCTCCTTAATTTCTCTAAGACTTCAATTCTTCATCTGTAAAATGGGGATAACAACAGTACCTACCAGAGAGAGAGAGTGTGAAAAGCACGTGAGGAAATGGACTTGAGGTGCTGAGTACACAGTAGCAGTTCATGTGCATGAGCTGGTAATCTGTTTTCTTTTTTTCCTGACTTTATTGAGATATTACTGACATATAACATATGTAAGTTTAAGGTGTACAATGGGATGACTTGATACATTGTGAAATTATCACCACAATAAAGTTAGTTAACACCTCCATCACCTCACATAATTACCATTTTTTTGTGTGTGGTGATACTGCTTATGATTTACTCTCTTAACTTTCAAGTATATAATAGAGTATTGTTAACTACAGTCAGCGTGCTGGACATTAGCTCCCCAGAACTTACGCATCTTATAACTGAAAGTTTGTACACTTTGACCAGCATCTCCCCATTTCCCCCACCCCCCTAACCCCTGGTGTGTTTGGCTTTTTTAGATTCCACAAATAAGTGAGAACATACAGTATTTGTCTTTCTCTGTCTGACTTATTTCACTTAGCATAATGCCCTCAAGGTCCATCCATGTTGTCGCAAACGGCAGAATTTCCTTCTTTTTTATGGCCAAATAATATTCCAGTCCAACATTTTCTTTATCCATTCATCCATTGATGGACACTTAGGTTGGTTCCGTGTGTTGGCTATTGTGAATAAAGCTGCAAGGAGCATGGGGGTACAGACATCTCTTTGAATCAGTGTTTTTATTTATTTATTTATTCATTATTTATTTATTTATTTTTTATTGCGGTAACATTGCTTTATAACATTGTATAAATTTCAGATGTACATCATTATACTTCTATTTCTGCATAGATTACATCCTGTTCACCACCAAAATGCTAATTACAATCCATCACCACACACATGTGCCTTAATCATCCCTGTCGCCCTCCTCCCTCCCTTCTTCCCCTCTCGTAACCACCAATCCAATTTCTGTCTCTATGTGTGTGTTTGTTTGTTGTTTTTATCTTCTACTTATGAGTAAGATCATACAGTATTTGACCTTCTCCCTCTGACTTATTTCACTTTGCATAATACCCTCAATGTCCATCCATGTTGTCACAAATGGCTGGATTTCATCGTTTCTTATGGCTGAGTAGTATTCCATTGTGTATATATACCACAGCTTCTTCATCCATTCGTCCCTTGATGGGCACTTAGGTTGCTTCCAAGTCTTGGCTATTGTGAATAACGCTGCAATGAACACAGGGATGCATGTATCTTTATGCATTGGTGTTTTCAAGTTCTTTGGATAAATACCCAGCAGTGGAATAGCTAGATCGTATGATAGTTCTATTCTTAATTTTTTGAGGAATCTCCATACTCTTTTCCATAGTGGCTGCACCAGTTTGCACTCCCACTAGCAGTGTATGCGAGTTCCCTTCTCTCCACATCCTCCCCAACACTTGTTGTTTCCTGTGTTGTTAATTATAGCCATTCTGACGGGTGTGAGGTGATATCTCATTGTAGTTTTGATGTGTATTTCCCTGATAGTTAATGATGTTGAACATCTTTTCATGTGTCTGTTGGCCATCTGTATATCTTCTTTGGAGAAATGTCTCTTCAGCTCTTTTGCCCATGTTTTAATTGGGTTGTTAGTTTTTTTGTTGTTGACATGTATGAAGTCTTTATATATTTTGGAGATTAACACTTTACTAGATATATAGTTTGCAAATATCTTCTCCCAATTGTTAGGTTGTCTTTTTGTTTTCTTGATGGTTTCCTTTGCTGTGCAGAAGCTTTAGTTTGACGTAGTTCCATTTGTTTATTTTTTCTATTGTTTCCCTTGCCCAATCAGACACTGTACTTGAAAATATGTTGCTAAGACCGATGTCGAAGAACATACTGCCTATGTTTTTTCCTAGAAGTTTCATGGTTTCAGGTCTTACGTTCAAGTCTTTAATCCATTTTGAGTTAATTTTTGTGTAGGGTATAAGATAATGGTCTACTTTCATTTTTTTGCATGTGGCTGTCCAGTTTTTCCAACACCATTTATTGAAGAGACTTTCCTTTCTCCACTGTATGTTTTTGGCTCCTTTGTTGAAAATTAGCTGTCCATAGATGTGTGGGTTTATTTCTGGGCTCTCAGTTCTGTTCCATTGATCTGTGTGCCTGTTTTGTGCCAGTACCATGCTGTTTTGGTTACTATAGCTTTGTAGTATATTTTGAAATCAGGGAGTGTGATGCCTCCAGCTTTGTTCCTTTTTCTCAGGATTGCTTTAGCTATTCAGGGTCTTTTGTTGTTTCACATAAATTTTAGGATTCTTTATCCTATCTCTGTGAAAAATGTTTTTGGAACTTTGATAGGGATTGCATTGAATCTATAGATTGTTGTAGGAAGTATGGACATTTTAACTATGTTAATTCTTCCATCCGCGAGCACGGCATATCTTTTCCATTTCTTTGTGTCTTCTTCAATTTCTTTCAACAATGTTTTATAGTTTCCAGTGTACAGATCTTTCACCTCTTTGGTTAAGTTTATTCCTAGGTACTTCATTATTTTTGTAGCAATTGTAAATGGGATTGTATTCTTAATTTCTCTTTCTGCGACTTTGTTGTTAGTGTATAGAAATGCAACTGATTTTTGTATGTTGATTTTGTATCCTGCAACTGTACTGTATTCATTTATTATTTCTAAAAGTATTTTGGTGCATTCTTTAGAGTTATCTATATATAAAATCATGTCATCTGCAAATAGTGATGGTTTCACTACTTCCTTTCCAATTTCAATCCCTTTCATTTATTTTTCTTGCCTGATTGCTCTAGCTAGGACTTCCAATACTCTGTTAAATAGGAGTGGTGAAAGTGTGCATCCTTGTCTGGTTCCTGTTCTTACAGGGATAGCTTTCAGTTTTTCACCATTGAGGATGATATTAGCTGTGGGTTTGTCATATATGGCCTATATTATGTTGAGGTACTTTCCTTCCATACCCATTTTATTCAGAGTTTTTATCATAAATAAATGCTGTATCTTGTCAAATGCTTTCTCTGCGTCTATTGAGATGATTATGTAATTCTTATTCTTCATTTTGTTAATGTGGTGTATCATGTTGATTGATTTGCAGATGCTGAACCATCCCTGCATCCCTGGAATAAATCCCACTTGATCATGGTGTATGATCTTTTTAATGTATTGTTTTACTCAATTTGCTAGCCTTTTGTTGAGGATTTTTGCATCAATGTTCATCAGTGATATTGGCCTGTAATTTTTTTGTGTGTGTGTTGTCCTTGTCTGGTTTTGGTACCATGGTAACGTTGGCTTCGTAGAATGAGTTAGGAAGCTTCCCTCCCTCTTCCACTTTTTGGAAGAGTTTGAGAAGGATAGGCATAAAGTCTTCTTTGAATGTTTGGTAGAATTCACCAGGGAAGCTGTCTGGTCCTGGACTTTTACTTTTTGGGAGGTTTTTGATTACTGTTTTGATCTCCCTACTGGTGATTGGTCTATTCAAATTCTCTATTTCTTCGGGATTCAGTTTTGGAAGGTTGTATGATTCTAAGAATTTATCCGTTTCTTCTAGATTATCCAATTTGTTGGCATATAGTTTTTTATAGTATTTTCTTATAATCTTTTGTATTTCTGAGATGTCTGTTGTAATTTCTCCTCTTTCATTTCTGATTTTACTTATTTGAGCCTTTTCTCTTTTATTTTTGGTGAGTCTAGCTAAAGGTTTGTCAGTTTTGTTTATCCTTTCAAAGAACCAGCTCTTGGTTTCACTGATTTTTTTCTATTCTCTATTTTTTTATTCTCTATTTCATTTAGTTCTGCTCTGATTTTTATTCTTTCCCACCTTCTACTAATTTTGGGCTTTGTTTGTTCTTCTTTTCCAGTTCCTTTAGGTGAACTGTCAGATTGTTTATTTGAGATTTTTCTTGTTTTTTGAAATAGGCCTGTATTTCTATAAACTTCCCTCTTAGAACCACTTTTGCTGTATCCCGTAAATTCTGGCATGTCCTATTTTCATTTTCTCTTGTCTCCAGGTATTTTTTTATTTCTCCTATGATTTCTTCATTGACCCAATTGTTGTTCAATAGCATTTTATTTAAGCTCCACATGTTTGTGGCTTTTCTGGTTTTCTTCCTATAGTTGATTTCTAGTTTCATACCATTGTGATCAGAAAAGATGCTTGGTATTATTGCAACTTCTTAAATTTATGGACACTTGTTTTGTGGCCTAATATGTGATCAATCCTGGAGAATGTTCCATGTACATTTGAAAAGAATGTGTATTATTTGGTTTTTGGATGGAACATTCTGTGTATATCTACTGAGTCCATCCAATCTAGTGTGTCATCTAAGGCCAATGTTTCCTTATTGATCTTCTGTTTGGATGATCTATCCATTGGTGTAAGTGGGGTGTTCAAGTCCTGTACTACTATTGTGTTACTGTCTATTTCTCCTTTTATGTCTGTTAATAATTGCTATATATATTTAGGTGCTCCTATGTTGGGTACATAGATATTTATGTGTATTATATCCTCTTGTTGGATTGTTCCCTTGATCATTATGTATGTATTCCCCTTCATTGTCTCTTGTGACGGTTTTTGTTTTAAAGTCTATTTTGTCTGATATGACCATTGCTACCTCAGCTTTCTTTTCATTGCCATTTGCATGGAATGTCTTTTTCCATCCCTTCACTTTCAGTTTGTGAGTGTCTTTAGGTCTGAAGTATATATATGGGTCTCGTTTTTTAATCCAATCAGCCACCCTATACCTTTTGACTGGAGCATTTAGTCCATTGACATTTAAAGTAGCTATTGATAAGTATGTACTTATTGCTATTTTTTAACTTTTTTTTCTGGGTGTTTTAGTAGTTCTTCTCTGTTCCTTTCTTCTTCTCTTGCTCTCTTCTCTTGTGGTTTGATGGCTTTCTTTAGTATTATGTTTAGGTTCCTTTCTCTTAGTTTTTTGTGTATTTATTGTAGGTTTCTGGCTTGTGATTACCATGAGGGTCTTATATAATAACCTACGTATACAACAATCTATATTAAGTTGATCTCTCTTTAGTTTGACCTCTTTCTAAAAGCTCTACTCTTTTACTCCCCTCTTCCCACATTTTATGTTTTTGATATCATATCTAACCTCTTTTTTGTGCGTTTGTATCTGTTACCCTCTTATCATGGAAATAGATCATTTTTTCCTATTTGTGGTCTTCTCTTTCCCCCTTAAATAAGTCCTTTTAGCATTTCTTATAGGACTAGTTTCTTGGTGATAAACTCCTTTAATTTTTGCTTGTCTGGGAAACTCTTTATCTCTCCTTCCATTCTGAATGATAACCTTGCTGGGTAGAGTATTCTTGGCTGTAGGTTTTTTCCTTTTAGCACTTTAAATATATTGTGTCACTCTCGTCTAGCCTGTAAGGTTTCTGCTGAGAAGTCAGCTGATAGCCTTATGGGCTTTCCTTTGTATGTAACTTGTTCCCTTTCTCTTGCAGCTTTTAGGATTCTCTCTTTATCTTTAATTCTGGACAATTTAGTTATGATGTGTCTTGGTGTGGGCCTCTTTGGGTTTATATTTTTTGGTGCTCTCTGTGCTTCCTGTACCTGGATGTCTGTTTCCTTCCTTAGGTTAGGGAAGTTTTTAGCTATTATTTCTTCAAATAGATTCTCTGCCCCTTTGTCTCTCTTTTCTCCTTCTGGGACACCTATAACACGGATGTTAGTGTACTTGATGTTATCCCAGAGGTCCCTTAGACTGTCCTCATTCTTTTTTATTTTTTTTCTTTTATCTGTTCCGCTTGGGTGATTTCCTCTAGTCTTTTGTCCAGCTCACTGATCTGTTCTTCTGTATCCTCTACTCTACTGTTGAGTCCCTCTAGTGAATTTTTCATTTCCAGTATTGTATTCTTCATTTCTGATTGGTTCTTTTTTATATCTTCCATTTCTTTGTTGACGTTCTCACTGAGTTTCTTCATTCTTCTCCCAAGATCAGTGAGCATCCTTATGACTCTTTGTTTGAACTCTCTGTCAGGTAGGTTGCTCATTTCTGTTCCATTTAGTTCCTTTTCTGGGGTTTTGTCCTGTTCCCTTACTTTGAACGTACTCCTTTGCCTCCTCATTTTGCCTCTTTCTCTGTGCTTCTGTCTGTATATTAGGTAGGTCAGCTACGGGTCTCCTGATCTTGGAGAGGTGACCTTATGTAAGTGATGCCTTATGAGGCCCAGCAGTGTGCTTCCCTCTCGTCACCAGTTCCAAATGTTCCAGGAGTGACCCCTGTGTGGGTTACATGTGTCCTGTTGTGGCAGGGTTGCTGTTGCTGTAGGTACCGAGGGAGGCTGAGCTGTCCCCCTGGCTGGCTGGTTTTAATGCTCAGCTGCATGTGGTTATCATGGACCATTCAGTCTCTTTACTGGGTGGGGGGAGCCCCAGCACAGTTGGTTGCAAGGTCTAATAGCACAATCCTGTTGCAGTTTTTCTATTAAGTGGATAAGCCCCCAGCATGGCTGTTTGTTAGGCTCAGGGGCCTACAATTGCTATAGGCCTCCAGCCTATAAGGCTCTTGTCAGCTCTCTGAATATTGCAGTGGGGTGGGGCTGGATTGAGGCATAGGAGCACCCAATTGTTTCAAGCTTTGGAAGGTGGGGCCAATCCCCTATGTGGCTGTTTGAGAAGCACAAGTCTTCTGCAGCTGACAAACCCCAGTGCCAACAGGGCCACAAACATAGTCAACACAGTTCTGCCCCATGCATGTGTCCCAACCCCGTGAAGCAGACCCAGTCACCCCATGGAAGAGGCCCCATACACTCCACCCACTCCTTGCACATGCCCTGCCCTGGAAAGGTGGACCCACTCCCCAGGCTTCAGACAATCCAGGTATGTAGCCTATGCAGGCCCACAAGTTGCTCGGGGGCTTGGTGGGTGGGGCCAGACCCTAGGGCAGGCTGCTTTCCTTAGCTGAGCTGGATTAAATTGGTGCTCTAGTGGGTGGGGCAGACCCTGGGCAGAGAGGCCAGGGGCAGAACTCTAATGGCATCTGCCAGTGTCTGTGTCAGCACACCCACACCAGGTCACAACAATGGCCGCCGCCAATGTCCCAGTCCCTCAAGAGGTCTCACCTTTCACTGAGATGCACTCAGAGCCTATCAAGTGGGTCTCTTTTCACCAAAGTACTGTGCACCTTTCTTTCTGGTGAAGTTAGGTTGCTTTCCAAAATGGGTAAGTTCGTGTGTGTGCCCTTTCAGAGCCAGCTTTAATTTCCTTTTTTTTTTTTTTTAATTTGTGACTGTTTTATTTATTTTTTATTTTTTTTAATTTTTTTGTGAGGAAGATCAGCCCTGAGCTAACATCCACGCCAATCCTCCACTTTTTGCTGAGGAAGACTGGCCCTGGGCTAACATCTGTGCTCATCTTCCTCCACTTTATGTGGGACGCCACCACAGCATGGCCTGACAAGCTGTGCATCGGTGTACACCTGGGATCTGAACCTGGGCCGCCAGCAGCGGAGCGCGCGCACTTAACCGCTATGCCAGGGGGCTGGCCCCTAATTTCCTTATGTCCCAGTTTTTCTGGGGGTATTCCCTGTTGTTGTTAGTAGCCAAAAAAGGCCGATATTATGACACTCGTCTTGATTGTACTGGGTCCAAAAAATGCTTATAGCAGCAACGCTCCCTGGCTCAGATCCCCCACTCCTCCAGGGAGGGCTGCGTACCTCTGGGTTGCTCCCGGGCAGGCGGCCATGAACTGCTGCAGCTTGTGAGGTGGCATTTTTTCTCTCCAGAAGGGAATTTCTGCCTCTTCCACCTCAGTCAGGACTGTTGTTTGTTGCAGGGGCTCCTCTTATCTAGTTTTCAGTTCTCTCCCAGGCATAATTGTTCCAAGAGTAGTTATAAGTCTGCTGTGTCCAGGGGAGGAGGTGAGTTCAGAGTCCGCCTAGGCTGCTATCTTGACCTCTCCCTTCCTTTGCCCATTTTTTAATTGGGTTGTTTGTTTTTTCACTATTGAGTTGTACGAGTTCCTTACATATTTTGGACATTAACCCTTTATCAGATATGTGGCTTGCAAATATTTTCTCTCATTTCATAGGTTGCCTTTCTATTTTGCTGATTGTTTTATTTGCTGTACAGAAGCTTTTTAGTTTGATGTAGTTTCACTTGTTTATTTTTGTTTTTGTTGCTTGTGCTTTGGGTGTCAAATTCAAAATATCATTGCCAAGACCCATGTCAAGGAGCCATTTCCCTATGTTTTCTTCTAGCAGTTTTATAATTTTAGGTCTTACATTTAAGTCTTTAATCCATTTCAAGTTAATTTTTGTGAGGGGTGTAAGATAGGGGTCCAATTTCATTCTTTTGTATGTGAATATCTAGTTTACTCAACACTATTTATTAAAAAGATTATCCTTTCCCCACTGAGTATTCCTTGTCAAATATTAGGTGACCATATATGCACGGGTTTATTTCTGGGCTCTCAGTTCTGTTCCACTGGTGTTTATGTCTGTTTTTATGTCAGTACCATACTGTTTTGATTATTATAGCCTTGTAATATAGTTTAAAATCAGGAAGTGTGATGCCTCCAGCTTTGTTCTCCTTTCTCAGGATTGCTTTGGCTATTCAGGGTCTTTATCAGTTTCCGTTGGTGGTGTGGTGTTTCCTTGATTATTCCTGATCCTTGTGGTCTTGAGTTGGTGTCTGCGCATTTGAGGAAGCAGGCACCACTTCCGGTCTTTACACACTGGCGTCAGCAGGCCAAGCTCTTCAGCAGTCAGCCCATGCAGAGATTCTGGGTGGGTTGTCTAGTGGTGTCAGCTGGCAAGTTTGCTATTGGAGTCTTTGGGCAGACAGGTCTGGTGCCTGGGTCAGCAGGTGGGCAGGTCTGGCGCTTGGGTACACTGGGGACCAGCCTGGAGCCTGGGTTCACTGAGGTGAGCCTGGCTTGAGTCTGCCTGTGTCTGTGGGAGCCAGTGTGGGGTCCGAGTCCATGGGGGCTACCTTGGTGCTGGGGTGGGCCATGGGCCTGGGTCCACGGTAGTTGGCCTGGTGCTGGGGTGAGCTGGGAGCCTGGTGCCCTAGGAGCCACCTAGGGCTGCGGGAATTGGCCTGCGCTGGGGTGGCTGGTGCTGGGGTCTCTGGTGAATGGGTGCTCACTTTATGCTCCTTCTCCCAAGGGGAGGGTGTCTCTCTCCATGCTGGGCTGCCAGGCGTGGAGTGGTAATGCAGGTGATGTGAATCTATCTTTCCTTCCCTCCTAAATGCATCTTTTCTCATTTCTGTGCTTCATCCAGGTGCTGCAATCCCTCACCTGGAATCCTTAGCTCCTGTGAAAGTATTTTCGTACATGGATGTTTGTTCAAATTGATATTTCCAGGAGAAGATGGGTGCTAGAAATCCCTAAACCACCATTTTGCTGATGTCCACTAATTTGTTTTTGGTACAAGGATGGAGGATTCATTTAGCTCGGCAAAACGTCCTTAAGATGAAAGAAGCCTTTGAATTGTTAACAATATGTCATTTGTTACTTCATTCAAAAGTACTTTGTTTATTATATAAAAGTATAATAAAATTTAAAAATGTAAGAATCTAATGAGTCAACAATTTGATTAAATTTTCTTTTTATAGGCCCATTTCTTTTCCCTTGAGAAATAAATGTATAATAATTTCAATAAAAAGATGTAGTTGAGAATGCAAGGAGAATGGAGTGGCCACGGAACCACGCGGGAGAGGCGGCAGCAGCTCTGGCCCCACCACGTCACCTGGAGAATCTCCCTTGGCTGTGGCGCGGGATCCCACGGGCAGGAATCAGCTTAGATCATAGATAATGCGACCAGAATGAAAGCATTAAAAGGACACTCGAACTGTTTCTTCTTCCTCTGTCTTCTATCAGAAACAAAACACGTGAACTGGGTGAGAATTAGGCCGATGAGAATTAGCCTTCCAGAGGTGTCTCAGGAACATACTTTAGCTCATGCTTTTATTTGGAACCCCCGTCCTGTTTTCCCCTTATTAATGCCCACTTCTTCCTCTGTGCTTGCAAGAAGCTTCTCTTTTTCTAAGCCCCTTATGGTCAGTATTACAGATGTCTCAAATTGAAGGGATGTGGGTGATGTAAAAATCCAGGAGACCTCAGACCAGGCAAGCTAGCCTAAAGGCTCTGTGGGTGGCAATGCCTTGGTGGTGTTATCTCAGTTGAGATTCAACCAACCCCGTGTTCCAGGTCTAGAGCCTGATTTGGCCAGAACGAGTTCACCTCTCAGTGGTGGGTACAGTTATCCAAACTCACGGAGGCTGAGTTGCATAATCAGAACTCTGGTGTGTTATTTTATAAGTGAGAAATACCTCTCACGCAGACCACAAATGCTTATGTTAGCATGGTATGATACTTCTGTGCTTCAGTTTTCTGATCTGTGAAGTGGAGATAAGTATGTATTTACCCCCAGAGTTGTAAAATAACACGTTCAATGCCTGTTACAAAGAAGGGCATTAATAAATAATTAATAAACTACTAATGAATAAATTAACTCCACATCCCTCATTGTTTCAAGTTCATGGATTTCTTTCTCTCGGATTAAAGAGCATGCATATAATGACACGCATGTATGGAGCTCTCACGGATTAAGCTCCTCCTGGAGCACAGAATTAGGGGCCACTGAGTAAAAAGCACACCCTTGTGTGTCCGTGTGCCTATCCATCCTAGCTGGTGGTGAATCCTTCAGCTGCACCCTTCTCTATGCTGTAGGGTTGGATTTTGCCTACAGTTATAATTACAGGGAGTGATTTCATGCTTAACCAAAGGAACAAATAGTGCAAGGAATTTTTTTTAATGCGTGTGTCTTGAGGTTGAATCAGATTAAAATTGTTTGGGCTTCTGGGCAACAACTTGTCTTCGATATTTTAATTTAGCGTTTCAGTCACAGTCCTGTTGTTAATATCCAAATCAACAGCACTTTTATTACCAGGCACTTACCTTTACCAGCATGTTAAAGATCAAAGTAAAAGGTAACACGTGAACAAGAAATGCTCTCCTGCCATTCTTTCAGTTTGAAACCCATCTCTCTGGTGGTTTTCACTTTGAGGAATGGGAGCCGTGATGTGAATTATAAGCCAGAGAAGAACCAAGTCGGGAACAGAACCGTTTCAATGTACTTATCATAGCTCCTATCCAAATGATCTCACCTTGGCACTGGGCAGTCGTGCAGGTGTAGAAGATGAGTAAGCATCTGGAACTGAAGTGTAATTAAAGAACTAAGGAAAGGGCCAGCCTGTGCACAGGCTGTGTCCTGTGGTGTCAGCAGAAGCACACTGACAATATCCTCACTGAGTTGTCTCCACGCACAGGATAGAAGGAGCTTGTGACAGTGCGCAAAGAGGAAACGCCGCGATCCACACACTGAGTTTACTGCAATGTCTTCTGAAGTCCTTCAACTACAGCTGCCACCCCACTGTCCCGCCGCCCTGCCTCTGCACAGCGGGTCATTCCTTTCCACACCATCCAAGTACGCCCTCTCATGTCGTCCTCACAGCTGGGGGAGAGAGGCAGGGAAATAAAGAAAGGGAAGCTCAGATACAGCCACAACCAGCCCAAGGTCATAAAAGTAGTAAAAAGTGGAAGCAGGAATGGAAACCAGGTTTCTGGTACTGAGACGCCAAAGGAGGGACCAGTCTGTGGTAAGCATCACAGCGAGAGCGAAGGTGGTTTCATGTCTACGACACTGACAAGCATGGAGAAAGGAAAAACAAACCCCTCACCCCCAAACCACCCAAGTGGAGGTACAGAAAACCTTCAGATGAGGTCACACCCTGTTCTCATTTCCAGTAGGCAAAGAAGGGACTTTGAAAACAGCTTCAGTGGTTAATAATCTGTGAGGGTGAGGGAAGGAATCTTTTTCTCTGCTCTCTAATAGGACACCTCTATGTGGGAACACCAGCTGGCGCCCTGAGGAGTTCCCTAGGGGAAGGGTGGGGACAGGTTGCTGGGAAGCACTGGTGACTTGCCCTGCCAACTCTGTCCTTCCGTCTTTCCTCCCTCCCTCCCTCCCTTTCTCCCCCTTCCCTCCCATCCTCTCTCCCTCACTATCTGTATCTCTGCGTTTGTCTCTTTCTTTGCTAACTGTTAAAAACTTTTTACCATGGTACATTTCAAGCCTATAGAAATGTAGAAAAACTAGTATAACAGAGCCCCATTTGGCCAAGCTTTTGAGGTATGTTTTTCCCACTGCCTTCCATTTAAGCGGGCACAGCTCTGCCCTTCCTTGTCCCCGAACACCTCCTGTTCAGGCTTTTGTTCCCAATACGGTGAGGAGATTCTGTCGGGTTTTCTTGGAGAGAGATGCCAGGCTGCGAGGTAGAGGAGTGCCCTGATGGTCAAGGAGACGAATGCCCCCTCTAGGAGAGGTTCCTAGAGGAAGGGGGGCCGCAGACGGAGATGGGGTTCTAGAAGGTGCCTCTCCAAGGATGTGACCTGTCCTAATGATACACCTACGCCAGAGATGGGTCCCGGATCGCATGTTGCCATCTGTTTTGCAAACCTCCAGTTTCAGGCAGCAAATCTCGTCTTTGGCTGGGAATATGTTTGGCTTTACCTCGGTGGGAAGGAGCAAGTCCGAAAAGTCTTTCTTCCTTTCTCATCCTCAAGGTCAGCTGTGAAAGGACCAATCAGGCTGTAAACTTGAAACAGAGGGATAACACCTGGGGAGAAGAGGGGCGAGCAGCGTGTGGGCAGAAGCCAGAACGGCGGAGCCGGGGGCGGCGGGCGGGCAGCACAGGCGAGTGGCTCAGGGAGATCGGCGTCAGGGGAGCAGGTGCAGCCGCAGCGGGCGGTGTCCTGTGTGCCAGGACGACTTCCTGGCCACTGGGGCGCTCAAGCCCCAGCGTGGCTTTTCCACGGGCGGCTCAGATCTCCCTCCTTGATGCCTCTATAGCAGAAGAGCCAAAAGGCGGATCTGCGCAGAGGCAGCGCACACATGATTAAATGTCTGAGGTCCGGTCCAGCGCACAAAGCCCCCGGCACCAGGGTTGGGGGGTTCAGGCAGATGAGTGGGTCTTCCCACACCACCAGCCGCTCCCCCGTCTTTCGATCCCCAGCGCCGTCCTCCGCGCACCTCCCGTCGCTGCTGCAGGCGCTCCGCGCCCCTCGAGCAAAGCAGTCGTTGTCCCTGCCCTCTTCCCACAGGGCTCTGTCCCTGAGCCTCCTGGAACACCCCCGGCGGTAAGCTTCACAGGGGCTCCTGTGCACCTGGGTGCCCTCCAGCCTTGACCGTGTGGGTTGCGGCCCCGCCCAGTGTGTGTTCTTGGGGTGGGAGTAGCCCCCCCCAGAACAAAACGCCCACTACGCCGCCCTGGGGGTATGGGGTCTTTTTTGAAATATTTTACACAAAACATTAAAAAAAGTCAGGTGCTCAGGTACATCTACATTTTAATTCACAGATTTAGAAATACATACACACATTTACATATGTGTGTATGTGTGTGTATATATATCTCCAATAGAATTTGCGGTTACTGCTGGATCTAATCCAGCCAAATGGAGGGAAGTTTGGTGGACTCTCTCTCCGCAGTGGTTAATATTGCTTCAGGTAACTAATTAGTGTTTGTGATACTGGATTTTTAATTCCTATTCCAGAAGAACATATTGGTTCACAAATGCCACATCTAAGAAATGAAGTCAATTTGGGCAGACGGGAAAGTTTTCTGTGGAGACAGCTTGACTCTGTCATTACTTGCAGCCCTGTCACCTGTCTTTTTGCTACAAACTCTCAAACAGATGGTATATTTCAATTTCAATAACTTTATTGGCAATGAAAAAATCTGCAAGACCTGCCAAAAGTAATGCATCAAATAGCTGTGTTTAGAAACAGGTGTTACGCCACGTGTCTCAACTTCTTAGAAAAGTGAGCTCAAAGAGACCAGATTTTTTATTTCTCCACTCAGGAAACACTCTTGGGGGGAAAATTTTCAAATAGAGCAGAATTGGGAAGCTTTCTAATTAAGCAAATCTGTATTGACTCTTTTTCTGAGTAATGCCTAAAATTGATTGTATGCTTCTTATGTGCCAGGCTAAGCCCTTCACATAGCTCAGTGGTTCTCTGGACCTGAAGCATCAGCGTCATCTGGGAACTTGTGGGAATTACTGACCTAGTTTATCTCATTGAACCTGCCATTGACTCATCTCATTGACCTCTGCTACTGACTCAGTTTTACAGAGGAGGAAACTGATGAGCAGTTCTTTACCTAGAAAGTAGTGGAGTCACCAGCCTTAGAACCCAAGAGGTCTGGTTTAAGTCCTGGGCTATGCCACTTCCATATGATGTAAGTGGGAGTTCGTGTCTGACTTTTATATTTGCAATGAGTTAGTATTTCAGAACAAGAGCAATGACGTCTTTCAGCAAGAACAGAAGAAGCGAGGGAAGTGGGTGTAAGGACTCTCTGTAGGATGGGCAAGGGCCAAGCTAGCAGGGCCACGGGCAGTCACGGACAGGCCCCAGGACACCAGGCTGCCCTCTGACCTGTATTACACTCTGTGCCCCAGATGGATGAGCTCTCACAGAAGCTTCTGGAGCAAATGTAGATGGGACTTACTTGTCACCTCAAATTTAAAATCTGCTGGCTGTCGAGAGTGAGGATTTAATGCTAGATCCGTGAGACACGCAGGGTAGCATGGGGACTCGGCCACTATCCAGTTTCTGCTCAATCCTTGGTGCTTCCACAGGACACAGATAGAAAATATTTGTGTGGTGTACCAGAGTGACAAGGCTCAGAGGGCTGAGATGGTTAGTGCCTGGGACACACCAGGAGCCCATTCACTGCTCCAGGGCCATGCTCCCTGGCTGGGAAAGTAGTTTAAACAGCCAACTTTTAGGGCTTGTACATATACGGGGTCTAATGCAGGCTGAAGTTTTGCTCTGACCAAAGAAACAGCAGTAATATCTAGTGTTTGGATAAGATTTTAAAATATGCAAAATGTTCTAGGGCTGGCCCACTGGCGCAAGCGGTTAAGTGCACGTGCTCTGCTGCGGCGGCTCGGGGTTCACCTGTTCGGATCCCGGGCGCGCACAGACGCACCACTTGTCAGGCCATGCTGTGGCGGCGTCCCATATAAAGTGGAGGAAAATGGGCACGGATGTTAGCCCAGGGCCAGTCTTCCTCAGCAAAAAGAGGAGGATTGGCAGATGCTAGCACAGGGCTGATCTCACCAAAAAAAAACGAATGTTCTAAAAATGTGCTCTTCTGTCTTTCTCACAGCCACCTGAGGATATATTATTATTCCCATTTACAGATGAGGCAACGTAATCAATATGATTAATTGATTTGCTTAAGATGCTACAAGTGGAAGAAGAGGGTGTCCAGTCCTGTCTTCTCCTACTCTTAGGCTCCTTTTTCCTTTCCTCTGCCTGGGTCGGCCCCGGACAGAGACACCCACTCAGTGTATTCAGGGTTCCATTGTGTGGACAAATTCCTTTCTGCAAATTCAGATTATGATTCAGATCCACTAACTGCCTACACTTGCTCTAGTTATGAGAAGGAACAATTGGCATTTTAAGTACTTCTGAAAAGTCCAAAATAACCCTCCCAACACTCATAAAATGCTGGTTTTTTGTCTTTATGTTACCCCTTTTCTTTAGAGGAGGCTGAAGCCTATGACTCACTCAGGGGCATTAATTTCCAAGGGAATCCTTGAGAATTTTGTTTGTGCAGTTAACTGTTAAAAGCCAACTTTTTTTTCCTTTCTGAAGTAGTTTAGAGGTGTTGCGTCTAAGGTGGGGTTTTTAAAGTCCCTGAACCATGTAGGAAGATTTTGCTAGAGGCACAAAGCATATGGTGCTTGTTTAAAAATGGATATAGCTTGATATTTTAATGAAATCTGAGACACTTAGCACTTTTGCAAGATGCTAAAAAATAAGACCTGTCAATGTTGAGTTTCTGTGGGCAGAACACGTGACGTCCCAAGGAGCCTGCACCTAGAGGCTCCCAGGACAGCTGTGGCTCACTCAAATCGTTGCAGCAAGGCTGCTTTGCAAAAACTTTTTCCTTCTCCAAAATCACATCTGCAGGCACCCCTCCCCGCTCTTTACTTGCCTTTCTCAAAAGACAATTTTAAACTTTTTTGTACCTTTTGCAATTTTTCTAACATTTTATGCCCATATTCTGAAAAAAAACCCAGCAAACCTAAATCTGGCAAAAATATGCTTTTTCATTTGTAATAAAGAAGACAGATATAGCTTATGTATTTGATTAAAATTATTTTTGATAATATTTTAATGTTTTTAACAGCTTTATTGAGACATTATTTACACATCATAAAATTTGCCCATTGTAAGTTTACAATTCAGTGATTTTTAGTCAATTTATAATGCTGTGCAACTGTCCCCACAATCCACTTTGTGGTGGATTTCCATCACCCCCAAAAAGATCTCTCATATCTGTTTGCAGTCAACTGATTGAATTTTTTAACAGAGGTTTCAGTTTATTTTCCAAAACAGAATTCCCAATACTACCCGAGAACTTGACAATTCTCATGGAGAGCTGGTTCTAGAGTTCTAGAAGCCCCTAGTTTTACATTCCTACCTGGCCCATGACATATGGAGTGAGGTGGTGTTGAAGAGGCTACCTTCCTAAGAGAGGTGAAAAATCATTTAAATCATTTTAGTCCTTGGGCCTTGGCCTACGTTGATATTCATGACCCTGAATTAACAAGTATTAGTTGGGCAGGGAGCAGGGAAATTTTAACTTATTTACCCATGCCTCCACCAAAACACCAACCAACTAACGTAAAGTCATGATGAACCGATGACGTACAGGAGGCAGTGGGACCCGGGCAGTAAGGTAAACACCAGAAGATCTAGACTGTGGTCTGGCTCTGCTTCTTCTTAGCCTTATAACCTGGGGAAAAATTCCCAACTGCTCAGACTCCGATCCTTCCTTTGTACTTACCTCACAGGGCTGTGGTGAAGATTCAACATTTGGAAAAGCACCTTGCTGATCACAAGGCATGAGGCAAGGGTAGGGAGGGGCCTCGATCAGGGCAGATGGTGAGTTCAGTTCCAATCACATACTGGGTTTGGGGGGCAGTTTGAGCCATTGTGGGTGTATGGGTTCCTGGAGGTGCTGTCCTGAGGTCTTCCTGAGGGTTTTGCTTCTGAATAAACTCAATTTTAGATGCAAGGCATCTATGCTTTGCAAAGCATTTCATGACCCTATTACTTGTGCCATTCATATGCCCTTGAGGTCACCAAGCACGTGCGTAGTGAAGCTGGGACTTGGCACCTGAGTCGTCCCTTTTAAGTTCCTTCAAGTTTGACCTTTGTGATTCTTCTCTGACACAGGGTGAGAACCCTACAGCTGGCAGAAAGCATGACTCCAGAATTTCAAGGAGCATCAAACTTTTCTCTTAGCAGCGTTTGAGCGCACTGCTCTCTGGCACAGCCCACTGGTATTTAAGGCACATACTATGACATGATCCAATTTGTCCATGACCTTGCCCATTGTTGCTTGAGTGACATGATGGATAGAAATGCAGTGTCTCCTGTGAGGGAAATCCTCTGGGGCTGAAGATATTAGGAGTGACACGGTGGCAGGGGTGGGACTTTAAGTGTTGGGGATTTCAAAGTCTATCATACTCAGTATTTGATCTTCCTGCTCGGCCATGTGTCAGTTGCTCAAAGTATTGATGTTTTATGAGCCTCAGCAACACGATCTGTGAAATGAGGATAAAAATACCTGTCTCTTCAGGTTGTAAGAACTAAATGAGAAAAAGAATGTAAAACATACACATTTTGTCTTTCAGTGACTCTAAGGGCCATTGATTTTAAGATGCTTCATTGTTTTACACACACTAAGAAGGTAAAAATGCTGTGGAGTAAACCCTGACACAGCATCTTAACAGCAGTCCTGTGCCCAGCGTGAACGGCCACCATGCCTCGCCTTGCTTTGTGATTTCTTTCATCCATCCTGAGTATCTGACAATTGCATCATTTTGGTGTATGATAGGCATTTTTTTTTTGCATGTATCTTGGTAATAAAACACAACATATCTTCATCTGTATATTGCAAATATTTTAAATTTTCTGTGTATTGTGATGTTTTCATATTTTAAAAAACCTTTCTGGCTGGGGAGAGACTACCCTTCCAGGGCTAGCCAGTTCTTCAAGACAGCAAAGGGCCAGCCAGGCGCAGGCCCTTGAAATGCAGACTGACCAGTCCAGAGCCAGACTTCCTCTCTCTGGACCCTGCAGCCCAGCAGGTGATATTTCTTTGTCTTAATCTCCCAGGGCCAGGCACCAGGCAACTAAAGACACCCCCATGGTCCAAAGCCCACCGAAATTATTCAAACCAGCCAATCCTAGGATGTTCGCCCCACCCTGCCTTGCCCTTCCCATGGAGACCCCAGTCAAAGCCATGGCCTAAACCTTCCCCTCCTCCTGTCTTCTGCCCCTGACCACTCTGGTGTCCTTCCCATGTGGGCCTGCGTGGCATGGCATGCCCTGCCTCCTGTCTCTAGGGCCTGTGAGCATCATCAACTTTGTTTTCCTGAGCCCCTCCTCTGTCTGTCTTGTGGACACACCTGACTGACCATCTCATAAAAGAATACAGAACCATCTGTGTGTGCGTTTCTTCCTTTCTTAGGTCCCATAAAGCATTTGGTTTTTGTGTTGCAAGAAAATGTGGAATTGAAGTCATTCCTCGAATGACAAATTTCTGCTTTCCTAATATGAAAGGTACCCCCCACTGTGTTGTTTCCGTTTGTGTCTTTGCATGCGCGCCAGTAACTTCTGTTTTGGCACAGAATTAGGATATCATCTTTCTGAAAACAATTTAAACAGGGTGGTGCCAGCGATGCTCGTTACTCAACTGTAAAGTGAAGTGATGGCAACGTGAACTCCAACATCCCCCCACACACGGGTGACGGCACGTAGACGACAGCCACCTTGGCCAACAGTCATGGTTGTAAGATGCATCCCAGCTTCAGAGATGTTAGAATGTGAAGAAAATTGTGTCTTAGTACTGACAAGATTCTTTGCTGGACCAAACTTTAGACCGGATCCTGAACCTTCTCCCAGACCCATCTGTGCACTTCCTTGTAAAATTCAATTTTAGCAAAAACCTGGTTAAGTCAGTTTAACCAGAAGCCCCCACCCTCAATATCTGATCCCCCCCATATCTGACCAGGTTCTTCATCCTCCACCATCCCCCAGGTGACGTCTGGTCACCTGGCCTGTCTTCATCAAGAATCCCGTTAGTCACTTTAGCCGGAACCCCCATTACCGCTGATGTTTCCTCTTAGTAATTGCCCATCCACTGACTCCCACCCTGCTCCTTGGCTATAATCCCCACTTGCCGTTGTTGTATTCGAGGTTGAGCCCATCTCTCTCCCCCACTGCAGAGGTCCCGATTCCTATCGCCACGGTCCTGAATACAGTCAGTTCACCATCTTTGCCACGTGTCATTCAGTATGTACATTTTTTTTCTGATTTTTTTTTTTTTTGGTGAGGAAGATTAGCCCTGACCTAACATCTGCTGCCAATCTTCCTCTCTTTGCTGAGGAAAATTGGCCTTGAGCTAACATCTGTGCCCATCTTCCTCTATTTTATATGTGGGACGCTGCCACAGCATGGCTTGATGAGCAGTGCATAGATCTGCACCTGGGATCCGAACCTGTGAACGCTGGGCCACCGAAACAGAGCACATGAAGTTAACCACTACATGTTAACTACAAGTTAACTACAGTTAACATGAAGTTAACTGCCACCTGGCCGGCCCCCAGTATGTACATTTTTTATCAGTACAGTTGAGCTATGTTAGTCTCAGTAGATGTTAGAAACTTTCACACCATGCCATTTTCTTTTTCTGTCATGTCAAAAAAGAAAAAGAACTTGGATGTAAAATTCCAACTTTGGTCAAATTTCTAAAACCCTGGGCAAGAAATTAATTTACTCATTTGTTTAACAAATATTTAGTGGGCAGTTACCATGGACAGGCATTAGGGAGTCACAGTGAGCTCTGCCCCTTAGTGGTTTATAGTCTCATCTGTTTTTCTCCCAGCGTGGTCTGTGGATGAGCTGCATAAAGACGACACAGGCTGCTTTTTGAGAGGGCAGATTCTGGGGCCCAAGCTCAGATCACCGGATCAACATCCCTGGTTGGGGACCAGGAATCTGCTCCCAGGGGACTCCTAGTGCTCCCACCCTTTGAGACTGGCATTGGATGATAACAGATAATAACAGAGAGGTGGAAGGTGGGCTGGGATCTACCGCATGCTGCACAATCGGTCTCATCCTGCAAAGAGAATTTGTATTCTATACAACGATGCACTTGTGCCAGACTTTTGAGGAAATGAGAAGCTCTGAAAGACGTAACTCACAAGGTATGCTGGGGGATCACGTGCCCCTCCTGCATGGAGACCTGCCTGCCAGATTGTACCATGCACACTGTCACTTTTTAAACAGCCATCATTTTAAATGTAGAGTGCTGATGTCAGGCTGACCTCCTCGGTGACATTGGGGTGTTTGCTAATGATGGGAAGACAGCATCAACTCTGGAGTTCATCTATCCATCCGGACCTTCTAGAAACACCCCAGCTAGAGGTAGGGTGCCCAGTGATGTAGCTTATTAAATGGTCATCTAAATTCACCGAGAAGTGACCCTCGTTACGTGGTTTGTTTCTCGAGGGGTTAGCACTAGGAGGCTGGCTGCTTTGGAAGCCTCTGGAAGTGCTGCACAGTGGGCAGTGCCGGGTGGGCCATGGAGTTGCTCCTTACCAGCTGCAGGACTGGAGGAAAGCCCTTACCCCAACCACATTCTCCTGCTATACAAATGTGGACAATAACGTTCACTCCCGGGAGTTGTTCTAAGGAATCAACTAAATAATGCAGTCTGTAAAATGCTTAGCAGAGTGACTGTCACTACTCTTGCTATTATTATTACGATATTGTGTCCTCCTCCCCCTCCCCCTCATCACCCTCCTCCTGCTCCTCCTCATCCCAGGCTCTGTGATCCGAGAGGACTTGGTGCTCTCCATGTGGCGGTCACAGGCCGCCGCCTCACCTGTAGCATCTACAGACCCCGACCTGAGCCCGTGCTCTTTGGCTTTTTGGAATCTATTAGTATCTAAGGCTGCTGTAGCAAATTACCACAAGCTTGGGTGGCTTAAAACAACAGAAATTTATACTCTCACAGTTCTGAAGTCAAAAGTCTGAAATCAAGTTGTCAGCAGGGCCATGTTCCCTCTGAAAGCCCTAGGGAAGAATCCTTCCTTGGTTCTGCCAGCTTCTGGTGGCTCCTGGAAATCCTTAGTGTTCCCTGGCTGTGGCTGCATCACTCCAATCTCTGCCTTCGTCTTCACATGGCCGCCTTCTCTGTGTCTCTGTGTGTTCTCTCCTCTTCTTCTAAGGACACCAGTCATTGGATTTAGGGTCCACCCTACTCCAGGATGACCTCATCTTAAGCTGATTACATCTTCAATGACCGTATTTCCAAATACAGTCACATTCTGAGGTTCTGGGTAGACATGCATTT
Organism: Diceros bicornis minor; assembly: GCF_020826845.1. NCBI lineage: Eukaryota > Metazoa > Chordata > Mammalia > Perissodactyla > Rhinocerotidae > Diceros > Diceros bicornis. The sequence continues at coordinate 8,501,518 of NC_080779.1, forward strand.
GGGGGTGACACTGTTCAGCCCAACACAGAGTTGTTGACGTTCAGCACAGCAAGTTCTCACCATCAGTCAGAACGACCTGGTCTGTTCTCTCTCTGACTCCATCCTCCAAAGGCCCCCCTGCACAGGGGAGGCACAGAGGGGTGGGGGGACCAGCTGAAGTGCTGCAGACATCTTTACTGCCGACCAGGACTCCAAGACCATTTTGAAAATCCTCAAACTGCTAACTATGCAAACTAATTTGGACAAATGTCCTCTGGAATTATTATATATGTTTCTCTGTTCGAAGAACAGTTTCTGGGGATGTTCTTGAAATAAATAACACAAATATTGCCCTTTAGTTCTGTGAGTTGAAAAGAACCCAACTGAAAAAAAATAACTCCGAAATATGGCAACAGATAATTCATAATAATATAGAAGAATGCACCTAAAATCTTCCTGATCTGGAATATTACTATGTAAAGAAAATTACTATACCTGAAATTTACATAATGTTATAACTCAGTATTTCCTCAATAAAAAATAAAAAACACATAGATACACAGAACATATTAGTGGTTACCAGAGGGGAAGAGGGTAGGGGGAGGGCAAAAGGACTAAAAGGGGAACATTTGTACCGTGATAGATAAAAACTAGACTTGTGATGGTAAACATGATGCAGTCTATACAGAAGTCAAAATAGGATGATATACACCTGAAATTTACACAATGTTATGAACCAATGTGACCTCAATGAAAAAAGAAAAAAAAATTACTATTATTTAAGAGCAAAGTAATATTTTAGTTTTAATTTCCTAAAAAATTTCTCTGCTTCTTTCACCCTTCTCTCTCTCTCTCTTTCTCTGTCTCTCTCTTTCTCTGTCGTTTTCTCTTTCTCATCCCTATCTCTCCATGCTCTTATAAGGAGTTAGTGGCAGTACACTGATTTGCCTGGGAGATGAAAAATTATAAAAAATTAATAGAAAACAATATTAGTTTTTTCCTATAACTTTTTCCAGAAAAATGTATTATAGCAAAATATGGGCATTTGGGTCAAGCTATGATTTGATGTGTATCCAGCTGCCAAACTTTTGAAGCCTGTTATAAGAGCAATTGATGTGACTGTAGTTGAAAGAAATAGTGAAAAGCATTTAAATTAAAAAGAAGGAAACAAAGAGCAAATAAGCTTTGGGAAATATATCAGTCTTAAGGGTATGTCTTGAAATGTGTAGTCACCCTGTTTGGGACTCAAGCTTCTGTGTTTGCTACAACTTCTGATAAGGATTTATTATTTTTTTTGATGAAGTTTTTAGCAGAACATTTGGTCTCTGTAGTACCTTGATTCCAAGAGGAAGAGGGCAGAAAGCACACTGTGGACCGAGGGGTGGCACGGGACAAATTGTGTGCTATTTATTTATTTCTCATTATTCTTTTTTGAGATGTAATTGACATAGAATATTAGTTTCAGGTGTACAACATGATTTGATATTTGTACACATTGTAAAACTATCACCACAGTAAGTCTAATTAACATCCCTCACCACACAGAGTTACAAAATTTTTTTTTTGTAACAAGAACTTGCAAGATCTACTGTCTTCGCAACTTCAAATATACAATACAGTATTATTAACTATAGTCACCATGCTGTACGTTACATCCTCAGGACCTGTTCTGGGTGCTTTCTAGAAGAGCAGATTCCGGGGCCAGGCTCCACCCTCCGGGATCAGCACCTTGGGGTGGGTCCGGGGCTGCACGCACTCACCCAGGTGAGTCCTAAGTGACCCGGTGAGGAGAACTCCTGGCCCCCGTTGCTTGTGCAGTGCCTTTAGCAGATCTGCAGGCTGTGCTGCTCTGGACCTGACATCCCACTCCTGGGAAGGAGCAGCCTGAGAGTGGTGGGAGGAGGAGCAAGACAGAGAGAGGGAGGTTGTCGGAATGAAGAGGGGTGAAGTTCAACGTTGGGCACTTGGGAATCATGGGAACTGTAAAACCACCGGCTCCTGGGCCCCTCCCCAGAGAGATGTCATTGGACAAGGGTGAGACCTGGGCATTGGGATTTTAAATCCCCTCCGGTGATTTCTAGGGGCAGCCAGGGATGAGAACCCCTGTGATGGAGGATATCAAATAGGGCGAACCCTAGGAGGAAAACAGTGGATTCGTGGTTAGGAAGCAGCAGTGCCCTCAGTACAATGGGGAGGAGTGGGGAGCGTATTAACTGTATTATCTTAGTTTCTGTATTCTGAGGCTCCGGCATCTGGGCCTTACCGTCTGACCCTGGGGAGACGGCCCTGTCAGGCTCTGCCAGTTCCTAGAGAGGATACACGACTCAGCATGACTGAGCCTTCCAAATACAAACCAACCAATCCAGCCCCCCCCCCCCCCCCAGGCTCTGGCTCTCCCACTCTGCCCTAATCCACCCAGGACCAGACCAGACAGCTAGAGACAGCCCCTATGCCCCGGCACCCACTGAAATCATTCAAATCAGCCATTCCTAAGCTGCTTACCCTGCTCGCCCATTCCTTCCGCTGGAACCACAATACAGGTTCCTGCCCGCCATCCGCCCTCTCCCTCTGCCTCCTCACCCACCCACGTGCCTCCTCGTGTGGCCCCTGTGGTGTGACATGCCACTTTTCTTGGGGTCTGTGAGTAACAAACTCTCTTTTCAGTGGCAATTGTCTCCTGATCTGTTGACCTCACCTTATCTGATGATTAAAAAAACCCTACATTTTAAAATGGGGAGAGGCAAGCTGGGCTGCTGGACGTGGGAGAGCCGTTGGAGAGTGGGGCATTGTGAACAGTGGTGGGCGAGAGCAGGGCAAATGCCGCAGGCTGGCTGGGGGCAGGGGGCCAGCAAAAGTCTTGTTTTTCTCTAAATCATAATAATATCTATTTCATAGAGTTGTAAAAGACTTGCGATTACATTTACATTTGTGAAAAATGGCTGGCAAGGGACATGGATGCCGCAGAGGTGAGAGGGGACTTTGGGGTCTGAAGGCGTGGGGTGGGGGGCCCAGCTCCAAGTGTAGGAGCTGAGCAGCCTGGGACAGATGAGCCTCTCAGCACTTTACAAAACGAGGGGAGAGTGACCCGTCTCTTGTGGTTGCTGAGGGACCAGCGAGAAGAAGGCTATGAAGGAGCTTGGAAAGTATCACCTGAAAACATAAAGTGTGTCCATGCCTTGACCATCAAAATTAACATTGCAATGGGAAATTTATGGTATAAGCACATTATTTCCTTAAAATTTTTTTTACTTCAAAAAAATTGTAGTAAAATACACTTAACATAAAATTTACCATCTTACACGTGTTTAAGTGTATAGTTTAGTAATATAACTGTATTTACATTGTTGTTCAAGCTCCAGAACTTTTTCCTGTTGTAAAACTGAAACTCTGTAACCATTAAACAACTCCCCATCTCCTCCCCTCTAGGCCCTGGCAACCAGCATTCTATTCTCTGTTTCTGTGCATTTGACTGCTCTAGGAACCTCATATAAACACATTATTTCGTTTTAACACATGTTGATATTCTGGTAGGAGTGGGCTGGGAGGAGACAAGTGGGCCTGAGAAGAGGAGAGAGGGGCTCAGGATGGTAAATCTGGGTGGAGCTGATGATGATATTAGCTACAGTTTACCGAGAGCCTTGTTTGGGCCAGATGTTAGCATAGCAGACTGTCTGATTTAACCTTTACCACAAACCCACAGGTAGGCCTTATTTCTCCTTAGAGAGATTGAACAACTTGCCTGCCCAGGCTGGCCGCGCTGGTAAGTGGCTGAGTCAGTCTTTGAAGGCCCCTTCGACTGACCCTAACACTGTCCATCTTTTGTCCCTGGGCTGGGGGACACCTAGGATGTCACAACCCCCTCCTCCCCAGCTTACTTCCTTCCCCTCAGGAAAGGCCTGCCTGGATGGCCAAGAGACGGGATCTGGTGTGAGCATCTGCTCTAGTGCTGCCACCAACCTTGAGCACGCTCGAGCAAAGAGCTGAATCTAGAGAGGTCCTGCTAAGGCTCGGCGAGGTCTTGTTCTGGAGATAAATCAGGAGTCCCGTCTCAGAGAAAGCCTGACAGACCAGTGGTAATGACTGCTTTCAAACTGACCATCGTCCATCGTGTTCAGTGCCATATACGCTCCCTTGGAGCATCTGCAACAATTTGTTCATGCTTGTTTAATTTACAAAACAAATATAGTTTATTGTCACCTTAAAAGAATTGACTTAGAAATTCCACCTCCAAGAATGGATTCTAGGGAAACAATTATTGATACACGCAAAGATTTAGCAGCGGGGTGCTTACGGCAATGTCATTCATTAAAGGCAGAAACGGATTGTAAGTCCAGTGACAGTAAGGCAGTTAGGAGCAGCGGGGACGGCAGGACCTGGAGTTGCAGCATTTGGGTTAAATATTGACTCTGCCATTTGAGAGCCTTATGAACCCGGGTAAGTTACTTGCCCTCGGTTTCCTGCTCTGAAAACAGCACAGTGAGACTCCGTCTCCCACAGTGCTCTTGGGAGGAGTGCCGCAGCGCCTCGACTATGCTGACCACTGGGTGCAGGCTAGCTTTATTACTTCTGCTTTGCCACATAATGTCCCAAGACAGAATTGTATCAGGCTCAAAAATAACGCTGTAGACAAATATTCGACGGATGGAAAGATGTTCATGAGATAGCAAGTGATAAAAGGAGGTTAAAGAATAGTTTACAGAGTTTGATCCTTCATTTGTAAATGTATGTGTTAAAACTAAAGACCATTTTCAAGGGTTCCCTTTGGCAATCTCCCTGCTGGTCTCCCCGCCTCTGCCTCCCCTTCCTGCAGCAACCCCTCAGCACGGTGGCCAGGAGACTCCTGGGAAAATGCAAGTCAGATCAAGTCACTTTTGTGCTTCAAATTCTCCACTGGCTCCAAACTCACTCGGAAACAAGAGTGAAATCCAAGTGTGTTACTTAATCTAGAAAGACTCACATGGTTTGCCCCCCAGCCTCAAGTTCCCTCTACATCACCACGTCCCCCTGCTCCCTTCTCCCTCACTCTGCTCCTCCACACTGATGTCCTTGCTGTGCCTCCAACAAATGGGGTATGCTCCTGCCTCAGGGCCTTTGCACTTGCCTTTCCCTCTGTCCAGAAAATTCTTGCCCCAGATATCCTCATGCCTCCTTCCCTCACTTTCTTCAAAGTCACCTTCTCAGTGGGTCCTTACCTGTCTGTCATATCTACAATGTTAACAACTCCCACTGACTGTTCATAGCCCCCATCCCCCACTTCTTAGTACTTATCATTATCATACAAGAAGGTAGAGAGCCTGTCGATTTTGGTCATTTTTATATCTCCAGCACCTATAACAATTTCTGGAATTTAGTAGCTGCTCAGTAAACATTTATTGAATGGATGAATTATTTTACTTTTCTTCCATTGCTAATTTCTATGTTCTAAGCTTTCTGTAGGTAACATACTCTATTTTTTCTAATAAGAAAAAAGGTCAATTTAAAAAATGAGTATCATTATATCTGTGTGTCTCAGTTTTATACCATTTCTGTTTTGAACTGCAGATACACAGCTGTGATGGGCAGGAATGGAAAACAGAGACAGTGAGAGGGAGGGAGGGAAAGGAAGACAGGCAGAACCTGTTATTTCAGGCCATCTCCTAGACAACAGCCAAATCCTCTGCTGAATCAAGGGGCTAGAATTTAATACTGCTCCTTATCAAGAAAGCCAATGTACTAATTTAAACCTAGGGCCAAAATATTCAATACCAGCTGCTCCAACTTCTAATAATTTCCAACATATTTTTATTATTTAGGTTTCTAATAACATCAAACACATGTCTTCTCCAGCATGAGGAACACATTTAGTTCAAAAACAGCCAAGATGGAAAACATTTGATGTACATGGCTGAGCCATAGGGCTGAACCAGCCCCCAGGTTAGCCATTTCCATGTGGGCTTCCTCCATATGCAGCCGGGAGAAAAGGTTCATTTGCCATTACGGAGGCTCAGTTCAGGTTTTCTGAGATAATGTTTAACAATCAGCTCAAACACACAAACCTGTTCTGTGTTAACCTCCTTTGAGTAATATTATCCAAAAGTCTGGGGTATATAGAAGATGATGACTTGATTCTTACTCGAGACAAAGATCATTCCAGAGAAGGAACTGTGAATGTCCCAGGGTCTGTCTTTGCTTTTCTCATGTATCCTCCCTCAGAGATCTCTTCTCTTCCAAGATTCCAAACATCCCCAAGATACTGCTCAATCCCAATTCCACAAACCCAACCCAGCACTCTTTCTTGAGTTCCAAAGTCCATGGAACATCAACTCTTGGATATCTCACACCCCACATACCCAAATCGGAACTCAGCACCGTCAACCCCAAATGGGGCCCTCTGCCATTGCTCTGTATCTCCACAATCAGCATCATTGTCCTCCGAGTTACCAAAGCAGAATCCTGGAGTCATTCTTGGCCTCTCCCTCCCCCTCACTCCATGCCTCCAACCAATCCTCTATTCTCTGTCTTAAGAATATCAAAAATTAATCCACTTCTCTCTGTCCATACTGCCACTGCTTGCGTTTGGGGTGCCCTCATCTCTCAACCAGGTCACGGCAACCAACCGGCCGTGGGGTGCCCGTCCTCACTCCCACCACAGTCCGCACTCTGCTGCAGCTGGAGCGTCATTCCACAAAGGAAACTAGACCAGGCTGCTCTCGCCTTGAAGCCCATCAATGGCTTGCTACTAACCTTGGGATAAACCCAAACTCCCTACCATGATTTGCAAGGGTGTGTGGAGACTCATAAAAAGGTTGGGAAATCAACTTTTGGGGTCATAAGCAGCACTGAAAAACATAGAATAGAATAGAAATGGAGCACTTTGTGCAGGTCGAGCGAGTGATGTTTGGGACTGTTGTTTCACACACATGTGTGTCCTGAGTTATGACATAAGATGTATTTCTTACCGTGAGTGGTAGTGAAGACAAGGTTGAAACACACTAGTAAACAAGACGTTTTCTGATCTAGCCCTGGACCAACTCTCCAGGCATCCACTTCCTTCCCCTCCTTCCAACATTCTCCAGTCACATGTAGGATCTCAAACACTCAGCTGTCTGCTATGTCTGGTCCTTTGCACATGCTGTTCTCTTTCCCTGAAGTTCTTGGCTTGCCCTGCACCCACCCAACCCTGCCCCACCCTGACCTTGCACAGCTAGTTCTTACTCTTCAGATCTCAGCTTAAGTGTCTCTCCTTCATAGACACCTCCCTTGGCCCCTAGGCAAAGGTACATCACCTGCCGTATGTCCCCACAACATCCTGTCTTTCCCCATCATGGCACACATCACACTGTAGTGCAATCCCCTGTTTTGTGTCTGCTTTCCTGCTGTTGGCTCCATTAGGGCAGAAGTTACATCTCCCTTTTCACCTCTATCCCCAACACAAAGCAGAGTGTCCAACATCCAGAAGGTACTCAATGACTACGTGTTGATTGAACAAACAGTTGAGCCCCTTCATTAATTTAAGGGTTATTTAAGCAAGGGTTGTTTGGCCCTTCTGATGAGCAAGACCCTGTGGACACACAGAAACAAACAAGGCAGCGTCACTGTCTTGAATTCGGGGATAATGCATCCCTGATCTCTGCAGCAGGGCTGTATCACGAGGAAGGACGCACAAGCTAGCTCATGAGCAAAGCCTCCTACAGGGCGATGTGAGCGCATTAAGGAAGCTTCTTTTGTGACCCAAATAAAAACCAAACAAAACCTCCTCCAGCTCACATGCTGGATTTCAGCAGGTGATTTCCAGCATGGAAATCTTATATTTTACATGAAATTTATATATGAAAATTATATTTATATTTCATATGAAATAGATATGAAACCCATGATTTACTCAGAACGTTAATATTTTTGGGCAATGACAAGGTGTCTTTCCTCAGGCCTAAGCCAGACACAGGGGCACTGCCAAGCTCTTGAAGCACCTACCCCCGGGGGAGAAAGAATACATTGTAAACATCAGTTATTCACACCTCATTAGTTCATTAATTCACAGTCATTCCTTTTTAATTCTTTCTAGAATAAAATGGTGTTGGGCCCAAGGGGAAGGAACTAGAGAATTCCAGAAGTTTGAGAGAGAAGGAAGAGGAGGAAGTGGGGCTGGCAGGATATTCTCCCACTTCTGCGTCAGTGTGGTGGGGACCGAGGGCTTCAGGGTCGGCCGGCCCCAGTCCCGAGCCTCGCCCTGCCCCTGCCTGCCTGGGTCGCCCTGCTCAAGGCACATAATCCTCCCAATCACATTTACTCACCTGAAAAGGGTGATAAGATCTGCGCCCGAGTTGTTGGAAGGATGGACAGACAACCTTGAGGCTGACGGTGTGGGTTCCCCGTACAGGGGCTCACAGCCGGGAGGCAGCTGTGGCGATCCCCTCGGTGGTGACGAGGAAGGGTAAGGGGGCTCGCTGAGACAGAGCTGGGGTCCTCCAACTCCCCGGAAGGCTTCACTAGGCAGGGCCCTGGGTGGGGGTGGGGAACCAGGATCAGGCAACCGTCAAAAACCCGGGGGGCTAATGAGTGGGTCAAAGCATCCTAAGGAAATAAAGAGGACTTTTTAAAACCATTAATCCACATGATGCACTTTTTGCATTTGTTTCTTTTTCTTTTTCCTTTATGTATATTGTGAGCTTCTGTGTCTGGCAAACATCCCCCCAGCGATAGACAGTTTTCTTCAGTGACCATTCAGGTTGAGGAAATAATTAAAGAGCCAGTAGCTCCTGCTTTATCATCCCCGTTAGCCTCCGGTTGTTCCGCTTATCTGATGCCAGCGCCACACGAGCCTCCCAGGACACTGGGTTCTCTATTTCCTGACGTGCTGGAAGCCGGGAGGGAAATGAGCGGGAAGCTGTGGCCAGCTGGACCCAGGGAAATCGAATACCCATCGCCTTTGTTCAAAATAATTTTACCCAATACCTTTGAGAAAGCTAATATAAACCATGCGAGGGAGTCTTTGCATCTCTCCAAACATTTAATATAAAACATGCACAAAACATGGTTTTGTTTTCCTCAGGAAAAGTCTGGAGGTCAGATTTTCAGGGGGTTTCTATAAGAAATTTGTGAAAGTAAGGAAAATGAGGGGCCCACTTGGCCTTCCCACTTTGGGGTGAGGATGGGTGAAGGGGGCCGATTGTGTTGGGAGAAGTAGAATGGGTGGGTAAGTCTTCCCTCCAGTTCACCAAAGTGGGTGTGATGGTGAATTTTAGGTGTCAACTTGACTAGGCCACACTACCCAGATATTGGTCAAACATTATTCTAGAGGTCTCTGTGAAGGTATTTTTTAGATGAGATTAACGTTTAATTCAGTAAACTTTGAATAAAGCAGATTATCTTCCACAATGTGGGTGGGCCTCATCCAATCAGCTGAAGGCCTTAAGAGAAAAAGACTGACCTTTCTGAGCAAGAGGGAATTCTGCCTCCAGACTTGAGCTGCAACATCAACTCTCCCCTGGGTCTCCAGCCTGCCATCACACCCTGCAGGATTCAGATTTATACCCCCACAATCGTGTGAGCCAATTCCTTAAAATAAATCTCTCTCTCTCTCCCTCTCTCTCTCTGTCTCTGTCTCTGTCTCTCTCTATATATACATATGTGTGTGTCTGTGTATATATATATATATATACACAGACACACACACACGCTATTGGTTCTGTTTCTCCGGAGAACCCTAATTAGTACAGAAGGTGACCAAGGAGAGAAAGGGCAAGGAGGAGGCTGCTTTGATCATTATAGCTCTCCTGCACTATTTATTGATGGGGTTGGGGGAGTTAGGCTAACATCTGAGTACTAAGAATCAAAGAAGATTCTTGTGCTCCCACCAAACTCAGAGCTGGCAAAGTGATTCTGAAAGCTTCGGGTCACACGTCTATCCACTCACCCATCATCCACATAACCCATCCTGACTACAAGGAACTCTCTAGGCACTGGGGATTCCCCAGTGAGCAAAGCAGGTCCTGCCTTCCTACAGCCTACAGTCTAGGGAGGAAGAGACAACAAACAGATAAATAAGGATAAGAAGAGAAACAAAGGAGAAGGATGGAGTTTGATGGACTGCTCATCTTGAAGGTCTTCCTTGTAGCAGATACTGTGCCAGGACACTGAGAGAAATACAAACAGGGAAGTTACCATCTCCTGTGGGCGGCCAACTAGTTAATGGGCAGATAAAACACAAGCTCTGTACAGGGGCCATGCAGCATCCTGTGAGGCCTCCAGAATCTTGGGCACTTCGGAATTGTTCCAAGGAAGTGACCTCTAGGATTCCCCACAGCTGTGGCCCTCCTCAGGCTTTCCCTGTAGGGAAGACTGGTGACCCTGTGAAGTCCTTCCAGGGGGTCTCCGGGCTCCGTCTTGGCTCAAGCACTCCCTCTGGGCACTGCTTCCTGAAGTCTTTGCCTGTTGAGTTAACTCGCCAGAAGGCTGCCTCTTTCTCGGATTTGGATTCACGTAGGTCTATATTGTTTCTAGTCTAAGATGTAAGGGAAACTCTGTCCTGTATAGAAAAGCCCAGGTCCATTAAGGCGATGGGGAAGAGGGAGAGCCGAAAACTGGGGTTCCAGCGGGGAGAGAAAATCAGGCTGGCTTTCCACCTGCAGAGAGCAGGTAGCCAAAATGCTATGGTCTCTCTGGTCTACACAGACTCCAGAAATCACCATAGGGAAGAGCCTGGGGCTGGATTGCTGCAGTGGGACTTCTGAGCTGAAAAGAAAGTGTTTTCCATTGCCAACGACTTAATGGAAATAGAGACTGCACACACGGAGCAGAAACGGATGGCCCTTCTCTGCCATTATTAACTGTTTCTGAAAGGTGAGGCTTGATCCAGCATTCGTAACATTGGTAATTTGTGCGTCTTCTTCAGAGCCCTTTCATTTTGTTCAAGTGCCTGATGGAAATGCCCTCTTAATTGCTGGAGCCACAGTGGTAATAAGGCACCTCTGCAGTTCACACAAAGTGACTGTGGAGGAAGCAAGCTAAGCATTAGTAGCAGCAACAAACGGAACTAATAATTGCACCGCAGCCAGAGCAGAGCCTGCCAGGGAGCAGAGAGGTGGCACTGTGAATATACAAGTCTAATATTTTATCTTGTGGACTAGACCTTGAGAGAAGGGATCATGTCTTTCTACTTCTTTTGTATTCCTGCTCCAGAAGTTAGTAGAGAGATTCATATGTGAGTGAGCACAATCAGTATTTATTAGATTAAAATGCATGATAGTAAATTCTTAATTTTCCACATCAATAGCAAGAACCTTTTGTGGTTAGCATAAGCATTAGTAGAAGTAATAACAATAATATTTATGACAAATACAACCTAAAGATTTAAACATGAGACCTGAAACCATAAAACTCCTGAAAGAAAACATAGGGGAAAAGGTTCATGACATTGGATTTGGCAATGATTTCTTGGATATGACACCAAAAGCAAAAATAAACAAATAGGGGCCGGCCCCATGGCATAGTCATTAAGTGCACGAGCTCCGCTGCTGGCGGCCCAGGTTCGGATCCCGGGTGCGCACTGACTCACCGCTTGTTAGCCCATGCTGTGGCCGCGTCCCAGATAAAGTGGAGGAAGATGGGCACGGATGTTAGCTCAGGGCCAGCCTTCCTCAGCAAAAAGAGGAGGATTGGCATAGATGTTAGCTCAGGGCTGATCTTCCTCACAAAAAAAAAAAAATGAAATAAAAATTAAAATAAAATAAACAAATAGGACTACATCAAACTTAAAAACTTCTGTATAACAAAGGAAATAATCAGAGTGAAAACACAACCTACAGAATGGGAGAAAATATTTGCAAATCATACATCTAATAAGCATTTACTATCCAGAATATATAAAGAACTCCTACAACTCAACAACAACAACAACAAAAATAATCAGATTGAAAAATAGGCAAAGGAGTTGAATAGACATTTCTCCAAAGAAGATATATAAATGGCCAACAAGTGTAGAAAAGATGCTCAACATGGCTAATCATCAGGGAAATGCAAATCAAAAGCACAGCGAGATATCACCTTACACCCATTAGGCTAGTATCGAAAAACAAAAACAAAACAGAAAGTAAAAGTGTTGGTGAGGATGTGGAGAAATTGGGACCTTGTGCACCACTGGTAGGAATATAAAATGGTGTAGTCACTATGGAAAGCAGGATGGAGGTTCCTCAAAAAATTGAAAAATGAATTACCATTTGACCCAGCAATCTTATTTCTGGGTATATATGCAGAAGGATTGAAAGCAGGATCTCAAAGTGATGTTTGTGCATCCATGTTCATTGCAGCGTGATCACAATAGTCAAGAGATGGAAGCAACCCAAATGTCCATCAATGGATGAATGGATAAACAAAATGTGGTATATACATGCCGTGAAATATTATTCAGCCTTAAAAAGAAGGAAATCCTGTGATATGCTACAACACGGATGAACGTATGCTAACTGAAATAAGCCAGTCACAACAAGACAAATACTGTATGATTCCACTTATACAAAGTATCTAAAGTAATCAACCTCAAAGAAACAGAAAGTAGAACGGTGGTTGCCCGAGCCTGGGGGCAGGAAAAAGGGGAAGTTGTTTTTTAATGGGTACAGAGTTTCAGTTTTACAAGATGAAAAGAGTTCTAGAGATCTGCTGCACAAAATGTGAATGTACTTTAACACTTAACGCTATTAAACTATGCTTAAAAATGATTAAGATGCTAAATTTTATGTTTTATGATTTTACCACAATTAAAAATTAAAAAAAAAAAAACTACTACCATTTATTGATGACTATGTGCCAGATGCCGGATTAAGCTCATTACTTATATTATTTCACCTAATCATTGCAACGCATCCTGCTGAGGTAGGGACAATTAGTTGACTCGTTTTGCAGAGGAAGTAACTAAAGTTGAGAGAGCGAGTATTGTGCCCAAGCCACACACTTAGAAAGGTTGAATAACGTGCCCTCAGTGATCCAGCTAATAAGTAGCTGAGCTGGGACGAGATCTCAACCCAAGCCCATTCCCATAACTACCACGTCGTATTATGGGGCAGTAGGAGAAACTGGGCTGGGGGGACATTTTCCCACCCAGATGTGGTGCTCAGCCTCTGGCACAGCATGAGGTGAGCTGGGCTCGGGAAACGCGGGGGCTACAAGGCTGGTTAGTTTGGAACGAGGGATGAGTGTCAGTCCTTTCGGACTGTAGGGAGTGTACATTTCTAAGTCAATGCAGAGGGTTTGGGGGAGGGTGGTGGGGACTGAGGGGCCCAGTTGCCAGAAGAAACAAATCAAAGGTTAGTTTCCTATGGCCCCATCATCTGAGCAGCCCACATTTGGATCACCTAAGAGGGGGAAAAGGAAAGCAGCATTCATGTCAGTGAACAAATAATAGATCCTGTGTTAGGGGCTTTACCGAGCTCATTTACTTCTCAGAAAAGAGCTATGAAGCAGGGTTCTAACTGCTATCCAGCAGATGAGGAAACTGAGGCTCACAGCCATTCAGGAACCTGCCCAAGGTGCCACGGCTGGTAAGTGGAAGCCCTGGGGCCACAGCCCAGGAGCGCTGGGATGCTGTAGCTCTCACTGTCAATTCATGACTGAACCTCCAGGGGGCCCACTACACACGTTCCACATGTCCGCTCAGCCTCCCTTTCTCCTGGAATCCTTTTCCTCTCTGCTCAAATCCCCGTCACTCCCTCCCCATCCTTATGCTGGGCATCTTGCTTCCTACTTATCAGTGAGCAGAAGCAATGGGAATAGAGCCTATCCAGGCTGCCGCACAAACCGGCCACGCTGACCGCGTGTGTGCACAGACTGCCCTCCCCAACCATGGCGGACCTGTCCTTGGTCCTGAGGCCGACCCTTCCCCACAAAAGGACGCCGGCAAACCTCCTTTCTGGCTCTTGCATCATCTGTTTTCTCTCACTATTGGATCGTTCCCACTTCAGCAAAACTGCTTTTTTTGAGGTCACCCAGTGACCTCCAGAGAGAGGCGTTCCTAGCATATTCCACACCCAAGCAGATCGTTTTTAACAATCCTTCCTCCATACAATAGAATTATATTCAGTAATAATCATTGTATTCTCGATTCATTCTCTAGTTTTAAAACAATTTACAAAAGAATCAATTTCCACTGCAAAGTATTCAAATTCAGTATATTTCATGACTAAAATTTGCACTTATCAAACCAAAATATTACACCTTGCAGTTTGCACTCTATTGCACTGTTCTAAATTTTAAACACAAATAAAAACCTCAGTTGGTCACACAAAAATGACAGAATTGAAGTAACTCAAGTTCTGTTTAGAAAAGTATACATTTCTAAGTCAATGCAAATTTATCTTGACAATCTCTCTGCCATTCTCTGAGCCTGGGAAGAACTTTCTGGAGCCATTGCCAAACAATTGTTCATCAACAAAAAGCTCCCAGATGTAGGCACTGATTTTGCTTGCTTTCATCGTGGAAAGTGGCCCAGGAAGGTGCCCGATAGCTTGGCTGAAGACTTCCAACAAGACTTAGGCCTAGGATGGCAAGATTGTGGTGTGGATTTTTTCCACACTTCCCTTCTGAGATCTCGGCAGACATTACTACTCAGTCATGGCCCTGGGCGTGGTCTCTGAAGTCTCCATGATTCACCAGGAAGCCACTGTCAATTAATGGAGTTGGCATGTGAAATGACAGTGATTTGCCATCCCTAGTTTAAAAATAGTTCAGTGTATACCTTTTGATCCCATGCCGAATTCTGAAGCTGTAGTTTGTAATTTACCTGAAGCATCAAGACGGGTTGAGGTAAAGGGAGAAGGCAGCCCCTGAGCCCCTAAATGGCACCCTACAGAGATGATTTACAGCACTGGGGTTCCCCAGAGGAGACCCCTCAGTCATGCCCAATTCTGCAGAACAAGGCTCTCCCCTGAGTTCAAAATTTCCACTGTTGTAATTGTCATCTCTTCTTGCATCTCTCAAAGGCTTCTCTTACTCAACACGCCCAAACCAAATTCACCCTCTTCTCCTCTAAACAGCGGCCCCTCTCTCCCAGTCTCCTCAGCAAATAACCACACCATCCACCCACTGCCTGAGTCAGAGAACCATAGAGCCAGGCTGGACATCAGACTCCCTTCTAATTCATCACCAATGCCCTTGATTTTCTCCCCAGCCTCTCTTCCACTGTCCATTTCTCTCTAGACCACAACCATAGGAGGAATTACAACCTGAATTAGCATATTAAAGGCTCTGAGAAGTCCTGCACAGAAGAACCCTTGTAACTTGGTTAACTCAAGCTTTCCAAATCATGTTTGACCCAGGAACGCTTAATTCCTGCACCACATCTCCCAAGACTGTGCCATGGAGTATTCTTTGGGAGACACCCCCTGACTTCTCTCCAGGGAGGCCTATAGCATTTCCACTCTGTCCTGATCAGGGGCAGGGGCACCCCACTGCGGGTGCCAAGGCTGTGTCACCAGGCCTTGGCAAGTGTCCTGTACCCCCTTTCCCTTCCCCTCCCTCGTAGAAGGAATGAGTTCATTCAACCCACTTCATGGGGCATATTCCAGGGCCACTTGCCATGACAAACGCAAGCAACATCAACAACTTCTCGGCAGTGGCACCAGGAGGTTCTCCTCAGGTCCACAGATGGCAGTCTGAGAGCTTTTCTGGGGCAGCACAAGCAGCAATGTGCAGCCAAAAAGAGACAGCGTGCTCTTGCAGGCTTCCTAACACACCTGTTGGGCCGTCTCCTCAGATGCTTCTGCCTACCCTTTCTTTCCCTTCCTGCCTACATCGCTTTTTCTTGCAGGGGTACATTTAATAAGGCACACGCCAACCCCCAGGCCGGGGAGGTGTCCCTGTCATCACCGCATTCTTCCCTACACTGCGTGAACTTTTTGGCATTCCAATATCTAAACGGCACTCACTCATTCAGTGACTTTTAACCAGCATGTTCTTTTAGTTTTCTATTTACATACACGTTTATTTATTCAACCTGTGTTATTGTGCTAGACATTATTTTAGATGCTGGAGATTCAGTGGTGAAGAAAATCACGAGAGTCCTTGCGTTCAAGAAAGTAACAGGGAGAAGACTATAAACAGACAAAGGGGACAACTGCACGTGACAACGACAGCTGGATGGAGGTGAGTGCCGTGAAGGGGACACAGCAGGAGTGGGAGGCCCATGGGAAGGCCTGGATCTTTGAGTGACCGGGTGGTCATCTGGAAAGCCTGGTGGAGGTGGGGCGTGGTGATGATTTCCTGAGGGAACAGGCCGTATAGGCTGACGGACCACAGGTGCTGAGGAAACAGGCCGAGGTCTTAGATTTGACCTTTTGATGTTTAGTTGGCATCAATACATCTTTTATCTCTTTTGTAAATAGGCATCTGAACAAACGCGGGACAGGACTCTTCAATGCACACAGAGAAAGAATCACGTGATTACAAAAATTCCTTATCTTAGCAGATGAACTGAAATCATTGTCTGTGCCTAAACATGTGCATGTTCTCTTCAAATGCCTATTTCATCCTTGAATTTAAACATAGAAAGTGCTCCTTGGAGCAGACTTTTTCTAACTTTGCCTCCTAGATGGCTTGGAGAGAGACACAGGGATGGGTAGATGAGCAACTCTCCTCACCACACCTCCTTCCAAATAGGACGTGAGACTGCAGTGTGGACGTCCTCCTGTCCCACCAAGTCTGGGAGACAGTCCCCCTCCTGTCCCCTGAGCTGTCTGCCCACCTAGTACTGCTGTCCAGTGAAGGCAGGCACCAGATAGAGGAAAAATGGGGAACTCCAGGAAAACATGGTGCTGAGGGCGATTTGGAGACCTCAAGGCGCCTGTGTGTGGAGGTGGGGGGTAGTCCAGTAAGGGGGATGTCTTATAACATTTTTTAAGTGCTAATGGATTTGAATCCTAACTATTCCCTCCAGGTTTACCTCCTTTGGGTAGATTTTCCTGACCATCCCAGCCCTCGACACCAGCTGCCTTCTCTAAGATGCAGGCCCTCTCTATTTGGCCCTTCATTTATCTCACTCCCTGCGATGCCCTGTGGTTCCCACCTCCCCTCTCAACTGTGCTGGCCTGCATTGGTGAGGAGCATAGCCTCTCAAGCTTCCCTTGGGACCGCCTGGGACCTGGCTATAATGCAGAATCTAATTCACTCAGTCTGAGGGGGGCGGAAGTTCTGCACTCCTACCAAGCTCCCAGGGGCAGCCCTGTGGCTGGTCAGGGCCCACGCTCTGAGTAGTGAGCAGGAAGGAGACTGAGTGTGGCTTGCAGACAGACAAAACTCAGCTCAAATTCTGCTCTGCCCTTGACTATACAGCCTTCTGCTCTTAAGTCTCAGTTTTCTTAAAATGGGCATAAGTGCATGGTAAGTTCGTGGATAAAGTCTATCATCCACACTGCTTTTTGTTCTTCTATGAGATGGTCAGTCAGGTGTGCCCACAAGACAGACAGAGGAGGGGCTCAGGAAAACAAAGTTGATGATGCTCACAGGTCCTAGAGACAGGAGGGCGGGCATGCCACGCTACGCAGGCCCACATGGGGAGGACACCAGAGTGGTCAGCGGCAGAAGACAGGAGGAGGGGAAGGTTTAGGCCATGGCCTTGACTGGGGTCTCCACGGGAAGGGCAAGGCAGGGTGGGGCGAACATCCTGGGATTGGCTAGTTTGAATAATTTTGGTGGGCTTTGGACCATAGGACTGTCTCTAGTTGCCTGGCACCTGGCCTTGGGAGATTGACAGAGGAATATCACCTGCTGGGCTGCAGGGGCCAGAGAGAGGAGGTCTGGCTCTGGACTGGTCAGTCTGCATTTCAAGGGCCTGCTCCTGGCTGGCCCTTTGCTGTCTCGAAGAACTGGCTAGCCCTGGAAGGGTAGTCTCTCCCCAGCCAGAAAGGGTTTTTAAAATGTCAAAACATCACAATATGCAGAAAATTTAAAATATATACAATACGCACGTAAATGGAACTTCTGGCTTAGGAGTTCTTCGTGGCTTTCATTGCTTCCTTTTATCGTGCTAATACTCGAGGCCAATCTGTCCTCATCAGACCCTCCACACAGGGCTGGTGGGGCGATGAGACGATGCGACGGATGTACGTGTATAGCCCACCGCCTGGCACATAGTACTCCATACACGGCTGCGGTTGCTGTGATTATTTTTATTATTCGTGCTCACAGCTTTCCCAAACCCAGATGATTGACATGGAACTACTTCATAATCTTCACCACTGTTAATTTCCAGAGCAAAACGCTGAACACCTGTGTGTGCCACCTTTTAAGGTCAAGCAGCTGTCCAGCACAATCTGTTTTCCTTCTGAGGAGCGCAAGAGGAACATCAGCGTTTTCAGCCCTTGCTTGTATCCGCACCCTGAGTTGATCCTTCAAGACCCTCCACTGAGAACAACAAATTATACCGATCTTTGTACAGGCGGTCCGAACTTGCCTTCCTGGTGCTTATAAACTAACTCGCGACCCAAGCTGCTGAGAAATCTCTGCACGTCAGATATTTTGCTCCTAATCGATAGCAAAGTGCTCAAAAATAGAACCATCATCTGACAAGTCCTGGAACTAATTGCCTTACACGTAGCAGGCTGCTGGCTGTGACCGGCGTTCTCCCCTCCGCTCGGTGGTTCCCAGGGAAACGAGGTGACCGTGCTCATGACTGACGTTTGCCTTGTGAATGCCCGTTCGCTGCAGGGGGCATGCGGCCTGCGGGGAAGTGCTGGGAACGTCGCTTCCTGCTTTCCCCCTTCTGCCTGAAGTGCAAACGTCTCAACCAGAGATTAAACAAATGCTCAGCCAACCATCAAAAATTAATCAGCATCTACACTTGCTGGTACTGCTAAACGCCTGCCTGGGTGTTCCTCTGGTATCAGGACACCGAGGTGTGCAAAGTCCCCAACCACAAAGTTTTAACAGTAGTTAACCCTTTAGTCATGAGTGGTTAAATTTTTCTTTGGTGTATTTTGGTTATTCCTTAATGTTCTTCCCTGGACGTGTCACTTTATTTTTAAAAGATATTACAAAAGATTTCGGCCTACAGAAATTACAGAGATTTTTAAAATGAGCACTCATGTACGTTATCTAGATCTTGTTTTACATTTAAAATCAGAAACGATAGTAATGACAACAACAAAGTCCTTAAATTCATCCTCATTTCCTCCAAATCTGTCCTCCCTGACTTCCAATTTCTGACATTGGCAACACTGTAATTCAGGAAATCAACACGAAAACCTTAGAACTGTGCTTGAAGAATACCTATTCTTTAACCTACATGTCCAATTGATGGCACTTCCTCATTCTAGTCCTTTCTAGATCAACAGTTTTAGCACTTATCCTTCCACAGTCTTCTTGCTTCATTGTAATTTGAGAAATCAGCTGTCAGTCTAACCGTAACTCCTTTGTGCGTAATCTGTTTTTTTCTCTCTCTCTCTGGATGATTTTAAGATCTTTCATCTTTGGGACTTCTCTACGTTATGCTCAGATGCAGATGGTTTTTTAAATATCCTACTTGACATTAGTTAGGCTTCCTGAAGCTGAGGAAGTTAGCTTTCCTTCCATTTCTAGAAATTCTCAAACATTATGTCATCAAATTTTGCTTCTTTCTCCTTCTTTATCTTTCTTCTTTCTGCCACCTTAGTTAGACACTTGAGGGACATTCTTACTTTATTCTCTGGTCTCTGAACCTCTCATTTTCCATTTCATCATCTCTCAGTTGTGCATTCTGGGTGCTTTCTTCAGGTTTTTCTTCCAGTTTACAAAGTCGTTCTTTTGCAGAGTCTATTCTGCTATTTAATCTGTCCAGGGAGTTTCAATTATTACTTTTTTCATTCACATGTTCCTGGCACAGAGCTTTAAAACCCCCTTAATTTCTGATAGGAGTGTCTTTGTTATGCTAATGGGGAAACTCATGGGAGGTCCCTAGATAGCTTCAGGATGCGGGCTGGTCACCAGAAAGACCAACCATGTGGTTAGAGGGTTGGGGCTTTAGTCACCCGACATTCAGGGAGGAAGCGGGGGCTGGATATTGAGTTCAGCCATATGGTGGATGACTCAATCAGTCATGCCTACCTAATGAAACTTCAATATAAACTGGACACCAAGGTTTCCTAGTTGGTGAACACACTGATGTGCCGGGAGGGTGACACCCCTAACTCCATGAGGAGAGAGCTCAGACACTCTGAGTCCCTCAGAACTTGCCTCCATGAATCCTTTTATTTGGCTTGTCCTCCTCACTAATGTCCTTTATAATAAACTGTAATCATAAGCTTAGCACTTTCCTGATTTCTGTGGGTTATTCTAGCAAATTATTGAACCTGAGGGGGTCATGTAAACCCCTGAACTCATAGTCAATCAGTCAAAAGTGCCAGCGGCCTGTGCAGCCCCAAAGTGCAGCCGGCATCTGAAACAAGGGGAGTTTGGTTGGGGACCATGCCCTTTAACTCGTGGGGTCCAACTAACTCTAACTTGCTACCTCAGGTGGTTAGTGCAAGAACTGCATTGCAATAGATCGAGTTGGGGTTGAAACAGAAGAGAATCTCAGTCTTCCCACTTACTATATGTGAGACTTTGGGCAAGTCACAAAACCTCTCTGTGCCTGAGTTTCCTTAGCTAAAAAATGACAACATTAGCAGTACCTACCACATACAACAGATGAACAATAAATGAGACAACTCAGTGTCTGGTATGTAATAACTGCTCAACAAACGTGAGTGCCACAAGTTCCTGCTCAGATGTCACCATGTCCAGAAAGCCTGCATGGCTGTCCTAAAGAAAATATTACTCCTCTTTCCCTGCAGTGGGTACTTTCCCTCCCTTACTCTGCTTTATTTTTCTTTTAGCCCTTACCACCACTTCTATTAATTAGTCAGCTCTTTCAGTGATGATGCTCTGTAGCAAATCACCCCTCAAACTCAGTTGCTTCCAGGAGCAGGCCTTTATTCTCATGCTCACAGATCTGGGACGGGTTGATCTGAGCTGGGCTCAGCTGAGCGGCTCTGCTTCTGTCTGGAGGCCTGCTGGGCTCGTGTCCAGGCTGCAGGTTGGGCTCAAGTCAGCTCCACAAGTGTCTCGTTATTCTGAGACCAGAAACTACTCAGGGCATGCTCTCACAGCAATGGCAGAAGTAGAAGAGGCAGACCAAACGCCACAAGCATATTCCAGGCCTCTGCTTACATCAGGCTGACAAATCTCCCAAAGGCCAAAGGGAGTCACACAGCCAAGCCCAACATTAAGGGAAACGTATTCTACCTCCTGTGGAAGGATCCACACTGTCCAAGGCAAAGTGCGGTACACGACTCTAACACCAGCAGGGTGTGAGGAACCGGGGAACGATGCTCCAGCTACCACACCACTTGACATACTATATTTTCAACTGTTTTCACTTTTTCTGACACTGTAATATAATTTGAGGAGAGCAGGGATGTTCATTGTTCTGTACACAGTTCTAGCCTCAGCACCCAACACAGCCGCCCCTCAGCAGGTAGCTGTTGACTGAAGGTATGAATGACTGAACAAATGAGTCAAGTGAGAATAGTAGCGACAGTACTCAGTCCCCTAACTGTCCAATGGCACAGCTGCTAATAAGCTATGAGATGGCCAAAAACAGGGCAGAGGTGGGCAGGCGGGGCTCTCTTGATGCTGAAGGGAAGGGCCACAGTAACAGTTGACGGCCAACTGCCTCCTTATACCAGAAACCCACAGTGGGATAGTAGAGTCACAGGTTCTGAACCAGGCCACCGTTTATCCATGTGGAGAACTTGACACAGTCACGCGTCTCTTAATGAAGTGGATGTGTTCTGAGAAATGTGTCATTAGGCAATTTTGTCCTTGTGCAAACATTATAGAGTGTACTTACACAAACCTAGATGGTATAGCCTACTACACACCTAGGCTATATGGTACTGATGTCATGGAACCACTGTTGTGTACGTGGCCCATCGTTGACCTAACCGTCGTTATGTGGTGTATTCATCTTCACGGCAAGGTTTTAAAGCAGGAACCACACCGAAGGTACAAAAGCCAGTGATGAAACATTTCAGTATCTCAGTTCCTCTGGTTTTCCAACCATTCATTGTAAGAAAAAGCTCTAGTACTGAGTTGACTTTACTAAAGTGATGCTCATAAGCTGGTTGACAACAGAATTAACCAGCTCGGTTCAGTAAATAGAGTTCTATATCTGGAATTGGAAATACTGAGTTAAGTTAAGCCTGCTTTCATATATCTATAGACATTATTTTTCCTCAAGTAATAACACCATGAATGGAAAGAGCCCTAAAAATACAAATTCTCTGCAATTTAGCAAATGCAGGGACAATGAAAAGTCTAATAATAAACTTGAGACAGACTAAATACTGCATAATTAGCACACTTGAACCAAAGGCAGAAGAAAAACATGTAATTAAATCTGAATACTTTAGGAAGAAATAAAAATGTTCCAATAATAGCTAAATCAACCAGAGTGAGAAAGGTTATAAAAAGCAACCTCTGATTGATTTCCCCAATAAGAAGATGATGTGGGACCAAACAGAAAAGGCTAGAAGAAAAAGGGGAAGATACTCTATTGATACAGACAAGTGAAGATGATATAATTTCACAGAGCAAATGGTTGCTTTTCCAGAAGCTCCCTCAAAGGCTGAATTCTCCTGTGGTTGGTCAGAACAAATAAACAAAAATGTGTAAAATTCGGGTTACATGCATTCATTAGGTACTAACTATGCACAAAGCCCAAGGTTAGCAGCTCTTGGGAAGGGCGTGTGGTGAAGGTGTCAGGGATCTGTCCCTACTCTGGTACACTGACGGTCCCTGGGGCACCCTCATGAGTGAAAGGAAAGTCCAGACGAGAGCAGAAGTCTCCAAGTTATCTCTGTATCGCCTGAGATTCGGGGCTGTCTCCGTTTTTGCTGAGACGGCAGTTCACCAAGAGGTCCGATCGAAGGGTAATAAAAGGTGTTGCCAGGGGGAAACCTTGCCCCAGCCTCCCTTTTCAGTTTGCAGTTTCTCCCCAAGCTCTTCCCTCAAGTTCAGACACTGTTAGACTCAAGGAAGGTACAGACCCTCCTTGACCTAAGTTACTTTAATTATGATGTTATTAAATATGCACAAATATAGACGTTGGTGTAAACTACTTATGCTTGTGTCTCTTAGCCAGAAAACCCAGCAAAAATACAAATTCAATACAGATCAAATGATAATGTTTTTAAAAATCAAATGAATGGCAGTGAACTCTCTGCACAGACCAGTGCCCAGCACAAAGTAGACACACGATGCGGATCTGAGGAACAAATGCTGAAGAGCAATTTTATCGTTGTCGTGATGCTTTTGAACTGACTTCTTTTGAAAGATGTGGGGAAAGGCTGCGCGCAAGCCTTTGGTGGAGCATCTCCGATCCCTTCGTCAAGACAGCAGAAACTTTACTTGGGCAGAAAGTGGCAGGAGCTCAGCTTGGGGTACAGTCTCCCCCTGGCCTAGCAGCACCCCAAAGGCAGGGGCCCCAGTCAGTTTTGTTCACTGCGTTCCCCACACACCTGGGATAGTCTGGCACGAGGTGGAGGCTGAACATGTGTCTTAGTCCCCTCTGTGCTGCTGTAACAAAGTACGGCAGACTGGGTGGCTTATAAACAACTGAAATCTGCTTCTCATAGTTCTGGAGGCTGGAAGTCTGACGTCAGGGAGCCAGCATGAGAGCTCCCCTCTGGGTTGCAAACTTCTCCTTAATCCTCACTTGGTGGAAAGAAAGGGAGAGAGCTCGCCGGGATCTCTCTTATCAGGGCACTAATCCCCTTCATGAGGGCTCCACCCTCAGGACCGAATCACCTCCCAAAGGCCCCACCTCCTAATCCATCACTCTGGGGGTTAGGATTTCAACACGTGAATTTTGGGGGGGCACAGACATTCCGTCCCTAACAACACGTATTTGTGCATCCTTTCACGACTCCTCTGCCCTGTGCTCTGGCCTTCCCTCCCGAGCCTGCACACAGGAAGTTTCCATAGACACTGACCCTGCTTCCCCACGGCCACCTCAGCCTGGCCTAATCCCAGGAGCTCCGTCAGAGCACAGACTGGCAAGTACCAGAATAGTGAGTAAATATGTCAGGCCGGGGGAAAAACCAGCACTGACAGAGGACAGGAGGCCCCAGCCACAGCGGAGTGTGCAATTGCTGTCGAACCACTGACAGGAGAGAGGGGCATCCCTTACACTGAAGCTTGGCACCTGGAGGAGGTGAACACCCTGAACACTGACATCATTTCAATCATCCACTGGTTTAGAAATTCTGCTTCTAACTCCTCTGGCCTTCTCGTCTTTCTTTTAACAGAGAAAATGGAAAAGCTAAACTCTCCCCGCAGTTCATATGATGGCTGAGAAAAGAATTTCTGGGAGAAAAGAGAGTGTTGGCAGCAGGTTCAGCCAGGCCCTAAGAAGCTCATGGATGCCTATGGTGGCCTGGCCAGGCCACCGAGAGCTGCTGTGGGAGCCCAGTTCTTACAGCAGTGAGTCCCACCCCCAACACCAGGCCCTACTGGGCTCAGGTAAGTGTTCTCAGAGGTGATTTGACTTCTGGGGCTGGAGGATGAAAAGGGAGTGGGTAGAAGGCTTCTGTGGCCGGGGCAGAGCCCTGTGTCCCCTCAGCAGGGACCTCTATGCAGCACCCTCACCCTGTCCCCCACAATTCACTAGGCTTTACTAGACCTTTTTACCTCTAGTAAATGTATGCTACCCCCACCTCCTTCAAAACTTTCCAAGCCTTCCCATTGCACTCAGAATAAAAATCCAGATCCCAACCCCTTTACCTCCTGCGCTATTGGGCCCCCTTCACTTCTCTGCAGCCACGGGGCCCTATCATTCCTAGAAGAGCCAAGAGTGTGTCTACTCCAGGGCGTTTGCATTGTGGTTCCCTGCCTGGAATATTCTCTAAATCGTGCCATGGTTCACTCCTTCACCTCATTCACAGCTCTGCTCAAATGTCACCTCCTTCACCCCTGGCTAGCTAGCACTCCCGGGTTCTGTCTGTCCTTCTACCTTGCTTTAGTTCTCTTCCAACCACACACCTCTGTTAACACTACCTTATAGATCTGTTTGTTTTTTGACTTATTTTGTCTCTCCATATGCACCACGAAGGGCAGGACTTGATCTTTTATTACCCACGAGCCTGTCCCAACGCCTAGAATAGCACCTGGCTGGAAGTACGTGAATAATACACATTTACTGACTGACCAAATGAACATAGCTTCCCAGAGGGGGACAGTAAATCTACCCAAAGGCATTGAACAAATGCATCTGCAGAACGTGTTGACTTAGCTAAAGGCATGCACGTATTCAGCCACAATGTCGCTGTTATAAAAGTTATCATTGACTAGTAATAGTAGCAACAGCCTTTGTGGAGGCCTCAGTGTGTTCCAGGCACTATGGGTGGTATTTGCATTGAATTTGTCCCTCACAATCGCCTTACTCTGGAGGTGTCCTGTCTCCGGGAGAGCAGGCAACACTGAAGCCCAGTGATGCCTAACGGCCTCATTGAGAAGCTGGATTCAGGACTGGCCAGGTTGGGGGCCAGGTGAGCCGGAGATGAGCCGGGAGTGAGCTGGCAGGCAGCCTGCGCCTGCAGGGAGGCTCTCCAGGAACCAGGAAATCTCAGATTGGCAGAAAGATTCCTAGCATTTTGGCTTTTCTCCAGTTTCTGTGCAGAAAAAGTACAAGTATAATTACTTGCTTCCTCCTCTCTCTGCTAAGAGAGCGCCCAGAGGAGGGATGGCTGGCTCTCCAGGGGATCCCCCAGGCCCTGGCAGTCACAGTGATTCCCAGCCCTGGGCACAGCAGAATCACCTGGGGAGTTCAACAAATACAGATGGTCAGGTCCCGCCCTCTGACATTCTGTTTGCATTGGCTTCAGGGGAGGCCCAGGCAGCTGCATTTTTTAAAAAGCACAACAATTATTTCCAACGTGCAGGCGAGTAGGGAACCACTGGACCCCCAGAAGAGGTGGGAGAGGGTCCAGGCTGGGACTATGGTGAGGGGAATGAGACACGTCCCTTTCTTAATAAAGCTAGGAGCAGAATTACTGATTTTTCCTTTGGCCTCAGCCTCCCACATGGCTCAGCACTGTTAATGCGCCTGTCTTTATTTGACATTTTGATATTTTCCTCACCGTGGATTTTTTGCATCAATTTTGATTTTTTTTTTTAATTTTCACTAAAATATTATGTTGATTATCAAGTGTTTTGGCACCACCTTAAATTTTGTGCCTGCGGCAAGTGCCTCCTGCACTGCACCCTGGCCCCAGTGCTGGGAGGCACACTCGGGGCGTGGATATGGCAGTGCGAGGTACAGAGGGGCAGCAGACACCTGCCAGAGAGGGGATTGACGCTTTCCTATCTCGGAGTTCAGGCAGATGTGGAGTAGTGATGGGAGCTGAGAGAGCATCTCATTCCACCACCGGAGCCTCCCTTGGGGAAGACACCAGACCTTGGCTCTAAATACCATCTTCTTGCGGACGGTACTTTTGACTGGACCATTCCCTGAAGCTCCAGACTCCCCCACCCAACTTCCTACTCGGCAGCCCCACTTGGTTACATAAATGCATCTCAAACTTGTTCAAAACTGGCCTCTGGGTTCCAAATCCTTCCCTGGCCAAGAGCAAAACAACAGCAAACCCCGGTCTTCCTAGACTTTTGGGGCTCAGGACCGCTGTTCACTCGTCAGTTGCTCCATCCAGTCGCCAGCCCCTAGAAAATCCAATCTGCCGGAGATCTTGTCAGCTCTGCTTCTACAACATGCCCAGAGCATCTTCTGTCCATCTTCACTGCCGCCCTCCTGCCATCTCCTACCTGGGCTGCCACTCCCAGCCCTCTCCCCTCAGCCCTCCAAGCAATCCAAGTGATCGTTCTAAACCCAAGTCTGATCATGCAGCTCTGTTTAAACCTTCCAAGCAAAACAAAATAGAACACCTTCCTGGAGATTTCCATGACAAATAGACACACCCTTTGCCTTGGCCCTTGAAGCCCTACCTGACCAGCTGTCAAGCTGTCCAACCTCGTCTTCCACTGCCCTCCTCGTTATTCACTGTCTGCAGCCACACCAGCCTTCTGCCTAGTTCCTCAACAAGCCAAGCTGGATTCTGCCTCAGGGCCTTTGCATTTGTAGCTCCCTCTATCTGGAATGCTCTCACCCCTGAAACTTCCCATGGTGGCCCTATCATTTAGGTCTGTTGAAATGTCATCTCTTTAGAGAGGTTGTCCCTGACTAACCCACTGGTCACTCATTATCTCATCTCTCTGTTTGCTTTTTGTATAACACTTATCACTCTCCAAAATCATTTTAATGCACTAATATTTTATTTGTCTATCATTTTTCTTCGCCACTAGAATGTATACTTCATGAAAACAGGGGCATCATCTGTGTGGTTCCTGCTATATTTCCATGGTCTACAACAGAGCCTGGCTTATAATAGGTGTTTGAAAAAATCTGTTGAATAAATAAAATCTTGAATAAAGGAATGGATGGATAAATGAATACTGAATGTTAATAATAGAACTTTCTCTTGGAAATTCCTAGGACCTATAGGCTAGCAGGATGAATTTTATAATTGAAATTAAAGAACCAAGGACATACAGCTAAGAAAATTCCAAGAACTCATAATGTATGGAGCTGCTGTTCTTGGAAACCCTCTGAGCACTGTCAGTGGATTTGAAAGGCAGACACCTGTGAAGTGATCTATGATAAGCAGAAAAATGGCCCTGCAAAGATGTCCACGACCTAATCCCTGGAACTTGTGAACATGTTACATTACATGGCAAAGGAAAATTAAGGTTGCAGATGGAATTGAGGTTGTTAACTGACCTTGAGATGGGGAGATTATCCTGGATTATCTGAGTGGGTCCAATGTGATCATAAGGGCCCTTAAATGGGAAGAGAGAGGCAGAAGAGAGCGTCAGGGTGATGCAGCATGAGAAAGACTCCACTGGCCATTGCTGACTTTGAAGACGGAGGAAGGGGCCATGAGCCAAAGAAGGTAGAAGCTGGAAAAAGCAAGGGAACAGACTCTCCCCTGGAGCCTCCAGAAAGGAACACGGCCCTGCTGACACTTGGTCTTAGCCCAGTGAGACCCGTGTTGGACTCCTGTCCTCCAGATCGGTGAGGTAATAAATTCGTATTGTTTTCAGCCACCAAATTTGTGGTGTTGTCACAGCAGCCATGGGAAACTAACACAGTCTTTCAGTGGAACATGGTTAGTGGGGGCCTGTGGTCCTGTCTCTAACGGTCTGTAAAGAATAAACGGCTATGAGGGATCAGGAGAAGCAGCAGAGTTGGTGGATCCCAGGCCTTGAAGACCAGGCCTGGGACACAGCAGTGTCATAAATGGGGCCCGTGGCCAGAACGGCCAGGGGAAGGCAGGGGCCACTGATTGAGAGCCTGCTGCTGCCGAGCACTTGGCGAGGCTTTTATACACTTCCTCTTAGTGAGCATGCAATGATTGTTCATTCATTCTTTCATTCATTCATTTACAAATACTCTGGAGCATCACTATGCACCAGGCGCTTTGTTATGCACAGTGGTGAAAATGATACCAAAGATCAGAGTAAGGAATTGACTACATTTTAATGCAAAATTAGGGAATAATAATAATAATAGCAACAACAGGCACCGCTTATTAAGAACTCCTTATGTGCCGGGTCCACACCAGATACTTTAACAAGATTTTCTCTAATCTTCACAAGGTGGACAGCATGAGTCCATTCTACAGATCCTCAGAAAGGTGAGTCCAGTGACCCACCAATGGCCACAGCAGGGGAAACGGCAAAGTAGGATGTAACTCAGTGTCTCTCCTGCCCTAAATGTGCTCTCTGTTACGTTATACTGACTCTCAAGATAGAAAATGTTTCCACTATTTTAGTAGATCACAGGCCCAACACTTTAGCAACAGCATCTGTAATCTTCACCATAGCCCTATGTGAGAGGTATTGTTATCTCCATTTTACAGATGAGGAAACCAAGGCTCAGAGGAATTAGGCTACTTGCCCCAAATCACACAAGTAATAAACATCAGAGCCAGGGGTCTGGGTCTCCTCATCCTGTGTTTGGTCTACACAGCAGGCTGCCTCGTGAAGATTCCTCTACTCTAATTCTACAATTTTTTTTTTAACAAATTATTTTAATCCCTCAGCTTCTGTTATCCATTCCTATCTCCTCTCTCTAGTAGACTGCATTGCAGCGCATTACAGCACTTCTCTCTCACCCCATGTGCCTAGGTTCTGGAGTCAACATTGGGCTAGTGAAGGGGAAACTGTTTCCCCTGGGAAGTCAAGAAGACCAGCGAGGTCTTGGAGAAAATGCAGTGGAAACAGGAAGCAGCTTGGTCGGAGGGGCCACCGCGGATGCAGTCTGTGAGGTTTCCATGGAGCCACCTCTGCTGCTTTCTCTGTCTCGCCCACCACGAAGCTCAGACCATGAAGCGCAGGGCGCCAGCTCTCACCAGAGCCTCCCTTCGAGTCATGGGGAAGACAACTGTCCTGAGTGACCCTGGGCTCTGGCAGAACAAGCCCCCTTATGCGGTGCCCCTCGCTTGAGAAGGCAGGAAAACAGAGGCAAGCCTCACATGTTGTCTTTGGAATTTCCCAGAAGTGGCTTTGTAAAGTTGATTATCCTAAAACTACTTTTATTTTCCACGGGAATAATGCAGCTATTAATGCTGTGGTCTTGACCACGGATCGTCTCAGAGAAGCTGTGGGTATGACGACTTGGGCCACTGAGCTGGAGCCTCCTCACCAGGCGTCTCTCCTCTTCTCCAACGGGACTCAGAGTTGGTCCCCATATACCTGGACAGCTGGGCAAGTGGGCTGGGCCCTGGTTTGGGGGACACATGACCCAGTCCTGGCCATGTGATGTAAGAGGAGTGGGCTGGAGTGCTTGTGGGAAAGCTCTGAGCTCCCGAAGAGACATCAGGAGCAGGAAGGGGAGGAGCAAAGCCGTTTCGTGCTCTTGTGACATGAGACTGAAAAACCAGACAAGCCTGCGGAGCAGAGGGACGTCACGTCCTGGAGGACACTGATAAGCCGCCAGTCTAGCCCTGGATTGTGACCCTTTTGTTCCGAGTTAATCAAGTGCCTTGACTGCAAAAGCCACCTTGGCTCAATCGTCTCTCCTTGAAGCTGAGAGCAGAGTAACGGGTGGGCCAACATCCGGGCATCAAAGCACAGCCGGAGCTCTCGTAAGTGAGGTGACGGCGTGAGGGCTGAGGGGTCTCTGGTGCGTCCCTCTGGCGAGAACACCGAGGTCAGGGAGGTGGACTGGCGCGCTCGGGTCCCCCGGCTGGTTAGCAGGGGCCAGAGGAAGACTGCGCTTGAAGGTCTGGAGCGCAGGGACTACCCGCATCCCGGCTTGCAGCCACCCCGTTAGCTTGTGTTTCAACCAACCCCAACACACCTCGAAGGACAGGAAAGCCTCTGAGGACTGCCTGTCTGAACTGACGCCTCCTCCGGCTCCCGTGGTGCCCTTATACCATCCTGGGCCCTCCAGTCTTAGAGGGGAGTGCTCTGATAAATTAATTCTCTCTAGAGTGGTGGGGACTTATGGAGTTACCACTTATATTCTGGAAGATGCAAGTGCAAAGCTCCGGATAAAAGGAATAACTTTCCTAAAGTAGCATTTCAGGACATTTGTGTAGAATCCCTTCCTAATTCCCCTAAAACCACATCACATCAGACCTTGCTAATTCTGCCCTCCACCTATCAAGGGGCGGTGTCTCAAGCTAGTTTGTTTTCTTCCTGGACTTAGAGAAGTCAGGACTATCTCCTGCTTTTGGAGCACAGACTTGGCAGCTGTTGCAAAATTTTAAGGAGACCAAAGATTCAGCAACCCCAGGCTCTCTTCCCACTTTGGTTACTCAAAGTAGAAACAATGCTTTGATGTGCCAGGCACTGGGCCAGGGTTCTCATAAGTCAACCCATTTACTCCCACAGTAATATTTTGGAATACAAAGGGTTAATCTTCTTTTACAATTGAGTGAACAATGCTCAGACAGGAGAACCAACTCTCCAAAGGCCAAAACGGCTCAGCTTGAGATGGAATCTGGGTCTGTCTAGGGCCAAAGCTCATGTGTTCTTTCCCTACAGCAACTTCCTGTCCCACAACCTCCGTCAGTGGCTGCCTGTTCTTGACTCGGTCCAGGCAGTGATTACTTACAGAGAGCTGTAAGACCTGAGGACAAAAGGGAAACTAGAATGGCAGAGCCAGGACTTCTGTTGGTCTTCTATTTTTAGGAGGTACAAAATCATAATTCCACATACAACTACAAGCTTTAAAAATCTTGGGAAGGAGGAGAGCTAATGCATGAGAGGAAGAGAACATACCTAATTCTCAACTTAAAATAGAATGCTTCTTGGATGGTGTATTCATTTCCAAAGGATGCCCTAACAAGTTCCCACAAATGAGGTGTCTTAAAACAACAGAAATTTAGTGTCTCACAGTTCTGGAGGCTAGAAGTCTGAAACCAAGGTGGTGGCAGGGTAGGTTCCTTCTGAAGGCCCTGCGGGAGAGTCTGTTCCCTGCCTCTCTCCCAGGATCTGGTGCTTGCTGGCAATCTTGGTGGTCCTTGACTTGTAGGCACATCACTCCAATGCTTGCCTCCACTATCACACAGTATGCTCCCTTTGTGTCTGTGTGTCTCTGTATTCAAATTTTCTCCTCTTATAAGGATATCAGTCATTGGATTAGGCCCACCCTAATCCATTGTGACCTCATCTTAACTTGATTACATCTATAAAGACCTTATTCCCAAATAAGGTCACATTCATAGGCACAGGGGTTTGAACTTCAACATATCTTTTTTGGAGGACACATTTCAACCCACAACAGATGGTGTGCTTAAATATATATTTAGAGTCTTTATATTCTTAGATAAATGCTGGAATATTTATAGATGAAATAATAAGATGGGACATATTGGAGTTTGCTTAAAAATATTTTGAAGTGGGGCAATTGGGGGTTTAGATATAACAAGATTGGCCATGAGTTGACAATTGTTGAAGCTGAGTGATGGGCACATGGGTACATGGGGTTCATTATATGTGTTCTATTGCTGTGTAACATATCACCCCAAGACTTAGAGGCTTAAAGCAACAGCAGCCGTTTTATTATTATCTCTCAAGGTGCTCAGCATTGACTGAGCTCAGCTCAGATGGTTCTCACTTGTGTCTCTCATGTAATTACAGTTGTCACATGGTGGCTGGCCTGGTATCAGCCCAAGGTTCACTCCTATACATGCCTGCTACCTGGGCTGGGAAGACTCCAACATCTGGGGCTCCTTGGGCTCTTCTGTCTCCCCTCCCCCAACGTATGCCTGTGTGTGAAGGGTGGCAAAATATGCCAACCCAAAATATGCCACTTTGGCATAACGATTATTTTGAGCTAAAGGCAACTGAGAAGAAGCAGATACAAGAAAAGCTCTCTGCTCTCCTCCCTATTTGCCTAAAGGAAGAACATAAATTTGTAAAGGTGCCCTCCTCCCCTCTCTACCAGGAAGGACAGAAGTTAATCACCGGAGACAACTCTAGACCTTTATCAGCCCAAAAACAGCACCAGAGGATCTACATAACAAACTCTGCTAAAACCAGACCTTGTCTACCATTAGTTCCCCCATATATTTGCCTTGCCACAATTTGCTGCCTCTAGAAGCTTAAAGTCCTTTTCCTTTGTCTTGCTACTTCTCTACAAAATTATCGTTCTTTGCTAAGATGCTATACAAGCCCAAGTTCTAACCACTCCTTTGAGTTACTCATCACTGAGTGCTCCCACGTGTTAATAAACTTGTGTGTGTTTGTTAATCTGTCTGTTGTCAGTGTAATTTACAGGGCCCCAGCTAATGAACCTCAGGTGGGTAGAGGGAAAATAAATTTTTTCCCGCCCTTACAAAGGAATCTTCGGATTCCTTATATGGCAGCCAGGGGCTCTCAAGGTGCATGTCCTAAGAGAGAGTACCAGGCAGACTCTGTACTACCTTTTCTAACCCAGCCTCAGAGTCACACAGCACTGTTTCCATCACATTCTTTGGTCAAGGTAGTCACAAAGGCCCACCCAGGTACAAGAGGAGAGGGACATAGACTCTACCTCATGATGAGAGGCATGTCAAATGACTTGCAGACACATTTTTAAACAACCACAATACTATTCTCTCTACTTTTGTGTATGTTTAAAATGTTTTCATAATAGCACACACACGCACAGATTTATAAAATGCTATTTGGGAAGTCCCTTTACTTCTTTAAATTAATTTCAAATGAAAGTAATGTAAAAGTTTTGCACGTAGTTTGGAAACAAGAGAAAAAAACAGACTACAAAAGAATGTCTTTCTGGCGTCGTATAGCACACAGAAAATAAACAATATCAAGAATCTAGGGAAACCCAAATACTGTTATTACACCTTACAGCCTGTAATTTTAGTTCTCTTTGCGTTATCATCTTTCAGTGTGGGGTCCATAAATGTTTGCCAACAGATTTATATTCATGCAGTTGCCATGGAAGAAAGAATAAAGATTTTGCTCTTTTTTAGCCAGGCAGAGGGAGGCAGCCTAGGAAAGCAGAAAGTGTGGGGTGAAGGGAGGGAGTTGGGAAACTCTGCCACAATGGGCCCCGCCATCCAGGGAACATCTCAGCACTTCTCTGGGGGGCTAGGAGGGGCAGTGGAAAGAGCGTGGGTGGTGGTTATTGGTGCAGCCCACCAGATATTTCCTGCAGGTCTGCAGCCACACCGGAGGGTTGTCTTCTCTGCTCTCTTGAGGTTGAGTGTGACAAGCACTTACGTTGGCCAAGTGGACTGTGAGATGTGCCCTTCTGGGCTGAGGTGTGAGGGCACTGTGAGGCACCACACTCCTCTCTTGACACTGGCAGAGGAGGCTCCCTCAGTCTGGGATCCTCACTCATCCCCGCACAAAGGCGATAAAGAGAAGAACACGGCCTATCCGTGGTGAACATGAAGCACGAACAATAAGGCACCCTTGTTGCTCGATGGGGCTGTTGCTACAGCATCACATTGCCCCTCTGACTGGTACGGCAGCACGGACTCGGGGTTCGGGTCATATCTCTGCCACTAACTGGGGGTTTGAGCACATTAGTAGCTCTCACTGAGTGAGATACATATGTTAATGCTTCCAAAAAGCTACAAAGAATATTTATGAGCTTAAATGAAGGACAAAAGGGAGAGGAGCTAGCTCAGTGCCAGGCACATAGTGGGTGCTTTGTAAAAGCTCCTTCCCCAATCCTTCCAAGGCCTTGGTCTCCTTGTCATGAAGATGAGGGCATGAGGTTGGGTGGGTGGTCTCGAAGGGCCCTTCCTGCCCTTATCCTATGATGGACTGAAAGACGTGCATATGGTCCCATTGTGGAGCTGACACGGGAGCTTCTGCGCTCGTCTTAACAGTGATGGATTACTGGGAGGAGCACACCGAGTGCTCAACCGTGCCGCCTTCCCTCTTGGAAGAGAGGTAGGATCGCTTCTCTGCCTTGAGAATCATTTATTACGTTCCTAACACACTTGGCAGTCCCTTGCAAATAAATAAGTGCTCAGAGTCCTTGGATGTCCCCAAGAGGCTTCATGGATATGCAGCTAGAAGGTGACAGGCAGACTGCGAAGAAAGCCACACGCCTTTGTTCTTTCAGCCTCTGATTAGCCATTCCAGACATTGGCTGTTTATCTTTCACTTGCTTATGTGATTAGCCCTGCTCGGCTGACTGCATTTCAAGGCTTCGTTCTCAGTAAAACTGTTTTCCATTTAATAATCCCAAGGGTAGAGCGAGGCTGCCTTAAATTGAAAATCGGAGGAAGCCGGGAGCCTGCCTTCCCTCTTCAACCTCTTCTGAGTGGTTTTCTTCTCCATCAAGTCTGTTCCGTGGTAACACTAATATTTGCAGACTCCTCCCCCAGCAAATTTCCTTCCCCATCCGATTCCTTCAAACCACAAATAATTACTGAGCGCCTACTGTGTGCTTGGTTCTGCATTAGGTGTGGATTGAGCCTGGTGCCTGCCCCATGGAGTCTAATGGGAACAGACTTCATGGAGCAATCAGCTGACGGGAAATGGCCAGGCTGGGCAGAGCTGTGAGAGCGCTATCTACAATGCAGAGACCACCACCGTGCAGGATGTGGGGTCAGGGGAGACCTTCCTCCCCACACGTACATGTGAGCTTACACTGTCCTCTGCGGATCTTAACGCACTCCCGCCTCCTTGCAAGGATTCCCAAATCTTTACCTCGAAGCCCTTATCAGAGCTTCTGGCTCGCGTTTCCAATGGCCAGTTACATGACTTACTATTACTCCTGTAACAATAAAATCTTACACATATGGAGCACTTACTGTGTGTGTGTTTTACACATATTTATGCAATCCTTCTTATAAGTCTTCTTATTCCTATTTTAGTTTTGAGGACATTGAAGTGCAGACATGTTATATACTTGCTCAAGGTTACATAGCTTAGATGTGGCAGAACCTGGATTTGAACTCTGAGCTCTGATACCAAGCCTGCCCTCATCATTCCTCCATCCTATTGCTACCTGGGTGACTCCTGGCACCTCATATGAAAATGTCTAAAACCAAGCTCTTCCTCCTCCTCTCCACCAGCCCCTTACCCACTGCCCCGTCAGAGATCCGTCCCTCTTTCTGACTGTCTTTTCCGTAAATGTCATCTTCACTCTCTCAAGCACTGAGATTTGCCACTTGGAGTCATCTTGACTCCTCCCTCTGCCTCTTCCATCCTATCTAATCAGTTGCTAAGTTCTGTGGCCATTTCCCCTGCAGAGTCTTCTAGAGCATTTTAACAGCTCTTAATGAGCCAGTTTCAGCCTCGCCTCTCTCCCAGCGATCCCATAAATGCAATACTTGCCCTCCTCCATCCTGGATCTGTTGAGTTCTTCACTTGATCAAACACCTTATGGCTTCCTAATGAAAATCACTGATCCTAAGTCCAACATTCCCCCTGAGACCTCTCTTCTGGGTTGCATACATTTCCCCTGGAATTCACCCATGCGCACCCAAAACTCCATATGCCACAAACCAAATCACACCTCCTGTTGCAAAGACTGCGCTCACCCTATCCATTCTCCCTTTCTTCCTCTAGTCGTAGAGTCCCAGAACGTTAGTTGGGCACAACACAACATTTCTCATTTTCCCTGCAGCGAGGTATGGCTACGTGACTAAGGTCTACCCAAAGAGAGGTGAGCAAAGGGATGTAGCAAACAAGTGGGTGATGACCTTAACAGAAAAAGGCATGCTCTCCTTCCACTTCACTGGAGCTGGGTGGACTTGGTGATGAGCCATCTTGGACCATGTAGATGACAGGACAAGGTACAAGGAGCCTGTGCCCCATCACCATGGAGCTACTATCTTAGTTCTAAACTGCTTACACTTCAACATCTATGTGGAAAATAAATAAGCTTCTCTTTTGTTTAAGTCACTTTGTGTGTGTGTGTTGTAGGAGAGGAAAGTATCATTTTCCTCTACCCTTCCAAACTCTTGACTGGGACCCCTGCAACAGAAGACAGATTAACAAGAGAAAAGGACATAAATTTATTTAATATAAGTTGTGCATGACACAGGAGCCTCATAAGGAAATCAAGACCCAAAGAAATGGTTAAACCTGAGTGTGATTATGCTAGGTGTGATGAAAAGTGGAAGGTTGTGGAAAGATGGGCTAGGACAGACAGTGTGAGCTAAGGGTAGTAAATCGGGGAAACTTAGCAAGGCCTGTCCGTTCAGATTCCTCTGTCTCCCTTTGTCTTCTGAGATAAGGATGCTCCTCTCCTCTGGGTGTAGGGAGGGCACCTCTCACATGAGGGTTTTATGGCCTGCTTCAGGAGAAAGTCAGAAAGTCCTTCTTGCACCTGCCATTTCTCGAATTCCTTCCACTTGAACTATTCAATATGCCAAGGTGCCATATTTTGGGGTTGCATGTCCTGAACTCCATCAGTGTGTATTGTGTGTTTTGTTTTGATCTTTGTTTAAACAACCAAATCTGTTTCCCAATAACGCATTGCCCCCGCTCCTCCCTCCAACCCAATCCCTTCCTCTGGTTAATGACATGCCATACCCCAAGCTGCCAAACCAGAAACCTGGGTGCCACCAGCTGACTCCTTCTCTCACTCACCCTCTACCTCAGTCAGTCCCCGGTAATTCCAATTCCACTTCTAAACATGTCTCAGACCTGTTCCCCCTTTCTATCTTTACTGCCTCGTGCTTGCGGACCCCTCCTTTCCCAGCCAGTACCCCTGGGTCTTCAGGGTCTCTCTAGTCCACTCTCCCCAGCCTGCCAGATTGTTCTAGCCAGTGCCCTGGGCCATGATACGCCTCTGCTCAAATCCCCTCAATGATCCAACCTGGAATGCAGGACAAATCACCTGTTCCCTTCAACAAATAAGTGCCCAGGAAAGGCAGAGAGAGGAGCACGTGCTTCTGCCTGTACACGACTTGAGGACTTATCAACCAAATTCACCGTGTAGATCTTGTTTGGATCCGACACAACACTGTGGAAAGGTGTCTGTGAGCCAACTGGGGAAATATGAAAACTGGCTGAATATTTGATGATACTTGGAGTTATTGTTAATTTTTATGTTGTAATAATGATATTATGGTGTGGTTAAAAAGAGTCTTTTTCTCTTAGAGACACATGCTGAACTATGACTGAAATGATACGATATCTGGGGTTTGGTTTAAAATAATCCAGGGTAGGGAGGGGGCAAGGGAAAATAGAAATGAGACAAGATTGGCTACGTATTGATAACTATCAACTACCTGGCTAACGGCTAGGAGGAGGTTCATTATACTATTCTATTTTTTGGTATGTTTTAACATTTCCGCAGTAAAATATTTTTAAAAAAATTAAAACAAAACAAGTGTGCAATGAACCCTATTGCTCCATGGTCACGGACGGTGAGCGCCTTAAAGTGCAGCACTGCAGACCCCCTGCCTCGTCCCTGGCCCCTCCTGTCTGAACTCCTGTTACTCTCCCTGAGCATCTGAGCCTCCGGCCTTGCCCAGCCCGTTGCTGCTCCCAGGGCATATGCTTTCACAACCCTGAGCTTCGCAAACGTTCTCATACTTACTCAAAATATATTCTTTCCCTGCCTGCTGTCCCCCTTGCTCACTTGGTGGCTCTGTTGGGCTCTGTGTGTTTTTCCACGACCCACCTCCACCCCATCACCCACATAGTGTTTAAGGCTCCGTCCTCTCCTGCCAGAGTGTCCCGACACACCTCAATGACAACCCCCTCCTGAGTCCATTTGCTCTCTTCAGTCTCCCCTCTAGAGCCTGAGCTCCGTGGAGATGGCAATTATGACTTCTGAATATTGTCCCCAGAGGGCCAGCATTGTCTTGGTCTCAGTGACTGTTCAATACATGAACAGAATGAGTTCAGGAGAAAAAGGCTAAGCTGAGTCAACAGTCACTTCTACCACGGATAGGACGCAACCAGGCGACCTCCACACTCTCAAGGAGGACAACCAGGTGGAGGACTTTCTGGGTGTAAGTGAATCACTCTGGTAATCACAAAGTGAGGGGAAGGGTTCCAACCCGGTGTTAAAAACAACCCAAAATGGAATCACTTATGCTAAGCCCCCTGTCACCAAACTGAGACTTAACTACAGTTTCGGCTCTCCCAGAAATGGAATCTTAAAAAAGTCAGTCAGGGGCCGGCCCTGTGGCTTAGTGGTTAAGTGCGCGCGCTCCGCTACTGGCGGCCCGGGTTCGGATCCCGGGCGCACACCAACGCACCGCTTCTCCGGCCATGCTGAGGCCACGTCCCACATACAGCAACTAGGAGGATGTGCAGCTATGACACACGACTATCTACTGGGGCTTTGGGGAAAAAAAAGGAGGAGGATTGGCAATAGATGTTAGCTCAGAGACGGTCTTCCTCAGCAAAAAGACGAGGATTAGCACGGATGTTAGCTCAGGGCTGATCTTCCTCACAAAAAAAAAAAAAAAAAAGTCAGTCAGGAATCAGCTGGTGAGAACCAGTGAGGAAATGGGCCTGATAGACCTGCCATCCCCTAAGGGACAGCGACTTTGCCACAAGCAGCCGGCTTTCTGCCAGTATGACCTCCTTGTTCCTGCTGCCGTGTGCCTGTGAAAGTCTCTCATTGTGTACAGTCCCCCGGAGCTCCTTTCTGTCTGCTGGATGGGATGCTGCCTGACTCGTGACTTGTTGAATAAAGCCAATAAGATCTTTAAAATTTACTCAGTTGAATTTTGTTTTTTAACAGTTGAGTGGCAGTGACAGGATCTGAAGAAGATTTTTACGGCTTCAGGGACGAGGAGAAGCACAGGTGTTGGTACTTGAGAACCCTTTGAGTTCTCTTTCTCACCATTTCCGAGGGCCATGGGTAAGTTCCTCTCGATTCTGAGCTCTGCTTTCTTTGCGCTGAGCTCCCGATCTAATTGGCCTTCTAGCACAGGGCAGGTCAGCCTGAGCTGGCGGACGGTTCCACCGGAACCTGAGCCCCTCAGGTCAGTCTGCAGTTGCATTTGTCAAGGTCTGCTGATTCAGTCCCCAGTTCCATGTTGGGAACTGCTGGTGGTGCGCACCTAAAGCCTTCTCTTGGCCAGTCTGTGGTACCATCTCTTTGGTTACTGCTGGTGTCCACAATTCCATTTCCTCAGTTACTGTCAATGTGCACACGAGGTAAGGCTATTGCTAATGGGAATCTCGGACGCCAAAGCCACAAAATTGGTGGGCATGGGTCGAGCACTTAAAAACTGTTAGAGCACACACCACCCGACTCTAAGAGTCCTGCATTAACACAAGTTGGTCGCTGAATGGGTAAGATGGACACTAGGTCACCCGCCAACCTCAAGAAAATTTCCATGCACTGAAGTACATTGTAAAACACCACACAATCCCCAATCTAGCAGCACATCCCTCTTAGGTATTAACTTGGCTCTGGGAGACCCAAGGCTTAGCTAAAGAAATGGGATCCTCAAGTTCCAAAGAAGTGAGGGTGCCATCTTCTGGCACACCTGCTTATTTTATGTCTGAGACCTGTGGTCCCAGAAGCTATAGATATTTACAAAAATGGCAAAATCTTCCTAAAGACAACCTAGAATTGCAATGATCATTATGCAGAATGTTCCAATTAGACAAGATCATTCATTTAAGAAGTACACTGGAAAGCAAAGGTTCCCAAATCAAAGAAATGGAATGGGATACCTACTTTAATAGGCATGCAGAAGCTTCCAAAAGGCTTCAAGAGTCCAAAATAGCCTCATTGCAAGATTTGTAACAAAAGGCTAAGGAGAATTAAAGACACAAGAGGTATCCACAACAAAAGACAGTGAGAGTGACGTGACTCCTACTTCTCCCCTCTATCCTACTAATCCTCTATCTGAATTGCCTTTCTACTCTGAAGAGACTCCTCCACAGTTACCTTTTAAAATAAGACCACTGAGGCTGCAGGCAATCCTATTCAGGTATCTTTCACTTCTTGGTCAAAGACGAAACTAACGGCCTTAGTTAAAGAATGTCCAGGGGCCAGGCTGGTGGTGTAGTGGTCGAGTTTGTGCGTTCTGCTTCCGCAGCCCGGGGTTCGCCAATTTGGATCCTGGGTGCGGACCTGCTCACCGCTCATCAAGCCATGCTGAGGTGGCGTCCCACACAGAAGAGCTACAACTCTACAACTATGACACACAACTACATACTGGGGCTTGGGGGAGAAAAAAGAAAAAGAGGAAGATTGGCAACAGATGTTAGTTCCGGGCCAATCTTCCTCAAAAAAAGAAAAAAAATTTTAAAAACCTTAAAAAAGAAAAAGAATTTCCTAAACCCGGGGAGGATCCCCAACAGTTTTCTGAAGAATTTACAGTCCTTGTGGGGCCTATAGCCTTGGGCTGCCAGATCTTTATCAGCTTGTGCACATGCTGGTAGGACCTGGTGAACCCCAAAAATGGATGTGGGAAGCAGAATGGCATCACACTGAGGATGATATTTGAGATCTTTGATCTTCAACATGGCCCCCTTATGGACCAGAAAAAACTTGCAAAATAGCAACGGATCTTTTAAAAGCTATTCCCAGAGTCTTCCCTGCCTACACTGATTGGTCCATTTTTCAAACACACAAACAAAAGAAAAATGAGTCTGTGGCAGACTTTAAAGGCTGTCTGAAAGCTCTCTTGCTATGGTATTCTGAGTTCCAGAAATGATGTTACGCAACCTGCTTTGGCTTCTTTATTTGCAAGTGGATTATCTCCTGAGATTAGTGGATTGATTAAAAGGCAGAAAGTAGGATGAGAAGCCATGGGTCTGACTGAACTTGTGACCATAGGGGAGCACTCTGAAAGGATGTTGGAACAAGACCATAAACAAAAGTCTGCCAGTTATTGGCCTACAGCTGCAACAGCTCCAAGGCCAGAGACATAAAACAACACTGGGCCTCCCCACCACACCCTCCTAGGGGTCCATCATCAAAACACTGGCCCAGGAATAAGTGTCTCATTTGTAGACAACTAGGACACTAGAAAAGAGATTGTCCTCAAAGGTTTTGTGCAAATCCTTCAACATCAACTCAAATGCCCCATACCTACCTTCAAAAGAGGGCCTGCATATGGGCCCCGCCCAGGGTTGACAGGACTCTGACAGATTTTCTGGTAAACTGCTACCAGTTATTCCCTTAAACAGCTAAGGGGAAACTAAAATTAAAATTAATGGAAAACATTGTCAAATTATGGTAGATACCAGAGGGACACACTCCACTTTAATCCCCACTCGGAGCCTGCAGATGGGATCTTGGAAAAACTGGCAGAAGCCAGCTAAGGGTGATAATTATTACCAGAGTTGGCCCTCCCAGATCTCCCTCTGGAGTACCCAGTAGAGAGAGGAAAATAAAATTTCATGTTTTCCTTTCCTTTCCAAATCCAGGCCCATTGGTTATTGATCCTTTCTCTCCCAGGGACAACTATTGCCTTCTTGCTTGTTCTGTGTCCCGAGAACTTGGCTTGGATTTCTTCCTGCCTGGAGCATGTAGGTTGTCAGTTCTTGTGCATGTGAGCAGCTCAACCATCAGGTTGGTGGCAGAAAAATATGGCTGAATAGAAATGTGAGTTGCACTCCATTTGTGTCTGGGGTCCTACCATTTGCCAGCTCTCAGGGAAACTAAGTCTTTCTTTCTTTCTTTTGGCTTGCTTTGGGAGTGTCTCTGGATCTTGGGAGGGTAGTATCTTTTGCATCCTCTTTGGGGATGCCTCTTGCATCCAAGGGAGGTTGTTCAATACTACCAGGAATACTTACTGTTTGTCCCAGCTGAAACGTGATAAGATATTTGAAAGAATTTTTTAAGTAGCTCTGTGGTCAGAAGTTGACAATATTCATAGCCTGATGGGAACGTTTTTTAGGCCTTCTCTGAGCTAAATGTACCCAGAGGGAAAGAAAAACATTCCAAAGACAAAGCTCTAAATCTAAAACATAGGAATTCTTTTGATTTCTATCTTAGTTGGAGATCTTCTCCCTGATATAAAGAAGCAAATTGAGGCTAATGTAGTTGGATGGGCAGTTCGGACTCTTGATGTCATTTAGGCTGCAACCCAGTTCTTTGAGGAGTTAAAAGCAACTGTCCTTATCTTACAAATATTTGAAAAACCAGAAATGCATCTCTAGAAACAATTCCAAGTCCACCTATCTTTTTTACCAATCCCAAAACCTCACCTATTCATCTCAAAAGACCTGTAGGTATTGTAAAAATTCTGACCTTAGGAAACAAGATTCTTTCCTGGAGAAACTTATATTCTTTCCCTGTGCCTTTGAGATGTAAATGTCCTACCTGGTCTTCTCCAGGAACTCTTATCTAGGCCATCTCTTTGAAACGCAAAGTTTAGGGAGGTAATTTCCATCAGAAGTTGGGGGAAATGGAAAGGTTATTTTGGAAACCAGGTAAATAAAAAAAATCTTAAGTGTCTTCTCCACAAATATTAGTGAAAAGCTTTAGCAATCTGAGCAGGTCACCTTAACTTGTTCCGTCTGCCAGAAACACAATTTGGATCCAACTTCTTTTATAACTAGTGAGTTTTGTATTATTGTACCTGATTCATGGTTAAAATTTTAGAATGGAAGCTATAAGGTCATTGTCTGTGTCTGTCTGCCTGTGTGTTTATATGTGTTTATATACGTATGTTTTTAGATGTGTGATATTTTTCTACCTCCAATGGTATTGCCAAAAATAATTTGTAAAAGAGCCCTATTTGGTTGGTTTGAAGACAAGCATTTGCATGGATTGGGTATTCCAAAACTCTCAGAAATATAGAAACTAACCCAAATAATTTTCAAGTTCATGTGATCTGGGATTAATCTTTGGTAAATAAAAAACTAGTTTAAGTTTGTTGGTTTAATTAAAACAGGCGTGTCTTCAGAGTTATGAGCATTAAATATAATACTTTTATTCTACTTAGGCTTACTAAAGGTCAAATAAGTTCATGTTATCTCTTACAAAATTTGTCAGCAAGAAAAATAGCTTGGGATGATGGCTGACTTTGTCTTATGTCTCACGATGTTTTCATGGGTAGTCTAAACATAATTGTTAAGAACAAATGATTTAAATAGGTGTAAGTGGGATAAGAGTTTCCAGGTGAAATTTTCAGCAATAATTATGTTTTATGGTATGTCTACTTAAAAAATAGTTTCCAAAATCTTGTTAGTTAGTTGGAACTTTAGAGTTTTGCTAAGTTAAGTTAAATGATGGGTAGTCATGGGATATCTAGATCATTTCCAAATAAGATAAAATATTGAAACATTAATTACTGAACACAGGTTTATCCACTTTTGGCTTTCTTTAACAGAGAAACTAAAGATATTTGGATCTGTTAGTAAACATATCTCATGTCACATTAGAAAATTGTACTATGAGGAAGAATATGTTTCTAGAAATTATGAAATGTATTCATG
Organism: Diceros bicornis minor; assembly: GCF_020826845.1. Classification (NCBI taxonomy): domain Eukaryota; kingdom Metazoa; phylum Chordata; class Mammalia; order Perissodactyla; family Rhinocerotidae; genus Diceros; species Diceros bicornis. The sequence continues at coordinate 8,545,378 of NC_080779.1, forward strand.
AATTTGCCAATCTAAAGAATGCTGGCTTATGGGGCCGGCCCTGTGGCATAGCAGTTAAGTGCACGTGCTCCGCTGCTGGTGCTCTGCTGCTGGTGGCCCAGTTTCAGATCCTAGGCGCGTACTGATGCACCACTTGTCAGGCCATGCTGTGGTGGCGTCCCATATAAAGTGGAGGAAGATGGGCACAGATGTTAGCCCAGGACCAGTCTTCCTCAGCAAAAAGAGGAGGATTGGCATGGATGTTAGCTCAGGGCTGATCTTCCTCACAATAAATAAATAAATAAATAATGCTGGTGTAACAGACAGTTCACAATCGCTTACTTCTTTATTTTCACCATAAATTAAGGGTTCTAAGGACTAAGAATTCTAGTATATGCAATTAAAACTACTTCAAATAATAAGGGAAACATCTCTGTATGCAAGGAAAGCAGGATGTGTGTTTTCAGTAAGAGAAGATATGAGGAATAAAGATGCATTTTTGTTGAGGGAAAGAAAGTAATTTTGTCCTAGAGTGGGGTTGGTTATGGGAAAGAGGAAAAACACAGAATAAAACCTAAATGTGAAAAAGAAAGTTGTAGAAAGTTTGTGGAAAAGAAATTTTGGGAAAGGCATTTTATGTGTGGTCAAGCTGGCTAAGATTGGAATGGATCTAACTAAGTTTTTAAAAAATGAATCAATTAATTTTAATACCAAAAGTACACTGGTGTGGAGTCGGCCCAATGGCATAGTGGTTAAGTTCACGTACTCCACTTTGGTGGCCTGGGGTTTGTGAGTTTGGATCCTGGGCATGGACCTACACACTGCCACCAAGCCATGCTGTGGCAGCGTGCCACGTACACAATAGAGGAAGATTGGCACAGATGTTAGCTCAGCAACAATCTTCCTCAAGCAAAAAAAGGAAGATTGGCAACGGATGTTAGCTCAGGGCCAATTTTCCTCATCAAAAAAAAAAAGAAAAAGAAAGAAAGGACACTGGTGCAAAATTGGAATTTGGTTTTCTCTCTGTGAAAAGGAAAAAGTTTTTTTAGATTATTGGTCTGCTCTTTATTAGAGATTGTGAAAAGTTTTTTTACCTTTTGGGTAACCTACCTGGAAAGCAAAGATTTTGTGTCTTCCCAAAATAAGTTACTGTACTTCATGTTATCTTTATCATCAGGACTTTGATTACTTAAGTAAACCTAGTCTTCTCAATATGAAGAGCTAAGTTTTACTCAGAACCATGTAACCTTTTGTATTTGCCTTTGAAATATTTTATTGTCACTTTGTTTAAATGGATCATTAAGTATTATTTCATAATAATCTGTGATCCTTTTTAGTAAAACCTTTTGATATTTTTGACAAACTTCTCAAAATCAAATTCTAAAGGAAGTCTTTCTGACTTCAAAACAACTTTGGGATTTTCCAGAGAGCCCCTGGAGCATCTCAAAAGACTTGTTCTCTCTCCTTATGAAAAAAGAGATGTTAAATTAATTAGGCTTATTTGGTATGTTAAATTACATGGGAAGTGTTGTCAAATAAGAAGTAATACTAAGAATTCTTTAGTTGTATTTGTATAGGTATATGTTATAAGTGTTCCAGAAATTGTATGAAATTTCTAAAATCTGATGTCTTCTTATAACGTTATCAGTTATAATTCTAGTTATTATCTTAAAATGTTGTATGTTACAGAAATAACCAAATGTCCTTGTCAATTCTCTAATAATGAACTCTCATCAGATCATTAACAATGAGCATTTTTTTTAAGGATTTTTCTTCTTTTTTTTTTTTTGTGAGGAAGACCAGCCCTGAGCTAACATCCGATGCCAATCCTCCTCCTTTTGCTGAGGAAGACTGGCCCTGGGCCAACATCCGTGCCCATCCTCCTCCCCCCTACATGGGACGCCGCCACAGCATGGCCTGACAAGTAGTGCGTCAGTGCGCGCCCGGGATCCGAACCTGCGAACCTCGGGCCGCCAAAGCGGAGCATGTGCACCCAACCGCTGCACCACCAGGCCGGCCCCTACAATGAGCGTTTTTAAGTCCTTTGTTATTTGCATGTGGTTATTGTTTTGCTCTGATGCTTTTCCAAAAGCGAGACTCATGCACAGGACTCTACCAAGAACTTTTGATCACTGACATCGCTGCCAAATTACAATGTGCTGAACCTTGGGTGCATATTTCACAGTCAAAGAAGGCTCCACCTGACATCCAGTCCTGTGCAAATGCTGGAGACCTCAAAATCAAATTGACTGGAAGAGAAGTAGCGCACATCAAGGTAGGCTGCTTCCTCCCAAGGCATTATTTCAAGAAAGTTTCTTTCCATTCCTCCTCCCCTCTCTGACCATCATTTTCTTAATGTTTACATCATGAAGATCTTTATAATTCTTTTGTCCACATTTTGCCTTGCTCTGGCCTGAAAAGATAATGCCACTGTTCACGTATCTCAGGCCATTGCAAAGCGGTGTAATCCAACCTCCAAACGTCTGTTGGATGTGCCGTGATGCTGGTGATTCTGTAGTTCTGCCCTTCACAAACTTCTCCCTGATTTCCAATGCATCAGTTTCTCTGGAATAAACGCATCCCCCTCTCTACTGTGTCAGAATTCCTAACCCTGGGGGTCCATTTCCCTGTCTCTGGTTAATAATCTCAAACCTGGGGAACCTTGCATCAGGCTCTATACCAAGAAAGGGACACAAGACAAGAGTAACCAGAATAAAACTAGCTGTGCAGTCTACACACCCTTAAATTTCACAGAGCTTCATGGCTGTCACCTTTCCAGGCCTGAGCCACAGACTCAAGTGCGAATTACCAGGAGGCATTTATGATTCAAAATTCCCTTCCTTTGGTAGATCACTGCTCTCCTGGCTAGGAGTGAGTACAAATGAGGCTTGGATCAGGAACCTCTACTTAACTCTTGAAGATATTGCAGAATCCACTGCTAAAGCAGTGGCTGCCCAACAAAAATTCCTAGACTCCCTGGCCAAAGTTGTTCTTGATAATAAGATAGCCCTTGATTATCTTTTAGCAGAGCAAGAAAGTGTTTGTGATAAGGCCAATACCACTTGCTGCACTTGGATCGACACTTCTGGGGAAGTCAAAACTCAGCTACATAAGATCACTGAACAAGCCAGTTGTCTTAAGAAAGTGACTCCTTCAACGGGGTCTTTCTTTGACTTATTTGATTCTGATTGGTTTCAGTCTTGGGGACCATGACCCTCAAGTACACTCAGACATTCGGAACTATCCTGCTTATAATAATCTTGGCAGTGTCTTTGGTGCACTGTATTCTCTCAAAAGTTTTAAATGCACGTTCACAGCCACTAACCACCAAGCAAATGATCTTCCTAAGACTAGAACATCAGAAAGGAATGAAGAGAATGACCGACTTAAAGAAGGTGAACCCGAAGTCATGACCTATGAATTCCACAGAGAGATTCAGCAAAAAGACCTCACAAAGACATCTATGAATACTACACAGAGGATCAGCAGAAACTGCGAGAACTTCCGAGGGGTACCGGGGAGTTCCATTAATGCCTCAGTTAGGCTGAAAGTCTGATGATCAAAAGGAGGGAATTGTTACAAGACAATTAGGTCCAAAATGGAGTCACTTATGTTAAGCCCCATGTCACCAAACTGTGACTTAATTACAGTTTCGGCTCTCCCAGAAATGGAATCTTAAAAAAGTCAGTCAGGAATCAGCTGGTGAGCACCGGTGAGGAAATGGGGCTGATAGACCTGCCGTCCCCTAAGGGACAGCGACCTTGCCACAACCAGCCCGCTTTCTGCCAGTATAACTTGTTCCTGCTGCCGTGTGCCTGTGAAAGTCTCTCATTGTGTACAGCCCCTCAGGGCTCCTTTCTTTCTGTCTGCTGAATGGGATGCTGCCTGATTCATGAATCGTTGAATAAAGCCAATAAGATCTTTAAAATTTACTCAGTTGAATTTTGTTTTTTAACACTGGGGACATTTTTTTAAAAAGACACTAATCTTGGCTGCCGAACACCTTTAAAACTGAGGAGCGGGGCTGGCCCGGTGGTGTAGTGGTTAAGTTCACGCACTCCGTTTCAGTGGCCCCGGGGTTCGCAAGTTTGGATCCTGGGTGTGGACCTACACCCTGCTCATCAAGCCATGCTGGGGCGGAACCCCATATACAGAATAGAGGAAGATTCGCACAGGTGTTAGCTCAGGGACAATCTTCCTCACACACACACAAAAAAAAAGTGAAGAGAGCAGACCATGAAAATGTCTCGGCTGAGATTTTTTTTTCCCTAAAATGAAGACTAGAAATTTCCCCTCCTTTTGGAAGCCTCAGGTGGCTCTGGGCCTTGCGGTAACAGGTGGTCGGCCTGTCTGTTTTCCTTAACATGAGCTCTCTGCACAGAGTTAGCACCTTTATTCTATTCCATCAGGAGAAGAAGACTTCCCAGCAGCAAGGATGGGAGGCTTCTGCCCTCTGGGAGTCTGAACTATAAATATCTGTGGAGACAGATTTCAGCATAGGGAATAAAAATGGAGAAATTTGTGATAAAAAAATAAGGAAGTGCCTCATGTCTCTTCAGTGAACAGGATTCCAATTATCCTCACTCAGCTTTGGGCTCCACAGTGCAGTCTGTTTACAATTTCTTATAAATCCTATAACTCTGCAAAGTTCTTTCCAAATACGCTGTCATTTCCCCTTGCCCTTTGACGGGGCGGAAATAGCCCCTAAAGGAAGCCACTCTGTTTGCTTCCTGCCCCAATGAAATGATGGAGGAAAAAACTAAGCTACCAAGCATTCCATGTCCTGCCTCAGTCTCTCCTCTGATTTGGGACTCAAGAAAGAGGAAATTATGTTAAATTAGATGAGACAAAAACTGTTATTTACTGGAAGCAGATCAGTAGTCAGTTGTGACTCTTGCGGGCTCTGGTGGTGGTGTGCTGGGCACTGGGATGCTGCCACGAATGAAACCCATGAAGCCCATCCTCGGAGCTCACAGTAACGTGGGGAATTCAGACATTGAGCAGTGCAGCCACAGCAGCTCGTCCAAACCAACCCGAGTATCAGGGGACAATTTAGAAACAAGTCATGGAAGAAAACGCAAACTAGAAACCAGGCCAAGCTTCCAGGGACAAGGCTGATTTTTAACCCTTCACTACCATCAGCTCCTTTCTCAAGGCACACACGAATGTTTGAGGAAAGAATAAGTGGATAAAGGAGATGATATCTTGTAAAAGAAAAAAGTCCTTTTTCTGGCCGCAACGCCTTGGTCATCTGGTCTACCACTAGTCTGTAATTTAAAGCCACATACAGTTGGAGGGGAGGTAAGGGGTTATTTATTGAGCATATGCTCCATGCTTTACAAATGCTGTTTCATTTCATCTCGTAGCAGCTCTGCAAGGCATTTTTCATTATATACCTCTTTTACAGATGAGAAAATAGAGGCTGACCTTGTCACACAGCTTGTGCAGGATCATACAGAAAAAAGGAGAGAGGTACTGCAAGAATTCAAATCCAAGTCTGTCTAACTCGAGGCCTTGCTCTTTCTAGAATGTCATGACTTTCAAACTTGCTCCAGCAGGACAAGAAAGACTTATACACTTGACTGGGATGTTCCGCTGCTAAAATCAAATAATAATTTATAACGACAGCTTTTTCCCAATTTGCAGAAAAAATTAATTGAGAGAATTTTCTTAATTTCATGTTTTTCGCTTATTATTTTTTCCTAAGCTTTGGTGACTGCTACCCCTTATCTGATAATGACATCCGCTGTCTTAAAAGGAATGAAAAATTAGGGGAGGATAATTAACGACTATTCATGCTTCATTCAGTAGGCTTTCTTTTATTACGGAATAAATGCTCCCAATTTTGATTTCATATTGAATTTGTGTTCCAAGACCCTTGGGGGCTCACGGGAGAGCTACATGCATGAAATTCATTAAAACCGTGTTTGGACTGGATGTCCTGAGGAGGGTTGTCCATCAAGGGAGAACATCAGGATGAACCTAGCTCCAAATTAGCAAGGACACACCAGGGGCGAGGAAATTAGTTTTCCTATTCAGAAGTAGTTGGTCATGTTCCTTCCTCACCTTCAGCAAGTAACTTGTCTATACTGGTTTCTATTAGGAACAGAAACAATCTTTGGTCACTCAATAAATCACCAATTTCCCACAGAAGACGTGTCCCTTTGATTAAAGAAGGAGGGAAATCAGACCATTGCCTCAGAGCTCTAGAACAGTATTGTCATGCTGCAAACAATTATAGAAAAGCCAGGTCCCACTGAGAAACAAGCTCCCAGGACAATAAGGAAAGAAAGAAACAAAGAGCTTTTGAAAACACTCTGGTCTGAGGTGCTGCAGCCCTGCTGAGAGGCTGATTTCTTCCTTCCTGGAGCCATTTACTCAGTTACTCCTGTATTTACTTATCAAACATTTTTTGAGCCCCCACTCTGTTCTGTGCAGTACTTTGCAAGGCCCCAGCATGAACAGAAACTTCCTGCCATCAGGAAGTTCACAGCGGGGGTTCTAGCGGGAGGCAAGGGTAGTAAAGAGAATTTATACAACACTGTGCCCCACAGGCTCTGCTTGGGGTGAAAGGTGCTGGGTGGGGGCCACAGAGGACTGTGGGTCTCATGGAGAAAAGATGTTTCATTTCCACATTGTAGTGATGCCCCAAAGAATCTCCAGATTTGACACAAGCAACAAAAGAAAAAATAGATAGATTGGACTTCAGCAAAATTAAAAACTTTTGTGCATCAAAGGACAACACCAACAGAGTGAAAGGCCACCAGTGGAAAATATTTGCAAAGCATATAGCCAACAAGAAATCAATATCCAGAATATATGAAGAACTCCTACAACTCAACAACAAAAATAAACAGCCTGATTCAAAAATGGGTGAAGGACTTGAATAGACATTTCCCTAAAGAAGATACACAAATGGCCAATAAGCACATGAAAAGATGCTCAACATCACTAATCATTAGAGAAACGCAGATTAAAACCACAACAAGATACCACCTCACACCCATTAGAATGGCTACTGTAAAAAACAAACAAACAGAAAAGAACAAGTTTTGGGAAGGACGTGGAGAAATTGAAACACTTGTGCATTGCTGGTAGGAGGGAAAATGATGGAGCTGCTGTGGAAAGCAGCATGGTGGTTCTTCAAAAAGTAAAACATAGCATTACCACATGATCCAGCAATTCCACTTGTGCGCGTATACCCAAAAGAGCTGAAAGCAGAAACCAAACAGATATTCATACACCCGTGTTCTTGGCAGCATTGTTCAAAAGAGCCAAAGATGGAAGCAACCCAAGCGTCCATGGATGGACGAGTGGATCAGGAAAATGTGGTATATATATTCAATGGAATATTATTGAGCCTCAATAAGAAAGAAAATTCTGACACGTGCTACAACATAGATGAAACTTGAGGGCATTATGCTAAGTGAAATAAGCCAGTTACAAAAAGACAAACACCACATGATTCCACTTACGTCAGCTACCTAGGGTAGTCAAATTCATTGAGACAAAAAGTAGAATGGTGGGTGCCAAAGGCTGGGGAATGGGGAGTTAGTGTTTAATGGGGACAGAGTTTCAGTCTGAGAAGATGAAAAAGTTACGGAGCTGGATGGTGGTAATGGTCTATAACGATGTGAACGTACTTAACGCCACTGGACTGTACGCTTAAAAATGGTTAGACTGGTAAATTTTCTGTTATGTATGTGTTACCACAGTTTTAAAAAGAAAAAAAGAAACTCAAGTCAGAGATAGCATCGCTTTTAGTTATTTTACTTTTCCCACAATGAAGAGCTCAGGATTCTTTGCTCATTCCAATAAACAAAAGCAAACAAATTCTGTGTGAGAAGTAGTGTTCATTTACCTCCATCCATTCAAGCATCATTTAAACATTTATTAAGCACCTCCTATATGCCTGGTCTCTTCTAGGCACTGGGGTTAGAGCAGTGTAGTGAACAGCGCCTGGCAGAAACCCCTGCACACTCGTGGACCAGCCTGAAATATGAGGGTGTATCAATTTAGGGTCCCAGCAGGAAATAGATGGCACATTCAAATTAGGGCAATTGGAGGAGGGCCTAATAAAGGGACTCTTTATGAAGATATAGGGAAACCACATGGGGATAGTTCAGAAACCCAGGCTAACAACAGTAGAGCTGTTACCACCTGCAGGCCGAATGGCCGAGGGGACGGAGCGGGCACTGGAACTCAAAAGGAGAAAGGCGGCCATGAGAAGAATAGTGAATTTGGTGGAGGGACATAGTCACCAAAGGCTACTCCACTCACCCAAGGCTATCCCAGTCCACCCAAGGCTACTCCACAGTCACCCAAGGCTACCCTACAGTCAGTCCAAGGCTACCCCACAGTCAGCCCAAAGCCATCCCACAGATAGTCCAAGGCTACCCCACAGTCACCCAAGGCTACCCCATAGTCAGCCCAAGGGTATCCCACAGGGAGTAAACACTCAATCTCATCCTCTGCCTTACTCTGATCCCCTGCTAGCTCCTTAGCAGTCAAATCCAAGCAGATGACAGAGTGCAAAACAGCCTTTTGCTGCAGAGTCCAAACAACTCAGCAGAATAGAAAATGACGAGGAAGGTCCTAGAGGGACAGACAAGAGATGTCCAAACAATGGAGAAACCCTCAGGTTGGTGGCCATCCTGGGCCTCAGCTCCAAGAAGCTGACTCAAGGCCAGGCAGTCTTCTAGGAAGCAGACAATGCCAGTTCTAAGGGAATCTGGGAATTCTCCCAGCTTCAAGCTGTCCCAGGGAATCAGGCTCAGCTATTCCCAGCCTGAGATTTGATGAAGAGACCAAGGCAATTATACTATCAATCTAAGCAGGTAGGGTTAGATTGTTCCAAGTACCCTGAATCAAAGTTTGGTCTAACCCAAAGACCAAACCACATCAAGACTGGATTATTGTTCAGCAAATATTCACTTCGTATCCCCATCCACTATGGGTAGGACACCTTTCCCCATCCCACGTGTTGTCACTTGCTCTGCAAGGGAATGTTAGCAGACATGAGCAAACAGAGGCTTGAAACATGCTCTGGAGATCTGCCTTGAGAAGACGTGCCCTGGGTAGCTGTGGCCCTCAACCTGGGCCCCCAAATGAACACAAGTGGGGCAGATTGATTAAGAACTGACCTGATTAAGAACATTGACTTTACACTGTTTTGCTAAGGAAATGAGACTCAGACATTAAGTGGCTTATGTAACATAACATAATAATTAATTGCAGATCTGCTTGTAGAATCCAGTTGTTTTGATGTGCAACCCAGTACTTTGAAAAATCTTTCTCTGGTGAAATAAAAGGACTCTGGGAAGCTTTACCTATGTCAATATCAATTCTGCCTCACTGACAACCCAGAGCCCACATTCTCCCTGCCAGCAATTCTTCCTCTACTTCCTACCTCCTAAATATCCTTATTTTCTCCTTTTTCTCCACTCTCTCCCTTAGCAACCACGCCAGGGCCTGCAGCTTAATTTATTCCCAACTCAAGTTCAGATGCTCTCAAAATTAAGACTAGTAATGTAAGATGTCTGTTCACATCTCCACGTAGTTATCACGCCAGCTCCCCCATCTCAGTGTGTTCCCAATCAAATGCTATCTTCTTCCCCAAACAGCTCTTCTCCAGACTTTTATATTTCTTCAAAATATTTTTTCACTTTTTAATTTTATAATAATTATAGATTCACACGCAATTACAAAGACTGTACAGAGAAGTCCTTTGTACTCTTCACCCAGTTTCCCCCAATGGTTATATCCTACATGGCTATAGTACAGTATCAAAACCAGGAAACTGACACTGGTCCAGTGTATGTGTGTAGTTCTGTGTCATTTTAACACGTGTAGATTCATGTAACCACCACTGAAATCAAGATACAGAACTATTCCAACAACACAAAGATTTGCCCCATGCTACTCATTCATAATCACACCCACCTTCCTTCTTTTCCCTCATCTCTAACCCTGGCAACCACTAAATTGTTCTCCATTTGTATAATTTTGTTGAGAATATTATTCAAATACAATCATACAGTATGTGATCTTCTGAGATTGGCTTTTTTATATTTTTAGTGTACAAGTCACTCAGAACAACGCCCTTGGGATCCATCCAATCTGTTTCCTGTATCATTACTTCATTTCTTTTTATTGCTGAGTAGTATTCCACAGTATGGATGTACCACCGTTTATTTAACCATTCACCTATTGTGAGATATTTTGTTTCCAGTTTTTGACTGTTACAAAGAAAGCTGCTATGAACTATAGCGGGCAGGTTTTTGTGTGGACATGTTTTCATCACTCTGAGATAATTGCCCAAGGGTGAAGTTGCACAGATGTATGGTAAGCATATGTTCAGTTTTTAGTTTTTTGTTTTTCTTTCAGTTTTATGGAGATAAAATTGACATACAGCACTGTATAAGTTTAAGGCGTACAGCATAATGACTTGTCTTACATATATTGTGAAATGATTACTGCCATAAGTTTAGTTAACATCCATCACCACATATAAATACAAAAAAAAACACTTCAAATTTTTTTATCTTGTGATGACAACTTTTAAGATTCATTCTCTTAGCAACTTTCCTATATACCATACTGCAGGGTTAAGTACAGTCATCATGTTGTGCATTACATCCCCAGGACTTATTCATCTTATAACTGGAAGTTTGTACCTTCGACCACCTTCCTCCCATTCCCCCACCCCCAACCCGCTTCTGGTAACCACAAATCTGATCTCTTTTTCTATGAGGTTTTTTTTTTCAGATTCCACATATAAGTGAGATCAGACAGTATTTTTGTCTTTCTCTGTCTGACTTATTTCACTCCTGTTTAGTTTTTTAAGAAACTGCAAAACTGTTTTTCAGAGTGGCTGTAACATTGTACATTCCCATCAGCAATGTATGAGAGAGACAGTTTCTCTGCCTCTCACTGGTGTATTTTATCTGTTTTGATAGGAGTGTGGTGATATCTCACCAGGGTCTTAATTTGCATTTCCCTGATGCTTAGGGATTTTCATGTGCTTCTCTGCCATAAATATATCCTCCTCAGTGAAAGGTGTCTTCATGCAGTTAGTTCATTTTCTAGCAAGATTATTTGTTATTATACTGTTGACTTTTGAGAGATTTCATATATTCTAGATATGAATCCTTTGTCAGAGATGTGGTTGCAAATGTTTTCTTCCAGTCTATAGTTTGCCTTTTCAACTTTTTAACAAGTTTTTTTGCAGAGTAAACACTTCGATTTTTGATGTAGTCCAATTTATTGATTGTTTTCTTGTATAAATGGTGCTTTTGGCGTCATGTCTAAGAATTTTTCACTAATCCCTCCTATGTTTTCTTCTAAAAGTTTTATAGTTTTATGTTTTACATTGAAATCTATCATTCATGACAATTTTTGTATATGGTGTGAGATTTAATTCAAGATTCTTTTTCTTTTTTTTCTCTTTTTACCTGTGAATGTCCAATTACTCTAGCACCATTTGCTGAAAAGACTATCCTTCCATTGAATTGTCTTTGAATCTTTGTCAAAAATCAGTGCTGTATTTGTGTAGGTCTCTTTCTGCGTTTTCTATCCTGTACCATTGATCTATGTGTCCATCCTTCTGCCAATACCACACAGGCTTCAACAGCCACACCTATATGACAGTCTTGAAACTGGGTAGACTAATTCCTCCCATTTTATTTTTTTTTTCAAAATTGTTTTAGATATTCTAGTTCCTTTGCCTTTCCTTATAAATTTTAGAATAATTCTGTCTATGTCCACAAAAAATCTTCCTGAGATTTTGATAGAAATTGTATTAAACATGCATATCCCAGAAAAAACTGACATCTTTACTAAGTTAAGTATTCCAATCCATGAACAGTTTGTTTCTCCATTTATTTAGGTTTTCTTTGATTCCTTTCATCAGTGTTTTGCACTTTTCAGCATATAAGTCTTGTACACGTTTTTTTAACATTTACACCTAAGTATTTCATTTTTTTGAGTGACCATAAATGGAACTGTATTTTTAATTTTAGTTTCCAAGTGTTCATTGCTACTGTATAGAAATACAAATGATTTTGTTTGTTAATTTTGTATCCTGTGACGTCTCTTATTAGTGCTAGGAGAGTTTTTAGAGATTTTTGGGGGGTTTAGAAATTTTTAGAGTTGTTAGAGATTTCTATGTAGAAAATAATGTCATCTGCAAATAAGGACAATTTTATTTCTTCCTTTATGATCTGTATTTCCCTTCTGCCTTGTATTTCCCTTTCTTGCCTTATTACATTGGCTAGAACTCCCAGTGCTGTGTTGAATAGGAGTGGTGAGAGTGGACATCATTGTTCTCAATCTTAGGGAAAAAGGATTCAATCTTTCACCATTAAGTATGATGCTAGCTGTAGAATTTTTGTAGATGTCTTTGTCAGGTTGAGGAAGATCCCCTCTACTGCTTGTTTTCTGAGCGTTTTCATTGTGACTGGGTGGTAGCTTTTGTCAAATACTTTTTCTGCATCAACTGATATGCTTATGTGATGTTTCTTCTTTAGCCTTTTAATATGGTGAATTACATTGATTGGTTTTCGTATATTGAACTAGCCTTACATACCTGGAATAAACCCCACTTAGTCATAACGTATAATTCTTTTTGTATATTGTTGAGTTATATTTGCTAATACTTTATAAAGGAATTTTGCACCTTTAGTCACAGTGTTTAGTTTTCCTTTTCTGTACTGCTGTTTTCTGGTTTTGATATCAGGGTAATAACAACTTCATTAAAAGAATTGGGAAGTATTCCCTCCTCTTCTATTTTTTGGAAGACATTGGGTAGAATTGGTGTTAATTCTTCTTTAAATGTTTGGTAGAATTCTCCAGTGAAACTATCTTGGCCTGGAGATTTTAAATTAGGAATTCAATTTCCTTAATAGTTATAGGGCTATTCAAATTATCTACTTCACGTTGGGGCAGTTGTGATAGTTTGCACTTTTTAGGGAATTGGTCCATTCCACCTAAGTTGTCAGATTTATCTGTATAGAGTAGCTCATAGTATTCTCTTAATATCCTTTTGATGTCTGCAGGATCAGTAGTGATATGTCATTTCATTCCTGGTATTAGAATCTATATCTTCTCTCTTTTTTTCTTTGTCAGTCTTGCTAGAAATTTCTCAATTTTTAAAAAATATTTTTGAATGGCCAGTTTTTTGTTTTATTGATTTTCTCTATTCTTTCTATATTTTCAAATTCACAGATTTTGGATTGTATCTTTATCATTTTCTTCCTTCTTCTTGACTTGGGTTTATTTTACTCTTCTCTTTTTAGTTTCTTGAGATGAGGGCTTAGATTATTGATTTGAGACTTCTTTTCTTTTCTAATGTAAACATTTAATGCTAAAAATTTCCCTCTCAGCATTGATTTAATTGCATCCTGCAGTTATGTTGCAATGTTGATATGTTGATATGTTGTATTTTCAGTTTGATTCAGTTCAATGCGCCTTTAAATTTCCTTTGAGACTTACTCTTTTACTTGAGTTATTCAGAAGTGTGTTGTTTAGTTTCAAGGTGTTTGGAGATTTTCCTGTCATCTTTCTGTTATTGATCTCTAGTTTGATTCCATTGTGGTCAGAGAACATATTGTGTATTATTTCAATTCCTTTAAATTTGTTGAGGTTTGTTTTATGGCCCAGGATATGATCTATCTGCGTGCATGTTCCATGGATGCTTTGGAAGAATGAGTATTCTGCTGTTGTTGGATGGAGAGCTCTATACATGTTGATTAAATCCTATTAGTTGATGGTGTTGTTGAGTTCTATATCCTTACTGATTTTCTTTCTGGTTGTTTTATCAGTTGTTAAGAGGGGGTGTTGAAGACTCCAACTATAACTTTAGATTTGTCTTTTTCTCCCTTCAATCAGTTTTTGTTCAGTTCTATCAGTTATTGCTTTACATATACACACTCTGTTGTTTGATCCATACACATTTAGGATTGGTATAGCTTCTTGTTATATTGACCCATTTATCATGATGAAATATCCATCTCTGTCCCTGGTAATTTTCTTTGCTCTGAACTCTACTTTACCTGATACTAACAGAGCAACTTCTGCTTTTTAAAATTAATATCAGCATGGTGTAACTTTTTTCATCATTTTACTTTCAACTTACCTATATTGTTATATTTGAATTAGGTTTCTTGTAGACAGCATATAGATGAATCACGCTTTTAATCCACTTGGCCAATCTGTCTTTTCTTTGGTATATTTAAACCATTTACATTTAATTAATTATTATTGACATATTAGGGCTTAGGTCTGCCATTTTCCTTTTTGTTTTCTGTTTGTTCTCTCTGTTGTTTGTTTCTCTATTTTCTTTTTCCTTCCTGTGGGTTACTTGAACATTTTTAGAATTCGATTTTGATTTATCCATAGTGTTTTTTTAATGTACCTTTTTATATACTTTTTTAGTGGTTGCTGTAGATATTACATTATATATACATAACTTATCACAGTCTACTCGTGTTGACATTGTACTAGTTTAGGTGCAGTGTAGAAACTTACCTTCCTTTATGTCTCTCTACCATCCCCCATTTATAATATAATCATCTTAAATATTTCTCCTATATACTTTGGAGAACCATATTAGATCATATTATAATTTTTGTTTCCATCATCAAACATAATTTAGAAAACTCAAGAGAATAAACTCATTATATTTACCCATATTTTTGCTTACTATATTCTTTATTCTTTTGTGTTGTTCTCTGGTTCCTCATTTTTCATTCCATTTCTATTTAGAGAACTTCTTTTAGCCATTGTTTAAGGCATATATTTTATTCTTTTAGGGTACATCCATAAATTCTCTAATTTTCCTTCATCTGAGAATGTCTTGACTTTCCCTTTATTCCTGAGATATTTTCACTAGGTATAGAATTCTGGGTTGAGAGTTCTTTTCTTTCAAGATTTGCAAAATGTTGTGCCACTTCCTTCTGGTTACATGGTTTCTGATGAGAAATCTGCTAGCATTTAAGTTGTTTTTCTCCTACAGGTAGGCATCATTTTTCTCTGGCTGCTTTTAAGATTTTTTTTCTTTGCATTTAGTTTTCAGAATTTTAACTATGGTATGTCTTGGTATGTATTTCTTTGGGTTTACTTTGTTTGGGGTTTGCTAAGCTTCTTGAATCTTTAAGTTTATACCTGATGTCAAATGTGGGAAATTTTCAGCCATTATTTCTTTGAGTGCTTTTTCAGCCCTGCCCTTTTTCTCCTCTCCTCCTAGAACTCCAGTGACAAGAATGTTAGATTTTTTTTATAGTCCTACAGGCCTCTAAGCCTCTGTTCTTTCTTTCTTTCAGTCTATTTTCTCTGTTATTCAGATTGAATAATTTCTATTTCTCTATCTTCAAGTTCACTGATTCTTTCCTCTTTCTCCTCCAATCTGCTGTTAAGCTCATCCATTGGGATTTTTCTTTTATTTATTGTGCTTTTCAGTTCTCAAATTCCCATTTCATTCTTCTCTATATCTTTTGAGTCTTCATTGAGATTTTCTACTTTTTTATTTGTGTCAAGTGTGTTCATAACTGCTCAGAGCATTTTTATGACTGGGTTAAAGTCCTAGTCAGGTAATTCTAACCTATGCATCATCTTGGTGTTGGCATCTGTTGTTTGATTTTTTTCATTCAAGTTGAGATTTTCCTGATTCTTTGTATGATGAGTGATTTTTGATTGAAGCCTAGACATTTTGGGTATTATGTTATGAGACTCTGGATACAAGACGCAAAATAAAATCTAGGGAACTCATCACCATGTCATTCTTCAAGTTCTGAGGTTTCTGGTAGATATGCCTCCTTCTCTCCACTTTTCACAATCTTCTTATGTTAGTTTTATACATAATGTCCAGGGATTTTTAGCTCTACTTAGCAGGACAAATAAGGAAAGTTACTTCTACTCCACCTTTCTGGAAGCAGAAACCCATATTTCTTTTAATTGAACCATCTTTCTCCTTGTTTGAGAAGTCATATCTGGCTCCTTCATTTCCCTCCATTTCCAATATTGGGACAATACTTGAAGATTCCACCTCGTTAACACTCCCTGAGTTAAAAGTATGCTCCTTTTCATGTTCCATGCCCTTGTCCTGTTCAAAAACTCATTATCTCTTGCTTGAATTATTTAAATGGCTTCCTAACTAGTCTCTAAACTGACAGCCTCTCCCTTTCTCCCAGTCTCTCCTGTTCTACAGATTGTGGCCAGGTTTATTTCCTTAGACATAAATCTTTGTCCTTTCTTTCTCTTCCTCCATAACGTTTGACAGTTCTTCACTGGCTACTTAGTAAAATGCAGACTCCTTAGCATGGGGTTCAAGGCCATCAATATAATGGCTCAATTTCCTGATGAGAGCCTTATCTTCCTCCACTCTCACACACAATCTGATGCTGCAGCTAAAATACATCACTTCTGGATCCCAGATACACGCTGTGCAGTTCAATCTTGGGCCTTCACTCATGCTTTTCCTCTTGCCTCTCCTTGCCCACTTTGGTCAAGACGCATTCTCTCAAGGAAACTTTCCTTGATCACCAAAGGCAGAATGGATACCTTCTCCCCATCAACAACCATACCCTTTTGCTCAGATCTCTCCTTAAACATATTTCAATCCATTTCATAGCTACAAGACAGAATGTGTGGTCCTTTCCAGGTCTCTCCTCTTGTATAAAATAAGACCTTGTTGGCTCAGTGGTCCAGGGTGGGGAGCAAGCCTATCAGTGGATGGCCAGATTGGAGCTGGTTTCATCAGAAAGCAGGGAAGCATTTACTTACTTCTAGAAAATGTGCCAGTTTCAGGAGATTCTGTTCTGCGCTGAGCTTCTCTGAAGGTCCAGGGAAGGAAACTTTAGAGATACATCCACCATGCTTGTCTTGAAGTCAATTTTGAAGACCCTCTAAAGCAAAGCTCCCCTGCCCTTCATTAGATCTACCTGTCATGTCTGTAATACAGATAGTTCCCCCTTTAGGGTGCAGGTGCTTTCTCTGTAAGGGGGGTGTGGCAGCACAAGGACTGAGGGAAGAGAGCAGCTGCTTGGGTTTAATTTAAGTCTTAGCTCTGCCACTTACTAGCTGTGTAAACTCTGGACAAATTATTTAACTTATTTGTACCTCAGATTCCTCATCTGCAAACTGGGGATAATCATAGAACCTACAGAGAATCACATAAAAATGCTTAGAACAGTTCATGGCACTCAATAAATGTTAGTGATTACCATTTTCAATGTTTTCCACCAAAGTGCCCTGAAGAGTAGAGGAATATTTGTGAGGCCTGGGAGAATATCCCAAATTAGCCTCTATTTGCTTGAAATTTCTTGTAAGCATTCTATTTCACGTTAAATATTTATGCAAGTTTTGCATTCTACTCCATGATAAAGTTGAGTTTGTTTTAATATCTGGCTAATATTTCTTCTGAAAAATATTTAAGAAAAATGATAGAAAGATGCCTCCATGTTGTACCCTTGGCACAGGGTGGAGCCTCCTAGTGGCACCCTCCTATAGTTTGAAGGCACAGTCCCAGCCAGCCTTGAGCCAAAGACACAGAGGACTAAAGTCCAGACCAGCACTATAAAGTGTTTCTCATTGATGAGTGCTATGTGGGGCTGATGCAGCCCCCACCCTCCCTCACGGACCCTCCCAAAACTGAGATTCACAACATCAGTCCATCTTTTCTCAGTCAGGAGAGCTGGCCTCTTGTTGGATGTGTGGAATATGGGCAATGTGAGCATGGAAATAAAAATCTTGGCTTTGATTTCCTGGGCTATGATCATCAATAAAATAGGGCAAAAGAGAGCTATAATCTAACGTACTATATTACTGTAATTACAGCGTCATGCATAGAAGCTCTCTCCTGCCCTCCCTCCAAAATAATGAAACGGTTTAACATAAATAGTAGTGACTTTATTCTCCGTCATGTGGTGTTCAGTGATAGGGTAATTATGGTAACAGCATATAGTTAATGGATGCCGAGTTCAGAATGTAAGAGAAAAGAGATGGGAAAAAGCACACGAAGGAACAGAACCATAGAATCATAGCACTGCAGAGTTGGGAGGAATCCTGGCAGTTGTGTATCCTGCATCCCCATTTACAAAAGAGGACACAGACTCAGAACAGGCAAATGACCTCCAGATGTCAGACGCTTAGACAGACATGGAGTCAGAACCAAAACCCAGGTTCCTCTCTCCTGTTCAATATTGTCTTCAACCCACATGTTGTCTCTGGGAAACCACATACGGCAGAATATTCTAGGAAGCTTTCCACAGGGCAAGCAGACTTTGTTAACAAAACCTGCTGAGGTAGAGAACAATGATTCTGTGACTTAAGCTGTTGTCTGTCCTTTCACTGCCTGTGGCCTCTGAAAGTCATGGCCATCGAATGCCAACAGCAACCAGCAGGAAACATTTGAAACATTTTTTGTTTTATCCATTTTGTTCCTTAGATGTAGCAGAGAGGAAAAATTAGTAAGTGCAAAATTAAGATTTTGTTTAACTTACTATTGATGAGGCTAATTGTTTATTCTTGCTTAGATTTTATTTCTGTTATTACATTGGAACATCAGATAAATAATAAACCTTCTCATAGAATGTTTACATTTCCTGGTCCTGCACTACATGTTAGAAACTCAGGCAGAATTCAATGCTTTTTACAATGAAAGCACAGGGGTTTCCTAAGGAAAAAAGCTAAGAGTCCTCATGGGACAACCAGGAGACGGACTCCCATGGATGTGTAACACAGGTTCAGATGACACAAAAGGGCACCATTTTTCCCCCGATGTGTTGAACATAAACACAATCACAGCCAAAGTCACCCACATGCCCTCCGTCTACTCCTCTTCTCCTTCCTGTAGACAATGAGAGGCTGATGCCACCGCAGGCAAGAGCGTGAATGCATCTCCTCCGCTAATCCCCACTGACTCTGCCTCTGCCCCTCAGTCCCAGAAAAGCCACACCTAGGGGCTGGGGCTGGGGGCCTTCCTCCTCCTTACTCTGTCCAGTGACCACCCAACAAAACATGCACCTGCCACCGCTGGGAGCTAAGCCCAACCTGAACGAGGTGGAAGTGGAAAATGCTATCCTACCCACAGTGGGAACATGTGCCCCTCTGGAAAGAGCAATGCCAGTCACAGGTGGTCACTTGGCAGGAAGCAGCAGTGCAGTTGGAAACACTCTCTACAGAAGTGAGATTCATGCCATTACATCCACAGAGGGATACAGACGGCACTAAGAAGCAAATTTCTCATCAAAGATAATGTCCTTTATGTTCTTTCTTGCTCCAATTTCAACCCTCCCCCAGCCTTGAAATGCAGCTGGGCCTCAAAAGTCTTGCTCAACAAAGTCACTCGAAGTCAGATTTCAAGATGGGATTAGGAGGATGTTGAGACGGCAGCTGAGACCAGGGACATAAACACAGGAATACCCCTTTTCATGGGCACCTCTGCCTTCTTGTTAGGGCCATCCTCGGAGGGCCCACCGGCACGCAGCCCGGTGTGGGAGGTGGGTGTCATCAGTGGCCCCACTGACATGAAATACCATGACATATGCGTCTCTAGACCACTTTCCCATCACAGAGTGCTCTCTCCGTCAAAGTCTTATTTGAAGATCCCCACTAGTCGACTGTCCAGTGATGGGGCAGGTCCCAGCGTCTTCATCGACTCGTGAGGAAACTGAAGCCCAGGGAGGCTAGCACTCAGTCAGTGAGAGAACAGAAAAGACTAGACTAATGTATGCTGCATTTACTGAAGGTCTACTCTGTTCCAGACACTTCACTGTGCCTTACCTACTTAGTTGCCTTGTCTGTAAAGTGGGGCTAATAATGGTGCCTCCCTCACAGGGCGTTGTAAGGATTAAAGGAAATAATGCAGGAGAAATGTTTAGCATGGTGCCTGGTGCATGGGAAGTCTTCAGTTCAAGTGTTAGCGGATCCCTACATATCCTTACAAGTGTCTATTATAATCTCCATCTTACAAATAAGGAGACTGAGGCACAGAAAGGAAAATGACTCACTCAGTCAACCAGTAAGTTAAGTGGCTTCGTTAGGCCTCAAACGTAGATCCACATGAATCCAAACCCTGCCCTCTTTCCATTCAACAACATGATTATTCCAGGATTCTCCACACTTTCCTTGACCCATTCACCCTGATCTGAGACAGTCTCCTACAGAAAGTGTTGTGACCTGATTTGACTTGTAAACACAAAGCCTTCTGTCTCACAAAATACACAACAATTTGTCATCATCCAAACAAAAATCCAAGCACCGTTTCATGAAGACTTTGATGACACAACAAAGAAGCTCTCATCAGAGTCCCCAGAGCTGCTAAGCAATTCTGAAGCAGAGTTGAGCGTCTGAGGCCAATAACTAACGTGAAAGTCAAAAGGATGTTCTCATACGTATGCCTACAATTTCAAAAGTCCTTTTTCTTTATTCCATAATCTCCACCTCAGTTCTTTTTTTGCATAAGATTAAGTAGACACAGAAAAAGATAATTGTAAGAAAACTTTCTTATTTCTACAGCTTCTCACATGTAGTAAGCATTCCATAAATGCCTGTAAAATGAATGAATAAATTTATTATGAATGAATGCATCTATTTTCCTCTTGTGATTGGCTCAAAGAGTCAAAGAGTTTTACAAGGACTGACTAAAAACTTCATCCCTGAGACGTCACAAGTGTCCTGCAATATTTTGCTAGCAAGCCCACTGTCTTTACATTTTCGATGTGCCTAACGCAAGGATGTCCCCCAGGAATGAGGCCAGAGCCTGGTGGGGTGTGCCAGCATGGCCAGAGCTCACACTTACTTTGAAAATATTCAACTTGAGCTGGAGAAGGGGGCTCCCACACTTATGCTGGATCCACAGCACAGGCAGGGAGCACACCTTCTTTTGGGTGTTATGTTCATTATGTGCTGTTTGCTGGGGACTGGTCATTTCTGACCCCATTTCCATCCTTCTGATGATTCTTCAAAAGAATCAACAGGTAAACAAGATCAACAGGCCAACACCCATGAGACACGACACATGCTTTGCTGGGAGCTCCATCACTGAGAAGTTCCCAGGTAAAAAGAGAACTGGACTCATCAGAACACCTGAGTCAGAGCCTTGGCTCTGTGGTCTCAACAGGGAAGGCCTCTCCTCCCTTCTTATCTGGAAAAGCGGCAATGGCAACACCTATTAAACAGAATCCATGTGTACAGAAAAGGTTTGTGAAAGCACTTCATAAACAACGAAGAGATAAGCTGGCCCATTTCGAAGGATCAGGACCACCAACAGAAGGGCAGGAGCAATAGCTCACTGTGTGCCACTGGACTGTCCTTGGCTTGGAAAGAAAAATAGCGCATGAGATATTCTCAGCAGCCAGGAACTTCAGATGACTTTTATGCACCCCACTCTATAATAGATATATTAAAGCTAGAGTTGCCCCAAAGTTAGCCATTCACGTGCCTGCTGCCTTTGCAATTTCTGCCATAGATAGCTGAATCTCACCTGTTAGGATGTATCTAATATATCCCCTTACATTAAATTTAACTTTATTTCTGTATGTTTTCATCTTATTTTAATCAATAAATCATAGGTTTGACATGCTGGTAACATGTGCTTCTATGCTGCATACCATATGTGGGGACACATGTTAGTAAGCCAAAGATCACTGTCTTGCCTAATCCAGAGAGGAGTAGTCTCTTCCCCAGAAAAGGGAGCCTGCAGAACCTTGTGTGTGCTGGCACAAGGAACGACTTGGATCTCCCCAAAGCTAAGTAAGAGTGCAGTCCTAACATATTTATAAGCAACCTCAAACTACAATCCATTATCTAACCACATATAATAAGAATTATTTACATTCTATAGCACTTTACAGTTTTAACAACACCTTCATGGTCATTATACAATCTGGTCCTGACCACAAACTTGGCAGCAGGTGGGGTGGCTGATACCATCCTTTCACACAAGGGGCTCAGGGATGTTAGAGGATTTGTACAAGATCACATTAGAAATAAGGGGCAGGGGGCCGGCCCCGTGGCTTAGTGGTGAAGTGTGCGCGCTCCACTACTGGCGGCCCGGGTTCGGATCCTGGGCACGCACTGATGCACCGCTTCTCTGGCCATGCTGAGGCCGCGTCCCACATACAACAACCAGAAGGATGTGCAACTATGACAGACAGCTATCTACTGGGGCTTTGGGGAAAAAAAAGGAGGAGGATTGGCAATAGATGTTAGCTCAGAGCCGGTCTTCCTCAGCAAAAAGAGGAGGATTAGCACGGATGTTAGCTCAGGGCTGATCTTCCTTACAAAAAAAAAAGAAAGAAAGAAAGAAATAAGGGGCAGCATCACTAAAACCTCTGTCTTCAGCTCATTTCACTGTACCCTCCTCATGGGGAACAATATTTTTAAAAAGACTGCTTTTCCCTCTTTAGGTAGAACTCTCTCATGCCACCTTTTTATCCACCCACTCTTCCACCTACCCACCCATTTATCCATCCATCTACCCATTCATCCACCCATCTACTCATCCATTCACTAACCCATCCATCCATCCATCCATCCATCCATCCATCCATTGATCCATCCAACCACTTATCCACTCCCCTCCCATCAGTCCATCCATCCATCCACTCAGCATCTGAGGGCCTTCTTTGTCTGTGTCACTATACAGAGCACTGGAACTATCTACCAGTTTTTATTCTTATAAAACGGAAAGTTTTCATTTTGAACAGGGACGGAAATAAAAATAATAACTGCATCAGTTTCTTCTCATTTGAAAATCTACCACAGATTGTCCCTGATGATAGCAAAACATAGTAATATCCTCTAATTTTTCCTGTCAAGTGAAATAAAATACTTGGGAGTCTGACAACAAAGGAATCAGGAAAAGACCTAGTTAATAAGAGTCCTCTCCTTCATAAGTACATCAGAAGTACAATAATTATGGTTATGTTGTTGGATCACTTTAGATGAAAAGGGCACACTTCCAATTACTTCACATGAGTAACAAGTTTAAATAATTAGAAATACATCCCTGATAGAGTCTTGGAACTTTTTGGAAGAGCTAATTTAAGCATCCAGGCATTTTCGCAGGCTGCCATTCAGAGTTGAGATTCACTTACCTTCATAATTGCACTCCATTTGGTATTTTAATTCCTCAATTTCAGAGTTGAGGGCAGTAAACCAATTATCAATGATGCAGGTGGCCTCACATATTGAGACCTCATATAGGGATGTGTTTCAACAAAACTTCAAAAATCATACAGAACAGAGTGAAGCAAAATATGAATCTATTATCAACTAGTACACAAAAGAAAGGAAAAAACTCAAATATGCAAAAGAAAGTAAAACATTTGCAATTTCTAAATAAAAAACAAATCTTTAACACTACTGTTAAAATTTTTTTTAAATTGCCCAAACAGGCTGCAACTCCAATGAAATTACTTTTGCTAAGTTTCCCAGTCACCAATGACTTCTTTACCAATGAATACAATAGAGCAGTGGTTCTCAAACTTGAGTGCACATCAGAATCACCTGGCAGGCTGCTTAAAACACAGATTGCTGGGTTCCACTCTCAGAGTTGCAGATCCAGATTCAGTTTTAGATTCAGTATGTCTGGGGTGGAGCCCAAGAATTTGCATTTCTAAATTCCTGGGAGCTGCTGCTGCTGCTTCTGTTCTGGGGACCCCACTTTGAGAAGCACCGAAATAGACCATCTCTAGTAATCATCTTACATAACTTCTCAGCTGTGTGTGACACTGGGGACCCCCCCAGACCTTTGAACGACACACTTCTCTCGCTTTCCCTGCCATCTCTCCACTTCTCCTTTTTAGTATCCTAGAGTTCCTTGGCATTTTATCCTAGGCTTCTGCTCTTTCACTGAAATCTTACTAAGCAACCTCATTCACTCTGAAGGCTTCAGTCCCCACTTATATCTGGTAGCCCCAGGCTGCAGCTCCAGCCTGATCAAATGTGAGCTTCACAAGGACACGGTTCACTGTCTTGTTTACAGTTGCAGCCCAAGTGCCCAGAGCACGCCTGGCACATATGATGTGCTCAATAACGATTTGTCACTACTTCCTAGTAGATATTCCCACCTAAATGTTCCACAAGCCAAACTGGCAACTGAAATTAAATGTATTCAGAAAGAAATATGTCAAACAAGGATATCATATAAACCAGATTCTTCTCCCATATTTCCAACAGTACCATCACCCACTCATTTGGTAAGATCTAAGAAACTGAAGGGTCATCCTTGAATCCTCGCCTGTCAAACACCAAGTTGTGCTGATTTTACCTTCTAAATCTCTTTCAAGTCCATCTGTCTCCCCCCATTGCCACTGCCACTGCCTCGTCTAAGCCACTCGTCTCTCACCTGGATGCCCTTGGCAGCCCCACCCTGTCCCTCTTATAGTCTCCGCACTAACAGCAGTCAGCTGAGAAATTGGATCTGATCTGGCCACACCCACGGTTAAAGCCTGTCCAGGGCTTCTCCTCGCCTTAGGGCAGAGCCCCACCCTCCCCAGGGCCTTACCCTCTTTCTGCTCAGGTCCCTACTGCCTCTCCAGCCGCATTTCACACTCTTCTCCCTCAGCCTTGCACTCCAATCACCCCCGACTTATTTTTGTTCCTCAAACCCTCCACGCCCTCTTATTTCTGAGCCAGGACGCATGATGTCCTTTCATCTGGAATATTCTCCTTTTTCTACCACATGCTTTAGCCAACTACTTTCCACTCATTTTTCAGTTCCCAACATAAAAATTCACATCCTCCAAGAAGCCTTCCCTTTTCCCTTCAACAAAACAAAACACCCCAACACTTTCTCCGAGGGAAGGCTCACATCTACACAGTGCTGGGCCCAGGGCCTGGACTTGGTTATATTTGCTGAAGGAACAAGGTAACCGGATTTAATGGGAGGAATTTTCAAAGAAATCATTTCTGTATGTTGAGAGCAGTCAGAGTAGTGGTTATGTCTGGGAAGGGGCATGAGGGAATGCACCAGGATGACGGAAATATTCTGTATCTTGTTCAGCGTGGAGGTCACATGGGGGTATACACTGGTAAGAGTTCATCAGCTGTACACTGAAGTTGTACATTTTACATACGTAAATCATATCAATAGAAACAAATGAATTATTTTTAAATTATATTATAATTCATATGGGGATATACAAATTCCTATAAGTTAAAACAATTCACGTGGGATATAACAACAGAACTCAATAACAACCAAAGGCATAAAAGTTCCTTAAGATACTCATTATTTCCCAAGATCCAGAATTAAAAACATAATGAAGTAATTCTTTAAGACTTTGGTCTGCAAATGTGATTGTTTTAGATTGACTACGCCTTACTTAAATTTGAGGCCCTGAAATATTTTTAGGGAAAGAAATTATTTCAAAGTCATTCTCCACAGAATCACACATACTATTAAAAGACCCCATTTCACAAATGAGGTTTGAGTTCATGACGTATAGTTCTATGTCAATGTTTGCGGTATCAAACTTCAGTAACGAGAGCTGCTGTTCAGCTGGGTCCACTTTATTTTTAATGTGATCACTTTCCTTCTCGAATTATAGGACCAGGACATCAGGGGAACCATACCATGTGGGGGACTCCTTCATTGCCCTTTAAAAGGAACTCTGCTATAGTGACTTTCGGGGAAGAAAATTTTCCAAGCATGTCAAGAAACTTAGGATTGTCTGGTTGTCTTTCTTGGACTAGAACATAAACCATGGAAGTTCAAGGTTCGTTTCCTCACCAGTAGCAAAAATGCAGAGCGCTTCGGAGTGCCTTTTCCGTCAGCTCCTTTTCATAAGAAGGTCCCTGTGCTCTTACACTGGGCTCTGCTGATATGTGTTTGCTTGTATTCTTGGCATTATTTTAGTCAAAGTTTCATTTTCCTTATGTCTCTATTTGCTACTGGTATTTTGACACTCAAAAATCAAAGGAGAGAAATTTTTAAAACTCCTGATTATCTAATTTAGTGAAGATATTACTTTGTCATCATCATCATTATTACCAAGTGAGAGGAAAAAAAATCTTTCTCAATATACAAAAGGCTTTTAGTACCAGGATTAGAAAAACTGAAAGCATCCCAGCCCTCTCAGGCTGACTATGACGAATGAAGCACGGCCGTGCCTCTTTTCCTGATGGGAAAACTGAGGTGGCTAACTGGCAACCAAAAGATGGCTGCGTGTCCCACAGTAGATGTACTTATTCTTAATTTGAGGCACTCTGTCGCTTTTCAGAGTACTGCCCATGAAAAGGAGATAATCTGATAAAGTTGGCGTCACACAGGGAAATGAGAGGGGAGGGGAGGATGGGGGAGCTGGGATGGGCGACGGTCAGTGATGCTGATGGTGATGGTGATGGTGATGATGGTGATGGTGGCGGTGACGCTGGCCAGCTCCTCTCCCGTTTCTCCATCACTGCCTGTCCTCTCTGCCTCCTCCGTCCCCGCGTGGCCTCTGCCCAGAGAAACACAGCCGACAGGATTTGCACCCAAGCCGCACGTCCGCGGGCGCAAGGCTGCGGCGCCCTGAGAACCGGCACCCCCTCCCCGAGCCCGCCAGCTGGGGGGACTGGCTGGCCCAGCATCCCCGGCAGAGCGCGACCGCGACCCCCGGCCCGCTCCCCACCGAGCCCCCCGCGGCCCGGCCCCGGGTCACTTACGCCTGCGCTGGGCCCCGCCGCCCGGCTGCGCCGAGACAAAGGCTGCGCCGCCGCTGCGCCGCCGGCTGCCGGGCCGGGAGGAGGATGGGGGCGGGGGAGCCGGGGGCGGGGGAGCACGGGGGGCGGGGGTGCAGGGAGAGCGGGGGAGGGGCCGCCGCGGCGCCCGCCACCCGGGGGCAGCGTCCGGACCCAAGTCCTCCTCCGCCGCCCGCCACCTCCCTAGGCGCCCGAAAGCCTCCCCCAGGGGACCAGGGGACCGCCTCTCGGGGGCGGGGTGAGAGGAAGAGGAAGGAAAAGAGGAAAGGAGACGTGTGTGTGTGTGTGTGTGTGTGTGTGTGTGTGTGTTCCCTCTTAATCATGATCCCCTCCATCCACCCCCGCGTCCTCGAGCAATCCGGCGAAAATGCCAGGCTCCCCTCACCTGTACAACTCCGGAGGCGCCCCCACCTGCCTCCTTTCCGTCCACGCACACCTCTTCTCCTGACGGCCCACCCACTTGGGAAGAGCGACACTGAGACCCGGCACGTTAAGTGGTGCCGGAAGACGCAGGGCGAGTGAGAGGCAAGCAATGCAGGATCGTGCACCCTCGGAGAGCGGGACCCGCACCTTACCTGTTTTCCTTTCCTCTGCCCAGCGCCCGCGCCTGCCGCTAGCGGGATGATCACGGTTGGAGGGTGGGGACAAGCCGTGCGACCTTCCACGGGCCCGCAGGGAGTCGGGCAGGCTTCCCTTTCTGGGAGAAGTAACACTTCTGCTCGGTTCAGTTATTTGCATCTTGTTATGAATAGCCAGACCGCCTGGCTTTGATTTCTTTTTATTTTAAAAACTTTTTTATTATGGAATTTTGAAAAATCCAAAGTAGAGAGAACAGTATAATGACCCCACAAGTGCTCAGCTCCAGCTGCAAAGTTTGTCAACACCTTCCTGCCTTCTTTCATCTACTCCCCCTTCCTCCCTATTACTGAGGCTAATTGAAGATTTTTTAGAAACATAATCACAATATCGTTATCCTACTTCACAAAATTAAGAATAATTCCTTAATGTCATCTGACCGTGATTTATTCGGTGAGCGGTTATTATCTGCCAGGGCTGTGTTTAGCTCTTTACCTATGTTGCTCAGCTTTGGCACGGGCCCTAATTTTCTCTAATGCTGGTGGTAGACAAGCCGTGCAAATTGTTGCTGGCCTGCAGTAGCCAACGGAGCATCAACTAGAGAGTGCTGATCATTACCGTGTCCCAGATCCCTTGAAAATTTTGATTGAAGCCTATCTTTCCAGAAAAATGCACACACACGATTTTGATTTAAATTCCAGGGGTTTCGATCCAGTTCTCAGAGGCTTTCTGAACCCAAGTGCAAGTTATGAACTGCAGAGCTGAGCTAATGCGTCCTTTGCAGCCCCTTGCAGCCCCATGGGTGGGGTCCTGAGGATTCTGCAGGGCCCATCTCCCACCAGGAGAGCTGGTTCCCCTCTTGTTGGCCGGGGGGTTCTGGGTCCGCGTACAGCAAGAGAATCAAGCTAGAAGGTGGGACCTTTTTCCCATGGAGGAGGCTCTGTATTTAAGTCCAAGTATGCAAGTATGGGATGGAAATGGATTCTCAGCTATACCTCAAAAGAGCATCTTTCCAGGATGTAGGGAACAGAGCTGTGCCAATGGGACCTGGACACTCAGCTTATCTAAACTCCCCAGTGGCAGAGTAGAGGCGTGCCTGTCGGTCTGTGGCTTTGGAAGCATTGCTGAGAGGCAGCACAGCAGAGCAGTCGAGATGTGGGCTCTGGGCTCAGACTGCCTGAGGCTTTGAATCCTACCGTTCTTGCTAGCCTTGTGACCTTGGGCGAGTTACTTAACGTCTCTGTGTCTGTTTCCTCATCAGGGAAAAAACAGGGTTGTCATTCGAACCTGTGTATTGGGCTGCCAGGAGGCATGTATGCAGGTACGGTGCCTGGCACAGAAAGCTTGGGAAGGTGCTCAGAGCATTCCTGCTGCTTGTACCCTCTACGTGGGAGAACCACAGTGATTTAAACCCAGAAGACCGCTGCTCCAGAGGATTCGCAGCCTTACTCGAAGCAGACAGAAAGGGCCCATGCCTGCTTTCTGTTGCAGTAGAAGCAGAGCATACGTACAACAAAGTGCCTCTTCTCTCTTTGACAGAGGGCCAGGGGAGGGGGTGCAGATGCTTACTCAGCCTCAGTGGAGCTCCTAAATACTGTGGGTTTCCTTACCAACATGGCTCCAGAAAATGATCTTTGAGATGCTGAAGGGACGCGTTCATCCTCTACCCACCCACCCCAGCCAAACTGGTCTCAGTTAATGGACCATGACGTTCCCTCTCCTGCCTCCCCAGCCTTACCTCCTCTGTGAAGTCATCCCTGACAACCTCAGGCAGAGCACAGCCTCGCCGGTCTGAGGTCTAGGGCCCGCCCTGTGTTAGTGATTAGAGCTGTTGGTTGCTGTGCGCGTTGTGTCGGCCTATCTAGACTGTAAACGTATTGAGAGCAGGGATCATAATCAGCAATCTCAGCATCCCCCATAACATCCTGTCCATTGCACGACCCAGCGGTGGTGCAAAGAGTACTCCCTATAACGCACATGCAGATAATACTCCCAAGGCGGTCTCCATGTCCTGTAGTCAGTCCAACAACTGGCACAGGTGGCTCACACCTGCTCACCTGCCAGCCCTTCCCCTGGGCAGGGCAGGGCCTGAGGAGGAAGGCACAGGCCCCTGATTCTGAACCTTCACCTCCTGGTTCTCATCCCTGAAATGGAAGCATAATTGCTGCCCCCTGGTCCTGCCCTGTTCTCATCCCTGAAATGGAAGCATAATTGCTGCCCCTGGCGTGGCTCAGGATTCCAATGACCTTTTCCTGGAGAGAACCAGCCTTGCCCTTCTCTCTGGACCTTCCCCCTTCCCTCTCGCCTCTCTCCCACTTCTCTTTCCTCGCTTACAACTCTCTCTTTTCCTTTCCTATCTCATAACATGGATTATATTGATTTTTTTTAAAACTTCTGATGTACTTTGTATCAATTAGGGATGATGTAGGTGAACAAAATCAAGACTAAAGCTTTTGTAGAATGAGACGAACGAATGAAATATAGTGTCTAACTCTATTCAGGGGAGAACTGCCAAACTGTGGGTCTTTTTACAGAACATAGAATATTTTAGGGATACTCAGACCTTCTGGGTCTTCTTGGGAATAAATGTACTAAACAGCCTTAGAGTTAAGATGAAACAAACAAAGAACATTATTAGCATCCATTTGTTCTTTTTGGACAATCTGACACTCTGTGCCAGCTCTAAGAAGGAACTCTATAAACTATTAAAACGACAAAGAACCTTAGTCATGATAAAGAAATAGAGTTTGGTTTAGCTAAATGGAAGACCACACAAATGTGAAAGGATAGCTTGTGGTGATGAAGGGATTCAACGGCTATAAAGATCAACATACAGAAGATTAATAGAAGGGGAGATGGGTATAATATCTGGGCTTCCAGCTGTTGAGCAATGCTAAACTTATTGACACTGAAGATAAGCTTGGATAAAAGACATTCAGTCCAAATGGAGAGAAAATACTTTAAAATAAGCCTAATGCTAGCAACTAAATTAAGGCGGTAAATATACCTGTGGTTCCAGCCTATTTACTATTATAGAGACTACACATCATTATAATGAACAGCCAATTATTAACCATGAAGTGCCCTATGCATCACAAGGAATTTGAGCCACTCACTCATCTACGTCAAAGGAAATTCGGTTGTCCTGACAAGAAAGCTTTCACACACTAGTTGGAAACTAAGAAAATTGAGAACGTCATATAGGGTGGCTTTAAAACATTGAGAGGTGGGGTCTGTGTCCCATCCCCTTGAATCTGTATGGGCTTGGGACTGCTTAGGCCATTAGAGAACAGTGGAAGAGTTGATATATGATCTTCTGGCCAGATCATAAAAGGCATGCCGCTCCCGTCTGGCTTGTTTGGAACGCTTGTTTGGAACGCTTACGGTCCAGTACTCCCTCCTGGGATATGCCCACTCAGAACCCAGCCACCAGGCTGGGAGAGGCCCAGGTCACATGGAGAGGTCATGGAGATGTGCTCAGGTTGACAGCCCCAGCCCGCGAGGCACCTCAGCCCAGGCACCAGATGTGTGAGTGAAGACGCCTCCAGATGATTCTAACGTCCAGCCTTCGAGTTACCTCCAGTTGTTTGAGTCTTTCCAGCTGGGATCCTGGACATGGTGGAGGAGAGATTAGTCATCCCCTCTGTGCCCTGTCCAAATTCCTGACCCAGAGAATGTATGAATGTAATAAAATGGGTGTTTAATGCCACCAAGTTTGGGTAGTTGTAGCAACAGATAACAGGAATATCAGACAACAAGTAAAAATATGCCAGACGCAGTGAAACAGATTTTGCCTTCAAAGAGCTCAGTCTTAGCAAGGATAGTGGGATATAAGCTGAACAGGAAGGCTGGGGGCTTGCTCAATTCCAAGCTGTCCTCTGCCCTTCCTAGCTGCATGGCCCTGGGAAAGTGATCGTCTCTGTGCCTGGTGTCCCCATTTATGAAATGACACAATAGTACCTGCTTGACAGGCGGGTTGTGTAGAATGAACACACGTGAAGCCCTTCGAGTATGGTGAACACCCCATCAGTGTGGCTACTGTTCATGTTGTCATGCGCCGGGCACACTCTGTGACATGATGCAGCAGAAAGGGCTCCTGAACCTGGTCATATCAACGCTGATTTCTGTTTCAAGAAAAGTAGATTCATGGGCCCAGCTTGGCGGTGTAGTGGTTAAGTTCTCATGCTCCCCTTTGGCGACCCAGGCCTCATGGGTTCGGATCCCAGGTGCAGACCTACACCACTCATCAAACCGTGCTATGGTGGCGTCCCACATACAAAATGGAGGAAGACTGGCACAGACGTTAGCTCAGAGCTAATCTTCCTCAAGCAAAAAGAGGAGGATTGGCAACAGATGCTATCTCAGGGCCCATCTTCCTCACCAAAAAAAAAAAAGAAAAGAAAAGTAGATTCATGTAATGGATTTGATTAACAGGCTCTATGGTTTTATAATGACTTCACAACAGCTTCCTTTAAATCAGAGTTTTACCATCTTTTTTGGACTGTAACCTGTGGTAAGAAATACATTTCCTATTGTGACCTAGTACACACAGCATCTACCTCTATAAAAACCATATTAAAATATTCATGAAACAATACTTGCCCTTACTATGTGCAGTGCACTCTGATATTTTCTATTCAGTTCTATTTAATTTTTCAAAATCCACTAAATTGATTTCAAAACCAGTAATGGGTTGAAATCTACAATTTGAAAAGCAGTGCCTTAAATAATCATTTTTATACGGTTTCCTTGTCCTAGACTTTTCACTGAGTTTCCCTTCGTTCATCTAACTCTCCTCCTCTTTGTGGAAGTCTCTCCCCACCAGGACGGTCTACTGCCTCCGCGTCCTGATGGGCAATCCCGAGGATGCTGTTCCTCACGCAGTGTGCTGTGGCTGGCTGCTCTCTCAGCGCACTCCTACCGACCCCACAGGACCCAGCACCAGGCCGTCACATGGCAGGTGTCAGATCAGGATTTTTGAATTGATCTTGGAACCGGGATACTAACTATATTTTTCTGCTCTTGTTTTATGTATGCCGAGCACTTAGTTCTCAGGTGATTTATAGTTTGATGTGGCTGTTGATGATGATGATGCAATGTAGGTGTCAGGGAGAAGAGGTTTGGCTAGTGTCCCTTTCTTGGGTGTTCGAAGCAAACATGCACAAGATTCTAAATCCTCACCCCAGTCAAAATGCCTATCTTTCTTGAAAGCTGTTTTCACCGTATAACCACAGGACATTTAAAATCAAATTCCAGAAAGTGCCTTGCAGTTAAAATTTTACACTGCCTGTTGCTCCACGCCAGCTTTGCAACTGATTTTTGTCACTGCCCATTATAAATAATGACCCTAGCATGCGTTTTGTTACTGGAGTCGTTGACCCAACACACTGTTCTGCTTACAGGAAACAAGCCAGGCGTCTGCTAAGGTGACTCAATGGAGAGTTATTGTTCTGTCTTGTTTTTGTTTTTCTTCTGCAGAACATGATGATAGGCAGTAAGATGAGTGAGTGGAAATTGCAGGGAAATGTAAATTAGAGCTACTGATCCTGCAGGGGTGTCTGCATTTGGCTTAGGGTACAAAACATTTTTGTCCACTCTTGGGCTGTGGTATCAACAATATGGGATTGCATTTGCACAGGGGTGTCCCACCTTTATTCCATTTTATCTGCAGGTAAGGGGAGTAGAAAGAGGGAGGGCTTTGGTGTCACACAGACTAGGGTGTGGAATCACAGCTCTGACATTCATTAGCTAAGCAACTGGATGCCAGTGCTTTAGCTCTTTGAGCCTGGATTCCTTCATCTGTAAAATGGGGATAATAACATCCCTCTCAGGGTCATGGTACTAGAGAAAAGTCCATGTAGCCCAAAGCACTCAGAAGCCATTCCTTGTTCATGTGAGTGATGGATGTCTTGTACCAGGGCATTCTGCCTTCCTGACCCAAACGTAAGAGGCTAAGGACTGATGGCTGAGCCAAAAGCAGCTCGCTTCAGGCTGGCCAGTGATCATGCCATGGCCCACCTAGAAAGTCACCAGATAGTAATGAACAGTCCTAATCAACTAATTTTAAAAAATAGCTTTATTCAAAGAAATGATTACCAGAAAAGTCCAGGTAGTGGGTGTGGCAGACAGAATAATGGCCCCCAAAGATACCCATGTCCTAATCCCTGGAACTCGTGAATATGTTATATTCCATAACACAGGCAAAAGGGACTTTGCCGATATTATTAAGTTAAGGATCTTGAGACAGGGAGATTATCCTGTATTATCCGGGTGGGCCCCATGTAATCATAAGGGTCCTTATAAGAGGGAGGCAGGAGGGTTAGAGTCAGAGGAGATATGAGGACGATACGGAGGTTGGAGTGATGTAGGGCCATGAGCCATGGAATGCAGGTGGCCTCCAGAAGCTGGAAAAGGCAAGGAACTGATTTTCCCCTAGAGTTTCCAGAAGGAAAACAGCCCTGCTAACACCTTGATTTCAGTCTGTAATATCCATTTTTAGACTTTTGATGGTCAGAACTGTAAGATAATAAATTTGTGTGGTTTTAAGCCACTAAGTTGTGGTAGCTGTTACAGCAGCCATAGGAAACTAATCTCTGAATGGAGGAAGGTGATTGTCATGGGGAAGAAATACACAGGGTCAGGAGAGCTTCTGGAATGCTGGCCACTTTCTAGTTCTTGATTTGGGTGGTGGTAAAATGGGTGTTCAATTTATAACTGCATGTTCAATGTTAGATATATGTTATGTACACTTTTATTCATGTAAATTGTATTTCACAATTTAAAAAATAGTTTCAGCAGTGTTTTTCATTTGGAAAAATCTGGGACCTAGTAGGAAATAGATGAGACCCTCAAACCAAGTAATTGAGGAGAGTTTGAAGGACTAGATGTTTACAAAGGTGTGACCAAGGGTTAGGGAAAGAAATGGAGGCTAGTACAGTGTCCTGAAACTAGCAGTAGAGGGAAGCCATTACCACCGTCAGAGCTAGAAGAGGCAGAGGGAGAGGGCAGGTACCAGACCCTGGGAGGAGTAGCTCTTGGAGAAGATTGCCAGACAGGAGCTCTCAGTGGAGGGACCCAGCGGTCGGGGAGGTGGGGGAATATGCAGCCTGACCTCTAGTCTCCTGCTGATGCCACCCATTGGCTGAACCCACCCAGAAACCAGAGCATGAGGGACCTAGCTGATACCATCCAGAGTGTCAGCCTCCCAGCCATCGAGCAGGTTGGAGAAGGTCAGAAAGTGTGTGTGGAGGGCCAAAGGCAAATATCCTGTACAGTCTATCCCTTCTTGTCTTTTGTTCAGGTAAAAGAATTCATGGTGTCCACAGAGGAGACATACAAAGTCTCATCACATATCGTATCATCACGGCTACATCAAGTGAAACCTAAAATTTTAGCCCTAACCGTGCTCTTCATGTACCGTAATACAAGTGGTGGGAGACTTAAAGAAAGAAAACAATTAATACAAACATATCTACTACTCTCTTCTTCTGTAGATTGTGATGAGGTCTAAATCGGCAATTTAAGCTGATTTCTCCCTCCTCCCACACTACATCTCTCTGCTTCTCTGCCAGAGTCTCAGCTGGATGAAGGCGTTCTATGATGTCTGATGGTGACCCAAAACTTCATTCCTGAAGGACTGGAGTCCTTGGTGGCCTTGACTTTACTGGAGTTTTCCATTGATAAGGACTGTTAGAAAGGAATTACTAAGAGGCTATAGCCCCCAGGAATCCCTCAGGCAACACACACAATCCTCCCTAACCCACTGTGTAGCAATAGTCCAGTTTTTCCCTGGTAATTAATATCAATCACCCTGCTCAGTCCAGTGACCGTTTCTAGGCCTTTTGGCTCTGCCGCCTGAGGAGTCCCAAATGGTCAGGTGCAACCTCAGCTTCTGATTCAATAGTGCTATGATTGTGTTCCCTGGTGACATGGCCCTCTCTTGGGCTCTAGGACTTCCAAACTCACCAATTCCAAGATCATAGGATGAGAAGCAAAAAGTCCTCCAGTGGGTGTTAGGTGTAATAGACTCAGGGACACTGCTGCTTCCACCATTTGATTCCTAGACCCATGTATCTGGCTACTGGCAGAAGGCACTAGATATTGGCCATTGGTTGGAGGCATTTGTTGAATCCTAGAGGACAGCTTCCAACAATTTTCAGGGTGTTGCCTCCCATCTGCTGCCATAACTGATCCTTCAACAGGCCATTCTACCATTCTATTAATGCTGCTTCTGTGTGGTAGTGGGGTATTACAGGCTAAAATCAAGGTGTTGGCAGGGCTGCTTTCCTTCTGGAAGCTCTAGGGGGAAATCAGTTCCTTGCCTTTTCTAGCTTCTAGAGGCCACCTGTAGGGTAAGACTAGCACAATTCATGAACTTCTGTCATCAGAAAACGTGACCTGGTTGCCGTCAATGTTCTAAGGGATATTATGGCTACGAATAAGGAATTCTTTAAGCCCACAGTTTGTGGGTCTGGCACAGCACCGAGGACAGGGAAGGCAAATCCATACCCAGATTATGAGTTCATCATTGTGAAGACAGATTGCTGCCTTCTCTATGGTGAAAGAAGCCAGTGTAATGAACCTCTTAAAAGGTAGCTATCCACCCCCTAGAGAATGGTGCTATATCAGGGGCCCAGTGTTGGCCTCTGCTATTGGAAGTAGCCACATCCATGTTGGCAAGGAGAAAGCCCTCTTGCTTAGTGCTACATAACTTATCCCATTCCTGCCACCAGGTTCACTTGGTAATTGTATAAGGTGGTAGGGAAAGGGCTGGCTGACAGCTACGGGATATGTCATCTTGTCCATCTGATTATTGAGAGCCTTGCTTTTGGTGGATGTCTCTTGTGAGGATTTACATGGAATTTGAATTACTTCAGATTCTTTGAACATTCCAAGAGGTTCATCCACACTCCTCTCTCTAAGGGCTCCTTGCCACCAGTTCTCCAATTTTGTTCTTTCAAATCCCTTATCAGCAGCTCATTCTGTGAGTCACTGCTCATGAATCAGTGTACATCCAGATCTCTTCTTCCACACAAGGTACCATCTGAAATTTTGCCTACTGGAAGGAATTCCCTTCACCAACGACTTTCAGGACCATCCCTGAGTGGGACTGCAGTGTCATCTGCCTCTAACAGTCCAGGTCCCAATTATTGCCATTAAGATCAGGGAACCTATTCCATTCCAGTATCACCCACCCTAACATTTAGCCTACGGAGAACACCACCACAGAGTTTGTCAATGGTGCTGGTGCCCCATTTCTTAATGCCTTGGTGAGGAGAGTGTCCTTTAGATCCTTCTAGGGAGTACTGAGAAGGTACATGTGCAGGTTGCACACAGTAGATCTATTCTAACATACCCATTTCCTTAAGCCTATGAACTTCTTTATGGAACACCTGGGGCATTCTGTGATTTTGACCTCACTAAGTGCGGGCATCTCTGAGTCCACACCTCAAGTAGCTAACTAGCATACTATTAACACATACTATTCCTAGGTGCTTGACTGTCTGGTAGATACAAAGAAGAGCCACCTAGTTCCTATTTCAGGGAAGGACTTGCTGTCCAGATCTAGGAAACACAGTAAGTAGACAGTCTCCAGCTGTCACGAACTGCCTCTCCTGGATCACAACCTTTCCAGGCAACCCGCAGCTTGTGATTAAGGTAGGTGGGGATATAAAGGCCCAGTCATTCTGGGCTGCCACAGCACTGCTCTGCTAGGTACATATTGTGCCAGAACTCCCCACCAGATTAGCTAAGGTTTCATCATGCCTGCCTTGCAGTTTAACTTTTTCCTCAGTCCAATCCTGCTTCCTCCTCTTTTTTTTTTAATTTAAAAATTTGTGGTAAAATATATCTAACATAAAATTTGCATTTTTACTATTTGTGTGTGTGTGTGTGTGTGAGCAAGATTAGCCCTGAGCTAACATCCGATGCCAGTCCTCCTCTTTTTGCTGAGGAAGATTGGCCCTGGGCTAACATCTGTGCCCACCCTCCTCTACTTTATATGGGACGCCACCACAGCATGGCTTAACAAGTGGTGCATCCCTGCACGCCCGGGATCTGAACCTTCGAAGCCCAGGCCGCCACAGTGGAGTGCGTGCACTTAACCACTACGTCATTGGGCCGGCCCCTATTTTAACCATTTTTAAGTGTACAGTGGCATTAATTACATTCACAATGTTATGCACCCCCCCACCACTACTTATTTTCAAAACTTTTTCATCTTCCCAAACATAA
Organism: Diceros bicornis minor; assembly: GCF_020826845.1. Classification (NCBI taxonomy): domain Eukaryota; kingdom Metazoa; phylum Chordata; class Mammalia; order Perissodactyla; family Rhinocerotidae; genus Diceros; species Diceros bicornis. The sequence continues at coordinate 8,582,851 of NC_080779.1, forward strand.
ACTCTGTAACCATTAAGCAATAACTCCTCATTTTCCCCTCCCGCCAGCTGCTGGTAACATCTCATCTACTTTCTGCCTATACCAATTTGTCTATTCTAGATCCTTCATGTAAGTTAAATTGTACAATATTTGTCCTTTTGTGTCAGACTTATTTCACTTAGCATGATGTTTTCAAGCTTCATCCATGTTGTAGCATGTATGAGAACTTCATTCCTTTTTATGGCTGGATAATATTTCATTGTATGTATATACCACATTTTGTTTACCCATTCCTCTGTTGATGGGCACTTGGGTTGTTCCCACCTTTTGGCTACTGCAAATAATACTGCTATGAACATTGGTGTACAAGTATCTGAGTCCCTGTTTTCAATTCTTTTGGTTATAAACCTAGGAGTAGAGTTGCTCATATGGCCATATGGAGTTGGGTCATATGGAGATTCTGTGTTTAACATTTTGAGAAACTGGAAAACTGTTTTCCACAGTGGCTACACCACCAGCAATGTACCAGGGTTCCAATTTCTCCATATCCTTGCCAACACTTGTTATATTCTGGGTTTTTTTTTAAACTATAGTCATCCTAGTGAGTCCTAGTGAGTGTGAACTGGTATCTCATTGTGGTTTTGATTTGCATTTTCATGATAACTAATGATTTTGAGCATCTTTTCATATTGGCCATTTGTATATTTTCTTTGGAGAAATGTCTATTCAAGTCCTTTGTCCATTTTTTAATTGTGGTGTTTACCTTTTTGTTGTTGAGTATTAGGAGTTCTTGATATATTATAAATATTAAATACTTACCAGATATATGATCAGATATATTTTCTCCCATTGTGTAGGCTGTCTTTTTACTTTCTTAATAATGTCCTTAAATGCACATAAGTTTTAAAATTTGATGAAGTACAATTTACTTTTTTTTCCTCTTGTTGCTTGTGCTTTTGGTGTCATATCTAAGAATACACCACCAAAGCCAAGGTTTTAAAGATTTATCCCTATGTTTTCTTCTTTCTATGTTTTCTTCTAAGAGTTTACAATTTTATTTTCTATATTTAGGTCATTGATCCATTTTGAGTTAATTTTTGTATATGGTGTGAGATAGGGGTCTAATTCCATTCTTTTGAATGTGGAAATCCAGTTTTCCCAGCACCGTTTGTCAAAGAGACTTTTCTTTCCCTTGAGTGAACGTGGCACCTCTATCAAAAATCAATTGGCCATAGATGTATGGGTTTATTTCTGGGCTCTCAATTCTATTTAATTGTCTTATGTGTCTATCCTTATGCTAGTACCACACTGTTTTGATTACTATACCTTTGTAGTAAGTTTTGAAATCAGGAAGTCTGAGTCTTCCAACTTTGTTCATTTTTTTCAAGATTGTTTTGGCTATTTGGGGTTCCTTGAAATTACATATGAATTTGAGGATTGGCTTTCCCATTTCTTCAGAAAGGGCTGTTGGAATTTTGAAAAGGATTGCATTAAATCTGTAGATTTCTTTGGGTAGTATTGACATCTTAATATTGTCTTCATACCCAAAACATGGAATGTCTTTCCATTTACTTAGGTCTTTAATTTCTTTCAGCAGTGTTTTGTAGATTTCAGCATATAAGGCTTTCAATTCCTTGTTAAATTTATTCCTAGGTATATTATTCTTTTAGATACTGTTGTGTACTGCAGGGACATCTACATCTCATAGGCATTTGGTGATTGTGACACCGCGGACCCTCGCACATGTGGTTTGGACCCACTTATCGTGCATCAGAAGGCAATGGTAATCCACTGCTGTATTTTCCTTTTTTCTAAAAAAAAAAAAAAACAAGCTTTTTTACCTTGAAAACCCTATGATGGGACAGTCCAAAATGAAATACGAGATAGTGCTGGAAGATGAGACCCCAGGTCGGAAGGCACTCAAACAGCGACTGGGGAAGAGCAGAGAACAAGCACGAATAGCACTGTTGCTAATGATGCCATCAGACTAAAGCCAGAAGGACGTCCAGCAGCTGAAGTGCATGAAGGTGAAAGGAAGGTCCGAGGCTGGACCACACACACCACTGGAACATGCAACGTGAGAAGCATGAGCCCAGGTAAGCTGGAGATTGTAAAGCAAGAATTGGGATGTTTAAACATCACAGTGCTCGGTGTTAGCCAACTAAAATGGATGAGAATGGGACACTTTCAGTCAGACAGCTACTGAGTGTTCTACTTTGGAAATGACAGGCTCAGAAGAAATGCAGTGGTTCAACACTGAGGCAGGAGGTAGCACAGGCAGTTAGGGGCTATGATGCAAGGCCTGACCGAAGAATGTCACAGACTTCTGGGAAAACCTATTAACATAACCACCATCCAAGTCTATGCTCCAACTACAGGCACTGAAGAAGATGAAACGGAAAGGTTTACACAAGAATCCAAGAAGAAATCGATCATACACCAAAACGAGACATGCTGATAATTACAGGTGACTGGAACACAAAGTAGGAAATAAAGTGGAATCAAATGTCCTCAGAAAACTTGGACTAGGGACCAGAAACAAAGCAGGAGACCAGCTCGTGGATTTCTGTGAAGCCAACAATCTGTCCATCGCAAATCCATGCTTCAAGCAACACAGCAGACGACTGTCTACACGGTCATCCCCGAATGCCAACACAGAAATCAAACAGACCACGTAACTGGAAGCAGGAGCTGGAGAAGCTGTGTTCTCTCTGCCAAAACAAGGCCGGGAGCAGACTGCGGTGCTGACCGTGAACCGTTAACATCGAATATCAGGGCAAAGCTGCAGAAGAGCACTGAAAGAACCGCAGCGCCAGAAATAATGCAAACAACACTCCCGACCAATGTAAAGTCCAGGTGAAAACCAGGTTTCTGTTATTAAACTTAATTGACTGAGAACTAGAACTATAGACTGAAACCAGAAATATTACTAAGGAAGATGTGAAAATGCAATGCCTGAAGTAAAAAGAAAGAAAAATCGAGATGGATGACAGAATAAACACTAAAATTTGTTAAGGACAGAAGAGAAGCAAAAGTAAAAGGTGACAGAGCAGGGCTAGAATCCTGAACCCAGTTTTTCAGCGACTGTCACGTGGAGATAAAGAGAACCACTCTAATGGCCAGTGCAGAGAGAGAGAAGAGAGCAACAAAAAGGAGGAACAAGAGGTCTCTTCCAGAAGATTCAAGAAATCAAAGGGAAATTTAAACCTAGATTAGGAATGCTGAACAACCAACAGGGAAGCACACTGTCTGATCAGGAGAAGATAGAGGGAAGGTGGAAACAGTATATGAAGGTCTACACAGAAGAGAGAAAAGGATGACAGATGCCTTTGAAGAAGGTTCCTACGAGGAAGAACCCCTGATTCTAGAAAGTGAAGTGAAAACTGTCCTGAAAGCACTGGGAAGAAATGAGTCACGAGGGGTAGATGGGATATTGATAGAATTATTTCAAGCCACAGGGACTGAATCTGTCAAAATCCTAACAAGAATATGCCAACAAATATGAAAACGAAACAATGGCCTACAGACTGGAACACTCAATATACATCCCCATCCCCAAGAAAGGAGATGCCAGGAGTGTGGTGACCACAGGCCCACGGCTCTAACTTCCCAGGCCAGTAAAGTGATGCTCAAGGCGCTGCAGCAAAGGCCTCTACCTCACATGGAGCTAGAAACGCCTGAGGTCCATGCTGGATTTCAGTAAGGGAGAGGCACGCGAGATCTGATTGAGATTGTCCGTTGGCTACTGGAGTGCTCCAAGGGATTTCAGAAGAAGGTTACTCTACGTTTTGTAGACGACAGTAAAGCCTTTGAGTGCATGGATCATGAAAAGCTGTGGGCTGATCTGAAAGAAATGGGCGAGCCTCAGCACTTGACTGTCCTGATGTGTGACCTGTACTGTGGACAAGAAACCACGTCAGGTCAGAATATGGAGAGACAGACGGTTTCCCTTAGGCAAAGGTGTCAGACAGGGTGCATTTTATTTCCCTGTTTAATCTGATGCAGAACATATCATATGAAAAACTGGGCTAGAATCAGATGAAGGAGGAGCGAAAATTGGTAGAAGAAACATCAACAATCTAAGACACACAGATGACACCATCTTCCTGGTAGAAAGCAGCAATGACTTGAAATGACTTTTGACAAAAGTGAAAGAAGAAAATGCCAAAGTAGGACTGCATTTGAACATCAAGAAGAGAAAAATCATGACTACAGAAGAACTACACAACTTTAACATAGACAATGAAGACATCAAAATTGTTAAAGATTTTGTTTGCCTTGGTTTAATCATCAATTTAAATGGAGATTGCAGCCAAGAAACAAAGAGAAGACTGAGACTCGGAAGGGCAGCAATGAAAGAATTAGGAAAGATCATCGAGTGTAAGGAAGTGTCGTTAGAGACCAAGGCCAAGATTATCCACACCCCCGTATTCCTAGTCACTGTGTCCGGGTGCAGAAGAGGGGCAGGGAAGAAGGCTGACAGGAAACAAATTGGTTCATTTGAAACATGGTGTTGGAGGAGAGCTCTAGAGATACCCTGGACTGCCAGAAAGACGACACGTGGCTCCTAGAGCAAATTAAGCCTGAACCATCACTGGAGGCAAAGATGATAACACTGAGGCTGTCCTACTTTGGGCGCATCATGAGAAGGCAGGATTCTCTGGAAAGACAATAATGCTGGGAAAAGTAGAAGGCAGCAGGAGGAGAGAAGGAACAAATAGGAGATGGGTTGACTCCATAAAGGAAGCCACAGGCCTGAGTCTACAGGAGCTGAGTAGGGCTGTTGAGGACAGGACAATGTGGACAGCACTCATTCATAGGGTTGCCAGGAATAGGAGCTGACTTGATGGCATGTAACATACACAGATACCATTGTAAATGAAATTGCTTTCATAATTTCCTTTTTGGATAGTTCATCACAGGTCTATAGAAACACAACTAATTTTTGTGTGTTCTTCTTATACCCTGCAGCTTTGCTGAATTTATTTATTATTAGCTCTAGTAGCTTCCTTGTTGTATTCTTTGGGATTTTCTATATATAGGATCATGTTATCTGAGAAGAGAGAGAGTTTTACTTCTTCCTTTGCAATTTGGATGCCTTTTATTTCTTTTTCTTGTCTAATTGCTAGAACTTCCAGTACAATGTTGAACAGCAGTAGTGAAAATGGGCATCCTTTTCTTGTTTCTAATCCTAGGTGGCAAGTTTCCAGTATTTCAGCATGAAGTATAATGTTAACTGAGGATTATTCATAAATGCTCTTTATCATGCTGAGGAAATTACCTTTTATTCCTAGTTTTCTGAGTGTTTATATTATGAAAGAGTGCCAGATTTTGTTAAATGCCTTTTCTTTGACAATTGAGATGATCAAGTGGTTTTCCTTTGTTCTATTAATGTGGTGTATTACGTGGATTGATTTAATGATGTCAAACTATCCTTGTATTCCTAAGATAAACCCCACTTAGTTATGGTACATAATCCTTTTTATATGCTTTTGGATTTGGTTTGTTAGTTGTTGTTGTGTTTTTTTTGTGTGTGTGTGAGGAAGATCAGCCCTGAGGTAACATCCATGCTAATCCTCCTCTTTTTGCTGAGGAAGACCGGCTCTGAACTAACATCTATTGCCTATCCTCCTCCTTTTTTTCCCCAAAGCCCCAGTAGATAGTTGTATGTCATAGTTGCACATCCTTCTAGTTGCTGTGTGTGGGACATGGCCTCAGCATGGCCAGAGAAGCAGTGCCTCGGTGCGCGCCCGGGATCCGAACCCAGGCCGCCAGCAGTGGAGCACGAGCACTTAACCGCTAAGCCACGGGGCTGGCCCCCAGTTGTTGTTTTTTTTCCTTCAGGATTTTTGCATCTATATTCTTAAGGAATATTGGTCTGTAATTTTCTTTTCTTATGATATCTTTATTTAGCTTTGGTATCAAGGTAAGTCTGCTATTATAGAATGAGATAGTGTTACCTCCTTTCCTACTTTTTGGCAGAGTTTGAGAGGATTGGTGTTAATTCTTCTTTAAATGTTTGTTAGAGTGAAACCATCTTCTCCTGAGCTTTTCTTTGTCGGAAGGTTTTTGACTGTTGATTCAATATTGTTACTCGTTATAAGTGTGTTGCTATTTTCTATTTCTTCTTAAATCAGTTTAGGTAACTTGTGTGTTTCTAAGAATTTGTCCATTTAATCTAGGTTTTCTAATTGATATACAGTTGTTCATAGTATTCTCTTATAATCTTTTTATTTCCGTAAAAGCAGTAGTAATATCCCACTTTCATTTCTGATTTTAGTTATTTCTACCTTCTCTTTTTTCTTTGTTGCTCTAGCTAAAGGTGTCAATTTTGTTGATATTCTCAAAGAATGAGGTTTTGGTTTCATTGATTCTCTCTATTATTTTTCTATTCTTTATTTTATTTATCTCCACTCTAATCATTATTATTTTCTTTCTTCTGGTAGCTTTTGATTTAATTTTGTCTGATTTTTCTAATTGCTCAAGGTATAAAGCTAAGATATTGATTTAAGATCTTTCTTTTTTAACGCAAGCACTTACAGCTACAAACTTCCCTCTTAGAATTGCTTTCACTGCATTCCATAGGATTTGGTGTGTTGTGTTTTTGTTTTCATTTGTATCAAGATATTTTCTAATTTCACTTGTGATTGCTTTTTTCACCCATTGGTTATTTAAAGCTGTGTTGTTTAATTTCCACATATTTGTGAATTTTCCATGATTAAAATTTTAAAAATTATATTAAGACCTGTTTTGTGGTCTAACATATGGTCTATCCTGGATAATTTTCCTTTTGCACTTGAGAAAAATGTGTATTATGCTGTTGTTGAGTGGAGGGTTCTGTATATGTCTGTTAGATACAACTGGTTTATAGTGTTTTCAAGTTTTATATGTCCTTATTGATATTATGTTCAGTTGTTCTATCTTATTATTGAAAGTAAGGTATTCAAGTTTCCTGCTATGATTGTAGAGCTGTCTATTTCTCCCTTTAATTCTATCAGTGTTTGCTTTATATATTTTGGGGCTCTGTTGCTGGGTGTATATATGTTTATAATTGTTATATCTTCTTGATAAATTGACCCTTTTATCAATAAATAACATCGTTCTTTGTCTCATAACAGTTTTTGACTTAAAGTTTATTTTGTCTGATGTTAGTACAGACATTCTGGTTCTCTTTTGGCTACTATTTGCATAGACTATCTTTTCCCATCCTTTTACTTTCAGTCTATTTATTCCTTTGGATGTAAAGCCAGTCTCCTACAGATAGCATGTAGTTGGATCATGTTTTTAATCCATTCTGCCAATATCTGCCTTTTGATTGTAAAGTAATCCATTTACATTTAAAGTAATTACTGATAATGAAGGAATTTATTCTGCCATTTTGCTATTTGATTTCTGTATGTCTTATACCTTTTTTATCCTTCATTTCCTCCATTACTGCCTTCTTTTATGTTCAGTTGATTTTTTGTAGTAAATCATTTTGATTCCCTTCTCATTTCCTTTTGTGTATAGTTTTGAAGATATTTTCTTTCTGGTTACCATCGGGATTATATTTTAAGTCCTAAATTTATAACAATTCAGTTTGACTTGGATCCAGCTTCAACAGCACACAAAAACTCTGCTTCTATATTGCTTTGTCCTCCTCCTCTTTATATTGTTGTTGTAACAAATTATATTTTATACAGTGTGTACCCAATAACAGAAACTTATTTTTATGCATTTATCTTTTAAATCCTACTGGAATAAAAAGTAGTTACAAACAAAAATACAATACTGACTTTTATATTTGCCCATATACACCTTTAACAGAGATTTTTATTTCTTCGTATGGCTTTGAGTTACTGTCTAGCATCCTTTTATTCCAACCTGAGTGATTCCCTTTAGCATTTCTTATACAGAAGATCTAGTGGTAACAAACTCTCTCAGCTTTTGTTTATCCGAAAATATCTTAATTTCTCTCTCATTTTTGAAGGACAGTTTTGCTGGACAAAGAATTTTTGGTTGACAGTTTTGTTTTTTTTTTTTTAGCATTTTAAATATGTCATTCACTTTCTTCTAGCCTTCATGGTTTTTGATTAGGAATTGGCTATTAATCTTACTGAGGATTCCTTGTAATGATTAGTAGCATCTATCTTGCTTCTTTCAAGATTCTCTCTTTTGGGGGGCTTTTAATATTTTGATTATAATGTATCTTGGTGTGGATCTTGTAAGTTTATCCTACTTGGAGTTTGTTAAGATTCTTATATTTGTGGATTCATGTCTTTAATCCAATTCAGGAATTTTTCAGGCATTATTTCTTCAAATATTCTTTCTGTCCCCTTCTCTCTCTCTTCTCCTTCTGAGACTTCTATAATGTATATGTCTATCTGCTGGATGGTGTCCCACAAGTTCCTTAGACTCTGTTAACTTTTCTTCATTTGTTTTCCTCTCTGCCCCTTAGATTTGATCATTTTAATTGTCCTACCTTCAATTTTATTAATTCTTTCTTCTCCCCTGTTTGACTCAGCTGTTGAAATCCTCTAGTGAAATTTTCATTTAAGTTATTGTACTTTCAGCTCCAGAACTTCTGTTTGTTTTCCTTTTATAATTTCTATCTCTTTATTAATATTCTCCAAATATTATTAATATTTTGTTCACACATCATTTTCCTGATTTCCTTTAGTTCTTTGTCCATGTTTTCCTTTTGCTCTTTGAATATCTTTAAGAGAGTTGCTTTAAAGTTTTTCTCTAGTAAGTTAAATGTCAACTTTCTCAGGGATGGTTTCTGTCCATTTATTTTGTTTCTTTGAATGGGCAATATTTTTCTGTGTCTTTGTATGCCTTGTGATTTTTTTGTCGAAAATCAGACATTTGAATATTATAATGTGATAACTCTGCAAACTAGATTCTTCCCATTCCCCAGAATTTGCTGCTTTTTTGATTGTTGAAGCCTGTAGTAATCCAATTGTTCAGTCACTTTCCTCAACTATTGTTCAAAAGCTATATTCCTTATTGTGCGTGGTTGCTGAAGTGTCTGTTTCTTAACTCGTGTTCAGCTAGCATTTTGACAGATATTTCCGTGAATGCCAGGAGCAAAAAAAGAAAAGTAAAAAACAAAAACACAACACTTTTCCCAGTTTTGTGGATTAGTTCTGTGCTGGGGCATTCCTTTAACACTTAGCTAGACTTGCATTGATCTTGCCCTGGGAACATGCATGGCTTTCTAAATTACCCCATATACATGGTGCTTTTAAATGCCCTAGTTTCCCAGGGAAACTCTCCAGCTCCCAGGCCTTAAGTCATCTATTATACGTTTTAATCATATTTTGCCTCAGGCATCTGCAGGTTATTCATTTGGCTTGTAGTTTTCTGAAAAGTGCCTGCCACCTTTCTGGCCTAAGCTCTGAGTGAAGTGTAACAGAGACAAGCACACTGCATCAGTCCATGAGGTAGCCCCAGAGTGGTAGGAACAGACACACTCAACAATTTGCAATTAAAATCTGTTCTACTCCCTCTGGAATCAGGGCTTAGGATCCCACACGGGCAACACAGGCTTTCTTCTTCAAGACTGCTGCCTGGCCAGGGAGGGGCTAGGGCAAAGGCAAGTAAAAACACCACAAATGTTTCCTACTGCTTTGAATCTGCCCTGTTTTGATTCAGTGTTCATTTGGTTGCCGCAACTTGAATCATTTTCCAGAGTTCTGACAAAGTTAATTCTGACAGTTTCTACTTGTTTGTGATGTTTCTGTGGGAGAATGAAAGCATGAAGCTGCTTACTCCGCCATTTTGCTGATGTCACTCCTGCTTCTTCCTCTTGTTTCACAAAAAGCTGTCATAAACAACAGAGGAAAGGCCAAGAAAGATGAGGAATCAAGCCCAGAATGTAACAGAATGGTTGAACTCCAAATACAGTTAAATGTCTAACCAAGGCAGGTCTGTTATTCCAAGGTCAAGGCCCTGGTTGGGGCCCTGACACATGGGATAGGGACATGGAAGTAGATCCCCACAGATGACTCACCAGACAGTTTTGAACATTCTGAGCCTGCAGACATGGCTCAACTCTCCACATTAAGAACTAGCACTCTCTTCCCTCCACTATGATATGAAAGAAAATGCAGAGGCCTTTCCCCAACAAAATAACAAATGGGCCCCTTAGGACCCACTCCATTCCCTTTTGTCCACAGTGACTAGAATTAGGGCTAAGTCACAGCATAGCTCAGCTGGTGATGTGCTGGGCCTGATAAAGGGTGATAGCATGTATTTCCAAAGGAGCTTCAAGACCTGGCCAACATATACTAGTAGAAGCTGGGAAAGAATATGTGAGACTATATTCTTAGTATGTCATCTCAAGGGGCAGAAAAAAAAATTAGATAGGGAAGAGTTTATTGACTTGGGAAAGCTCACCTGAAATACAGGATTTAACACCCTGGTAAGGACCCCAGGAGACAGTGTGAACTCACTACTTGGACAGCTCCTAGAGGTATGGAAAAAGCAGTGGCTTACACTGAGTGAACTTGAAATGCCAAAATTTTGTTCTGGCACATAGTGGAGAAAGGAATTAAAAGGTTAAGAGAAATAGGCATGCTGAATGGATATTATGTATGGCTGGAAGATCCAGCAGATGATTATTATGTTCTACAGGAAAACCTAGAGAATAATCATTTACCAAGGCCATAAAGAATGCATTGGTCTGAGGGGCAGCAGCATCACTAAAAGTTGACTTGTGGCTATTGTATAATAAAGAATTTGGCTGGTCTTTGTCCGTGGTTCCTGGGAAGTAACCTCTAAACTTTTGGAATTTCCTGAGTGATAGGAGCATCTTTGTTTTTCATGATGGGCCCCTCAGACCATACCTGAGTTTATGTTAATGAGATGACCCAGGATGGGGGATGGTCATGCCAGAAAGACTTACTATGTGATTGGAGGGTTAGGGCTTTGAGCCCAGTCTTATCAGCCCAACTTCTGGGGAGGGGAAAGGGGCTGGATGTTGAGTTTAACTACATGGCCAATGATTCAATCAATCATGCCTATGCAATAAAAACTCTGGACACTGAGGGTCAGGTGAGCTTCCTGGTTGGCGACCATACATCAATGTGCCAGAACAGTGACACGCCCTGAGGCCATAGAAGCTTTACATTTTGGACCTTCCCAGACTTCACCCACTGCTTCTCTCTCTTCTGCTGGTTTGGATTTGTATCCTTTTGCTACAATAAAACTGTCATTGTAAGTATAGTGCTCTCCTGGGTACTGAGTTGTTCTAGCAAATTTGAGCCTGAGAGGGTTGTGGGAACTCCTGAATTTGTAGGCAGTTTTTCAAAAGTGTAAGTAGTCTGGGGACTCCCGAACTTGCAGCTGGTATCTGAAGTGAGAGCAATCTTGTGGAGGACGGTGTCTACACCCTGTGAAATTTCGCCTAACTCTGGGTAGTTAGTGTCAGAATTGCATTGCAGTGACTCTCCTCTGTAGGTCAGAGCTGATGGTAGGAGAGGCTGTTACAGAACTTGGCTCCCTGATAACTCCAAGACAACAGAGGCCAGGTGGTGGTACTTAACTGCCAGAAGCCAGAGAATATCAATTATCAAAATCATTGGAAGGTTGTAATAGCAGCCAAGGGGGCCTGACCCACAGAGAATGACAGAGATGATTAATAGAATTTGGTGTCCTCAGAAGCAAAATAGATGGATCACCAACAAGCATACTTCTCAGCTTGTATCAGCAGAATAAATCAAGGATAGGTGAGCAGGAGGTTGAGGGCAATAGCCCCAATAAAATGTCACATGCCTTACCTAGTTTTTGGACCTGACTCAGTTTTTAATTTTTTTTTTTAATATTTATTTTTTCAGAGAAGCTTTTGTTCACAGCAAAATTGAGAGGAAAGTACAGAGATTTCTCCTATATCTCCTGCATTCACATATGTATTATGTGAGATTAGCAACATCCCCCAGGAGAGTGGTACATTTATTGCAATTGATGAACCTACATTGACACATCATAATCACCCAAAGTCCATAGTTTACATTAGGGTTCACTCTAGGTGGTGTACATTCTGTGGGTTTGGATAAATATATAATGAGATGTATCCATCATTATAGTGTCATACAGAGTAGCTTCACTGCCTTAAAAATCCTCTGTGCTCCACCTATTCATCCCCCTCTCCCCTCTAACAATCACTGATCTTTTACTGTCTCCATAGTTTTGCCTTTTCCATAACGTCATATAGTTGGATCCTACAGTATGTAGCCTTTTCAGATTCATTTCTTTCACTTAGTAATATGCATTTAAGTTTCCCCCGTGTCTTTTCATGGCTTGATAGCTCATTTCCTTTTAGTGCTAAATAATATTCCATTGTCTGGATGTACCACACTTTCTGCATTTACCTACTGAAGGACATCTTGATTACTTCCAAGTTTTGGGAACTATGAATAAAGCTGCTATAAATATGTATAAACGTGTGCAGTTTTTTGTGTGGACATAAGTTTTCAACTCCTCTGGGTAAATACCAAGGAGTATGACTGCTGGATTGCGTGGTAAGAACATGTTTAGTTTTGTAAGAAACTTCCAATCTGTCTTCCAAAGTGACTGTTCCATTTTGCATTCCCACCAGCAATGAATGAGAGTTCCTGTTGCCCCACATCCTCACCAGAATTTGGTGTTGTCAGTGTTCTGGGTTTGGCTGTTCTAATAGGTACATAGTGGTATCTCATTGTTGCTTTAATTTGCATTTCCCTGACGACATATGATGTGGAGCATCTTTTCATATGCTTTTTTGTCATCTGTACATCTTCTTTGGTGAGATGTCTGTTAAGATCTTTGGCCCATTTTTAAATCAGGTTGTTTGTCATTTTCTTGTTGAGTTTTAAGAGTTCTTTGTATATTTTGGATAACAGTCCTTTATCAAATGTGTCTGTTGCTGAGTCTGTGCTAAGCCAGTTTTCAGACCTGGACCTTACTGACTGAAAAGATAGCCAGGTCTCTGACAGAAAGGATGCTACAATACCACAGCAAGTATACACAGTAATGTCCCTCCCCAAAGGGGCCTACAGATATTTACTACTCAGAGAAAAAAGGACTACTTAGACATTTTGAGGACTGTTGGACAGAGGGTCTGAAATGATATTAATTGGAGGCCCAAAGCATTATCATGGCCCTCTATTGGGATGGGGTCATATGGAGATCAGGTAATAAATGAAGTCCTGGCCAATGTCCATCTTTCAGTGTGTCCACTGGGTCTGCAGACTTACCCAGTAGTCCCCAAATGTATAATTGGATTGACATATTTGGCAGTTGATATGACCTTCACATTTGGTCTTTGGCCTTTGAGTAAGAGGTATCATACTGTGGTCGGCCAGGTGGAAACCTCCGAAACTGCTCACCCCTCCCTCAGCCCAGATAGTCAATCAAAAACAATATTGCACGCGGTGCTGATGATGGTTGAGATTAGCGCCACTTATGGATATAACGGATGCAGGAATGGTAATCTCTATCATATCTCCTTTTAATCACCAGTTAATTTGGATGGATCCTAGAGGAAGACTATAGACTATCACAGCCTATCAAGTAGTTGCCCTGCTTGCAGCTACTGTGCCAGATGTGTTAGCTTTGCTAAAGTTAAGTGATACATCTGAGCTACGTGCTGTGCAGCCACTGACCTGGCAAATGCATTCTTTTCTATCATAATTAGCAAGAGAGTATCAGAAATAGTTTGCTTTCACATGGAACTGACAACAATATGCATGTAAAGTTTTGCCCAAAGTTGTGTTAACTCACTCACCCTCTGTCATAATATTGTCTGAAGATATCTGGACTATCTGTACATCCCATATTGATCCATTACATAGAAAACATTATATTAATTGGGCTAGATAAGCAAGATGTGGCTAGCACACTGGAGGCCTTGGTAAGGCACATGTGCTCCAGAAGGTGGAGGTGGGAGATAAACCCCACAAAGTTTCAAGGCTGGCCACATCATAAGCATCTTTAGGGGTTCTATGGACAGGGGCGTACTGAGACTTCTTCAGAATGAAAGACAAATTATTCCATCTTGCATCTCTAACAATGAAGAAGGAAGTACAATGCATGGCAGGCCTCTTTAGTTTTTGGCAACAGCATATTTCACAGCATATTCCATTCTGCTCCTGCCATTATCTGGATGACATAAACTTCTCCCAGGTTTGAGTGAGGCCCAGAACAAGAAAGGGCTCTGCAGTGGATCTAGCCTTCACTGCAAGCATTCATTCCATTTTCACCTTATGGTATTGAAAGTATCAATGGTAAGAACAGACGGTCTGTGGAGTTTGTGACAAGATCCAATGGAGGAGTCACATGGCAAGCCCCTGAGGCCATGCTATCAGCAGTGAATAATTACACAGCTTTTGAAAAACAACCTTTGCCATGCTGCTAGGTTCTGGTAGAGTCTTATCTCCTGACCACGAGACAGCACATGACCACAGAGAGGGAACTGCCTATCAGGAGCTGCGTCCTGGCAGACTCCCCAAGTCATAAGATTAGGTGGATTCAGTAGCAATCCTTTGTGAGATGTTGGATGAAATTGATACGTCCAGGATTGAGCAAAACCAAGGCTAGAGGGCCAGACAACGTGCACGAGCAGATAGTCCAGATTTTCATGGCATCTACCTCTGTTGTACCAGCACCTCTAACCTCAACCTACACCTATGTCATGTCAGGGGGAGGGGTCCTTTACAACTAGCAAAAGGAGGAAGGAAAAGATGGTTGGCTTGATATGTGGATGCAAGGTAAAAATTGATAGCAACTAGACTACAGGTTGCACTACAGCCTTTCAAGGGTAGCCTTGAAAGACTACGGCAACGGAAAATCCTCCAAAAGGTCAGAGCTTTGGGCAATAGGTCTGATCATTGATTATATATGGAAGGAGATCATTGATTCTGTATTGATTTAAACAAGGTTGGAATATATATGGACTCATGAGCAATGGTGAAAGGCCTGGTTGACTAGTTAGGAGCTTAGAAGGAATAATAATAATAAGTCTGGCGTAAAGTCATGTGGATAGATCAAGTCTGGCGTAAAGTCATGTGGATAGACGCATGAGGGTGATCGCGAAGAGTGAAGATATTTGTAAAACTGTTATCATATACTATGGAAGACAATAAATCGTCAACACTATTGATATTTGGGGCCAGATAATTCTTTGTTGCCCTGTGCTTTATAAGATGTTCAGTAGCATCCTTGATCTTTACCAGCTTGATGCCAGTAGCACCATCCCAGTTGTGACAACCAAAAATGTCTCTAGAAATTACCAAATGTCCTCTGCAGGGGCAAAACTGTCCTCAATTGAGAATCACTGCACTAAACAATCAAATAGACAAAATGATTCAAATAGTTGATATCAGTCAGCCTCTATCACCAACGACCTCAGCGCTGGCATGGTGAGTGTGTGAATTAAACGGCCACGATAGCAGAGATGGAGGCTACGCATCGGCACAACAGCATGGACTCCCACTTACCAAGGCTGATCTTGCTACCCTCCCTGCCAAATATCGGACCTGCCAGCAGCAGAAACCAACACTAAGCTCCCAAAGCGGCACCATTCCTCAAAGAGTCCAATTGGTCTCTCGCTGACAAGATGATGACATTAGACCCCTTTCTGGAAGGGCCAATAGTTCATTTTCACAGGAAAAACACACATTCTGAATATGGGATTGCCTTTTCTGCTCATGCAGCCATGGCACCACCATCCAAAGGTTTACATAGTGTTTGATTCACTGGTATATGATCCTGTATTAGGCATGTCTTCTTATTCTGATGTTTTGACATCAGGAGCCTTGCCAATTCCTAGAGATGGTATGTGACTTGCCTCTGAGCATGCCTTTAATATATAAACCTACCAGTTCAGAACCCATGCCCCCAACCACCTCTTCTATCAGGCTCTTATACTCTAAGCCAATATTCTCCTGCCCTAATCACAGCACTAGGTACAAGACAACACAGGACAGCCCTTACACCACAGAGCCTGCTGCAATCATTCAAAATAGACAATCCTAAGCCTTCTTACCCTGTATCGCCCATTCCTTCCCCAAGAAACCACAATAAAGTCTCTTGCCCACATTCTCTTGCTCCCCTGCCTCCTGACCAGCCCTGATACTTCCCCCATGTAGCCCTGCATGATGTGGTATGCCCCCTTCTCTTGGGAACTCTGAGTAACAAATTATCTTTTTAATGGCAGTCATTCCTGATCTGTTGGCCTCACCATGCCTGAGGTGAATAATAATAATAAAGTCTACATTTTAAAACAGATCCCACACAGCATCCAACTAGGAGAACCACTTTACAGCAAAGGAAGTGTGGAGTCCATGACCATGGAATCCACCAGCTGTATCACAAATCACACCACCCAGAAGCTGCCAGCCTGTTGAATAAATAGCTGAAGCACCAGCTCAAAGACATTATTCTATGAGGATGAAGTGCCATCCTCCAGGATGCAGTATATGCATTGAAGATCTTATATGGTACTGAGTCCCCAGTGGGAAGAATACATGGGCCCAAGATCCAAGGGAGGAGTAGAAGTGGTCCTATAGCCCATCCTTCCAATGGCTTACTGAGGGACTTTGTGCTTCCTGTATTCACAACCTTGGGCTCAATAGGGTTGGAGGTCCTGCTCCCCAAGTGGGAAACACTTTCACCAGGGGACACAGCAAAGGTCCCACTGAATTATAAGCGATGTCTGCCATTTTGGGCTCTTTGTGTACAGAAACCACAAGAAAAAAAGATAAGTTACCATCTGGGCAGGAGTAATCAATCCTGATGATTAGGAGGCTGTAGGGCAGCTCTTACACCATGGAGGCAGGGAAGAATGTGTGAGGAATCCTGGTGGTCCACTTGGATCCTCTTGGTAATCCTTTGCCCAACTGTGACTGTAAATGGACAGGTACAGCCACGCTGGCCTGAGGAAGGCATGGCAGCCAGGGGTCACTGAGGTCAGCAGAGGTGGTAGCTGAGGCCGAGAGAAATCTAAGGGCTAAGTATTGAATGTTTGGTCCTTCACACCTTGAAAGTGTGTGAAGGACAAAACATTGAAATTCACATCTTGAAACTCTAATCCCCACTGTGATGGTATTTGGAGGGGGGGTCTTTGGGAGGTGATTAGGTCATGAGGGTGGAGCCCTCATCATGGGATTAGCGCCCTTATAAGAAGAGACATGAGATAGCTTGCTTCCTCTCTCTGTCTCCGTCTCTCTCTGTCTCTGTCTGTCTCTCTGTCTCTCTGTCACTCTGTGTCCCCCCATGTGAGGATACAAGACAGGAAGCAAACTCACCAGACACTGAATCAGCCAATGCCTTAATCTTAAACTTCTTGGCCTCCAGAATTGTGAGAAATAAATACTGTTGTTTAAGCCCCCCGTCTGTGGTATTTCTGTGGCAGCAGCCTGAACAGACTGAGATGCTAAGATCAATGATGGTGGAGGGAGATGATGATGATAAGTATCAGTTGTGGCCCTGAGACCAAATGTGTAGCTTTTCTTATTAACTTCCCTCTTCTAAGTCTTCTCTCAGGGCCAGGGGTCCACTGGAATCTTGCAAGAGCTGCTCCCTGAATATACACAGAGAGCATACATCTAAGCAGGGCAAAGGGGTGGACTGTGATAGACACGGAGAGGTGCCACTTCCTTCAAGGCAGCACCCGTGCCCAGCGTGGGCAACATGAGATGCGGACAGCCTCTGCTCATCAGCTCCTTATGGGTCCACCTCAGCTACGGAGAGCCACCTTGCCTGAGGTCACGCCCTTCCAAGGGCAGCCCTCATCTGGTGACTGAGTGCGGTAGAGTGTGAAGGTACAGCTATTTTGTGCTTCTGGTGAACTGTTCTTGCTCCAGAGCTCCCTGCCAGATTACCAAAGGCTTTGTGGGGCTTACACTGCAGCTCAACTTGCTCTGCCCAATCCCTTCTCCTCTCCTACACAGGTGTGGATATCTGTAGTAGTCAGTTCGGGCTGCCCTAACAAAGTACCACACAGTGGGTGGCTTTAGCAACAGAAATGTATTTTCTCACATTCCTAGAGGCTGGAAGTCCAAGATCAAGGTGTCAAGAGGGTTGATTTCTTCTGAGGCCTCTTTCCTTGGCCTTTCCTTGTCTTCATATCATCTTCTCTCTGTATGTGTCTGCATCCTAATCCTCTTTTCTTATAAGGACTTGGAGTCAGATTGGATTAGGTTCCACTCTAATGACTTCATTTTAACTTAATCACCTCTTTTGAGATCCTATCTCCAAATACAATCACATTCTGAGGTACTGGAGAACCTAATAGGCTTCAACATATGAATTTTTTTTGTGGGGGGCATAATTCAGCCCATAAACATCTGCAGTGAGCATCTTGCAGGCCAACTTTCATCTCAGTGTCTCCTGGAAAACCCAGCCTGGGACACTGAGCCAACACATTAAGCTCTGATTCCCAATGTTAATAGGCTTAGCCTGATCTAGTCGTATATTTCTTCCCTTTTGGTCTTCTACCCTTATAATGCACCCAACCATGCTTCTGCACCTGCCCCTTCACTCTTTTGGTATAAAAGCTACCTCCTCCTGGAGCAAACAATCGAGGGTGAAGCCTTATTACCTTGATTTAATACTAATATCTTAATATGTGTCTAAAGTGTCTCTTCCATTTCACCACCACTGCATTGGTTAAATCCATTGTCATCCTTTACCTGGATTTTTCAACAGCATCCTTAATAGCCTCACTGTCTCCTGTCTTGTCCGTGTTTAATTCATTTCCTGCACTGCAAAGTGAGTGATCTTTCTGAAGAATTCTGCAGGCATAATATTTGTGTCATATTAAACTGATGCGTTTTCCCTTTCTTGTAGATGATGTGGGCTCCCCTTCCACTGAATCAGTGGCATTCAGAGCTTGAGAGGGAGGCTAAAAAATACCTAGAAAAAGAGATATCTGCTCAGGTTTGCATGACAAACCAGATATTTTAAGTCCATGGCAGAAATGTATTCTTATAAACCTGGCTGGAGGGAGAAAGAAAGGGTTATTTGTTTTTTATTTCCTTCTATGTTTCAAAAGCATTCCCTTGCACATCAAGAGCCAAGTTAAGAGTCCTGAGCACTGAGTTTGCTGGGAACACAGAGTAGCAGAGATGCAGACTATGATATAAGGAGATTTCCCACTGAGGGACCAAGGGGAGCCCTTCTGGACTTGGGAAAGAGCAGGGCAGGAGCTCAAATGTGGGGATTCTGGTGAAGCCTCGAGTTAATCCCACCCACACCCACCCCCACCTGAAACTTCTAGACAGTTTTGGAGGAAATCACAGGACACGGAGGGTTTCTTCTCCATCCCTTGGGCACACCCTTTTAACAGCTGAGCTCGTCCTGGCAAGAGCTGGCTCCTGGTTCCCATTCACGGCATGTGGGGGGAAGGAGAAGGCAGAGAAAACTGAGGACTGGAAAAGCACCAGGGTCAAGAAAAGAAGGTCTCACAGTGTGAGAACCATATATGCAGGAGGCTGAGTGAGGCTGTGAACGTTGGTGGCTGCTGCTGGTCTGATACCCAGATGGCAGCCAGAGAAGCCTGTCTCAGTGACCAGTGGAGTGAGAGGCTGGGGAGGACTCAGAGGCAAGTATGTGAACCTGGGCCTCTCCTCCCAACCACAGGGAGAGGACTTGAGCTTCTCCCTGCACCCGGACCCCATCCTGGGGAGAAGGAGGGGTAAGGGAGACACTAAGAGGAGAGAAACTGCTGGAATGGCACTTTCAACTTGGGCAGGTGTTCCCTGCCCCCTCCCCTGCCCCATAGTCACTGCATCAGTGGGAAGAGAGAAGACAGTAAGAGGTCAGTTACAGAAAACACCCTTCCTCCCTCCCCCCTTCCTTCCTCTCTCCCTCTCTGCTTTCCGCCCCCTCTCCCTTTCTCTCCTTCCCTCTTTCCCTCTCCCTCTTTCTTTCTCCTTCTCCCTGTGTGTGTCTCTCTCCTTTCCTTTTCTTTCCTTTCTTTCCTTTGTTCCCCTCCGACTTCAGTTTTCATGTGTAAAATTTGACCTCTCTCCCATACACATCCAATCATGTCACTTTCCTGCCAATATCCTTCAGTTCCCTCCCAGTGGTAAAACCCCAACACAAACCTTTGCTACAGAGAAAGCTGGGTAAGTGAGTATTGGCTTTGCAGTTTCTAGAAAGGGAGGCTAGAAAGGGAGAAGGGAGCTGGGGAGGACTGTGGTGAGCGTCTGCCAGGTGATACTGCTGTACCAGTGAGAACCAGGGCGCATAACATGGTTAGACACCGCCAGAAATGCCCACTCAGAGCAGGCTGCTTCACACAGTGGGACTGCTTGCTCCTATGTTTTACCCAATTTGCCCATTATGGTGGACAGATTGGTTATAAAGATAATAATTGTGGTGGACAGACTGGTTATAAAGATAATAACAGTGGTGGACAGACTCTAGGGTGCCCCTGCCCTTCACCATCCCCACCTTCTGGTGCATAATTTGCTCCCGTTGAGTGTGGGTGGGACCCCTGCCAAGAACTGAAACTCAGGATTGGCCAGGAAAGAAAAACTAGAACAGCAATTTTTTGGATCCATGACAAGCAGTCTTCTCGGTGGCAAAGCTCCCTCCCCAGATATCAGCAGCACATATTATTCTTGCTCTGTGACGATGGGCAGTCTTTGGGGTGCACAGAGCAGCCGGGATGCCCTGGGAAGTCCCCACTTCCCTTGCTCCGGGAAAGAGGCGAGAAGTCAGTACGCTGGGAGGGGTCCTTCTCTGTCTTCTGTGGGAGTGATACCACTCTTCCCCTGGGACTGCACATTGGCAATGAGGGGGTTCAGGCCTCAGGGGAGCAGCTCACACTTTTTCCAGCTAGATGCTTCTCCTGCAACTCATTGACTTTGTCTGGATTGAATCCCCGGAATATTAAACACACACATAATCAACTGTAAGTACAAGACCGCATTTGAGAGTCAAATATAAAAGGCTTCTGGATTTGTATCATTTTGCATTATCCAGGCTTCTGCTTTCACCCATGACAATGAATAAATGAGTTGTCTGCGACCAAAATAATTTTCTGGGCAAAGCAGGATAACTGTGTTAAAATGAATTTTTTTAAAAAAAAAACCTCTGAAGATGAAAATGTTTTCACCCATGATTGAGCTGGGAGAGATGGAATCTGCCTGTTATTCTCGATTTTGATCATCTGGCCTTCTATTATCAAGGTGATGATGGGGTACACAGCATTACGGAGGGAGGAAGGGAGCAAACGCGAGCAGACATCGCCAACCTCGGACACCCCAGGCTCCAATCAGTTCTCCGCAAGGGCCTAATCAAACCTTTTTTTTATGAAAATCAAATTTCGTTTGATAACTTAATTAATATTTTCAGAGGGAGCTTGAGAAAGCAACCCACTTAAGACCCTAAGTGAGCTGGATGTTAATTCAAACGACGGAGATGCTCCATTCCGTTTCCTCTTTCCATTTTCAGAAAAGAGAAGACGTTTTATAGCTTGAGGAATTTTTGAAGCCTTCTAAAATGAGGAGAGATAAATTACGACAAAACTATGTCTTTTCTGACAACTTGATATTTCTTATTTTGGATTATCTAAGAAGCCCTATCTGTATTTTAAAAAACGGTTTTCTTATGGGCCGGCTCCGTGGCTTAGCGGTTAAGTGCGCACGCTCTGATGCTGGCGGCCCAGGTTCGGATCCCGGGCACACCCCAAGGCACCACTTCTCCGTCCAACCCGAGGCCAAGTCCCACGTACAGCAACTAGAAGGATGTGAACCTATGACATACAACTATCTACTGGGGCTTTGGGGGGAAAAAAAATGAATAAATAAAACCTTAAAAAAATAAAAATAAAAAAATAAAATAAAAAAAATAAAAAACGGTTTTCTCAATAACATTTATGTAAGAATTAGTTCTATTTTAAATTACATATGCACCTCCCCTTGTCAAATTTAACAGGTGCTTTGACTAGAGAAATGGAATTAATGGCTTGAAATTGCATTTTTAAATGGGCTACTTGGATTTTTGCTGTTTCTCTCAACATGGAAGTTGCACTTTTTATTGTGAAATATAACATCCATACAGATGTGCAGTTTGACAGATAATTCTAAAGTGAACAGTATGCTCACTAGATCTAGAAATAGAACACTGTCAGCACCCCAAAAGCACCCCCAGAACTCGCTTCCTCACCCACAATCCCTGACCTCACCCATAGTCATTTCTCTGCTTTTCTTTAGATGTTTACCTCCTGCATATGGACTCCTAAACAAACACAAGCTTCTCTCTCTCTCTCTCTGCCTCCCTCTCATTCTCTCTTTCATTATGGTCCCCTAGATTTTTATTTATTCGTTATTTTATAGTCATTATTCTTTTTGATGCTGAAATTGTCCCAATTTGACCAGAGGAAGCCCATCACGGTGGCTTCTGTGTCCTTTTGACTTTCCGCTTTAGTTTTGACTCACTTTCTAAATCAACTTCACTGCAGTATTATTTACAGAAAATGAAATGCACCCATTCTAACTGTGGAGTCCTCCACGAGACGACCTTGCCTGCTTTATTGATACAGTCCCAGCACCAAGAACACTGCCTGGCATGAAGAAGGAAGAGAGAGAGGGAGGGAAGGAGGAGGAAGCACAGAACGATGTGTGACTGAGTTTCTTAGGGAAAAGAGGAAAGGTCAAAAGTTTCCTCTAGACGTGACACAGAAGAATCTAGAAGAGTATGAGGAAGTTCAGTATAGAAGTTGAGTGAAGGGCATTGAGCCATCAGGCCCTGGACACCAGATTTAGGCTACCTTTACCTAAGTCTTTGAGGGACAGAGGAGAGAACTGTACTAGATTACATATGGGCCCTCTGCTGGATTAAGTATGTTCCCGCCCCCTGCCCCCACATCCACCAATTATACCCAAGCCAATACCTGCTCCTCCCTCTGGTTCTAACTTTACCATTTCCTCCTAGTGATATGTGTTACACAGCACTTATCAACTTAATCATAATTGTCTGCACCCCCCTAGCTCGTTAGCTCTCTGAGGAACAGAACCCATCTCCCTCATTTGCAACAACATCTCACTACTGTTCCTGTGCCTGGCACAGAGTAGATGCTAAATAAAGTGGAAGAAACAAATGAATAACTTTTATACACTAGGAAACTGAAGGTTAGAGGGTAAAGTACTTACTCAAGTCATAATGGCTGTAGAGATTTGAACCTTTATCTAAAAATCCACACTCTTTCCTCTCTGTGGCTGCCCGTTCTGTGCACTAAATTTTATTTATTTATTTATGTATTTATTTATTTATTTATTTTTGTGTGTGTGAGGAAGATCAGCCCTGAGCTAACATCTACCAATCCTCCTCTTTTTTTGCTGAGGAAGACTGGTCCTGGGCTAACATCCGTGCCCGTCTTCCTCCACTTTATATGGGACACCGCCACAGCATGGCTTGCCAAGCGGTGCGCTGGTTCGTGCCTGGGATCTGAACCGGCGAACCCCGGGCCACCGCAGCGGAGCGCGCGCACCTAACCACTTGCGCCACCAGGCCCAGCCCCCTGTGCACTAAATTTTAAATGTTCACTCACTCATGACATTTTCACCAGCCCTATCTCCAGTGGCCTAATTGCTACCACCTACTTTTAGCCCTCTCGTATGAATGAATGGTATTAGAGTAATTGTGTAAGAACAGAATTTGCATTATTTGGAATTCTCTTACTCTTTTTGATATGTTTCATACTTTAGTTTACGATACAAGATATCAAGGCAAAATCAAAGCTGTTAACCAGATTCCTTTGAGAGACTGTTTCTGGCTTTCTCACTGTACCCTTTATGTAGATTGTATTATTGTTTAAAGTGTCCTCCACGCTCCCTGGGGGAGCATTTTACCCTTCCACCCCATTGTGGTCAGGCTTGGCCACGCGACTTGCTTTGGCCCATGAATTTGAGCAGAGTCATGTAGTCTACTTCTGAGCAGAAGTTTTGCCATCTTTTCTTTTCCCTCTGCCCCAAGACCAGCAATGTCCTGGATGGGAGCCGCGCTGACAGCTGGGTCTGGAGTAAAGAAGACTTCGAGCAGAGCTGCGGCTGACCCAGGATGGACATGCGACGTGACTGAGTTCTGTAAACCATTGAGATTTGTGCTTGTTATTGTAGCACAATTTAGTCTAAGTTCACTGACAATCCTTTCACAATTCATCTTATTTGTAATCAACAAAAGTAAATTTCGTCAAGTTTTTTGTCTCCTGCCTCAAAGCATTTTACCCTTAGGCAATGGGGTAGAAAATCAACAACTCAGCGCCTGTGCATTTCAATTGCATCCATCAATTGGATATTTTCCTCCTTCCATGGTGTTGAGTGCTGTGGTTCAGTGGGAAGGATTTGAGGTTCAGATTCAAAATCTTGCATTAACATATAGTGTGACTTTGAGCTTTGATTTCCTCATCTCCTGTGAGGGTGAGTATGAAGGCATCCAGCACACTATCTGACATACAGAACATCCTCAACATATACTGGGCATTTTTGAAGGTGACGAAATGTACAAAAATTCCACAGAAGTACCACTTTTCACTTGGCTCATTCCATCATTAAATTATATTTTTCTTAACTCAAAGATTTACCTCTTCCAAGAAACTTTCCCTGGTTCATATTAGCTACATTTGAAAATTACCTTGTCCTCCACTGTCCACTAAGCCCTCTCACCATGTCTGTATAGCACTTTCATATTTACCTACTCTTATGCAATAGTAGGAGTTCAAGGGAAATTTGTTGAACTAAATTGACTTTTGTGTTTTACCTATCTATGTGAATATTATGCATAAATGCATCAGGTATGACTACGAGTCAATGAGGCTAATTTTTAAGGAAAATTTATTGTGTAGCATTTGATTTATTCAAAAGAATCTGTGTAATATGTATCAATAAAACAAATACCTGTCAACTCTCCACCCAGCTCACCAGCACATGCCTGGTACCATCAAACCTCTCATCTGCTCCCGGCCCCGCCCATCCTCCTGCCCTCCCACAAGGCGACCGCCATCTCCGGTTCTGTGTTTATCACTGAAATAGTCCGTCAGCAAGCCTGCCAGACATTACGTGATCAATGAACGTCCACCCTTCAAAGTAGTCATCTCATCTTGCACAAAACATTTTTGGTTTTCCCTTATGGAATACCTTAGGAGCCTTAGTCATATTCTTTGAAAATCCTCACAAAGATTTAATTTTTCAAAACAGTCTAAAGCACTAACAAACTGGCTATCATTTATTAAACATATGTTACGTGTCGGGCACTGCATTATACATGCTGCGTTTATAGCTTCCTAAGTCCTCACTGTCTCCCTGAGTCCATTTCATGGCCCAGCAACTGTGACTCAGCAAGGTAACTCACTCAGCCCAAATCACCTGGCTAGTAAGGAGCAAGGCTGGGTGAGTCCTTCCCTGTGAAGCCCATCCTAATTACTGCTACGTGACCCTGGTGACATGCAAAAGCCAGCTTGTGAATAAGGGGGAAGGTGGGGGGTGTTCCAAGTAGGAAATTCCATCTATGATGAAAAACAAAAGCAAGACAACACTGTAAATAGTGACACTGATTTTCTTCAGTTTCCTGACTGTGAAAGGAACTCCACAGAAGGGGTTTAGTGATTGAGAAATGGTCCCAGGGGGACTGACTGGAAGGGCTCAGGACGCATTTGGAAATGTAAGCTTCAGGTTTATTAAAATTGTAATTCCACATGTGCAGACCTGTCCTACTGCATCCTCAACACAACAGGCTCTCCTGGTACAGAAACGACCTCTGCCGCCTTCCCGGCACCTCATGTGAAACTTTCATGTCGATAAAGAGGAGGAAACACAAGGAAAACATATATTTGATCCAACTAATCTTATATTCCTCCTCAGAAAGAAACATTGCTGTGCATGTCTATGATCAATCGATGAAACTATTTTTGAAAAAGGTACAGAGGCAATTCAATGGAGGAAGGTAGTCTTTTCGACAAATGATGCTGGAGGAACTAGAGCAAAAAAAATGAACCTTGACCTAACATCACACCTCATACAACAAAAATTAACTCAAAATGGATCACAGACTTAATAAATGTAAAATTATAAAGCTTTTAGAAAAAAATAGAAGAACATCTTTGGAACCTAAGGCTAGGAGAAGAGTTCTTAGACTTGATGCCAAAACCAAAATCCATAAAAGGAAAACGTGACCTCACCCAAATGAAACACTTTTGATCCATGAAAGATCCTGTTAAGAGGATGAAGAGACAAGCTACAGAGTGTGAGAAAATATTAGCAAAACACATATCTAATAACGGACTTGTAACTGGAATATATAAAGAACTCTCAACACTCAGCAGTAAAAGCAAGCATCCAATCAGAAAATGGGCAAAAGACTTTGGAAATGGGCAAAAGAATGGAGACTGACTTCACGCAAGAGGGTACGCAGATGGCAAAGCAGCACATGACAAGATGTTCAACATCATTTGCCATCAGGGACATGCAAATTAAAGCCACAGTAAGATATCACTACACACCTATCCTAATGGCTGAAATATAAAATAGTGACAACACCAACTGCTGGCAAGGATGCAGAGAAACCGGATCACTCACGCATCGCTGGAGGGAACAGAAAATGATCCAGCCACTCTGGCAAACAGTTTGGCAGTTTCTTATAAAGCCAAACATGCAACTACCACACGACCCAGCAATCGCACTCTTCGGCATGTGGCCCAGAGAAATGAAGACTTAGGTTCACATAAAAACATGTACATGGATGTTCATGGCAGTTTTATTCAACCTCAAATTGGAGTAAAAGACATTTTAAGTTAGAGAAAAATTAAAATTAGCCATATTCATCAGTGCTTGCAAAAATAGCTTTCCCCCCACTTAACAAAATAAAGTCAGTAGCTAAAAAAATGCCTTTTATGAAATTCTTTCTTGCTTTGTAGATGATGCAAATCAGTGGATAATCAGAAAAAAGTTCTTGGATGATAAGAAGGGAAGTTTTCTATTTAACCTATTAACATTCCAAGAAGATTTTCTAACACTTGATGACTTTTGAGAGAGAAGCAGAGAGAAATCCCTGTGGTTTATTACACAGAGGCTCTGCCAGACCTCAGCCGACAGTAGCTTGCTTTCTCCCCGACAACAGCCTAACGCCTCCTGTCATTTAGAGGAATCGTCAGAAATTACCGCTCAGCTTTATTTCTTGCCTTTCTCATTAGAAAAACCCATAAACTTAAAATTTTACTTATGCTAATGTTTTTAAACAAACCTTGCTATCTTATTTGCATAATATCACAATATTGTTTGAAATCTCACATTTATTTTTCTGATTTAATTTCAGGCTCAGAGACACGTGAGCACCAAGATGAGCTGAAACCTCCTGTGACCCCAAACTCCTCCGCTCTGTGAAACCTGGGTCTCCCTGCCTGGTCTGTAGACACTTCCACCGTCGTGGCTGCTCGCAACGCCAAAGATGGCGGAAGAAGGGTTTCAGACAGACAAGACGGTGCATTACTTCTACCAGAATTGGAGGTATTTCTCCCTCAATTTATTGCTGAACCAAAGACTTACACAACTTATACAACTATATGCCAGGCACTGTTCTAAGCATTTTACATATTAATTAATTTGTTCCTTATAACCACCTTATGAAGGAAATAAGACTGTTATCCCATTTTACAGATAAGGGAAGTGAGGCACAGGGAGGCAGATAACCTGCTCAAGATCACACACAGAGTGGCAGAGGCAGGATTCAGACCAAGAAGTTCAGATCTGGACTCTTAGCTACACTGCCTCCCAGTTGAATGAAAGAGTGGATGGATGGATAGATGGATACACAAATGATTAAATAAACAAGTTTCATGTCTGTTATGGACTGAATGTTTGTGTCCCCCTAAATTCCTATGTTGCAGTCCTAACCCTGATGGTATTTAGAGGTGGGATATTTGGGAGGTAATTAGGTTTAGATGAGGTCATGAGGGTAGAGCCCCCATGTTGAGATTAGTGTCCTTATAAGAGGAGGAAGAGAGACCAGAGCTTGCTTGCTGTCTGCCATGTGAGGACTCAACGAGAAGATGGCCATCTCCAAGCTAGCAAGAGTGCTCTCACAAGGCACAGAATTTGCCAGCACCTTGATCTTGGACTTCCCAGTCTCCAGAACTGGGAGAAACAAAGGTCTGTTGTTTAAGCCAAAAAAACCCAAAAAACTAAATACAAAAAATAAGTTTGTCCCATGTGGCCGTATGATGTAAACAGGATCCCCATTAGCCTGGGAGTTCCATGGTTCTCAAGGCCTGTCTGTGGCCTCCCCATGTCAGCATCTGGCCTTGTTCCTTGCCCAGGACTTGCTTTTTCATGAACGCTGAGGTTGCTGAAGAGTAATATCAGGCGATTAGAGTTGGGAGGCAGGAAACCTGGGTTCTTATTTTGGCTGCACCACCAACTTGCTATGAAGACCTATTTCCCCATCTGTAAATGAGAGAGTTCAATTAGAACAAATTTTTTAATATTCCGCAATTCTATGCTCTGATTTGTCCAAGTGAAAGTTCATCAGCAAGACCAGAAGTACAGGAGGTGGGCGTGACTCAAGTTTCATGGAGGGCAAGACAGCGGAGAGTCCTGCAGAGGCTGAGCATTATCCAAGTTCATAGCCCAAGAGACCACAGTAGTGTGTGTGGCTGCAGCTCAGGGAGAGGTGGGAGACGAGGCCAGAAAAGATGAGCTGAGACAGATCCTCAAGGGCTTAGAGCACATGCTGTGGTGTTGCAACTTTGTAGGCAATAGGGAGACAACAAAGGGGTTTTTTTTTTTTTATTGTGGTAAAAATTACATAAACTTTAGCCTTTTGACCATTTCTTTATGTGCACAGTTCCGTGGCATTGAGTGCACTCACATTGTTGTGCAACCATCACAACCATCCATCTCCAGAACTTTTTCATCTTCCCAAACTGAAACTCGGTCCCCACTAAGTGCTATCTCTCCATTCACCCCTCCTCCCAGCCCCTGGCAACCACCATTCTACTTTTTGTCTCTACGAATTTGACTACTCTGGGTACCTCACATAAGTGGAATCATACAGTATTTGTCTTTTCGTGACTGGCTTATCTCACTTAGCATAATGTCTTCAAGGTTCATCCGTGTTATAGCATGTGTCAGAATTTCCTTTCTTTTTAAGGCTGAATAATACTCCATTGAATGTATAGACCACATTTTGTTTATCCACTCATCTGTCAATGGACACTTGGGTTGTTTTCACCTTTTGGCTATTAAGAATAATGCCACTATGAATGTGGGTGTGCAAATATCTGTTTAAACTGAATGGTTTTGAGTTAGATATTGGTTGGACCAGATTTTTCCTTTATAAAGATCACCCTGGTGAGGGGCCGGCCCGGTGGTATAGTGGTTAAGTTTGCGTGCTCTGCTTCGGCAGCCCAGGGCTTGCAGGTTTGGATCCCAGGCACAGACTGACGCACCACCTATCAAGCCATGCTGTGGCGGCATCTCATATACAAAATAGAGGAAGGTGGGCACAGATGTTAGCTCAGAGCTAATCTTCCTCGGCAAAAAGAGGATTGGCAATGGATGTTAGCTCAGAGCCAGTCTTCCTCACAAAAAAAAAAGATCTCCGGGTGGTATAGAAGATGATGTTGGTGATGTTAACACCAACTAACATTAACCAGTGCTTAATATGTGCCAGGTACTGTCCCAAGTACTCGACATGTATTGACTCATGTAATTCTCATCCCATTCTCGCACCTACTCCTTTGAGATAGATGCTGTTATTGTCACCATCTTACATATGAGCAAATGGAGAGAAATCAAATAACCTGCCCAAAGTTGTGCAGATAGCTGAAGACAGAGTCTGTAACTGAACCCAAAAAGTCTGCCTGCAGAGCCTACCCATTCACACTGCACCACGTCACCTCTCACAATGGACAGCTTTTGAACTTGATCACATAGTGGAGAGTGGTGCCATTCACTAGGAGAACATGGGTAAACTGGCAGGGAGGGTGAGGGGGGAAATAATGATTCTACTTGGTACCTGCTGAATCTGAGATGCCTGCAGGGCGTTCAGATAGAGGTGTCCAATAGGCAGTTAGAAAAGAGTCAAACTCAATAAAAAGATCTAGTTGGAGGCACAGATTGGAAAGCCATTAGCCTAGGGGAGGGTTAGAATCCCGGAAGCAGATGAGCTTGGTCATGAATCACGTGTGCAGAATGAAAAGAAGGTGGTGGAGACTGAAACCAGGGCTTGGGGAGTCACAAAGCTGTGGTAAGGGGCACAATAGGGTTTGCAAATTTCAGAACCAACATGACAGCATGAAGAGAGGGGGTGAGGCCCCCCTGCATTTCCCCACACGCCATTTGTCCTATCTGGGGGAACGCCAATGGTTAAGGGCTCGGTCAACAAACAGGAGACAGCAGACATGTGGAGAGAAGTGTCCAAGGGGTAGGATACAGAAGGCAAGGCTGGAGAAAGTTTCCAGAAGGATGGTGTCAAATGCCTCACAGAGATCAAATGAAAAAGGCCTGAAAGATGTCCACTGACCTTCTAGTTAACATCACTGGTGACCTTGGAAAGAGCCATTCCATCAAAGAGGCGGAAGCAGGGGTCGGACTGTCCTGGATCGAGGCATGACGGAGAGGTGTGGAGTGTACATGGGTGTGGAGATGTGCATCTGGGGAGGAAAGGGAACAGGCTGTGTCTTTGGGGGCCCTGGGCTGCTGGAGCCTACTGGGTGATGCTCAGCACATTCACAGATTGAGGGGAAGGAACTGTGCAGAAGGCTAACTAACGGGACCAGGCCTGGGAGGTCAGAGGACGGGGTGATGAGCAAGGTCCACGACCATGAGCATTCACTTTCAGTAGAGGAGGGACACCCTGAACACAGAGAGAGCAGTAGAGAAGGGCTGTGCACTGGCGGGGCAGAGACTGTGAGAAAGATGAGAATGCTCAATGCTGATCTGACCCAGCAAAGCTGGTACACTCACACACTGGAAATGGCAAATTACTTTTGGGAAGTCATTTGGCAATAGATATAAAGTCATAGTTCATGCCTATTGACTCAATAAAGTTAGTTTTGGGAATTTACCCTAAGGATAAATGAAAGAAAAAGCATACATACAAATATGTTCATGGCATATTATTTACAATATTATTTTTAAAAAGCACATGTGGCTAACAGTATGGAAACTAGTTAAGTAAATTATGGAACATATGCTCAATGGGTGGAATATTATGAGGTCATTAAAATTATAATTATGAAGCTTATAGCTACACACAAAAGCAGTGATGATAGTAAATGGAAAATAACTTTTAAAATTGCATGTATACTCTAATTACAAGTATGTGAAATATGCTTTCATGAGAAAATACACTACGATAGAATTCCTAGAAATGAAACTAGCTGTAGGTTGGGATAATGCGAAGATTGTGAGTGGTTTTTTCTCTCTCCATTTGGTAAACACATTTTGAATCCTAATGCTACAATTTGGTTAGAACAACAAAAAAGTAGCCTTTTATCTTATTAGTTATTACCCTATTCAAAAGAGAACATAGCTGAATTTTTTCCCTCTGTGACTGACAGTACTGAGATCTAATAGGACGGATTTTAAGGGTAGCAATTCCATTAAAATCCCTTTGCATGCGATGTTGAGGTTGACTGTTGATAGTAATGGGTGCCTCCTCCCTACCACTTCAACCTCCATCATCCCACAGTCCACAGCAGTACTCGCGTGCTTTTGATAGAAAACACAGTGGCGAAATTTTTAACCATATTCTCAGCCCCAGTATTATGCCAGGATGGGCTGTGGGCGGGAGGCAAGGAGGGGGGCTCAGGCTGATATTTCCATCCTGTATCCAGCACCTGGGCAGCGTAGCTTTTATTCTACTGGGGCAAGTCCCTGGCAGAGCCCAGCAACACACTCCCATTTGATTCCCACATCCCTCTCACCCAAGCGTGGGAATGGCATGCAATCCCAAAACAATTGTTTTTGAGTCTCAGTCTCCTAATAATTGTCTTCCTCTATTTTCAGTTAAATTCTCTCTACTTTTCTTTTTTTGTACACTAACATTAGAGTTTATTAATGGTACAAGATGTGGAAATGGCAACGAGAAGTGAAACGGTAGCCACTCTATTCGGGGAGCAGGGCCGCTTGCGGTGGAAGGAATGGACGTTGGACGGCCCCAGTCACGTTTGCGGGAATTTTCCTTCATTAGAAGCTGCTGCTACGGTACTGCAACTCTGGCTTCTAGTTTTCTCGAACAATCCACCTTGCATTGAAAGGAATCCACTTAATCAGTGATATAACTGTAAGTTCAAACGTAAGCATAAGAAAAATAAATCAGAATTTAAAGATTCATCTGAATAGATGGATTTAAAAATATAATTAATACGCCCAATGTTTTCAAGAGGCATTACAATGTACATAAAACACCTAGATTAAACTGGAAAGGGGGCAGTCTTCCCATCCCCTTCGCCTTTCTCACCTTTTAGTTGCTTATTCGATTGTAAACTACTCCATCTTGTGGTTAAACAAGGGTAGTAATAGCTAGAAATATGGATGCTCTTTCTATCACAGTGAAAATAACTGTATTGTTATAAAAGTTATGAATGAGCTCTAAAATATTCAAAGCATACAGAGACAAGAAAGTAAAAATTATCAATAATTTCATTGTCTAAAGATACCTAGACACATATATTTTATAAGTCAAATACAGACACAACACATGCATGTTCTTTTACATAAGAGAAATACTTATCATTTGCCTTTTTTCGCTTCAAATCAATCACCATCTCAACACAGTTCAGGAATGGGAGCTAATCAGTATTTGATCACGTTAGCAGGTTGGAATGAAAACTCTGTATATTTTCATAGCGATGAGGGTAACCACAACCTCCTTGGGCCCTGGCTTCCCGATCTGTTGAAGGGGTGGGGGTGGGCGTCAGAGCTGCACACCAGTGGGCCCCTGAATCCAGCCCTCAGATCTCCTGGTGCCCGTGGTCTGATGCACGTTTATGTCGCCCGCCTGGGGAAGTGTTTGGTTTGCAACAGTTGGATTAAATGATCCCTAAATTCCCCTCTGCTTGAGACATTTAGTTCCAACCCCAAGAACTCGCAGTAAACCACAGCAGTGGTTCTGAAAGTGGTCCCTGGACCAGCCACTTCAGCATCAACTGAGAACTAGTTAGAAATGCAGATTCTCAGGCCTTCTCTCAGCCCTCCTGAATCAGAGACTCTAGGGGTGGGGCCCCGAATGCATCTTAACAAGCCCTCCAGGCGATTCTGGTGCACACTTAGGTTTGAGAACCACCATCTAGAACATCAGCGAAACATTCCATTCTTTCTGATTCACCTATCTTTCTCTTCCTCATTATTAATTTTCAAAATTTTCCCTCCACACAGGATTAAGCTACAACGGTTCAACTGATCACAACATGGGTTATAATATTAATTGACCTGGCAGTTACTGGCAATCTTGATAAAGTAAAAGGATGAGGTAACGTTTAAACTTTCGATAAATCAAGAATGACTCAATTTTGGACTTGGCTTTCAAAATCTCGAGTCCGACCCTTTCCTCTACCTCCACTGCTAACACTTCAGTCCAAACCACCATCGTCTGTCACCTGACTTGGTGCAGTAGCCTCCTAGCCGGCCGCCCTGCTCCCACCCTCCTCCTGCAGTCAGTCCTGAACACCGACAGGCGGGTGTGCCAACCTCAATCAGGACGCCCAATGACCCACTCTCCCTGCAAGGAAAACCACTGCCTTCAGTCACCTCTGGGCCCTACAGGTCGCCCCCACCATCTCGGTGACCTCACCTCCCACCATCACCCCTTTCTCTCTGCTCCAGCCACACCTGCCTGTTCCTGGGCCCACCTCAGGGCCTTTGCATTAGTCCAGCCCTTTGCCCAGGGCCCTCTGGTCCCAGATGTATATGCTGCTCACTCCCTCCCTGCCTTCACGTCTCTCCTCAACCTCCCTGTTGAAGTTGCAACCTCTCCACCCCATTCCCTCCTTCCCTGCTTCATGGCACTTTCCACCACGGGCAACACCTGCTACTTGACTTGGTTTACTGCTCGTTGCCCCAGCTGGAATGTGAGCCCCACGGGGGCCGGAATTTTGCTTCTGCTCACCAGAGCATCCTGGGCACTTACGCCGGGGCTGCAGGCAGTGGTGATCAACAGGTATTTGTTGGATAAATGAAACAGCGCAGGGGGAGCTCTGGCTGAGAGGTTCCTACTCCTCGCTGGATGGGGGTCGGCCCGGGAATGGTAAGACCACACTAGACTGGGGACAGGAAATGCACCATGGGGCGACTGTTTCCAGTCCGGTGGGGCTCCTTCCGTCCAGCAGAGCTTGGATTGGGAATGGTCCCAGTACAGAGCTCCAGACAGCCACCCAGTCACTCCACCTGCGAGCGATGCCTAAGACTTTGGCCCAGAGGGGCTCCTAAAGTAACGTGTGTGGGAAGAAAATCGTTCATTTTTTCATTTTAACTTCAAATTCCCTTATCACAGATTCTCTCTTTCTGAAAATGTCTTTATGGTAGAGCCATCGGAAGGTGTAAAATTACCTACACAAGCTCTTCCCTCAGGCCACCTGGCCACAGAAACGTCCCAAGGGAAGGCTGTCTCCCTGAGCTTCATTTGGGATTCCACGCACAGATCCTTTCCAGAAGTCCCTGCCTCCTGACTCTGTGATTATTTGGAATGTCTCCCGGGACCTCCGCTGGGCACCTGGAGTTCTTGCAGCAGCCTGATCTCGTTCTTTTTGAGACTCTGGTATAAAAGTAACAATAACATACTCTATAAACACTTGTATTAGTTTTCCAAAGCTGCTGTAACAAACGACCACAAGCTTAATGGCTGAAAACAGCACGAATGTATTACCATACATTCCTGCAGGCTGGAAGTCCAGTCCCAGGTCAGTCTCACCCGGCTAAACTCAGGGTGTGGGCCGGCTGCGCTCCCTGCTGCAGGCGCACTGCACCTTACTAGCAAGGCTAGGGACTATTTTGCTGGTTAGATTAAAAGTAGAGAATATGATATATATTATTCAATATTTAAATTTTTTAATTTAATTCTTCTAATTTAAAGGAAATGAAGACTTTATTTCTAGCCACAAGCAAGAAATTGTTACTCTGCTTGTTGAGCTTAGAAGTTAATCCAATTGTTTAAGAACGTTCTGAAAGATGTTAGTACTATAATGAAGCGAGTAGTAACAGCCACACACTAGGTGTGTTAGAAATAAAAAATACCCAGCACTTTACTCCCGAGCAACTCTTGCCTGTGAACCCTCAAATCTCACAAGCATCGTGTCACACTCCCTGCACAGTATGACGTCTCAACTCCCGTCCTCGTGTGACCCAAGTGGCTTCCATTCTGTGGGGAGAGCTGTTTGTAACTTAAATATCTGCTTTGGAGTTTTGGGTGGCTTACCATACGTCTCCCAGTTCTCCCTCCAAACCCTTGAGATCCAGGAAGATTTCTACCACAAGCCGGCCAGTCTCTGAGAAGCAGCTTGTGGAGATGACGGCAAGACATTGGTGGTGAACTGCCCCTTAGCCCAAAGTACCACCCATTCTTCCATTCAGACCCCAAACACAGGAGACGGGCTGGGTGGGAGGAAAGTGGAAGGAGGGGATGCAGGTAGTTTGGGCCAGGGAGAGACCTCAATGGCGATGCCTCACAGGCAGTTAGAAATACCTATCACATTTCATATGATGATATCTGGGACTTATATTTAGAGAGCTTATGTATGAAGACCAAAATTAATCCCCCATGCTTTTTAAACAAGTATTTTAAACGTAGGAGCAAGAAAATCAGAAATTAAATGTTGACTATAAAATTTTGAATTTGTCCCATGATAGCAATGAACCAAACATGAATTCTTAACTCAGTGCATGGATGGACTTTAGGGGTACCATGAACTCCTCAATGTTATTGTACAGTATTGCTCGTCTATGATGTTTTCCAGGGCAAGCGTTCTTTGCTTTCATCTAATTCCATTAGTCCAACATGGATTGGTAGAATTTTTATGTAATTTAAATTCATATCATTTTAAAAGAAAACAAATGCTGATGGTGTGTATGATGGACTCCAGCTTGCACAATATTTGTTTGCAAAGATGTCTATAGGGAAAGCCCCCAACACCTGTGCGTCAGGCCTGAGCTGACGAAGCCCCTTGTCACAGTCTGTGAGGCGAGTCAAGGTGAAAAGAAGATCAAGCAAGACCCTTGGAGCACAGAACGTCAGCACAAACTCCAGACAAGCCAATTAAAGCCAAACCGAGTCACCAAGGAAGAAATTACCACGGCGGAGTACTCAGAGACCACGTGAAATATCAAGTATTGTTGTCCTACTGCTTCTTGTCTCCGGAAGAAATGGCCCGGGTAGAACTGAAGGCGGGGCAGCTGAAATTAATAAACTGGCTATGAATATAGATGTCACAAGCCTCTCTAAATGCCAGTCAGGGCTCCTTTCTCCTCGCGGCAGTTTTGACTTTTTTGGTCAACATTGGTAACACCTGTTTACCTAGGACCTGGCCACATCAAAATCTCTGCTAGGTACTCTACCTAGGTTCTGAGTCGTCCACAGAAGCCTGGAGAGGAGGACTATGGTCTCCCTTTTTCAGATGAGAAAGCCAAGGCTCGGTGAAGGCAGAGAGCTGTGGTTTCCTGCACACCTGCTCTGGGCCAGGCCTCTCCCAGCCGAGAGCCAAGATGAGATAAGACGCGAGGCTCCCGGGTAGGTCGAGCTCCAGGCCCGACCTGACAGGTGAGGCCGCTGCATCTGCCCCAGTCGTGCCCTCGCTCTCAGTCATCATCACACTCACAGTCAACACTTCCCAGCAGGCCTTAATTGCCCTCTAATTGTTTTCTCTGTTTGTTGTGTTTCTCTAATTAGACTCTAAGCTTTGAGGACAAAACTCTGACTTGACTATTTTTTGCAACCTCCTTACTGCTGGACCCAAAGGAGTTATCAGTAAATATCTACGGACTGAGAGAAGAATCCAGACTGCACAGAGCAGACAGGCAGGCAGATGGCCACCTTCTGAATTATCTGAACAGTTGTTTGAGGAATTGTTAATGGAGTCCTTCAACTACGTGGCAACTATTTCTTTCTGTGTTCTGTGTGCCAGGCACTGGGGCACAAAGATGAGCAGAACACTCCCCCTGTCTTTGTTGAGCTTATGGTCTGGTGGGAGGAAAAAGACATAAATAACCGTAGCCATGAAGAGCGCTGTACAGACGCACGGTCAGAGCTGTGGATGCATGGAGAGGCGGCGGGGGCCGGGGGGTGAAATGGGGCCAGGCCTCCTGGCTGGTCTGACTGGAAAGGAAAGGACATTCAGGGCAGAGGGACAGTGAAGTGGTAGCCCAGCTGGAGCGGAGGTGCTGAGGTACAACAGTGGGTGGCATGTTGGAGGTGAGCCATCTGGGATGGCTAGTGAGAGGGTGACAGAGGGAAGAGGAGTAGGCCTGGAAAGGTGGGTAGAGGCCACATCCTTTAATGTTAGGAGCCCCCAACAACTTCATGGTAAAGAGAGGGTTCAGCCGGCATTCTACAGACCTGCAATGACAGCTTCTACTTTAAGATGACCCAGGGACAGTGCTGGGGTGCACTTTTTTTCTGTGCAACCTACCACCTTCTGGGAATAGGACCTGTTATTTTCTAGGAATTGTCCCTTCTCCCACTACAACCATGGGCTTCACTGGGAGCTGCCAAAATTCCAGCATGATCCCCCCTCCCTAGAGCCAGTTCAGGATAGGCTGATGAGTGATTTCCCGGCATCCTTGGAAGAACCCTGAGAAATGGAGTTAAGTTTGGGAGCTGACAGGAAGTGCTTCTTGCCCCGCAGAAGCAGCAGTTCTGCATAGAGGGAAGGAAGCAGAGGGCAGGGATGAGTTCTGGGAGCATTTCACCCTGGAGACCTGAGGCGCTGCTGCCTTCCTGCAGGATGGCTGTTCATCTCTTCCCTCAAGTAGGTCAGATACCCTGAGAGCTTCCCAAGAAATTCCCTTTCAGTTTCAAGATAGCCCAAGTTTTGGGCTTTTGCAACCTGCAACCAAGAGAGCCCTAATAAAACCTAATACAACCACGAGTGACATGCAATATTCAGCTTCCTTTACTTTATCTATTAAACACCACTACGAAAAAATACCTTCCCTCCACCATTTCCTCCCCTCACTTCAAGAAGCAATATTCTGAAATCACAAAAGAGAAATTCAACTTAATGATGGGGGACACTGTGAAGGAACAGTTTACTCCACAAAAGCGATGATGGCTTCCTCAGGGGAGAGGATTTACAGTAAGGTTAGATACAATCACGGGGAGTTCAATACGAATCTTTCATTCTTAACATGGAGAGAAAGACCTCACACTGTGAGGCTCGCTCCCCTGGAGAGGTTTCAATCTTTTTCAGAAGTACACTCAAGTTCTGGGAAAATGAAAAAGGAATAAACGTGGAGTTCTCATGAGCAGCTTTCATAGAAGACAGAAGAGTGGTCCTAACTTTTGTTAAAGCTTAAGTAGAAGTAATTTAATGAAAAGCAATATGAATTTACCTCTTTAATAAAGGGGTCTCCTCCCTTTCTTTAAAAAAAATTCCCTACAAGGAGGTGTCTGGTTGATGTTTATAACCTTGGTAAATAAATGTTCGATGAATGAAAATCGAATAACAAAAAGCACTGAGAGCAAAGTTACACCCTGACCTCTCTATTCTGCTATTGTAGTAACAGCCTGAAAGACTGAGGCCTCATTTAAAATGTAGGTTTTATTACTCAGGTATGGTGACAGGAGACAATAGATCAGGAAATGACTGCCGTTGAAAAGATATTTTATTACTCACAGTTCCCAAGAGAAGAGGACAGCACACCACACCACACCGGGCAGCACCAGTCGGTCAGGAGGCAGAGGGAGCAAGCCTTTATTGTGGTTTCTGAGGGAAGGGATGTGTGAGGCAGGGTAAGCAGGCTTAGGATTGGCTAGCTGGAATAATTTCAGTGGGCTCTGGGACACAGGCCCTGTCCCTAGTTGTCTGGTACCTGGTCCTGGGGTGACTGGGGCAGGTGGATAGAGGCCCTGTGTGTGACAGCTGAAGGAGGTGGGTGGGGGTGTGGACACTGAGTTGCTTGGTTTGCATATCAAAGGCACGCTGGCAGGCACGTGGTTCACCGTCTCTAGGAACTGGCTAACCCTGGGAGGGACAGTCCCTCCAGAGTCGGCAAGGCCCCAAGATGTCAAAGCATCAGAATACATGGATAATACAGGCCTTTACTCCATAAATCATGACTTTAAGTGTCTTCTAATTCTAATGAAATACTTAATTCTAGCTATAGTTCTTTTTTATTGACATAACATTAATTTTATTATTTAGTTTAAAAAGCTAATGGCCTGTGATGAAGGAAAAGTAATACAATGATACGACTTGAATTCTTTTAAAATATTTTTTCACGTTTTGCACCTCAGTAATTTATATTTTCTGTGAAGTGACAGAAAAAATTCTTTGATAAGATTTTGCTAGCAGTATTGAAGTTCAATAGTTTTTATATCTTAGTGTTCAAAGGTTACTTTCAATTTTTAGTAATGAGTTTATTGTGTGTTTTAGCCAGAGGTTTAGAATAAGAAAAACTCCTTTGCTCCCAAAGTTGTTCACCAAAGGTGGCCATAATTTTTGTGAGATGATGATGATGATTTTTATTTTTAGGGTTCCTTGTCTGTTAATTTTGGGGAATGTGTTACAGCCTTTCTATTAAAGGCACTTCATTTCCACATTTGTAAAGTACAACATACTGATCCTTCCTCATAAATACTGTCAGTCCCTCACTGCTTACTACCCACTATGCTTCCAACGGCTTGGTGAGCGGCTGGCTGCACACGCTCAGTGTCCTGGGGCCTCCCGAATGGAGTCTAGCCTAGATATTTCAGCAGACATGGAAACACTTGGTCCACAACACCAAGTTACTCCACCGTATATATCACCATGTTTTTGGTTTTTCTAAGTAGTCAAATCAATGAACTTAGTGCTACAAAAGGAGGAAAACTGTACCGAATGACTGTGTCATTCCTTTGCAAGGAAACTATCTGTTGATACCATCGCCATCTATTCCTTCCCTCTTCCAAACTCTTGAG
The DNA here is from genome assembly GCF_020826845.1 of Diceros bicornis minor. Taxonomy (NCBI): domain Eukaryota; kingdom Metazoa; phylum Chordata; class Mammalia; order Perissodactyla; family Rhinocerotidae; genus Diceros; species Diceros bicornis. The sequence goes on from NC_080779.1 coordinate 8,622,904, forward strand.
TCACTGTGCACCTTTATTTAACCAAATGACGGAGGTTAAGGGGGGATTTTTTGATGAGAATTGTAACCAACATTTACAGAGCACTTCCTATGGGCTCCACGGCTCACATGGATTTTACTCAATCCTCATAATGCTTGGAGAAGTATTGCTATTCTCCCCACTTCACAAAAGAGCAACACGGTGCAAGGAGGTCGGCTCGCCCGAGGTCACACACGAACTCCAGAGACTGTTCTGCAACTTCCACATACTGCCTCAGGGTGGTCTTTTATTTACTTTTATCATAAAATTGTTCATAATAAAAATCATATGTACTGTCACATTTGGAAGGTATAGTAAAGTAGACCCTCATGTACCCCTCCCAGCTTCAGATCAAGATCGTTACCCACCTCCCACCCGGGGCAGCCCTCTCGGCGTAGCATCCTACCAACACCTGCTCCGTGTCACCCGCTGGATTCACTGCTGCACATAAAGGCCAAACTTATTTTCCTTAAAAAAACAAAAACCAAAAAACCCTCCTTATGCCAGTGGTTCTTCATGTCATAGGGATGGACCCCTTTGAGCATCCTGCGAGAGCAATGGACCTATATAGCCCAGAAAAAATGTCACTCACGTAAAACTTTGGAAAGCATTCCAACGTTTCACAGATCGCCTAAAGCCAGAGTGAGCATGTAACTTACCACTAAACCAGGGTACTCTGGGGAGCACCAGGGGCGACTCTTGACTCATCACAGTGAGACAGCAGACAGCGCCTGAGGCCATCCTGAGCAAACTGGCGGTGTAACCACCTCACTCTGACTTTATCCCTGGACTCCCGCACCCTCCAGTCACATGGCCCACTCACTGTCCCCTCATGATCCCATCTTGATGGCGTGGCTGTGACACCCCTCCCTGAATGTGATGAGGTCTCTAGGTTGGTCGTAGAGCACAGTACAAATGCCACGTAATCAATACTTACCCATCCCTTAGGGTGCAATTTCACCTCTGCCGTCAAGTTTTCTGACTGTATCACGTGCTGCTTTCATGTCCTGCCTGGTATTCCCTAGTGGCTCAGAGCACGTGCTCTGGAGCCAAGATTCCAGATTTCAACCTGGCCTGGCCACTCACTAGCTTTGTGACTTTGGGCAAGTTACTTAACCTCTCTGGGCACTGATTTTTCTCAATATCTCCCTCATCGAGTTGCTGCGAGGATTCAACGAGTTCTTTTTTGTAAAGTATTTAGAACAGTATTTGGCACAGAGTAGGTTATAGAAGTGTTAGCTCTTACTGTTATCTCAAAGCAATAACCTTGTCAAATGTCCCTTTAAAAAAACAGCTCTTATAAGCCCTTCCCAATACTATGCACACAGTGGGTGTTCAGAAAACACTTCCTAGTAGGTATTTCCAACAAAGGTAGCTGAGAAGGTCAAGAATCAGGGGCTGGAAGCTAACAGCCTCCTGCTTCTGCAGTACCACGTGTTTACAAAGGAGCCCTCCTCAAGCCGAACAAAGGAACAAGAGCTTTGATCCACTTAATCCTCTTTGGCTGCCTCACGTCAACGTTTTCCACAGCCCAGGTTCCTAAGTTACAGGTGGAAGAGAGCAGATGGACCAGCGCTTTCACACTCGATCTTATTTGGTCTTCACAAACGGGCAGGGGGAACTGGTAGGGCAGATAGCGACCTCAATTTGATGGAAGGAAACGGCGACTCAGAGGGTAGAGTGACCTGCCAGGTTTACAAAGCCAGTTTTCGCCAGAGCCAGCACACTTCCAGACACCACAGGAAAGGCCCCTGTAGCTTCCTTCTCTCCCAGTGGCCTCTTCTTGCTCGTCACCCAGACTTCCCTGACTTTCTGTGCCTGGTTTTCCTTCTTCCTTTATCATCACTCCTCCTTTTGCTGGCTCTTCTCCCTCCTTCGGACTTGAAACTTGATGGTTGTTTCTCGAGAGTTGAGCCTTAGTCTTCTTTCCACTGTACATTCTTCCTTGCTGGTCCCAGCCCATATTTCAAATCCTCCTTCCACGGGACAGCCTTTCAACTCGGTCACCAGCCTGCTTCATCCTCTGAGTCACAGCCCCTAATTTCCAACTGTGTGGCAGGCATCTCTACTTAGGTAGTTCCCAAACAACTGACACTCAACAGAACCCAAGTCAACCGTCTGGTGTCACTATCCCCTCCCCACCCACCTCTCTTCCAGTATTCTGAGTTCTCTGCGTTACCAGGGCCTGGCTCGATCTCAGAGCTAACATCTGCCCGCCTCCCCCGGTCGAACAGTCATGGAACTCTGTCCACTAGAGCTGAAACATCCCTCACACCCACCCCTCCTTTCTGCCTTCCATGCCCAGACTCTCCATGCCAAGTCCGTTAGTATTATGATGGCCTCCTGACAGGTCTCCCTGCAAGAGCTGTTATCTTCCTGAAGCAGAGATTTTCAAAGTGTTTTCCCTGGAGCACTGGGGTCCTGAGAGGTGTCTCACAGGAAGGTGGGAATTAACAAGGCTTAGATTTTGTTGTGTTGTATTATGTACTATGATCCTACTTAATATTTAAAATAAAAAAAAGAGTCCTCTTGCTAAAATAATGTTTGAAATCACTGTTCTAATCTCAACCCTCATCACTATTCTCTCCAAGGAGAAAAAAAGAAAAAGACTCCGTGATTGCCCGTGGGCAGTGCAAACATCTCCATGACATTTCAACCCTCCACAGACCTGCCTCAGCCTCCTTCCCGGCCAGTTTCCACACAGCACTCTTCCCTCACCAGCAACACCCCAACCTGCCAGGTTTCTGTTCCCCGAACATCCCCTGAACTTCTCTTCCTCCTTTCTTTCTCAGTGTTGCCTCACTCTGCACTCCCATCTCCTCCTCCCATACCCCTCTTCATCCAGGTGTGACCACCCTTCAAGGCCCACTCGTCTTGAGTTCTATTTCTGGCTTCATCACAACAGCACCCCGGTTCCCATTAGACATCTTACGTGTCTGTCCTCTCTGTGACACCGGAAGACGCTGATGGCGTACACTTCAGTCTGCTCTGTATCACCAGATATGGCAAGAGCACAACAAGTGCTCACTACACACTGATGGGACCACATGCCCATCACAAGGTCTCAACACACCCACACCACACGAGGGGACACTTGTCCCTTCTTCCTTGTCGAAGTGATAAAAAGCAGGCTCCAACAGACAGGCGGAACAAAACCTGCCACAGACAACTGCTGCATCAAAGGAGCCACAAAACGTGTTTTCCACAATTTCACCTGAGATGAAGAACGCCTCGGGTACTATAGAATGGTGCCTATGCTCTCACTTTTTCATCATCATGTTATTCTATAGAATTTGATGTATACATACAGATTCAGAACTTATCCAAGATTTTTTAAAAAGAGAAAACTACAAAGAAATCAGTACTATGTAACCCTCTACACGAAGGAAAATGCAGCATTGAGGGTCTAATTCTTGAAGTAATATACTTACTTAATTAAAACAATTGTAATAAAATAGATATAAAGTACCCCTGTTACCAACTGCCTTTTTCCCCTTAAAAACCTACAGCAAAATTACAGTAAAGTTAAATGTAAGTTTCTCAGTTTAAGGGACCTTAGGAATCCAGCTCCTGGCCAGAACCTAAGTGTGATCTTTCAGACCCAAACACAGGCAATTACAAAGGCAGGCACTCCCGGGCAGGCCTCACAGGGAAGCTGCCTTCCCGCACCTCACCTGGTGCAGCCAGTGCCTGGCTCTCTGAGCCCAGACGGAGGAAGGACTCTGCCTCTGCCCCACCCTTGCTCTTCTGCGTATCTGCCTCCCTGCCTGGCACCTGCATTCCGAAGCCTCTGCATCTCCCTCCTTGGGCACCTCTGCTAAGACCTCTTGGGGAGGGGAACACTTTCTCGGGTTTAGTCTCTTGCTTACATTACCACAATAAGTGATTACAGACTTAACTATTACTTTCAATTGGCTTGCTGTCTTTTTTTTCCAGCTTTATTGAGGTATAATTGACAAATAAAGTTGGAATATATTTAAAGTGTGCAATGTGATGATTTGGTAAACATACACATTGTGAAAAGATTCCCACCATCAAGTTAACACATCCATCACCTCATATAGTTATCTTTTGTTTTTTTTGGTGAGAATGCTTAAGATCTACCCTCTTAGAAAATTTCAATTATACAATACAGTATTATGAACCATAGGCACCATGCTATATATTAGATCCTCATAACTCATTCATCTTATAACTGAAAGTTTGTCCCCAACCTGGAGGGCATTATGCTAAGTGAAATAAACCAATAAGCCAGAGAGAGAAAGGCAAATAAATACTGCATGGTATCACTTATATGTAGAATCTCAAAAAAAAAAAAAAAAAGAAACAGGTTGAACTCATAGAAACAGAGGGTAAACTGGTGGCTGCCAAGGACTGGGGGGTAAGGGGGGTGGGAGTGGTGGCAGACAGAATTGGCTTGTTGCCTTAATCAGCTACGTGGACACCTGGCAACTCAGCCCTCTCCAGCTGGGCTGAGCTCCTGACAAAGACACTCAACTTATTTCATTCTTCTCAACAGGCACTCATCTCTCAATTTTGAAAAATACCTTCTAACAACCCCCATATGGGAAAACAACAGAATCAGGAGAAGTGAATTCAAGTCTAGTTCCCTCAATAAATTAGGACTGTGGCTCTGGTGGCTCACTTAATTTTGGGGGCTGGGCCTTCTTGTCTGCAAATTGAGGTTACTTGATTAGATTTTGCTGAATGTTCCTTTCATGTCTAATATGCCAAGATTCTATGAATTATGCTTCTAAAACTATCTTCTGAAAAAGTTTAAAAAATAAAGCAGCAGATGGAAGCTAAACATTTTTTAAAAATTATTTTTAAAAGGTAACCTTTACAAAGCAGCATTTAAAAATAAATCATCTCACAACACAAATGTCTGATAGTGTTGCCCTCACACTGGCAGGCAAATATTGACTGTGCGTCTGCCGCATGCCAGGCACACACCCACAGCGCTTCCTCTCCTTTCCTGCGAAAACACACTCAGCGCTTCTTCCAGGTGAACTTTCTGCGGGCTCCCTCCTGGCCTGGCTTCTTCCGTTCCCGGACACGTGGATCAGCAGTAAGCAGTCCAGCTGCAGCACAGAAAGAGAAGCCTTTGTGAACCACGGAAAACGCAAGTTGCCTAGCAGGAGAAGAGGCCAACCGTGTGAATTTATAGGTACTGTTGTCAGAGAAACAACTAAAGGAAAGCAACCAGACCTGTAATAACTTACCAGCCTGCTATCAATTTCCTGACGGTAGTTTGCTTTCACTCTTTTAGAATATTTTTCCAATTTCTGAGACAAACTCCAGCTACATTATTTGAGTCTGCTTTCCTTATTCTATGAGAACTGATTCCTCTTTGGTTTTTAAACTTGTTCAGCTTAAGATAAAGCTGCTCTTGTGTGGGCAGTCACTATTCACTGGAACTGAACTCACCCTGCATACTTATTATTACAGATGTGAAAGTTTTAACAAGAGGTAGAAAAGAAAAACGTAGCGTGTGGTGAAGTATGAGGAGGTACACAGACACAATATATTAATAGTATACATGAATGTACATGCACATAAAATATGACATCAAACATACTTGAGAAAAAAACTTTTATTATTCTAATTTGTGTGATGATACTATCCCTTAGTATTTTGTTTCAGAATCTAAAACATAAGTTTTAGGGTTGTGTTCTCAGCATAAGCAGTTTAATCTAGAAGAATAAAGTCAGTTTAAACCGGAAGCTTCCACTCTCCTAATGATCAGGAACAATTAAGATTTCTAGGCTGTTACTGAGGTAGTCTCAGCATACAGCCCAAACGAAGCGGCCCAGTCGTGGCTAGAGCCAAGGTATTTTAGTGAAGACCACAGATTTCAAGAATACCAGTGATGAGAAAGCTCTGAAACTGCTTTTGTAAATATGTAAATAGACCATAGTTTTTCATTGTTTTTGTTACTCTTCTAACACTAGCGCTTCTTTTCATTGTATACAAGGTTTAGGTATTTTATTAGGGGTCTTTTAATGGCCATACAGCAAAGGCAAACTTCAAATGCTTCTTATATACCCATAAATTTTTGCATTTACTTACACTTAAAGGGCATGGAATAAAACAACAATATTTTGGACAAAATGCAGACAAGACCTGTCTAAATTCTAGTTTAAATTGTAAGTAATAATACTTTATTACTTTTCAATAAGCACAGTAACTCAAACTAGCAGAATTGTTAAGTAAGGTCCTATCAAATTATTTTAATGACCAGACACGAATCCTACAAAATGGTGAATTGTTTATAAGCAAACAGATTTTTAAGAGGCTTAAAAAATTGACGAGCTTAAGCCAGAGGCAGCCCTAACCCCAGCAGCTGGTGTGGGAGGGCAGGGGCACAGAGAGCATCTTACTTGCTCAGAGAGGGGCTGCAGCCCAGAGGCAATAAGTGACTCGCCCCGGCCACAGAGCTGGTTAGCAACACCCACAGCGCTGTCTTCCCTTCATAAAGAGTGCAAAGATAATCTTCAGCGAGAGCCACCCTGATTTATTATAATGCTAAAGCAGTGCCCTAACGAACTAACTGATTGCATCTTCTTTCTCACACTCTGCTGCCTCTCGTATTCACGACTGGGTGATAGGGTCACACAAAGTGAGTAAGACAACATAAAACGTGAAGTGATATCACAATGGAAAAACAGAAATCTCCAATAATTTGGGGAAGAAATACCTTAAGGCCTTCACCATTAAATCAAATAATTATTACAACTGAGCAGCGCTTGTTAACCTAAACAAAACGTCATACCTTAAGGGCCAAAATAAACTTCCTGACACTGGGAGTGCCTCCCTTTTCTTCTTCTAATTCAAGTTCACTTTGTAGATATCAAAACTGAAAAATACTGTTACAGTTCTGCAGCACGAAAAGAGAAGCCGGCAAACTGCAACATTGCACATTTAAGTGTTTTCTCACTGACTGCAGGTAACTAGAACAAGAATGAGATCAACACCTACAGACAGTATGGGGACAACCACGCCCCTCCCTCCTCAACTCATACCTTGTCTCATCCACTCGACCTCTTCCTCGGTGACAAAGCTGCACAAGGCTTTCGCCACGGCCAAGCGTATGGCTCCGGCCTGCGCCGCCCGCCCGCCACCCGAGACTGTGCAGGTCACGTCATGTTTTCCAAGCCGGTCAAGGAAGTGAAAAGGGAACATCAACTGTTCTCTAAAGCACATCACAAGTAAACGCAGTTGAGTTTACTAAAATGATACACGATTTTATAAACTGCTCACATTCTGAACATTCACAAAAACTATAACAAGTGTGCCAGCACTCACACTTTTCAATCAAACCCATTTTCACACTTTCCATACTTCTTGATCAATCCGTTTTATGAACAAACACTGATATTTCTCATATTTAGAACGCTCTGCTGAGAGCACGGTTTATTTCTCTTTTTCTTGGAGACAGCAATATACTCTATCACTGTTGATTCCTTTATCTCATGAGAACTTTGCGAGGCTTGGAAATAATCTCGTAAAGAAGTCAAAGTTAGGAAACTCCATTAATCAACTGAATCTAACCTCTCTAGACTCAATAATAACACATAATATTAATAGACTTTCCCAAGCAATTATAAAATGCCATTTGGATTCAGTAAATAAAGTATACTATATTTATATAATATATACATAATGCTCATCCTGACATGCTTAGTCTTTATCTATTTTATCTATTTATCTATCTATCTATCTATCTATTTATTTATTTATTTTGTGAGGAAGATCAGCCCTGAGCTAACATCCATGCTAATCCTCCTCTTTTTGCTGAGGAAGACCGGCTCTGAGCTAACATCTACTGCCAATCCTCCTCCTTTTTTCCCGCAAAGCCCCAGTAGACAGTTGTGTGACATAGTTGCATATCCTTCTAGTTGCTGTATGTCGGACGCGGCCTCAGCATGGCCGGAGAAGCGGTGCGTCGGTGCGCGCCCGGGATCCGAACCCAGGCCGCCAGTAGCAGAGCACGCGCACTTAACCACTAAGCCACGGGGCCGGCCCGACATGCTTAGTTTTTAAAGTTACTAAAACCACATTCAACTTTTCTGTGTCCCCCACTGAAACACATATTCCTATTAACAGTTCTCTAAGTTGCAGGGTCCTGCTACTTGCCTGGTGCAAGGTGACACACTGCACAACCCATCAGGCCTGCTTCCCTCCATAGTCAGTGAGTGCCCACATGGTCCTGGGCAGACACCAGAGGACCAGAGAAAGAATGCAGGCAGAAATGGTCCTGGACCTCCTCTTGCTCAACTGAACGAGTATTTGTTGAATACCATTTATGTGCCAAGTACAATGTTCACCATCACCTTTGTCAAGTATCTTGATTTTGCTATTTTGCCTTAATATTTCTGAATTTTTATTTAGAAAAGTTGATTTATATGGCATTTGCTTGCTTTGTCTGACGCTGCAGCTTTCTAGACCCAAACAGAGCTTATTTTAACACAGTGAAGCTGAAGGATGGATACGGACAAGACATACCAGTGTCACTCCTCGGACTACACTAGCAAAATAGTCACATGCAGATAGATGGACAGAACAAGACCCTCTAAGGGCAGAGTTAACTGGAATTGTAACAATACTGTTCAATAGGGACGTTGTTTCAATACGGATGAAACAACAACGACAAGAACAAAAAACAGCAGTAGGAAACAACATAAATCTTTATGGCTTTTTTGAACAAACTTTTCAAAGCAATCAAATCAAAAACAGGAATGTTATAAAAATAGTACTCTTATAAGTAATGGCCATATTATCATCATAATAAAGAAAATTTGGAGACTGATAATCGAATTCCACCATTTCCTTGTTCTAGCAAAGAAACAGACACCAAGACAGAATCTATGGGACTGTCATGTGCACATGTCACAGGTCTTGGCATTGACTAACACAGTTAAGTGGGTTAGTGACATAAGCGACGTTACTAAGAGAAGCTCTGGTCACCCACTTGTTTGGGAGCTTAAACATTTATCTGTCTTTTAAGATTCCCCAACAAATGCTTAAAGAAGTAAAGAAAATTACACTAAAATTCAGAAAAAATATACTTTATAACTTACTCGAGATATATCAGAGTAATCGAGCTAGAATGGTCAAGGTAAGAACGAACCACTAAGAAGAGTCCGGACATTGGAAAGCTGGTGTACACTGAGCTATAATACTAAATTTATAAATAGATGAAAAACTCCCAAAGAGTAACAATCGAAAATGATTATACACCTATCAATTTTAATTAATCTGGACTGCAAACTAGTACATGCAAAAATAGTTACATGACATGAAAATATTTCACAATTCATCCTCTCTCCTCTTGGGGATCTCAGATGAAACCCTGAGTTAAAAGAATCAAATTTATTTTGTTCTTTGTTATATAATCAAAGTTATTTTGAAAAAAAATAACCAATTTCCCCATTTCTATCTTCTCTGAATGAGAACCAATTCTACAGCATGTAACTTAGTACATATATAGTTGCATATTGTCTTTTATTTTTCTATAATTGCTTAAAGTGCTATCCTTATCTCTATTACATGGCTAGTGCTGTGTGAGGAATGTGTTATTTTTTATACAGATGATCAATTAAGAGTTGCTGTACTGGTTGACTGAGAGAGCAAAGGCCTTTCCAAATCAGAAAGGTTATTAATATTTGTATTCCACAGTACCAGGCCCATAGTAATAAATGTTTGTTGTATAAGTGAATGAATGAATAAAAATTTTCGATGATGCTGGGAAGGCAACAAAGTGAACGTTCTCAATGATCTGTTACTATGTTTGTGTAAAAACAGCCTAAAGAAAGGATAAGCAAGCAGTTCAAGTGACTTTCAGGCAAGCATCTTAGAGATCAAGTTCAACTCCCTCCTACCAATTAGAGAAGTGACTTTTTCATGTGTGTGAGGAAGATCAGCCCTGAGCTAACATCTGCCAATCCTCATCTTTTTGCTGTGGAAGACTGGCCCTGGGCTAACATCCATGCCCATATTCCTCCACTTTATATGGGACACTGCCACAGTATGGCTTGACAAGCAGTGCGATGGTGCACGCCCAGGATCCGAACCAGCGAACGCCGGGCCGCGGCAGCGGAAGTGCGTGCACTTAACAGCTTGTGCCACTGGGCCGGCCCCAGGGGAGTGACTTTTAAGCATCTTGGCTAAGGTCACACAGCTAGGAAACAGAACCAGAATCAAGATCACCTGACTCTTGGTTCAGTAGTCCTCCCACCGGTCAATGCTCATCTCATTGATAAATTCGTCAGCTCCTGAGCTGCTCCTGCAGGAAGAGAGGCCAGTCCACAGCCAGCATGGCTGCCCAAATCCCTACCACTACTCCAAGATGATGAGGTAGTTTGGGGGCCCACTCCCACCAAGCCTAGTCCTAGGCTTCCCAATCAGAGAGGAAATTTCTTGATGATAGAAATCATATCTTAAATAGCTCTGATATCTTCACAACGGCCAGAACAAGACTAAGGACACAGACAATCCTTACTAAATGCCTGTTGAATTCAAACTGAAGAATAAGTTCTAAGGATATAATTTAATTGTGAGATCAAGTCAAAATTGAGACTTGGTGTTAAGTCATCAGGAGTTGTATCTGAAAACAAATTAACAGGTTATTGGTCAAATGCCATTCCTCCTAGCAGTCTCAATGCTGCAGCTATGGGTCTCTCTGGCTTTCCACAAGGGAAATAAGAGCCTCCTCCATCTGGTTCCCTGTGAGGATGATGGCAGAATTCGTTTAATTCATATTAAATGGAATTAGAGTAGACTACTTCTGGACACAGACACACACACACATAAAATAAACATACAGTTCCTGAAGTAATTACTCTGTCCAGAAGCTTACACTTCATTAGCAAGGTCCTCGCTGCCTTACATAAGCATTGGGGTCATAAGAGCTTTACCCCTTTTGATCTTAAATACCACTACACACTCAGGAAACAGGAGGAGGACAAGGAAAGGAGGAACTAATCACACAGAACTTCTGTGACTTGTGGCTAATGACAGTAACTACTGGAAAAACAATACCCATCTCAAGAAGAGGCCTTCATATAGCGACTCACAGACAGGTAAGATGAGTATATTTAGAAGATTTGAATGGTCATACCTATTTATGATTAATGTCTATTTCTCCATGGGATACAAAGTTCAAAAAATAAAACTGCCAAATTTAGCAGTAGGAACTAAGCAAAGCCTGATGAGCTCCCATTTTAACGCATATATGTCAGGTTTCTTTGCTTACTCAATATATATAATTAATTTCCTCTGAAAAGGAAAAAATCCAAAGTGATAAAGCACTTTTTCTAATATTTAAGACGGTAAGTGCCAAGACTGGTTCGTGGTGGTGGTGTTTTGTTTTGTGCATGCTCCCCTCCCCCCCAAACTACAGCAACGGAAAGTGGAAATCTGCTTTTCTTACATTTTGGCAAAGTCTGCATTTCAGAACATAAGATATATCTAAAATACTCAAATTCCAGAAGGATCTGATGAAAAGAGGAGGAAGATTCAATTAATGAGGAACTCTAAACAAGCTTTTTAAAAATTTGGAAAACTACATAAAAAATAATGATAGCTTCCCTCTAGCTAGTTTGATAAATTCTATTGGTAAAGAGAAATAATCATTCAGAAAATCACAAGTCTTAATCGATCATAACATATCATCAAGTATATTTTCTTTAAAAACCAAAAGCAAAAGCAAAATCTAACCTGTCCTGGGTCACTGGGAAGTAAAGCAGATAATCAGTGCCATTCACTTTGATCCTTCCACTTCCCTGTGCATACACAACTGCTTCTGCCTTTGCACTCTTCCTTTTACCTTCAAAAATTTAAAATTTCTATTAGTAAAAATCCTACCAACCAATGCTTTGAGACAGGTGAAACTACATTAAATCTTTTGCTCAGAATAACAATATATAACACTGTCTAGAGGAAAGTTCTATAACAACTACAAGTCAAACAAAAATAAAAGAGGTAAACTACACCATAATTGACGTCATAAAGCTTATTAGGAGGTAATTTTGTTCTTCAATTCCATTTTAGGAACACTACAATGACTTTAAAATAATTTTAACAAGCAACAAAGTAATCTATATTTATTTATAATACTTTAAGATAATCAACCAATTTACATAGTGTTCTTTTACAGTCAATATATCTAATTATATAATTTTTAAAATATTTGAATAGTATGATATAATTGGTAGAAATTAAAGGAATCCTCGGGAAAGGTCACATTTCTTTGAAAACAAGAAAGGAATGACGTAAAATTTTTAAGGGTTGTGGATATATCATTTAATAAGTCAATTCTTAAAAGTTACACCATGTCAAATGTCTTTGTATACCTACAAAGAAAATGTGAGTGAGGACCTAAAGTTTTCACAATTCATAGTTTTTGCACCCGACATGCAGATTCACAGAGCATTTTCATTTTATATATGAAACTTTTATTATAAATATTTTATTGTTTCCACCAGTTGAAATGTGAAAATAAAAAGATTTAATATAAATATGTGAAAATATAAAGTGTTAATATGATTATGTAGGTATGTGTCCACATTTTTTTCTTGGGACTTTATTAGGTTCAGTTTTTAAAAACTTCAACAGAATCTTAAAAATTAGGAAATCCAATGTAGTAGTAGCAAAAATAAACAAATCAAATCAAATGAATACCAGGGAGCAATAACAAACAAAAATAATTGTAGTTTCTCAATCTTCACTAAATTTATTTTCTCTCCACAGAATGTCATTACCTTCGCTTGTGCTGAAGGCCATCCCTTGCTCGTCATACTGCAAAGGTTCAATCAGCTGTTTTTTTGATTGAATAGTTACACTCCTACGAAACCTCTGCACAAATTCTTCTTCACCAGCACCACACTGCAATGTCAATAACCTTTCTAGCAGCCGAATGAATTGCACATACTGCAGACAATAAAAATTCATTAGAAGATGCAAGTGTAATTGCATTTGCTAAATTTTTTCTATTTTTATATACTTGATCTTTCCAATGTTGCTTTTCTTGATGAATTTTGACAGGATGACACTTGTGCACCTTCATGCTGCTTTTAAAACAGCATGCAGATGCAGCACTTTCCCTGTGTGCCTTCAGTGTTCAATCTTTTCTTTCAAGAAACAAAGAGATTTATCATTCAAAGAAAAATCAATTTCTCTGTATTATGATTACATGAAATTGAGATTTAAATTCATTTTCAAAAAATATTTAGATGATCTTCAAGTATAATTTCTACTCTTCTATTAGAACTGTATCAAGAGGAGCTTCATAAATAATTTCCAGTAAGTTATGTATAGCAAAATGGGAAGAGTCTGATTTTGAGAAAAATGTACCTCTGAAATTATATTTCATAATACATTTGGCAAATATATCTTTAGCAGCTCAAGCTGTGTTACTTTAATGTTTATGATTTCCTTTAAAACCGAACAATCAAGCTATTTAAAAATTCAAGAGATACTTGACTTAAAGGGCAACCTCTTGAAATAAATTATCCTTGCTACTCTGTGCATTTTTTTTAACAGTTCTTGAACATGTGATTAGAAAGTAAACAACTTGGTATTAACCCCTTAAAATTAGAAGTCAGAATAATCATTCTAAAGTGTTTATGCAGAAGGAAACAACTAACACTTGAGATCCTTAGTTAACATGGAGTGTGAAACCCAATTTTTGATAACCTTACTTATGTTTTTGCCAACCCTAAAAATCATACTCATCTTTGTTACCATTGCCTTTATAGTGAAAATCTGCCAAATGAAATATATAAAAATCTCACTAGTAGCATTAAAAGGCCCACTTCAATTACTGCTTCCTATGACGTTACAATAAAAGAAAAGGCATTTTCTACGGAAGGGTGAAATACTTAGCCACCTATGGTGCCCAGCCTGACAAAGCTCCATTCTCTGCCTCCATTTTCAGGCCTATGTCCTTTGTTCTCAGCTATTCCTTCAATTCTATCACACACGCTGTGACTACTGGTGAACCTGCAAAAGGGTAACTACAGGTATGACATAGCCCTGCTCATGAACTGGGATTACGGTGTAAGAAGCCACTGACCACCCCTGCCTCCCTCATCTTGATACCAGCCATCAGCTTGAGGATTTCTTCTGATACCCAGTACTCCAAAAGTACAGAAGACTATTATATATATTTATATATATATTTGTTTTGTCTCATAGCTGCACACCTGTAATAAAATCCCTGGGATGTTTTCAAAATGAAAAAAAAAATAGCTATATTATAAACATCAAGGCAGCCAGAAAACAGAAGAAACAATGAAATGATGCATTCAATAAAGAAGCAAAGAGAGATTTTTCAGTTAGATCTAAATGCAACGATACTGATTTGGCAGTTAGGATATTAGAAATTAACTCCAGATCTACCACTCACCAAATGCCTGACACCTTGGTTAAGCAAATTGTAACTCTTCCAAGTCATTAATGTATCCAATATGTTAAATGAGAAAAAGAGCAATTTAAAGTACATGACTTAGAATCTACATGGTGGCAAGGTACTAACAACATTAGCCACTGCCATGGAAGAAAAAAACCCTTCCTGAACAATTTGTGAAATTTATCTACACTCAAATTTTATAGAAATATCTAAATTTAGAACATCAAAATATTTAATACATCAAAACTCCTCTGATAATACTGGCATATATTAGAACATTTAAGCAAAAAAATAATCCAATTAAGACCTAAAGCAAGGGTCACAAATTTCGTAGGATATAACATTCACCTGGGGAGCTTGCTAAAAAATATGGATTTCTGGGTGACACCCCTAGAAATTCTGAGCTAGGTCTGAATCTTAGGAAACTGCATTTTGTAAGCAGCACTCCAAATGATTCTGATACAGGTGGTTTTGCAGGTTCCAAGATGGAAAATCCTAGCCCTACAGACACTGCACATAAGTAAGGCAGGAAGCAGCAAACTGCATGAGGGTAACCACGTGCTTCAGTTCTTTTCTACTTAACCCGTAATAGCCCCTTACACTGATCATTAGCTTGTAAAATCAGCTATCCACTTTACTGAAGGAGATGAAACATGATACCAGCCACGCTCCCTAGAACAACTGGCAGGGGACACAAGAGCACCTACATAAGGAGGGTCTGGAGACTCAGCACTTCACCTTTCTGACCACAGATAAGGCCCTCCCATGGCAGAAATTAACCATAAATATGTTTGAAAAAGGAAAACTGTCTGAGGAACACCTGCCTCTGAGGAACATTACTATTAGGATCCTAAATACAGCAATTGTCTGCATTCTTATGGCACAGGTCCCCTTAAATTAAAAAGATTAATTACTCACATCTTGATCTGACAGTTTTTCCACTAATATTTCTTCTAGTTCTTCCTTAATGAGCCATCTGCTGCCAATCAGGTCTCTGTTAAAATATCACATACATTCCCTTTTAAATTAACCATGCAATTAGAGTTATATCACAAAAGATCCCACATGGAGTAGCAATTCTTGATTCAGAAACAAACTTTCTTTTATATAGGTGTAAAATTTCATCTAAGTAAACAATTTTTGAGACATATTAATTAATTTCCTCAATCTACTTTAGAAAAGATACCCAGTGTGGCAAATGTTTTTTTGAAGACTTAAACCTGCCATTGTGGGACTCATTTGATATTAAAAGTCACCAGATTTCTTAATAATTAAAATTGCACTTGTTTTTCATAATTTACTTCAAAGGAGATGTTATGGACACAAAGTTAACCCATCAACGGACTAAAGTAATAATAAAGTTCAAATAAAGGGCTAGGGGCAGTATTTACAACTTAAACAAGGTATGCTCAAAGACTTGGGTCTTTTGCATAAGAAGAAACAGGTGAATAACCAGGCAAAAATTTAAAACTGGTCGTTCAGGTTGATGGATCTAATCCATCACTTATTGCCAAAGGAAAGCACAAACCTTGAAATACCAAAAAAAAAATTAAAGCACGTAAATGTTAAGTAAATGTAGAGCTGTATACACAAAAATTCTGAGGATATCATACTCAAATATAGTAAGTAGGTGCCATTTAATATATAAATCTGGAACAAAGTAATATAAAAACAATAACCTTAATATTTACTTCCTCCCAAACAAACAAAAAAAATCACCTATTATTTTGACCCCTAACTTTAACGATTAATGTTGAAATATTGAAAAAAGTTTTAGGCTTTAGGTATGCCTAAAAAAACAATGATAAGTGGCATGTTTTTAATTAAAATTTTTCACATATTTTAATGCAAAAAAACAACTTACTTGGTTTTAGTTTTTTCTGAAAACAGATTTCGGGCTCGCAATTGATTTTGATGTTTTTCCACATCTAGTATCTTTCCATATGCTTCCTATGGTAAATAAAATACACATGCTAAAATAAGAGAGATGGTACATTATTACTTCTACTTTGTATTTTTCCCTTGAGTACCTCTCATTTCAAAGTGACCTTCTCAAATAATCTCGCTACACAGCAAATAATACTGAAAATGCTTTTTAATAATACTATTTCTGATTCAAACTAAAGAATGGTAATGTCAATGAGAATTTAGTGTCATACACAGTAGCACATTTAACTCCAACTGATTTTTAAATAACTCTACAAAAAATTTACAACTCCAGTGAGGTTGGTAAAAACAAAACAAAGCTACAAACTACTTATTTTCCTAAGAGTTTCACAAACAGGACCAAAAATTTTCCTTAAAAAAAAATATCATAATTTATATAGCAATATACCTTTAAAATTACAGAATTACCCATTAAAAATTATGGTATTTATAGCTGAACTACTTATCTAATATTTTTATAATATTTAAGTCCTCACCATGTAGTTTGTATCTTAAAAACAGTTTTCTATTATATTTATTTTTCATTATTTGATTTCTTTCTATTAATTGATTTTCTAACAGTCTGTGAATGTATGTCACTTGTGTGGGAGATCAAGATTTGGCCATCCTAAAATATATCTCTTTACCTTGATTGTTTTCTCTGAGGGACATCTGACCTCCCCCACTAACTGCCTAAAGAATTTGACATGGTGGCTCCTTCCTGGAACAGATCTATCATGATGGCCGTAAAGATCATGTAGGATAGAGGTTACAATAGAAAAGGCACCAACAAGCCCATCTTATCAGAAGTTCTGCCTCTCTGGCCACATTCTCTGGATGGCCCTGTGAGGAGCTGCCAGACAATCACTTACATTTATAAGGGAAATCTCCATTTGTAAAGGTATCTCCCTCTCTGTTTTGGGAAGAAGGGGGGATGGCCTCATTTCTAGAGACTTATCAGTGTGGAAGGTGAGGCCTTAAATCTGCATAATAACCTTACTCTTGCTTACTGTGCTTTAGTGGTAATCTCCTGTAACTGACTCCCCCCACCCCCAACATCCTCCTTTGTCGTTGGCTGAACATGGTATTTAAGACGAGAATTTCTGCTATTGTGTTGAGAAACGCAGTGTCCCTGCTTTCTCCCATGTATACATGTTATTAAACTTGGTATTATTTCCTCCTGCTAACCTGTCTTGTTAATTATTTGGCCAGCCATAAGAACCGTAAGGAAAAGGGCAGAGGGAGATTCTTCCTCTTCCCCCCCTCCCCCACCCACACTTGTTACATTGTAATGTAAGTCGAGAAATTTGTCATTTTGTTAGAACTTGTAAAAAGCAATAATCTGGCAATAAAAGTTATCAATGAAATACATTTTCTAGGAAATGAGTTTATAACAAGCAGAATAATTGCAATTGTCTCCCAATATTTTTGATTGAGCAAGCTTAATCATTTGAGGGCTCACATCCAATATGTGTGTGTTCACTTATAATTTACACATAACCGACCATACTAATACCTAATGAACAAATAGATATTTTCAAAGGATGAGTTAGAGATGATATAAATGACATATTTTCTTGCTAATCTTGACACCTTCCAATATCATTAGCTAATGTTGGAAGACTCAACTTGCTACTGATAGAGATGTCCATCCACGTCTCAAATAGTCTTCATAATTTCAAGTTTTGAGGGGCACCTTCTCATGGGCTCTGATTAGACTGCCACATTATATCACAATGTTGCTGATAAAGAGTTCGTTCTAAGAACAGGAGAAGCGGCCCTTTGCCACTGTCTGTGTATTTACCAGTGCTTGCACTTTATTATTATCTTCATTCTGCAACCTCTTTTCAGGAATCCATTTCTCTCATGGGGAAAAACAATGTAAAGAAAGAAAACACAAAAAGATATAAAGATTGAGCCTTTGAGTTCCATAAATATAGGTGAGAAAAGCTGGGTTATACTCAATGGGCTAGGACTTCTCAGTGAGATAAGCCGTAAAAGTTCATTTCTTGTGGCTGTGGAGACTCATAAAGAGCGTTTTCTGTTTTGTTTTTCAATAAGAGTAGTAGATTTCATAGCTTAGAAGAGACAAAGAAGTAAAGAGAAAAAAAGAGAAGCAGCACTTAGAAGCTACAAAACTGGAGCAGAGAGGCTGGCCCGGTGGCGTAGCGGTTAAGTGCGTGTGCTCCGCTGTGCTGGCCCCGGGGTTCACAGGTCGGAACCCCGGGTACGCACTGAAGCACCGCTTGTTAAGCCATGCTGTGGCGGTGTCCCATATAAAGGAGAGGAAGATGGGCACGGATGTTAGCCCAGGGCCAATCTTCCTCAGCTAAAAGAGGAGGATTGGCAATAGATGTTAGCTCAGGGCTAATCTTCCTCAAAAAAAAAAAAAAAAACTGGGGCTGAGCTACAGACTCTTAACAGCAGACAGGAAACAATCTCTATTTGAGTAATTCTAAAGGTAAGTCCCCAGGGCAGCAGCAGCAGCACCCAAGCCTGGAACTCGTTAGAAATGTAAATTCTCAGGCCCCACCCCAGGCTTTCTAAAAAGGAACCTCTAGGGTGGGGCCCAGTGATCCGTTTTAAGAATGCCCCCAAGTAATGCACACTCAAGTTTGGAGCTATTCACTAGAACTACACGGAGTCTAGTTCAACACAACAGCAAAGTGACAAGTTAATTCTAGTGTCCATATTAAGTAAAACTCTCTCTCCAACTACATTCAAAGTACAAATCCATCACCTGTAGCAGCAGAAGAATGCATCTGACAATTTAAAACAAACAACTGTCCACTTTAAGGAAAGCAAGAACCAAGGTGAACCATACACATATAGAATATGTCTCTGCTATTCAACTTAAAATAAAATTTTACAATTTGTCTCCCAAGAATTGGTTAAGTCTCATTTGACTGTCTGTGGTTAGGGTAGTTTTAACTCACTTTTCAAGGCTAAGATAGCGGGTTGTGACCCCAACTGGATAGTGGATCAGAAAAATTTCTATGCACCTCTGTTCTAGAAAGCAATTCCCAAGTGCTCTGAACAGGTAAAATAAAGTAAAAACCCCCCCAAAAATCAATCCTCCCCTACTTGTACAAAGTGGACAGGCACAGTGCAAACAGCACACCTCACTGTGCACACAGCACCAGCCCATCAGCAGGCTGGAGCCCAGCCAGACTGCTACATCTGGGGACCCCAGTGAAAGAACCGGATCAGTCACCCAGCTGGTCTGCTCCAGAGTTTAGAGATTCTGAGAGTGCATGAGTCAGAGACATTGTATCTTTCAAATTCAGCTAAGACAATCCAAGAGAACACCAACAACAGTAATAAGATACCCTCTCCTGCTTGTAAGGGTCTATTTAATTTTCTGAAATGACCAAGGCAACTAAAATAAGAATAACTGACCTGCCTCTAGGTGAATTTCAAGTCAAAGTTTGGGCTGCTCAATTCATCATCATTTTCCAGTGACTTTCGAGCAATTTTTACTTTAAGTCCATATTTTTATTAAAATTTTCTTTTACTATGCTATTACTTCCCAGTGTTATATTTAGCTCCATAATAATTTATAAATAGTGCAAGTAAAATAATCAGAAAAAATGTGGAACATGAAAAGTATATGTCAAATTTTAAACACAGTAAATTCTATTCATTTACCACAATGCTTACACTTTGACAGGTGTAATCCATCAAATTAAATAATGCTCATTAAGCCACCCCATACACTTCTTTAAATAGGAAAATATATGTAAAGTACTTAGCACAGTACCTGACCTACAGTAATGGTCAAGAAATGAAAGCAAGGGTGAGGTATGGCATTCAAGTCAAATAATTGAAACTATTTTATTGTTACACCATTTCTATTTTTCCTTCTCTTCTATATAATAAAACTACTCTTGAGATTCTATCTTGGTTAGTTAGAGACAACAGTTCTCTGGAAAGTAGATTCTATAGCTTCAACTCCCTGGAGAGATGTGTACTAATTTACATCAAAAAATCCCTGAGGGTATAAAATATGCCAGGAATTGTCAACATCACAGATTATCACTGGTAGCTTCTAGTATATTGCTAAGTTTCCATTTAATTTTTAAGAGACACTAGAGAATTAGTATGATCCCACCTACACTAAGTTTATATACTGTATTTAATAGTATAATTTTCAAATATGACAGGAATAACCCAGATTTGAAATGCTGAATCATTAATCACAGCTATGATTAATATTTCATAAAATCAAAGCAAGCCTATCCACCCCTCGTGTCATCAGATTTCCATAATGTATGAGTCAAATTTAGAAGGTGCCTAATTTGAAAATACCAGATGCTCAGGTTGCAGACAAGAAATGCTTAAACTAAAGCGTTCTAAGAGCATGAGGAATATGATTTTTGGACTAAAAATCTGATTTTAGTTGTTTAAAATCTGTTTTGGTTATATTAATCATGTAGAAATTCCAATTTTAGAAAGGGTAAACAAATAACATTTCTTGGTGTAGCAGAGGAAGAATCCAATTGAACCCTTGAGTTTAACATGTAACATTTAACCTTAATCTGAAACCTTGTAAACTTTGTAACGTTAACTGGCAGCAGTTTCTTCTCGTTCCCCTTGCATAATTGCTCACAGGGTCCGAGATGACACAGAAAGCTGGTTTTGGGGGAACCCAAGACACCTGGTCCCAAGGTACTGATAAGGAATGGATAAAGATAACAACTGACTCAACGCCGGAATGTCTGCTCGGACCCTTGCACAGTCGCTCCCTGGGATGCCTGTGGTCAGGACCACCGGGCCTTCTCTCCTTTGATCTCCCCTTTAAAACCCTAACTGCTGCTGCTTCAGCAGGACAGCGAGTTTTAGGGCAGCAGCCTGCTACTTCCTCATTTGCTAGCAAACTAATAAACTACCTTTTTCTTCTCCTCAAAACCTTGTCATTCTGTTTTGTGATTCGGCTTTGGTGACAAGGACCGGTTTTCAGTAATATTGGGAGAGTAGTAAAGGAAAAGTTAACTGTATTTTGATATACAAAAGATACAAAAAAAACAGTAATTATCATCTTAGATACTAGTTCAATAACAGAAAAGTAACCACTTTAAAATATGTATTTGGTAAGAAAAATAATCACAGAAAATCAATTTCCTAAATAATAATCCTCTCAATTTTTTTGGCTACTGGCATATACAAAATCAAATTAAATAAATATAAATATAATTAATTTATCATGGTTTACCTAAAGTTCCAAATGACATAATTCTACTGTAGACCCTTGTTATCACTTAGTGAATACAATATGCTATATAGTTTATATATCACGTAATGCTATTCAACATAAAAAAGGAAACCGTCTCACATACAGGTCATATAGAAAAGTACTCTGGGAAAGTTCACACCCAGGAATAATTACATAAAAGTGCTTGTAACTCAGATACTATATATTTTTACCACTCACGTTAAAGTTCCATCATATATTATAACAATTATAACACTATAAAAGAAGTAATCTGATTAAAATCAACAGTGGTAATAAGCTGAATTAGTTTTTAAAAATTAATTTTCCTAATTGTTACACTTAGAACATATAAGATATACAACGGTAATTATTCATATGTATATTAAAGATACTTCTGGAACAGCAATTTCTATTGCTGAGTTAATTACTGAATTAACTCCTGCTGTCAAGAAAAGTCTTAAAACAGTATGCAGATATATGTCAGCACCAGTCTGCAGTTTTCTAAAAATAAGCACTTTACAGAGTTGTAAAGCAGTTATTTCACAATACCTCACTGTGAGAAGGGTCACTATTTTAGAGCTTCTTTCAAAAGGCAAATGAATCCTGTTTATGCATAAGTGATCAGGATTAGACTATTCGGTTTTCTTTCATATCTTAAGCTTTTTTGTCCAATTCAGCAGAATAGTTTAAGTACATAATGATCTAGTTATTCCTTAACTTTATACTTTTTTTTGGTAAAAATCTCATCTGTGGCCACGTAATTCCTTCAATTTATAGAAATACTTTGAAAGTACTCCATTGTTTATAGTAAAACTGGTCCTAAAATATAAATGAGGTTTCTATAAGATGCTAAATTTTCAGTGCAGTTTTTAGAGATGCATAACCTTATCTTAAAGATTGAGATGGAGGGAGCTTATGTAAAATTTCAATAAACGCTTAATGTATTGACAACGTACAGTGTTTTCAATATTCTATACAGTCATGTGCTGATGGGTTGACTCCATAAAGGAAGCCATAGGCATGAGTCTACAGGAGCTGAGGAGGGCTGTTGAGGACAGGACGTTGTGGACATCACTCATCCACAGGGTCGCCAGGAGCCTGAGCCGACTTGATGGCATGTAACAACAACATGTGCTGAATACGACGTTTCCGTCAACAACGGACCGCATATAAGATGGTGGTCCCATAAGATTAGTACCATACAGCACAGGTGTGAGTAGGCTACACCACCTAGGTTTGTGCAAGTGCACTGTATGATGTTCACACATCAACAAAATTGCCTAACGACGCATTTCTCAGAACATATTCCCATCATTAAGTGACACATGACTGTACTGCCTTTCCCAAGCACTGGTTTCACAGGATATTAAAAGGTGTTCTGGGGGCCGGCCTGGCGGTGCAAGCAGTTAAGTGCGCACGCTCTGCTGCGGTGGCCCGGGGTTTGCCAGTTCGGATCCCAGGCACGCACCGGTGCACCAGTTGGCAAGCCATGCAGTGGTGGTGTCCCATATAAAGTAGAGGAAGATGGGCACGGATGTTAGCCCAGGGCCAGTCTTCCTCAGCAAGAAAAGAGGAGGATTGGCAGATGTTAGCACAGGGCTGATCTTCCTTACCAAAAAAAAAAAAGGTGTTCTGGGTAGAAAGGGTTCCATGTCAATAAGTTTGAGCAGCAGTGGGTTGATCCAACGGTTTCTTTACTGAAGGACTTCACAGAGCTTCTAACATGCTAATAGGTATTTCCTTATTAGAGTTTCCCGTACACAACATGCAGCATTCCCAAACTAACTTAATTTCAGAGACCCTTTCTCGAAGAATATTTTATAACCTGTGTTCTCAGAAAGCACTTTGGGAAAGGCTGCATTATAAACATGACTTGACTTAATGAATCATATTGTATAAGAGTTTCCACTTCAGAGTCAAATAATCACCTCCCAAAATGAGTTTTAAATAATTTTCAACTCACTTTTAGTGAGTGAATTTTAAATTTTTCAAAAACATGTATATTAATAAAGTGAGTAAACCTGAATTAACATTGTTCTTAAAATGGAAGGACCTGCACAAACTCAACCGTGACCAGCCAGGCTGCAAACATCTTGCTCATGATACAGACCACTCCTCCCTTCACCACCAGCTTGGTCAGCCTGAACAGGCTCCAGCTGCTGCGGGCAAGGGGTGACCCTGTCAGGCTGGCAGACCCAAACAGCAGACCATCCTCTGGCCTATCCCTTAATTGTGCACACAGGGTTTTCTCCCTCATCTAGACCTAGGCTGTTCACAACTCAGTTGTTCTATGGTATAGCATTTTCTTTTTTGCACAGATATATATCCTCTTTAAAAATTCTTCCCTTTCCTTTATACTTTTGCTCAGTTGTTTCAGGAAACTTCTTTTATTCTTTCTCTATGTCTTCATTCTGCTCCTGAAACCTTAAACTGAAACTCTAAATCAAGTTCTGAAAAGTATACAAGTTCTACTGTTTAAGTGGCTATTAAGGAAATGGAAAGCCATTCATTTTGGGTGAAAAAAGACAGATAAGCCAGTGTCATCAAGCATGGAGCTCCCTTTTCAGTGCTTGGCAATCCTTTGAGAAGCTCCTTAAGTCATTTCTTTTTAAACTACTTTTTACTGTTTAAAAAATTACTTGTTAGTACTATTATATACTGTTTTCATTACATATGTACAACATATTCACTATATTATAAAATAAATGGGTTTTTACTGACTTTCCTAGGAACCTGAAGACATGAGTATAGGAAAATGGGAGTTCCAACTAACCTGCCAATGAACCTTTAGAATATGACATTTACAAAGTCTGAGACTTCCATGGATCAGCAAATCACTTTATACTTTCCCAACATGCTTCATTTCTGGGCAGGAAAAATAAATTGCTTCCTTCTTCTTATCCTCATCTTCCCTCAAGAACCTCCCCACTTCTCCACAAAAACTGGATGGACTAATTACAGCTCAAGGGGAAATAGCATTCACTAAAGCATTATGTATTATCCTTAACTGCAAGCTACATCAGGACTATCTTTTATAGTTGCTATAATGTAACAGTCATGTGCTGCATAACGTTTCAGTCAAGATGGACCGCATACACAACAGTCGTCCCATAGGGTTAGTACCATACAGCCTAGGCGTGTAGTAGGCTATACCATCCAGATTTGTGTAAGTACATTCTATAATGCTAGCACAACAACGAATTTCTCAGAACGAACCTCCGTCGTTAAAAGGATGCATGACTCTGTATAAGCTTAATATGCAAGTAGTGAACAAATAATAAAAAGAAGATTTGGCATTATTACAGAAAATAAAAAGAAAGGTCTCCTGGCAGAACTGCACACATGCTCTAGATCTATGTTTTTTTGTCAAAAAGCTTGGCCAATGACTGCCATACCTCACACAACTACAGTTGGTCAATGACACGGGAAAAACCGAGTTTGGTTTTAGTGTCTTTTACGCTGTCATTTGGGAAGAAATTATATCAACCAAAAGAAATTGTAACAATGACTCATTTCCGAATATTTAACCCCCGACAGTCTTCGGGGGGGGGGGGCAATTCCCTTGCTGCAGTGGGACCCCTCTCACACAGAACGGAAGAGCACTCCCACACACACAACAAGAGAAGACAGAACAAAGGAGAGAGCAAACGTGAAGTAATTTCAAGTTTTATCATTTTACTTTATATGCAACACCTGACTTCACTACAAAACCACCTGTGTAAGCTGAACAGTGAATATTTCCTCACATACCATTTCAAAGTAACAAACGGTATCTAGGATGATGTTGATTTGCATCATCTAGGAAATGAGACTGGTATTATTACACTTGTAATAAGTAACATTTGCCATACATGATGTTAAAGTGATTGGCATGTATTTAGGAAAACATTTATCCTTTTTTGCATACATATAACTACTTTAAAATTCCATAAAAAGCATTTTTGAAACTACAAGGTCTTATTAATTATCTGAATTAAAATACTCAAGTTAACCCAAAATATCTGTAATTCCTACATGTAAATTGTTCTGATGAGCAATAAAACAAATGCTAAACTTCATGCTGTTTGGGGCTTCAAAACACCCAACAAAATAAACTGACAAAAATGACTGAATTTCACTAAAACATAAAAGCCCAAAGAACTCTCCTATATGTAACAGAAACTATGTTACTCAAAAAGAAAGAATGTTTATTAATCACATATAATTTGACATTTCTGTCAGAAAGTACAGTAGCATTTTATCCACTGAGAAAGCAACCAATTTCTTGAGCAATACCTTTTAAAACACATAACCAAACTAAAAACAAAGTTAGGCCTCTTATACAATGTGTAATTTCTTCATTATGATGGAATGCAACAAAATATCTTGCCCTTGGGTTGCTCATTTTCAGCCAAAACAAATGCAAATGGCTTGTCAGATGACAGCTCTTTGATAAGGCTCCTCTACAAGACCTGCATGCTTTACTTTTTTCCGTGAAATTTGGGATGAAAGGCAGAAGGCAGGAAGAGAATTAATGTAGCATACAGTCTAAAGGCAATGCTACAACCGTGATTAAGTAGAAAAGTTAAAAGGCACAGATTTTCCACAGCTTCACTGCGTGCAACCCATCCGTGTAACAAGTTGACAGGCCTAGCGCATCAGCTCCATCATCCCCTCCGACAGCTAAAACGCAGCACTGCATCCCTTTTCAGAGAAAATGTGCGTCTGCACCATGAAGCGTTGTACATTATTTCTTAGCACTGCAGGGGGCTCAAGTCCATATGGAACCTTCACAAATATTACCACAGATCAAACCAGCGGCGTTTGGAGGCAGATTTGACATACCTATTTAAATGAACAGCAGGGGTCCTCGGGCAGCCTCAGGCTGTGCGGAGAGAACCTCAGCGGAAAGCCTGAGCCGCAGCTCCATTACTCAGCAAAGACACACTCTACATTTATCATTCATTTCATTTCTGCCAGGGCAAGAAGCTCATTTGCCCAAGGTCAACAAAAAGCGCAAAGAAGGTTTTCTTTTTTCTTCTCCAAGAAATAAATGTACCTGACAAGTGGGGATTTTGTCCTTTGGGTTTGTGGAGCACAAATAAACACCAGACAGTTCTAAAAAGCAGAGTAAATGTGTGCACAGGATTCAAGCAACCTGAAATCTGACGGTGGATGAAGGAAGCCCAGTGAATATTTCTGTAACTTTTATAAATCATACAATGAATAAAATAAAACGACACCATGTTCTAAAAATAAAGTGGGTTCTGTTGTTTAAAACTGGATACTAGCATCCAGGCCTTTTATTCATAGTAACTCTAGGAAACTCCCAAATTTGCACACTATCAAACACTTAAAGCTCTGAAACAAAATAATAACTGTTCCCAGTACACTTAAACGCAGTTGGAAGTCAAAGTGTAATAAAATCATTTCTTAGGTCTTTTTGGCGCCCAAATTCTAGACTCATATACTGCCTTAGCCTATGAAAAGCAAAAATTCTATATGAATAACAAAAAGTACAATAACTATTTGACTGTCTTCCAAGGTCAATGCTTTATAGCCCCTGACAGCATTATACACTCGGCCCCCTTTCCTGCTTCTCGTCTTACCTGGGATGCACGTACAGGCACTATCATTGAGAGCATGTATCTCCTAACGTGATCTCAATTTGTACGTAAAAGCATTTTAAGGACAAACCATTCTGACATAAATTCTCTAATGTTCACTCTTAGCAAAAATGAATTAAAATATAAGGCCTTCCAACATACTACCTTACTTCTAGAAGTCTTATTTTTGTCTGTTAAGATACATACTAGGTAAATTCTGAAGCTGAGTGAAATCTCCGGTATAATTAGTTACTTAGCTTACAGTTCATATTATTTATCCTAAATATAATATACTTACATGCATTAATGAATAATACGATGGTTTGCCAGTATAAAACAGAAAATGAAATGGACGGCCATCTTCTCCCCACTGGATTGCTAATAAAATATCAGATGAAAACAAATAAAAATAAAAATATACACAGAGGCCAAATAGCTGTATTTAATTGGAATTATGAGACACATTTATAATTGATTACCTTTTAAAATAACAAAAAAGCTTTAATATTTAGAATTTTAATAGTTTAGCATGTTTAACATGTAAATATTTTACGATATTTAATATTTCATACCTATTAACATAAAACAATGTTTACATTTGATAAAACGTCCCTAAATATTTCACCATGAGAACTTCTATAATTTGTTTTAAATACACACACATAAAATAGCCAAAATCATCTCATTAGAACAAAAAAATTTAGGCTTGGCTGTAAATACAATGCACTCCCATACTCTTAAAAAGAAAAACCGATAAAATCAATTATGTAGTACACTCAGAAAATTAGAAACAGGCATAATACAACAAAGAAAAAAAACGAAATGGAGTTTTCCACGCCACGTTATTTGTTTCAACTCGGTGGTGACATACCTCGGAGACTTTAAAACGTCTAAAACAGAAGGGGCCCCAAAAGGCGTTATGTGTAATTCCTTTTGAAATACAGATGGTCCTTCACATCTAATAAACACCAAAGTGAGAAATGGAGTCACTGCAGTAAATAAACCAAACACTAACTCCATGTCCTTTGCCCATATTTTTATTGAGTTGTTTCTCTGTTAACAATTTGTAGGAACTCTAAAACATTAAAGATTATACTCCTCTGTCCACTACCTAAGTTGTAAACTCTTTCTTCTCAATCCATCACTTGCCTTTTAATTTTGTTTATGGTCTCTTTCATAATCAAGAAGTTTAAAATACACGTATATAGTACAATATGTCACTTTTCCTGTAGGGTGGTGTTTCTCAACTGTTTTTTCATTAATCTCTCCTAAGGAGCCTTTTTAGACATTTCTTCCCTAATTGCCTCCCTCCCTATGAAATTTTATTATCAAAGATATACTGCATATCTGTTGATGTATACCGTGGCCCTCTGGAGGGCCACAAACACTGTAATAGCTAAGATTTTTTTCACCTCCTATTGAACCAATTTACACCCCCTTGGAGGCAACATCACCCCCATTGAGAAAGCAGGCTTTTAAGAGTTTGGGCTTTCTAAAAACTATATTCCTGTGTTTTCTTCTGGAATTTTTTTTTTTAACATCTGTTGCCAATCTTCCTCGTTTTTTTTTTTCTCCCCAAAGCTCCTAGTACACAGTTGTATATCCTAGTTGTAGGTCCTTCCAGTTCTTCTATGCGGGATGCTGCCTCAGCAGGGCATGATGAGTAGTGTGTAGGTCCGTGCCCAGGATCCGAACCAGCAAACCCTGGGCAGCTAAAGCAGAACACGTGAACTTAACTGCTGCGCCACTGGGCCGGCCCCCTCTTCTGGAATTTTTTTTTTCATATCCATAAATTTAATCTGAAATTTATGTTTATGAGGCAAAAATCCAAGTATTATTTTGTCCAGTAAAGAGAGTCATTATCCCATTACATTTTTTTGAATACTACACTCTTTTCTGTTAAAATACTACCTGTACACTACGTAGGTTATCTTTCTCTTCTCAGGATAACTGGCATTATGGAGGCCACTTTAAATGAATACACTTAAAATGAAGACCAAAATTTCATAATGGTGAAAAACAGTCTTGATAGGGAGTTTACCTTGAAAAATAAAACCAGATTCTTATTTGCCAATGGCTTGTGGATTAACTAAATACTTCTCCAACATCATTTTCATAAACTTCATGAAACTGTACATATTTTCCACTATTTATAACTTTACTATGCAATCAATTTTCACTGTTTTGTTAAAGCAGTCAGTCAGAAGAGACCAAGAAAGACAAACATCATGGTTGCAGCTAAGACTCTACTGTAAAACTTAGAGGGATTTTTGAGTTGGGTCTCACTTCACATGTGTGAGTGTATGAGTGTGTGAGTTTTCCGATTTCACAATGTATGAATGTATACACATACATATGTGTATATATGTACTTGATTTCACTCAATCTAAGATGTCACAGATTTTAAGATGCCCCATCATGTATCTTATACAAAGAAAGAAAGCTGATGGTACACATCAAGTTTACATTAATTTTTAAATGAATCCTGTTGTCAAAGATAAAATTTGAAAAACTGTGCCTTAGAATTCACAAAATATGGCATAAACAAACATATGCTGATGCTGAATACTCTAATCTGGTCCACTAGGTGGTCTGTCTATTCTGCACCACCACCACCATTTAATTAAAATTGGTTTTTTGCCACATTTTGATACTTGGTAAGGTAAGCTTCCTTCATTATTCTTATTTCTTTTAAAAAATTTCTTGCTGCTTCCTGCACATTTACTCTTTTAAATAAACTTTATAAGTTTCTCCCAAAAGTCTTACCAGGACTTTGAATGAAATTATATCAAATTTATTAATAATTTTAAAAAATAACAACTTTGCAATACTATCTTTCTGTACAGAACGTGAAATCTTTTTTTCCAGCTATTCAGATTTTCACTTATGATCTTTAAGTTTTATAATTTTCTATATAAATCTCATATATTTTTGCTTCATTTGTATTTTAGTTTTTGTTGCTCTTGATACTGCCTCAGTTATCTATGTTTTCTATAAAATTAACTTTACCCAAGTAATACAGTCTTTCATTAATTTTTTAATAGATTTATTTTTTAGAGCAGTTTTAGGTTCACAGTAAAATTGAGAGGAAGGTACAGAGATCTCCCATAATCCCTGCCCCCACATATGCTTCGCCACCTCCATTACCAACATCCTCCACCAGAGGGTACATTTGTTACAACTGATGAACCTACAGTGACACATCATAATCACCCAAAGTCCACAGTTTACACTAGCGTTCAGTTCACCCTCGGCATTGTACATTCTGCGGGTTTGCACAAAGTTATAATGACATGTATCCACCATATGGTATTACAGAGTAGTTTCACTGCCCTAAAAATCCTCTGTATTCTGCCTATTCATTCCTCCCTCCCTGATAACCCCTGGCAACCACTAACCTTTTTACTGTCTCCATAGTTTTGCCTCTTCTAGAATGTCATATTGTTGGAATCATACAATATGTAGCCTTTTCAGATTGGTTTCTTTCACATAGTAATATGCATTTAAGGTTCCTTCATGTCTTTTCACAGCTTGATAGCTTATTTCTTTCTAGCGATGAATAATATTCCATTGTCTGGATGTACCACAGTTTCTGCATTTACCTACTGAAGGACATTTCAGTTACTTCCAAGTCTTGGCAATTATGAATAAAGCCGCTATAAACATCTGTGTGCAGGTTTCTGTGTGGACATAAGTTTTTAACTCCTCTGGGTAAATACCAAGGAGTGCAATCACTTGATTGTATGGTAAGGGTATGTTTAGTTTTGTAAGAAATCACCAAAGTGTCTTCCCAAGCAGCTGAACAACTTTGCATTCCCGCCGGCAATGAATGAGAGCTCCTGTTGCCCCACACTCTTAGCAGAATTTGGTGTTGTCAGTGTTCTGGATTTTGGCTATCCTAATAAGTATGCAGCAGTATCTCACTGCTGTTTTAATTTGCATTTCTCTGATGTGGATCATGTTTTCATACACTTATTTGCCATCTGTGTATCTTCTCTGGTGAAGTGGAAAGTTTTTGGCCCATTTTTAAATCGGGTTGCTTGTTTTCTTACTGTTGTGTTTTAAGAGTTCTTTGTATATTTTGGATAAAAGTCCTTTATCAGATATGTCTTTTCCAAATATTTTCTACCACTCTGTGGCTTGTCTTTTCATTCTCTTGACAATGTCTTTCACAGAGCAAAAATTTTTAATTTTAATGAAATCCAGCTTATCAATTCTTTCTTTCATGGATCATGCCTTTGGTGCCGTATCTAAAAAGCCATCACCAAACCCAAGGTCTTCTAGGTTATTACTTATTGATTTAATTTAATAGATATAGGCCTATTCAAATTGTCTACTTCTTGTGTAAGTTTTGGTAGACTGCATCTTTCAAGAAATTGGTCCATTTCACCCAGGTTATCAAATTTGTGGGCACAGTTGTTCATAATATTCCTTGACTATTCTTTCAACGTCCATGGGATCTGTAGCAGTGTCCCCTCTTTCATTTCTGATATTAGTAATTTGTGTCCCCTCTCCTTTTTTTTAGTTAGCCTGGCTAGAGGCTTATTGATTTTATTTATTTTTTTCCAAAGAAACAGCCTTTTGTTTTGTTGATTTTCTCTACTGATTTCCTGTTTCCAATTTCATTGATTTCTGCTTGAATTTTTATTATTTCTCTTCTTCTGCCTGCTTTGGATTTAATTTGCTCTTCTTTTTCTAGTTTCCTAAGACGGAAGCTTAAAGGACTGATTTTAGATCTTTCTTCCTTTCTAATATACGCATTCAGTGCTATAAATTCCCCTCTAAGAACTGCTTTTGCTCACTCTTCTTATAAAGATTAAATATCAGAATTCCCTTGACAGAGGCAAGGTTCGAGATTATTATTCTGGACTCTTTTGGTGCATTTACATAGTATATCTGCTGAAATACAGGGGATTCTTGGCATGTTTTTTAAAAACACAAATGGTATTAAGCTGTATTTACACTATGTACTTGCTATAGACTGACTGTTTCTGTCCCCCCCAAAATTCATATGTTGGAACCCAATCCCTAATGTGTCGGTATTTGGATGTGCGGCCTTTGGCAGATGATCAGTGCCCTCATAAAACGAACTCCAGAGAGATCCCTGGTCCGTTCCACCACGTGAGGACACAGGAGAAGACAGCTATCTATGAACCAGGAAGCGGGCTCTCACCAGACACTGAATCTGCTGGTGCCTTGAGCTTGGATTTCCCAGCCTCCAGAACTGTGAGAAATAAATTTCTGCTGTTTGTAAGCCAGCCAGTGTATGGTAACCTGAATGGACTAAGATGATATTACACCATTTTTACCTGCTTTTCCCACCCAACAATGTATCTCATCTGCACTAACATAACTAGAACCTCACTCTTTTTATCACCTGTATACTACTCCACAAAATGATTCTCTGACAGCTTATTTAGCTACCCTATTGGTGAACATTCAGATTGTTTCTGATTTTTGCTGACACATAATATTTATAATTTCCAATCTAAGTGATAATGATCTCTTGTTACTTGTTTTACAGAACATTATTTCTGATCTGATATTCATTTCTGATCTGATATTCTTCTATGTTTATTAGCTACTTTTATTTTCTTCGTTTATGAATTGTCTATTTTCCCCTTTGCCCATTTATCTATTAGGCTGTTTTGCTTGTAAATTTTAAGAGTAATTTATTTTAGATATCAGACCTCTGTCATGTTTCAAATTTTCTCCAGTCTATTCTTTGTTTTTTAAATTTATAGTATCTTTTTTTCAGACTTTAAATTTTGAAATAGATAATTTATCAATCTTTGTGATTTGTTATTGTGACTCAAGGGCATATTATCTGTTATTTAAAAAATATTGATAGTTGTATGTTAATCCTTCAACTAGCCACCTCTAGAGTTTGAATCTCTTAACTCCAAAATCATAATGAACTTTTAAGTCTTGACCCAACTGTCATCTGGATACAATTAATTTTTTAAATTACATTAAATGGATCAAGAAATAGGAGATTCTGTCCACAGAAATGCAGAAGCATGTTTCTATCTATTTTTTGTTTAAAGGCTGATACAAAAATAAAACAGGAAATGAGAATAACCAAATGTTCAGCTGATGAAAATTCATCCTCACCAAGACCAATGGCAAAACAGAGAATAAAATGGAAAAAAAACCTCAACGAAATGAAAACTTGACTAAACTTAGGGAAGAAATGGCAGAAAAAGTTAAAATCATCAGAAACGTAAACTAACATAAGTTACCCAAAAAAGAACAGATTAAAAACATAATAAAGGATACTGGAAAAAAGTAGGGAAACAACCAAGAAAATGAAAATGAGATTAAAAAAAGAGGTAAAACGAGTCAGAGAGATAGTGACTGATTTGGAAGACAACCAAAGAAGGAATAACACTTATATAACTGGAGTCCCAAGGAACAAAAACAAAAAGTAGAACAGAACTAATATTTATAACTACTAAAATTTTCTGGATGTAAAGGACTTGAATATACATATTGAAAGCGCTCATCAGCACCACTGTAAACTAACCCTTAACAATCCACTTAATGTCAAATTTTCACAAAGCTACTAAACAAAGGTAAAGAATACTTAGGACCACCAGAGGAAAGATTAAATAACTTATAAGAAAAGATAACTAGACTGGCATGAGACTTCTGAAAAACAACAAACAAAGCAAGGCAACAATGGAGCAATATTTTCAAGAAACTCAAGAAAACGGAGTGTGAACCAAAGATTCTTCCCCCCAGCCAAGCTGTCCTTCAAGTACCAAGGCTATAGAAAAACCATTTTAAACCATTAAGAGCTGAGGGAATTTTGCACCCAGGAGCTCATTTTCAAGAATCTAGTAGAAAATGAACTCCATTCAACCAAGAGATGACCAAGGAAACTTCAGCAAAAGAAGTAATGGACAGAGACGAAGGCAAGATGGCGGCGTGGGCAGACTCTGAACTCACCTCCTCCCGCGGACACAGCCAATTTACAACTACTCGTGGAAAAATTACCCGAGACATAACTGAAAACGGGATAAGAGGAACTCCTGCAACAAAGCACAATCCTAATTGAGGTGGAATTGGCAGAAACTCCCTTCTGGAGAGAAAAAACGCCACCTTCACAAGCCACCAGCGTCACGGCCGCCCGGGAGCAGGCCACAGGTACGCAGTCCTCCCTGGAGAAGCTGGGCCCTGACCCGGGGAGCGGCCCCGCTGGGGGCATTTTGTGGACCCAGCACAATTGAGACGAGTGGCATAATATCTGACTGTGCCTGCTACTAAAACATCGGGGAGTACCCCCAGAAAAGCTGGTTCACAAAGAAACTAAAACCGGCTCTTAAAGGGCCCATGCACAAACTCACCCGTTTCAGAAAGCAATCTAAAATCACCAGAAAGAAAGGTGCACAGTGCTCTGGTGAAAAGAGACTCACCTAATAGGCCCTGAGTGCATCTCGGTGAGAGGTGAGACCTCTCCAGGGACTGGGACACTAGCGTCGGCCATTGTTGTGGCCTGATGTGGGCATGCTGACACAGACGCCCCAGTTGGAGTTCTCCCTGGGGCCTGCTGGCCCGCGGTCTGCCCCACCCGCTAGAGCACCGATTTGGTCCAGCTCGGCCAAGGCAGGCAGCCCACCCTGGAGACTGGCCCCACCCAACAGCGGGCCCTCGGGCAACTTGTGGGCCTGCATAGATTGGTGACTGGATTCTCTGCAGCCTGGCAACTGAGCCGACTTCGGTGGGGTGGGGCGTGTACAAGGAGCAGGTGGAGAGTGTGGGGCGGTGGTGGAGTGTGTGGGACTCCTGCCGGGGAGAGACTGGGTCCACTTCGGGGGGTCGGGGCGCACACACGGGGCAGGACTGTGTTGACTGTGTGTGTGGACCTGTGGGCGGCGGAGCTTCTCAGCTGCAGAAGACTTGAGCTTCTCAAAGACCCACATAGGGGGTTTGCCCCACCTTCCAAAGCCTGAAACAATTGGGTGCTCCCGTGCCTGAGGCCAGCCCCACACAGCTACAATCCTCAGAGAGCTGACAAGAGACCTAAAGGCTGGAGGCTTATAGCAATTGTAAGGCCCTGAGCCTAACAACCTGCCACGCTGGGGGCCTACTCACTTAAAAGAAATACTGCAAGACAAATGTGGCATTAGAACTTGCAGCCAACTGAGCTGTGGCTTCCCACACCTGACAAAGAGCCTAAAGGGCCCACAACAACTACAAGCAGCTGAGCATTACAACAGCTGGCCAGGATCATAACTTGGCCTCCCTGGGCGCCTACAGGGAAAGCAAACAGGTCACAACAGAAGGACACACGTAGCCCACACAGGGGTCACCCCTGGAACATTGAGAACTGAGGGAAGCACACTGCAGGCCCCCTAAGACATCACTTACATAAGGTCACCTATCCAAGAGCAGGAGACGTAGCTGACCTACCTAATACGTAGACACAAGCACAGGGAAAGAGGCAAAATGAGGAGGCAAAGGAATATATTCCAAGTAAGGGAACAGGACAAAACCCCAGAAAAGGAACTAAGTGAAACAGAAATGAGCAACCTACCTGACAGAGAGTTCAAACAAAGAGTGTTAAGGATGCTCACTGATCTGGGGAGAAGAATAGATGAACTCAGTGAGAATGTCAACAAAGAAATGGAAGATATAAAAAAGAACCAATCAGAAATGAAGAATACAATACTGGAAAAGAGAAATTCACTAGAGGGACTCAAAAGCAGAGTAGAGGATACAGAAGAACAGATCTGCAAGCTAGAGGAAAGACTAGAGGAAATTACCCAAGCTGAACAGGTAAAAGAGAAAAGAATTAAAAAGAGTGAGGACAGTCTAAGGGACCTCTGGGACAAGATCAAGCGCACTAACATCCGTGTTATAGGTGTCCTGGAAGGAGAAGAGCAAGACAAAGGGGCAGAGAATCTATTTCAAGAAATAATAGATGAAAACTTCCCTAACCTAAGGAAGGAAAGAGACATCCAGGTACAGGAAGCACAGAGAGCCCCAAACAAGATAAACCCAAAGAGGCCCACACCAAGACACATCATAATCAAAATGTCCAGAGTTCAAGATAAAGAGAGAATCCTAAAAGCCGCAAGAGAAAGTCAAGTTACGTACAAAGGAAACCCCATAAGGCTATCAGCTGACTTCTCAGCAGAAACCTTACAGGCTAGAAGAGAGTGGCACGATATACTTAAAGTGCTAAAAGGAAAAAACTTACAGCCAAGAATACTCTACCCAGCAAGGTTATCATTCAAAATGGAAGGAGAGATCAAAAATTTCCCAGACAAGCAAAAATTAAAGGAGTTTGTCACCAAGAAACCAGTGCTACAAGAAATGTTAAAGGGACTGATTTAAGGGGAAAAGAGAAGACCACAAATAGGAAAAATTATCTATTTCCATGATAAGAGGGTAAGGCATACAAATGCACAAAAAAGAGGTTAGATATGATATCAAAAACATAAAAGGAGGGAGGAGGGGAGTTAAAGAGTAAAGCTTTCAGACAGAGGTCAAACTAAAGAGACCATCAATTCTGTATAGAAGAAGAAAGGAACAGAGAAGGACTACTAAATCACTGAGAAAAAAAAAAGTTAAGAATGGCAGTAAGTACATACTTATCAATAGCTACTTTAAAGGTCAATGGACTAAATGCTCCAATTAAAAGGCATAGGGTGGCTGACTGGATAAAAAAACAAGACCCATATATATGCTGCATACAAGAGACACACTTCAGACCTAAAGACACTCACAAACTGAAAGTGAAGGGATGGAAAAAGATACTCCACACAAATGGCAATGAAAAGAAAGCTGGGGTAGCAGTACTCATATCAGACAAAATAGACTTTAAAACAAAAACTGTAAAAAGAGACAAAGAAGGGCATTACATAATGATCAAGGGAACAATCCAACAAGAGGATATAACACTTGTAAATATCTACACACCCAATGTAGGTGCATCTAAATATATGAAGCAAATATTAACAGACATAAAAAGAGAAATAGACAGTACCACAATAATAGTAGGGGACTTTAACACTCCACTTACACGAATGGATAGATCATCCAAACAGAAGATCAATAAGGAAACACTGGCCTTAAATGACACACTAGAACAGATGGCCCTAGTAGATATACACAGAGCATTCTATCCAAAAACCGAAGAATACACGTTCTTTTCAAATGCACATGGAACATTCTTCTCCAGGACTGATCACATATTAGGCCACAAAACAAATCTCCATAAATTTAAGAAGACTGAAATAATACCAAGCATCTTTTCTGACCACAATGGTATGAAACTAGAAATCAACTATAGGAAGAAAATCAGAAAAGCCACAAATACATGGAGATTAAACAAAATGCTACTGAACAACGACTGGGTCAATGAAGAAATCAAAAAATACCTGGAGACAAATGAAAATGAAAATACAACATGCCAGAATTTATGGGATACAGCAAAAGCGGTGCTAAGAGGGAAGTTTATAGTAATACAGGCCTATCGCAACAAACAAGAAAAATCTCAAATAAACAATCTAACAATGCACCTAAAGGAACTGGAAAAAGAAGAACAAACAAAGCCCAAAATCAGTAGAAGAAGGGAAATAATAAAAATCAGAGCAGAAATAAATGAAATAGAGACCAAAAACACAATAGAAAAAATTAATAAAACCAAGAGCTGGTTCTTTGAAAAGATAAACAAAATTGACAAACCTTTACATAAACTCACCAAGAAAAAAAAAGAGAGAAGGCACAAATAAGTAAAATCAGAAATGAAAGAGGAGAAATTACAACAGACACCTCAGAAATACAAAAGATTATAAGAGAATACTATGAAAAGCTATATGCCAACCAATTCGCCAATCTGGAAGAAATGGATAAATTCTTAGAATCATACAACCTTCCAAAACTGGTTCAAGAAGAAGTAGAGAATTTGAATAGACCAATCACCAGTAAGGAGATCAAAACAGTAATCAAAAATCTCCCCAAAAATAAAAGTCCAGGACCAGACAGCTTCCCTGGTGAATTCTACCAAACATTCAAAGAAGACTTAATACCTATCCTTCTCAAACTCTTCCAAAAAATTGAGGAGGGGGGGAAGCTCCCTAACTCATTCTACGAAGCCGACATTACCCTGAGACCAAAATCAGACAAGGACAACACAAAAAAAGAAAATTACAGGCCAATATCACTGATGAACATCGATGCAAAAATCCTCAACAAAATACTAGCAAATCACATACAACAATACATTAAAAAGATTATACACCATGATCAAGTGGGATTTATTCCAGGTATGCAGGGATGGTTCAACATTCACAAATCAATCAATGTAATACACCACATTAATAAAATGAAGAATAAAAATCACCTGATCATCTCAATAGATGCAGAGAAAGCATTTGACAAGATACAGCATCCATTTATGATAAAAACTCTGAATAAAATGGGTATAGAAGGAAAGTACCTCCACATAATAAAGGTCATGTATGAGAAACCCACAGCTAATATAATCCTCAATGGTGAAAAACTGAAAGCTATCCCTCTAAGAACAGGAACCAGACAAGGATGCCCACTGTCACCACTCCTATTTAACATAGTACTGGAAGTCCTAGCCAGAGCAATCAGGCAAGAGAAAGAAATAAAAGGGATCCAAATTGGAAAGGAAGAAGTGAAACTCTCACTATTTGCAGATGACATGATTTTATATATAGAAAACCCTAAAGAATACACCAGAAAACTTTTAGAAGTAATAAACGAATATGGTAAAGTTGCAGGATACAAAATCAACATACAAACATCAGTTGCATTTCTATACACTAACAACGAAGTAGCAGAAAGAGAAATTAAGAATACAATCCCATTTACAATCGCAACAAAAAGAATAAAATACCTAGGAATAAACTTAACCAAAGAGGTGAAAGAGCTGTACACGGAAAACTATAAAACACTGCTGAAAGAAATTGAAGAAGACAAAAGAAGTAGAAAGATATTCCGTGCTCTTGGATTGGAAGAATTAACATAGTTAAGATGTCCATACTTCCTAAAGCCATCTATAGATTCAATGCAATCCCTATCAAAGTTCCAACAACATTTTTCACAGAAATAGAACAAAGAATCCTAAAATTTATATGGAACAACAAAAGACCCCGAATAGCTAAAGGAATCTTGAGAAAAAAGAACAAAGCTGGAGGTATCACACTCCCTGATTTCAAAATATACTACAAAGCTATAGTAACCAAAACAGCATGGTACTGGCACAAAAACAGACACACAGATCAATGGAATAGAATCAAAAGCCCAGAAATAAACCCGCACATCTATGGACAGCTAATCTTTGACAAAGGAGCCAAGAACATACTATGGAGAAAAGAAAGTCTCTTCAACAAATGGTGTTGGGAAACTGGATAGCCACATGCAAAAAAATGAAAGTAGACCCTTACCTTACACCATACACAAAAATTAACTCCAAATGGATTAAAGATTTGAATGTATGAAACTATGAAACTTCCGGAAGAAAACATAGGCAGTACGCATTTCGACATCGGTCTTAGCAACATATTTTCAAGCACCATGTCTGACCGGGCAAGAGAAACAATAGAAACAATAAACAAATGGGACTACATCAGACTAAAAAGCTTCTGCACAGCAAAGGAAATCATCAACAAAACAAAAAGACAACCTAACAATTGGGACAAGATATTTGCAAACCATACATCTGATAAGGGCTTAATCTCCAAAATATATAAAGAACTCATGCATCTCACCAACAAAAAAACTAACAACCCAATTAAAAAATGGGCAAAAGACTTGAACAGACATTTCTCCAAAGAAGATATACAGATGGCCAACAGACACACGAAAAGATGTTCAAGATCATTAATTATCAGGGAAATGCAAATCAAAACTACAATGAGATATCACCTCACGCTCGTCAGAATGGCTATAATTAACAAGACAGGAAACAACACGTATTGGAGAGGATGTGGAGAGAAGGGAACTCTCATACACTGCTGGTGGGAGTGCAAACTGGTGCAGCCACTATGGAAAACAGTATGGAGATTCCTCAAAAAATCAAGGATAGAACTACCGTATGATCCAGCTATTCCACTGCTGGGTATTTATCCAAAGAACTTGAAAACACCAATGCGTAAAGATACATGCACCCCTGTGTTCACTGCAGCGTTATTCACAATAGCCAAGACTTGGAAGCAACCTAAATGTCCATCAAGGGACGAATGGATAAAGAAGATGTGGTATATATACACAATGGAATACTACTCAGCCATAAGAAACGATGAAATCCAGCCATTTGTGACAACATGGATGGACACTGAGGGTATTATGAAAAGTGAAATAAGTCAGAGGGAGAAGGTCAAATACCGTATGATTTCCTTCATTAAGTAGTAGATAATAACAACAATAAACAAACACACAGAGACAGAGATTGGATTGGTGGTTACCAGAGGGGAAGGGGGGAGGGAGGAGGGCGAAAGGGATAATTCGGCACATGTGTGTGGTGATGGGTTGTAATTAGTATTTGGGTGGTGAACATGATGTAATCTATGCAGAAATAGAAGTATAATGATGTACACCTGAAATTTATACAATGTTATAAACCAATGTTATTGCAATAAACAAAAAATTAAAAAAAAAAATAATGGACAGCATTTAATAATTTAATTGTAGATGTAAGACAAGAATAAAGATGAGTAAGAAGTGTACAGAATAAAATGTTGGAAAATAAAAGAAATAGGAGATACACACACACACATGTATGTACCTGTGTATGTAGGTATATATTTGTACAGTTGGAATTCAATGTTCTTAAAACAGTTCCTGTCCACCAAAATAAAGGCAGAGAAAGATCACGATTTGTTACCAATGAGACCATTGTGTTACTTAGATCATCATTACATTCCATTCCACATTGATTTCTTTGTGTGGATTTGACCACCATGTTGTCATCAACTGGCAGGATGCTCATATGATCTCGGCATGATAAGCAATTTCACACTCCACCTATACTATAGCATGTTTTTATAAGAGTACCATTTAAAAAAATTTCAGAACAATTCATAGTTTGGGTGTTTCCAATATTCAAATACCCAAATAATGACAGTCTACTATAATTCTAATATAGTTTTAGTTCATGGTTTTATATTTTCTAAGTGGGCAATCATAACACCTATGAATAATAACTGATTTATTTCTAATTTCTTTTCCTTTTTGAATCACACTAGTTAAGACTCTCAAAACAATACTGAACACCAGGTGCAAGAGTAGGCATACTTGTCTTATTCCTGAACTTAATGTAAAGGAGTCCAATGATACATTTTTTAATTTGATGTGTTTCTGTTTCTCATGACAGTCTTTCTCAAACTAAGAAAGTTTCTTTTTATTTCTAGTTTTAGAGTTTTTATCAAAAAATAAATGCTGAATTTTGTTAAATGACTTTTTTTTTCATCTATGGAAATATTTTTTCCCTGACTCAATTAACATAGACAATTACATTAATAAATTCCTAATGGCATATCATCCTTATATTCCTGGGGGGGGGGGGAGTTCCTCTGGTATATTCTCTTAATATAATGCTTTAGTTGGTTTGCTATCATTTTATGTAGTGAGAACAGACTATAGGTTTCTTTTTTATGCAATTTGTGTCCAGATTTGATAACCATGTGAGCCTTTAAAGTGAATTTGGGGGCCGGCCTGTGGCTTAGTGGTTAAGTGCGCGCGCTC
Organism: Diceros bicornis minor; assembly: GCF_020826845.1. Lineage (NCBI taxonomy): Eukaryota > Metazoa > Chordata > Mammalia > Perissodactyla > Rhinocerotidae > Diceros > Diceros bicornis. The sequence continues at coordinate 8,664,779 of NC_080779.1, forward strand.
TGCTACTGGCGGCCCGGGTTCGGATCCCGGGTGCGCACCGTCGCACCGCTTCTCTGGCCATGCTGAGGCCGCATCCCACATACAGCAACTAGAAGGATGTGCATCTATGACGTACAACTATCTACTGGGGCTTTGGGGAAAAAAAAAAAGGGAGGAGGATTGGCAATAGATGTTAGCTCAGAGCCGGTCTTCCTCAGCAAAAAGAGGAGGATTAGCGGGGATGTTAGCTCAGGGCTGATCTTCCTCACAAAATAAATAAATAAATAAATAAATAAAATAAAATGAAAACTAAAAAAAATAAAAAATAAAAAATAAATAAAGTGAATTTGGAAGTTGTCATTTTTTTCTGCTCTGCAACAGTTTACATAATATAAAAGTTACAGGCTTTTTCAAGGTGTGATAGACCTCACTGACAAAACCTTCTGGACCCTGTTTTCAGTCTAACTAGCATTCTCCTGAGTAAGACAATTTGGGGAATTCTAGTTTTCTTTGAACTACTGTCTGAGAGTCAGTGGAGTGTGACGGTCAGTGTTCTGGAGTCACACCGCCTGGGCCTGCCTACAGCCCGCCTCGGCCACTTCCTAGCTGTGTGTCCTTGGTCAATTCATCTCAGGGGGCTTTAATTCTCACATCTGTAAAGTGGGGAAAACAGAAGTATCTACTTAATAAAACTTGTGAAGATTATGAGTTACTATATGCAAAGCACTTAGCACTGTGCCTGGCCCACTCTAAGTTTCAATAAATACAAGTTATTGTTATTATTTAGGATATCCTTCAAATTAATTAGAATAAAGTCACCCATAACAATCTTGTACTTTAAAAATATCTTCTGAACGTAACGCTACTATTTAAAATTACTTACATTGTCCTCTTATTTTCTCTCTTTTATCCTTGACCAGACTTGCCAGAAGTTGATCAATTTCATTGGCTTTTTTAAAGAACAAGTTGGTTTTATTTATCCTACCCCTTCTTTTCTATTTCTTCACTTTGTTCACCAATTTAGTTCTTTTTCTGCCTTCTTGAACTGAATATTTAGTTCATTTATTTCTGTCTTTCTTAATGTCTAATAAATATGTTTGCCTCTGCATAACACACTGTCCTTATCCCATAGGGTTTGATATGAACTGATGTCATTCTCAGATATTTCTAAATAGTCTGTAATCCCAATTTTTATTTCCTCTTTAACCCAATAGTTTTATGGTTCTACTGATTTTAAGTCAGAAAATCTGATCTATATAATTTCTACTTTTTGGCATTTGTTAGGTTTTCTCTATGACCTGTTACATCATAATTCTATTAATATTCCATTGGCATCTGCATAGAAAATCTATTCTTTGTACTTGTATCTGTAGCTATAAAATCATGCTGTGTTATTCAAATTCTTTAGAGCCTTAGTTAACAGATTTGCTTTAAACATTTCAATGCTAAATGCTTGGTACAGAAAGGTTCACGGTCATCAAATCAACTTAACGGATATCAGGTTTTATCAATATAAATTAACATTCTTGTCTCATTGAGCCATACCCCAACCTCCCTGAATTTCATTTTGCCTAGTATTACATGCTACTCCTTGCTTCTGTCATCAATCCAGCATATATCTTTGCTTTTCCCAATATTTTTATCACTTGCTTTAAATAGTAGAGCAGGATTTTTATATTAACTCAATCTGGAAGCTTCCATCTTTTAACAGGGAAGTGGTAGCACAAGTATCATAATCTATTCAAATCTAAAATTCACTGATATTTTTTAACATAAAAAAATCAGTTTGTCCTCTACTTACAAACTACAGCAAAACTGGTAGGTAGGGAGGTAGGTAGGTGGCAAAAAATATTTTGCTAATTCTAAAGGAGTATTGTTTAAATGTAGTTAAATATAGGTAATTGCAATGTAAGAAAATCCTACCAACACTGACAATATTTCCAAAATAATACATGGGCATTCTGCAGGGTACAGAAGTTTCAGTTGCTACATTCCACCTGACAGCAATAAACTTCCAATACTGAGAAGCTGGTATAGTTTGAAAGAAAGAACCAGTCTTAGAAGGGCAGATGTCTAACAAGAGATGCAACTAGTAGAGATAAACAGAACAAAGAAAGGAAGAGACCTAAGTGAGGAGCCTGAGAGGCTGAAGAATAGAGGAGCCACCAAAAAAAGGAAAAAATAAAAAAAAATCACTGTCATTACACTGACAGAAAAGCCACCAACTCTAAGTTACGTGCCTTATGCACAGTTTTATTTCTGTAAAACTGAGCTGCATCTTTAAAACTGATGTGCACTTTTAATACAGGCTTCATTTATTATTTCCCCAAAAGCTACTCATTAAATTGATGTTATAGTTTATAATCAACCTCGCCTAGGAATTGAGGAAATACAAAAGACAGAACATATTTATAAAAAGACTCAAAATATTGATAACAAGGTTCAAAATAAAAGTTACCATTTCAAAGAGTACAATGGAGCAGCAGAATGACAGAATGCCTAGCTTTGCACACTGGTAAGACTGAGGAGAAACATCAATGCAAAACAAATAACGTTTTCAGAGAAATGTCTGCTCTCTTACCAATCTCGATTTAACCAATCCTAAAATATACTGACTAATGCTGCCTGCATACTGAGCATTTGTGGCTACCAGGCTATTCTCTAGTATATCTACACATTGCTGCTGCTGAGTTACATGCTTACTAAGAGTCAGTTGTATTTATGCCCAAAAACAAATGAAACACGGGTGAAAAAGAAAAGACAGTTGCCGCTAGTATGAAAACTAAGTTGAATGCTTTAGGAAGACAAGTTACTAAAAAAAAAGGTTTGTTCAATTTCAGTGTGGTTAGGGGAATAATCTGTAGAAATATAGAAATATTCTGCACCCAGATGTCTTAGGAAGTTTCTTTAAGTTCTTTACTCCACTGTAAGGAAATCAAAACTAAAAAACTTTGATGATGCATCAGTGGTAGAGATATGCAAAAGAAACAGATACAGACTCAAATAAAAAAAACTCTAGGGTTACAGCAAAAGATTGATGAATAAATATAAATTTATATTTTGGGTGTTTTTAAGAAATGATTTCTAGCGTTAACACTTTTTAAATTAACTGACAACTACCACCAGTCCACATTGGATAAGAGGCTTCTAATGTAAACTAGAAAATAGTAAATATACTATTTCCTGGCAACCTTAAAGTTTGCTGTATGTTTTCTTCAAGATTTTATTTTACATATTTAAAGGTAAAGAAAATCTTAAAAGAAGCCAGAGAAAACCGAGGGCCAGATAAGAATGATGGCTAACCACTCATCAGAAACAATGCAAGATAAAACACAATGTAATCACATCAATAAAGTAACGAAAGACCAAAAAAGGGGGGAAAATTTGTATTCAGTGAAAATATGCTTCCAAAATAAAGAAAAATTAAAAATTTTCATATGAAAAATTTGAATTAGTCTCCAGCAGATTTGTACCAAACTCTTCCTCAAAAAGGCATATTAGAATGCAAATAATTAGTATGACATTAGTATAAGCATAAACTCTAATCTGATCTAATTTTAATATTATTTAATTAAAAAGAAATAGTTTATAAACTCCAGTCATTCATTATTAGTTATAAAATATTTTTGACCTACTTCACAACTACCATGACATAGAACTGCATCTCCATAATACATGAGTGACTGCTGATATAACATAAGGCTGCAGTAAAGAAAGCACCGTTTATTTCATTCTTGGGCAAACTTACCTCTTTGTTTTGGAAAAATCTGTTCAGGATGCTGTAAAATAAATTAAAAGTGCATTAGATAATTACTGTAACATATAAACCTTAGTGAAATTTTTTAAAATATTAATTAAGATAACTACCTTCATTACTGGCCTGGCTCGCTTCTCAAACAAACCACTGGGGAAAAGGTAAGCAATAGCTCTCTGAAAATATACACAAAGGTTAATTAACAATTGTTATAAAAACAAGTTAATGTTATAAATAATAGTTACTGAGTGCTTACTATGTGCCAGACATCGAACTAAGAGTTTTGTGTACATAATCTTTTAAATGGGCTAACAAAATTACCACATATACATCCCCCAAAAGAAAAAAAATTTGCAACTATCAAACTACTTATTAACAATTTTCAAGCCTCAGCTTCCAACATGAATGTGATACCAGAAATCATCTCTCTCCTTTTTTTCTAAAGAAAAACCGGAGGTGCTCCTGTACAACCTCTGTGGTAACGTGCTCAAGAGGACTCATTCTAACACCCAGCTGGTAGTGCAAATATCAAAGACTTAGAGCAGGCTCTAAGTTTCATCCACCGTAACACTCTGGATGCTTTCAGATGCTCTTTGAACTTTTCCTAGAAGTTGTGAGACACTGTTAAACTACATTTTCCCAAACAAGTTCTCTTAAATGTCTGTTTCTCAATGGGGATTCTACTGGCACTTTCAGTGTCACAGCTCCACTGTAGGCAACTTGTCCCTATACTGCAGGTCATTTAACATCTCTGGCCCTTTTCCAAAAATCCACGCTAGTAATATCCCCAGTGCTTGTGACAAATCTCACCCCACACATTTCCAAAAGCCCTTCACCTCCTAGAGAGCAGTACTGCGCCAACTTGAGAACAACTGCTTAAGCCATTAGTGTCTTCTTCAATATCCCTCCTCACAATTACAAGCAAAACAAAAACAAAAAACATGCATTTTCATCTTTGTTGAATGGTGTCAGAGGAAAAGCCTGTTGCCTTGGCTCTGAGCACCCTATATTAACTCTAAAGGAATTGGCAGCTCATGTAAACACTGTACACAGTGCTGCTCTTTTACAGAGCCTGTTCTCCAGATGCGCCTTCTCTGTCTATCCATACAGTAAATGTGCTGGACCACATTCTGCCCCTGAAAGTAGAGGTCTATAATTCTGAGGGTACAAATTCAGTTATATTAGGGAGCCCAGTTACGTCTCTGGGTCAAGCATCATCCTTTCATTCAGCCTTTTGGCAATAAAATTGACACTAAAAAAAAAACTTAGAGGAAACATCAGAGTGCTAATTTTATGAACTTTTTTTCCCTTTTAAAACCAGGGACACTGCACCCTTCCTTCTCTGAAGGAGAAAGGGTAAACTTTTTAATAAGTGATATTGAGACAACTGATTGCCATTTGGAAAAAGGCAAAACTATCCAAACCTCACAGCACACACCAGAATAAACTCCAAATGAGTCAGAGAGATAAATATAAAAAATGAAATCACACAAGTACTATAAGACAACATGGGTGAATTCTTTTATAATCTAGACATGGGAAAATCTTTCTTAACTATAACTCAAAATTCAGAAGCAAAAAAAAAAAAAAGATTGACCAATTAAAAACACCATAAAAAAATATGGTTCAAATGTATTCATAAGAAAAGTGCAATTAAAATATTGAGCTAACACTTTTAATCTAACAGGACTAGCAAAAAATCAAAAGCTTGACAGCACAGTCTTGGTGAGGTTTTAGAGACACTTCGACACCCCGCTGGTGGGATGTCAAATGGTACAACCTCTACGGTTGGAAGTTCAGCACTATCTCAAATGGTACAACCTCTACGGTTGGAAGTTCAGCACTATCTAACAAAACTACATATACATTTCCCCCAGCAATCCCACTTCTATGAATTTACCCTGAAGATACATCCCAACAAATATAACACAACATAAGCACAGGTTATTCATTGATTTATAAAAACAGAATATTAGAAACCTCAAATCCACACACAACAACAACCAACAACACAGAGATGGGTTGCATAAATGACAGGAAATCTATGCAATTGAGTACTCTACAGCCATAAAAAAAGACTGAGAAAACCAAGATGCAAAAGAAATGTACTTAAAATACAACCACTGGTATAAGAAAGAAAAACAGAAAGAAGAAAACACATATCAGAATAGGGAAAAAATATACGTTTCTTTTTGCAAACATAAACATAACGAGGATAAAGTAGAAACTAATAAAAATCATTATCTATGAAGAGATAGGAGGGAGTAGGGTGAAGGGCACAGGGATGGAGTAACACTTCTCTGGATACACCTTTTTATATAGTTGAACTTTGAAGCATGTAAATGTTTTATATACTAAAGACTAAAATTTTCTAAAGAAACTCTAAAACTTAATACAAACAGAAACAAATAAAACTAATGTCTAATGACAAAAAATAATCGCAAAGAAATCTTCAACTTTACTTGGTAGGCTTATTCTTAAGAGTGAAAGAATATTATAATTCTGAAATATTTCGTGTATATTGCAGTATAAAGCAAATAAACATATTAATTTTATGGTGACCAAAATTTATTGTGGGAGAAGAAATGCAACTATAAAAGAAGAAATGTAATGTTAAGTTTGAATTAGACAAATCAATATAAACTCATGATCCTTAAAAAATATTATTGCCTACATTATTCCTATAATATTTAAAAAATATTATTTTTTAGTTCTGTCCCCTGAAAGAGCAGAGAAGCAATGGAACTCCAGGAGCAATGGGTGGCCCTTAGCGCCTAAATCTTGGTTTCTAAATACAATTTGCTAGTATAATGAACCGAGTATCTGAGAGAAATAGCTGATTGTAGGCCTAAGGCACAGGAAAGGTCTTCCTGTGCCAGAAAACAAGGAAGTACTCAAAAGAACAAAAAGCCAGCCTCAAGGGGCTCCCACTGGCCAAACCTAGGACAATTCGAACATCAAAAAAAAAAAACCAATGACAATGCCTTATAACAGACTCAATACGTGGCTATGTTATGTTTAAGAGTGTGCATGTATACATACACACACTCTTGTGGGGGGGGGCAAGGAGAAAAGGAAAGCCTCTTTATAAAACAATACCAGTTAAAAGCAGAGGGAATGACAGTAGCAGAAAATCACTGTTTTACAACTTCCAAGGTAATCATGAGTTTCAGGCAAGGATCACCAGTGGATGCTGAAGTCAGTGGCTAAAAGGTTATTGGGGAATAGACTATTCACATGGACTCAAAATATCATCCACAGATTACTTACTAGTTACAAAGGAGAAAAGCTACTTTTACAATAAAGAGGTCTAGTGGTCACCACGTTAACCAAGGGATCAGACATACAGTCAATAGTGGAACAAACTGACTATGTACCTCCTGGTGTGAGCCTATGAGAAGTATATAATATCAGGTAAGTGTGGGAGATCAAGATTTGGCCACCCTGAAATCTATCTCTTTACCTTGGTTGTTTTCTCTGAGGACATTTGACCTCTCCCACTAACTGCCTAAAGAATTTGACATGGTAGCTCCTTCCTGGAATAGATCTATCATGATGGCTGTAAAGATAACGTAGGGTAAATGTTACAATAGGAAAGGCACCAACAAGCCCCTCTTATCAGAAGTTCTGTCTCTCTGGCCACATTCTCTGGATGACCCTGCGAAGAGTTGCCAGACAATCATTTACATTTATAAGGGAAATCTCCATTTGTAAAGGTATCTCCCTCTCTGTTTGGAGAAGAGAGGGGGATGAGCTCATTTCTAGTGACTTATCAATGTGGAAGGTGAGGCCTTGAGCTACATAATAAACCTTACTCTTGTTTACTGTGCTTTAGTGGTAATCTCCTGTAACTGACTCCCCCCACCCCCAAAATCCTCCTTTGTCATTGGCTGAAGATGATATTTAAGATGAAAATTTCTGCTATTGTGTTGAGAAACGCAGTGTCCCTGCTTTCTCCCATGTATACATGTTATTAAACTTGGTATTATTTTCTCCTGCTAACCTGTCTTGTTGATTATTTGGCCAGCCAGAAGAACCTTAAGGGAAAGGGCAGAGGGTGATTCTCTCTCTTCCCCCTACATAAGTCATATCATCTATACAATCTAAATTGATCAAGAGGAAGCAATTGGAAAGCCAGAGCGTGGGACAATTGTACAAGCCAAGCGGTCTGGGATTCTCTAAAACAACTAGCTAGCTATAAAGACATTTGGGGGGAAACTGGGGAAATTTAAAAATGGACTATATGTGACATTATAGAATTATTATAATTGTATTAGGCATAATAGTGGTATTGTGGGAGACAATGGTATAAAGGATGTAGGTATTTAGGGGTTAAATAAATGTCGATATATTTAAGGGTTAAGTGTTATGATACCTGTATTTTGAATGGCTCACTCAAAAAAATTTTTTATATATACAGAGAGATAAAGGAAATGTGGCAAGATGTTAACGATTGGAAAATCTATGTGAAGGGTGTATATATATGTGTGTTTATTTGTATTCACTGAATATTCAAATTTTCTGGAAATTTTTCAAAATAAAAAAAGTTGGGGGAAAAATGTTAAAAATTGAAATAAGTAAATAAAGCCTTCCCAAACCCAACCCATCAAAGCAGGGCCACCATGAGCTTACAGCACCTGTGAGCCAGCTGGACTTCAGGTCTGGTTCTCAGTCATACACAGCAGCCCCAAGGCTGGTCAGACATCTTAGCAAAGGTGCTACTGAATCCAAGCCCCGGGTGAGACTATTAGCACCGGGGGAAGACTAACCACAACTCTTCAACTTGGAGGGAGATCACCATAATTTACAAGGGGGAAAATCCAACCGACCTTTCAAATCAGTTTCCAGCCACCACTGGCATCATTTTCAAATACAAAAACTACTATTAACTTAGATGACCACCAAATAGAGTCCTAGAGGGAAATGAAAACGTGAAGAATTCCATCCCACAGTCGGATTTCTCATGAAAACAAAGACTCAGAAAAGTGACAAGGAAGTTAACTGGTAAAACCTAAAAATAAACCATCAATTACAAAGGATGTCTAGGTCTTACAGGCAATCTCTGTTTTAAAAAAAATGAAAACAAGCTAACAAAGAATTTGCTGGAAGTATTCTGAAATTCAACTGAAAGGATCAGGAAAAGTAGCTTTGCCTTTAAAAAAAAATTCTCAGCTAAAAGCAAATTAACACATACTAATTTATAATTCCTCACTATATTAGGTTGTAATAATAGTACAACCAACTCTACCATATTGCACCAACTGGATCATATTATACTATACAACATAGTATGTTACTAGCTACTAACATAGTATTTACAGTATACTATGCTATATTGTACCAACTACATTATATTTGTACCAAACTATATCAAGTTTTGTACCAAGTACTGTGGAAAAGGTCCACAGAGCAAAAGATATCGTGCAGATAAAAAGCAAAATCACAAATTCAGTGAAAACCATGAAAAACAAAGGATAGAAGAAAAAGGAACAAAACAGGAAACAGTAAATAAGATAAACCAGTTGTTTTTCAACCAAATAACAAAATAACACAAAATAGAAAAGAGACATTCCCAGCATGCTGTCAGTCATCTGTTTAGTATGCACAGAACAGTAGTAACATGACCTAACCCATTACTTCCACTTATCCCCTACAGGCATTCTAAACAGATTGCTTACACATTCTGAGGCAAACACAGGACTACCTGGATTTTATGAAAAAAACAATTTTGTTGCTTTCTGTGTCTGCTTAACTCCCAGTTAACACAAACGGCTGTAAAAACTCAAGCAGGTGAACACCTTTTTGAAATAAACTGTAAACATTTATAAAAACAAGAGAATTTTGATTGTATTAAGCTGAAACAGAGCTCTTGGGCAGAGCACTATGTGCTATAAACTCTTCTTTTCATTGCACTTCAGAATTCAAGAAAAAGGGAGTGGTGACCATGAAAATAGGATGAATGTGTAGGTAACATATAATCCTTATTGTGTCTTATAACCATAAAAATATTTTTCAAGTACCACCATTCCCAGTGATTCTGATTTCTAAGGACATCAACTTTATCCAGTCGTTTTGATGATTAAAAAAGCTATTTGTAAAAGCATTGCACACAGCAGGCACTTGAGAAATGTTAGCTATACAAAAATGTTCAGTCTACGTGAAGCACTTTCCCACTCTGTTTTAAGGCTTATAAAATCATCATGCGTTCATTAGCTCTCCCTTACAGACAAAGCAGCAGCAGGTAGACAGCGAAGCCAAGATCACACTGAAATAAATGGCAAAGCTAGAACCCGAACCTTCTGAAATTAAATTTCAGAATGTGCTCTTCCTTCCTATCACAGGGAATCAATCTAGTTCTCTCAAATAACAGATTTACTTCTTCACTGACATCACGGACATTCAGCTATTTAGTGGTAAAATTAACAGAAAAACCCAAACGGGCTTAAAGGAAAAGAAACTGACCATTTACCTTGATAAATTTTATTCAACAAATATTTATCCCACCTAACATTCTAGGCACTCCGCTAGCTTAGAAAGATGAGTAAGATATGGCTCCTGACCCCAAAGCAATGGAGGGGACTCGTACGTAACCTCAAATACAGGGACTGTTGTAATACTATACGTGAAATAATGTGGCATAATAAAATAACACACACAGGAACTGCGGCAGAACTATTTATAGGTTACACGGGGAATACCAAGGAGGACGGTTAGTTACCTTTTTCAATAATACTTTTCATTTGGCTTTTTTTGGTTGCTGTTCCATTCTTTTTTTTTCTTTTAATTGAACTATAGTTGACATACAATATTAATTTCAGGTGTACAACATAGTGATTCAACCTTTATATACAATACAAGATGATGACCATAGCAAGTCTAGTAACTGTCACCAAAGTTATTACAATATTATTGACTATATTCCTTATGCTGCATATTACATCCTTGTGACTTATTTATAACTGACATTTGTACCTCTTAATCCCTTTCACCTATTTCGCCCACCCCCCCACCCCTCCCCTCTGGCAACCACCAGTTTGTTTCCGTTTTGTTTGTTCGTTTGTTTTTTAGATTCCACGTATAAGTGAAATCATCCGGTGTCTGTCCTTCTATGTCTGACTTATTTCACTTAGCATAATACCCTCTAGGTCCATCCACATTATTGCAAATGGTAAGAATCCATTGTACACATATACTACATTTTCTTTATCTATTCATCTTCTTTATCCATTCATCTATCGATGGGCACTTAGGTGGCTTCCATATCTTGGCTACTGTAAATAATGCTGCGATATACAGAGGGGTGCATATATCTTCTCAGATTAGTGTTTTCCTTTTCTTTGGATAAATACCCAGAAGTGGAATTGCTAGATGGTATGGTAGTTCTGTTTTCATCCGGCTTTTCTTAACAGTCACTTCTTCCTTTCTAAATATGTGCCTTTACATACTGTTTTCTCCACCTGGAAAATTGTTGTTCTGTCTCTCCATTTGACACATTCCTATTTGTCTTTTGAGACCTAGATCAAATGCAACCTTGCCTGTGTCGCCTTCCCTCAGTCCCCAGGGCTCTGTTATTTCCCCTTCTTTGTTTATACCCCTATTAGAGTGCTCTCCACCTATCCTATTGCCCTGCCATCTCAGTCAAACAGGAGAGAGATCGTCTTTCAGGACCCACACCATCTGGCTAGTCCATTCTCTCCCCATCCCTGTTACTGCCTTCAACTTCCACATTACTTGTAGCAATAACAAAAGGCTGATACTCAATTTTTTCCTTTACTACCAACTGCTGCCATCTTTGTGAGTAACCCCAACGCTCATGTGAACAAGCCATCTAAACAAGACTCCTAGTGTCACTCAGGCCAATAAACACTCAATTCCCACTCACATTCCTGTCCTTAGAAGCACATACTCACTTCCCAAAATACCCCATGCTTTCCCCAAGATTTCAATCTGGCCTCACCATAATTCCCACCCTGCAATTGCTTGTCAGGGGTCACCAAGGCTTCTTTTCAAATCTCATGACCTATTTTCAGGTCTCTTCCACATGAGGTTGCTGTCTCCCCCCTCTCTTACGGCCATGTTCCCCTCTTACCTCTCTGCAAGTTCCTTCTTGGTCTCTTCTAAACACATCTCTGCTCCTCTCTTAAATGCTGGCTCCCTCTGAGTGCCATCTTTGACCCTCTTCCTTTCAAGCAAATTTAGGTAGAGAGAGATGAAATCTATTTTTTTGCTCCAAACAATTTCCGACTATCAATTGTCTTTAGGGTTTTTCCACTTACGTATCCTAATAGTGCATTCAAAGCTGTTCCTCAAACAACTTACCTTGCTTTCCACCAGTTCTTCTTTCTTCCATGCCCTGTTACCAAATCTTTTGATTTTCATCTGGGTCATGTCATGTCTAGAGCTGTGTTCTCGAAGGCAAAGGACTTTAGTATCTTAGTCATTGATTTCCCACCCTAGATTTAGAACATTAGCAGGTACTCAAAAGATAAATCAAGAACCAAACTGATTGCCGAGTCCTTGAGTGAATCAACTACAAAATAAAACATTTTATAGATAATTGGGGAAGTTTAAATATAGATTAATATATAAATGTTTCCACCCCCTGCTAGAGATTATATCCAAATTAATTTTGCCAGATGTAATAATGATATTGTGGTTACACAGGAAAATATCCTAATTTTTTGGAGATATATACTCAAGTATTTAGGGGTGAACCATCATGATGTCTGTAATTTACTTTAAAATAAAATAGTTCAGCCAAAAAATATACAGTTAAAGCAAATATGGCAAAATGTTAAAAGTTATTTAAACTAGGTGATGGTCATATGTGTATGCATTGTACATTATTTCTCCTTTTCTGTATGATTGAAATGTTCATAAGAAAAAGTATACAAATTAATATTTACTGTTATTGCTCTTAGCCTAGAATGTTCCACTTTCTTAATTCTGGGCCCTACCCCCACGTAACATACATACATAAATACATATATGTATGTGAGTGTATACAGATATATATACACATACAAGTCATATGAATCTTTTGCTCTGTAATTTGGAATTGTTTTAGTAAACCTCTGTTGTTTCACTCAGATAAAGCAACCATTTTCTAAACTTCTAAATTTCTATTCTTTCATAGTATTTATGAACTGTTTTCAAAACCAGTTTTTCAGGTATGTTGAATCGTTTCAATGAAAGATAATATAAAAATGAAACTGCAGAATGATATTATTTATACTTCCAAAGTGTGCTCTTTCTTTTAAATAACACAAGGCAAAAACTATAAATTCTTATTTAGGGGGGAAACAATGGAGCAATTCTCTAGCCAGCACTGTCCAATACAACTTCCTCCAATGATGGAAATATTCTATAATCTCTGCTGTCCAATACGATAGCCAGTAGCCCATGAGGCTACGGTGCACTTGATATGTGGCTAGTACTACTGGCAAACTAAATTTTAATGTTATTTAATATTAATTAGATTTAATTTAAATAATCACACATAGCTAGTGGCAATCATACATACAGCTCCAGGCTATTTTAACCAGAGCCTTCATGTAGCATAGAGCATACTATACTGATGTTACTGATGTGTATTTCAGCAGGTTTTTAAACGTCACTAAACTATTACAAAGTTTTTAATTTTACTGGTCTAAATTAACAAAGAAATATCCACTGTCACAAGAGAGAGTACTAACAACCAAATAGTCTTTGAATAGAAGACTTCTATGATGAAGGTAGTCATGATGACCATTCCTAATTTTCTCTTCCGTGAGGTGAGAGGGTTGGACAGTAGCATTTTAATACTTCAGATCTATGACTTGATTCTTTGAGGACTTGAATGGGTAACTCTATCACAGAACCCATCTGGAAAGTCGAATTTCCTGACATCTCTCTTGGCACTACCGCGGCCCCCTGCTACTAACCAGAATGGCCTTTATGTACAGTGTCTAAGGCAAGAGAACTTGGATTATATACCCTATTTCAGCCTAGATTTCAAAGCCGGGGCAGGAGCTGGAAGCATTTATATGCTGGAAGTGGTAGGAAAATGTAAGTGCACATGCACATACAAACATGCCTATGAGGTGGAAATGAGAGTAGTTTCACAAAAGACTCCAGCTTCCCAGTTAGTCTTCTTGTGGTTTTTATTAATTCAGGGGTCCTTACTGGCACAGCTCCAGCTGTACCCCCCACGCTTGTTCTTTTCTGTAGTTAATCTTAACTTGCTACGGGAAAGAAAAAGATGTACACACCGAGTTGTGACAAATACTGAAAACTCCTTCTGCTTGTTTTTGCAACTCCTTCCTCCCAGAAACAAAGCCTAAGAGAGAAAAAAACAACCAAACATAACAACAACAAAAATGACAAGCGCCCACCTCCTTCTTGTGGCCCAGGAACGCTCACCCAAAGGAACAATATTGTCCTCCAGAGCCTACAGGGACAGTGCCCTGTTTGCAAGGTGCCCTCCAGGAAACACCCTCCCCCACTCTCCAGTGTGGCTGTCGGTCTAGGTCCAGAGTAACTATTCTCTACCACCATCTTAAAAGCAGGAATGGTAGGGGGAGGGCAGGGCATATCACATGTCTCTCCAAAGCCTGCTGCTGGCAATGATGAAGCTACTGGAAATTCTACGTGTCTGCAAAGCACGAAAATATGCATGCTGCAGTCTGCTATGTCAGCACCAATCTCATCAGCATGGTCTTGACGAAGTTACTGCTGTCTCTTGTTACTGGAAGCTCTGCCTCAGTTATGAGAGGGCAGTGACCCCACATTATCCCTGTAATGGGAGCAAGACCCCCTCAGGGAGCACAACAGTTTTCCGCTTTCTTAACTCTCAGTAGTCTTCCCACCCTACAAGCCCTAGTGTTAAGATTTCACCTTCCTTGACCAGAAGTCCCTGGTCCTAATTCAAGGCCCGGCTGGGAGAAATTAGCTCAGTGGCAGGCGCACCCTATGCTGCCCAGTTGGTCTATTAAGGCATGGTGACCTGATGTTTATTTTAGTAGAAAGGCGTTTGCACAAACTCTTCCAAACACAGTATTTAACTCTCCATCTCTACCCTTACCCCCACTAATTTGCCCCTTTGGTTTCCTCAATCAGTTTCTCTCAAAAGCCACAAGCTCAAAAGACTTCCCTGGTTTCCTCAATCAGTTTCTCTCAAAAGCCACAAGCTCAAAAGACTTCCCCAAGCTCCCTTTGAGATGGCAGACAACTTCATCCTTACTCCTTACACTCAACAGCCTCTGTCCCACATTGGGAACATTTCATGGAAGATAAAGTCTTCCGTGGGTTGATCTCTTGAACTCCTTGGGGCTTTCCAAAATACACACTGACTAAAAGTACAATTTTCCAATTTGACAAAGCTGAGGAAGGTATTTCAAATAAGATAATTATAATAAAGAATGAATAAAGAAAGAATCTGGTGGGGGGCAGAAGGGTCATTTCACAGAAAATTTTAAATTAAGGTAAAAATTTGGTTGGGAAAGATTCAGAAGTACAAGAAGATAAGAAAATGAGAAACACAAAGGCTAAGAAAATGTTAAAATACTTCGGTCTTTTTTTGGCAGTTTTCCTGATGTGTTATTCAGAAATATCTACATTAGCATGATAAAAAATGCAAAATTTAAATACTATGATAGGTGAAATTAAATCAACCAGAAAACCATTGGAGGAAGGTGGTGAGGGAAACACTTGACTCTGCTAATGTTAACCGACCCGTCAACTGCTCTGTTTTCTGATTCCCCGGTGTGTGTATCACACTTACCAGGCACTAGAGAAAAAGTACCAGCAGGAAATGGTCTAGGCCCCTAGGTATCTTAAAATTAGAGGAAAACTGGCATTTCACATCTGAATTGTGGTTTGGCCCACTGGACCAAGTTTCTAACCATGACAGAATTAACGGAAATTTCGTAATTATCTGAAATAAATACCTTTTCCACTTCTAAACGATCCACATGAAAAAACTATTATTTAAACTAAGAAACACCCAACGCTTTCACAAAAACAGAAAACAAAAATATGTATATCAGTTGGGACTCAATTAATGATTCTTCAAGAAGCTTAAAAACAATATTACTAGGGGCCGGCCTGATGGCGCAAGCGGTTAAGTGCGCGCGCTCCGCTGCGGCGGCCCGGGGTTCGCTGGTTCGGATCCCGGGCGCGCACCGAAGTACTGCTTGGTAAGCCATGCTGTGGCGGCGTCCCATGTAAAGTGGAGGAAGATGGGCACCGATGTTAGCCCAGGGCCGTCTTCCTCAGCAAAAAAAGAGGAGGATTGGCGGATGTTAGCTCAGGGCTGATCTCCTCACAAAAAAAAAAAAAAAAAAAAAACAATATTACTAGCCCAATATTTTTATTTGTTTTAGGCTTAGCATTTGTGTTTCCTGAGACTTTTTCTCATTTCAGGAACCAGAGTTTGGATGTGGCCTTAATTAACACACTGGTATTCAAAGATTCACGAATATATCCCCGAAATAGATACAAAAGCATTGCCTTACTCTGACTTAAGGTTGCTGATGCCTTAATCTTTCAGTTTTAAATTCACTCAGAAGAAAATGTGAGCCACAGCAATAGAAAACAAAGGGCATCTTCCTATAATAAGTTCTAGCTTAATATTTCCGATATTAAGTTCTGGAATTCAACTTGGCAAAGTTCTTAGGTGTTTTAAATTAATGTCACATTTGAAAAAATTGTTACATGTATGGGTTAGGTTCAATGCCCGGTTGTTGCAAAAGCAAAAAAAAACCCTGCTTATTCCAGAAAAAAAAAATTGGAGTATACATTTAATGATAAGTATAGGACCCTTTAGGAATTTATTAGACTATAGCATGATTTACCTGAATCTAAAACAACAACAAAAAATTGTTGACAAAAATAAAGAATGTAAATTTTAAAAAATTAATCCAAATAAGTCATGAAGTAAGGTAATTCTCATTTGTAAACATGTTTCTTACTTCTTTAGATTTTAACTAGAGTAGTGGTAATTCAACTGCTCCCTAAAATGAAGACAAAGTATTTGACTATATTCTTAGGCTTAAGTCAAAGCATAAAAAGATTGTAGACTCAACCCAGGAGAAGCACCAGGTCAGGAATGCAATCTCTATTAATTAGGTATCCCAGCTGGGCAGTGGGTTTGCAGCTGTTAACTTGATCAATGACTTACCTAAATGTCATCTCTACTGATTCGCTTATAAATTACCAGCAAGTGAGACTAATGTACAGGTGCTAATTTATTTAAACTGTTCTCTACCGTTCTACATAGCTTTATAAACTGCATCTGGCACCTAATGTTAGCTGTCAGTTGTACTTAGACATGCCTGTCCTAATGACTCTGTTCATTAGAAATGAGCACAAATTATGAAATATTGTGAAAAATGATACATCAAATGGAATGGGCACAGCAAATCAATTAGAGAAACTTCACACAGCATATTCACACTTAGGAGAATAAAACATTCTGGTTTCAGAATGAGGTCTATAATACCAATTAAAAAGTAATTGGTAGACTTCAGTAGTGTTATATATCAATTTGCTGGCTTTTTTCCTGAAATTCTATAGTACAGCAGAACTTAACTTTTAATTCCCAAATAAAGACATTAGTAAATGCAAGCGCAATTCTGTATTTATAACATTTAATACAACTGCAATGTCTCCAACTTAAAATTTATAACTGATACTGCTTAATTCAAAAAGGGAAATGCAAATACCAGTGGTCCTCAACTTTTTGGTGTGTTTACAGCATGAATTCAAGAAAAAGGATTTTTGATGGTACATGTAAACGGATTCAAAGACTCACCAATACTAAACAGATTAGCAATAATTGTAACCCAATGTCTACTCTAATATAACCATGTGTTACTATGTCCATAAAATTCCAGGGCACTGGGGCACTACTATTCACCTGGCCAGCCTTTAGCCTTGGGTCACTATTCGAGGAAAACTGTTTCTGCCTTGCCTCTGTTACCACACTATGGGGCTGATAGTTTCCAAACACATAGAATCTTCTTTTGACCAAACTGTAACTGCTTTATATTGAATTACAAAACTCACTCAGCTCAATGTTCATCTGAGAGATTCCTCCTCACAGTAACTATACCATTACAGCCAAAAATACTTTTTAAACACTGATCGGCATTTGACAGTCGTCTGGGAAAGGTTTATGGAGCAAGAGTTGAGAGACACAGCACTAAGGTCTATTTTCAAAATGTTTAGCATGTGTTTCAGTACTTTCAGCAAGACACCACAGACAAGACTGATTGCTGGGGGGGCCTGTTTCTCCTCCTGTTCACCTTCTGACCGTGATCAGTAGCACCCTAGTGGTTCAGTGGGAAAGCGCAATAAGTGGTTTCTCCCTTTTCAATGTAACTTAAGAAATGAGGCAAAAATTCAACTATTGTGAAATGGAGAAAATCTATACTCGTCCATGACTAATTTCTTTTCAGTTAATTTGCTATTTCACCAACTAAAAATAATAATTTTTTCATATAAATTTAATACCAAGGTTGAGCATTAAACATAGCAGAATAATTTTGCAAAAAAAAATTTCTAGCAGATACACAATGCTGTAGCTTTAATAATACAAAAATCTTCTAAATAATGTAACTTTAACTATGAACAGTGACAAGCAGAATTATTTTTATTCATAAAATTTTGTCATATTTCTTGTTGTTTTACCAATCCACATCTGTATTCTTTTTAAGAGACTTATTAAATTAAGGAAACTCCAGCATATAAGATTAGCTATGTATAATTTTCAGAGAAGTTACATAAGCTGCACTCAGCGAGGCCAGAGGCCAGATTTCTAATCAAGCTCAACCTTCTGGAATAAAGTTGTAAACCTAGGAATCAACAAAGAAGGCCTATGATGAGCTGAAATCGCTGACATAAATTCATGATTTTACTTAGCAGGAAGGGCATACGGGTCCTCGTGCCGAGTCCAATGGCTCTTAGTTTTAATTCACAGGCCTAACTAGTCTGGTTATGCCGGAAGCTTGGAAGCAGGCAAGAGCGGTGAGGCAGACACAGAGACACGGACGTCTTGACAGGAAAGGAGATGGCAAGAACCAGTAATAAAGCATAGCCAGGCCAGTCAGCGCAGGGACAAACATGCACTTGGAGCCACAGTCGGGGCATCTCAGTTTAACAACCATACTAAAAAGAAATCCTGCGGCATAAGGGGAAATCCTGAGGTTAAATTATATGCACTATACTCTACTAAATAAGGCTGAAGAGGTCACAATTTATTGCAGAAAATGTTACCAAAAAATTAATCTTTGAAAGTATGGAAAAAACAGACTTTGGATACAGAAAGACCCTGTCCAGCCTTGGTTTCCTCAATAAATACCTAGCCCATAAGGCTTTTATCAAGATGAAACGTGGTAATGTATACCAGGCTCCCAGACAGCATCTTGCACATATATAGGAGGTTTTTAGTAAGTGGTGGTATTTTTCATTACAAATAACAACTAAAAATAGTTTTCCCTTATCTGGAAAATTTCCTTTTGTGAAATATCTAATTTCCTGTTCATATTAAATTAGACAAAAATTACTATATCTAGTTTTAATTTACATATTAAAAGCCAAACATATTATCAGAACTCTAGGTTCTAAACATATAACAGCAAACACAATGTTCTTCCAAAGATTATCTGGACGCTTAAATTATTTTCCTGCCTTTGGATATCAAATTATTTATTTTTGTCTTTAGAAATAACTAAGCATTTTGTCAGTAGGAAATGTTAAATGACACATCAGCTATACTGTCTCTCTTTCAGGTTATATACACAGCCAAACCTCTCACAAAAAGAATAGCTTCAAAAACATAAATGAAAACAAGAACCATAATGGATATATAATTTTAATGCTTTGGTAACAGTTGGTTGTCATTGTCCTCTTACTTTTACATCTACTCAGATGCCAAAGAGAGTCCACTAAATTTAATAAAATGCCAAAAAAGTTAATTGATATAAAATGTGAGACTTAGTGAAGCAGATCAGTCATTTGCAGGAAAGTCTAGCACAGCAGAGTTATGTCACTGGTGTCAAGGAAATGGCTAAAACTCACTTCCAACACTCACTTGCATACAGGCCTCTAGAAAGTGAGCTAGGAGAGACAAAACACCAACCTACGATATAATGCAATCTCGGTTTAAGTCACTCACTGATACAACAATGTACTCAACAGTACTTGACTATTCTCCCCAACATTCATTCTCAGGTGGCATGGAAGATTTGTGTGACAAAGGCAATTAGAAAACTAGTGAATGATTCAAGTTATGGTAGATTTTATTTATTACGTTTAATAGTAATGAGAACAATAACACATTGCATTAATCTCATGCTCCCTAGTTACGTCCTGAGGTAGGCAAGCAGGTATTATTTTAGAGATGAGAAAATCAAGTGACAGTGCTGTGACTTGCTGAACATTACAATGCTACTTAGTGACACTGCCAAGGATTCTCCTAATCCCAGGTTCTGCATCTTTCTACAATATCACTTCAACTATAATGAATATACTTTAAAAAAATCAATTTAACAACAAAGTTCTACATGTCCTGCATCTATATTCCTCACAACGCAAGAAATTCAGCTTCATTTTAGAAGATTCTACATATTTTAAAGGAGCAATTGGATGTTTATCATATTAATTCATTATTTCATTACTTTATTGGCTAAATCTAAGGGAGATTTTTACTATATTCTATTAGCACAATGACACAAAATAACATCAACTTACTTTTACCATCTATATATACACATGCAATTTTAAAAGTACAGAAAAGCTGTCACCTCTCACATTTACATAGTGATGTTAAACATATCGTCTCTGGAAAACAATTCTATATTTTAAGAACCAGAACTAAACATACTGTTTCTATCTGATTGAATGGCAAGATCCTTTTAGATTTCTCTAAATAATAGAAAAAGGACACTCTATGTGGAGACACCCATGTGTGTCTGTTGTATGTACCTTAACAAAAAAATTTTAAAGATATATTAATATATGAAAAAAGTTGTTCTAAATCTTAAATATTTTTGCTTAAATGCATTTCACAGATTGTTTCAACTACCACTATTTTAGCGACTGGTTAAGTAGTATGGAAAAACCAGTTTCTAAAAAACATAAAATAACAAATGGTTTAATCTGAATACAATGGCACCTAATTTACCTATGTGAAAATTATACAGTGAGCCTAGACTTTTAAGTAGGTAACTGAATTAAATTATAGGTCATGTCTACTCTGTAGAAATTAAATCCTCATGAAAATAATTTTAAAATCCCAAACTAATATTCTGATTAAACATCCAAGCAATGAACTAACCACTCCAAACAACATAATTCATTTAAATACTTACGTTGTGAAAATGTTTATCCCTTCAGATAGAATTACAAAACTGCTGAATGATTCTGTTTCTCTCAGCGAGCTAAATATGCCCCATGTACATCCAAAAAGGTAGTAAAGACACGCTCAAAAATGCTTCAGGGGTAACCTCAGGTGGGTAGTGGGATCCTCTTGCTGAGAACAACAGTTACTCAGGGACAAGCAGGTCACAAGGAGAGAGGGGAGGACCATCTTTAAAAGCAAACAGTAATAATGATTTTAAAAAACCACTACTACAAAAAAAAAGCCCAGGCCCAGATGGTTTCACTGATGAGTTCAACCAAATATTTAAAAAAGAATTAATACCAATTCTTCACAAACTCTTCCAAAAATAGAACACTTTCTAACTCTTTCTATGAGGTCAGTATTATCTTGATATCAAAATCAGACAAAGACATTACAAGAAAAGTACAAATCAGTATCAATTAGACACAAAAACCCTCAGGCAAAAGGCTAGCAAACCAAATCCAAAACACATAAAAAAGATTATCCACACTGACAAAGTAGGATTTATTCCAGGAATACAAGCTTGGTTTAATATCCAAATCAATTAATGTAAAAAATAATAGTAAATAAATTAAAAACCTGTATCCTTTAAGGTATTAGTTAAATTTGATACAGGATAAAACCTTTGATTCTTGTGAGTCTTAACCAATATCTAACACTTGATGTTAGCTCAAGGTCATATTAAAGGTTTTGCTATTAATAAGTAATGTTTCATTGAACAATGTTAAAAAACAAACAAAAACTTGCATTTGCTCCCATCATTCCCAGAACAAATCTTGAAAAAGAAGAACAAAGTAGGAGTACTAGCATTTTCCGATTTCAAAATTTACTACAAAGCTATAGTAATCAACACAGTGTCATACCTGCATATAGATCAATGAAATATAATTGAGAATTCAGAAACAAACCCTCGTATTTGATTTTCAGTAAGGTCAATCGATTTTCAGTAAGGGTGACAAAACAATTCAATGGGGAAACAATAGTTTTTTCAACAAATGTTGCTGGAACAACTGGATATCCACATGTAAAAGAATGAGGCTGGACCTCTATCTCATACCACATATGAAAACTGCCTCAAACTGGATCAAAGACCTAAATGTAAGAGCTAAAGCTATAAAACTCTTAGGAGAAAACTTGGGTGTAAATCTTTATGACCTTGAATTAGCAATAGCTTCTTAGGTATATACAAGAGAAGTGAAAAATATGACCATATAAAAACTTTCACACGCATATTCATAGCAGCATTGTTCATAAAAGCCAAAAATGGAAGCAATCCAAACGCCCATCAAATGATGAATGGATTGAAAAGAAATGTGGTACAGGCATACCTCATATTATCGTGCTTTGCAGATACTGCATTTTTTACAAGACTTTCCACCAGCAAAAAGATTACAACTCACCGAAGGCTCAGATGATGGTTACCATTTTTTAGCAATAAAGTATTTTTTAATTAAGGTACGTACATTTTTTTAGACATAATGCTATTGCACACTTAGACTACAGTATAGTGTAATCATAACTTTTATATGACGGGCAACCAAAGAATTCGTGTGACTCGCTTTACTGCAATATTTGCTTTACTGCAGTGGTCTGGAACTGAACACTCCGAGGTATGCCTGTATACCCACACAATGGAAAATCATTTGGCAATAAAAAAGAATAAACTACTGATACATGATACAATATGGATGAATCTTGAAAACAATAAGCCAACTGAAAGAAGCCAGTCACAAAAGACCACATGTTGTATGATTTTGTTTATATGGAATGTCCACAATAGGCAAATCTAGAGACAGAAAGTAGAAAGTAGTTGCCCAGAGCTGGGGGGGATGGGGGAAGTGAAGAGGGAGTGCTAAAGGATACAAGGTTTCTGTTACAGGGTGAGGAAAATGTTCTACAATCAGACTGTGATGGCTGCACAACTCTGTAAACAGATGAACAACGGGAGAACCGTACTCTTTAGATGGTCTGTGAATTATGTCTCAATAAAGCAGCTACCCAAAAAAAAGAAGAAATAAAATAGCGAAGAACTTGTCTCAAAAGAGAAGATTTAAGAGAACAGAGATTATATTCCTATTTGGAAAACAAAAATCTATAGTATGACTACTTTGCCAAGATACTCACTATTCTCTTATCTTTTTAAAGGATACATGAGGAAGGAGAAGATCTTATTTTGTTTTTTGTCCTTTTCTTCATTTCTTAAAGAACTCATAATTTTTTGAGTATCCAAACATTAGTTACTTTTTGTCCTTCAATTCTTCTTGAAAATCACAGGTTTTTGAGTATGCAGCTATCTAGCTAAAAATTATGCAATACATTCTGGATACTGTTAGGTGTCCGTTATCTATGAAACGAGGCACATACGAAGAAAGAACACCAATTCAAAGTTTAAAGTCTGAGAGCTCTTCCCTTTTCCCTACTTCCATATGTAGACATGATGCTTATCCATTCTGTGCCTCAGTCTCCTCTTCTAAAAATGGAGCAATATTTGCATTCCCCATGACAAAATTAGTGCTATAAAATTATAGTTTTCTTAATATCCCCAAATACTGTCCAGATTACCACAAGGTTCAAAAACAGGACAGCAGCTATGAGGTCCATAACTCCAAATCACCTAGATCTAGAAGGGCAATAAGAAATCCTTCTGGTTGAGTCAAAAATGTTGGTCTGGTGCCTTAAAGAGATACTGAAGTACCATTTACAAATAATTAGGAAAGGTATACAAAAAGATGGGAATTAAACTAAAATGCATAAAATCAGAAAATGATCAAAATATTTAAAATCATCTAAAATGTTAAATCCATACAAAGACGTTATCCTTCAGATAAGTATGAAACACCATGGGACGTTCTATGTTACTTTTTTAAAAATTAGAACAAGCTTCAAAGTTGTTAAATTTAGGTTCCTTTGCTAGTTATCCTGGGATGTCTAGCAAAACAACATGATTGATTATTACTACTTTGTCAGGATTATAACAACTCAAGAGTGGAACAGGAATAGAGTTCTAACCCTAATTCTCAAATCACTTAGAACATGCCCGCCTCTGAAAATTCAAATATATAGTTAGTTGATAAAAACACCAGGCTTAGGTTTAACTATGGTATTTCCTATAATTAATTATGGTATTTCCATTCGTTTTATCAGTTTGTAAGAAAGCTGAGTTTAAGACTACACGACAGGATGTTTCCAAATCCTGTATAAGCATTCATAATGGCTCCTGTGCCTTGAATCAAGGAAAGTATCCATTTCTTGTTAAAATCTAAAACTCACCATACTTTATAATGCTTCAAATACAGAGTAGCATCTCTCTTTGAAAGCATGGTTCCAATCTGCAACGTACAGTGGCATTTTTCCTTATTCCGACAATTTGATTAAAATTTACACGGAGCTAAAGGGCTCAGGCTGAAGAAAAGTGCTTTTTTTTTTTTTTGTGAGGAGGATCAGCCCTGAGCTGCCAATGCCAATCCTCTTTTTTTGCAGAGGAAGACTGGCCCTGGGCTAACATCTGTGCCCATCTTCCTCCACTTTATTAGGGACGCCGCCACAGCATGGCTTGACAAGCCGTGCATTGGTGTGCACCTGGGATCCGAACCGGCAAACCCTGGGCCGCCGCAGCGGAGCGTGCGCACCCAACCGCTTGCGCCACCGGGCCGGCCCCTGAAAAGTGCTTTCAATATCTAAAACTCTACAGCAATTACTTTTCCAACAGAGTAACTGTACTTACATCAATATCCTCTTGCGTAAAAGTTTCTGGATCTTCTCCCATCATGTTGGCTAAATGTCTCTTTCCTATGTTGAACTCTTCAATCTGCTTTTTAATAAAATCCACTGTGTAAGTTTCACGTCTCAAGGCTGCAACATTTTTCTTTGTTGTTACAACTGTGGTATGTCTTAGCCTTAAGATCTAGCAGAAAATATAAATGGAAAGAAAAGATTTTAAATTTAACAATGATCTTATAGGCCACTGTCTCTAAACAAAACAAGATATTCAAACAGTTTTCTTTGTATTATAGTACTCAGTTGGCAGGAGTCTGGAAACAAGGTGAAAGATCTATTAAGAAAGCTGTTAGAAATTGTCCCCTGCTCAAAAGCTCGCTTTTAAAAGCCTATACTTACAAAGCAGTTTAAACTACCAGCATTTTAACAAATTGAAAATAAAAATACTTTTAAGTGATATGCCACTTCCTTATCTACTACCAACAACCATATTTGATAGTGAGTGGTCAATGTCAGCTAGTTGTGATATTTGACACACATGGAAGGAAAAGTAGAATGTCACTCCCTTAAAAAGAGGCAAATGTACATGTAGACAGAAACTAGCAAGCAAATGATATGGGAGTCAAGGGGCACATACCTAGAGTCAAGGGGCACATACCTGAGAACAGTATCCTTAGCCTAGAGGTATCACCTTGTTTGAGGGTACAAATACAGCCTATCTTTAAAAGCCTTAAAATAATAGGTTCAGTTTAGCTTGAGACTTTATTCCACCGTCTTATTTTAAGCTGACACAATGAAGAAAGTGCTTCACTCAACATTGAGAAGATTTCTTACTACTAATTCGGCTCAACAGGCTAACTGTAGAAATAAGGGCTTTCACATCCTTTTAAACTATCAGTAAGGATATCACACTTGCTGCTGTTGATACTTTGTATTCTGTGGCCCTAGGAATTTCCCCCCAAGACATTAATATTTCACCTGCAATAAAGGGTGTTAAAGAACCAGAAAAATGTTTTCAAATGATCATTCAGCTGCATTCAATTAGCTGGATATAACTAGAACAGATCTTTCTGGTACTGGCTTTTCTCAAAATCTTAAATCTGTGGTTCTCAACCATCAACTCTGTCTCAACAATTTTAAACACTCTTAAGCAATACTCAGGCTTTAAGAGCTACAATTCTTAGTAACTCCTTCACTTCCCTTCTCATAAACATAAAAATTCCTTTCACATACCACCACCACCACCATCTCTCCCTCATCCATTCCCTACCCTTTTGAGAATCAGAGATTCAAATAACTCTACAGTAATTTGTCACCACAGCTACAAGAGAAAATGGGAGAAAATTACAGGACAAATAATACTCAATAGTACAAATTATGTTCTTAAACTCTCACAAATTAAAATAGTGATAAAACAATTCCTTGCTACTTTTTAACAAGTAAGAAAGGGCAATTTAAAATTCCATGAAACTTTATAGTTCATTCTTCCTCAAGAGAGCTCAGAGGAGTGTCTCTTTACATTATTAATCAACAATTATATTTTCTTACTATGCATTATAAAGATACAGTGTCACTATCAATGAGTACAAACATGACCAAAACTTGCTTATGTATAATCAGCCTGCCCTTTACTATAGGCAGAGCCTGTTTTTACACCCCTGCTACCTCTCCCCACAGCCAAGAACCACCAGCACCAACTCTCCCATTGCAGTATTTTTTTACCATCTTATGTTTTTATCTTTTCCAGGCTTTAGTTTTTATTTTTTATGATTCCCTATCTTCTTTGAACAATGGAAAATGTTGCTGCTTAGATTCAAAGTGAATAGAAAATGCTTTTGTGCCCCAAGAATCATGGCAAAGGTATGAATTTGGGAGAGAAACATAGCAGTCATACAGTAGAGGTAATTCTCCCAAATGTTCCATTGCCAAAAGATGATTACACTGCTGGTTTTGTAAATAATACGACTAACTGTTTTTGTCTATAGCTAAAACAATCTATTTATAATACAAGTGAACCCACTACACTTCCCACCCATCACCAACTGCAGCCCTCAGGAGAAATGAGTCTGCCAGTGAATATAGCTCCATTCACTGAAGTAACAAATTCTAGAGGAAGAGCAAGACCAGTGAGGAAAGAGAAGAATTCAATTTTGGGCATGACGAATTTGAGATGCTTGATGGACATCTCAGGAGAGGTGGTGAGGAGGCAGATGGCTCTGTGAGTCACACAAGAGAGATCTAAGCTAGAGATACAGTCTGTTAATAATCAGCATTGGACATGATGTTGACACCATCAGAATAAGGGAAATAGCGGGCATTAGGGTTAGAATGAGAAACATCTCTTCTATGCAAAGCAACAAAACAGTCTGTGAGGGAGAGTAGGCAGAAAGGTAAGGTTAGTTATGTCTTATGGCCATTATTTTCTTTGTGAAATAGGACATGAGATGGTCTGCAGAGTAAGGGGTGATAGGTCTGATGGACTAAATACTTCAAGAGCAATGATACAGTGGTTATAAAATGTAGACATAAAAATTAAAGGAAAAAAATCTAGAAAAAACATTAAGTATCCATTTATACTGGATACGGCTAGAAGAATACCAAAGAAATAGATAGAAATCCACATCTATACAGTATCTATTTTCTTTGTCAACTATCTTTTCATTTCCTATATATTTCCTTTGTATGTTTTAGTGGTATACTCAATGCACTATTTAGTTCAGGAGAGTTCTATCTTAGGGCAGATTGTACCCTTCAGCATTATAAAGTGTTCCACTCCCACGCAATACTTTTATGTTGAATTTAATTCTATTGGATCATAATACTGGAACCCTTTCAAACTCCTATCTGCATTTCCCTGAAAAATCATTGCCCATATTTTTCTGTTAAATTTTGAGTCATTTTAAGTTTTGGGTTTTTTTGACCCAATCTGAGTTTTTTTTTAAATACTTGAGAATATCCCATTTAAACGAGTTTTAATAGATATCCTGTCTTATTTTTGATCTTATTTCATCTTTATATTTTTTATGCTTCCTTCCTGTTTTCCTTCTTTTGCTATACGATCTGTAGTTTTTTTCACTTGTCTTTTGATCTGGCAATTTGGACAGTATACAGCCTGCTTTTATTTTACTTGTGATTATCTCTATATGCCTCTGAATAAAATGTTTAAATGTATTTCTCCTAGTAACTTCAGGAAAAAAATATCCACTGAATTCTCCCCTATTTATTATCTTCTCTTCTTCCATCACAGTAATTATGTTATGATGTCCTCCATACATATCAGCTTCTCTTCAAGCTTATTTTTTGTCCTTTTCTTCTGCTTTCTTTATGACTTGTAAACTTTTACTCATGTTCTTTTTCTCCCTTTTCTGCACTGTCATTTGTGCACCCACTCTGAATTTTTAGCTTCTTATATCATTGGTTTATCTTCAAAATTCTTTCCCTAACAGTTTCTTTTAATCATATCTTCCTGTCTTACCCTGTTTCACAGAATTCTCCCTCATTCGATATTTTTTTTAAATGTCCTTGACAATGTGAAGTAGTTATAGTAAAATAACTCTTCCATTTTGTTGAGTAAATATTTCTTTGTACTTTCTTCATCTCTCTCTTCTGCATTGTTCCTTTCCTTCTTTAGTTGCTAATACATTTTAGCATCATCTCAAGCAAAAGAGTTGATTAGTGGTTTGAAGACTCATTTCTTCACTTGACGTAAAATTATTCTGAGTCTGTCTATATTCTCTGGAGTTTGTGACATGAGGTGGCAGCTTTCTTAGTCTTAACATAAATGAAGCTTAAAAAATATTTGTAAAATTTTTTATTGTTGTTCATTTAGAAAGCCTCTTTTTTTAATTAACACGTCCCTAATTTGCTATTTTTCATAAAATCTCTTTAGAATCTCTAAGATCTTTTTAAAGACATTTGTTCACACTGCTTAAGAATATGACATTCTGAAAATTCATAATATTTATTAAAGTTACAAAGCCATCACAGCATCAGTACCAGACTACTGGATATATTTATTAAACGTTCTGAATTATTCCAGCAATGAATTCACACAAAAATATTAACATTCAAAGAAGTCCATTATTCATTAGTACGATCCATTAAGTAAGATGAGGCTGAGTGACAACCAGGTCTTTAGCTAAGAACAGTAGGAATTCCTGGAAAGAATCCACTTTGCCTCTGTTAAGTACAATTCCCAACAAAATTTTCTACAGGTTCTATTTCCAGCTGAAAAGCTGTGATAGAGAATTTTCCTCAGACTTTGTTTTTATGGAATAGTATAGCTACAACTTGACAGATTTGTTTCTTTTTAAAGATAATCAGTGGGTCAGACAACTATAATTTCAATCAAGCACGTTGCCCAAGAAGCAGACACATTCTGACAGAGCAGTGATGTCCCAAATTTGGCCAAATGCCAGTGCTACACACTACTTGAAGGGTATTACAGGAGTACAGAGGAGTTTCGTTTTTGTTCAACCGGATAAAAACGGAACAAAGAAGAATCTGCTGCTCATTTGAATAGAAAAGGCAAAAAAAAAAAATACTTGGAGGAATAAAAGAAAAGGTAAAGACTGAAGTCAGATTAGAGAAAATGTGGATAGCAAGAAACAATATAAGGACTCCAAAAGAGTGATTATAGTAACCTTTTTGAACAGGTTTATACTTCTATCAACTAGAGGTCTCTGGATGCAGCAGAAGAAACTGACTTTGCTTTACTTAAGCAAAAGGGACATTTCTTAGAAGGCTAATAGGGGCCCACAGGACTACACTTGAAGCAGGCAGCGTCCGAAGCATCTTTGGAGCTAAAACGCAGGAACTCCAATGATCCACAGCAAGTTCACTGAAGTCAGAACGTAGCCATTAAGATAAAATGGTATTCCAACCATCCTAGTCTCCCTCCTCAAGACCTCAAGGGAGGGAATATCTAATGGGGCTATCTCGGGTCAGGTGCCCCAGATTATAGTTCCACTGGACTGTGTCCAACGGGCAAGAACTCATTCCTCCTAAGAAAAGTGGGGTGCCATTATGAAGGGGAAATGGATGCTAGGTTAAACAAACAAGGAAATCTACTATACTACTTAAGCAAAATTCACCATTTATATTCATTCCACAAACTGCTATAAATTAAGAGACTTAATATACTTATCCATCAAATATTATATACATGGACCATGTTTGAATCCTGATTTAAACAAACCAACTATAAAAAGTTATTGTTGGGACAATCAGAGAAATGTGAACACGGAATGGATAATAAACAAACCAACTATAAAAAGTTATTGTTGGGACAATCAGAGAAATGTGAACACGGAATGGATAATAGATAACATTAAGAAATTACTGTTCATCCTGTTAGATATGTTCACAGTGGCATGGAAGCTAAAAAATCTTTACCTGTTAGAGATGCATATTCAAGTATCTGTAAGTAAAATAACAGAAAGTCTAAGATTTACATTAAAAGCCTCTAGGAAAAAAAGGAAGGAGACAGATGAAACAAGATTCGCAATTGTTGAAGCTGGTTGACATGTACATGGAGTTCATTATATTATTCTATTTTTGTATATGCTTGAATATGCTTTATTTTTCATAATAAAATTCTAAAAAGTAAACTATTTTACGAGTTCATTTAACAAATTTGAATGGGTCAACTACTACGGGCCAGGCTATGTACTAAATTTTAACAGAAATAATTGTAAAGTGGAACTGAGTGGTGTTAAAATGAGAATGTTGCTATACTGAGATAAGAAAACATGAAACATGTAAAAGACGCAGTTTTTTTATTTAAGTTACTAATCTCATTTGGCAAAAAGTAACATAACAGTTGTTCACATGTACACAAATGTGCACACACACACGTATGCACCCACATATCCCTATACAGAAGAACTCTTCACATGTTTAATTCAAGAAACAGTGAGCATCAGGAGGTTATCTGTAGGCATTAGGCTAGGTATCATAACGGGGACAGAAAGGTTATTTTTCTCAAGAGGTTTACAAACCAAATACAGGGGAAAGACTTAAATACATGAGACATAGATAATGAAAAAGAAACACATGTGAGTTGTAGGCAGCTTCCAAGATAGCTCCCAGGGATTCCTCTGCCTGGTACTCATGCCGTTGTGCAATCCCTGGCCCTTGAGTGTGAGCTGGACATAGTGACTTGCTTCTGACGAAGAGAACACGACTAAAGTGACAGCATGTCACTCCTGAGATTAGATTACAAAGACTCTGTCTTCCCTCTTTTTTCACCCTCTCTAGATCAACCTGATGGAAGCCAGATGTGATAAGCTGCCCTACAGAGGCCCACGTGGCAAGAACTGAGGGCAGCCTCTGGCCCAATAGCCTGCAAGGATATGTCTCCTGCTAATCCCCACACTGAGCAAGCTGGGAAGTTGATTTCCACCCTCCAGCCTTGAGATGACTGTAGCCACAGCCAACACCCGGAATGCTGCCTTATGGGAGGCCCTGGGCAGAAGACCCAGGAGCCCCTGCGCCTGGAATCCTAAACCACAGAAACTGTGAGATAACAAATGTCTGTTGTTTTAAACTGCTAAATTTTGGAGTAATTTGTTACCCAGCAATAAATAACTAATTCATTCATCATCCTAATAACAAGGAAGCACAGTACAAGAAAGTTTACGTATCTTGTTTTATAAGGAAAAGAGAGGTGGGAATGATGGTAGTATCTATTATCAAGCTCTCTTTAAATAAGAAATTTGTAAACTGCTACATAAGAAAAATCAAATTTTAATGTCCCAGTATTTTCCATAATTAAAGCAACGAGGAACACACTAAATCTATCCTTAAAAGAACAAGATGAGATCTCAAAGGGAACAACATATCCTACCAAAGGGGTCTTCTTTCCATTGCTAATAAACTGGGATTTAAAAAAAAAAAATTATCAAACATTATCTTGGGGAAAACATAACTAATTTACAAAGCTGTATAAAGCATCTGTTACACATGCAGGTCAATTTTTAAATTTGTTTTTCAAAGAGTTTTTTAGCACTTTATCAATAAAGTTTAGGACATTATAACCTCCAGGAGCCCATAAGATGAGATATGAAAAGAACAGTTAATTAAGACAGAGACAACAATGTTTGTATAATAAAACCAAAATACACAAGGGCTAAGCCACCAAACGTCATCAATCGTTCTTCTCTGGCAGCCAGTCCAATTCAACAAAGGCATACTGGCTCACTAAAAATGAAAACTTTAAACACTAAGAAAGTGCTTAGTAGAAAATAAAATTAAGAGGACATATTACTGATATTTTGTAGCAATATTTTTCAAAATATAAATTGGTCTACTGCTCTTATTATTAAAGTTGTAAATACTATAGAAAACTAAATTAGCATTCCTACAATAAACTATACTAATAAAGAATTTAAGGATTCATGGGTAATCTTTGTAGTACATCATGACTGTCAACTGCTATAATAAGACCAATGCTACTTTCTTTTGTGACAGATTAAAAAATTCGAGTACCTTAGCACAGCAAAACAGACCATAG
This sequence comes from Diceros bicornis minor, assembly GCF_020826845.1. Classification (NCBI taxonomy): domain Eukaryota; kingdom Metazoa; phylum Chordata; class Mammalia; order Perissodactyla; family Rhinocerotidae; genus Diceros; species Diceros bicornis. Next base: position 8,697,125 of record NC_080779.1, read on the forward strand.
TCTGGATGCTGCCAAATATTCCAATCCCGTCTCACCATTCTCTCACCAAATATTACACCAATTATAATTGCTATAACCAATTATTTGTTGTTGCCAGAATCCACTGACTCTGGAATCTCTGTCCCTTGTGTACCTATTACATCTTGCTAGAACAGAATCTCTCTCTTTTTTCATATAACTCCTAATTACTCCTAAACACTCTCCCATCACCTCCTCTGAGAAGCTGCCCACCACTCTACCCATTACAAGTTATGTGAATAAGCCACTGCACTTCTGTGCTCTTCTGTATTTACCTCTGTAAAGCCCACAGTACGCTGTACGTACGTAGATCTCTGATATTCAGAGGTTTATAATCTGAGAAGTTTGGCCATTCATGAGTAAAACTCCCTCCCCCACCCCAAATTTGGGACACTCACATATTTGCACTTGTGTTGAGGCATTAATATGAAACATGTATGCCACAAGATTGGGATGCAGGGGGAATTCTGCTGGTGAGGGTCCCCACTGAGCACCCAGGAGTTGTAGCTTAACAAAACTTGTTTCTTCTTCCCTGTTGCATCAGTGTTTCTCAAAACTTTTTTGACTGTGACCCACAGTAATAGCTACTGTTTATATCACCACCTAGTACACACTTATACAAATAAGCAAAATGCAAAAATACTTAGCCTGTATGAGATGCACTTTGATTATTACTATTATTCTATTCTCCCCACTCTCTTCTTTAAGTCGTCTGTAACCTCTGAAGAGATTTCATAACTAATCGGTTATGATCCAAATTAAAAACAAAAAACAAAGAAACAGGCATACTATTTCAGCCACTCATGAAGTGATTAAAAATTTTGTGGTTTTATGAAACATGGCCCCAAGAGAAATATAGCTATTAATGTTAGAGATGGAAGTGAACAAATATTTAATATTTAAGACAGACAAGCTCTGTGCCAAAAAAAAAAAAGCTTTAGGGGCCGGCCCGGTGGCGCAAGCGGTTAAGTGCGCGCGCTCCGCTGCGGCGGCCCGGGGTTCGCTGGTTCGGATCCCGGGCGCGCACCGACGCACTGCTTGGCAAGCCATGCTGTGGCGGCGTCCCATATAAAGTGGAGGAAGATAGGCACCGATGTTAGCCCAGGGCCGTCTTCCTCAGCAAAAAAAAAGAGGAGGATTGGCGGATGTTAGCTCAGGGCTGATCTCCTCACCAAAAAAAAAAAAAAAAAAAAAAAAAAAAAAAAAAAAAAAAAAAAAAGCTTTATAAATGTCTTTAGCCATACACATGGAGTCATTAAGGGTCTGAGGGGGCCAGTTAAGTCTTTCAGTTGTGGTAAAATATATGCTGTGGTGGTATTCAGGACTTTGGGGATTCAGCCATCTTAGGACCATCCCTTAAGAGTGCTAAGGGTCGATCCTGTTTGGTAATTGTTTGACTATAATTTGTTCACTTCACAGTGCCTGGCTCAAGTAAAGTGCTCAGTAAACATTTACCACATGAAAAAAAAAAAAAAAACTCTAATTCAAGAGTGGTCAGGGAGATGAAAATTAAAGTAACAAGGAGAAATCATTTTTCATTTTTCACTCATCTTATTGAAAAAATAATAATACCTACTGCAGGTAGAAAAAGGGGCACTCTCAAACACCAATGATGGAATGTGAATTGCCACAGCCTTTTTGGAAAGCTATATGGCAATATCTATTAAAATTTAAGATATAGACATCCTTTGCAGCAATAACCTCACAACTGGAACTCTCTCCTACAGAAATAAAAGCATCAGCATCTAAGAATTATACCAGGATGTTTACTGAACACTTTATTAGTGGGAAGAAAATGGAAACAAAGCAAATGCCCTTTGTTAAATTAACTTGCATACATTCATACCACATAATATTATGCAGCAGTTAGACACATAACAGGTGACTTGCAGGGATTTCTACTAAATATGTAAGTTAGAGAAGGAAAAAGTAGAACAGGATCCATTTTTTTGCAAGTATCCACATGCATGTATGCTTGTCTAGGATTAAAAGAACACAAAGACAGAAAAATACATAGGTTCAGGAATTCAAAGGAGGGAGAGAAAGTTAGCACCCCTCCCCCCCAACAACACACACAAACATTTAGTGTCAACAATAAAACATTCTGTATACTATAGTCCCTTTTATAGATAATTATGTGTATACAGGAAGGATATACTCAAAAGAAATGCATGAAAAAATAAAAACTTTCAACATATTGTCAAGAAGTCAACTATCATAATCTAAAACTATATGCAAAAAGGAATACTATCTTTTTCCTATATTATTTCTTTTATATTTTAACCCAAATCAACCGATCCATCCATTCATTTAGCCATCAAACATTTGTTTTTATTATTTTTTTATTGGAAAATATTTGGTACTGTTTATCACTTTCCCTCCTGGAAACATTCTCCTGTTTTCCGTAACACCACACTGTCTGGTTTTTCCCCTAGTTCTCTGGCAGCTCATTCTCAATCTCTCGGGGGTCCTCTTCCTTGACTGTTTGTCCTTCAGGGCCCTGTACCTCTGCTTATTCCTGATTCAGCACACCCTCCTGAGGTGATCTAACTTATTACCATCTACAAGGCAATAGACGACTTGTAAATCAGTTCTCTTCTTGAACTACAGACTTGCCTATCTATGGGCCTACTGGAAATCTCCACTTGGACATCCCAATTATAACATAATAAATACAACTGTATCCAAAACTAAACTTCCCTCTCAAATCTCGTTCCTCCTTCTGAGATCCCATGTCAGTGAATGGCATCATCATCCAACCAGCTGTAAAGCTGGCTTCCTATTGCCCTCAGAATTAGACGAAATGTACAAGTTCTGGTCTCCATCTCTCCAGAGACAAAGCATTGGGAAAATTAAGAAAACGGAAACTGCATACATGCAAAGCACTTTTAGAAATTCACTGTTTATCCTCTCCACTGTGTGACTTTCTCCGTTAAGTCTTCCAGGCCACTGCAGGAGTCCAGTTCTCATTCACCCGCCCCGGCGCGGCTCTCCTCCCCTCTGGACCGACACCACACCTCGGCACAGGCTTCCCTTAGCCTGGCAGCCGAGTCAAGGGAGGTCGCTGTAGTTCCGTCTGCAGACACCTTCCCCCCTCACTGCATGCTGCGCAAACCACAAACAACACGTAGAGTGGCCGCCGCAAAGCAATAACCACTCCTCCTCTCTCAACCTCAGACCTCTACTAAATACCTAAGACTCCAGGGTCCGGTGTGAGAGCACACGAGACGCCAGGGGAAGGTGGCGGCGCCGGCTCCACATCCACGCGCTACAGGGACCAGCGCTTCCGCTTCTCCCGGGCCTTACCTGGGATCCGGTACCTGTCTGCAACTCAGCAGCCGCGGCTTTCCAGAGGCCTTGTCCCCGGGCAAGACTAACCCTACTCCCAAGAAAGAGGCGGTAGGAAACTGCTGTGCCGCAGAACACACAGAGAGCCGCCATGTTGGCTGCGGGAGACCTGAGGCCTGCGCAGGCGCCGATGGGCGCCGCGTTCCCGAGGCTGTCGGGAAGACGAGCTTGCCGGAAGTCTGAGGCAGGGGGCGTGTCCCGCGGGGCGAGGGGTCTCGTCGCTGATTGGGTGCGCGAGCCCGCGGGGCGTGTCCGACTCCACCCCTGGCATGCGTTGACTGGCCAGTGGGTCATGCAGGTTGGCTTCCTTGATCTTCTGTATCGCTTGGATTTGGTCGCTCTCCAAGTCGTGTTGGTAGCAGTTTCACGTGGCTCTTTATCTAGCGCTTCCTTCCCATGCCCAGTGCTGCACCTCGAGCCGGTTCTCCCTGAACCGCGGGACCCTCGCAGCCCGCCCGCACCTCCCTCGTCCCTTCTGTCTTCACCACGCTGCGACACAGACGCTGCTCTCCCCAGCACGCAGGAAGGCACTCCAAGCCTCGGTTCCTGTCTGCCTGCCTTCTTAGCATGGGTTTTCCTTCCTCTCTACCTTGCCACATTTTTCAGGGTTCAGGGTCTTCACCCTCCTCCAGCAACTGCCAAACCACTCTAGGTTCCATGGCACTCACTCTGACATTGTTTCTTAACTGGATAATGCACAGGCTAAATCGGAAACCGGTGAGGACGAACCTTCTTACTCAGAACCTTCTTACTCATCTTGACGCGTCACTCCCCATAGTGTTAGTACTAAGCTTTACTTGAAGCCCAATCACAACTAAATAAATAAGTGTTGAATAGAGATGAGTGTTGTGGGAGATCAAGATTTGGCCACCCTGAAATATATCTCTTTACCTTGATTGTTTTCTCTGAGGGACATTTGACCTCCCCCACTAACTGCCTAAAGAATTTGACATGGTGGCTCCTTCCTGGAACAGATCTTCTATCATGATGGCTATAAAGATAATGTAGGATAGAGGTTACAATAGCAAAGGCACCAAGCCTCTTTTATCAAAAACTCTGTCTCTCCCTGACCACATTATCTATAGATGACCCCGAAAAGAATTGTCCTCCTGCCCTCTGAAGTCCCAGGCCACTACCGGCCCCCAACACGCTCCTCGCCTTTAGCTGCAATACTTAAGCAAGCAGCTTACACAGAGGGACGAGTTGCTCATTTCTGAGTTTCTCCCATGTATACATGTTATTAAACTTGGTATTATTTTCTCCTGTCTTGTTAATTATTTGGCTAGCCATAAGAACCTTAAGGAAAAGGGCAGAAGGAGATTCTCCCTCTTCCCCCGACAGTGTGCTCCTGACGGTAACTCCCAGGGTGCTTTCTACAAAATAAAGGTTTGAACTTCGTTGAAAGCATTTCCAAATATTTAGACTTGAAGGATCAGTAAAATTAAATACACAGAGAAAAATCTGAAGTCATAGAAAGTTGTCAAGCAAATAAATGCCATCTCCTATCGCCATCCTTTCTTAAAACACAGAACATTTTAACATTAAAAAGGTAGAAATGACAATCAGAATAAAGAGTGGTCCTTCAAACGGAATGCATTTAGTTGTGTGAAAAGCTCACTCTGCTATTTTTTGTTATTACCTTTTCAGCTAGTGAAACTTTCATCAGAAATTGGCAGAGCTCCACGAACTAGCACTGGGAATCAAGACTTCATAGCTCATTGAAATAGATGTCTTTAAACAGCAGTTCCTACACAGTGTAAAAAAAATTTTTTTTGAATTTGTGGAAATTTAATCAAGTAGAAAACAAATAAGTATGTAGAAGCAGAATTTATACCATTTTTTTAAAATGACATGTTGGAGCGTATAAGAACTAAGTATTGAAATTAAGGTTAGTAATTGTGAAAGTTTTTTCTTTTATTTTTTTCTCTAAAATTCATGTTAACCATCTTTTACTAGATTACCGTAAAGCATTTCTCACCTCCAGGGGCAACACGTGGACTGCTGCATTAAATTTCCTGTGTAACCTTTGAGTTTGGGAACAAATATACCACTATAGGTTGACATGGGGTACATAATTTGGAGATGGAAGGAAAGATCGGAATCAGGAATGTGCTGATAAATATTTAAAATATGACAAAAATCTGTAATTTTACCAAACAACTAAAGCTTAGATTCATTTAATTTTTCTCTCATTTAATGAGCATCTGTTATGTCAGAGGCATTAGGCATCCTATGTACCAGGATCGTAAAGTCCAACATAGTGGAGTCACATCTAATGTGAGGGTTCGGTTCTAAAGTTAGCTTGTAAGATAAGCATTAGGAGAGTCAAAATGTTGGACTAACGACACCAAATGTTGCTGAGATGTGAGACAGCAGGAACTGTTGGATGCTGCTGGTGGGATAGCCCTCCAGAAATTGGGATAGCCCTCCTGAAATCAACCAACTAATCAATGATCTAAAGTTAAGATGTTTATACCCTACAATCTATCAATCACTTTCCTAGGTATATACCATGCAGAAATTATTGTACAGTATACCAGAAAACAAGTATATGAATGTTCATAGCATCAATTTTTTTTGTAACTTTAAAAAAACCTGTCTGTTGATAGAAAGATTGGTGGATAAGAGAGCACAATACAGCAATGACAACAAATGAATCATACCTACACATATGACTATGGATGAGTTTCACCAGGTGGAGGGAAAAATAGAAAGTCACATATGCATACATAGTATGATTCCATTTACATAAAGTTCAAAAACAGGCAAAACTAAGCAAGATATTGTTTAAGGGTTTATCCCTATGTAGTAAAACCATAAAGAAAAGCAAGAGAATAATACACACAAATTCCAGGATAGTAAACATCCCAGAGAGAAGGGAGAAGGATGTCCTGAGCAGGACACACAGGGGCGTCAATGCTCCTGCCAACGTTCTTTATCTTTACATGACTGGTGGACACGCAGGTGTTCATTTTATTATTATTATTGAATTTCTAAAAATATTTTATACATACATATGACAGGAAGAGGTGATTTTCATCTCTCATGCCACCCTGACTCACGTTGAAACATGTGGCAGGCTGTGGTGGGAGTGTAAATTAGTACAGTTGTTATTTTTTTTCCTATATTCCTCATAACTCATTCCTTACTCCTCTTTCCTTTATTATCTCCTCTTCATCCCCTACTCTCTCTCTTCTCGTACCCAGTATATATAGGTTAAATACTAAATGATGTAGTCCCCAGAAAATTCACACACACATCCCTCTAAAGGATTCCTAGAGAGCATCCCTGGAACTGCAGAGCTTTGTGAATCAATATGGAAAATCTTAACCTAGAAAAAACACAAACGCTAATGGGTTCCACAGGGAACTGAGATCTTCAGGGAACTTTGGGTCAAAGATGACCAAACACTGTGGTTCATGGAAAGTGCATTAAATGTGGATCAAGAAATCAGAGTTCTCACCTGAGCCCTCCACACACACTCTTTGACCCTTGGTGGTTTGTTGAGCTTATGGAAAACCTCCATTTCTCATCAGTGTAGCCAGGAGATGGATTAGACCAGTGATTCTCAAAAGCGTGGTGCCCACAGCAGAAGCATCAGCATTACCTGATTGAATTGTGGGTTGAATTGTGTCCCCCACAAAAGATGTTGAAGTCCTACCCTGGTTACCTCATAATGTGACCTTATTTGGAAATAGGGTCTTTATAGAGGTAATCTGGTGAAACTGAGGTCATTAGGGTGGGTCCTAATCCAATATGACAACAGTACTTATAAAAAAAGGAAATTTTGATATAGAGACAGACATATAGAAGGAAGACAAGGCAACGTCACAGAGAGAAGATGGCCTTCTACAAACCATGGAACACCTGAGGCTACCAGAGGCAGAGAAAGAGATCTGTCATAAATTCTCCCTCACAGGCCTCAAAAGAACCCAGCCCTACGGACACCTTGATCTTGGACTTAGCCTCCAGAATTGTGAGACAATAAATTCTGTTGTTTAAGCCACCCAGTTTATGCTACTTTCTTAAAGCACTCCTAGGAATACACCCAGTGTATTGATTTTTGAAATGTCCACAATTTTTTGGTACTCCTTCCTTTTAAGATGTGGAGCTCCTCCACTTGAATGTGAGCTAGATTTAATGACCTGTCTCTGAAGAATAGACTTTGGACACTAGTCACGAAAGGTACTATGGCTTCCTGCTTGCTCTGTCTCTCAAAGCGCCCCCTCTAGGGGGAACTCAGATGTCATGTCATGAAACAGCCCTACAGAGAGGTCTGCCTAGTGAGGAACTCAAGCCTCTGCTAACAGCCATGAGAGTGAGCCCGTCCTGAAAGTGGATCCTCCAGCCAAGTCTTTATATGACTGAAGCCTCCATCAACATCTTCACTGCCACCTCGTGAGAGATCCTGAGCAGAACCGCTGATCTCAGACTCCTGGACCACAGAAATTATGAGATAATAAATATGTGTTGTTTTAAGTCACTAAAATGTGGGGTAAATTGTTATGCAGCAATAGATAACTAATACACTTGGGAATTTGTTAGAAATGCAAATTCTTGGGTCCCAATCCAGACCTGCCAGCTCTGGTGCTGTAGTGGTTAAGACTCAGAGCTCTCATCGCCAGGGTCCAGGTTCTTTTCCCAGTCAGGGAACCATACCACCTGTCTGTGTGTTGCTGTGGTGCTGAACGCTATGCCACCAGTATTTCAAATACCAGCAGGGTCCCCCGTAGTGGACAGGGATCAGTGGAGCTTCCAAACTAGATAGACTAGGAAGAAGGACCTGGCCACCCACTTCTGAAAAACTTGGCCATGAAAACCCTGTGAATAGGAGTGGGGTGTTGTCTGATATAGTGCTGGAAGGTGAGAGGATGGTGTAAAAAGACCGGGCAGGGTTCCGCTCTGCTGTAGTCAGGGTCACTAGGAGTCGGAATCCACTCTAGAGCACTAACAACAAAAATCCAGACCTATTATATCTGGGGGTGAGGCCCAGTATAAAGCCCTCCAAATAATTCAGGATTCTTGTTTTGTTTTGTTTTGTTTGAGTTTACAATCTGTTATTTAGTAGTAGGTCAGATTCCATTACATTTAATCCAGTGGCAAGGCCCTTTTCCATCTTGATCATCTGGCAAATTGCTACACATTTTTTTGTGTGTGTGGTTAAAAAATATATAACAAAATTTACCATTTTAACCCTTTTTAAGTGTACACTTCAATGGCGTTAAGTACATTCACATTGTTGTGCAACCACCACCACCATCCATCTCCAGAACTTGTTCGTCTTCCCAGACTGAACCTCTGTACCTACTAAACAACAACTTCCATTCTCCCTCCCTAAGCACCTGGTAACCACCATTCTATTTTCTATCTCTGTGAATCTATGATAGGTATCTCATATAAGTGGAACCATACATTTTTTTGTCCATTTTGGCCTGGCTTATTCTACTCAGCATAAGGTTTTCAAGGTTCATCCATGTTGTAGCCTGTTTCAGAATTTCATTCCTTTTCAAGGCTAAGTAATGTTCCATTGTATATATATGCTACATTTTTTTAATCCATCATCCATCAAGGGACACTTGAGTTGTTTCCACCTTTTGACTATTGTGATAATACTGCCAAGAACATGAGCGTACAAGTATCTGCTTTCAACTCTTTTGGGCATAGCAGGATTCTTGTTTTTAATGTGGCCAGATTTTTAACTTATTCTACACAGGCACGTGCCCACAAAAGATAACTGGAGTGGAATTTAAATCTACAACTTGAAAAGTCTCTAATGATCTAGACCACTCCTAGCTAAGTAAACAATATACATGAAGTAAGAAAATGAGTAGTGTAAATTTCACTGAAGTTTAAAAATATTTCTGAGGTAATTTTAGTATATGATTGCTATATATCAAACTTCTTTAAGAGTTTAAAAACTGAATCTGTCTCAGCTTACAGGTAAATCTATTCTCCCAAGATGCATATATTTTACCATATTAATTGAATTTTAATAAATAATAAATAGAACAAAGATCTTCTTCGGTTTTTCCCCCACTGTGTTCACTGTGGACCCAATCCATCTACGTATTCTCTTTGCCTACAAGCTGTCAATTATATTTGCTATAAAAGAGATACCACTTAGGGAGCTGTCAGTCAACGCTGTTATGATGCTTCAGGAATTATTTTTCCAGGCTTCATTATCAAAAATAAAACAAATTTACATGGAATGTAAAGGTGGATCGATCACACCATTTGCTGTGCATTGAAGATGACTTCAGACATACACAAGTTCAAGGGCAGTGCACTTTTGGGCCAATATCTCCTTAACCATGTTTGTAATTACTTTGCATAGATTCTGTCATTTTTTTTAAGTGTATGTAGACAGTGGAAGTAGTTATTCCGATAGGGTGGTGGGCTTATAAGTGGTTCTTCTATTTGGAATAACAGCGTGTAGAAAATGTTCTATGACCTTACAAGTATTTCTTTCACCCACACCCAAGCATGGATTTAGATCAGTGCAGGACTCACCTATGATGGACACTGAGTGGAGTAAAGAAGACCTAGAAAAAGGGAACGAAATGACCAAGATTATAGACTGGATATAATCAAAACACTAGGAATTTCAGAAGGAAAAAATGAATGCTAAGAAGGAGTATAATTGAAATCAATGAAATCACTACGGGCATGGCTAAAATAAATACAGATTTAATAATCAAATTCCAGAAAACTAAAACCAAAGTGAACTTCTTGAGGCATAAAAGAGACTATTTTAGGACAAATAGAGGAAGTACCACTTTACACAGCAGGGAGGCAACTTAAAACGTGCATTGCTCCTAGGAAGTTGATGCAGCCTGAAAATGTAAATAAATAGAAGAAGATTGTGATCCAGACCTGAAAAATGAGAAATGTTCTGAAGTGTAATGTTCATTCCTAATCTTTTAAGGAAGCCAAGTATGAGCAACATATCTCTATCAGTTTCTCTGATAGTGTCTCTATCAGAGAAAGTGTGTGAGTTTAGATGGACCATGGGATACAATTCTAAGAAATATAAAAGACAATTATAAACATGATGTAATCTATGCAGAAATAGAAGTATAATGATGTACACCTGAAATTTATACAATGTTATAAACCAATGTTACTGCAATAAACAAAAAATTAAAAAAAAGACAATTATATAAATTATACTTGCATATACACATGAACACACACACACATAAAACATTAAAAAATTTAAAGAGCATTATATAACATTATATGGCATTGATTATACACTGTTCTAAGTTTTATCTCATTTAATCATAATAACACTCCTGTGAGAGAGACTCTATTATTATCCTCATACTAGACATAGGAAGCTGAGGGATGGAGATGTTAAATAACTTGCATAAGATCCCACAACCAGGAAGGGATGGAGCCAGGCAACGTGGCACAGGAGCACACACACCTAACCACTACGCATGTTATGCCCAGTCCTAGGCAGAATTGTGAGGTAGGCAAAGGTGTCTTAGGAACCCTCACTCTTGCCTTTATCCAGGCCATCTGCTCAGTTACCATTCTCTTCAGGGACCCAGTTCACTTGTTCTCTTGCTTCAGCACCCAACACCAGTTAACTCTGTCTGCTACTGTCACAGTTCACATCCCATCTCCTGTGTAAGGACGTGAGGTTACATCTGTCTAGGTTGTTTTTCAGAGGTCAAAAACTGGCTGACCTTCAGATTTGTTTTCTTGGGCCTGCGCAGTGTTTTGTGTGTGTGTGAAATTTAAATGTGGATGCTTTAGGCTGATCACCCCCCCTCCATTCACCACGTCCCCACCACTCTCGGTGTCCTACTACAGGCTGTTCCCACATTCATACTACATCTCTGCTTTCCACAGTGCCCACCATGAGTGCTACACATATGCGCTTGATAAATGCTTCCTGATACAAACATGAACCCAGAATTATTCAGATTTTGCCTATTCAAAGACGGCTAGAATGCTGGGGCTCCAGGACCCAAGGATTCTTCCAGAAAGTCCAATCAGGCAACTGAATATTTCATGATTTGGAGATATGGGTAAACCTGCCCAGCATCTCTGCTGACTTTGCTGCCCAGCTGAAAAGCGGAATTTTGGTGCTTTAGGAATTAAAGTAAGAATTTAATCTACACAAAGGCTATTTTGTCTTTATCATCCAGTATTTGTTGATACATACTTTGCAAGGCTCTGTGATAGAAACCATCTGAGTATTAAGATGGTACCTGTTTTTCAGGAGCTTATAAACTTATAAGGGGGAAGGATATTTACACAAATTTGATCATTCTAGAAAGACTGTGATATAGTCATGAAAGAATTGCAAAGTAATTTGGGAGTTTGAGAAGGAAAACATTACTTCCTGCCAAATGGATCAAGATGGTTTTATTTCAGAAATGTTTTATAGAGCTGCAAATCAAAATAAGGAAACCTTCTAACTCATTTCTTTACCATTATGCAGAATCACTTCTAAACTCTCTGAAAGGAATTAACCTCCCCCATTTTATAGTACCTACAAAGTAAAATTTTCTCTCTTGATTTATCAAATCAGACGATTAAAAATTATTCTTCAATACCCTTAAATGACTCTTAAGCATTTGCATGCCACCTTTCCTATTTCCACCGAAGAAACATTCCTGGCCCATTTTCCAAGTGTTTTCCAAAATCAAGCATCATATCTGAAATCTGAAATTGTGTCCAATTTCAATGAGCATATCACAGCCTAGTGTGTGATTAAACTATCTCATCTCTCTCTGAATAAAGTTTGCAGTGATTAGATTGTAAACACCTGCATGGTGTTATTTTAACTTTAGACTCAAAGAAACATTTTATCCTAGGAAATACAGATTCCTGAAATAAGCATATCAGTTTTCAAATGAAGCTATCCAAGTTACATTCTTAATGACTTTTGAAGCTTAGAAATATATATGCTTATATGGTAAATCTATGATTTTTTGTTACTTTATTTATATGTCTACCACTTTTTAGATGTAGTTTGCCGACCTCAGGGCATGCAGTTGTCAAGTATTCATGTTCTTTATAACTTCTTATCTAATCCAAGCAATGTGTTTCTTTATGTAGTCAGAATCAAGAGTTCAATTTAAGAATTCAACAACTCATGCAGTTTATAGCAGGGAAGATAAAATTGATAATACAAGTTAGCGTGACTTCCAGATTTTTTTTTAATGCATTTGGCCTATTGTTGGAAAGAGAGAACAGAAGAAAAGAAATGGGATTTTAGTTTTCATCTCTTGTCTTTTGAATATACTCAATCAATTTTGCAGATTCCCATCTTCCTAGCAGCAGGGAGGGATCCTGCTAAACAGTAGGCACAAACACTGGGTTATTAACATTGTATCAGTTTGTGCTCCTTTGTAGGTGGGATTTATTACCAGGTGTTAACTTACTTACAAAATCATTGAAAGGGAAGGTGGGTCCAGCTGTAGCTGAACTTGGAGGAACATCCCTAGAACACTGCAACTGCTATGACGTGCACCAGCCCGGTGGATGCCTCAATGCGCTGCCCATCTATTCCCACTCAATCCAGTTACAAATTTAAGTCTCACATGGGTGCATCTGACTGGCAGAAACTAAATCATATCTGGACTTCTAGCTGCAAGGAGTCTTTAACTTTCCAGTTTTAGCAGCACAGGAGGGAAGTAATTTTTTGAACTGTTTTGCTTGCTGCTCTATTCCTAACGGTTTTCCAAACAGTATTCAGTACCTAGAACCTGGAACATACATATTTGCTGAAGGAAGGAAATTGGAAGGGATGTTGAGCAAGCTAATCCCTGGTTTTTGCAACCACCACTTAATGGGGATATTGCAGCGGGTGCTTAACATCTAGTAGTTGCTTAGACGAGATGAATTTGAAGTCTTTTTCAAATCCTTTGAGAGCAGGGTTCATGTCTGTTTTGTTTATATTGTATCCCCACCTTTACTGTGCCTGGCAAAATACTACGCAATCAATAAATACTTTTTGGTTGAATGAATGGTTACGTAAAACATAAGTTGTCCTTTTCTCCTATTTTCACCATCCTTCAGTGGTCAAAGTTCATATACCGGTTACACTCCAGTTTTTGTTTGATGTCCTGGAGATATTTTTGATAGTTTTGTCATTTGATTTAGTTTTCCTAAATTGAGGATGTGTACAAATTGAGAATTTGTGAGTACATTTGTGTGCACTTTCTATTTAAACCGGCAGCTAAATTTATTTTGAAATTAATTAATGAGTGTAAGACTAGCCATTACAATAACAGTGTGGTTGTTTCATGAGTCCATTTCTATTTTTATTGCACAGAAAAGTGTCATTGAAGATTTTTACCCCCACAAAAGATGCCTTCCTTCTGACCTTAGAAAATGGCATCTTAGCTCTTGAAGCAAAGCAAATGCAACATAATTAATCAGAAAATAATGATCATCATATCAGTTTTCCAAACAGCATGTCCTTGATGTGGCTTTGTTTCTGTGATTTGGGGTGAAGGAAAACTGCCAGGTGTTTGGCAAATACCTCCCTCCCCTGTTCCCATATTCATAGTAGGAGGTTTTCTACTTATTTTTTAATTCCTTATTTTAGAAACTCTGGTTTTTCCTTTCCTAAAAGAAATCATTTGTGTTTCATTTTCTGTTGAGATATGTGTAGAAACCTCCATTTTATTTTGTGTGCAGACCCAGCATCTGCATATTTCTATAAATGAATGATTGTAATTATTATTTAACTGAATTACCCAAAGTTCAGTGCTTTTAGGAATTGATTAAAGTGAATTTATTGCACATTATACAAAACTCCATGTTTTATTTTACAAATTTCCACTTTGTGAGACTTTTTTTCAAAATTAGATTTATAACCGTATCTAGAAAAAATATATACTTTACATTTATTTATTCAATAATTTATGTTTTTTAAAGCATTTTTACATAATTTATCACATTTGATTCTCACGACAACCTAATTAGATTTTAAGTGTACTAGAAACTGTCAAGTTTGGATACACTGGCTTACATATTTTGTTTTATTTTTTATTTTTTTATTGATCTATTGTTGACATACAATATTATATTAGTTTCAGGTGTACAATATAGTGATCCAACATTTATATATATTATGCAGTGATCACCACGATAAGTCTATAACCATCTGTCACCATACAAAGTTATTACTATATTATTGACTATATTCCCTATGCTGTACACTACATCCTGGTGACTTATTTATTTTATAACTGGAAGTTTGTACCTCTTAATCCCCTTCACCTATTTCACTCATCCCCCCACCCATGGCTGGCATATTTCAAATGCTAAAAGCACATATTAACAATGCAAAAGTGTTATTTTAGGGCCGGCCCCGTGGCTTAGCGGTTAAGTGCACGCGCTCCGCTACTGGCGGCCCGGGTTCCGATCCTGGGCGCGCACCGACGCACCGCTTCTCTGGCCATGCTGAGGCCGCGTCCCACATACAGCAACTAAGAAGGATGTGCAACTATGACATACAACTATGTACTGGGGCTTTGGGGGGAAAAAAAAGGAGGAAGATTGGCAATAGATGTTAGCTCAGAGCTGGTCTTCCTCAGCAAAAAGAGGAGGATTAACATGGATGTTAGCTCAGGACTGATCTTCCTCACAAAAAGAAAAAAAAAAGAAAAAGTGTTATTTTATCTTTAGAAAGAAAAAATCACCTTTTAATACCATGAAAATAAAATACAAAGGAAAAACAAAACATTATGTAGGTAGATTGGTTGTGAAAACAGAATTACTTAAATTTCTTAGATATTCTTAATTTCTTCACACACACACAGAGGTGTAAACAAAAATTACCCTGAATAATATAAAAAAATCCTTTAATGATTTTTGAAATAATTTCATACCACAAACATTAATTTGTCCTAAATATTGATATCCTGGCTTCATGAAATGCCTCTCTGGCCAGGAGTTCAAGCTTATTCTCTAAACTCAGTGTAAGAGTGAGTAAATAAGGATTTAGAAAAACAATTGGTTTCTGTCATTTCCTTGCCATTTTCCTTCATTGCCTTATTATCCTTGTCACATAAACCTTTCTCACTTAGCTTGATAGTGATGTGTCTTTTTCTTCTTATTGTGGTAAAATATACGTGATATAAAATTTATCCTCTTGACTATTTTAAGTCTACAGTTCAGGAGCATTCAGTACATTCATATTGTTGTGCAACCATCACCACCATCCATATCCAGAACTCTTTTCACCTTGCAAAACTGAAAGTCTGAACTCACGAAACAATAACTCTCCATTCCTCCCTCCCTCCAACCCCTAATACCCACCATTCATTTCTGTCTTTATGAATGTGACTAGTCAAGGAAACTCATGTAAGTGGAATCATATAGTATATATCTTTGTTTTTTTTTAGTTTCTTTTTTTTTTTTGTGAGGAAGATCAGCCCTGAGCTAACATCTGTGCTAATCCTCCTCGTTTTGCTGAGGAAGACCGGCTCTGAGCTAACATCTATTTGCCAATCCTCCTCATGTTTTTTTTTCCCCCAAAGCCCCAGTAGATAGTTGTATGTCATAGTTGCACATCCTTCTAGTTGCTGTATGTGGGATGTGGCCTCAGCATGGCCAGAGAAGCGGTGTGTGGGTGCGCGCCCGGGGTTCCAAACCCGGGCTGCCAGTAGCTGAGCGCACGCACTTAACCGCTAAGCCACAGGGCCGGCCCAGTATATATCTTTTTGTGACTGGCTTATCTCAATTAGCATAATGTCCTCAAAGTTCATCCATGTCATAGCATGTGTCAGAATTTCCTTCCTTTTTAAGGCTGAATAATATTCCATTGTATTATTATACCACATTTTGCATATCCATTCATCTGTCAATGGACACTTGAGTTGCTGCCACGTCTTAGCTATTGTAAATAATGCTGCTAAAGGGACCAGCCCAGTGGCGCAAGCAGTTAAGTGCGCACGCTCTGCTGTGGTGCCCGGAGTTCGCAGGTTCGGATCCTGGGTGCACACTGACGCACCGCTTGTCAAGCCATGCTGTGGAGGCGTCCCATGTAAAGTGGAGGAAGATGGGCATGGATGTTAGCCCAGGGCCAGTCTTCCTCAGCAAAAAGAGGAGGGTTGGCAGATGTTAGCTCAGGGCCGATCTTCCTCACAAAAAAATACAATAAAATAATGCTGCTATGTAGTTACTATTAGCATGGAATATCTTTTTCCATCTTTTCACTTTCAAGCTGTGTCTTTGATTTAAAGTGAGTTTCTTGTAGATAGCATATAGTTGTATCATGTTTTTTAATCTATTCTGCCAATCTCTGTCTTTTGATTGGAGCATTTAATCCATTTAGAGTAATTACTGATAAGAAGGGACTTCTGTCATTTTACTACTTGTTTTCTATATGTCTTATAGCTTTTTTGTCCCTCATTTCCCACATTGCTGTCTTTGTGTTTAGTTGATTTTTTTGTAGTGAAATGTTTTAATTCCTTTCTTATTTCCTTTTGTGCATATTTTACAGATATTTTGGTTACTATGACGATTGCATTTAACATCCTAAAGTTATAACATTCTAATTTGAATTTATACCAGTTTAATGTCAATAACCTACAAAAACTCTGCTCCTATACAGCTCCATCCCCAACCCCTTTCGTTATTGATGTCACAAAATTACATCTTTATACATTGTGTTCAAAAACATACACAAATAATTGTATTTTTATGCATTAGTCTCTTAAATTATGTAGAAAACACAGTATGGAATTACAAACCAAAGTTAAAGTAATACCAACTTTTAGACTAATAATTTTTTTAAGGTATTAGTCTCTTAAATCATGTAGAAAATAAAAAGAAGAGTTACAAACCAAAATTACAATAATATTAACTTTTATAATTGCCTGTGTATTTAACTTTACTGAGATCTTTATTTCTTCATATGGCTTTGAGCTATTGTCTAGCATCTTTTCATTTCAACATGCAGGACTCCTTTTAGCATTTTTTTTTTTTTTGTAGGGCGGGACTACTGGTAAAAAACTCCCTCAGCTTTTGTTTATCTGGGAATGTCTTAATTTCTCTCTCACTTTTGAAGGGCAGTTTTGCTGAATATAGGATTCTTGATTGACAGTGTTTTTTTCTTTCAGCTCTTTGAATATATCAGCCCACTGCCTTCTGGCTCCAAAGTTTCTGAGGAGAAATCTGCTGATTATTTTATTGAGGATCCTTGTTTGTGAAGAGCACTTCTCTCTTGCTGCTTTCAAGATTCTCTCTCTGTCTTTGTCTTTCAACATTTTGATTATAATGTGTCTTGGTGTGGGACTCTTTGAGATCATTCTGCTAGGAGTTCATTGAGCTTCTTGGATGTTTATATTCATGTCTTTCATCAAATTTCGCAAATTTTTGACTATTATTTCTTCAAATAATCTCTCTGCCCCTTTTTCTCCTTCTTCTCCTTCTGGGACTCCCACGATGCATATGTTGGTATGCTTGATGATGTCTTACTGGTCCCTTAAACTCTGCTCACTTTTCTTCAATCATTTGCCTTTTCTCAGACTCAATGTTTTCAAATATCCCATGTTTAGGTTCATTGATTCTTTCTTCTTCCTGTTCAAATCAGTCTTTTAATCCCTCTCGTGAATTTTTTCATTTCAGCTATTGTACTTTTCAGCTCCAGAATTTCTTTTTCCTTTCTTTTTCATATTTTCTATCTCTTTACTGTTATTTTCATTTTGTTTATACATTATTTTCTTGATTTTTCTCCACATCTTCCTTTAGTTCTTTGAGCATCTTTAAAACAGTTGTTTCAAAATCTTTGTCTAGTAGGTCCACCAGGAGGTCTTTCTCAGGAATGGTGTTTATTGGGTTTATTTTTTTTTAACCTTTGAATGGGCCATACTTTTCTGTTTCATTGTACGCCTCGTGAATTTTTGTTGAAAACTAGACATTTGAAACTATTGATGTGGCAACTTTGGAAATCAGATTCTCCCTCTTCCCCAGGGTTTGCTGATTTTTGTTTTTGTTATTGTTTTTATTTTTTGATTGTTGTGGGCTGTCTCTGTGCTGGGGATCAGCCTCAGGTGTACACTTAAGGTCTTTCCTGAGCCTGTGTTTTTCTGTGGATATGTATGATGACTGTCTAAATTCCCCAATACATGCAGTTGCTTTTGAATGTCCTAGACCTTAAAGGTCTGGCTCCCAAAACAGAAAAAAGAGGAAAATGAGAGGGGGAAAAAAACCCCAAAATTTTAAAAGACACTGGCCCTTTAAATTCTCTGACAGTCCTTCTGGCCTGAAGAGGAGAGGCTTGTAACAGGGGGGAAGAGTGCAACAATGACTCTCTGTGAATGTACCTCTGTGATTGGAAGCAGCAATCAGTGGTCAGAGCACAGATCCCTGATATTTGGAGGCAGGGTCCTTATTATCCACCCTGGCTCCCTCAAGCTGCATACAAGCTGCGCCTGAAGCAGGGGCACAGCTGCCCGTTGTGAGGCTGGAGGATGAGAGATGGATAGTTGCTACCATGAAATTGACTGAAATTAAGCGCAATTTACCATCCAAGTCTTCCCCTGGAAGTTGCAAGCCTTCAATAGACTCCAGAGTTCCAAAATAGTTACATCAGATTCTGCGAGTGCAATTATTGTCTAGGTGGGGAGATGGATTCCTCGTGCTTCCTACTCTGCCGCCTTCTCAGCATCCTTCTTTTATTTTTATAAGATAAAAGGTAGCTTTCTTATTATTTCTTGAAATAGTCCTCTTTGTTTTGTATTTTAAAAACAATGAAAAGTTTCCCTGTAGTTTTCTGCAAAACTCTTAACAGCTGTCCCTGCACTAGTTAAACAACTTTTACATAAATACCAAATAATATATTAGTGAGAAAAAAGGCTGATGTTTTTGCCAAAAGCAAGCCATTTTCCCATTAACATGTATTGTATTAAAGAGCAGAATGTTTGGCTTTACAGATTACGAACAAAAAGCCTTTTAAGAAAGGCAACTCCCTCCTTTTGCAAGTGCGGTCAATATTGAGACCATACTCTGTGCCAAAGGTTCTTAACATTGGCTATGGGTTGAAAAAACACTGCTGTCCTGTACCAGGCCCAGAGATGCTGATTGAATGGTCTGGGGTATGACCTGAGCATTGGGAGTTCTAAAAGCTCCCCAGGTGATTCTAATGAGCATGAGAATCTCTGCTTTATGCCTTCTTTCTCTCATGGCAAGAAGCATGCTACTCAAAATATGACTGCTCGGATATGTTTATATTCTTCTAGGACAGAGCTCATGATTTCTGAATGAGCATTTATCCTCACTTTACAATTCTAGGCATATTGTCTAACATTCCTACATGTATTGTACACTATTGGGGTTTGGCCAGATTCAGTGGGGTCTCTTATGCTTATGCGCTCCTCCCCTGGCTTCTGTAGGCTTTAGCTTCTAATTGTCCACACCTGTGTCTTTCTTTGGAGGTCTGCCCATTGTCTGCTGACACCATTTTGGGGACAAGTATAGAAAGCAGAAAATGCCTGGGAGTTCATGTCTCCTCAGGGAAGCCCTCAGCCGATGGCTAACCGGTGCAGCCAGTGAAAACCCAGCTCCCTTGCCTCCAGTTGGGATAAACTGCGGCAAAACTTATAATTCAGTTCCCCAGCCAGATCAGACTGGTTCTTGTCTCCAGGGAACTTTGCCTGAGATCATACCCTTGCTTGCCTTTTCCCCTTCCCTGTCTAGCGTCCCCCTGTCCTTCATTGGTTTCTCCTGGAGTGCTTCCTGAATAAATCATTTACACATAGATCCTTGTCTAGGGATCTGCTTCTGGGGAACTCAAACTGGGCCACGGCTCCATGGTGGCCCCTGTGTGTGACAAACCCTACAAGTAGGTTAGTTAAGGGAGGAAAGAGAAAATAATAGAGAGTGAAAGATTAATTGGAAACAAACAAACAAATAAACTTATTCAGCAATGCTTGAAGAAGTCTCATAGTCAACAAAGAGGATTTTCTATTTTTAATCTTCATTTGAAAGTTAAAAGATTATTTTGTACATTTTTAAAAGCTGCCCAGGGATATCATGCCATGACTACTGATGTTTCCATCTGTTAAGGAGCAGCACCAACAGCAAAACGTTTTCATATATTTGATCATCAGTATCAAATTCACAGAGATGAGTGTATGTATTCTGCCAGCATGACTTAATCAGGAAGACTTTTGCAAACTTCTACACCCTAATTTTATTCTTTGGTTACAGGCATGTGACAAATTATGACATGCCCACACAGGGACATGGTTACATGAAAAGTCAGAGCATACAGTGTTTTTCTTCCATTCTTGCAAAGAAAATATTGGGTTACTTTTAAGTAGGTCATGGCAGTTCAAAAATCATTTTTGGACCACTTGCAGATGCAAAGACATAATGGGTTCAATCTAATTTCTGACAAATGAGGATCCAGAAAGCACTGCTATAACTAATACTCATTTTTACACTTAGGGCTGCAACCTTAACAAAGAAGCAAATGCCAGATCAAGGTTAAAAGAGACCTGAGTCTTCCCTTAAGAAGTCATCCCTCTAGTGTGGAATTGACGCCGATAGCAGCGTGAAGGCAGTTCTGTTCTGAACACGTGGATTCTGAGACTGAATAAAAGGCCTCATTTTCCAGAACTGTCAGTCTGATGCCTTTCTCGACAATTAGATTTACTAAAGAATTTTATAGAGAAAAAAGAGAGAGAAATTAAGCAAAATGTCCAGATGTCATCTGTTAAAAATGTTTTATTGAGACAATAAACAAATGACATCAACAAGTACTAAAATTTTAATTAAAATATGATTTACAATGTTGCTATACACCACTAGAAGCATTCTTATTGATGGAAATAAGATTGCACTGCTTGTATCCTTAGGACACTCAGACATCCATCTGACTTGAGAGGGTCTCCCCCCAGGTAGTGTGCTCTTAGAATGTCTTTTCCATGCCCATGAGCGTGAAAATTTTCCCCAGCACTTTAAAACACAATGGCAGTATCAATCGTTCCACTTCTTCGCTGGCTACATCACTAAATAGATATATATATCTTATGTTCTCTTGCCTTCTGCTCAGAAAAATCTAAGTATTGCATTTCTGTCAATTCATTGATTGAAGAGCTTCCCCTTCAGAATGTTGACAGCTGTTTCAGACATTCATAAAATAACTTGGATAACAGCTGCAAATGTATCGGCTAAAGGAGATTTGGAACCACATAATTATCATTCATCAAATGCATACATTTCCACTGAAAAACCTCTTCAACCCAAAAGGAGACTATCGGGAAGTGATGATTCTTGTTAAGTCTCAGAACAGCCCTTACTAATGCTTAGCTTTCCATTAGCTGATTTAAAATGAAGCATATTAGTATAGTTATTGTTGAATAAGTTATTAGCAAATACTATCTGTAACTACTACTGCTTTAATTTTTGTCCTTTATCCGTCAGACAAGTATCCATGTGAGAACAGTAGGCCGTCTCTTAGTGATATAATGCGCTGATAAATTTCTTATACTTGAGCAGATGTAATTCTCAGATAAAAAGTGGAAATAAACCTAGTCACCTAACTAATTACCTTCATGGACATAAAAATATTCTTTGCAAGGAACAACAGTGTATTTGTATTGTAGTCACCACTATGTTAAGAGGTGCATTAAAATCCTTGAAGCAAACTCCAAAATGTTAATATTGGATGTTAAGTGTGGCGTGACTGTAGAAGATTTTTCCCTCTTCTTGTATATTGTAAATATTTTATTTGAACACATAACTCTTACATGATTGAAAAAAATAAACTTCATATTAAAAATACTTTGAAGACTTAAAGAAAGCTATAAGTGCACCTTCAGAGCCAAAGGGACCACTGGTCTCACTTAGCTATGTTGAAGTTTAAATTTCAAGATATTTAACTATCTTCAGTTTGGAAAGAACTTCCGCAGGGACTAGGTTCCTATGGATATATGACTAGATACTACAGTGTTTGCAACATAAACATTGTGGTGCCTGTGAAAGGATGAGTGTCCTACGAAGAATGAGGACACTCAAACATAGGCTCACATTAAAAAGTAAACTATTATATTTGATTAGTTATATGACTATAGATCTGAGTATCCATAGAGCAAAACTCATGCTACCTAGAGGGGCTACTGCTTTTAAACCCTGCCCAACAGCATATCCAAATCTGCATTTGTTCAGACAGTTCAGTCAATCCGGTATTCATCCCCTTCTTTCCCATTTTATTTGACTCTTTCAGGGTTCGTTTTGAATGTTGCTTCTTCCCTGAGCTTTTCCCTCATTCAACTAATTACAGAAATAGTAATTAAAATAAATACAATATATGTAATTAGGGTTGATAAATTTCGTGGACGAGGTGTGTGTTCTCTTTCTGGACGCTACCTCCTTCTTTGATCTTCTCTAGCACGCTGATTTGGCTCTGACTTCACCGTGGCCTCTAGACCATGAGTAGGTCTCTCACTGAGTCCTTGTCCTCAAAGGCAAGTTCTCACTGGCAGAACTAGTCTCCTTCATGACCCACCACAAAGAGCTAGAATATTTTTTATTTTTTGTGTGATGCATGTATTTATTTTAATTTTTTACCTGATATTAGTGACTGATAATTCCCTTTTTTTACAACTTTATTGAGGTATAAATGACATACATAAACTGCATAACTTTAAAGTGTACAATTTGATAAATTTTGACATATATATGTTTTTATCTGTGAAAGTATCACCACAATCACAATAGTGAACAGATCCATCATGCCCAAAAGTTTCCTTGTGTTCCTTTGTCATCCCTCCATCCAGCCTTTGCCCTGAGCAACCACTGAGCTGTTTTCTGTCACTATAGAGAAGTTTGAATTTTCTAGAATTTTATATAAATGAAATTACACAATATATACTCTTTTGGGGGGGCAGGGGTCTGTTTGCTTTAACTCAGACAATTATTTAAAAATTCATCCATATACTTTTGTATCAATAGTTCATTTGTTTTTATTTCTGAGTAGTATTACTTGTATAGATTAATCATAATTGGTTTATCCATTCACTAGTTAACGGGCACTTGGTTGTTTCCAGTTTTTGATTATTGTAAGGGAAGCTACTATGAACATGTGTGTGCACGGTCTTGTGCAGACATGTGCTTACATTTCCCCTGATTAGCTAAATACCTAAGAGTGGAATGGCAATGGCTGGGTCACATGGTAGATGTATGTTTCACTGCTTAAGAAACTGTCAAACTGTTTTCCAAAGTAGTTGTGACATTTTATATTGTTACCAGCAATGTGTGCCAGTTGCTCTGGATCCTTGCTAACACTTGGTATAGTCCGTCTTTTTATGGTTAGCCATCCTAGTGGTGACGAAGGGGTGTCTTGTGGTTTTACTATGCAATTCCCTAATAACTAATGACGTTGAGCATCCTTTCATGTGCTTATTTGTCATTTGTATATTTTATTTGGCTAAGTATCCATTCAAATGTTTTGCCCATTGGTTTGTCTTATTCTTGAGCTATAAGAGTTACTTGTGTATTCTATATACAAACCCTTTGTAGGATACATGTTTTGCAAATAATCTCTTCTAGTATGTGGCTTGCCTTTTCATTGTCTTTTGAAGAGCAAAAGTTTTTAATTTTGATGGAGTTCAATTGTTTTGATTTTTCTTTTTATAGTTCATATTTTTAGTGTCATATTTAAGAAATCTTGTTGAATCCAAGGTCACTAAGTTTTCTCTTACTTTTTAGTCTGGATGTTTTTGCTCTCACGTGTAGATATATGATCCATTTTGAGTTAATTTTTTTTATATGGCGTGAAGTAAATGTTAAGGCTATTTTTTGCATATGGCTATCCAATTATTCTAGCACCATTTAGTGAAAAGATTATCCTTTCCCTAATGAATTGCCTTGGCACTTTTGTTGAAAATAAATTTACTGTATATGAGCAATTCTATTTTTAGAATCTCTATTCCACTGATCTATTCGTCTAACACCAATACCATACTATCTTGATTACTGTGGCTTTATTATAAAGAATAAAAACAGATAGTTTAAGTCTTTCATCTTTGTTCTTCTTTTGCAATATCATTTTGGTTATTCTGGGTCCAGTGAATTCTAGGACACTCACCCAAGCTTCAATGTCCAGCGTCTTTATTGGGTCTTCATCACAGAGGTGTGATTCATTGATTGCCCATAGGGTTGACTTCAGTCTTCAGGTAAACTGATACCGTGCAACCACAATCCAGAAGGAAGGAGGTAAAGATTTGAGAAGGAGGGTGGACAAAAGGTATGCTGGCTAGATGGTGGAAATCTGGACACTGTTGGGATGTAGAGACTGATTAAAACCCACAGTGGCAGAGTGGTCAAAAAAGGCTTTAACAATAGAAGTGGCCAACAAGCAATTTAAAATTTTTGCTATGTAATACATATGGTAACTCCTTCCTGTAACCACAAGACTTCATAAAAGTTTATGTTTTCACAAATATGGGCTAAACTATGTTACCCCAAATTCGTATTGAAGGAGAGGTTGAAGTCCCAACCCTTCTTTACTTCAAAATGGGACTGTATTTGGAGACAGGATCTTTAAAAAGGTAATTAAGTTAAAATGGGGTCGGTATGGTGGGCTGTAGTCCAATAGGACTGGTGGCCTTATAAGAAGAGGAGATTAGGACAGATACACACAGCGAGGAGACCATGTGAAGACACAGGAAGAAGACAGCCATCTACAAGTGAAGGAGAAAGGCCTCAGAAGAAACTAACCCTGCAACACCTTGATCTTGGACTTCCAGACTCCAGAATTTTGAGAAAACAAATTTCTGTTGTTTAAGCCCCCCAGTCTTTGGTACTTTGCTATGGTAGCCACAGCAAACTGCTAAATTCACCAAAATATAGTGTGACTAGTTTAGCAAGTACATAAATCAAGGAGTGGTTTATATGCAGAAATCAGGGCAGACCAGATATAGAACAGACGTCTATACGAACAAGCAGAAGTCTAGAGCTAAAATTCACCTTGAGAAATCTTTAAATCTGTTAAAACCTTGGGGAGGGATTGGACATCCTCAGGAAGATCAGGTCAGCGTTACCCAGATCCAGCCGTCCACAGGTCTTTGCTATACTTAATATCCCAGAGGACTAGTATTCATTTTGGCAAGTGCTTGTTTAGAGCAAAACAAGGCCTGTGGCCTAAATCCTTCTCACTGACTGTTTTTGTTAATAAAATGTAAATAAAGTGGAACACAGCCACAACTATTTGTTCCCATATTGTCTATGGCTGCTTTCGCACAAAATGGCAGAGCTGAATAGATGCGACAGAGGCCATATGGCCTGTAAAATCTGAAATAGTTACGAAAGTTTACAGAAAAAGTTTGAAAAGTTTTAAATGAAGTAAATATTACAACAAAGTACCCCTTCCTTCCAAACATATGAGGGATTTGCAGATGTTCACGCCCCTCAAGTTCAGGGTAATGCATGTATACTTAAAATAAAACTATGTGAGCATTGGTTTCTGAGGTGACCACATGATTCAGTGAGCTGGGGGAGATTAATAGAGGTGTGCTCGGGGAACTTTTGGAAAGTATTGAGTTTCTACAAAAGGAAGGGAATAAAGGCATGCTAATGAGGATGAAAGGCTGAGTACAAGGCAATTAACTGAGTAGGGTTAGAACCCAGAACTAGGGAAAACATTAGTCAGGGGATTCATACAGAAGGAACCCAAGGCACAGGAGCCACTCTTAGAGGAAAGTTTTGTTCTGGAAGTGGAAATACTATGTGACCCAGACATCAGCTGGAATGAAGTCTCCCAGGCCCTGGCTATCCAGATGGGCTTGGCTCAAAACTTTGTGGAAGTCCTACCCTCTGTCTCTTCCAAGATTTCTAAACATTCCTGGCAGCTTACCTTTTTTGGTCACCTCTGTCTCTAAGCTCCTCATTTCAGTGAGACTGTCTTATCCATCACACACACACACATACACACGCACACGCACACGCACACACTCATGGAAAGCATTCAGAAAAGTAAAATATTTTACTCTAAGTTTCTGAAGCAAGGAAGCATGGGAGAGTAGTTTCCATAAAATAGTGTAAAACACCTTAAGTTGAATCTTGAAAATTGTTGTTCTTAAATATTCTCTGGCTACGTCACCAACTAGAAAATTTCTTCTGCTGCATCTTACTGCGTCCTCTCCTCAGACGCCTCACTCTCCACCACGACCTGCTCTCTCCACATCTTCCCTCTCTTGTCCTTCTGTCTCTCAGAAGCAAAGAGAAATTCCTTCCTGTGTTTTATGCAGACCCATTGTCTGGCTGCACACCCTGTTGGGTGAGCAGTGTGGGATAGGTTGCGGAGAGACCCAAGAAAAGACCCCGAGTCAGCAAACGAGACATAGAGGTGTACTGGGAGTTACTTAAAGGGAGGTCCAGTGGCGCCCGGCTGGACAGCAATGTGCACCAACCACCGCGGGTGGGGAGGGGGTTGCTTATGTAGGCAGCCGACACAAAGGCTATATGCTTGCCAAGGGGCTGTCCCTGGTACGACCAGCATTCCCAGGAACCGTAGTTCATGTGGAGGGGCTCTGTGGCCCTTTGAGACGTGATGTTCTTTAAGTTAGATAAGGTAGGATCTGGGCTGGCCAGGCCCTGCATTTTTACAAATCCCAGCAGCTGGGCCTCCTGCCCAGAAGGGAGCCAGAAGGACACATGGCTGCAATGGGCTTATGGGCTCTTGCTGCGCAAGCAGGGCCCAGGCCCTACACTCATTTAGCAATCCTCTTTGGGTCTCTTTAAAGTCTCACGACTGTCTTCTTCTTTTTTAAATTATTTTATTGAGATCACATTGGTTTATAACATTGTGTAATTTCAGGTGTATATCATATTTTGGCTTCTGTATAGACTGCATCATGTTCACCACCAAAAGTCTAGTTGCCTTCTGTCACCAGACATATGTGCCCCTTTACCCCTTTCACCCTCCCCTCACCCTCTTCCCCTCTGGTAACCCCAATCTGTTCTTATCTATGTGTTTATCTTCCACGTATGAGTGAAAACATACGGTATTTGTCTTTCTACATCTGACTTACTTTGCTTAGCATAATACTCTCAAGGTCCATCCATGTTGTTGCAAATGGCACAATTTCATCTTTTTTATGGCTGAGTAGTATTCCATTGTATATATATACCACATCTTCTTTATCCATTCATCCGTTGATGGGCACTTGGGTTGCTCCCAAGTCTTGGCTATTCTGAATTATGCTGCAATAAACATAGTGGTGCATATCTTTTCAAATTAGTCTTTTCATGTTCTTTGAATAAATATTCAGAAGTGGAATAGCTGGATCATATGGTATTTCTATTTTTAATTTTTTGAGGAATCTCCATACTATTTTCCATAGTGGCTGCACCAGTTTGCATTCCCACCAGCAGTGTATGAGGCTTCCCTTTTCTCCACAACCTCTCCAACACTTGTTATTTCTTGTCTTTTTTGTAATAGCCATATGCAAAGAATGAAAGTATACCATTATCTTACACCATACAGAAAAATTAACTCAAAATGGATTAAAGACTTGAATGTAAGACCTGAAACCATACACTCCTGGAAGAAAACACAGGCAGTATGCTCTTTGACGCTGATCTTAGCAGTATCTTTTTGAATACCACATCTCCTCAGGCAAAGGAAATAAAAGAAAAAATAAACAAATAGGACTACACCAAACTAAGAAGCTTCTGAATGGCAAATGAAACCATCAACAAAAAGACAACCCACCAACTGGGAGAAAATATTGGCAAATCATATATCTGATAAGGAGTTAATTTCCAAAATATATGGAGAACTCATACAACTCAACAACAACAAAAAAGAACAACTTGGTCAAAAAATGGGCAGAGGGTCTGAACAGACATTTTTCCAAAGAAGATATACAGATGGCCAACAGGCACGTGAAAAGATGTTCAACATCACTAATTATTAGGGAAAGGCAAATCAAAACCACAAGGAGATATCACCTCACGCTCTTCAGAATGGCTGTTATCACCACTGTCTTCTTGATGCCGCTGATATTGTGGAGAAGTTTGCTATCTTTTGGTCCTTTGTATGTGAGTTTCTTTTTCTCTCTGCAAGTTTTAAGAATTTTCAGTTATTATAATTTTTTTCAAATGTTTCCTCCCTCAAGTTGTTTTCTCCTCTTTTTCTGACCCTCCTATTATCTGCAGGTCTACTCTTTATTACTTCTTGGGGCTTTCTGGGATGATTCCTTGACCTGATCTTCTGCTTGTGAGATCTTCTTTCAGTGGAATCCATTCTAATATTCATACTATCTGCCCAGTTCTTTATTTCAGCAATTATAGTTTTCTATCATTATTTCTACTTGGTTTCTTTTTTTAAATATCCTCTTGTTATGAAATAGAATTTAATATTCCATTTGCTAGAATGAAAGGACTATGAAAGACCTCACGTTGAAGAGTTCACAGGATAGGTAATAAAATCCTAGGTCTGGGCCGGCCCCGTGGCTTAGTGGTTAAGTGAGCGCGCTCCACTGCTGGCGACCCGGGTTCGGATCCCGGGCTCGCACCGACGCGCTGCTTCTCTGGCCATGCTGAGGCCGCGTCCCACATACAGCAACTAGAAGGATGTGCAGCTATGACACACAACTATCTACTGGGGCTTTGGGGGGAAAAAAATAAATAAAATCTTGGAAAAAAAAAAAATCCTAGGTCTAAGTACAGTCTAGTAAAGTTGAAGAGTGTCAAAGACAGAGGGAAAATTTATGCACCAATTCTACTATACTTATTTTAAATTCTCATGGTCTGTGAATTAATTTGGTAGGGTCGTTTAGTGTATTTTCTTTGTTTTACTCTCAAGTGAGAGTAAATAATCTGTAGAAAGCAGCCTTCTTTGACTTATTCTTTATTTCATGATAATCTTTTGTATGATTTGTGAAAGTATGATCTTGGCTACTTTTTAAATTAGATATTCTTTATTATGTCCAGGAGATAGCATTCTGTTTTTGGTTATCTAAGAGTTTTATTTTTCATTACAATTAGATGTCAATTTTTCATCATATACTTTCTAACACATATAAAACCTGCATATTATAGACTAACACTATTTACAAGTGCTATTGGTATTGATTGCTTGCCATGAGAAACTTCTATTTCACACTCTTTGATTTACTAGTAAATAAATGTCTTGAATTCTCTTGTAGGAGTGCGCCAAGACTGTTAGTCTGTCTTTTTCCCTTAAGCATAATTGAAATTTGGTAGCTCTTGCATTCATTTCTTAAAAGCAATGCAAGTATAAGATTACTCCAATCCTTGTAACCTTAGTCTAATCCAATATTTTAAACAGCCTATTTAGACTCTCCGCTTGTCAGGTGTAGGTAGTCCACGCCCATCTTCCTCTACTTTATATGGGACGCCGCCACAGCATGGCTTGACAAGCGATACAGCGGTGCGCGCCCAGGATCCGAACAGGCGAACCCCGGGCCACTGCAGCGGAGCGCATGCACTTAACCGCTAAGCCACGGGGCTGGCACCTCACCTGTCCACCTTTTAACCTTTGTCCTTGGCTATGACTCTCATCCTTTGTTGGATGACAATGGCCTGAAGGCTAGAGTTCTCCCAGGGGCCTGCAGCCCCCGCAACTCTGTGCCCAGGAAAGCGCCCTTATGACTTTGGACTTCTCTGTGGGGTGCGGAGTTCAATGTGTATATATTAATTCAGTTGTATTAATTATATCATGCAGGCATTTTACAATTTTTTCTTTGTATTATGAAATACACAATACAGATTCACTCTATGCCTCAACTCTTTTAACCTCTCTTTCATACTTTCCCTTCTTGATCTCTCTGTACCTCATTCTACACCATTTCTTTCATTCTAGCTTTCAGGTAACTCACTTTCTTCAGCTGTGTCCATCTGGTCTGCTGCTAAATGGATCAAGTGAATTTTAACTTCCAGTTATATTTTTCACTTCTGAAAGTTCTGCTTCGTTTTATTCAAAATTGTTTGCTCTTTTGTCATGTTTACAAGCATCTCTTGAAAAACATATCAAATTCACACTAGATATTGGTTTTTTCAATTTTATGTTGAAAGCAATGGTTCCTAGACTTGAATGTGCATCAGAGTCACCTGAGAACTTGTTCAAGCCCAGATTGCCGGGCCTCACCACTGGAGTCTCCCACCAAGTAGGTCTGCAGTGGAGCCCAGGATCTGAATTTCCAACAAGTTCCCAGGTGATGCTCATGCTGCTGGTTTAGGGACTACATTTTGAGGACAATGACCTAACGTATTTGTAGGTGAAAGTTTCCTAGCCATCTTCGGTGCTCTCTCTCGCTCACGGCACTCTCTCTCTCTCTCTCACGGTGCTTGTGTTTTTGTCGTTTTGCTTTATTTTGACTAAGAGCTGCTCACTTTCTTTGAATTGTTTGGGAGGAGGATGGGGAGGGAAATACTTGGTTCCTGGGATAAAGGTGCATTTCTGGAGAGAGGGTTTGTGTTTGCTTTGCCAGATTTCTCGGTACACTATCAGCCCAGGACCATTGTAAATTAAATTCTTGGCTTGAGGTTTTTTGAAACTCCTAGTTAAGGTGACTTCAGCTGCATAATCCCATTAAGGATGGGTGATAGTTATGTTACTCAACAAGCAGTTTTGAGATGGGCAGTATCTCTACTGCCCAGTGTAGCAGGGGCAGTGTTATGTCTAGCTGAACTTGACCATGAGTGGAGCCCTTTGACGTTCCAGGTTCATGGCGTGGGGAACAGTGTCCTACTGAGCTCCCACTCTGGGCCTTTTCTCCCACCTCGACTCCGAGGAGCTGTTGGTTCACCAGTTTATCTATTGCTGTTGGAACCAGGACAGGCTCAGCAAATGCCCTCAAGGTAAAAGCAGACTGCAGTGCCCCGCTTGCCCCTCTGTGTTCTCGGAGTTGCAAACATTCTCTCCTAAGGTGTCATTTGTCTTTCAACTTTGTCTATAGTATTTTTTCAACATAGAGAAAATTAAGATTTTAGTAGTGAAGTCTAGGAATTATGTCCAATTTTCTTTGGCTTCTGAATTTTCTGGAAAAGGTTATTCTCCAATCAAGATTTTTTTATTTCTTTAAATTATTCCCTAATAGTTTTATAAACCATGAATGTTTTATATTTATACATCTCATGAGGCAGGAATCTAACTTTAATTCACACAAAATATATTTTAGTTGTTCCATATCCATGTGTTGAATAATCTATCCCTTACCTACTGATTTAAAGTGTCATGTTTTCCGTGTATTAAATGCATATATATTTTTGATTATATTCTGGCACAATGAACTATTTGTCTATTCCTGATATAGTAACATGCTACTTTAATTATAATAGCTCTTAAGGACATTTTAATATCTGTTAAGACACATCTCCCCTCGTTATTCTGTTTTTCAAACACTTCTTGTCAATTCTTACATAATTATTGTTCCAGATGAAATTTAGAATCAATTATTAAGTTCCTTGAAAACTCCTTTGACATTCTGATTGGAAAGTATTATGTTTATCTATTGCTTTTGGAAGACTGACATCTTTATTGGATTTGAACCTCCCTATCTAGGAGTATGGTATGTCTTCCCATTCAATTGGGGCCTCATTTTATGTTTATCAGTAAATTTGCATAGTTTTCTTTATATGTTTATATTTTTTTCTTTCTTGAATTTTTTTTTAGTTGTCGTTTTTGTGAATGGGATTTTATTTTTCATTTCGTTTCTAACTAGTTATGGCTAATTGGAAGCAAAGATATCAGTATGTAAATATTTATATTTTTTTACTGAAGTATAATTGACATATAACAGTATATTATTTTCAGGGGTTTTTAAAGTTGTATCTCTTAGATTTCTATGTATACAATCATATTGTATGTAAATATTGCTTCCTCTTCAATTTTTTCCGTCATTTTCTTTCCTGGATTTATTCCATTAAAGAGACTGCCCAAAGTTGTATTGAATAATACAGATAGTGAGCATGCTTGTCTTGTTCCAGATGTTGGTTAGAATGTGGTTATATTTTCAGAACTGTTTACTATTGATTTCTGATAAATACTGTTTAAAATATTTAAGGAAAATTCTTTTATTTTATTAAACATTTTTATAACGGGTACAGAATTTTATTGAATATTTTATATCTATTGAAAAAATCAAATCACCACCAGTTATTTGGCTTTTATTTTTGATTTATTAGTGTAACATTTTTAGTTTTTTAATGTAGAAGTATCTTATCATCCAAAAATAAAGCCTATTTAGTTATTTTTATCATTTTAAAATTTACTACTTGATTGTATATGCTAAAACTTTTCTTACACTTTTGGTTATTTATTCTTATGCTATTGTTTTCTCGTTAGGATATAGTATGTATCTGCATATAATTTATGTCAAGTTCGTTTTGGATTGTTGCTCACCTTTGAATGAGATGAGCTCTTCCTGGACCAGTTATCTGTGAGAAGTGCTTGTCAGAGAGCAGGCAGCGTCATGTTCCTGGCTGGCGAGAATTCCTGAGACAGAACCTTATATGAGTGTTCTCTTAGACGTGACTTCTCCCTGGACAAGGGACATAAGCACTGCCCTCAGTTCATAAGGCTGAGCCCCCTTCCTCCCCTCCCACTTCACCAGGACACCAGTCTCTGCAATTGTGATCTATGTGATGGTTTATCCTGCGTCACCCTCCCAGCATCCCGAAGATTCACATCAAACTAGGACCAGAGACGTTCTATCAACCAGTCCTCAGGAATTATTAATTTTGCCCCTCAGGGCATATTATTTACGTCTGAGGATGATGATTTTATATTAGTCAGAGTCCACTTGGGAAAACAGAACTCCACCTGTAATTTTAGCAGAGTGAATTTAATATAAGAACTTGATTAAACAGATACTGGAGGATAGAAAATGGGAAAAGGAACCCCTGGCTTGCGACATAGAGACAGTAACTGCAGGAGGCAGCCACCACTCCTAGTACTGGAGGAGTAAAGGGGACACTTTGGGTTATTATAACCTAGAAGCTTGGTGGGATGGGAGACACAGATCTCTGAGGAGGGATGTCAGCCAGCTGGTTGCTGATATTTTAGAGGGGATAAGATGAGGCTGATGTTCTGGGAATGTAGAAAAACTAGAAACTGGAATCAACTGTTTCTGGAACTAACTGCCTCTACTGGAATGAACTCCAGCCCTGACATCTTTCCCCTCCTTCCCCCTATTGGAAGAATCTAGCAGGACAAATGTGATTTGCAGGGTCCCAGCAGCACAAAGCATGAGAGAAGGGCACTTGAGTTTGAGGCTGAGAGACAACAGCATCATAAGCTGCTGTGTTCTCTGAGATGTGCGTTGGGGCACCCTTTCTCAGCATTTCCATTCTTCTGTTTGACCTTCGCTGTTGTTGGCAGCCCTTCCTCATAGGTTGTGGTTCAGAGTTATAGATGTCTCCTACTTTCATTGAAAATGGATTTTCCTTCTGTTTCTTATTCTTTTAATACCTTTCTATACACTTACTCTTCTAGCACTCTAGGGCGATTTTTGAGGAGAGGAAGGGCAATCTTCCACCTTTACTCCACCATTTAAAAACTTGAAGTTACAGATGTGCTATTGGCTGTGTAATTTCCTTGAACACTTTCTTATCTCTCCCAGCTTTCTTTTCATCTGGGTATAGCGTTTCGTTATGACTTTCTTTTTCTCGTGTCATTGAGAACATGACTGTTTTTTCCACCCTAGTAATGCCTAATTGCCTATTGTTACTTAAACTTTCTTTTGATTTCTATAGCTAATAATTTTCAGAAATAGGTTTTCCTTCTAAGTTTTCAGAATGATGCTCTATATCCTCTGATGAGCAATAAAAAAGTATATATAGACACACACAGACACGCATATTAAACTCTTCCTCCTAGAATGAGAAAGAATCCATCCAATAATTGGTTTCTGCCAATTAACAGGGTGTGTAGATTTCCCTGGGCCCCAGGCATTGATCATTTTTATTTTGCTAGAATCTCCTTCTCATATATATTCTAGAATTCAGATCGAAATTCACTGCACACCCCAATCCTGAATGTTCAGCACTTATCAGTCAACGTCACTGTATGGTATTGAGATGGTGGAAGGATAGGGTGAACGGCTAGTTGTATAACCTTTCCTCTCGGGTTGCCAGAGGTTTTGACCCTTGATTGAACACTCTTTCCAATACTAATGTAAGGATCTGTTAGGAGGATACCTATATGAGATCCAAGGTAAATGAGAATTCAGCCTAGGTCTATGTACCAGGCCCAGTACCTGTACCTCATTGTTGAGATTGCTTACTGAGTAATGAATAAACCAGTGTTGGTGAAATGAAGATGCACTTGAGAATGTGAGCCACATGTCTAACCAGCTGATGGCTTCCATGAGCCCACACCCACTCAACTTCGTCTCTAATGACCCATCCTGAATGAATGACAAGTATATGGGAAGATGTGCCTGGGTGTCACGAGACCTCATCTTTGCTGTTACTGTCTGTGCTATATTGCAGGTCCTGTATCCTTTTTTGTTTGTTTTGTTTTAAATTTTTATTTTGAAATAACTATAGATTCACAGAAAGTTGCAAAAAATTGTACTTGGAGGTCCCATGTACCCTTCAGTCAGTAGTTACGTAAGATGGTAACATCTTACGTAACTATAGTACAATGTTGCACCAGGAAATCAACAATCTACAGAGCTTATTCAGATTTTACCAGTTCCACATGCACTTGTGTGTGTGTGTGTGTGGTAATATCCAAGTTTATCTCCTGTGTGGGTTTATGTAACCACCACCACAGTCAGGAGACAGAACAGTTCCATAATCATGAAGTCTCTCTCATGCTTATTCCTTTGTAGCCTCCCCTCATCACTACCACCCCCAAACCTCCAGCAACTGTTAATCTATAACTTTGTTATTTTAAGAGTGTTATATAAATGGAATGATGCAAAATGTAACATTTTGAGATTTTTTTTTACTCAGTGTAATTTCTTAGAGATTTATCCAAGTTGTTGCATGGATCACTAGTTTGTTCCTTGTCATTGCTGAGTAGTATTCCATGATGTGGGTGCCCCATGGGTTGTTTACCATTTACTCACTGAAGATCATCTGGGTTTTTTTCCAGTTTTCAGCTATTATGAATAAAACTGATATGAATGTTTGTGTGCAGGTTTTTGTGTGGATGTGTTTTCATTTCTCTGGGATAAATGCTCAGGAGTGTGATCATTGGTTGTATGGTAGTTGCAGGTTTAGTTTTATAAGAAATTGCCAAACTGTTTTCCAGAGCAGCTATGCCATTTAACATTGCCATCAGCAATGTATGAGTGATCCAGTTTCTCTGCATCCTCACCAGCATTTGGTGTTAATGCTGTTTTTTTATTTTAGCCATTCTAATAGGTGTATAACGGTATTTTGTTGTGGTTTTAATTTGCATTTCCCTGATGACTAATGAAACTGAGCAATTTTCCATGTGCTTGTTTGCCACCTGTATATCCTCTTCAGTAAAATGCTTGTTCGTGTATTTCACCCATTTTTTGATGGGATTTTTTAATGATGAATTTTAAGACTTCTTTATATATTCCAGATATAAATCCTTTGTTGGATATGTGGTTTTCAAATATTTTCTCCTACTACGTCGCTTGTTTTCTCATCCTCTTAATGGGGTCTTTCACAGAGCAGATGTTTTTAATTTTATTGAGGTCTAATATATTAAATTTTCCTTTTGTAGATGACACTTTTGGTGTGAAGTATAAAAACTTGAAGATTTTATCTTGTTATTTTTTTCTCAAAGTTCTATACTTTTACATTTTACATTTAGGTCTGTGATCCATTCATATCTTTTTTTCAAGGTAAGTAAATTTGGTGCTAAGTGAAGCCTATTGTGTCTCGTAAGTTATATTATCAATACCAACCCCTGACTATTTTTGCAAGTAGAGCATATTGGGTGTCATCCATAATATCGTCTCCTTCCTCTTACTGCCAGTTCTCTGACATATGGACTGATGTGATATATAAAAACCTATAGCTCCTGGGAACATTTTAGAGGCTACTAAGCTCAGAAATAATTTGCCATCTCTGGGGCAAGTGATTCTTTGATTCTTCTTTAATTTCACTTTTAGGACACCAAAAGCAAAAGTCGAGTCACAGTGGTTAGCACACCAGTTTTTCCCTTTTGAATGCAATACCAAAGCAGTATCTAGTTATCATCTACACTAATTCTGGCTCTCTAACAGAAAGTGGAGGAGTAGCTTCAAGCTGAGGATTAGACCTCTCTGATGTGCCATCCTATCTACAATAATCAAGTCTTTAAACTTGAATTATTTGAAAACTGCTCCCCCATGCAGCAGGTGTCTTCTGCAGGGAGGCCAAGGAAATGGAGCAGAATCCTCTTTCTCTTCTCTCAGCTCTGCTCCCACCTGCTCATCAAAGCAGGAGGGTGGTAAGGGAGGAAAGTCTTCCTGGTCCTTTCCTAGGAGAGCATTGTGCTCTCTGGTCCTGGCAGAGTGTTAAAAGTTAGTCTTTATTTTGTGAGGCATTTCTGTTGATTCCTTGGAGATTCTTAATCTGTAGTTCTTTCAACTCAGGAGAATGCTTTTCTTTTGGTTTAATTTGTACAATACAGTAGAGTTAATTTTTTGTTAGCCAGCATACCTTATCTAGAGAAAACTTTTGATTTTTACAATTAAGCTTGTCTCCTTAAGGCGGATAAAGCAGTTGCTGATAATCACCTTTGGCAGATAGGATCTGTTAGAAACAGTCTCCCTTCAATGGAAAGAGGGATTGAGGAGAGGGAATCACCATAAGAGGGCTGGTATGGGGTATCCCTACTTTTTCAGATAGTGCTTGTAACAGCTATCTATTGCTTTGTAATAAATGACTCCAAACTTAGGCAATTTGGGCTGAGCTCATTGGGGTACCCTTCTAGTCTGTTCCCAGCTTGATTTCTCTTGGCAAGACTCACTCACATGTCTGGGGCAGCTGTGATGCCAGGGCCTCTCTCTGCGTGGTGTTTCCTCGGCCAGCAGGCCAGCCTGGGCTTGTCCACCTGGTGGCAAAACGGTTCCCAGTAGCAAGAGAAGCAGCAGCAACGCCTGTTGACATCTGGGCTTGGAACGCACACGATCTCACTTCTATTGCATTCTATTGTTCAAGGAAGTCGCAAGCACCCCAAATTTAAGAGGTGGAGAAATAGATCCTACCTCTTTTGGTTTTTTTTTTGTGAGGAAGATCAGCCCTGAGCTAACATCCATGCTAATCCTCCTCTTTTTGCTGAGGAAGACCGGCTCTGAGCTAACATCTATTGCCAATCCTCCTCCTTTTTGTTCCCCAAAGCCCCAGTAGATAGTTGTATGTTGTAGTTGCACATCTTTCTAGTTGCTGTATGTGGGACGCGGCCTCAGCATGGCCGGAGAAGTGGTGTGTAGGTGCGCACCCGGGATCCGAACCCGGGCCACCAGTAGCGGAGCACGCGCACTTAACCGCTAAGCCACGGGGCCAGCCCAGATCCTACCTCTTGATGAGTGGAGTTCAAATAATTTGTGGCCACATTTAGTAATTTACTGCAGTGCTTTAAGACCTAAATGCCTCCTTCTCAACTCCCCCAGGGAACAAGCCAAGTAACAGAAAATAGGGGACCAGCAACAGCCAAAAGTCTGTAAGAGAGATCATGAACATCACCTCTGTGACCGCTTACCACCATCCCGAGTAAGAATGCCCAGACAGTGAAGCACTGCTGCTTTGCGCCAGGACAGTGAGACTAGAAAGATGGGCCACTTACATCTTTTGTCTTTAGTCCACAGTATCAAATAGGTCTTTTGTTTCCTTTTATAAGTACCACATTCTAAGACTTTTAATTTGGGCTCAGGAGAAGCGAAATAGGCTTTCTATAAACAGCCCAAACTGTTACCAAGACCATTTTGCAATGAAGTTCAAGTTCAACTACAAATACTGTGTGCAGATGCTATATATACACTGCACATTTGTGTGACACTCAGTGTGGGCAGAGGAGGTGTATATAGCAGGATCACTATCTTCCATCCATGTTTTTTGAAAGTTTTGAACTTTGGTGCCACAAATTCATTGCGCTTGAGTTTAAGAAGAGATTTGAGTTTTTCCTGACCTGGCATCCACAGCAAGAGACTTTTCGAAAAGACAAGTTTTGAGTGTACTGAAATGGACTTAATCTAATTTTCATGTGTACACTTGAAGGTTCAATGCAAAACAATAAGTATGATAAACATTTCAGCCGATTAGCCCAACTATTTAGGGCTGTTTATTTTGAAATGTTTGCCAGGTTTCAATAACATAAACATATCAGCTGGAAATGATACATTTCTACCCACTTCCATCCACCCACTCAGATGGAAAAGCCAGCATATTTTTATAACTTAAAAAATCAGTTATTTTCCCAGGCAAATGCACTGGTGGAATTTTCAAGGCATTTTCCAACATTACACCTGCATACAGGAGAACAGAATAAGCTTCTTTGTGTCTCAAAAAGGGTGAAAACACCAACACTGAATACCTCTTGGCTTTTGCATAATGACACTATTTAGTATGATACGTGTTTAAAATATAGATGTGAACCAGCATTTAGGCACATATCCAATATATAATCACTGACATTATTGCTGAAATAGCAATATAATGTGGTATAATATGATGATGGAAACTTGACCCATTTTGTCTAGATTTTGGTACTCTGCTGAATATTACCTATGCTTGTTTCTCTGGGTAGATGACAGACGTGCAAATGTTAAAAATGTGCAAATGTGCATGACAGATGTGCAAATTGTTAAAAAAAACATAGCAAGGGCACACTTTGATCTTTTGGCCACAACATAGTAACATTTCATAGTGATCTTAGAAGGGAACTGTTTGGACACCTACAACCTTACCAGCTGAATTCATAAAGTATTTGAACATCTCCTCTTGTGGGCCACTGTTTGTGGGACTTCATAGTCTCCAGAAAGAACAGAATGCATTCAACACTACAGACGCTGAATTACCTTTATTCATTTTCCTTTAAGTAGCAATATATTCTTTAGATGCACAATTCTCATTTTTCCCAGGAAGATTTTTGTGAGTAGTGAATAGAAAGTTATTTATTTCCGGGTCTGCCTAGTGGTGTAGTGGTTAAGTTTGCGCGTTCTGCTACAGTGGCCCAGGGTTCACCAGTTCAGATCCTGGGAGTGGACCTACTCACTGCTCCTCAAGCCATGCTGAGGCGGCATTCCACACAGAAGAGCTACAACTCTACAACTATGATACACAACTACGAACTGGGGCTTTGGGGAGAAAAAAGAAAAAGAGGTACACTGGCAACAGATGTTAGCACAGGGCCAATCTTCCTTAAAAAATAAAAAAGTCACTTATTTCTGTTTTTTTTGTAAGGTATCAAGGTACAGAGGAAAAACATGGGCTTTGCTGTCAGACACCAACAATTTGGTTCAGAATCCACATGGCCACTTTCTAGCTTTTTAGTTACAAACCTCCTTGAACCTTAGTCTCTGTGTCTAAATAATCAGGACAATAGCCCCAACTATGCAGGTGGTTTGTGATAATTAGCAACAAGGTATGTAAATTTCTTAGAAGATAGGTATGTTATAAATAGTAGATATTGTTATAATTGTACTTTGCATAGTTAGAACATGTCTATATTTATGTCTGTAGTTCATCTTTGAGTTATGTACTTGGAAATTTTCTTTTACTATATAAAACATTTAGTTTATACATTGAACTAGTTCTCACATTCTGTTAGCACATCAGTATTCCTGATAACGGCGTAACCAGCAGCACTTACATCAATTGGACATCTATGTGGGTTCTGGGGCATTGAGGTCTGTGGCATGGTGGACTGTGTGGTCCACTCTCTACATGCTGTCAGGGAAAAGCACTGCCTTCAGAGGCAGGACACATACTTTTTTTTTTTTTTATTGATGTTTTAATAGTTTTTAACATTGTGAAATTTTGGGTTGTACATTTTTGTTTGTCCATCACCATATATATGTCTCCCTTCACCCCTTGTGCCCACTCCCCACCCCCATTGCCCCTGGTAACCACAATACAGTTTTCTCTGTCCATGAGTTGGTTTATATTCCACATATGAGTGAGATCATACAGTGTTTGTCTTTCTCCTTCTGGCTAACTTCACTTAACATAATACCCTCCAGGCCCATCCAAGTTGTTGCAAATGGGACCATTTTGTCTTTTTTTATGGCTGAGTGGTATTCCATTGTATATATATACCACATCTTCTTAATCCAATCGTCAGTTGAGGGACACTTAAGTTGCTTCCACTTCTTGGCTATGGTGAATAATGCTGCAATGAACACAGGGGTGCATAAGCCTCTTTGGATTGTTGATTTCAGGTTCGTTGGATAGATTCCCAGTAGTGGGATGGCTGGATCACAGGGCATCTCTGTTTTTAATTCTTTGAGGAATCTCCATACCGTTTTCCATAGAGGCTGCACCAGTTTGCTCTCCCACCAGCTGTGTATGAGGGTTCCTGTTTCTCCACATCCTCTCCAACATTTGTTGTTTTTTGTCTTGGTGATTATAGCCATTCTAACGGGCATGAGGTGATATCTTAGTGTTGTTTTGATTTGCATTTCCCTGATGATTAGTGATGTTGAGCATCTTTTCATGTGCCTATTGGCCATCTGAATATCTTCTTTGGAGAAGTGTCTGTTCATTTCCTCTGCCCATTTTTTGATCGGGTTGTTTGTTTTTTTATTGTTCAGTTGTGTGA
This sequence comes from Diceros bicornis minor, assembly GCF_020826845.1. Classification (NCBI taxonomy): domain Eukaryota; kingdom Metazoa; phylum Chordata; class Mammalia; order Perissodactyla; family Rhinocerotidae; genus Diceros; species Diceros bicornis. Next base: position 8,738,166 of record NC_080779.1, read on the forward strand.
GCTCTTTATACATTATGAAGATCAATCCCTTGTCAGATGTATATTTTGCAACTATTCTCTCCCAGCTGGTGGGTTGTCTCTTCATCTTGATTCTGGTTTCGCTTGTCTTGTAGAAGCTCTTTAATCTGATAAAGTCCCACTTGTTTATTTTTTCTTTACACTAGTCTGGGTAGGCATGTCATCCAAAAAGATTCCTTTATGACCAATGTCAAATAGTGTGTTGCCTGTATTTTCTTCTATGAGTTTTATAGTTTCAGGTCTACCTTCAGGTCTTTGATCCATTTTGAGTTAATTTTTGTGAATGGCGATAGCACATGGTCCACTTTCATTCTTTTGCATGTGGCTGTCCAGTTTTCCCAACATCATTTATTGAAGAGACTTTCCTTTCTCCATTGTATGTCCTTAGCACCTTTGTCGAAAATTAGCTGTCCGTATATGTGTGGTTTTATTTCTGGGCTTTCAATTCTGTTCCATTGATCTGTGTGTCTGTTTTTGTACCAGTACCATGCTGTTTTGATTACTATTGCTTTGTAGTATGTTTTGAAGTCAGGGATTGTGATGCCTCCTGCTTTGTTCTTTTTTCTTAGGATTGCTTTAGCTATTCGGGGTCTTTTGTTGCCCCATATGAATTTTAGTATTCTTTTTTCTATTTCTGTGAAGAATGTCATTGGGATTCTGATTGGGATTGCATTGAATCTGTAGATTGCTTTAGGTAATATAGACATTTTAACTATGTTTATTCTTCCAATCCACGTGCATGGGATATCTTTCCATTTCTTTATGTCATCATCGATTTCTTTCAATAATGTCTTGTAGTTCTCATTGTATAGGTCATTCACCTCCTCGGTAAGATTTATTCCTAGGTATTTTATTCTTTTTGTTACAATTGTAAATGGTATTATCTTTTTGAGCTCTCTTTCTGTTAGTTCATTATTAGCATAGAGAAATGCAACTGATTTTTGTAGATTGATTCTGTACCCTGCAACTTTGCTGTAGTTGTTGATTATTTCTAACAGTTTTCCAACGGATTCTTTAGGGTTTTCTATATATAAAATCATGTCATCTGCAAATAGTGAGAGTTTCACTTCTTTGTTACCTATTTGGATTCCTTTTATTCCTTTTTCTTGCCTAATTGCTCTGGCCAAAACCTCCAGTATTATGATGAACATGAGTGGTGACAGTGGGCAGCCCTGCCTCGTTCCTGTTCTCAGAGGAATGGCTTTCAGTCTTTCCCCGTTGAGTATGATGTTGGCTGTGTGTTTGTCATAAATAGCCTTTATTATGTTGAGGTACTTTCCTTCTATTCCCATTTTGTTGAGAGTTTTTATCATAAATGGATGTTGTATCTTGTCAAATGCCTTCTCTGCATCTATTGAGATGACCATGTGGTTTTTATTCTTTGTTTTGTTGATGTGATGTATCACGTTGATTGATTTGCGGATGTTGAACCATCCCTGCGTCCCTGGTATAAATCCCACTTGATCACGGTGTATGATCTTTTTAATGTATTGCTGTATTCGGTTTGCCAATATTTTGTTGAGGATTTTTGCATCTATGTTCATCAGCGATATTGACTTGTAATGTTTTTTCTTTGTATTGTCTTTGTCTGGCTTTGGTATCAGGGTGATGTTGGCCTTGTAGAATGATTTAGGAAGTGTTCCATCTTCCTCTATTTTTTGAAATAGTTTGAGAAGGATGGGTATTAAATCTTCTTTGAATGTTTGGTAAAATTCACCAGAGAAGCCATCTGGTCCTGGACTTTTATTTTTTGGAAGATTTTTGATTACTATTTCAATCTCTTTACTTGTGATTGGTCTATTCAGATTCTCCATTTCTTCTTGGTTCAGTTTTGGGAGGTTGTATGAGTCTAAGAATTTATCCATTTCTTTTAGATTGTCCAATTTGTTGGCATATAATTTCTCATAGTATTCTCTTATAATCCTCTGTATTTCTGTGGTATCCATTGTAATTTCTCCTCTTTCATTTCTAATTTTATTTACTTGAGCCTTTTCTTTTTTTTTCTTAGTAAGCCTGGCTAAGGGTTTGTTGATTTTGTTTATCTTCTCAAAGAAAACTCTTTGTTTCATTAATCCTTTCTACTGTTTTTTTGGTCTCAATTTCATTTATTTCTGCTCTGATTTTTATTATTTCTCTCCCTCTGCTGACTTTGGGCTTTGTTCTTCTTTTTCTAGTTCTGTTAGGTGTAATTTAAGGTTGCTTATTTGGGCTTTTTCTCGTTTGTTAAGGTGGGCTTGTATCGCTATGAGTTTCCCTCTCAGGACCGCTTTTGCTGCATCCCATATGGTTTGGTGTGGCATATTTTCATTTTCGTTTGTTTCCAGATAGTTTTTGATTTCTCCTTTAATTTCATCAATGATCCATTGGTTGTTCAGTAGGATGTTGTTTAATCTCCACATTTTTGTCACTTTCCCAGTTTTTTTTTCATGGTTCATTTCCAGTTTCATAGCCTTATGATCTGAAAAGATGCTTGTTATGATTTCAATCTTCTTAAATTTATTGAGGCTTGCTTTGTTTCCCAACATATGGTCTATCCTTGAGAATGTTCCATGCGCACTTGAGAAGAAAGTGTAATCAGCTGTTTTTGGATGGAGTGCTCTGTATATGTCTACTAGGTCCATCTCGTCCAGTTTTTCATTTAAGTCTACTGTTTCTTTATTGACTTTTTGTCTGGATGATCTATCCATTGATGTAAGTGGGATATTCAGATCCCCTACTATTATTGTGTTGTTGTTAATGTCTCCTTTTAGGTTTGTTAATAGTTGCTTTATGTACATTGGTGCTCCCACGTTGGGTGCATATATATTTAAAAGTGATATGTCTTCTTGGTGGAGTGTCCCTTTTATCATTATATATTTCCCTTCTTTGTCTTTCTTAACCTGTTTTATCTTGAAGTCTACTTTGTCTGATATGAGTATGGCAACACCTGCTTTCTTTTGTTTCCCATTAGCTTGGAGTATTGTCTTCCATCCTTTCACTCTGAGCCTGTGCTTGTCTTTAGAGCTGAGATGTGTTTCCTGGAGCCAGCATATTGTTGGGTCTTGCTTTTTAATCCATCCTGCCACTCTGTATCTTTTTTTTTTTTTTTTTTAGATTTTATTTATTTATTTTTCCCCCCCAAAGCCCCAGTAGACAGTTGTATGTCATAGCTGCACATCCTTCTAGTTACTGTATGTGGGACTCGGCCTCAGCATGCCGGAGAAGCGGTGCGTCGGTGCGCGCCTGGGATCCGAACCCAGGCCGCCAGCAGCGGAGCGCGCGCACTTAACCGCTAAGCCACAGGGCCGGCCCTGTATCTTTTGATTGGAAAGTTCAATCCATTTACATTTAGGGTAATTATTGATATATGAGGGCTTAACGTTGCTGTTTTGTCACTTATTTTCTGGTTCTTTTGTGTTTGCTTTGTTTCTTGTCCCATTTGTTTGAGACTGCCAATTCAGTTTGGTTGTTCTGTCTTATGACTCTTCTAGTTTTCTCTTTGTTTATCATATGTGATTTTGTTTTGATTATTTGTTTAGTGGTTACCTTGAGGTTTGTGTAAAAAATCTTGTGTATGAGATAGTCCATTATCTGATGGCCTCCTGTTTCCTTATACTAAGTCAACTCAATCGCTTTCCTCTTCCCCTTCTAAGTCATTCTTGTTATACCTTGTTCTATCTTGTGTTGTGGCTGTGTGTTTACAGTGATGAGGTTAAATTTATCTTTGGTGGATTCCTTCCTTTGATCTTTGATTTTGGTATTTAAGTGGTTGCTAACCTATTCCGGTAAAGACCTATTATTTTTCTGAGTTTATCTGTCTATTTTTCTCCTTGCTCCAAGCTTTGTATTCCCTTTCTCTTCTTTGTTTCAGGCCTGAGGGCCTTCTTGAGTATTTCTTGCAGTGGGGGTCTTGTGGCCATGAACTCCCTTAGCTTTTGCTGATCTGGGAGAGTTACTATTTCTCCATCATATTTGAAGGATATTTTTTCTGGATAGAGTATTCTTGGCTGAAAATTTTTGTCTTTCAGTATTTTGAATATATCATTCCAGTCTCTCCTAGACTGTAAAGTTTCTGTTGAGAAATCCACTGAGAGCCTGATGGGTGTTCCTTTGTACCCTATTTTTTGTTTCTGTCCAGCTGCCCTTAATATTGTTTCTTTGTCATTGACTCTGGCTAGCCTTACCACTAGGTGTCGTGGTGTGGGCCTTTGCCTGTTAACATATTTAGGTGACCTGTCGGCTTCGCTTAATGGTATTTCCTGCTCCTTCCCCAGATTTGGGAAATTCTCAGCTATTATTTCCTTGAATAGGCTCTCTGTTCCTCTTTTCTTCTCTTCTCCCTCAGGAATACCTATAATTATTATGTTACATTTCCTAATGGAGTCAGATATTTCTCAGAGACTTTCTTCATTTCTTTTTAGTCTTAGTTCTCTCTCCTCTTCCATCTGGAGCATATCTGTATTTCTATCCTCTAAAATGCTAATTCTTTCCTCCATATTATCAGCTCTGCTCTTTAAAGATTCCAGATTCTCCTTTATCTCCTCCATTGTGTTCTTCATCTCCATCAGCACTGATTGGTTTTTCTTTATGATTTCAATCTCTTTTGTGAAGAAACTCCTAATCTAATGAATTGTTTGTCTGTGTTGTCTCATATTTCACTGAGTGTTTTTATGATAGCTATTTTGAAATCTCTGTCGTTTAGGTTATGGATTTCTGTGTCTTCAGGGTTGGTTTCTGGGTGCTTGTCATTTTCCTTCTGGTCTGGTGATTTCATGTATCTTTGCATCGTGGTTCCTGCATTGGCTTTGTTTTTCCTCATCCTGGAAATCTCTGGTTGCAGTTTCCACCCGCCGCCACTGTGTGGGGGTAAAGGGCTGTGTAATCTGAGCCCCCTGTGCTCTACTGCAGTTTTTCGCTGAGATCGCAGGTTGCTTGGTCTGGTCTGGTCGGCTCAGCTGCAGAGTCCGGTTTGCGGGGCAGTGGGGGGCTCTCTCTTTTGCCCACTAGGTCCCTGGCATGGGGGGCTTCTCATTTGCCCCTCGTTATCTGCTCTCTGGGGTGCTCCCATAACAGTTCTGAGTCCTCTGTGTGGGAGTTTCCCAGTGGCTGAGAGAGCCCGAAGAGCCATGGTTTCCCCACAGAGGGCCGCCCCTCCCCCCTCTCTGGAAGCCTTGCGGACCGGGATTACTGATCTGATGGGGAGGGAGAGGAGTTCTCCTTACCTCTCCCCACCTCCTCCCGGGGCCCAGCACGTTCTACTCTCAGATGTGGCGCAGTGTGGATCCTTCCGATCCTGCTTTTCACTGTCTAGGATTCCATTGTTGGAATGTGACTGTTCCTTTTGTTGTATCTTATCGGGGGAAGAGTTTACGGGAAAGCTCACTCCACCATGACACTGACGTCACTCTCTATACTTTTGTTTTTTAAATTATAAACTATAGTTCATAATATTTACCCTGACTAGCCCATAGAACACTTTATGATGAAATATGACCACTTTTTAAAATATTGTTTTAGGTGCTATTTTAAATTATTTTTAAATTGTTTTTAATTATTTAAAAATGATAGTCTAAATGTTATAATTTTAGATACCTCATATAAGTAGAATTATGCAGTATTTGTCTTTTTGTAACTAGCTTATTTTACTTAGCATAATGCCCACAAGGTTCATGTATATTGTTGCATATGGCAGGATTTCCTTCTTTTTTAAGGCTGCATAGTATTCCGTTGTATGTATATACTACATTTGCTTTATCCAGTCGTCCATTGATGGACATTTAGGTTGTTTCCACATCTTGGCTTTTGTGAATAGTGCTGCAGTAAACTTAGGAGTGTTAATATATCTTTGAGATCCTGATTCCAATTTTTTGGGATATATACCCAGACGTGGGATTGCTGGATCATATGGTAGTTCTATTTTCAATTTTTTGAGAAACATCCATACTGTTTTACATAGTAGTGCACCAATTTATATTCCCACCAACAGTGTACAAGGGTTCCAATTTCTCCACATTCTTGCCAATACTTGCTATGTTTGGGTTTCTTTTTTTCTTTTTTGTGCAGAAGACCAGCCCTGAGCTAACATCTGATGCCAATCCTCCTCTTTTTTGCTGAGGAAGATTGGGCCTGGGCTAACATTCACGCCCATCTTCCTCTACTTTATATGGGATGCCGCCACAGCATGTCTTGATAAGTGGTGTGACAGTGCAAGCCTAGGATCCAAACCTGTGAACACTGGGCTGCCAAAGCGGAGCGTGCGCACTTAACTGCTGCGCCACCGGGCGGCCCCCTTTTGGTTTTTTGATAATAGTGAAACTCATAGAAACAGAGTAAAATGGTGGTTATCAGGGACTAGGGGGAAGAGGGAATGGGGAGTTGTTGTACAACAACATTGTTGTACAATGATGTTTCAGTTATACAAGATGAATAAGTTCCAAGATCTGCTGTAAAACATTGTGCCTATAGTTAACAATACTGTATTGTGCACTGGGAAATTTGTTAAGAGGGTAGATCTCATGTTAAGTGTTCTTACCGCAATAAAAGAAATGTCATTATTACATCAATTTATTTTAAATTATTTAAAATGTTAGTACATTTGTCAAAAACCCGGAAAATGTGCAACACCAAGAGTGAACCCTAATGTAAACTATAGACTTTGGGTGAAAATGATGAGTCAGTGTAGGTTCATCAGTTGTAACAAATGTACCACATGGTGCAGGATGTTAACAGTGGGGAGGCTGTGCATGTGTGGGGACAGGCGGTATGTGGAAACTCTGTACTTCCTGCTCAGTCTTGTGAACCTAAAACTGCTCTAAAAAATAAAGTCTATGTTTCAAAAATGTTATTAGCACATCAATTCCTTGGTTCCACCCATGTCAGAGTATCATATTGAACTCTAAGTAAAGTTCTCAAGGAGACTAATGTAGGCAATATTTTATGTACAATCCCCTTCCTGGATCCTACTTCCTTTCGAGCCGCTGCACCATTTTTCTGCTCTCTTTCACGGTGTAATTTGCCAAATGGTCTCCTCCTGTTCTGCTTAAACCCATTCTACTAACAAGGCCAACAATGATTTCCACCCGGCTAAACGCATTATTGATTTTCAGTGGTTATCTTCTTTGCTACAGGTAGTAGCACCTGTCACAGCTGATCGGTCCATCCTTGCAAGTTCGTTCATTTGGCTTTCAGCTCACCACACATTCCTGGTTTTCCTCTGACTTTTGCAAGTTCTGCCTCGTTTCCCTCCTTCTTCATGTTGGAGTGCTCAGAGCAAAGTCCTGGGACCTCTCTGCGTTTCACCCTTTACTCACCTCCCTTGATAATCTCATGCAGTTTTATGGCTTCAAATTTCAAATTTAAATCTCCAGTTCTGGACACCCCGCTGAACTACAGACTGGTAAATCCAACTGCCTACTTGGCCCCTCCACTCGGGTGTCCAGCAGACATCTCTAACTTACCAGACCCCAAAGTGAACTGATGAGCTCTGCCCCTTCTCCCAGCCCTGCTCCAATTCCACTCTTTGCTGTCTTTCCAGCACTCAGACTGGAGTCACCCTTGACTTCTCCTTGTCTCACAGCCCACATCCAGCCCATCAGGATATCTTGTTGAGTCTACCTTAAAAATACGTCCAGAATCCATTCATTTGTCACCACCTCCACTGCTCTCAACCTGGTTCAGCCATTCTCTTATTTCACCTGGATTGTTGCAATAATCTCCTAAGTGACCTCCCTACTTCCACTCCTGCTGTCTTTTTGTTTTTTTTTAATTTATTTTTTCCCCCAAAGCCCCAGTAGATAGTTGTATGTCGTAGCTGCACATCTTTCTAGTTGCTGTATGTGGGACATGGCCTCAGCATGGCCGGAGAAGCGGTGCGTCGGTGTGCGCCCAGGATCCGAACCCGGGCCGCCAGCAGCGGAGCGCGGGCACTTAACCGCTAAGCCATGGGTCCGGCCCCCTGCTGTCTTGAAACGTCAATTGGATAATGTCATTCCTTTACTTAAAACCTTCCAATGGCTCCCATCTCAGAATGAAAGGAAAGTCTTCACAAGGATCTACAAAGGCCATAGAGGATCTACTTGCCCCCACCCCTTTCCCCTACCAAACTGCACTTACCTTTCTAACCTCATCTCCTACTAGGGCCCCCTTGCTCACTCTGCTTCAGCCACACTCACTCCTTTTTCCTATTTCTCAAATATTCCAAATATGCTCGCACGTAGGGCCTTTCCCCTCGCTCCTCCCTCTTCCTGCGCCCTTCTTGCCCCAGATATTCACACCTTGCCATAGATATTCATATGGCCCCCTTCTCGCCTCAAGAATATATTCAAATATCCCCTTCTCAACGAGACTTTCCTTGACCAAATTATCTAAATTGCATCACTTGGCCTTCATCCTCCTTCCCTACTTCATTTTATTCCAAAGCACTTATCACCTTCTTATTAGATACTTCGTTTCATTCTTTGCCTGTCTCCCCCAGCTAGAATATAGCCCAGGAGACTTTTAAATGTACCTGATTTTTTCCCCCTGTGCTACATCCTTAGTGGCTAGAACACATAGTGGACATTCAATTAATATATGAATGAATGAATCTGTGAATGAAGCATACATTTCCTTGACTGTAGTGATAGTCTTTCCTCATGCAAATGAGAGATAAGCATGTAACTGTGCTCTGGAAAACGTTGCCAATTATAAAAAAATTTGAGTCAAAATCTCTAGAATGATTATTGCTGTAAATATAACCAACATATTATGTTACAGCTTGAAATGTAAAGTAAACATTATTTTCATCAGAAAGAAAGGTAGTTATTTGCATGAAGCCCTTGCTCACCTAGGTCTTGAAGGGTAATTAAAGGGGCACATGCAATATGTCTGGAGAACCTGAAAGGCATGATAAGTCTTATTTTTGAGTCTATGGCTTGATTATATCAATTTGTCATCCTTCTACTTTTATTACTCACTGAATGAAAAATGAGCTGAAATATTTTTTACCATCCCTTGCATTTAGGAAGTTTTTAAATTTAGTAAGAAATGTGTCTTAATTTTTCAAAGCTCTTTATAAGTGTAGAATTCTTAATTTTATGTAACTTGAGTTCAGAATGGAATTTCAATGATGCTATTAGGGTTGGAGGCAATATATTCTGGTGGAAAGGAATTTTTGTTTGTTTGTTTTGGGTTTTTCTCCTTCTGCCTTTGCCGATAATTTGCTCTGAAATTTCGAGGAACTCTCATCACTTTTCTGTTTTCAGGTTGCAAAATATGAATAAGAAAAACTATTCTTTTATGCAAATATTGTCATATTTTATAAACTGATGTTGAGAAAGGTAAAAATATTTTAAAATCTGAGGAAGAAATTTACAATTTATTGTAAAGTGCTAGTGTGTATTCAGCATGTGAATGGAGAGATAGTGTTTAGGACTGGCAGTGTGAACACAGCGATTAAAGACTTCTGTGAGGCACATCTCCACGGTGAAGCCCAGATCCATCTCTATATTTGTACACTCTAAAAACTTTGTTGTACAAATGCAAGATATTATATTATTATTAAATTAAATTAGTTATCCTTTTTACTTTAGAAGAACTCCTTGATAGTCTAATGCACCTGAAGATCTAGAAAGCTCTTTCTGATATATTAATCTGTGGTTGAGAGGATCAAGAGTTTTAATGAAGCTATTGGTCTAAATTTTGTAACAGCATTTTTGACTGTGAGATTTACACATGTCTAACATGTTATTATAACGCAATGGTATTTCTCTTCCCATACTCTACACAAGGATCCACAAGACTGGAATCTGCCCAAAGTCACATAGCTGGTAAGTGAAAGAATGGAGATTCCAAATTAAGTCTCTTGACTCCTTTCCCATTCTGTTCCCATTACTCACTGCAGGGATGGTTCAGGTTGCTGGCAGTGGGACATATTACAGTGCTATTAATATTGATAAATATTATCCCATTGGGTTTTTTTCTATCAGAAATTAAATATTTAAAGAGAGGAAACTCAACGGAATTAACATTCACTCACGGGTGTTCTCGAAAAAGCACCTCTTCAAATCCTTCAAGAGAAATGAACATAGATCTCATTACACAAATGTGCAAATTCCAACTAAAATGTTTTAAAAGCACCTCATGCTTGAGAATGTTAACAGAAAACGTGATTGTAGTATAAGATCTGATACCATGTGTCTTCAAATCTCCCATTGCCTGGTAGATAATAGGCACTCGAGAACTGTTTTTGAATGTACAAATGAAGAAATGCGAGTCTTTCTGTACTCATTATTGGCATAGATGTATCTTTCCAACGTGTTAGCCTATGTTGTTAGTTACCTTTGCATAAGTGCGTATCTTGTCTTCCTTTCTTGAGGGCAGGAACACTGTCCTGTTCTTATTTCCTGTTCTATCCTGCACTGCAACATCCTCTTCAGTGTCCCCAAACCTTCAGTAGAGAATATTACGTAAAATGGTTTCGGATAGTAACGGAGGAAGGGGGCTGCATCTATGAGGGAGGAGGTTCTGAGGGAGCTGCTGAACCACAACCCAGCAGACAGCGAGAAGACTTGAGAACTGAAATGGAAATAGGAATCCGGGCTCCTTCCTCCTCTCTTCAGAATCCTTGGACATAGGGGGGAGCACTGAGTGTCCCATAACATATGTGGCGGGGGTTCTAGTCATTTTATCTACATATTAAAGGATGGGGTGACCCTAGTGGGCTAGAAGGCTGGACTTCATTCAGTTTGCATTTGATTGCTGCCTATTTTGGATTACAACCCTTTTACAGGCAGAGCCTTGCTTGTGTAACTAGTTTTGTAAACCGTCGTGACCGTCACCACGTGAACTGGAGTCCCGCCTGTCTCAGCAGTGCCAGACACCTGTTGTGTGACTTGGTTCTGAGTCCTGCTCATTTGCAGGGACACTGTCCTTCTCAGAGGAAACAAACCTACATGATATTTTAACCAAGAAAAAAGAAATATTGTTTTGCTTGACCTTTGACTTGAACAAAAGTGCTAGTGGTGGAGTGTTTATCACAGCCCTGTGGGCTCATAAGGGGGTCTGGCTCCACCCAAAAGGGCCGGCTTTAAATGAATGACTGAACACCAGAAGAGCCAAAACTCTGGGTCTCAATATTCTGACATATTTTGGAAATGGGTAGAAAATTAAATCATCAGTAAAGGAAGCATACTGACAGAAGTATTTTTAAACGACTTTTCTGAATTGAGTAAATTGGCTAAATTCACTGGAGCTTTCTGAATAATGAAGACACGTATTATAGTTGACACCAGTAGGCTGTTTTTCCACATCCCCGTTCTTTCCTCTTCTCTCTCTTGATCTTGCTTCCTTTTACTTACCCTTTTGTTCTCTTTCTCGTTCACCGAGTAATAAGACATAAACTGATGTCAATAAAACTTGCCTCTTATCTCATCTGCTTGACCAGTGTGTGTTCTCTCCTGATCAGTGAGTCTGTAGGTGTAAAATTAGCTGTAAAAACCCCTTTCTCATCAGTTCATTCTGAAAAGCTTCCTTCTCCCGTGCTTAGGCCAAGATATGGATATTATTTAAGTTTACATAGGCTGAGAAGTAGCTATTATCTCAGTTTGACAGTAAAACACTTGATTACTTCCTGAAATATCTCTTTAAATCAAGAATCCTCCTAATAAAAAACTTTTAAGAAAATTCTTTTAATTGCAGAATGTGGAATTAACCAGCCTGCAGATACCACTCAGGCCTCTCTTGGGCTCAATTCTGAAATGTCCCCTTTCTCCTCCCCGAATGCCACAGAACTGGGGAATGCAGGCACAGTGAATAAGGGCCAAGGTGTTTGCTTAAAGATGAGAATCCTGGGTCCTGCCTCCAGCTCAGCATATAACCAGATGACCTAGGAAGGAGCACTGGTTTTCTCTCTGCTTGTGATCCAACATAAAGCTCATTATAGGACAAAGAGAGCAAAATGCTTTGAAATAAAGTTGCTTATGGAAGTTCCAAGTATGGTTGTCCATTTGGATTGTATTTCTCCGTTTGAGGCATTTAAACTTAAAGAAGAAAGCCAACTTACAGAGGGTCAGAGTGAAAACTCCCAGGCTTTTTTGATGTTGCTGCACCAAACATTTCCATTTTATAGTGGTTTGATAACGGCATATTCTTTCGCCGTTTCTAGGTCTGACAAATTCTGCCATGGTCTTTGCTGCATTTAGGATCTGGGCCCACAGCACTCACACTGGCAGATTTCTCACGCAGGGGCTTGCTCACCTCACTGTGAGTAGGGGATCGCATTCCCTTTTAGATGTTACGGTCTGAGTGTAATCAGCAGACGGAAGCACGCTTGATTCTTGCTGAAGGGCTTGTGACCAGTTTAGTGAGATAACACTGATGCGTTAATTCTGCCTCAGCCACTAATTTATAAAACCTCACGCTCCTGTACCTTGAACTCTTCTTTTGTAGGTGTAGTCATCCTGCCACCTGCCCACAGACCTAGAGAAATTGTTATTGTTGTTGGGGTAATAAAAGCTCCCTTGGGTATATTTGGCATTTTTTCTTTACACATATGCATGCAAATGTGATCTTTCCTTATCTAGTGTAAAATATTTTCCACGGCATCCATGTTAACTAGAGTATGTGAAAATAAGAAGTAAAATATTCATGACATAAAGCGTACAGCCCTTAATTTTTAGATATTTTGGCATATTTTTGTGAATTTTAACAATGAGATCAATTCCTTGCTGCAAGTCAGAACGTCCCTTCTCGTCGAGTACCCGGGACAGGGCAGCTCCTCCCCTTCTTCCTTCACCCACTGGAACGCCTGCTGCACGTGGCAGGGGCCAACTCTGTTTGGTTTACCAGAATTGTGCCTGGCATTTTGAATGAGTGAACCCAGAATCCACCTTAGAATGAAGCTTACGCTTTTCTCAATTTAGGGACAAAATTCCTGTCTTATGACCAGCACCTAGCTGACTGGGTTCAGACACCACCCACAGACCACACATGAGATGGGAAGTAAAATTTTTCCCAACTCCAAGAGGTTGCTCTGGAGATTGAAAAAGGAAAAGAACTTAAAACAAAAAACAAAAAACACGTATTTTCCCTTTATTTACAGAAACTAGTGTTGGAGGAGCCCCACTAAAGGAGAAACTCTCAGTTTAGGGGTTCTCCCAGTGGTGTTAAAGGGTGGAGACTAGATAGTGAGCTGTTCATTTGGCAGATCACCTTAGTGAATTTTTGAAAGTAGAAAGGCAGGTCTGCTGCTTAGCGTAGTGTCCACTTAGGTGCGAAGCTTATCTGAGGCAGAGAATAAATTAGCATGACTTGGAATGTTGGAGCCAGCAGCCAATGAGGAGAGGAAAGGCAGCAGGGATGCCTGAGAGGGAAAGTTGGGTTGAAAAGATACCAACAAGTTGGCCCAAAGGGATAAACTTGGCCTTCTCCGTGTTATGGGATGACAACAGCTTTTTTTTTTTTTTGTGAGGAAGATTAGCCCTGAGCTAACATCTGTGCCAATCTTCCTCTTTTTTGTATTTGGGTCACCTCCTCAGCATGGCTGATGAGTGGTGTGGGTCTACACCCAGGCTCCAAACCCACGAATCTGGGCCACTGAAGCAAGTGCACCAAACTTAATCACTATGCCATGGGGCCGGCCCCTGACAACAGCTTTTGAGGATAGCTATGTCAGGCACTAATTCACTCAGCAGATATTTATTGAGTACCTATTACATGTCAGGCCCTATGTTAGGCACCAGGATACAGCAATTATTTAAAAAAAGGAAAAGACAAAATCCTCACCTTCCTTGGACTTAACTTCTAGTTGGGAGCAGGATGTTATCTAAATAAATGCACATGGATTATGAGTTATGATTAGGATCAGGAAGAAAATGAACAATGGGGGGACCTTCTCTAAATTGGGGAAAAGGGTGGAACAAGGGAGGCTTTTCTGATGAAGTGACTTCTGAGCTTAGGGATCAAGAATGAGTAAGGTTATATACGCAGGATGTGGAGGGAAGAACATTTCAGAGAGATGGGGATGGGAGAGAGCAACAGGCACACAGCTAGAGCAGAGGGAGCAAGGGGGAGAATGGCACCAAATAGTCATCGGGTCAGATGGGGGTGAGATCATACGGGGCCTTGTAGGTTCTGCTAAAAATGTTTTACTTTAGTCTAAGTGAAATGGAAACTTATGAAAGCTTTTAAATAAGGGAGGGGCTGGATCCAATTTGAGTTTCTAAAGGCTCACTGTGGCTACTTCATGGAGAATAATTGGAAGGGGACAAGAATAGGATGATGCAACAGGCAAGAATGATGGCACGTGGGCTGGGGGGTGGCCGTGGAGACAGAGAGGAGGCTTGGGGGTACCCATGTGTTCCTGCATGACCGACTAGAAACACGTCAGATGAGCTGTCCCGCAGCCTTACAACTTCTACAGCATCTCCCCTACGTGATCTGAGGAGGTACGCAGTACGCCAGTCTCCGACACGCTGATTAGAGGAGAGACAGAAGGCATGAGCCCAGTCATCTGAGGTGGTACTCAACACCTTTTCAGGAACCAGCCGCCTTTTACTGCCATTTTCCAGGCTAGCATGTGTGGGTGTGGTTTCCCAGCAGCCCACAGCTAGCCACTCCCTTCCCTTCATGCATCAGGGTTCCCTTGCAGGATTGGCACAGAAAAGTCCAAAACATCCCACAGTGAGAATCTGGAGTTGAAGGCAGGGAGAAGATAGAGCAAGGCTGGGAAAAGACCCTGCTAATAGAAGGAGAAATGTAAATGAAAACCACTTACCAAGAGATGCCTTTTATAGCATCTACATTATTATACCAACAGAAGTAAATTGTATTTTGATTGTGGCCGGTTGAAACCCACATCCTACATGTAGGAGGTATATAATCAGTTTAATCAGCTGCTGATCCCAGGACAATTTCATCCCAGTGTACTGGGAGAGTGCAAATAACATAGAGTTTATTCCATTCTTCTTAGTAATTTAAATGTCACTTTGTTAAATGAACTTGAAGACAGATTTGCATTACTTGAATGCAGGGTTTCCAATAATAATGTAACACTTTTTTTTTCCTTCCAGTACCAAGGCAATGGCTTAATATAAAAAGCAAGCTGTTAAATTCAAAATATTTCCCCAAATGAATGTCTTTTAGTGCTATGATTTTTTTATTTTTTTGGTTTCTGGTGTCAACTTTATTTTCAAAGTCTTGCTGAATGTGCCAGTTATTATGCCATTGTCTCTAAACCCACTTCCCTCAAACCCACTTTAAGTACCGGGGGCTGGGACGCCGCTGACCACACTTTTGCTTTGCCAGCTGCTCCCCTGGTAGACTCTGCCAATAGGGGGTGCTAGAGGGAGGAGGTGCTGTGGAGGTGGAAGGGGGGACTGGCTCCTTCTGGTTTGCTCCCTGTTCCTGTAGCGTCACCCCAGCCTGATCTCTCGGTACATGCCGCAGCAGTTCATTCGGGTAGTAGGAGTTGTAGCTAGCGTGTAGTTTTTCCAGCACTCGCAGGAACAACTTCATCTCGCCCATCAGAGATGCCAGCACCAGCCGGCTGGGGCTCTCTCCTCAGAAGTCTGGGTCCCAGCTCTGTGGGGTCCCTTCTTCAAGCTTCTATGTTTAGATAATCTCACTCTCCAGTCCGAGGGTAGGGAGCTATGTCCTGCAGTTCCTGCCTCTGTGATATCTTAGTGTTCCTTTTTTGCCTTTTCAGCTCCTGAATATCTAGTTAACAGTTCTTTACGTTAAATTATGTCTGTTAAAATAGCCAATGTGGTTTCAGTCTGCTGGCTAGGCACTGAGGGATACAGAAGGTTCGGTGAAGCCACTACAAGTGATTGACGCTACGAATAAGTGACACTTGTGGGGCGTTGAGGTTTCAGCCTCTTTCTGAGTTCCGAGACCGCATCGATGAGGACTTGTGTTGCTGAGGTGTGCACTCCACAGTTCCGTGACGATGAAGACACACTGCAGCTTAGCGTAGCGGTACTAGGTCAAAACCTCTGGCCCCGCCAAACTTTGCTTTATATTTAACAGGCTGGAAAAGTCCATGCAATAGAAGCATTGTAGAAGTGAAAGAAATAGAAGCCGTAAAAGTAGCATTTGCCAATTTTTCCAGCTGGACGCTGCTGAGAATTCTTAAATAAGAAACTAGAGAGATTTCTTTTCCTAAAGGGAGCTGATAGTATAAAAGAATTTTAAGCTCTGGGTTTGAGTGACTGTGGCTCAAGGCCCTAGGATACCTTCAAGAAGCTGTTATTAAACTTCTTGCAGCCAGAGTTACGTCATAAAACTCAGGGAGCTATATGCAGCTCTCAAGGCCTTTCCTTCTTCATTTGTAAACACTTTGACAGCAAAAAGCTGAAGAGAGCTTACAAAAAACCATGGAGTCCAAGCACAGAAGTGGGGTCAGAAAACCACATGGTTTCTATTTCCGGCTCCAATGTTTATAAGCTGAGTGATCTTGGGTGAGTTATGTTCTAGCTTCTTCACCTTGACAAACACAGCAGTGATACCTGCCTTGGAGGACTGTTTTGAGAATTAAACAAGATGTTTGTAAAGAGTGAGCTTGCCAGGGCTTGGACTCCAATAAACATGAGGCAATGTTGGCAGCCTTCCCCTCCTGCCAGCATCTGCTCTCGTACTCCTAGGTCCCCCATGGGCTGACCCCTCCTCAAAGGAAAAGCCAAGCAGGTTGGCGTGAGGATGTGGTGCAGACTCGCCATGAGAGAGAACTGCCAATTATTTTTAGTTTTTAGCTTAGCCGCCCTCCCATGATTACCATGCCCACACTGTGCTACGACAAAGAGAACCAAGACATACATTTTACATTTTATGTAGCAGTTTCATATCCCACTTTGTTTCCTACAGTTTCCATTTCTTTACTTCCTCTGGGACATTAGGAAGTTACACTGCAATGCGGCAGAGAGAATTTAATCATACTGAAGCTTCTCCGTGGAGGCAGCTCTGGCTGTCCTATTTACATGGGCTGAGACTTTCTGCTTTTGGGGCCACAGGGCTCCTAGCCCTGCACCTTCTCTAGGCATTTCAGAGGTCTCCAAGCCTTCCCATATATCCTTGGTGTCACCAGAAAGGAAATAGGTCATTCCCCCCGATCTAGTCCATTAGTCCCAGAATAAGTGTTTTAAAGAAAAGTCAAATCAAATCCCTTTCCTGCTTAAAAGCCTTCAATGACTCCCCACTATCAATAGGATAATAGCTACGCTACCATCTGGTCTTCAAAGATGTTCCCCACAGCCGCCCATGTCTCCTGGTAGTCAGGCCCTGTGTAGTCCCCTTGGTGCTGAACCTGGGCTAACAGCAAGTCTTTTAAGTCTAGATCGTAAGAAGCCTTGCAGCTTCTGTCTTGTTCTCTTGGAACACCCACTCTGGAGGAACACAGCTGCCACGTAAAAAGTCCAACTACCCCAACACCACCATCCTGTGAAGAAGACAAAGGCAGCCAATGGAAAGGCCCTGAGACTACATGGAGAGGGAGGAAGGCCAGCCACTCCAGGGTCCCAGGCGAGCCTTCAGATGACTCCAGCCCCTGCTACCTACCTCCTGCAACTGCCTGAGAAACTCCAGTGAGACCAGCAGAAGAACTCCCTGGAGGAGCCCAGTCAGACGGAGGTTGAAGCTGGAACAGTGAAAGGCCAGAGCAGCAGCGACTGACCAGCCTCTCTCTCTTCAGGAAGTCTGAGGGCCGCACTGTGTTCTCTCCAGGTGGCCTACTTTGGGCTTCCTCCAAGCAGGGAGTCGGCTTCCAAGGGCAAGCGACCTAAGAGACAAGAAGCGGAAGCTGCCAGTTCCTTAAGGCTTGGAAACTGGCACAGTGTCCCTTCCACCTTTCTCTATATCGTCAAGCAGTCACAGAGGCCAGGTTCAAGGGCAGGGGACACAGATCTGCTGGCTCAATAGGAGAAGTCTCAAAGGATTCATGGGCCACACTTGCAAACTGCCAGAGCCTGATCTCTGGCCACAGATTATTTGTATTTCTCTCATGTGCAAAATACACTCCTCCCTCTCTCTCTTGCACACACTCTTACCATTGCAGGCATCACACTGTTTTAATTAATTGTTTATATGTTTGCCTGCCCTCTGAACTTCCTTCAAGACAGATAGGGTGTCTAATTCATCTTTGGATCCCTTGTGACTGATATGCTTATTACTCAGCATATAATATATATCCAGTAAAGGTTGAACCACCATAAATTACACTGTACACACATTCAGTAAATGGATTGTAATCAACATGAATTGAGAAAGGAGAATATCAGCTAAGGGTTAGATTAAATACTGTATTTAATTACATATTTCCCAAACAGATATCTCCCTCTTTTCAATTTGTTATGATCATCTTGAAAATTAAAAATAAATTTGAAAAAATTTGGAAATAGAAATGGAACCAGCAGAAGGCTGTGCTTAAGTCTTGCTAGAGGAGCAAATAATTATATTAATATCCACTATCCTGTCCTACCTGCTCACGTCTCATCTTTATTTTTGCCTTCCTTTTCTACTGAGCTGGGCCAAGGTAAGAGCAGGAGTCAGAAAGGTCCAACCCCCGGGTGCACCCTTACTTGGGAGGCAGGTAACTCACCAGCTCCTTCATCCTTCCTTATCTCTCATCAAAAGCACTTCGATCTAACATGTCAAGAGCACAACCAAGGCGGTAGGTCAGTCCTGGCCCTGAGCCATCATGGATAAGAAGGAGGGAAGGAAAAGGAGGACTAGAAGGAGGAGGGAAGCTGTGATTTAGATCAAAAACAAAGCAAAACCCAGGAGACATCCCATCAGCACTAGGACTTTTCTAAATTGGCAGCAAAGGGGACTCAGGGAGAAGTTTTGAACCCCGAATGTTGTGATGTCAGCCTCACACCTGCCATCTGGAAGGGAACCCGTCCCTGCCTCAATCAGTCGACACAGGGCCTGGTGCAGGGTTGTTTCCAGAGGATGCTCTTGGAAAGGGATAAGAGTTCAGTGATGAGGACCTAGGGAGAGCCGAGAGAGAGAAAACCATCATTCATTCATTCGTTGTCTCATGAACAAGTATTTATGTACAACCTAAATTTATGTATGTGCCAGGTTGTAGGAATAGGATAGAGCACAAGACAGTCAGGGTTTCCACCCCTGGGGAACTTGCATTTCGGTGAGGGAGACACATGATAAGTGTTAAGTTAAAATCCATACATTGCTTGTGTTGTGGTGAATTCTATAAAAGAAATAACAAGGGGATAGTATGGAGAGTAAGTGGAGAGGGCACTATTTTAGGCAAGGTAGTCAAGGAAAACCCTTCCAAGGAGGAAACATTTCACGTAACACATAGGTGTTAGAAGGAGTCAGCCACATAAAGCTCTGAGAGGAGACGCAGCCCTGAAGCTGGAAAGAGCCCCGTCTTTTCTAGGAACTGACGGAGGTGGGCAGAGCAGATCCTGCAGCCCTCGTAAGCCAAGTTGGAGAGTGTGGGGTTTTATTTTAGGTGGAACGGGAAATTGTTAAAGGATTTTAAGCTGGGGAGTAAAATAATTACGCTTTAAAAACATCAGCCTGAATGCCTTATGGAGAACAGACTAGAACTGGTGAGACCAGTTGTCAGACTATTCCAACAGTCCAGATAAAATATGAAGGTGGATTAGACACAAAGAGTGACAATGGAGTTGGAGAGAAGTGCATGGAGTTAAGGTGTATTTCGGCGGTAGAACCGACAGGACCTACTGATAGATTGGATGGGGTGAGAGAGCAGTGAAGCAAGACTCTCAGATTTCTCCAGAATTGTGTGGTCTTTTATTGAGAGCCAGTTTGGGTGGGATAATCTTAGGATGTCTACAGAGATCCAAATGGAAGTACGAAGTTGGATATATGAGGCTGGAGCGCAGAGGAGAGTTCTGGAGACACCGGCACAGAGATTTAAATGCGTGAGATCAGATGTGCTTACTAATGGGAACACATGACAGAGGAAAGAGCAGAGAACTCAGGACTCAGGCCTGCAGTATTTGGAGACTGCACAGAAGAGGACTAGGGGTGGGTTGGCTGAGGCAAGTCTTTATGTCTTTGTTCATGCTATTCCCTGGGTCTAGAATGCCCTTTTCCCCTTTCCTTGCCTGGTAAAATCCCGCTTCTCTTTCAAGACCCAGTTAGAATGTCGCCACTTCTGAGGGCCTTTCTGTCTCCCCTGGCCCCATCCCCACCACAGCAGAGTCAGCTGCTGCCCCTTCTCTCCTCCTACTGTTCTTTGTTCCCAGGCTCCCTGGCTCCCGAAAACACTGTGTTCCAGGCAGTTGTTGACTTTCTCTTTCCTGGACAGAGGTGGAGCTCTTTCACACAGGTACCATGGCTTTATTTGTTCTCATAACCGAGTATAGTTCCAATACCTAGCAAACCATAAATATTTGTTGAATGAGTGAATAAATGGAAGAATTGTCTACACAGTATGAGTTAAAATAATCCCTGCCATCGCTGGGTGGATTCGGGCTACCTGAAGAGATTGTGTAATTTAGGTTAGAAAGGGTGGACTAGGCTCTTCAGACCAGACCTTTGAGAACTAAGTTGCCTGCAGAACCGTCCACGGGATGTTGCTTATAAGAAAGCTCGGGGGATAGCTGTTGAATGTTCACCACTGAGCCACTGATCTCATCTAAGAGCACTGAGGTTTCTCGTGGAAGTCACTGAAGAGGCACTAGAGAGTCTTGTTCAATGTCGGGGAGTCAGGGTGTGCCGACCTCCAGCAGAAACCCAGATTCCAGAATGCAGACGTGAAGAAGGTTGCGAGAAGAGGGAGTCCTTTCCTGGCCTCCAGTTCCTTCACAGTGAGTTGACTTCTGGAAGGCAGGCGGTTGCTGGCAGCGGAGAATCCCGCCCTTCTAGGAAGAGGGAGAAGAGCTCTGCAGAAGAGCAGCTTGAATGGGTCCTGTGAAAGCAGCCACAGGTCATGTCTCCATGCACTCTCAGCACTTTCTGCAAGGCTGGGGCGCCAATAGTCTGGCTCTAGCCATCCCACTGACACAGGCATTAGGGGCAGGAATAGACCCGGCTGGCCACGAGAGTGTGTATGCACACCTCCTGGTGATGTGGCAGTCTCTCCAGCCTGCCGCTATGTCTTCTGTGTCTCCAGGCTGATTTCTCTTGTGATCACTGTGGCATGGTGTGGAGGCAGGGGACCCTAGTTCCCTGCTCAGCCTTCAGTCACTGCCACCCACTGACTCCCACAAGGGGGTCATCTTGCCCTTTTTTTGTCATTGCAAGAAAGGAGATTGCTTTACCAACTCTCTTAAAAATCTGTCCTGCAAGTAAAGAAACAACAAAAAAATAATTTTATTGGCAATGGTTAGTTTCGTCCATGTATCAGTAAGAATGCTGCCTAATGGCACTTTCAGAGCTGGGTAACTGAGCAGAGCTTAATAAAAGGATTCTTTACAGAGACATGGGCCAAGTTTAGGAAAAGCAATAAGGGATGGTGCAGTAACTGCTACTAACAGCAGGAGGTTTACTACACCTCAACTTGAATGGGGACAAGGGGAGGGAGCGGTTGCCAGATGTATGTGTGTGTTTGTGTGGGTGTGAGAGAGAGACACACACACACGTGTATGGGGAGGGGCTCATAGAGGGTACAAGTGTGAGTTGGCTGAATGGAGTGAGCTATCTGATGGGAGTTGTGGCCTTTGTAGAAGACACTGACTTAGGAGGGAAGATGTTGAGGGAATAAACACCCTTCCCTCATTCTTTACCCTCCCTCTGGCCTCTCTCCTGATCTCTGACTCCAGCACTCTCATCTCCATCCCCTAAATGGTTTGATTCTACTAAACAGTGAGACAGGACCTTTCTATCCAGAGGCTTTATGCTTCGGGAACCTTGACTCATTGCAGACTTCACCCATTCCTACACTCATCTCCTCTAAGTCCCACTAGGCCTGGGCCCTGGAAAGTAAGGCCGTGCCTTAAGTGTCCAGAATCACCACATGGGTTTAAGGTAAAATCTACACCAGTCTAGAGCCACTTCTCCATCCTTGCTGGGCCTCGCTGTTGTCTTTTCTAGGTAACTTGGTTAACGCCCGCCGTGGCCCAGGTTCATTTCCTGGTCAGAGAACCACACCACCTGTCTGTCAGTTGTCACACTGTGGTGGCTGCATGTTGCTGTGGTGCTGAAAGCTATGCCACTGGGATTTCAAATACTAGTAAGGTCACCCAGGGTGAACAGGTTTCAGCAGAGCTTCCAGAAGACTAAGACAGACTAGGAAGAAGGACCCGGCCACCCATGTCTGAAAAAATTGGCCATGAAAACCCTGTGAATAGCAGCGGAGCATTGTCTGATACAGGGCTGGAAGGTGAGAGGATGGCACAAAAGAATGGGCAGAGTTCCGCTCTGCTGGCCACAGAGTCGCTAGGAGTTGGAATCTACTCCACAGCACTAACAACTGTTAACCCCATGAGCCCCTATCTCCCTGGACCAAACATGACCCCTTTTGTCTCTTTCAAGATATCTTGGATAATGTGTCCTGCCTTTAGTCTTTGGTTTGGTTTGTTCTAGGGACTCTAGTGTCCATTTTTATGCTTCGTCTATGTTTCTCAACCCGGAAACATGGCACTGTCTGGAGCCAAGTTCTAATTCACACCCCTACCTTTTTTCCTCCCATTTTTACATTCCTGTCTACTGCTCTTTTCAGGTTTGGTTCTTTCTTTCACTTGGACTGGGTCTCTAGTATTTCCCTCCCCAGACAAAGAGATGAATTTTAATATTTTTAGCACCTCCCCACCTCCCACATCCAGCCTGGCTCTTAAGAGTGAGACCTCTTAATAACATTTTGGAGGATGAAGAATTCTCTGAAGAACTTTCAGTTTTATTCTCTTACCTTTTCCAAAATACACAATTTTATATTGCAATTTAAGGTGAGGAGATGTTTTATATAAGTTAGATGTAAGATTTTGTGCATACAGGATATTTCTGGGATTTAAAAATATCTTTTAGGAGGAATTGCATTATTTTATGTTCTGAAAGAAACTATTTTTCAAGTGAGGGAGACATTGTACATTTTAATTTACCTTTGACAGTGTCTTACAAGCCATGAGTGGGAAGTCACAGTTTTGAGAAGTCATCTAGCACTTTCCTGAGGTGCAACTGAATTCAGTGCTTCGTCCATTCATAAATGTTGTTACCCTTCAAAGAGATTTCAAGCTCGTTCCACATTAAACAGGAAACCAAACTCAAGAAGTCACGGGCTGATACCACTTCCCAGCACAGAAATCAGAGCTGACATCTTTTAACTAGAAATTATGTGTAGACCATTCCTGGAAATCTCTCTGTGTAAAATTTCATTGGAATTTTGTACAATGCTTTATACAGAGCATATACACAGTAAGTGTTCACTAACAATGAATGTTTACATGTTCAAATTATATTCACCACTTCCAATACTTACCACTGTCTTGGCACATTTTTACAATTCTGTGTTCATCGCCGTTACCACCATGATCATTCCTGACCCTCTGTACTAGCTAAGATGATTTCCATTGCAACAGAAACTCCAATTCAAACTAGATATAAATAATGAATATTTTCTCTCTCAGAGCAGGAGATTCATTGCAACGATGGGCTCCAGAGTTGGTTGATTCAGCAGATTAATAATGTCATCAAGGGTCTGAGCGCTCGCCATCTCTTCTCAGCATAGTAGAAAGGCTGGTAGCAAGTAACAGCGCCATTCCAGGTGATGTTCCAGATATGACATTATTTAGAGGAAAGAAGAGTTACTATCTCTTTCCATGGCTCTACCTGAGGAGAAATGACATTTCCCCAGAAGCTTCTCAGGAGGCTTCCTTCCCCTCAGGACTCATCCATGAGGGTTGGGTCACAAGCTCATTCCCAAGTCAGTTACTAGCATGATTGTTTTTTGTGCTCCTTCTGAAGTTGAATAAATTTGGGGGGATCAACCGTGATGTCTACCACACATTTGTATGGTGACTTCAGCTTACCAAATGCTTTATGCATCCACCCAACAACACTTCTGTCATGTAGGTAAGGCAGATATTATTACTCCCATTTTGTATATAAGATGATGGAGGCTCATAGACTAGTACTTTGTTTTTAAGAAATGTGCTTTTGCAAGAAATGGTAGAAATAGAATATCGCTATTTTAAAACCCTAAATAAAAGAATGAATCTAGCCAATGATCACTATGGCAGCTAAACCATTGCGACTAGCTGCTGGGGAACATTATGGTGAACAGATCAGTCTGACAATGATGCTGAACCTACTAATCAACATTAATTCACAAAAGGAGAGACAGCCAGATATTATGGCTTCCTGATGTGATATTACAGGAAGTACATAACACACAGCTGAATCTCACTAAGCCTCTAAATCTACCAGTGCATAGGAAATACAGGGGACAGAGGAACACATTAAAATACACCATGAGAATGTAAGGAAAATTCAGAATGTGGGAAATTCTACAAAGCAAACAATGTGGTTTCTTCAACAGATAAATTGTAAGGAATAAAAGAGGAAGGGGAAACCTACGAATTAAAAAAGAGAGATGTATCTGCTAAATGCAGTTTGGACCTTGTTTTGATCCTGATTTGAACAAACTGTTTTAATACAAAATTATGAGAATATGTGGAAAATTTTAATGGTGATTGGGAAGTTGATAATATAAAGAGATTTATTATAGTAGTAATTATATTTTAGGGATATGTGCTGAAATATTTATGGATAAAATTATATAATATCTCAAATTTGCTTTTGAATAATCCAGTGCAAGTTGGGGAGTGATGAGAGATTGGGGTACAGATGTTTGGCCTTTTTGTAGATAATCACTGAAGTTGGGTGATGGGTACATGAGTGTTCATCACATTACTTTTTTCTACTTTTGTATATATTAGAATATTTTCATAATAAAAAGTAAAATTTAAAAAGAGAAAAGAAATATTCTCCTATAAATAGTCTTCTACCCACTGTCAGCAAGACAGATGCAGTGCAAGTTTGTTTGTTTTTCAAATAGCATTTACATGTCTGAATTTATGAATTGACTGGCCTGGGAAGGGTGCAGCCCTCTAATAGTTCTTTCTTTGTGTGAATTACTTGGTTGATATGTACATTCCATCATTTTTACTCCTCCCTTCATTCATAGATTCATTCATTTGTTAAGTAAATATTTATTGAGTCTCTCCTATGTTCCAGGTAAATACTAACCACTGGGCATACAGCAATGAACTAAACAGGCAAGGGCTGAGCCCTCTTAAAATCCACAGTCCCAAACCTAAAGCCATGGGTGAGTGAAGAGGGAGTAGCAGGGTCCAGTACAGTGCTGGGAAGTTCAGGTTCCGTCCCTCTATTGAAACAATCCCGCGATTTGTCTTCCTACTCATAGCGCAGTCTCAGCCCAAACGCCAGATGGAAGTTGACTGTCAGACATGAGCTTGCCCAAGGCACGTGTCTACTGAGGATTAGCTGGTGGACAACACAACAATTTCCTTTTATAGTTTGTGTTGAAACAGATGTTTTCCTGTTTGTTTCCTCTCACTGGAGGCTGAAAGTTAATTCCTATAGCATAAGAAAAGTTGTACCTTTTGCCAGTAGTTGTATCACATGCTAATGTGCCAAATAGTTTTAATCATTTGATCACAGTAAGACCTGGAACTTCAACTACTGGCCTGTATCTTGTGGAAAGAGGCGAATAGAACTGATGTAAGAATCCAGGGTTTTCTGTGCTAAAATGAAAAAAAACAAACAAAATCAAAATGGCAATCTCTATAACCTCGCTTATTGTTGTAGTGTTATGTCTATGGAATGGGTGATTAATGTTCCATGTCCAGTGTTACACACGTATTCAGGCCTTTACTACCAGATTAAGTAGGTTATATTATGTTTTTCTAGACTAGAGACTATAGCAACTTTTTTTCTAGAGTACATGGTTTCCCTCTGCTCTCTTCTCCTGATCTGGCCACCTGTCTCTCCCCATGTGGAGTGATCTGTCAGAAAGTTTAGGTAGGAAACCCTTGTGAACTAGGGGGAGAAGGATGTTCAGATGTAGGAACCATAGGAGAGAAGGGGGTCAGAGATGATGAAACTGAAGGGAGCCCATCAACAGCAAGAGATTAAACATCCAACCTGTTCCTTTTCCACTTTCCTCCCTTTCTTGTCCCCAAGTGTCTAAACAGCGGTCGCCATTCATGGGCCTTTCCGCAGCCTGAGGTTTGAGGTATACGTGCAAGTGTCCCACAGCGTTAGATTCAATAGGTAAAATAACTCTTGGAATATTTTCCTGTTTCAGCAGTGATGAGCCCTCTGATAGGTATCTAGTGAGCATGCCTAAGGATAACTTTGGATCTCACGGGAGTGCTAATGACCCAGCTGGTTTGTCACCCACCTGGACACATCCCACTCTAGGGGTTTTCCCCACTGTGCAGGCTTAACTTACTTTAATTCTTAGTCACATATAGCGTAGCTTAAGCTTATATTTGGCTATTTGGCTAGAAAGAGAAGCCTAAGGGACATTGATGTTGCAAAATAGTTATTAACAAGAAGCATAAAATGACAATGAGTCTGCAAATTCCTCTTAAGATTATCTGCATTGATCTGCAGGGTGTCTTGTATTGCACACAGCCATGTCACTAGTACTTCAAAATTCAGTGTTAAAAAGATAAAAATATATGCAGTTTGGTTTTTAATGTACTGGAAATTAAAAATGTAAAACTATTTATACACTCAATGTGTTATTTGCAAGGTTTTTACAAATATTAGTGTGAAATATTCTCCCTCATCTTGTCATTGAGGAAAAAAAGTAACTTATAAAAATAAGCCAGTTAATTTTTTTGTATGTGTGTGAGGAAGATTAGCCCTGAGCTAACACCTGTTGCCAATCCTCCTCTTTTTTTTTTGCTGAGGAAGATTGACCCTGGGCTGACATCCATGCCCATCTTCCTCTACTTTATGTGGGACGGCTGCCACAACATGGCTTGGTGAGTGGTGCACAGGTCCATGCCTGGAATCCGAACCCGCAAAGCCGGGGCCGCCAGAAGCGGAGCGCGCGAGCTTAACCACTACGCCACTGGGCCAGCCCCCAAGCCTGTTAATTTTTAAAAGACAAAAATATGCAAAATTCGTGAATGTTGGGCCATGAACTAGATTTTTAGTACATTTGACACAGGAATGTGTGGTTAAATCTCAACCTGCATTTTAATATACATTCAATCTCCAAGCATGAAACAATAGATCATTTTAAAATTAATTCATCAACAAATATGCTTTTTCTTAAATTGTTACTTTAAAGTGAATGAAACATCCTATGTCATTTATATCTTGATAAAATTAAGATAATATATCTTACAGATAGTAATATTTAAAGATTATAAAATATGAAGCCTAAGATATGATTTTAATAACATTGATATAAAATATTTATATCTTAAATATCTTATGAAATCTTATTTATATCTTAAAAATCACAAAACAGTGAAATTATTTGGAAAAACTACTAAGAGAATATAAGGGATTGTATATGACTATTAAAAGAGTTTGCAATAAAAAAGAAAAAGGCAAGAACCACTGCTTGGTAAGATCCCCACCAAATGCCCCCTCTTTGAATGTCCTTGCACTACCCTTCGAGGTCCTTCCTTTGGGTCTGAAGATCTCTGAGGACAGCCCACACTCCCCAGCCAGAATCGACTGATTGCCAGTGGATTAACAGCTGCTCCTCGGAGCCATCTCAGTGGCTGAGCAGAAAACCCGTCCTCCTCAGGGAGTCCAGAAAGGATGTAGGGTGCATGTGGGGGCTTGGATGCTCTGCTCGGCTCTGTGGAGAGTGTGCTTTGCACCCTGAGAAGCCCAAAACTCAAGCAGGGCCGTCAGGTTGCAAAATGGAATCAAAAAGGGTTTTCTCTGTTGGTTAAAAATAACTACCCAAATGAGTAGGGCTCATATACCTTTTTCAAAACGAAGAAAGTGACATTAGTGAAAAAACTGGGGCGATCTGAATGAGGTCTATAGTTTAGTTAAGAAGACTGTACTAATATTAATTTCTTAGTTTTGACAAATATACCGTAGTAACGTGTGATGTTAACATTCGAGGGAGGCAGATGAAGGGTATATGGGGGCTCTCTGTAGGACCTTTCTGTAAATCTAAAATTATTTTAAAATAAAAGGTTAAAGAAATAAAGTGCTGAAAATATCACATTTACAAGGAGTGCTAGAGGAGTTAGGCTGAGAGATTTGACGTCACATGGAGAGGGTCTGTTTGCCCAGCTCAAATATAGTGCCTAGCCTGAAAAATACTTTGTGAAGAAGGGCCTTGAAAAATGCATTTCAGATGCTGAGCGCACGCAGTTTATTCTTCTGGAGCATTCTCTGTCCTGTGATCAGTCTGAGTGTCCTATTGGAGTCTGTTTGCACCTGGATCTGCGGAGGCAGAGCCCTGCTCCGTCTCTTTTGTGTCCTAATAATGCTGCCTGTCTGGCCACCCATCGAATCAGGTCCCTACTGCATTTCACACTTGGATTAACTCAATCATGCAAATTATGTCAAGCCTAAAAGAAATCAGGCTGTCGGCAAATAAAAAATGCTAATAAAAATTGAAAACATGGCTCACAGCCACAATGCTCCTTGATGACGCTGCTGCCACAGTCCTTAGGTTCTCCTGCTCTGGCCAAGTGAGAAAGGGAGGGTTGAGCAGGTTTGACTTATAACATAAATACAATCCGCAGGGTTAATTAGATTCCCAAATCCTGATTCACCTCTTTTGGTGGAATGAACTGGTTCCAACAAGATTAGCAGGATGAAGTTTCCCATGCAAAGCATTCCTTGAAATATGCTTGTTTGTCTTTACCAAGCGGAGATTTCCAGCAGATACTGGGTAGGTTTTCTAATATTCCTTCTTGTGTAAACACCATGCGGTCTTGGCCCCAGGCCTCTGCTCTGCTTGTCCCTCTACTTGAAGGCCCTCTCATAGACACGTCTATCGCACTTGCCATATCCTAATCGTTGGCTTCCAAGGCCCAGTGAAAATAAAATCTCTTAATCCAGAAAGGTTTCCTGATCACTTTCAACAGATGGGCTTCCTCTCTGTTCTGAACTCTGTCCTGTTCGGCTGACTCTTCATGTGTGTCACTAACATTTACTGTCTTACATCGTACTCTTTTGTGTAAATAAAGCTCCTTTCTGCCTGGAACGGAGGTTCCCTAATGGAGAAGCCATGTCGTCTGGGTATCTCCGGCCAGATCTGGCATCATGGTTTATACTCACCATTGTGGGTGTTCAGTAACTCTCTTTAAAAGGACTTACTTGAGTTTAGGTGGTAGATGGAGGAAGGACCACAATGGCAGAGGTTATTAGAGCTTCTAACTTCTATCTCAGACCTGCTCCGTGCTCAGACAATTTGGTTTCAATTCTCCATTGGCAGAGAATATTAGGCAAAGGAAGGGACCCGCCATGTATGTTTCTAAATAAAAACCAAATTTAAAAAGAACCAGGAATTCACAAGGGGGTGCCGGGCCCTACTGGAAACCCTCGAGGGCGTGGTTCCAGCTAATCCTCACCTCCTAGGGGGAGAACCCAAATGTGTAGCAGGTGCTGGGTTTGATCCCTTGCTCCCTCCTTAATTCTCACTCTACTCAGCACTGCTCTCCCTTCAGGGGCTTCACCGACTTTGCTTTAAAGCTATTGACTTAGGACTGCCTACACAGAAGACTTCCTGTATCCACAAACATGGATTAGATTTAAGTTTATTGAATGCAGAAACTACATTTAAAACTTTCTACATCATTCACAGCACTGAGCCCAGA
The DNA here is from genome assembly GCF_020826845.1 of Diceros bicornis minor. Lineage (NCBI taxonomy): Eukaryota > Metazoa > Chordata > Mammalia > Perissodactyla > Rhinocerotidae > Diceros > Diceros bicornis. Next base: position 8,767,898 of record NC_080779.1, read on the forward strand.
ATAGAGTTCAAAATTATCAGTTTAATAACCGCCCCAACCAGTAGAATAAGTTGACCTAGCAGGACCTTTCTCCAACCTCACCCTTAGTCCGCCTTATGTGCTCCTGACATGTTGCTTGAGAATGTAGTGTGGAGGGAGCACAACTGAGAGCAAACCATGCTGTCCATAAGAACGATGATGATGGTGCCACTAACAATAATTTTGAGAACAACTTCTACTGAGTGCTTCCTATGGGCCAGATGCTGTGTTTAGGTGATTTACACTCATTATCTCATTTAATCCTTATGACATCCTCTGAGGTAGACGCTAAATCATTGTCCTTATATGCCTTTTACATGCAAGGAATCTGAGGCCTTGGGAGATTCATAAATGTGACCTCAGAGCCTAAGCTCCAAATCAGCAGGAGAAGCAGCGTTTCTCCCGGTCCTGGGTCTTTCTCAACCGTGAGGATGCGGCAGGCACAGAGTGAAGGCTTTGAAATGTACACTGTCTTACAAATGATCATTGTTCCCAACAGAGGGACTGGAATACCTCTGGTCCTTTCTCATGGCTTGATGTAAACAGTCTGAATTGACCAGAGTCTCATGTCCCTCTCCAGGGAGGAGGCCAAGACCTGGAGATTAACAGAGGGCCACACTTCAATGACCATATGCAGATATAAGGAGTATGCAAAATTCCCCTGAGGATTAATCTCCAAGAGCTGTGCTTGTCATAAAACAGCCATAATAGTAGACTTTATTCCACATTCATCTTTACCTTTCTGCTTCTTCTGAAGAAAGCTCCATGACAAATATTGGCAAGAAAATTCATCATCATAATCATTTCTATCTTAAACCAACTTATATTTAATGTCCACCAAAGTAGGTGGGTTAAAAATAACCTCCTCTTCTCTCCCCTTCAAGGTGATTGGCGTCTCTTTTTCTCAAAATTAGAGAAAATACCAAAGCTCGGCAGTGCTCTTACTTCCAGAGGCTTGTTGGAACTCCACACACATCCTCCTGACAGATACAACAGGGATTAATGAGCCATGACCAGAAGTTTGATTTTTCTGTCAAGCTCTCCCATCCGTTTTTAATAAACAGAAGAACAACATAAACTCCACTGCCTGCTCTCCGCAGCTGAAACCGAGCTGGTTGCTCCTGGTACACGAGTGTGGAGCTGAGTTATGATTCTAAACGACTGACAAATGCTTTTACGAGCCCCTTTGGTGGGCTACTCTAGTGACTGGCTTTGCTCTCCGGGTTCCATTTCTTTGGCTCTGTTCAATATGGGCTGCTCAGTGCTTTGCCAGGGGAAACCGTCAAGTGTAATATCGCATTTACAACTAAATAGCTTCAATTTATTGTCACTGGTGTAAAAATGCCAAAATACCTACTGTTTTCCCTTTAAGCCACGCTGTGCGCTCTTTTGCAGAAGGCTGTCTCCTGCAAGGACTAGTTGTCAAACCAAGGTACAGAGGACTTCCCACAGCAGATGGTGAGAACCAGGTACCATCGCAGAGCCGCGCCTGGCGTCATGGCACCGGCCTCGGCTTCAATGAAGCTGTAACTTGTTTCCAGGAAATACCTGTCTTTACCAAAAATACCCATTACCAGAACATGCTTTGTCCACATTCACCGAAAAATTGCGTTGCTCAAAAAAGGAGAATTTCATATTATAAAAATGAGTAGAAATAAGAATGTATTTCTTTTTTCTTATAGGTTTTGCAAAACAAACTAGGATTGATGTGGGGCATTTACTTCTTTATTCCCTGAGATAGTTGCTGAGACTGGCTGCCTTAAACCAAACTGACCACAGGATGTCACCAGTGTTCCACGAAAATTCCCCAGAAAGGGCATTTACCTGGTAATGCAAAACTTGTTTCTTAAAGAAGAAAGGTCAGATCACATACATGTGGTCACACTTAGAATTTCAAATAAAATCTGGTTTTGCAGAGGCAGCCTCAGGTTCAACAAGTAAAATCAAAGCAGATCTGAGCTGAAGTTGTCCTTGAAGAAGAGGTGTCACCTACAAGTAAAGCCACTAAACTTAACAGCCCAGAGCTGCTATTTAATTGCCCCTGAAAAGAAGTCACCCTGAGGTGGAGTTAATGACCAATACCATCTCTTATTTTTTTCACTTTAATTTTCTTTGAAAGCTTCATGCTCAAGCAATGTAGTGATCAAGAACTAACAAAATTATGTGCTGCTCAAATACCTTCCTTGGACTGGGATATTGAGCAAATTCCCAAATAAGAGTCTAAAAGAGCCCGGAAGAGAAAAATCTGAAAGGGACATGAATAGACGTCTAACCTTATTGAGGGGAGAGATTCACAAATAGAAATTAGTTAAAGAATGAGCCCAATCCTCTCTTGCACTATGGCAGGGTGGCACAGCCACGGTGCAAAAAGGCAGTTAGGACAAGGTGTTTAAGGGACCCAGGTGTTGGTTTTCTGACAAATATTTTAACCTTGTGTTGGTAAATTTTGAATAGAATGCTCCTGGGAAATACGTTGGTTACCCCAGAGTCAAGCTTGATGTCCACTCTTCTAATCACAGGGTCACATTTTTTCCTTTTTTAGGGCACGTTTATGTCCACAGTGGCACCTTCCAAACCTAACCACCTGTTCCCCGTGGATTGCAGTACGAGGCCAGGCACAGTCGACAGTTAGTGAGCGGGGCCAGTGATTGGAGCACTAACCTGGACGTTGGTGAATCCACGATTCACAGGGGATCAGAGAATTGTGCAGCTGGGTGGGCCTTATAAGTCCTCTGGTCTATTTAATTCACGGCTCTATTACAGCACCATGACAGTCTGGACTGATTTAGTGTGGGCTCTGGGTGTTGGCGTGAGTCCCTGCCTTCTCAAAAATGGGCTTCCGCACAGTGCTTTCAGGGCACACTCTACACAGCAAACACTATGAGTGCTTTCTCAACTATGGTGGAAACTGGCACCCATGGCTTTGTGCCTGAGCTTGTAACTTGTCCAGGTTTACACAGTTGGTGGCCAGACCAGCCGAGGGGCTGGCTTGTCTCGTAGTTCAGTGTTCTTTCCACTACCACACACTGCCTCCTGCAAATATCTGGATTTGTTTAAAAAACAAAAAGCTGATAGATAATTATTCTCACCACCAAGGAATTCGCTACTCTAAGAAAAGATTCACTGTGGAGGCTCCTTTAACTAGGAAGCTCCCTTGCGTGTTGGAAACATGATCGGCTTTATGGAAATTCAATTTACAACTCTTTAAACTCACCTATTTTGTAAAGTGAAAGGGAGCACACTAGGATTCAGAACATACCAAGTGGGTTAAATAATCACACCCAGGAGGGTCCAGGGAGGTAGGGGTCGGGGCAAGCGAGGGGGGCCCACTGCTCCTGAATCTGAGGGGAGCATTGTGCGCAGTTAGCACCGTGCTGAACGCCCCACAGGCACGGTGGCACGAAGTCCACATCACAGCCTCTCGAGGTAAGAACGACGATTATCCCCCTTTCACAGGTCAGGAAACTGAGGCACAGCAAGGTTAGGTAACTCGCTCGAGGTCAGGTCCCTCACTGACCCCGACCACTATGAACTTCACAAGAAAACAAGGACATTAGCTTAAATCTGAACTTGAAATTAATAAATAAAAAACAACAGCTAGACATTCACTGACTCAAAAACAGAGAAAACATATTGACCTTCTGGTTTTGAAATTGTTTAATAACTGGAAACTAGTTTCAAACTTGAGTCTGGCAGTTTTGAGGGATCAGTCGAGAGGAATACAAAACTTATTTTTGAAAGGCAGCTGCTGCATTTTCAAGGCAATGCAAGCAGTCTGACGTGCAAGAAAAAGATACGAAGGAGGTGTCATTTAAACCTTTATAACTAATTTATGTATAAAGTGAAATATAAAGAAAATCCATATAGCTTTGATAATCGTAGAGTATTAAAAACCTCCCTTTTTAGGGATTAGGAAAAATATTCAGGTCATTATTTGTTCAACTCAACCATTTAATTATGTGAATGTCTTTTTCAAAATATCCTCCTACGGTCTCAGAGGATGTGTGTGAGTGTTCTATGTCATGTCTTCTTTATAACAATAACAAGCAAAAAGTAAATACAGTTTGATGTTTAAATAGCTTTCCTCTTTTCTGCTGCTACCCGGGCCTTCATTTCGTATAATTAATCTGTTCGTTGCTGGTGAGCACCATCTCTTTGCAATGCTTTGGGATACTTAGGTTTCCTGGAATACAAAAGAACAGTCCGTGTGGTTTGATACTGGATTGTGTGGTTGCAGGTGGGTCTGTGTGCAGTCGTTCTGGAAACATTCTTCCTCATACCTGTCTGTGATAAGAGATGTGATGAGCTGTTAGTGGCTTCTGCCTGTTTTAAGCGTCCACAGTGTATTACTTTCTGTGCTGGATTCACCAGCCTAGAAAAAGCAAATGATTTGTAAAAATCACACAGCACAGCGCAAGGCACCCACCGGATGTTTGGCTCTTTTTTGCAGTGACCTGCCACTGTGTTGGGTGTCAACTTCTGTAACTGAATATGTAAGTCTGGTAACTTGCTTGGTTTCTGTGTTGTTCTCAATGCACAGAGCAGCTACCACTCAATAAGTAAGTCCTTCCCCTCTTCCTTCAGCTGTGTGTGTGTGTGTGTGTGTGTGTGTGTGTGTGTCTCCACGTTTCCCACCCTGGCTGCCCTCCCATCAGAGCCTTCGCTGGCTATCCCCTGCTAGGTGAATGTGGGTCTGGGGGTGGGGTGGAGGACGAAGGGGGCGAAGGCAGGGGTGACTGCCTACCTTTGATGCCTTTTCCAGTGCGATACTCTGATTAATGAGCAGAGGCCACTAATGAAGAGGGAGGCCGGGTCTCTCCTTTTCCAGAGACTGAGCCCATTACCCTCTTGCTCCCACCAGCCTTCGGGCACCCGGTCTGCTTCCCGAATGGACGACTTCTGGTTCACTGTGTGCTCCCAGTCTCGGCGCCAGTGGCCGTGAATAACCTTGCTTTTGTGTGTATTTATTTTATTTTGAGTTTCTCCACCCTGGTTCTTTCCACCTCCAAACCCCACCCCCCCGCTCAACGGCCCCATGTGGTGATGTTTCTTGAAATGTTAGATTCTTTCTTCCTCTGTCCCCCCTCCGGTTCTGGAAGCATTTTGTTTCTGTACTGCTTTGTGAAGCTGGTGCTGAGTCCAGATCCTTGGGGCTTTAAAGTGGAATTAATTATTAAACAGGAAGGGAGCAGTACTTTCAGCAGGCGCCAAGTAACTATACTTAAACTGCAACCTGGCACTGTTTTTCCCACCCTTGTGCTGTGGTTTGCTGAAGGCAACTGGAGATTTTTATTCTAGTTTTAATCAAGCATTTCTGTAAGTTTTCAGAAAGTTAAGATTTGGCAGCGAAGGGCTGGGAAGTCAGTCTTCTTCACCTCCGACCATTTTAGCCCAAAAAAAAAAAAATTTTTTTTAAAATCAGAAGTACTTGCCCAGTTCATAAATCAGTCTGAAATTGCCCACTCTCAACTGTTCACCTTTCCTAAGGATAGGGTGTGCTTTTCTCTCAAATAATGTATATAGATATATGTAAAATGTTTATATCGATTAGTTCCCATTTGTAGAGAACAGTACTTTTCAAATAAAACTATCATAACATTGACTTTGTTGCGTTGTGATTGTTATATTCACTGCTTTCATTTAGGGGCTAAGTTGATGATATCAAACCCTGCATTGAAAAATACTAATGAAGACATGCGGCAGAATTTCTTAAAATTCTGAGTCTAGCCATTGATACTTTTCAGAAATTCACAACTCATTGGAGTTGCTGGGCCCACTCGGCCCAGACACTGGGTGTGGGCGTTCTCTCGGAGCTACATGAATGAGGCAGCGCCCGAGTTTTCTAGAGAAACCCAAGCCCATATCAAAGGTATCAAAGCAATAGCCGGAAAGGGCCACTGCCCCCATGCCGAGCTACCCATTTGCCTTCCAGGGGCTTCTGGCGCGTGGTGGTGGCCTTTCCCAGTCTCAGCTGACTGGCTTTCCACAGGAAGCTTGATAGGAAGTGTGCTCAGCTCCATTAAGTCTGACCCTGTGGCTGAACAGCGGTGCCGCTGGTGGGGCGGGAGGGAGGAAGATGTCTCTGGGTGCAGCTGGGGCAGGGGCGTCAAGCATCTTCAAGAGGAAAGAGAACAAAGATTTGGTTAAAAAGTTAGATTCATGCATATAAATTTGGAAGAGGGCCAAAAAACAGTAAGCCCTACGCACACAGCCCTCCTGTACTCCTCCCAGCCTGCTTGTGACAAGGGGTGCGTGTGCGGACACTTCCCAACCGGGCGCTCGCCGCCTTCTCGCCCTTTACAACGCGTTCAGAAACCTTCCCCGTGCATGTCCTCATAGTCTCAGAACTTTGTAAAAATGAGGGATGTTCTGTGAGCCTTGCTACCCAAATATTATTTTGAAATGCCTATTTTACCTTTAGAGAGAAAAAATATATGTATTGGGGCAGACAAGTCTTATTTTTAAAAATATTTTTTTAAATATATTATCTATGTATTTGACAGAGAGCCAATAAATTTAACTAAAATAAGCAAAAAAGTCAGGTCCATTGGCGTATTTAAAAAGTTTAGAAGAAGCCAGATAAATTGACACTTCTAAGAATTTACCTAAATTCAAAATTTCAACAACCTCTCCTATATTTTCCCTGAATCGCCACTTCTCCCAGTGACTCACCTTTTCTCGCTGTATCACCCTCCGACCTCTGTGTTGAGGTTGCTGTGGGGCTCCCACGCTCAGGGTGTCATGTTTGGTTATATTGATTAGGTTTGATAGGTTGATTGATTAGGTTATATTGATTGATTGATTGATTGATTAGGTTTCTATAATGGCCACATTGCAATAATTATACTTTTAACTACAGTAAGTAATTTAAAACAGATTAAAAATGACATATTCCTCATCAACCGATATTTGGAAAATGTGTTTATAAAATGGACAACTTGTATACCATTTCGATCTGTTCTCCCTGTCCCATTTTCTTTCTAGAATATATATTATGAGCTGGTTTTAAAAAGAAGTGATACGATTTCTGGTCAGTGACTAAGCAAAAACCCTGGTCCTTTTTGTTTGAAAACAGGTTGATACCCTCATCCCTCACCCATGGAGAGTCTGCAAGGCAAAAATTTCAAAAATACTTGATTTAAAACAACCTCCCAGGAGCGGGCCTACATCTTCTGTGTTTAGATATTAGAGCACATTGGAGAAATGCTTTCACTTAGTTGGAAAATAAACTTAGCCAACAATAATAACACTGTAAACAAAAAAATGAGAAGACCGAGAATCTTAAAACACGCATGCGTTGTTTTTCCAACACCTGTTATTTTCCTAGCTTTAAGGATAACTCGGAAAATATCATGTATACCCACCTATGTTTCCTGAAGGCTTTCTCCCCAGACCACCAAAAAGAAATAGTAAATATGTGCTTCTGTCTGATTTGTGTCAAATAAGTTCCAAAAGAATAACGAAGCATTCCTGTCGTTATGAGGAATATTTACTTAATAAGGCGTCACCCGAGCAGTTGTCACCCTTCTTTGCTTGATATCCCGAACCACCGCCAGTGCCAGGCAGCGCTGGGTGAGAGGCTTCGGTCCCCGGGGAGTCAGCGGCCTGCCCAGACGCCGGCATCTCTGCAGGTGGATGGGCTGTAGCCCTAGGCAAGACTGTCCCTGCCTTCCCCAAAGGTCCCGGAGCCCTTCTGCAGCCCAGATGGTTCCAATTTGAGGCCTACACTCAGCGCTGGAGCTGTATTGAGTTTCTTCCCTGAAACCAACAAAACCTGCTCCAGCATTTTGCTTGGATTAAAATATTTGTCCCTTTTTTCACAGGGCAGAAGGAGGACTCCTGAAGCCTCCGAAGGAAGGAAATCATTACAGGGCCGACAGAAGTAGGTCATGTGCTGCAGCTGCTCATGGTTTAAGAGGAAGAAACATGGGACCTCAAACCTGGAACGCAACTCTTTCAAAATGCTTGTGAGCTGCCCAAGAAAAACATCCTCCCGAGGCTTATCTAATAACCGTGGTCTCTAATCGCCTCAATGTGTGCTCGGCTTTCCTTCAGAGTTTGCACCTACTTCCCAGAGCTAACGAGAGGCTGAGACAGAACACGGGGAAATTTAATGAAGGGGATTTAATAGTTTGTGTTAAAGCTAATATGGTCCATTAGGAGCTGTCATTTTTATAAACAATGAAGATATGTTACCTTCTTCTTTGGTGTCAAGTCATTCCATGCAGGACCTGTAAACATTCAGTAATGATCTGCAGAACATGCATGAAAGACAATTAAGACGCCACCTGAAAAGTCTGTTTTCCTCGCGTATTTGGTTTCTTGCTAAATAAACTCATAAAGATCATACATGTGTAAGCATATGCTTAACATTATAAAAAATAATGTGTGTGCATGTCATTAAAAAAATCAAAGAACAGGTTTCTATAAGCTTGGGAAATATCAGAAGTGATTAGTTAAATTAGGAGCACAGTTTCTATAATAATAGACTATATTATTTTAGACTATAATTTCAGACTACAATAATAGAACCACCACTATTTTATGGTAGCTTAGAGAACATAAAATCGATAGTTCACAAGGCCATTAAAGGCGCAATGACAACCTTTAAAAGCTATAAATAAAAAAGTTTCTATAAAACCTATTTATTGTGAAAATAGTATGTTCTGCTATGATTAGGATATTTTTTGGAATTTAGTTTTTAACTGCAGCAGGCACCAGGCCTGAGGAGTTGAACACTTGTTGAGACCAACTGAATGTACTTGAGAAAATGAAATCCACTTGACTGTCTCTGACCTTGTAAATAGAATTTTCTCCCCTGCTTTCCCTTTTCTTTTAAGGACAAATAACTCCTTTTTATAGTTTTTAGATTCCACAGAATTTGATGAAAAATTCTGACACCTCCTCTAACAATTCCTCCTGCGGATAGGGAAAGGAGGGGAGGGAGGTCCAGATTAAAATTATTCTTGTTATTCACAGAGACTTGAAAGCTCCAGCAACAAGTTTTGAGAAGTAGCCTCAGGCAGAACTTGCTATCACTGAAGGCCAGGAACAAAAACATTTAAAAGCAGATTACAGATCCCTCCGAACAAAGCAAAATCAAATCGCTGATCGATAAGTGCAGCTGGGTTTAAACTGTGTCGGTAAAAAGCCTTTAAAAACTTTTTTGAGTGGTAGGCTGGAGGCTGAACCTTTTATGCTTTGGAGCAAGCTCCTTCTGGAAAAGTCTTTCCCATCTCTTCCAGGGAGGCCTCCCTTGGGACCAGTGGGAATTGCTTTCTTCTTGCCTACACGGGCCCCGTGGCTGGAAAAGGCTGGCAACGTGGTTTCCAAGAAAGGGGAAGATGTTCTTTGATGTATGTTGACTGCTCTAAGATATTTTAGCTCCTAGTCCCAAGAGCATAGCTGGATTCCCTATGGTCGTCTAAGAACCATTTGTGAGATGCCCAAACTAGGGTGGCTATTATTGCTATAAAATCAACTTGGAACCTAAAGAAAATCTTCAACAAAGACACCAGACTCTAGGTCACTTAAGCCAAAAAATGTGCTTAGTAGACTGTGGCTTGCTGCCTAGATCAGGGCCATGTGGAGGACTTGGAGGTGTACCTCCCAGCATCATACTGGGCTCGGATGCCCAGCTCTTTTAGTGACTGAATTCAAACAGAGATTTAAAAACAAGGGGAGAGAGAAAAGAAAGAAAACCAATGAGCAAGTGGTGTTCAATTTATTCACATATGTTCCAAATGGCACAGAGATAAGCAAAAAGGGTTCTGGTACATTTTTTAATGATTTCATTATCACCAGACAAGAATTGAAAGATTGTCCAGATGCTATTGGAAAGATTGAAAAATAAGATTAAATTTAAAAAATAGTAATAATACCACGAATGGTTCCCCGCTCCTGGAAAGAGCCAAGGCCAACCTAGTGAGATCTTTGAAGTTGGGCCCATTTGCAAATCAGCTAATAAAAAAGGAAGATTGAGATTATGTAGAAAAATTTGCTCTTGGCCTGGCTCTCTGTTTCTCTCTGTGAGCATCGAGTGGAGTAGATTGTAATCTTAGCAGAAGAATAAGTGGGGCAAGAAGGGGAAGAGAGGTTCCGCTCATGAGAACCCCATCAGGCTGAGCAGTGAGTGGAGGGCTGCCCTGCCAGTGTCCCTCAGACAGCCCATGACACATGCAAGCTTGTGTGGAGGACGGGGATTAGCCTGTCCCAAGAACCAGCGCTTGGTCACAGACCTGCTCCTTCCCTTCTCCTGGGCTCTTCCTCCGCCATAGAAGTCACCCTGCTGCAACATATCCTGCACTATTGCAAAGAGCACCGGCCACTCTCGTCTGAAGAAAGCTCTCCCTTTCCTGAGGGCTCCTCTATTGCTCATGTGGAAATGAGGTACTGCCCAGAAAATGGACTCATTATGGATGTGTGTGTGTCGTCTAAGTAGATTGTAAGCTTCTTGAAGGTGAGGACTATGAAGTCTTTATATTCCTGCTTGGGGCTGTGATATCCCTCAGTAAAAATTGGCCTATTGCTGGATGGTTGATAACGGAGCTGAAAATAGATGCCAAGTTCCCATGCCCAGGAAAAGTGCATGAAGGCTACGATCTTATCCAAGGACTCAGAGCCTGTTTAGTGACACGACTTTTGCAAGCATCACTTGAAGCAGCCTCTAGCTATGGGATAAAAGCAGCAAAAACCTCTTCAGAAAAGACAACACCCCTTTCACAGCACTGTGGTTCCTCATGCGTCTTTCTCCAGAAATCCACGGAGTGTGGGAACTTTGAATCCTCCATGCCCTGATCCCTGGCTGCCATTTTACTCCGTTGGCTATGACCTTCCATTATCTGGCAAAAGTAGTAACACTCTCATTTCCCTGAAAGTATTTGAGTTGTATATGCAGGACGGATCATTCTCATCTATTTTTGGTATGACAGTTACTTTCAGCTGCTCAACCTGTGTTTGCTCTGCATGACAAATGCTAAAGGACACACTTGTTTCATGGCCAGAGTATTAACTGACCAACCTTGCAACCTCAAGAAAATTTCTCCAGCAAAGGCATTGTTTTCTAACACTGTAAATAATCTCTCTCCACAAAATTTTACAGGAACACAATGAAAGTCAATATGATATCTGAGTTTTATAGTTGAAAATTTTTAGTGGGGATACTTGTAAATTAGGTTCCCAAATTTCTAGCAACATCCATTTATCTTTTTGTTTTTAATTTTTACCAAGGGGACCCATTGCTCACAATACTCTGTTTAGCCACTGCAGAATTACTCCTTTAAATGAAAATGGAAACAAACACAATAGATAGAGCTGTGTTTATTCTGCTAAGGGTTGGTCACTGGGCTGCCCCTGCAACTCAAAACTTTTGCCTTTGCTCTTGGTACGGCTTGAAGGGTGAGTCTCCCGTCCATTAACTGTCTCGGTTAATTGATGTCACTGAAGTTCTTTTTGCATGTAGTGCAAATCACATTGTAAAGTGGCAAATTAATCTCTTTAATTCAAAAACCATTTACTGAGTCCCTAATAAGTGCAAATACAAATGACAGAAAAGCTGCACGTAAAACACATTTGTTGGGTATGTGGTCGTGTTCAGCTTTTCTTAGTCATGTCAATAATTGGAAACAGAGTCTACGCTGGCTTGACTGTTTCCTCAATGATTTGCTATGTGTATAAAGGCAGAGTCACCCTCAGATTACTGAAGTCTTAGACAATACACTAACATTTGCTAATAGAGGAATGACAATTAAAAATGTAAATTAGTGCTTGGGTTTTTTTTCTATTTATATCAGATAACTGCTTATTTTCTGCTGCATTGACATGCTTTGAGATCCTGTAGGCAGAAGCTGAACACATATCATTATAGTAGATCTTATTTTTACTAATCTTTGGTTTAGGTGACTGGCTTAGTGATTTCAGCAAAAACATATATAAAGTGAGAGTAATCACGATGTGAGAATGCGGGTGGGATCCATAATTCCTTACAGCCTGTTGGAGCAATTCGACCTGATTTTAAAAGTCCCTCCTTCCTCCGTCATTTATCCTTGGGGAATTGTCTGCCTTGTTCTTCACGAGTCCTGTGTAGACATCATGTTCTCACCAGCCTCAACTTCCTTTTGCTCTTGACTTGCTCTTTCTGGCCTGGAAACTTTTTCCTGTGTCTTTCAGTTGCCCTAGAGTCTCCCCAACCTGTAACCTTTTACCTCTTCTAAAAACAACTTTTTAAAGTTTTAATTTAAGTAAAAACTCTAGTAAAGTACTGACAAGCATTGGTGAAATAACGCTTGTGAAACAAATATGGTTTAATCAGACTTGGGACTACTTTGGTGACAAGCAATGTTATTCGTTTCACTATGTTTCTAGAAGCTCTACAGATTAACTCCATTGTCACTCTGGTCCCTCCACTTTCAGAGGTCCTCTTGCTCCTTAAATATTCAGCCCTCCAGTTTTTACCATATTCATCCATTTATCTGAAACAAGAGCTGTGTATGTACACGTTTGTGTGCCTGTGCTCACGTGCACATGTTATTTTGTGGATTGTGAATTCCTTCAGAAGGACTGGAACATGGCCTTTATCATCTTCTTATTTTTATTTTCATCACGAGTCCTATTCTCACTGAATATCTGTGATCACAGAAGTCTTTCAATAAATGTCAAATTACTGGTAGTTTTTTAAGGCAAAATTACCATGACTTCAATAAAAACTTTACCTGGGGAAGAAAGATAGGATGGAGTGCACAAAGCAGTGTAGTTCTGGACTGGGTTAACTCTATAGCGTGCACATTTAATAAGAAAGCCTAATAAAGAAGAATTAATGAAGAAAATGAGTAGTTTTAAATGTAAATTTTGTTCAACATTTCTAATTCTGAATAGGTTTTGAAATGGATAACAGCATACTTTGTCATCAGATAATGTAATCTCAAGTTTAATGGAAGCATTTTTTGTACATGTTCTATGAAGGTTATTCAGCCAATGTTTACCAAAGATATCACTTGATTGTTTTATTTTTTTATAGGTATGAATAGGATTTTTTTTTTTTTTTGGTGAGGAAGATCAGCCCTGAGCTAACATCCGTGCTAATCCTCCTCTTTTTGCTGAGGAAGACCGGCTCTGAGCTAACATCTATTGCCAATCCTCCTCCTTTTTTACCCCCAAAGCCCCAGTAGATAGCCATACATCATAGCTGCACATCCTTTTAGTTGCTGTATGTGGGACGCAGCCTCAGCATGGTCGGAGAAGCGGTGCATCGGTGAGCGCCTGGGATCCAAATCCGGGCCGCCAGTAGCGGAGCGCGAGCACTCAACCGCTAAGCCACGGGGCCCGCCCTATGAATAGGATTTTTAATTTCATTTTTTCATTTAAAACTCCCTTGTCTAAGAATTGGACTATCACACCTTAAAAACAAGTTACCAAAAAAAAAAACAAAGAGCATCACCATTTGTCTTACATTCAAGGAAACTTATTTTATGCAGGAAATAAAGAATTTCTGCATGCATGCATAAGAGATCAGCAAAGAAATTAGTGGAGTTGTCCACAAGGATGAGGTGGAGCTGATGTGCTCCCATCAGATGTCCGAGGAAGGCTTTTGAGTTTGATTTTTGAAATTCACTCAGATATACAAAGGCACCATGGAGAGTAAATAGTGTACTGGGGTTTGTGATCCAGGCAGCAGTTCTAGTGTCTAGCTTGGGAGGAAATAAACGTACCAATTCTGAATGAAGTCAGGGCTCCCGTTAATCCACTAAGAGATTTCTGTGGGGGAGTTTCTGAAGCTGCAGCTCATTATAATGAGGTAGCAAATACAGTTCTAAAGGGACACCTAGTAAAATTCTCAATTAACTAGTAACAAAGCCAGCTCCTTGTACATTTGATGCCATTGTATTTACCAAGTAGTCAGCAAAAGAAAAAACAATGTACTATTATTTTCCTAAGTAAAAGCAAATGAATAAAAATCTAAATCATCCAAATTGTGCCTTAAAAAGGCATACTTTGATAGAAAGTAACAGTGGGAACTGCCTAGTTTGTTGTCTGAATTAAATACAAATTTACACACTTAAATGACTAAAGTAATGAAAGTGATAGATTAGTGTATTGATGCCTAATCACTGTCTAGAATGCAGAACTTACGAGCAACCTGATTTTGAGAACAATTACTTGTAATTAAAGCTGTGCTGGATACCAAAAAAAAAAAAAAAATAGAGAAGTCCTTTGTGTATAACATCAATTAATTACTTTTTTTCCTCAGTGAGAACAGCTCTTACCTATCCGTGCTGCTGTTTATATCTGACCACATGCAGGAGTGATATGAAATGTGTATTGCTTAGCAGCGTTCTTAGAATCTGATCTGTGACTCACACTTTTCAGTCAGTTTTCCTTAAACACAGCTAAAAAATAATAACATCCATAAAACTGTGATATAAGGTTATTAAGATTCCTGTTTTCTTCAAAATTAATAAAAACAAATACCTAGACCCAGCTAGACAGTTTGTAAATCAATTTCTCTAGCTATTTTCCTCCACCTGAAGAGGGATTAACTTATAAATACAGTGATGTTCAGGTGTAGCATATTCTTTTCCTTAGAAGGACCCAAAATAGGATTGTATTTTGGTGAGCCTCACAACAGTCCTGTGGTTCTGTGTCAATCTAAAATAAAAGATGATGGTGGTTGGCATCCGTGTCGCCTAGGGCCTCTTTCTTGCCTTTTGGTAACGTGCAGGGTCAGCCAGCTGTCAGGGGCTGCTTAAGAGGCTCTGCCGCTGGCGTCCAGCTGCCTTCTGGATGACCAACTGTCCCCCTCTTGCCTGCTTATCCACTGTCACCATTTTGGAGTCCCTTCTGGAATTGCCCTTATGGGAAGACCATGTGCCATCACATCACTCATTTTCCTCCTCTATCTTGGTTACAGAGCAAGTTCTGGATTTTCTAGGACAATCCTTTCTTCAGATGAGTTCGTTATTTGTTGTATAATCAACAGCAAGTGAATTCCTTTTCTGTTGTAGGACTTTCTGTGTGTGAATACACTCCCAGTTCAGATAATTAAATCAGTTGTGGGGTTCCATGTCTAGATTTTAAGTTCAGGAAAGAAAGTCACAATAGGAAATAGATCAAAATAAATGAAAATGTGGATCGTATTTGGACAGTAGTGTTTTTCTTATTTTCTCTGTTTTTCCAAGATGTGTGTGACTTTTCTGGAATGAATGGTGATCCATTGTGTTTAACAATGCAAGATGGGAGGTCAAACTGCCCAGATGCAATTCCTGGTTTCATCCCTTAATGCTGTAAGACTTGAAGAGACTTATTTTCTCCAAGGTCTCCATAGGTCCTATCTGTAAATCTATAATAATATCTACTCCATAAGGCTGTTGTGAAGTAACATATATAAAGAAGGCTGGGAGGAGGGTTCAAGATGACAGCGTAGGAAGACCCTGAACTCACTTCCTCCCAAGGTCACACCAAATCTACACCTACATATAGAGCAATCCCTCCTGAAAAAGAACTGAGGGCTGATTGAACAGTTTCTGCACAACAAACGATAGCGGAACCACATAGAGATGGGATAGGAGAGACAAAGACACGGTATCAACGGGATCCCCACCCCTGATGCAGTGACCTACAGCAGAGAGGGCTATCACTGAGGGGCCTGCATGCAGTCTGCCCCCCTGGGGCATGGCAAATAAACAGCTGTTTAAATGACACCTAGACCATATGGGAAGGAAATCCATTTACTAACCATAGAGTGTTTGCCAAATGTGTGGGGAACAGCTGGAACTCTCTCCGGGGTTGTAGGCACCAGTGAGTGCCATTTTTTGCATTCTCTCTCCACTTGATAGCATGGGTGGGAGCACAGACCAGATGCTGGCCTGCTAAGGCCACCCCAGTGCACCCTGGGCCCTGGCCCACACCAACTCCAGCCAGCCCCAGGGCAGTACATCCTGGGCCTCCTTGTCCATGCTCACTCCAGCTCTAGCCATCCTGCTGAGGCAGCCCCGACTCAATGCACCCCAGGACCCACCCAGCCTGCGTCTGCTCCAGCCGGCCTGCCCAAGTCACCTGGCACATGCAGTATACACAGAGGGCGCTCCTACACAAGACCACTCCTTCAAAACTGGGAGAGGTATCTGTTCCACCCAACTCTTAGAAACAAACAAAGAAAGTCAAACAGTATGAAAAGACAAAAGAATATGTTCCAAACAAAAGAACAAGATAAAACTCCAGAAAAAAACCCTAATGAAATGCAGAGCAATAATTTACCTGATAAAGAGTTCAAAGTAATATCATAAAGATGCTCACTGAACTTGGGAGAAGAATGGAGGAACCTGATGAGAACTTCAACAGAGTTAGAAAATATAAGACCAATCAGAGCTGAAGAATACAATAACTGAAATGAAAAATACACCAGAGGGAATCAACAGGAGATTAGATCATACAGAAGAATGAATCAGTGATCTGTAAGACAAAATAGTGAAAACCACCCAATCAGAACAGCAAAAAAAAAGGAAAAAAATTTAGGGGCCAGCCTGGTGGCATAGTGGTTAAGTTCACAGGCTCTGCTTCGGTGGCCTGGGGGCCACAGGTGCAGATCCTGGGCATGGACCTATGCACCGCTTATCAAGCCATGCTATGGCAGGTGTCCGACATACAAAGTAGAGGAAGATGGGCATGGATGTTAGCCCAGGGCCAATCTTCCTCAGCAAAAAATAGGAAGATTGGCAACAGATGTTAGCTCAAGGCTAATATTCCTTATGAAAAAAAAAAAAAAAGAAAGCAAAAAATTTAAAAAGGAGGATAGTTTAAGGGACCTCTGGGACAACATCAAGCATACTAACATTTGCATTATTGGTGTCCCAGAAGGAGAAGAGAGAGAGAAAAGGGCAGAAAACTTATTTGTAGAAATAATAGCTGAAAACTTCCCTAACCTGGGGAAGGAAACAGACATCCTGGTCCAGGAAGCACAGAGAGTCTCAAGCAAGATGAACCCAAAGAGACCCAAGCTGAGGGACCAGCCCCATTGCGTAGCAGTTAAGTGCACGTGCTCCACTGCTGGTGGCCCGGGTTCGGATCCCGGGTGTGCACCGATGCACCGCTTGTCAGGCCATGCTGTGGTGGCATCCCATATAAAGTGGAGGATGATGGGCACAGATGTAGCCCAGGGCCAGTCTTCTTCAGCAAAAAGAGGAGGATTGGCATGGATGTTAGCTTAGGGCTGATCTTCCTCACAAAAAAAAAAAAAAGAGAGAGAGAGAGAGATCCAAGCCGAGACACATTATAATTAAAATGGCAAAAGTTAACATAAAAAGAGAATCTTAAAGGCAGCAAGAGAAAAACAGTAAGTCGCATACAAGGGAACCCCCATAAGGCTGTCAGCTGATTTTTCAGCAGAAACTTTGCAGGCCAGAAAGGAGTGACATGATATATTTAAAGTGCTGGAAAGGGAAAAACTTACAACGCAGAATACTCTACCCAGTAAGGGTAATTCAGAATTAAATGAGAAATAAACAATTTTCCAGACAAACAAAAACTAAAAGAGTTCATCGCCACTAAAGTGGTCTCACAAGAAATATTAAAGGTTCTTCTTTAAGCAGAAAAGAAATGACCATAACTAGATAAGAAAATATATGAAAGAAAAAAATTTCAATTGTAAAGGCAACTATTTAGTAAAGGCAGTGAATCAGCCGCTTAAAAAGCTAGAATGAAGGTTAAAAGACAAAAGTAGTAAAATCAACTGTAACTATAATAAATAGTTAAGGGATACACAAAATAAAGAGATGTAAAATATGACATCACAAACATAAAACATGGAGGGGGAGTAAAAATGTAGTGCTTTCAGAATGCATTAGAACTTTAGCAGTTATCCCCTTAAAATAGAGTACTATATATAAATGAATCAATATATGTGAACCTCATGGTAACCAAAAACCAAAAACCTACAATAGATACACAAAAAATAAAGAGAAAGGAACCCAAACATAGCACTAAAGAAAACCATCAAACCACAAGGGAAGACACCAAGAAAAAAAGAAAGGAACAGAGAACTACAAAAACAACCAGAAAACAACCAACAAAGTGGCAATAAGTAGATACCTATCAAAAATGACTTTAAATGTAAATGAACTAAATGCTCCAATCAAAAGACATAGGGTGGCCGAATGGATAACAAACAAGACCCATCTATATGCTGTCTACAAGAGACTCACTTCAGATCTAAAGACACACAGAGACCGAAAAGTGAAGAGATGGAAAAAGATGTACAAATGGAGATGAAAAGAAAGCTGGGGGAGCAATACTCATGTCAGACAAAATAGACGTTTAAAACAAGGACTGTAACAAAAGGCAAAGAAGGGCATTACACAATGATGAAAAGGTCAATCCAAGAAGAGAATATAACATTCATAAATATTTATGCATCCAACATAGGAGCACCTAAATATATAAAGCAAATATTAACAGACATAAAGAGAGAAATTGACAGTATACAATAATAGTAGGGAATCTTAATACCCTACTTACATCAATGGATAGATCATCCAGACAGAAAATCAGTAAGAAAACATTGGTCTTTATCGACACATTAGACTAGAAAGACTTAATAGATATATACAGAACATTCCATCCAAAAACAACAGAATACACATTCTTTTCAAGTGCACGTGGAATGTTTCCAGGATAGATCACATGTTAGGCCACAAAACAAGTCTCAATAGATTTAAGAAGACTGAAATCTTATTAAGCATCTTTTCCGACCACAAGGGTATGAAACTAGAAATCAACTACGAGAAGACTAGAAAAAACACAAACACGTGGAGACTAAACAACCAATGGATCAACGAAGAAATCAAAGAGAAAAAAAATACCTTGAGACAAATGAAAATGGAAACACAACTTTCCAAAATCTGTGGGATGCAAAAAAAGCAGTTCTAAGAGGGAAGTTCACAGCAATACAGACCTACTTCAAAAACAAGAAAAATCTCAAACAATCTAACTTTACACCTAAAGGAACTAGAAAAAGAATAAACAAAGGTTAAAATTAGTAGAAGGAAAGAAATAAAGATCAGAGTGGAAATAAGTGAAATAGAGACAAAAAACAATAGAAAAGATCAATGAAACTAAAACCCGATTCTTTGAAAAGATAAACAAAATTGATACACCTTTAGCTAGACTCATCAAGAAAAAAAGAGAGAAGGCCCAAATAAATAAAATGAGAAATGAAAGAAGAGAAAAAACTCCACAGAAATAAAAAGGATCATAAGAGATTACTACAATTACATGCCAACAAATTGGAAAACCTAGAAGAAATGGATAAATTCTTAGAAACACACAACCTTCCAAGACCGAATCATAAAGAAATAGAAAATCTGAATAGACTGATTACAAGTAATGAAATTGAATCAGTAGTTATAAAACTCCCAAAAAACAAAAGTCCAGGACCAGACAGCTTCACAGGTGAATTCTGCCAAACATTTAAAGAACAGTTAATACCTCTCCTTCTCAATTTGTTCCCAAAAATTGAAGATGAAGGAACACTTCCAAACTCATTTTATGAGGCCAGCATTACCCTGATACCAAAACCAGACAAAGACACCACAAAAAAAAAAGAAAAGAAAATTACAGGCAATATCCTTGATAAACATAGATGCAAAAATCCTAAACAAAATATTAGCAAACTGAATTCAGCAATACATTAAAAGGATCATACACCATGATAAGGTTGGATTTATTCCAGGGATGCAAGGATGGTTCAACAGCCACAAATCAATCAACATGACAAGGCACATTGACAAAACAAAGGATAAAAATCATATAACCATCTCAATAGATGCATAAAAAGCAAAATTCGACATCCATTTATGATAAAAAGTGTCGACAAAGTGGGTATAGAAGGAACATACCTCAACATAATAAAGGTCATATCTGACAAACCCACAGCTAACATCATACTCAATGGTGAAAAGCTGAAAGCTTTTCCTCTAAGATTGGGAACAAGACAGGGATGCCCACTCTCACCACTTTTATTCATGATAGTATTGGAAGTCTTAGCCAGAGCAATTAGGTAAGAAAAAGAAATAAAGGCATCCAAATTGGAAAGGAAGAAGTAAAACTGTCATTATTTTCAGATACCATGGTACTATACATAGAAAATCCTAAAGACTCTACCAAAAACCTATTAGAACGAATAAATGAATTTAGTAAAGGTGCAGGATACAAAATTAATATTCAGAAATTTGTTGTGTGTCTATACACTAATAACAAGCTATCAGAAAGAGAAATTAAGAAAACAATCCCATTTACAATTGCATCAAAAAGAATAAAATACTTAGGGATAAATTTAACTAAGGAGGTGAAAGACCTGTACTCTGAAAACTATAAGCCATTGAATGAAAGAAATTGAAGACAACACAAATAAATGGAAAGATATACTGTGCTCATGGATTGGAAGAATTAATATTGTTAAAATGTCCATACTACCCAAAACAATCTACAGATTCCATGCAGTCTCCAGCAAAATACCAATGGCATTTTTTACAGAAATAAGAATCCTAAAATTTGTATGGAACCACAAACGACCCCAAATACCCAAAGCAATCTTGGGAAAAAAGAGCAAAGCTGGAGGTATCACGCTCCCTGATTTCAAACTATACTACAAAGTTATAGTAATCAAAATAGTATGGTATGAAAACAGACACATAGATTAATGGAACATATTAGAGAGCTGAGAAATAAACCCACGCATATATGCTCAATTAATCTATGACAAAGGAGGCAAGACTATACAATGCAGAAAAGACAGTCTCTTCAATAAATGGTGTTGGGAAAACTGGACAGCCACAAGCAAAGAATGAAATTGGACTACTTTCTTATATCGTACACAAAAATAAACTCAAATTGGATTAATTAAAGGCTTGAATGTAAGACCTAAAACAATAAAACTCCTAGAAGAAAACAAAGGCAGTCAGCTCTTTGACATCAATCTGAGCAATAGTTTTTTGGACCAGTCTCCTCAGGCAAGGGCAACAAAAGCAAAAATAAACAAATGGGACTACATCAAACTAAAAAGCTTTTGCGCAGCAAAGGAAACCATCAACAAAATGAAAAGGCAACCTACTGTATGGGCGAAGATATTTGTAAATCAGATAAAGAATTAATATCCAAAATATATAACTAACACAACTTAATATCAAAAGAAACCCAAACAATCCAATTAAAAAATGCTCTTGAATAGACATTTTTACGAAGAAGATATACAAATGTCCAACAGGCACATGCAAAGATGCTCAACATCACCAATCATCAGGGAAATGCAAATCAAAACAATGAGATACCATCTCAGATCTGTCAGAATGGATATTATCAAAAAGACAAAAATAACAAGCATTGACAAGGATGTGGAGAAAAGGGAACCCTTATGCACTGTTGGTGGGAATAAAAATTAGTGCAGCCACTATTGAAAAGAGTATGGAGTTTCCTCAAAAAATTAAAAATAGAACTACCATGCAATCCAGCAATTCTACTTCTGGGTATTTATTTGAAGAAAATGAAAACACTAATTCGAAGAGATATAT
Organism: Diceros bicornis minor; assembly: GCF_020826845.1. Taxonomy (NCBI): domain Eukaryota; kingdom Metazoa; phylum Chordata; class Mammalia; order Perissodactyla; family Rhinocerotidae; genus Diceros; species Diceros bicornis. The sequence continues at coordinate 8,789,473 of NC_080779.1, forward strand.
GCACCCCTATGTTCATTGCAACACTGTTTACAATAGCCAAGACTTGGAAACAACCTAAGTGTCCATCAATGGATGAATGGATAAGAAGATGTGGTATATATATACAATGGAGTATTACTCAGCTACAAAACAATGAGATCTTGCCGTTTGCGACAGCATGGACGGACCTAGAGGGTGTTCTGCTGAGTGAAATAAGTCAGACAAAGACAAACACCATATGATTTCACTTATATGTGAAATCTAAAAAACAAAACAAAACAGAAACAGAAACAGACTCATAGATACAGGAACAAACTGGTGGTCACCAGAGGGAGGCGGGATTGGGGGGCAGGCAAAACAGGTGAAGGGGATTAAGAGGTACAAACTTCCAGTTATAAAATAAATAAGTCGTGGGGATGTAATGGACAGCATAGGGAATATAGTCAATAATACTGTAATCAATTTGTATGGTGACAGATGGTTACTAGAATTATTGTGGTGACCATTTCGTAATGTATATACATATTGTGTCACTATGATGTACACCTGAAACTAATAGGCTATTGTATGCCAATTATACTTCAATTAAAACAAATAAACATAATCAGTAAAAAAAAAAAGTCTTTACAGTACCAGATCCAAAAGAATTACTAGAACGTCTTAGCTATTGTCCTCAATTAGTTGTATTTTAAAAAGTAATAAAAACACAAAAACAAATTACTGCTCATGATTAGTGTACCTCAGATTCTCATGATATGGATCACTCCTTTGGGTTAAGACATTATGGCAGAAGGTCCTTATTCAGTATGGACCCGGTTACACACTTAGACATTTTTCTGGAAGGACACACACAAAACTGTTAATAGTGAGTTCCTCTGTGAAAAGGGGTCAGTCAGGGGAAGGAAGGAAAACTTTTCTTTATCTTTTACATTTTTCTGTAGCATTTGAATTTTTACTAGGTATATATTTTATACAACATATGGACATTAACACAGAAGTGGAAATGCACTTTTCAGATTAACTAGCAGAGCACGGGATTCTAAGAGACGAGAATGGTGTGAGTGAAAGGGCACCTTGGGAACATGGAGGAGCCCCTGGCCTACTACCTAAGGGCACCGTGGGGACCCCTTGGGCCGCTGGAGCAGTTCTGGGCCGCAGACCCCCTGTTGCCCTCAGCATGCCCTAATATGGGATTACAGCACGTGTGATTTGGGCTCAGACAGACCTGATGTGGAACATCAGATACTGGCGAGCTGTGTTCCCTTGGGGAAGTTACTTAATCGCTCTGTACAGCAGTTTCCTCACCGAATAGTTTTTAAAAAGGAGGATCATAGCATCTACTCCTCCATTTTTCTACTTCCTCGTATGTTTTTTTTTTTTTTTTTTTTTTTTTTTTTTTTTGTGAGGAGATCAGCCCTGAGCTAACATCCGCCCATCCTCCTCTTTTTTTGCTGAGGAAGACGGCCCTGGGCTAACATCGGTGCCCATCTTCCTCCACTTTACATGGGACGCCGCCACAGCATGGCTTACCAAGCAGTACTTCGGTGCGCGCCCGGGATCCGAACCAGCGAACCCCGGGCCGCCGCAGCGGAGCGCGCGCACCCAACCGCTTGCGCCACCGGGCCGGCCCCTTCCTCGTATGTTTTGAATGTTACATAAGCTCAGCCATAGCGTGGGGTGGGGGAAAGTAGGTAAATCTTGGCTTCTTCCTCCTCTCCCCTGACTTCTTGTCCAGTCAACTCATGAAAATTTTTTTTTTTTTTTTTTTTTTTTGTGAGGAGATCAGCCCTGAGCTAACATCTGCCAATCTTCCTCTTTTTTTTTTTTTTTTTGCTGAGGAAGACGGCCCTGGGCTAACATCGGTGCCCATCTTCCTCCACTTTATATGGGACGCCGCCACAGCATGGCTTACCAAGCAGTGCGTCGGTGCGCGCCCGGGATCCGAACCAGCGAATCCCGGGCCGCCGCAGCGGAGCGCGCGCACTTAACCGCTTGCGCCACCGGGCCGGCCCCGAAAATTTTTTTAAAAATTTAAAAACATGCTATGTTTTACCAGATGGCCAGCCCTGGTAGTCTAGTGGTTAAGATTCTGCACTGCTGCCACCATGGTTCGTGTCCCAGTCAGGGAATCAGGCCACCAGCCTGTTGATTGTCATACGGTGGCAGCTGCGTGTTGCTGTGATGCTGAAGGCTCTGCCACCAGTATTTCAAATACCAGTAGGGTCACCCACGGTGGACAGGGATCAGCGGAGCTTCCAGACTAAGACAGACTAGGAAGAAGGACCTGGCTGAAAAATTGGCTACACAACCCTGTGAATGGCTGCAGAGCATTGTCTGATGTAGCACAGCAAGGTGAGAGGATGGCTCAGAAATGCTGGATAGCGTTCCGTCTGCTGTGCACGGGGTCACTAGGAGTCGGAATCCGCTCCATGGCACTAACAACAAGTATTTGCCGGTGTTCAATCCCTGTCCCTGTCTCTCTCCCTGCCTCCTCTTTTTCTTTTTCTCTCCCTGCCTCTCATCTCTGTGTTTACGTGTGTGTTTAAAAAGCTACCAAAAGGAAGCATTCTCAACCTGGTCCAAAATGGTTTTATAAACAGACCAGCATGGGACCTCCCCATCAATAAATTCTACCTCATTGCCTAAACCCTTTGTGGCTGGGTTAATTTTTTCTGATTCTGTCAGAGTGGAGGTTCAGAAACGCTACCAGAAGCTACTCTTATCTCTAACTCAATGGAAAATTAATAGTCGTTTGTCTTTGACCTGAATTCTAGGCTAAATCATTTAGCTTTCCTTTGTGGCCTTACTTTTTGCAATTTTATTTTGTTATTATTATTTTTTTTGCTGAGGAAGATTCACCCTGAGCTAACATCTGCTGCCAATCTTCCTCTTTTTATGTGAGCTGCTAACACAGCATGGCCACTGACAGACAAGAGGTGTAGGTCCGAGCCTGGGAGACAAACCTGGGCTTCTGATGCAGAGGGTGCCATACTTAACGAGTAGGCCACCAGGGCTGGCCCACTTTTTGCAATTTTAAAGTTATTTTTGGATTTGAGGACTTTTCTCCTATGCCTTCTCTGGGTTCTGCAGTGTGCATGGTGTAGCACCCAATCCTGCGTAATCTAGGGAGAGTCTGTTTGGTTGGTACAGTGGCGTCCTCCCTGCCCTCTTTTACTTCTGTTTTGAGGATTAGAGTGAGTGGCTCGAATTCAGAGGGGCCAGAGGAAACTGTGGGCCTTTCCCACCCACCCCTTTTCCTTCTTCTCTAATTTCCATTCTCTCCAGCACATCCTTCCAACATGCAGGATCGATTCTGTGTCTATTCCTTTGAAGATTCTTCTCAATTTATTGTCACGCAGTGATCTGCTATGCAAATCACTAAAAGCGTTCTCTGATATAGACATAAAGGCTTACCCATCCCAGCAAAATGACACCCAAAACCAATCAACAAAATGAAGACTGCATTGGCTGGTGGAGAAATTGGCTTCCCAGTTCCTGCCATCACCTGTAGGCATAAGTACAAAACCCAAAGCAGGAAATCCCAGATTGCTCCAAGGTAGAGCAGGGGTGAATATTCACCTTTTTAGGAATTACCTTTGTATCAAAGGGTTTCGTGGTGGAACCTACACAGCAAGTTCCCTTCGTGCACTTAAAGTTGGCGGATTAAAATATCTTTGCAGTGCAAACGTTTCCGTATCTGTAATGTTCCATACTTTATAAAAAGTGTGCTGCACTTAATAGATACACAGGGCTATGTTCACAGTACCCTAGATTTATGGAGGGAGATGAGTAGAACTAATCGCCTTTTACAAACTGGCAAAATTTGGGTATGGTTTATGGAACTAGTGAGCAGTGTGGGCAGCAAGGGCTGCATTTCACAACCAAACAAGCAGAGTTATGTGCAGCTCAAAAGTGGGACCAGAGATGCAAGATTTCAGGAGAGTGGCACATCAGTTCAGAAAAAGAGATGAATGGATCGAAAGAGAAGGGTGGATCAAAAGTTGGAGAGATGAGGTTATGAAGAATCAGAAGTGAGAAATGACTTGGAAAACTGTTTTGGTTAAAGATTGTAAAGGAGAAGGATCAATAATTACTTCTTACTGTTGAAAATCCTGTTAATATAAGTATAGACAAAACTGTGACATGTGACACTTAGAGACGAATCTTATTCTTAACCCAAAGTGATGAGAACAAAGGCAGTGGACAAGGCTGAAGGGAGGGCTAGTTGGAGACAAAAGGAGCCTTTCTACATCCCTTAAATAACTGACTGTGTTTGGAGACAGGAGATAGGGGTTTGAATTTACTTTCCAATCAATTTTCTGCATAGCAGCCAAAATGCCTCTCTAAAAACTCAATTATGATCATGTCCCTATCTTAGTTAGAATTGTTCAGTAGCTTCTCACTGTTCTAAACATCCCACATCCGTAACATGATCTATACGTAGACCTATGTCCAGGCTCCCCTGGGACAGTCTCTTGGGCACAAGTTTGTGCCTCTTGTCTTGGTATGATCTTTGATAGCACCACCCTCATGCACACACGCGTCCAGTTTGGACACTACCTATCAAGACTTCGCCATCAGCCTCCCCTCGGGGGCTCTCCTGTCCGTTACTGCTGTCCTGCTGCACGCTGAGGCAGAGCCTGCTGGTTGCCTCCGTTTGTGTTCTTCTCTTCTTTCTCTTGGTAATAGAGCCTCCAGTTGTTAGCTGGGCCCATGACCTCATAGAGCAGACTATTTCTCCTCCCTGGCAACTAGGTGTGACTATGTGATTAAGTGCTGGGCAAAAGGATGTGTACAAAAGTGATGGTGCAAGTTCCAGATAGAGTCCTTAAAAGAGGAAAGATGTCCGTCTTCTTCCCTCTTCCTTACCCTGCTGCTTGGCACTCGGATGTGGAAGTGAGCCTTCTTGGACCACAGAGCTGAGATGACGAGACAACAGTGAATGACCAAATGCAGCAGAACCACACACCAGCCCCAGGTCACCTACCTCTGGACAGTTACATAAGTGAGAATAAAGGTCTATTTAATTTAAGTTGCTTTTATTTTGGATCCCTTTTACATACAGCTATACATACAGCACATCCAAATAAAACAGAACTTGGTAATAGAAGTGTCTAAAATAGGTGCATTGGCTTTGTGATGGAAGCCAGTTTCAAGAACTCAGAAATTACAGGCCGGAGGGCCAGTGACTCTTTTTCATGGGTGGCAAATGCCTGGTAAAACCATCTGCTACAATGAGCTGGGGGCCAGATTACATACTGATCAAGGCTTAGCTCTCAGGGGAAATGGTTGGGGACACAGAATTCTGATGAGTATTGGCTGCCTCTCACTGCTTTTAGCCAAAGCCTAAAAGAGAGAGATGAACTCAAGCTACAAGTAGCCAGTTGGCGAGCAGTGATGGAAGGGGATTTTGTTCTGAAAAGGGCAGGGCTCAATGTCCACAGAGTAAAATCTGGGTTGATTGAGAGACTGAGTTAAAAAGCCAGCTGTTTCTATGCCCCCAAAGGAAGCTACAGGCTTATGAGAAAATAAGGTTGTGACCCAAACTCTTTTACAGGAACCTCTGGTTATTGTTATTTATTTATTTTTTTGCCAGACAATGAGACAGAGAGAGGAAAAGAAGAAGAAAGGGGTAGAAGAAGAAGAGGAAAGAGAAGAGACGAGAAGAGAAGAGAAGAGAGCACAAGTTCCAGTCCAGTGTCATGTACTAGATGGAGAGGGTATGGCCTCCCTCTCAAGCCTATTGTTTCAGAAGGTCTCAAACTGCTGTCATTAAGTTGAGAGAAGGAGAAGTGCTTAGAACACAGGGCTAGTAAGTTTTGTTTTTTAACCAAAGGCTTGAGGCTTAGAAACCATAGGTAATGGGCTGAGGTTACTCACACATGGCACTGACCAGAAGCAAATCGACCAGGAAACGACTGGGTTTTTGAGGGAACTATTTTGCCAAAGAAGTCAGAGGTTTTGCCAAAACCTGTGACCACTCAACCCCTGAAGACGCTCCTGGGCCCTCGAAATGGCACCGGCGGGGAGAGAGCTGCGAACGTTGAACAGCTGCCACGAGCACGTAGCGCCAGCACTCATCTCATGTTGCCACGGAGGAGCAAGGCCCCAGCACTCATCTCATGTTGCCACGGAGGAGCAAGGCCCGAGCGCAGGGGACGGGGCCCAGGGCGCTCCTCCCAGGGAGCGGGATTAGGCTCCCAGCTGGGCACACACACACACACACACTTTACTACATGGGAAGGGCAGGTCGTTTTTAAATTTTTTATGAATGAGTGACCATTGTCAATTTCCCAGCTTTCTCTTTTCAAATTTGAAAGAGGGGGTGGTGTTCTTACAGTTACTCTGTGTGTTGGTTTGCTAGGGCTGCCGAAAAAGTACCACAAACTGGGTGGCTTAAACAACAGAGATTTACTGTGTCTCGCTTCTGGGGGCCAGGAGTCCAAGATCAAGGTGTCAGCAGAGTTGTTTGCTTCTCAGCCCTCTGAGGGAAGGATCTATTCCAAGCCTCTCCCCTAGCTTCTGGTGGTTTTCTGGCAGTCTTTGGTGTGCTTTGGCTCGTGGACTCATCATTCCATCTCTGCCTTCACATTCACATGGCTTTATTAGTGTTTGCGTGCCTGTGTGTGTGCGTGTGGGTCTGTGTCATATCCAAATTTCTCCATTTTATAAGGACACCAGCCGTAATGGAGTAGGGCCCATCCTACTCTAGTATGACCTCATCTTAGGTAATTACATCTGCAGCAACCCTATCTCCAAATAAGGTCACATTCTGAGGTACTGAGGCTTAGGACTTCAGCATATGAATTTTGAGGAGACACAATTCACCCCGTAAGACTCTGCTCCTTTTCTCTCATTGTATATGGATCTGTCAAGGACAGATAATTTGTCTTTTAGTTCTTGGGTGACCAGAAATGGAGTTCCACATCTGGACATGCTGGAGGGAACCTAGCATCACCGAGCGATTCTGGGCTTCGAACTGAATGTAGCATCTGGATAAGGCTTGGGGAAGTGGAGTATGCACAGCTCTTTGGTCAAAGGAGAGACTGTAGCAGAGATTATTGTTATGTTCTCATAAGAACAGAATCTCCAGGGCCAGCCCCAGTGGCCTCGTGGTTAAAGTTCGGCGCACTCAGCTTTAGTGGCCTGGGTTTGGTTCTCGAGCGCAGAACCACATCACCACTTGTCTGTCAGTGGCCATGCTACGGAGGCAGCTCACACACACACACAAAAAAAAAAATAAAAAAGAAGAAGATTTGCATCAGCTGTCAGCTCAAGGCAAATCTTTCCTAGCAAAAGAAGAAAAAAAAAAAAGAACAGAATGGCCATATTTTACCCAGACACGTGGCTGCCCAGAATAAAGACCATCTTTCTAGCCTCCCTTACATATAGATGTGACTACGTAACTAAATTCTCACCAGTGTACAACTTTTGGGTCATATCCTGAAAGGGAGAGGGTGTGTCTTTCTTCCTTCTCTCACCCCGTTCCCCAATCCTGCTGCTTAGGATGCAGATGGGGGGCCGGCTGTCGTGGCCTCTGAGAGCAAGGGCAGCACCCTGGCAAGGGAGGAACAGGACTGAAGAAGCCCAGCTCCTGGGACACGGGCACCGCCATAGCACCAGTCCTGGGCTGCTCAACATGTCGTGTTCCAAGGGAGAAAACGAACTTCTGTGCTGCCCAGAGCCAAGCGCACAGTTGTATAAAAACACTGACCTTCCATTAGTTCCTTAAAAAGCTGCGTTTCTTCTCACCTTGGAGCCTTTACACAGGCTGCTCCCCTTCCTCCTCCTCCCTGACAGCCCTTTCCCCTGACTCCCCCACATTCGCTCAAATATCACTTCTTCCAAGAAACCTTTCCATTGCTCCCCAGGCTAGTTTAAGCCTCTGTCTTGTGTACTCTTAGTCTCTGCCTCGCCTTTACAGCACATAAATCAGTTATAACTGAATAAATGTGAGATTATAAGGGGAATTATCTGAATAATAGCTGTCTCTCTGACCACACTGTAAGCTCCTGGAAGGAAGGCAGTGTATGACTTGCCCAGTCGACAGCCTCTATGGTGACCCTGCTGATCCCTACTACCTGGGATTCACATTCCTGTGGAATCCCCCTTCCTTCAGTGTGGGCTGAACTTACCGACCCATTCTGCTCTAACAGAATGTGGTAGAAGGAATTAGAGGTCATGGGAAGGCTGTGGCTTCCATCTTGGGAGCTCTCTCAGATCGCTCCTTCTGGGGAAGACAACTGCCATGTCATGAGGCAGCCCTGTGTGTGGAGAGGGGCCCCCAGGAGTGAGCAGGCCCTTCAGGCCCGTTTGTGATTTGAGATGCCGCAGCCTCAGCAGACAGCGGGACTGCAACCTCACGAGAGATTTTGAGCCAGAGGCACTCGGGTAAGCCATGCCTAGACTCGTGAACCACAGGAACTGTGAGAAAATAAATGTTTGTTGTGAGAGCTGCTAAGTTTCAGGTGAATTTATTATCCATCGATAAGTAATACACTTGCTCACCACTGCATCCCCAGCACCCAGGCTAATGTTTGGCACAGAGGAGGCTGTCAATAAACACTAGTTGAGTGAAGGATGTATGAATTAATGGATTCCCTAATCGGGAGCTTGTGTAAAGCACTCAAGCTCTCTAAGTCTTGCGCTGTTTGTTATTAAAACAAGTTATTCTCTTAGAATGAGGATTAACTAAAGTCTTCTGCATGTGTCTTATAAATTGTAAGAGATGGCACTGATGTTGGATTTATTTAATTATTTGTGTTTCCTATATGTTCTAGAAATGATCTGGGGACCGATGGTTGTGTTTCATGGGAAGGGCCACCTTGCTGTAGGCACACACTCTATCACGTAGCACATCATATTGCCTACGTGGTAACTTACTTTAACTACTTCACTATCAACCACGTGATATGTGGTATGTGTGCACACTTGCTTTATACGAAAACCCTAGAAGTGGCTATTTAGCATTTAAAAGACCCTAATCAGAAGTCCACACCACAGGGGCGATTAGTTATAAAGTGGAGAACTCTCATCAGGAACCCACACTCCGGAGGTCAATGCTTCAAATATCATTCTCTATATCTGCCAATTAGCACAATGGAGTTAGAAATAAGTTTTTATTGGTTGTCTCTAATGAGCAGTATTGAAGTTTGTGGTTGAACTGAAGGGTTTGGGGAATCTCCATCCAAAAGGAGGACTCTGTCCACTGAGCTGCCTCGGAGGACAGGGGGGCTGCCATGACACCATGTGTTGGCCACAAAGTGAACCTCTCACTCAGAGTTGGGGACAGAGAGCAGAGTCTTCCCTAACCCAATCCAAATGGGACTATATGATTTTTTTTGCTTCCTGTGTTTTAATAAATGTTTGTGTGGCATAATTTTCCCTGAGACTTGCTTTCTGTGTAACAAAGGGTTGTGGGGCAGGAGACAGATAGCCTTTATCTACCTTCAATCACTGGACACTGCTCAAATTCACTCAAAGGACCTGGCATTGTTGGGCCACTAAATTGTCTTAGGTTAGTTCACAAAAACGAGCATCAATATGGCCTGCGGGCACTGCAGGTATCCCCTTGGCCACACAGTCCGGTAGCTGAGGAAGGGCACTCTGTCAAAACTTGCAGAGACTAATACCATTTGAAAAACGAATGAATTATTATTTAATAACCCCACTTGCCCTAGGTCTCCTCAGATGGTGAACCCTGGTGGGAATTTATTTGCTAGAAATAACTCAGATTTCCATGGCTCTTGCCTCTGCCTTTATGCAAGCCCTTAGCTTGCTGCATATCGGCCCCTAGGCCCAGTGACCTCCTGGGTGACCCTGCCACTCAGCCGCGTCCACCCTGCGCCTCAAACCCACTGGCCACAGGCGGTGTCTGCTGCCCCCTGTGGGCGCCTCCCCATGCCTGAGGGATTCAGGGCTCCACAGAGGTTGGCAGACTCTCTCTCCCCACAACTCTATGTCACCCTGTCACCAAGCCCTGAGCTAGCACCGTTTTCCCCACAGTCTCAGGGAGCCTCTCCTGGTCTGTAGCTTGTGCCGATAGCAAGACTCCTGTCAGGAATAAGCACTCGTCGTTGGGTGGGAGAAGGGGCAGGAGAGGGACATGTCTCTTTCCCTCCCTTTTCCATCTCTTCTCCAGGGACTTCATGCTCCAGCCTCTCCCTCCTCCTTCAGCTACAGCAAGTTCACGCGCAGCTTGTGTCTGGTCCAGCCTGTCCTCCCTCTCATCGCCTGACACATCCACATGCACCCGAACCCGTATCATGGACACAGCCCAGGCTCAGCTGACTCTCTCCTCTTTAATTAATGTGATTTGATAGACAATACTTTAAAAACCTCAGGCCCAGGAGGGTCCTTGGCTATGCAAAGATAGGGGATTTTTGCCCTAGTTTCTCCTCATAAAAAAGTTTTACTCGTCAGTTGCTTCTCCTTTCAACTGGCACAATAGAGGCTTCTGAAGCTTGGGAAGAAATTCTCAGCTCCTGTCATAAACCTGCCCGGCAGAAGCCAAGGACATGGAGTAGAGGAAATTTCCTCGGAAAGGTAAATAACATACGGAAAAGCAGCACTAAGATTTGACATCAATAATTAGCCCTCTGTTGAGTTAACAAGTGGATTAGTACCACTTATAAGTATGAACCCAAGAATGTGCTGGAAAACAGCCTCTCCAAGATGTATTGGGACAGAGCCGTAATAACAGATTAACAACTTCTGGCCAACAGACCAGATACTCTGTTGTTTGACAAACTTAATAAAACAGAGATGCTCATCGATACTGCTTTCCTACTAAATAGAAATATCCCAAGAACATATGCAGAGGGGATAAATAAGTATGTGGCTTTGACAGTTGGAGTGAAAGCAGAATGTGAGGGACAATAGAAAATCTAGTCATCATTTCTGTACCATGTACGGGTTTCCCAGCTTAAAACACTGGGCGTTCACTGTAAATAAGCCTCCGTTTGAAGACAGAGGTTCTATATATATTTGAATATATACAGATACAGGTATTTTTCTTGATTTTAATGATGGATAATCAAAATGTGCCTAGCTTCTGTTTATTTTATATATATATTTTTAGTGGCATGAACAAAAGAAGGTTTATTCCTTTCTCACATAAATGAACTCTGGAGGTGGCCAGTCTACAACCGACCATGGATTGCCCACTGTGGAAGTTCACGTATTATTTGTCTTTTCACTCTAGCATCTTAGTCCAGTCATGCATTGCTTAACAATGGGGATACATTCTGGGAAATGCGTCATTAGGTGATATCATTGTGCAAATGTCATACGGTGTACTTACAGAAACCTAGATGGTATAGCCTACCACACCCCTAGGCTATAGGATACTAATCTTATGAGACCACTGTTGTATATGCCATCCATCATTGACCAAAACATGAGGCATATGCCTGTATGTTTCTGTTAATTTTTGAAGTATATAAAGCTCTATTAATCCAAATAACAAGAATAAATAATGTTGTGAAAATGTATCAGGCTGTACACTTAGGATATATGTGTATGTATGTGTTTTCTGTATGTATATTTCACTTCGATTAAAAGTTTTAAACAACGCCAGTGCTGAAGATCACAGCTCTCATTTAGGTCTGGGTAAATCAACATAATTCGCGTATATTTTTATAAAATGGTCCTTCCAGCACTCCGTCCTGCAGCAGAGCTCCTGATTGTTTAATTCCTGGACTGAGTGACTGACTATTTCAGAGCTGGCAGCCTAAATGTTCTGATGGTACGTGCTTTCCAAGCTCTAATGGGCATGGAGAAAAGTGACAGTAACATCAATGGCAGCTGGAGATTCTATCCTTTAAAAAAACCCAACAAGCCCACTGATGTTCTGCTTGTCACAGAGTTACAAAGCTCTACCTCTGGCCTGTGGGAACAAGGCCGAATAAAGCCTTATTTGAATTACACAGCATCTGGGTTGTTTGAACTCCTTTGGAAGGCTACTCATTAAGCTCTACTACATTTTTCCTCTTCAATTTAGGTAAATGAAATAAAACCATGAATCTTGGGAGTAATAATTCAAGTATTAAAATTTATTGGGTGAAAAAAGGCAGAAGATGAGTAATGCTTGAACACAATCCAGAATCTTCTGTCCAAAGCAAATCCAGACTAGTCTGCAAGGTGATGATGGCATTGGCAGTGAATGTCATACACCTCAGAATCAGAAGGGACGCTGACATCATTGTGTCTCCATCCTGCGGAGCAGCAGGACGACCCCTTGTTGCAGTGTGTACTCACTCTGGCTGGTAGTGGTCATCCTCAGCAAGCTGGATGGCCTCACACTTATGCCTGCCATATTGTACATATGACCAGGTCGCAGTTCAGGGTTCAGGCCTGGAGTGCCTGTACACGAAAATTAGACCAGATAAGGTAAGATAAAATAATAAAAGAAATAAAATGCATATCTTGAGTCTTCTCAAATCATAAAGAACAGGGAGAAAACCCATCCTTTGGAATCATGAAAGAAAGAGAGGAAGAGTCGTCAAGCTGCCCATGCTTGATTTGAGCAGAGGATTTGATTCCTCTTCACCTATCAGAGACCCCGGTGGGGTTGCCCATACCACACGGTTTTTTAATTTTATTTATTTATTTTTTTCCCCCCAACGCCCCAGTAAATAGTTGTGTGTCATAGTTGCACATCCTTCTAGTTGCTGTATGTGGGACGTGGCCTCAGCATGGCTGGGGAGGCCAGGCATCGGTGCGTGTCCGGGATCCGAACCTGGGTCACCAGCAGCGGAGCGCGCGCACTTAACCGCTAAGCCAAGGGGCCGGCCCCCCACATGGTTTTTTAAATCATTCTTTTAAGTGGCACTCAATGGCTTTGGAGTGAGAATACAAAGACTGATCAGGAGTGGGTGCGGGGCCAGCCTTCCATGAGACAGAGTGGTCAGTGACATACGTGGAGAGATCTGAGCTGGGGCGAAGGTTCCCCAGCCCCCACCCCCTTCCTTTGTTCAAAAAGCACACGTTAAGCAGCTACAACACGCTGTGTTCCGTGCTCGGCACTTGCCCTGCCAACCTGCGCAAACTCGGTCCCTCCTTTGTGCAGTGATGATGATCAAATACACTACCCCAGCACCCTAGGGGGATGGCCTCCATGGCAGGGCACATCCTGGGTGTGGGGCTTAAGGGGCTGAAGCTGAGGCAAGGCAGTGAGGACCTCACCAGCCTCCAGACTTGAGCTGAGGGCAGTGTGAACACCCTAAAGGTCTGAAAACAGGAGTTTCTCAATCACATGCACTCTTTCATTAATTGGTCTGGTTGCAGGGTGAAGACTTTCTCCAAGCTGCCCCTCACTCCTTAATATAATAATATTATATTACAGCTTGTACTTGTATATTAATTTAAACAAAGTCTTATCCCTACTTTTCTGATACGTTGATTACTGCTTTTTTCTCCCTCCCTCCCTCCCTCCCTCCCTCCCTCCCTCGCTCCCCCCTTCCTTCCTTCCTTTACCAAAAGTAAAAGAGACAACATGCCCCAGATCTAGGCCTGAGTATTCTGCTTGTTTGGGTCCCTGATGGGGTTGGGTCTCCTGAATCACTTGTCCTACACCCAAGCTTGGAGTGGTCCCTCTCTCTGTAGTTGTCTTCTCCCTTCTCTTCCACTTTTTCCCTCCACTCCCTCCTAACTTGGGTTTTTAATCTGGCTTGAGACACTTGGAGAGAGGTTGGGGTTTCCAAGTCATCAACTCTGGCCACAAACCTGCCGGGAAACGCTCTTCTCACACGCGTTCAGGACCTGGTCCCACCACACTCCTCACCCCAGCGGCCCAGCTGCTCCCCGCATCCACTCTGTCCTTCCACCACCACCCTGAGTATCACGCCCCCCCGGGCAGCGTCCACCCTCCTTATGGGCTGTCACAGGCAGCAGCTCCCTTTCACCGCATCCCTTGCAATTTTTTATGACGGTGAGTGACTGCTCAGCATGTTTTAAACATGTACAGTAGTACTTTTTCTTAAAGTCAACTGGATCCCATTTTGCCAGAAAAAAAAAAATCCCAAAAACAAAATGATGTACTAAACTCTGAATAAATTCAAAACCATTCTTTCATCTGGAGAGCTTTACACCGTCCTTCAGGTATAATTGTAATAGCAGCTAACATTTTTGGAATACTGACTGCATCTTTGGCAGTCTACTAAGCACTTCCCTGTCGCAATAGTTGATAAATAATCTCTCACGTAATCCTCAAAGTAGTCCTCTGAGACAGGTACTATAATTTTAAAGGTGAGTGAAAGTTTAAGTGACGTGCCCACGTCACACGGCTGTACGTGGAGCAGGGCGGATGCAAGCCCACTGAGCGGGGGGGAAGGGAACCCCGGAGGTACTTTTCCCTTCCTGCCACTTAATTCATACAATAGAGAAGAGATTCCTTGTAGATCTTTTGCTCTTCTAAGTCTTAGGGAAGCTGGAGAGAGCTAGAACAATCACCATTGCCCAGCCTCGACCTTGACTTAACCCCTGAAGAGAGCAGAGCAGCACAAGGAACATAACAGCTTCAACCCCATAAAGAACCTCCAAGTCTCAATTATGGCACATTTTTTGGCCTTTAATTCTATCATAAAGACCATCATATTTTCCTCAGATATTTTATTACTACCAAAACCAAGTTTTTTGTTGCTAATAATGTTACTTTTAGACCATCTATACAATAATAAAAACTAATTGTGAAAGATTCAGTCAAGCACTTGGTTGGACCTTTCTTTTCTCGTTTACATAATGTCAACTAAAGTCAAATCTAATTTTTACAGAACAAGTTGGGCCCAAGTTCTTCTATAAAAATAGATTTTCAGGGAAAATGGGAAATTGACAATTTCCCTAAGAATTTTCTATGAAGAAGTACTCTCTTCTATTTGAATAACGACATGAGATTAAGCACTCCTGTATTATTTCTTTTTCCCTTTATTAATGAATTAGAATACACAATTGATTTAAAATTAAATAAAATTCTCATAAGCATCATTCATGTCTTCATTACCAGTCACTTGTGCTTTGTAAAACTGGATTTCCATTTAAGTAGTTTCATGTCAAAACGGGAGTTGACTGTGGCTGCTGGGTGCCCAGCTGGGAAGCAGCTTGACCTGGCCCAGCCTGCGGCCAGGGCAGCCAGCGCAGGTGGTGGCCAGAGGGAAACCTGCGCGGGCAGCTGCAACGGGGTGCAGCCAGCCGGTGGCAGTGAAAGGCAAGCACAGATACAGAGGGCCACAGCCAGCTGGACCAGGGAGAGGATCAACCGCTCAGGTGACTCCTAGATCAAGGGCTCCTGACCGATTTCAGCTCGTGACATCAGCTCCTTGAACTGACTCACGCAGCACTCAGCTGGTCTCCCTTTCATATTGCAGGCTAACGTCTATGGGTCGTCTTCTGAGCATCTTCTGGGCTCCTGTCCAGATTCTTAGGGGTTCCTCTGGACAGCTGGGACCATGGACATAGTTTTCCCCTTTTCAGGTTGTTCGGGAATTCTTTCTCAGGTGGAAGGCAGGGGCCTGGAGCAGACTGGGGCTCTGGGCTGACTATTTTAAAGGATTTTTGCCTCGCGATTCACTAGTTGTACTGAAAATGTGAGAACACAGTGTTACACGATTAATTCTTTCTTTTCTAATTCTGATGCTGTTTTCAAAAAGAGACAGATTTTGGAATAACTAAATAATTTCTAGTGTCACTTTTTTTCTCCCAATATTAGTATCCCATGTGAAACCCGGTATTTTGAGATTTTTCATCACCCATCTGGTTCTCTAGGAATCTTTAAAAAGTGCAAGTACTGAAAAAAAGAAGAGGAAAGGAAGAAAAAAGATTATTTTAAAGGATATCCTTATGTCCATTTTGCCAAAGTTTTTCTAGTGCTATCGGCAGGCCATAATCAACTAAGCATCATTATCTAGTCTTAAAAACTTATGAAATAAGTTACATATTTTAGCATAATTGATGTCTCCACACATTGCTTAGATTAGGGATTAATTCTTTCATTCTTTGCTGTAAACCATTGGAAAATCTCTAGTGAAACCACATTTAAACGAGATTTAAGTAAACCTGAGTGGTTACACTGCTGGGAGAAAGGGAAATCGTCCTCACTCTTGTTTGATTAGAGCTGATCTTAGCTTTTACTCTGATTGCACACCACTATCAGCTCATAGAGGATCATGCGATCACAGTGGACCCAGATCATCACTGGGGACAGCTGTGCCAGGGGAAGATTCCTTTGCTGCTCCTTTCTCCTCAGACAGAGTGGGCACATGCTCTTGAAAGGTCACTCCAGCCTCTCTTTTGCAATTCTGTATTTTTACTGTTGGAGACTGATTGTACCCTCCCATCTTCTGATTCAGAGCCATGTTCTGAATAAGCACACTAATTCCACAGGGCATTTTATCAGTTATGATTGAGCTTTAGGTATTTCTACAAAATTATCAAATTTTTGTCATATTATTAACCTGTATGATGGTATGAGTTCTGAATCCTATCTTCTTTTCCCTCTCTATGTCAACTTCATTTCTAGAGATGGTCTTGTTCCAAAGTGTATTCACTGACAGCCCTGGACAGTGACCCACCTGCCCATATGAGTACCCATGCAGATTGCTGCAAAGATCCTGAATCAAATCTTAGCAAATAGAAATGGCAGTGTATTAAAAAAAAAAGACTAAATGGAGTTCACTCCAGAATGCAATAATAGTTCCATATTAAGAAATCTATTAATATAATTCACTAGTTTAATAAACTAATCACCAGTCATTTGTTGATCTGAATAAATGCTAAAACATGTCTGAAAGAGTACCCAATCCTGATTTTTTTAAAAAAAACCTTCCTATAATGGGTCTAGATCCAAACTTCCTCAATCTCGTAAAACTATACACACACACACACACATTCCAGTGTCATTATCATAGGATCATGTTTTGCATGTAAAACCCTAAAAGAGAAGAGTTTCTATTAAAGCCAACAGTGGGTCAAGGGTCCTTGTTATCACCAATATTATTTCAAATCGTTCCAGAAGTACTAGTCACAAGAATTAAAATAACAACATAAGAAATATACCGCCGGCCCCATGGCTTAGCGGTTAAGTGCGTGCGTTCTGCTACTGGCAGCCCGGGTTCGGATCCCGGGCGCACACCGACGCAGCGCTTCTCTGGCCATGCTGAGGCCGCGTCCCACATACAGCAACTAGAAGGATGTGCAGCTATGACGTACAACTATCTACTGGGGCTTTGGGGGAAAAATAAATAAATAAATAAAATTAAAAAAAAAACAAAAAACAACATAAGAAGTATAAATAGTGGAAGGAAGGAAGTAACATGTTTATTATTTGCAGATGATATGACATGATTGTACACCTGGGAAACCCCATGAGAATTAAATAGAATCTTATTTAAAAGCAATAGGTGACCACTTACTAAAAAAAAGAAATAAAATGGAATAGCTTTTTACCATCCAAATACAAGACAGAGGCAAAAAAGGGGAGACAACCATATTTATTTATTGGGACGCCCTGGGAAACAGCTGCAATCAGACAGAGTCCTCGTTCGCCAATAACTTGCCTTGAAACTAGAGGAGATAAACAATACACAAACAGGCAAGCACAGAAATAGACAAAGAAGACTTTTCGGACAGTGGTGAGTGCTGTGAAGGAGTTCAGGAAGACGAAGTGATGGGATAATGGAATGGGGGGGCAGGTCGTTGGGGGCGTCCTACATTATCCATGGTGGCCTGGGCAGGCCTGTCCTAGGAGCTGCAATATCAGCTGAAACGTGCAGGATGAGAAGTAGCCAGCCAAGCAAAGAGCGAAGGGAAGGAAATAAGGAAGGAAGCGCGAGAGGGGGAAGGGGAAGGAGCTGTAGGAAGAGAGCCTGGCAGGTTAGAGACAGTGGAGAGCCAGCGTGGCTGCGAGGGAGGGCCTGGGGCAGATCGCACAGGAGCCTCCAGGAGACGGGAGCTTATTTTAAGAGCAGTAGGACACCATGGACGGGCCTTGGCGGGGGTAGTGCTGATGTGATTTAATGTACTCTTGAATGTACCTCTGGCAGATATGAAGAGAACGGATGGTAGGAATTACGGGTGGAAACAGAATAATCTTCCATGTAGGTGAGAGGAGATGGTGGTGGGGCGGCGACGGGGAGACGCAATGGGTTGACATATACTTCAGATGCGGAAAGAAGTGACAGTACTTGCTAACAGATTGATGTGGAGAATGAGTAGGAGGAGAAATCAGGGTGTAATTCAAAGATTCATTCACAATAGAAAACAAACACAAACATGAAATGTCTAAAAATAAACTACACAAGAAGTCTCCAAAACCCATGTGAAGAAAACTATAAAAATCGGCTGAGGGATTACTGAGAAAAGGAAAGAAGATTTGCATAACGGAGAAACAACTTCACTGTGACAGAGAAAAACGTGACAGTTTGAAGAAATCAGCCCTCCTCGGTGCGATCTCAACACATTTTTTTTTTTTAACGTGACAAAATGATACCAAAGTTCATTGGAGGAATAAGCATTTATTTGGGAATAGCCAGGACAATTCTAGAAGAAAAAGAAAAGAGCAACGACAGAAAACAGTCTCTCCCAGCTGCAAAAATGTAAAAGCTACAGCAATGAAAACAGGGAGATACTGTCCAGGTCCAGAGAGGGACAAGCAGATTAAAGGACCAAATCAACAGTAGAAAAATAGATCTACGTATATTTGACATGGTCTAATATTATAAAAGTGGCATATCCATGCAGAAAAGTTGGATTATTAAATAGTTGACTAGCCCCTTGAAAAAATAAAGCTGGATCACTATTTTACGGCTCACCAGGATCAATTTGAATAGAACCAAGATAAAAAGGGAAAAAATGAATGTTTTTGTAATCTTGGAGTGAGGAAGACCTTTCCGTGCATAATACAATATTTGAAACCATATGAGGAATGATTACCAACTCAAACTACATTAATATAAAAAATGGTTTGTGTGCCAAAGAAGCAAGCAAGCAAACAAAAACCCGAAAGTTAAAATATAATTGAACCCATTCAGTTCTGTGGGTTTAAATCCTATCTATTTGCTCATGACTTTCAAAGAAAGTCTTCAGCCAAATATTTCCACATTGTTGTGGGCTGAATTGTGTCCCTCCAAGAGACATGTTCAAGTCCTCACCCCAGGAACCTGTGAATGTGACCATATTTGGAAATAGGGTCTTTGCAGAAGTAATCAAGTTACGATGAGGTCAGACTTGATTAGGATGGGTCCTAATTCAATGACTGGTGTCCTTATAAGAAGTGGAAAATTTAGACACAGGCACACACAAAGGGAGACAGCAATGTGAAGGCAGAGGCATAAATTGGAGTGATGAAGCTACAAGCTAAGGAACGCCAAGGATTGTTGGAAGCCACCAGAAGCTAGGACAGAGACATGGAACAAATTCTTCCCTAGAACCTCAGAGGGCACATGGCCCGGCCAACACCTTGATTTTGAACTTTTGCCTTCCAGAACTGTGAGAGAATAAATTTCTGTTGTTTTAAGCCACGGAGTTCGTGGTAATTTGCTACAGCAGCCCTAGGAAACTAATACACACATTATTGTCTAATATTAGGGCATATTGAACTTAACTTTGTTAAAACAAAACTTTCCTTCAGTTACATATTTATATATATAAATATATAAACAAATACATTGAAATAACATACATCAAACAGTGTCAGTTAACATCAAAGTTAACTCTGGAGAGTAAGAATAAAGGGGACATTCACTTTAGACATATTTGTATGGCCTGACTATTTTACAGGCTGCATGTATTGCTTTTATAATGCAATGAAATTTTCAAAGGCAGAAAATGTACAGTAAAAGCCTGCCATAATGTCATGAGTGGAATCCAAAACTTCAATTGTGTAAAATGAAAGGTCATGTTATTGGGGGATTAATAGACCAGGATGAATATGAGCAGCTAGCCAGCTAAGAGTTCCAGGTGTCCAACTGCTCATTTCCAAGCCCATCTTGGTCCCAGCTGGGCCCTGTTGCTGTGATGGTGATTGTCTGTGCAGGTTAAATATCCATGAGGTTGAGTCTAAGGTCTTGGGGCTGGCCAGGATTCCTAGGATAATGGCTCCATTCCTGGACTCTCTCAGTTAGTTG
Source organism: Diceros bicornis minor (assembly GCF_020826845.1). Classification (NCBI taxonomy): domain Eukaryota; kingdom Metazoa; phylum Chordata; class Mammalia; order Perissodactyla; family Rhinocerotidae; genus Diceros; species Diceros bicornis. The sequence continues at coordinate 8,809,569 of NC_080779.1, forward strand.
GCACTTGTTTCCTGGGCCCAGCTGGGGAGACTGGGCCTGAGGAATTCAGTGGACACAGAGAACCACCCTCTACCTCTCTCCTCCCCAAACTGCATTGCCTGCTGTTGCCCATCTGCTTGGCTCCCCAATCCCTCCACGCCCCTCTCTCACACCATGGTGCTGGTGCCGCCGCCTTGAGAACTCCAGCCTATCCCCTTTGGGAACTTGGAATGCATACAAGTCAGGAACCAATAGCCAATCTCAGTACACTCCTGAGTCTGCATTTCCACAGGGTGTACTAAGGAGGTGTGTGTACTGTTATACACTGTATCATGACTTGGATAAAGAATAACATAAAAGAATAATAAATTATTATATCCCACATGATTCTAAGCCCCAGGCCACTATCCTAATGTTTTGGTATTCTTGTTTTGGACTCACTTTTCACAATTATTGGTTATTAACAGGATTACTTCCACTGTATTGCCATTTGCCTTATATGCTCATTAACCCTTTACCATTCAATCTTCTGGCCAATTTTTGTGTGTAAATACAGATTCATGTTCCAGAATCTTTCCCTTTATCTATTTCAATTCTACTTTATATACACCTTACGTTGGGCCTGTCAGTGGCATCTGACAGGCTCTACTCTAGCTGGTTCAGATAATTGTTCAGTCCACGATAATGAGCCCTAAGCAACCGACCCTCCAGCCGCCCCTCAACAGCAGCAGAACAAAGGGTGTTCCTTGATGGTGCCACTCTGGCTACCTAAAACATCGAGAATTCCCAGTGCTGACAACTCATTCTTCTTTTGACAGAAACATCCATTTTGCAAAGCTTTGTAAATGCTTTATTGTCCCAGTTCCCATCACATCCTATTTCATACACCAGGCCCTCCGGAATATTTCCATTCTTGGAAAACTAAGGTCATTTGTGATAGATAATTTTATGTGTCAATTTGACTGGGCTAAGGGATGACCAGATAGCTGGTAAAGCACTACTTTTGGGTGTGTCTGTGCAGGTGTTTCTGGATGAGATTAGCATTTGAATCGGTAGACTGAATAAGGTAGGTGGCCTTCCTCAATGTGGTGGGCATCATTCAATCCACTGAGGGCCTGAACAGAACAAAAAGGTGGGGGAAGGGGGAATTCACGTTCTCTCTCTGCCTGAGAGCTTGAACTGGGACAGCAGTCTTCTCCTGCCCTAGGCCTGGGACTTACACCACTGGCTTCCCTGGTTCTCAGGCCTTCAGAGGTGGGCTGGAAATATGCCATTGGCTCTCCTGGGGATCTAGCTTGCAGACGGCAGACGGTGGGACTTCTTGGTTTTTATAATTGCATGAGCCAATTCCTTACAATAAATTTATATATATCGCATTGGTTCTGTTTCTCTGGAGAACCCTGACTAATACACCAGTCTGTAGCTACGAGGCCAAATCCACCTTAAGACTTTCAGTCGTTCCAACCCACCTCAGCCTTTCTACGTAGTCCTTGAGCAAGAGGGACGCAGAAATACTGGTTCAGCCCTTCACCAGGCCAACTTGAGTATCCAAGCAAAATCGGAACCACCAAATCATCTTAATGCAGCTGATCTAGGTGCAAGCCACAGAATGGAACCCACAGAGTCCCCCACAGACAACTGTTTTTTTGACAGAGAGGTTATAGAAAGGAGAGACGGAATTTATTAGCTGTCTCCGTGGCCTGCTGCTGCCTAACATCCTTTGGGCTCACCAGACGTTGTTTAGGCGCCAGACACATATGCATGCTGCCATTTGCGTGTCTGTGTTAAAGTTGACTTAATTAGGAGAGTTTACCTCAAATAAATGCTTAAACGAATTCTCTTAGTGGTGTAACATTTTTGTATACTGCCTATTGCTGTGCCTTGTGGCTGAAAGAGGACAGGATATATGAGGCGTGCAGCCGCTAAGAAGTCACGTTTACACGCACTGATGTGCACTAGGGAAAGAAAACGGGACGGGGTGGAGCGAACCCCTGTAGGATAAATAGAGATAAATAATTCAGAGTCTCATTATAATAGGGGCACACGGTGCTGCACACGGGCGCGCCCTGCCTTTGTGCGAATTGGTATGCAGTGGCTGTTCAGAAGCCATAGCATGTAATCTAGCATTAATATTAACATAAATCAGAGGCAGGAATTAGCAATATTTCCAAAGTCTTAGAGGATAACTGAATTCACACTATATTGTTTAGCCCTCCTGGGCATTTTAGTAATCGTGTAATAGAAATGTTGAAGTAGTTGAGATACTCTTTATATTACTCTATGAAAGGATCTTTAACACAATGTCTTCAGTAGACAGTTTTGATAGAATGCGTTCAACAAAAAGAAATATGCCTATTTTGGTAATATGGGTATGTTTCATTAGCTCAGCCTGCAGCGATGTGACATTACATTCTAAAAGGAATACAATTAATAACAATGAGAGATTTTTAGCTCTCAGAGTGTAGCTGGAGGAGCTAAGCATGGTGTCAGGGCAATTAAGTGGAGGCCCCGCATTACCTTTGTCTGCACACCCTTAACATCACCCTGTCTCAATGTGTTGAATAGTTATTTCTTTAGCGTAGAATTTGTAATTTATTTTGATGTTTCCTATAATTCAGACCACTGTTATAAAAAATGATTTTTTTCTCTCTTTTTTTTCAGGTAAGAAAAAATCTTTTAAAATAACCAGCTATCAGAAATTAATATTTCTTTGGGTTGGCATAGCTTCCATTTTTCTATAAGGGAATAAGTGACTGTAAGGGAGATGCACACAGTAAGTGTTGGAGACTGAACGAAATGGAACCGTCCTATTTGTACAGCAGAAAAATATAAACAAACTTCAGAAGCATATATAGTCCATGCCTTATAGAACAGCAATCCAGGGGAAAAAGTTGTACTTTGAGACTATTGAAATAATCAGCCAGGATACTACTTTATTCAGCGTTAACCTTTACGTTTTATGTTAAATGACAGTGAAGGTTCTGGAACACGGTGATTCCCCAGAGTCTCGGTAGCCGAGATTTCTTTATCTCTAAAGAGGTTTCACTTCACTCTGCAGTGCTGAAACTGCTCTTGGCTCCCTTCACTGGTCAGCTTTAATAGGCATAGCCAAAGATAAAATGGTTTGAAACATGAAAACTGTGGTTTTTAGAAACAGATGATGAAAAGGCTGGTTTAAAATCCCATTTCTGTGTGTCCTGTCTGCTTCAAGCTTTCGGAGTCATGGTTCTGTCTGGGCAAGGGGGAGGTTGCAGGTAAGAGGTGGTGAGGAGAGACTGGGAAGAGAGGGAGAGAGCAACCCCCACCAATCATTCCTGCTGCCCCAAATTTATCCTGACGGACTTTTCTTGGCGAGCATCGGCAGTCTGTAAGCAGGTGTCTAGAAATGCTGCTGCCGAGTCTAAGCCTGGGGGGATTAATACGCAACTCTATTTCCACTCATAAGTAATGTATTAAAATGTTGTAGCTAATAAATTCTTAATCTGAGAGGCTCCAGGTTATTTCTTACTTACACAGCGACTTGGTTAATGTAACACCAACCTGGCCATCGTTCTGGCTGCCTGTTATTCTCTGCGCCGTTTTCCCAAGGCTTCCGAACGTGGTCGGCCGGTCTGCCAACTCCCTCTTCCTGTGACCAACTGCTTAGTTCCTGCATATATGCAGAAGCACACACCTCTTCAGACAATTAAATCACACCAAACTGCTCAGGGACTGTAGACCTGCGAGGTTATGTGAGCAGCCCCCCTCCCCTGCTAAGTATTATTGACAAATCCATCAAGGGCAGTGATGCATTGGTTTCCACCTTACCTAGAAGGACACCAGGGCAACGGTGACATGCTGTCACCGTGGTAACTGTGGCTGAAGTGAACAGCCTGTTAGGATAGGTGACCTCTGTTGGCAGTCCGCCTAGAGATGTAGCACTCGCCTGGCTGCCATGTCATGGGGACCCCAAGGAGCGGCCCAGTGCCCTCAAATTGATTCATTAGGCCCTAAACGTATCGATCGCTCCAATTTGCAGGAATTTATTATATTGATATTGGACTGATTAACATTTTGTGCCAGACTGGTTCGATATGTGCTTGTAACAGCTTTTAATGATTAATTGACTTTTATGATTCCATCTCAGGGCTGTCAGTGAGCTGTGAACTGTGGGCAGGCTCACTTCTGGGCTGTCTCTCAAGTGGCACAGGGCAGTGATTGAATACCTAGGAAATTAGTGTCCTTGCTGTCTCATTTTATGAAAGATAAATGCTATGACATTTAATGCAGACCTTAATTTAGAACAGAACTAAGCAGATCATTTTGCAATTTAATCATAAACAGGTAAATATCAAAACTTGTTTAACATTTTACAAGTTAAGCACACAGAAAACAGAGGCGAAGTGGAGCAGACAGCAGGGGAGCCGGCAAAAGGGAAAATAAAATAATATGGGCCGCAAGTACGCAGCATTTTAATAATCACGTAATTTATTAGGGCCAACATCCGAGCCCATTTTGCAGCCCAGAATATACTGCTCTCATTCACTCAGCAGTGAGCCCAGGGCGTGCCGTTTGGCACAAGCTGAAAAGTTAGCATTTACCTTCCCCGCCGCAGGCAGCCCTGCAATATTGCCTGGTGAGTCGAGGAAAATACATTGACTGATTTGCCCCAAAAGTAAATAGCAGAAGAAGGGACGGGATCTAGTTTAATATGTGGCCCTGACATGTAATAAGGGGAATATCACACCCAGCATGGTTTATGTGTTACCTAAAACAGCCGTAAACATTATGAAAAGACAGCAGAGAGATGGGCTTTTTATTGTGCTCTCTAACAACAGGGAGAGAGGAGTGGGCAGGCTGGGGGCTGCCAGCTCACACCTTCTCGCATTCATATTTAAAGCATATTTCCTTCCTTTCATTTTAATTAAAAGACTTAAGTTAGGGAGAAACTGTCTAAACATCATGTCAAATTATTCGTGTTTGTGCATATAAGGAATAAAATGAAATGGCTCTCCTACACACGGTTCTTCTTTCTTCTTTACCCACTCAGTATTTTGCTATCAAGTTGTGCAGAAAGTAAGGACACCTTTATTTGATGTGCAGTTGTCAGTTGCTAATGTGTAACCTAACGTATGCAGTATACATATTTTATGGCCCTAGTCTGAGATAGGCTCAAACCGCAACATTTTTATTTTATCCAGCCCTCCGCTGGTGAACAGAATAGGAGTCGCCGAGTCAAGTGCCGTAAAGACACGAGAAACTCCACCTTGCTGCTCTGCTCCTTCCCGACAAAGGCCTAGGCCGCTCTCTTCCTCAGCTCGCAGACAAACTGCCTAACATCATTTCCACTTGTGTTTGGACCGATGGTTTTGTTTTCCTGATTCTTTCATCCAACGGAAAGCAGAGCTTAATTGGGCTTCTTGATAAGTATTGACATATACTCACATATGGGCAATTTTTGAATCTGTGGATCTCACCTGTGTGGTCCGGAGTGCCTTCACCTCACTGTCCGTCCCAAATCCTGAGCCTTGCTTGACACCGGTTGCCGTTGGCTCTGTCTGGCTTCGTGAAGCCCTATTCAGCGCACGAAGTGTAGAAGGCACTGGAAAACCTCAGAGTGCCTCTCTCCTGTTTGGAAATTGAGAAAGCAGAAACATAATTGCTTTTGTTGGATCACAATCTCGAATAGCAAAAGACGTTTAAACATCTGCCCTCCTTTTGATTGGCTTTACATCTTCTCTCTTTTTGGCTACTGCTCATTATTCTGCATTATATTCATTACCGAGAAATCTTTTCCAAGCCAATATTTTTACATGCTGAAGGATGACTTGGACTCGGGGTATTTAATCCGATCCAGCCCCACAGAAACCCATAATAGACTATGACACACCACATATAGAAAAATTCTAGAGAGAGCTGTGTTTCATGCTTAAGGATCTGATTCTCTTTATTGTGCCAGAAATACCATATCCCCAGGCACAGAGCGGGGGACATGGGTCTCTTTCCAGTTTCTCCCTTTTATTGGAAAGGGGAAGGAGAGGAATCTGGCACCATCCTGAAGCTCTGCTCTGTATTCATGCTGCTGTGCTGCAAGTGGAGTTTCTTCCGTGTGTGTGTTCACACCCAAGAACACACACCAATACCTCTGATCCATCGACTGTGTGTTGGTTCTGCAATTCTCCTCCATCAGGGAAAGGTTCATCCTTTTGGTGTCTCATCAGCATCATATGCTCACGACGCTTCTCAAATTAGAATTCAGAGTTTTTAACTAACTTGGTCAAAAACCATTGCCTTCATCTCACCTGCATTCATTCTGCAAGGAGAATGGTCAGAGTCTCTGAATGCTCTCTTGCCTCATTCCTTTCAGTCACTAATCGAATAACTTTCTTTATCTATTTTATCTCTGGTTCTGCTGTCAGATACCTGTCATACTATTAGCATGAATTCCATGAAACATTTAACAGGGAAAAAAATGTTGATTTCCCCAAGTGGACTACTGGAATACAGTCTGTCTATATCCTCTAGTTGTTATCCTTCAAAATGCTTACCATTTAGCTAGCATTTTAACTCAGACAGGGAAAGGTACAAAAATTGTGGGAAATGATCTTATCCTAAATTGAACACCTTAGGTAAATATTCAAAAATTCAAGTAGAAAAAATTCAAAGTTTCTTATTTTTAAAAATTATTTTTTCTCCATACAGTTTATTAGTAAGATCTACTAAAGAACCACTATGGTATGCCTTACTTCATAGTCATAAAATATGCAAGCATTCTGTATTAGATTACTTATATGTAAGAATGATTCCAGTACCAAATATTTTACATTTTTGATACTAGAATTTCTACTATATATTGAAATTTTACTTAATTATTGCCGTTAAATTGATGGCATAATCCATCACAATGGTATGAAGATTTATTATTTTTATAGTCATATTTGTATGTCTCTAATCTAAACAACAATATCCCCAGTAAAAGGGGCATATTCATATGGGTATACCTTCACTTGATGTCTCAGTCAGTCTGGGCTGCTCTAACAAAGTACCATAGACTGGGGGTGCTCATGAACAATGGAAATTTATTCCTCACAGTTCTGGAGGCTGGAAGTCTTCCATCAGGGTAACAGTATGCCAGGTTCTGGTGAGAGCCCTCTTCTGGGCTACTGATGGCCAGCTTCTTGCTGTGTCCTCAATGGTGGAAAGAGTGAGCGAGCTCTCCCTCCTCTTCTTATAAAGGCTCTAATCCCACTCAGGAGGGCTCCACCCTTATGATCTCGTTACTGCCCAGAGGCCTCACCTCCAAACACCATCATATTGGGGACTAGATTTCAATATATGAATTTAGAGGGGGAGGCACAAACATTCAGTCCATAACGCTTAGGAAACATACTTTTTCTCAGATATTTTACAAGCCACATGAGTTGGAGTTTTGACCCTAGCCGCGTTCTTCTCTTCATCTATCTTCATAAGGCCTCAGAGGGTAAGGTTTTATTAGCTTCCATGTTTTGGTCTTTGAAGGCATACTGAAATGTCAGTATAGGTCCAGTGTTTCCAAATACCTAAACATTGGTTGAAACACATACAAAACATCTGGTTTGAGGTGTTGTTTCACTTTTTATCTAAAAGTTTTGGTGGTGTGCAAACAAAAAGACCAACTTCTGAGTCAGCACCGCTTGATCCTCTATTCCTTTCTAGCACCCACGATTTCTGGATTTCTTTGCCTGAGAGCACCTGTGTTACCTCCACTGGCGGCGGGGCCCCGCCGCCCTGGCTCTGGGTCAGTTCTGGCCTTTTGGGGGGAGTTGGCATTGCTCACCACCAGGTGGGTTTGTGGGCTGCCAGGTAGTGCTCTGGGGATGGGTTGGGGGCTGTGTGGTGGCTGGCTCCCCTCAGCGCCCTAGCCCCTCTTCTCCCTGTCCCAGGTGGGAAGGTACAAATGGGTGAGCAAAGGAAGAGTTGAGGAGCTTCTTTTGTTTTTTTTACTCTCCCAGGTGTATCTCTACGAAAATGAATAATTCCTAAGCACCTGCCAGGTTTGGGGAGCAGAGGCCCAGGTCCCCAGTTTTGGGTGGAGGAACTCCTAGCAGCTTCTGTAGGGATAAAGGCTCACTACAATAGAGGATCTGGGTTTTCATTCTGACTCTTACTGGCAGCGTGATCTTAGGCAGCTCACTTTCCATTGCTGGCTTCCTTTTCTTCAGCTGTCAAGTGAAGTCCTTTCAATTCTAAAATGCTCTGGCAGCCCTGTTGTCTCACTCTTGCTCTGGAAGTTATGCCCCACTTCTACCTCCACTTCAGTATCATGTGGGATTTTAATGGCAAGCTTGTGAGGTGAGAAGAGGAAATAGGGATATTTAGGGCAGGAAGTCAGAAGGCCAATGTGGATATAGGGCTGTCCCTAAAGCAGGGTGGCCAGCCGTCAGACTCCAAGGTAACTGATTCTCCTAGGTCCACTCTGCACTTGCACCCTCGCCAAGAGGCCTGGCCTGGTGAGCCAGGTGCAGGGAATCCGTGGGCGAAGGCAGTGACTGTAGTCGAGTGGGAGACCATCACAATTCCACCCAAGTCCATCTTGGTTGAAACAGGCCTCCTCCTAGGAGATTCTAGGCACAGATCAGTGTACAGACTTCACCCAGTTTCAAGGAGGGAGTGAGATGGAGAGCAGGAAAGGGAGAGCAGAGCGCCGAGAGGAAACTGAGCAGAGGGGCTGGGTAGGAAACTGACACGCAGTCCCTCTTGGCGGAAGCCAGGATCTGTGCCAGGCGATTCACTGACATAATCTCAGGGTTTCCCAAATGCACTTCTTGTGTCACTGATGGATGAGATTATGAGGTGATTAAAAACAATTAAGTAAAATATATGTAATATAAAGGTATGCAGAAAACAATGCAGCTGACTGAACTTTGAGCGACACTGCCTTATCTCATGTAATCTTCATCAAAACTGCCGGGGTTGTCGGGTCTTTGATTTAGGATCACACAGGGCTCTTTAGTCCAGCTGGAATCTGACCTGCTCTGGCCTCAAGCCCACAGCCTTTGGACCAAGCTGTGCCATGCTGCCTGGGCAACACTCCAGAGTGGGAAGAGCACGTAAGCGTGGTGGCTGTGCAGGTGACAGGGACCAGCATTCCCACCAGATGCAGGGCTGAGGCAGCAGGATGAATTCAGGGACCCCTTATCCAGTCACATTTGGGTCTAACTGGCATGAGGATGCAGGAGGGCTGAGCGACATACAGCCAGAAAATCCCGAGTCCTTAGGTCACTGATGCTCCTACCTGCCTCCCTGGCACAGCACCTTGTCACTTGTTCCTGCCTCACTCGTGGACACTGGCCTCTGGCCTTTGCTTTGAGTTCCTGCTCCCTGCTGCCCAGGCTTCCTAATGATGACTGTCCATCTACCAAGCCCCTCTGTGCCGAAAGCAGCACCCCTGATAACCTGCCCCAACTAACTACCTGCCAGCACATACTCAGCTGCACAACTGCAGGCCAGAGCTGGCCCCCCAGAGACTATTCTGGAAGCTTCTTAGAGAGGCATCCGTACTCTCCAGGATTGCCTGGCTTTCAGCCCTGTGTCCTGGGTCAGAGGCTTCATTGCTTGGTAATCCCCATTTCTAACACAGCAAACCCTATGTGCTTACAAAAACACGCAAAACCCCCAATCGGACAAGCTTTCTCTCCAATGTGTTCATCCAACGGACCCAGCCTTCACCTCTGAGGTTAAAAGGAAAACTGGGGCTCACGTTGTGGAAAGTAGCATAAAGAGTGGCAGGAGTAGGTGGCAGAATTTCTCATTCGAGTTTGTTCGTCTCCCGTGGCTCTGCTGTTTTTTCCTGTTTGGAAATCCAGGAATAAATTGTTCAAATCACATGTTAATTACATTTGTGGCTTCTGTAGTATCAGACATTTTCAGGAAATATTATACTTGTAATTTCCAATTAATACAACTGGAGACAAAGTTGACCCAGTGGACATAATTTACTGTACTTTTCAGAAAGCTTCTGATAAGTTCCCTCATAAAAGGCTATTAAGGAAAATAAACAACCATAAGGTAGAGAGTAAAATCCTATAAATTACAGCATCCAAAGGAGCTGAACCAAGAGAAGAGATTCACAGTAACCTGGTGGTATTGCGTTGTTTACCTAAAATATATGGGCAATTAGTAGTGAAGACATTAAAAAAAAATAACCCTTGAGTTTCCATCAAATCTGATTGGCTTTGAGATTGTCAGACCCTGTAGAGAAATAAGCAAAGCAGGGGCTCTGAGAACTGCTCAGTACAAAGAGGTGTGGCTACAGGTGAAGTAAGGAAGATGCTTGAGGGATGGGGCCCATGAGAAAACACACACAGGATGGAGTAGCCGCAGTCTGGGCTGGCAGGTCTCATTTATTAGGATTTTTCGGTAAAGCTCTGGATAAAGTCCCTCAAGAAAATAGCAATTTTAGGGGGAAAGATGAGCACATGCACAAAAAATAGAAAACTTCAGGCCCACAAACAGACTAAGCAGCCCTGGGGGACAGCTGGGAGCCCCCTGGAGCCCTGCTCCTTCACACCCCTGGCCAGCGGGGGTGGGCTGAAGCTGGGTCTCGAGAACTACACAGGATAAGGCTGGCTCCCCCAGCCCGTCTACCACTGCAGGTCGTTTGAGACGGTGCCTCTGTAGATGTTTTAGAGAGTCTGCTTTTTCCTGAAATGGCCAGATGCTCTCATTAAAGGACTCTTGTTGTCTGTCTATGTCTGTTAATTCTGCACAGCTACTGAGACAGCTCCTTGGGGCGCCTGTACCCAGAAGTGACAGAATGACTGAAGTGGACTAACACCCTCTCCTTAGCCCGGGCTGGAGGCAGACCCAGTGGGTGGCCAGTGCAGAGGGCAGGGGAGGAGCAGAGGACTTGCCACTGGGAGCTGTGTGACCAGAGAACTCACTGTCCTGTTTTTTCACCTGTAAGTGGAAATTCTTGGCCCATGTATCTCACGAGGATCACAGGAACAAGTAAATTAATCCTTTCACAGAAGGATGTGAAAGCAGTTTTAAAAGTTAAATCATTAGATTAAAACCATGTGACAGTACGGGAAATGCAGAGAAGGGTGATTCTACGCAGAATTATTAATCTAACAGTAATGTCTAACATTTATCGAGTGCTCACTGTGTGCTGGGTACTGCTGTGCGCTGTACACATCTGATCCTCTTTAATCCTCACAGAAACTTTCACAAGACCTCACTGGGCACATAAGGACAATGAGGCACGGGGGGTTGAGGAATGGGCCCAAGGCCAGGAGTTAGTTGGCAGAGCCAGGACCTCACCTTGACAGTCAGATTCTGGAGCCCACCAGGTGACCCACCATCCTCCACAACAAACATTTAGCATATTCAAAATGCTAATACCTATATCCATATAATTTCATATAATATGTTGTATATATCATATACGTAACTATGCCATAGGAGCTAACATTAGTTAAGCATTTTTAATTTACCTACTTGGTGAAAATTCCTTTCCATGAATTACATTTTTCAATCCTCAATCAACTTAGTGAAGTCAGTGCAATTAGCATCCTCATTGAAAGCTGTGCAGAGAGTCTGTATGGATAATTCTGGTCCAAGACAATTTTTCCTTAAGTAGAAAGTCCACCATTGCCGTCTGCAGATCACCCAGCAGCTCTGTTCTGGGCTTACTCTGTTTCCTCTGCAGTCCGTAGAACTGATCTGAACAGCTCTCTCTTCAGGGGGTTGGCCCAGGCTTTTTCAGGCTAAAATCTAGACCCAGTGTGAGAGCAAGGACAAGCCATCCCACTAATGACGGACCTGTCACTGGGGTATTAATCATTTTAGGAGTATTTCTAACTCATCTTTGCCAACCTGTGTTTATTTCATTTTCAGGAAGCGAGTGTAAGCCCAGGTCCCTGAGCACATCGTCGAGTGACTCAGAGGGTCCTGAAATTCAAGCTTTATGGTGGTGCCTGTGCAAGTAGTGTATATGTTGTCCATTGTCTATATAACTTAATTCTCCAGACCCACCCTCTCCTTACACATTTAGGGTTTTCTATGACCAGACATACCATTTTAATTCAATGAAATATCATTAAAGTTGGTGATCAATTCCTGAATCTAATCATAGAGTGAAGGTTTTATGTGCAGGTAAACCTCTCAAAGAAAGCTGTCCTCATCAATCTTCATTACTCATCTTCCATCCTGTCAATCTAAAGCATGAATCTCTTAAATGGCTAAGTCTTCACAATGGAGGTTATTAAATGCTAAAATGACTTGAAATGCTCAAAAGTTGCAGGTCCTCTCTAATTCTGCCACTGACTAAATGAATAAGCCTGAGGAAGCCGTCTTGGTGCAGTGCAATTGGTGCTCGTCACAAGTGGAGTTGAACAGGCATATCTAAGTTCTAGCTCTCTCAGTGGGGCCATCTTCACCATAGAACCCGGTGACAAGATCACGGAGTCAGTACGTTAGAACATACAGCGCGCTCCCTCTAATCTTGCCATTTGATAGGTGAAGAGTCTGGCCCAGAAACATACAGAAGGCTCAAGGCACAATGGGGTTTCCAGCCCCGGTCTCCATTTTGGACTCTTAGAGTCCAGGCTGACGTCATCAGTGGGTTTGATCTGAGAACAGGTGTGCACTTTGGTCGTTTAGCAAAAAACTTTGCTGGTGATAGTTCTCTCTTTATACCTCAGGAATGCTGTGCTCTTCAGTGAGTTATGCGCATGATGCTTTAGGCTGTGTCTAAATGATGAATTTCTCCAACGAAAAAGTGAAAAATTCAGATGGTTTGTATTTCGCTGAATGACTGTGAACAGAAATTCAGTGATTGACGGGCGATCCTTCTTTCCCTGCACACCAGCTAAAGGTTCATTTTCCAAAGTCACGGCTACCCACTCCCACTTTGGGAATCTGCTCCTAAACCCTTCTTCAGCATTCAGCTGTCATCCAACCCCTCTATCACATTTTGGAATTGGTTTTCAAATTGTTGCTACCGTAATTTTGAATAAACAAGACTGAATATGCTGTCAAAATGTTTAAGTCACCTGAGCTGCAGAAAATAGGCCATTACTGATCTTCATGCCTTGCACCTAATAGATACCCGATATATATTCATTAGGTATATATTCGATCAATATTATTTATTAATTTTCAATATACCAAAATACTAACAATTACTGCTACATAGTACTATAATATTCATATAAATTAATACATAAGTAGTAATATAAAATACATTAAATTGAATTGAATGACATCGCTCAGGGCTAATATATATGGATAAGTAAAATGATTCAAAGAGCTATAAGGCTTTCAATGGAAAGGAGCTAATATTTACTGAATATGTAGAAGATGCTAAGTATGGTGCTAAATCGTCATAAATGATCTCAATTAATCTTCACAAAAACCTAGCGGGTAGAGCTCACTTTCTCCGGCTTACAGACAGGGAAACTCAAGGTTCAGGGACTGAAGGGACTCCCTCCAGATGGCACAGCAAGGAGCTGAAGGAGCCTGGAAGTTAATGCCGGCTGTCTTGTTCCAAAGGCCATGCCCTGACTATGCTCGCTTGAACCAGCCCTCTCCTAGGTCTCCAGGACGCATTTCTGCCCTGCTCTGGAAATTCTGCGTTAGGCTCGCTTGTCTAGACTAAAAAGCTGAACCTGGACCTGCCCTCCAGACGTCCGAGAGGAACATGTAGCCCCGCGGCCTGTGGGACAGGAATATCCCTGCCTCTCGCACCCTGGGAGTGGAGGAACACATGGGATGGGCTGGCTGACCCCTTGCACTCTTGCCAAGGCCCAGCAGGTTTGAACTGATGGGATCGTGACTTCCCAGAGCAATTGAAAAAGCACTAACCAGGGGCCAGGAGCCCCAGGACAGCCAGACACAGGGAAGAGTGAAGTACCCCAGTGTCTTACACCACATATTGTGGTCCTTAGAAATACTCAGGCATGGCACTTTTTCTTTTTGCAGGGGTGCTTGATGTCACTTCCTCCTCTCTCACCAGACTCAGGCTATCCCTCAGACAGGGAGTTGGGCTAATGAAGTCCCTCCGTCTATTAATTTATTGTGGCCATGAGAGAGAAGAGAAGGAAGGGAGGATGAATCTCGGGATTTAAGAGTCCCACAGGAGTCAGCCTCGGGTGCAACTTGCGCAAGGGGAGCCCCTCTAAAACAGGGAGGGCGCTCGGCCCAGGTGAGGAGGAAGGCACGGAGATGAGCCGTCTCCCCATCACACCCAGACAGGCCCCCACAGCCCGACTGTTACCTTCCCTTGGATTCTTGGGAAGTCAGTGATTAAAGTCAAAACTCACAAGTGGGCTGGCCCCGTGGCTTAGCGGTTAAGTGCGTGCGCTCCACTGCTGGCAGCCAGGGTTCGGATCCCGGGCAGGCGCCGACGCACTGCTTCTCTGGCCACAATGAGGCCGCGTCCCACATACAGCAACTAGAAGGCTGTGCAACTATGACATACAACTATCTACTGGGGCTTTGGGGGGAAAAAAATTACAAGAAAAGATGATTTAATAATATATTTGCTATATACTAGAATTGTCTATTAATTAGACATTCCAAACTTCTTTCTTACACTAAAGACTTGTAGTTTTTGTAAAAGTTGCAAACTAATTCAATGTAACCAGCATTTCTCTGGCTCTTGCTATGCGTCCTGCACGCACCAGGTAGAAATACGAAGGGAAAGGGGACGAAGTTACCTGCTGGGCAGTTTAACTGTGATGGCGCCCCTTTCAGTGTGGGCTTTGGGTTTGGGATTCTGGATCATCTAAAAGATGAGGCCCTTATCAGGGGAAGAGTCCATGTGTGGGAAGGATCTAGGCTTCGGAGGCACAGGCCCCAATGACTAGCCAGGGGACCTTGGCCCAGTTACTTAATTCCTCTGACCTTCCATTTTCCCATGTATAAAATGTATAAGTACCATCTCTTTTTCACACATACATTTGAGGACTCGACGAGACCAAGAGTGGAAAACATTCAGTAGCGCAGTCTCTGGCTGCTAGTAGATGCTCTCATTATGACAGCCAAGAAGGTGGAGATCTCTGAATACTGAGTTCCACACGTGTCAAACAGAGTGAGGCCCAACACTTTTACTAGAAGCTAGGTTCAGTTTATTTTAAAAAGCATCATCAAAATTTGATTGAAGGTTACCAACTAGGACAATGGAAAACAAACATTTTAGGCCTTCGCGGTATTGCCGCACAAAGTTTCTCCCCTCTTTTCAGCGGCATAATTGGGGAAGCGCTGACTCAAAGTGTTTGGATTGGTGGTGGGGGGTCGGGGGGAGTGAAGGAGAAAAGAGGGAGGTCTCTTAGCCAAGATTTGCAGGTGTTAAATATAAACCCGAAATCGGTTCCTGAGACTCTCCTGAGATCGGGGAAGGAAGTGGGTGGGTGGACGGGTGGATGGGGAGTGGTGAAACCAGGCTGGAAACCAAGGACTCCATATGATGAATCTTAACAGATATTCCCTTCATATTTCCTTCCTTCTCATGGGGGTGGGATTTACATAAGCATGTTCTTGAGTCTAGATAACAAACCATGCCTTGAAAGACATTTCACTTTTTCTGCCGGTAATCAAGGCCAGTACCTTCCAAGATGCAGAAATCTTCGATCAACAACAACAAAAAATGTACTCCCCGTGCTCTGAAAGCCTTCCAAACCATGGTGCAGTAAAGAACAAGGAGATGGCAAGCCCCACTGCCAGCCTGGCATCCGAGCTGCCCTTTTCTCCAGGAAGGTTTCCATCTCACCAGGCAGCACTTCACGCACATCCTATTGAAAACCCACATTAGCTTCTTGATTTCTCACATAACAGAAAGTAATCTGTTAGACCTTCCAAATGAACCTTAACCCTTTGAGAAGTATTTAATGTTCGCCCCCTAAACGCCTGTAAAAATACGCCCTTTTCGCACACGTAGCAAGCCTGCCCACAGAAAGATTGAGGGGTGCGGTTTTCAGATGAAAGGTGTCTTTTTCAAGTGCAGCTCTGTCACTAAAGGCATATTATATCTGAAATGGATGCCCTTTTGATAGATAATGAGTGATAGCACTTCCTTACTGTCGGCACCCATTCTCCACTCGTAGGAAAAGTCGGTGTTCTGCAGCATTTGCAGCGATCCTACAAAAGAAAAATTTGAGATGATTTAAACACCTTACTGTTTCTAATTGTTATTCAGGATAAAAGGTTGTACTTAAGCGTTCCTGCTTTTAATACTGTTTTAAGTTCCTCCATTTAAAGCCTGAATATAAAGATGCTTTTGCATGTGAACACAGAGCTATATGTTCCTGGGGCGTCTCTCTTGGCGCCGGGGGAGGCCCGGGTGCTCAAGAGTAGTTTGCATCACGCTCAGGAAGCACCCGGACTGGGAAAGGCCCTGGTGGTCCCGGCACGTCAACCCACATCTCCACATTTACTGGGCACCCACTATGTGCTGGCATGCTTCAAGGTTCTGTAGGCGATACAAATAATAGGAGGTTTTCTGCCTAAATTTCAGAAATTTAAAGCTTCATTGGCAAGATATGGTGGAACCATTGCGCCTAGTGTGCTGTCTACCCCAGGCTGGAGACCCTGAGCAATTCCACATCTAAAATGGCCCACCCTGGTGAAGGCAGCCTACGTTCAAAATTCTTGGATGGAAGTTTCCAGAGCCTCTTTCAGTCTTCCATGATTTTTCCTGTATGCAACTCTACCCTTAGCCGCAGAAGGAAAATCAGCTGAGTTTCTTCAGTTGTATCAACAGGAGTTTCACAAAAAGTGGTTGGATTAATTGACAGCTGAGAATATTCTACCATTCAGGGCATTGGACAAGCATTTTTCAGTAATACAGAGTTTAACCTAAATCCCTTATGCTTAATACTTACGCCAATTTACCCCTTTTCTGCCCTAATTAAGGATGGAAAATCATGGCTTTTTTTTGTGTAACAGCCTGGGATGTGCATTCTACATTTTGTGTATGCATTGCTGCCCTCCCACCCCTCCACCGTGCCTGGTAGTTCTCAGTACACACTAAGTATTTAATAGGCATTATTATACGCCTTGAACTGCTCAGGTTTAAGTGATCCCTAGCTTCCTTGTCCCAGACTAAACAACCTCCTTTTCTGGTTTATTAGCATTACTGTCCCTTGGAACACCTTTAGGTTTTTCCTATCCGTCCGGAGTTGTGGCTCCCGGAAGGGAAGACCCTCCAGAACGCGAGAGTGACAAAGATGCCCTTTCAACACATCCCAGCATGGGGCTCGGTCCTTCTGCCACTGCACAAGACACTAAGGCCATCTCCTGTCAGCCCTCTGAGTCAGAGAAGAGCTCATTGTTAGCACCAAACCCTTGCGGGTTTTTGTAGGGATAGAGGGTTTTGCCTAATTCAGCTGAGACATTTGTGCCCTGAAATTACCCCCATTAGCCACGGGGTTGGATGTGTTGAAGCGGGGTGGGGTGTTCCGACTTCCTCAGCGAACAGGTTTCCAAAACACTTCATGAGTTGGTTTTAGGCTCACAGAGAAGCTTT
This sequence comes from Diceros bicornis minor, assembly GCF_020826845.1. NCBI lineage: Eukaryota > Metazoa > Chordata > Mammalia > Perissodactyla > Rhinocerotidae > Diceros > Diceros bicornis. The sequence goes on from NC_080779.1 coordinate 8,827,033, forward strand.
TATTCAGTTGGTGCGCAGTCATTAGTGCAATGCTTGGAGAGCAGCAGAGTGGTTGGTTCTCCGGATGGCGAGATGAGCCCTGCCACCCTAGAGAATGACAACAGGGCAGAGAGAGAGGTTCCTCTGCTTGACACTCAGACTCAAGAGGGTCTCTGCAAGCAGTTTCAAGGTATAGGAGCATTGAATTCCCCAAGTTCTCATGCTGTACCTGACTAGTCATTCTCTACTATTGGGTGTTCTCATCCTCTGCTATTACCCTGAATTGGGTCCCGGTGTATCGGCCTCAAGTAAATGTGCTTGAATTTTCACCACTATTCCAAACGAATTTTGAATTGAATTGTATTTTTGTATGCACGCTTTTCCCTGTCACCCCTTCCACAATCCTCTCTCTACCGATTGGTGTCGTCCCTAGCTTAATGAGCACAATCTCTACTCATCAGTTCCTATATGCAAGAGAAAATCTGCATCATCGGCAGCAATTGGAAATGCACCACTAAGGACTCACCTAGGGAAGGGAGGGCTGCAAGAAAATATTCTTTCCAGCCTTCTCTCATTCCCTGCTTTTTACTTAGTTCTGTCCATAAGCTGCTGGCGAGCTCAGCAATTCTGAGAAAGGGTCTCTCTAGGACGTGGGCTTCCTGCCATCCCAAGTATATTCTGACTTCCTCTTAGTGAAGCGGCAAGCACCCCCTACACTTCTTCCTCCATCTCCTTCCCAAGAGTCAGAACCCTAGTGATAGTCATTCCTAGATGTTTACGGCTTCACAACATAGCATGTTGCTTTTCTGACCTCAAGCATACAATTGGTATGGGAGGTCCTGGAACTATGTTTTCCCCTCTGTACTGGGAGTAGACAACTGCATTTGTTAGACTCTCAGATGCTAAAAGAAGAGAACTGTGCTGCGAATGGAGAGCTGGAGAGAATCCAAAGCTGCTGTGTAATCTTTCTGACTCTCCTTTGCCAGATCTTCTGCAAGTGATAGCACATTGCACAAAGCTCCCACTGAGGGGAAACCTTCCTGTTCCAGCCCTGCCTAATGACAGACCAATGTGCATTCACACCCAATTTGAAGGGGAAAAAAAAAACCTGTCAGTGTGCAGCTTCTATGGCCCAAAGCTAATCCAGGGTCTTAAACTGTTTCATAAAGCCCCGAGGCCAAGGCTGCGGCAGGCCTGGGGGAGGGGCGCTGCTCACGCGTGATGCTGCGGGATGCTGCGTTGCTGGTGCATTACACACTGGGGGAATTCCACCCCTCTAAAGGCCCTGGCCACTTGGGGTGGGCCTCTCACTACATGCAGGTCTGAAAATGCAGGCTCTTTTTCTCCACTACTTCTCCTTAATCCATTTAGGGGTAATCCCTGAAATTCTCCACAGGAAAGACCTGCGTTCCACAAAGAAGCCAAGCTGGTCATCTCCTCGGCTCTGCCAGGGCCTTGCGGCAGAAGCTAACGGGGGATAACTTTCCCCCTAGGACCCATCTAGGGACAGATTACATTTAGATGGCTATTATTTTCTGATATTCAATATTCTTCTTGCTTACTACCACCTATCATTTTCACCTGTTGCCCTGGGATTCAGTTCCTGTCCTAATACACTCTGCAAAGCTTTCTGTGATATTTCTTCTTGGTTCTTTCCTAAAGGAAAAAAGTAAAATTAAAATTTAAGAAGAAGAGAAAAGAATCATGTGAGAAGGTGTACATAACTCTCAAAGCACTTAGAATGTGAATTTGTTTCTGAACTCAGATTTCGAGTGTTTTAGTCACACAACATCAGATGAAGATGACGAAATTCATCGCATTACTCAGACCATCAAAGTGTGAGATTTTAAAAGTCAAGAAGAACAACGTTTTAGCTCCAACATCCACTCTGGAGAGACTAGGTGAGGCTGAAGGAAGAAAAGGATGAGTAAAACATCCAGATCTTCTTTCCAACCAGAAAGATTGTGCTTACTAAGTCAGGCCAATATCTGAAATTTTAAACTCAGATAAGACTTGAAAAACATACAGACAAACAAACAAACTTTCACTTTGAAACACTGTATATTTCTTAGAAACCTATTCCCTAGCAGTAGATTTTATCTGTTCTAATAATCTTTAGTGAGTCAATAAGTTCACCAACTAGACAACAAGCAAGATATCAACTTGCTTCCTTATTTCCTTTATAAGTGTGGATTTTATTTCTCTTCTTCTCCCATTTTCACAGGGGGAAGAGAAGAAAAGCAACCTTCAGATGCAGTGGAGTTGAGGGAATTGTGATAATCTAGAGGCACATATCCCAGCTATGAGAGCCGTTCCACCCACACCCACAGGCTCGGGGTGATCCTGGCCAAGGGACTGTCCCCACTTCCCTAGGACATGTCCATGCTGCACCCTCAGAGAAGCACACAGATTCCCGTGAACCACGCCGGGTTCTCCACTCCAGCCCTCCCAACACATCACCAAAGTTGAAAACTTGAATCAAGACGATTTTGCCGAATTCAGGCAAACTTACCGGTTTTTGTGGACACATCTAAGGCTATATCGGAAGAAAATCAAAGCAACCAGTTGAAGAGGCAGTTTGAAAAACATGTATATATTATATTATAAAATAATATATTTTGTACACTCTGATATATATGTATATGTATACATATGTACATATATATGTATATATGTTTACATATGTACAAGTATATATACATATATATGTACATATAGAGAGAGACAGAGAGGGCACGTTGAACTTCTCTGTAACCACTGTATAGGAAAAAAAGATTAGATATGAATAAAAGAAGGTTATATACACTATACGTCCTTTATCCTCTAAGAGTCTAAAGCCTACAAGAAAAAATATTTTTCACCCTATTAATGTAATAAGTTGTTTTTGATACACTGTCTTTGCCTCATGGACTTTTTAGAGCATTTAAATGATAAACAGTCTAATTCCACAATCTCTGCTCAGGGCAAAGGGCAGCCTTGTATTGGTTTATCTAGTGGAACAGCACCCAACCCACTCCCGCCTAGAACAGATAAGCCCTGCTCCAAGCATTGTCAGAGAGAAGAGGCAGGGACTGTGCCCACAGGCATCGCCCTGGAGCACAGTGATGACCACGGAGTTTTCAGAGGACTGGGCCAGCCAAACACGCCCTGATCCTTAGGAGAAAGAGTAAAGAAGAGTGGAGGGGTTTTTTTCTTTTCCAGGCTCTGGCACCCATGCTTTGTATGGAGAAGCGAACAAATCAGAATGGATTTGATGGCACTGCCTGAAGAGACAAGAGTAGACTTATATGAACACTTACAGGGAAGAAATCAAGGCACCAGCAAGAAACACAAACTCGGCAACGGATCTCGGTGGGGGCATGGTCAGGCACAGAGCGTGCCTGGGAGCAGGCAGGAAATGTGAAGGCACTGGGGGCCCCTCGGCTGTTCCTCCTAGAACAACAGGTCTTTTATGGATGTTCATGGTCTCCCTCCAGACAGCCCCGCTGAGTTAATCTTACAGACTGCACTCCATCCAAGCACGGAACCTGAAAGTGGAGCCAAAGGAGGCTTTCTCCTCCCTTACCGTTGGAGAGGGCATTGTTGTAGACTATGCAGGATGAAGGAGAGAATCTGGCAGGAGGAATCTTTTCCATCCTCCTGGCTGCGGAGTGAACAGGTGGCCCCAAATCTGTCCATGTGGTGGGGGGTGGAGGCTGGTGGGGAGACGATGAATCTGAAAATATAATGTCCTGAAACTTAAATCTGAACCACATACAGGAGGGGGAATAAGTTATAAGGTAGTATTCTCAAAAATTTCCGCCAAAATATCACTAATGTCAGAAGACAATGCATGTGCTTGGATGAGAGGAAGGGGCAGGAATTGGTCCAAAGCCACCATCCCCAGTCACCAAACGCATTTGGAGTCTTGGTTTTTGTTTTTAAATTATACGATGACGTTGTATGCTATTGTATAATAGATTTGTGCTTGTTTTTTAATAAACGTACAGTTGAAATTATCTATCAGTTGAGCTACTTAACTCGTCCCTCAAAGAATTATGTAGTAAATTGATGCTCCAGGCAGACATGCCTGCTTGTCGGATGGCTTGCTCTCTGTAACCTGACGCATCGCCTGCACCCCTCAGGAGGTCTGAATTTAACAAGCTCAACTATGGGACAGGACCTCTGCTATGAAAACAAGGCACAGAGGCCGCAGCGACAGGAGGAGGCCACACAGCAAGGAGGGAGACTGGGGGCCCTCTCCCGCCAGCTCCTCTCACCTCACAATTGCTGCCCTGCTCTGTTTGCCAAAGGACTAAGCAGCTCTCTCTAAATGCTCTGGCCCAAATGTGGGGAAAACTTGCTTCTGGGGATTTCTCTTAGCCTAGCTAAGTAATTTTTTTTTCCAAAAAGACTTGCAAAAGAATCAGGAGAGAAGAAATAGAAAATTAAGTACAAGAAACGCAAAAGCCGGCTTTCTTGCCTCTTTCACGTGCTGTCACCTGAGGTAACCACACTTCATCTCAGAGGACTGGAAGGACTTGGCAGCCATTTTACCCCCACGCCAGCTCACGTCCCCTTCTAGGACCTGGTCTCCTGGACATCCAGAGGAGAATGAACTGTGGTCAGCGCACAGACGTGACTTGAGACACATGTGTGCGTGTGCTGTGTGTGTTGTGTGTGCTATGTGTGTGTGTGTGTGCTGTGTGCACTGTGTGTGTTGTATGTGCATGTGTGTTGTGTGTGCATAGTGCATGTGATACTCACACACAAATCTTGGGACACAGTGCAGTCAACCTTGAGATCAAATAAGCTCAAGTCCACCTTTGCCCCCCACCCAGGAACCCCCCCCACCCAATAATGCAATCCAAGAGGTCTATTTCTCATCAGGAGATGGTAAGGATGGGGTGACTGGCAGATTAAAGAATCCCAACCCTTTGATGAGATACCAACTCCCATATACAGGATCTGCCTCAGTCCTGCCTCAGTGTAAAATAATACTAGATTCACGCAATAAATACAACACTTGCATAAGAATTCTAACTGTTGAATAGTAAGAGTGCAGCCTTATCACAAAAGCATAATGCGGAGTAAAAGCACTGGGCTTCCATTGAGAATATGGAGCATGTTGGAAATAGTTTGATTTAATGATTTCATTCCAGTTGATACTACGGTATATGCAGGTAGACAATATTTATATAACAATATTGATGATATATCTTAGGCTTTCCGTATATCACAGTAAAGAAATTGGCAGAGAGGAAAAAGAATCCACTTAGTTGGAAATAATTCACCCTCATTTCCAGACCAAACCCTACAATTGAATTCAGTCTCTGAAATTTGGGTAAATTGCATGATTTTGTCTCCACTCTGACCTTTGAAATCTGGCTGATTAAGGCTGTGTCTGCAAGCACAGCTGGTCTGTCCTTATACTAAACTGACTTACTAGAACCCGCCAGTTCAGCCAGGCAACCAGCTACTAATCAGCCAGTATCTGGTTAATCTTTACTGCTTACGAGTTCCCAGATTTGCTGCCTGAATCTAGGTGCATGAAGGAGCGTTTCCATTTCATCTCTGTCCTGTCCCATGAAGACAGGAAGGACAGTCTTCTGTGGGAAAGGTCATTGGATAACTTAGAAAAGATTCAATGACAGCAACTGAACCCCTACACTGTGGCCTCCCAGCCAAGCCACATGCAGAGGGCACAACACTGGCTTGCCTCTCTCACAGCTAGATTCCACTTCTCGCTCTCCACTGTGACTGGACTGGAACCGTGGAAACATGGGTGGCATTAGCGCACATTGTACCATCGGTGGAGATCCTCACCGCAGACTATAAAAGGAAGACACCAGAATTAACCGCGGAGTCCTGCCTGTGGGCTCTGCTTCTGGGAAGGACATTTTGCAGGGTAACTGTGTGTTAAGGATACACTTTGGTTATCTTCCCCGGCAGGGTCAGTTGGAGGGAGAGCTAATCACTCAGTAAACAGAGAAGAGAGATGCTTATACTTAATAAGCCATTGCAAATGGAAAAGCAAGCTCCTACCCAATGTGATTCTCTCTAGAAACAAATGGCTTGGATCCAAACACTACAAAGCCCTTTCAGAATGCTGAGAGGTCTCCCATCCCAGCGCCACCAGAAGGTAATCCTCCTGCAGCTTCTCTTTCAGTAGCTTTAACGAGGGGAGAGGAAATGACTGTGTGTGCACGCGTGTGTCACAGCCGTGCTTTTTCTTTTGTCTTAAGTTGCGCAGCTCCTGATGTGCAGCACATCCCTCTCTCAGGGGAGCAGACACAGCAATTAAAGGGGAGGGCCAGACGAACGCTCGTGCTGGGGTCCTGGGAGCCGCCCCCACAACACCTTCCCAAAGGGCACTCCCAGCCCCCTTCCTCCACGCGCCCTGAACCCCAAGAGCTCAAACACCACAGAGCCTTAACGGTGCAGCAAGCAGCAAAGTTGGCCTTGTGGCGGAAGGGAGGTCGAGGTCTCTGCCAAGGCTCGCTGCACTGGTTTCTCTCATCCCCGTCCTGTGCCAACCCTCCTGTCAGATGAAAGAAACAGTGTGGTTCAGTGGGCCAAGGGAACGCTCCAGCTCGGAGCCTCAGCCACCACCCTGTCACCACAGTCCCTTCCATTTAGTATCTTGGGCCCACTCCAGAGATTTTTCACTTAAAGTGTGGGCAATAAAAACACTAACCTGTTTCCCCAAGCTGTAATACAAAAAAAGAAGAAAAAGGATAACAGAGCACTTGTAATTACACCTCACATGATTACTAAACAAGGCTGGCATGAGGTCACCAGCAATAGGGCCATGGAAAGATGTGGTGGGGCGCTTTGTATGGGAGACAGCTCCCCAACCTGGGAATTCTGGAGGAGAATGACAACCCCCCTGCTTGCTCACTTGCTATTTCTCAGCTCTCTTCTGGAAAAAAGGACTCCAGAGATTTCCACCAGTCTATGGCCAATGTCTGGCACATGAGCATCTCTTTCAATTGGAATAAATCAAAGAATTCAGGAAGAAGACAAGCCTAATTTTTTTTCCTCTCCTCTCTTCTTAAGAGACGGTGAATCTCTGTTCTCCTTCTGGAAATAAAGAAAGAATAGAGCTCACTAATATGACAGCTCCTCAATTTTCCAGCTCATAATTAGAAAGAGAGGCCAAAACATGATCATCAAATAGTATGAGTTCTGTGTGTCCCTCTATCTTGGCCATTTCTCCTTTTCTCCTGTTTCTAGAACTGGACTCAAAAATTAAAGATCAGAGATTTAAAATAATTACCAGGATATTTCTACCCTGCTAAAACCTGTGGCTAATTTGCCTTATTAGTATTATTTCATTATGTTTGTATATTTATACTTAAAAAAATGTTTCAAAGCCACAATGAGACACCATTTTACAACCATTTGGATGGCTATTATTAAAAAAAACAGAACAAAACAAAACAGAAAATAGCAAATGTTGGTGAGGATGTGGAGAAATTGGAACCCTTGGGCACTGCTGATGGAAACATAAAATGATGCAGCCACAGTGGAAAACAGTATGGCAGTTCCTCAAAAAATTAAACGTAGAGTTATCATATGATCCAGCAATCCTACTTCTGGGTATATGCCCAAAAGAATTGAAAGTAGGATCTCAAAGAGATGTTGTACACTCACTTTCATAGCAGCATTATTCACACTAGCCGAAAGGTGGACACAACCCAAGTGCCCACCAATGGATCAATGAGTAAACAAAACGTGGTACACACATACAATGGAATATTATTCAGCCTTAAAAAGGAAGGAAATTCTGACACACACTACAACATGGATGAACCTTGAGTATATTATGCCAAGTGAGATAAGCCAGTCACAAAAGGACAAATACTATATGATTCCACTTATATGAGGTACTAGAGTAGTCAAATTCATAGAGAGGGAAAGTAGAATGGCGTTTGCCAGGGGCTTGGGGAGAGGGGATGAAGAGTCAGTGTTTAATGAGTACAGGGTTTCAATTTGGGAAGGTGAAAATATTCTGGAGAAGGATGGTGGTGACAGTTGTACGACAATGGAAATACTCTTGATGCTACTGAACTGTACACTTAAAAATGGTTAAGACGGTAAATTTTATGTGTATTTTACCACAATAAAAAATTTTTGTACATTTGACATTATGTTCTACCCTCATAACATACTTGAGAGAGGAATAGGTATTCTAATCTCCATTCTATACCCCAAGAAGGCAAGGCAGAGGCTCTTAGTTAGCCCTTTAACAACTCTGGACCTAGACTGATGAGATCCTCTGCTTTCCCCTGGAATCTAGACTCCAGCCCAGCCACCTCTGGTTGCATCACCAGGGCCAACCACCAGGTGTCTAAGGCTGCCCACGGTCCTTCGCTGCCTCTGGTCCTCTGCTTGGAGGCATGGAGATAGGTCATCCACACTGTAAAACAGCAGCACAGGTAGTAGTTGCTGGGTCTCAGGAGAGGGCGGGTTGGGCCTGACTGTCACCTCTCCTCCCTTCTGGTCCTTATGTCACAGCTGGTCAGGGACATCAGCGCTTCTGCTCCTTCCGAGAGACTCAGTGGAGCTCCCCTGACCTGACAGAGCGCATGGCCTGGATTTCTATCTCCCATGACCGCTGGCTCTCACAGCGGCCTGGAACCCTCAGGAGAGGTCTGGGCCTCCTCAAGCTCCAGCCCACCCTCCAAGTAGGTGGGTCCCTCTCTTCCTCCTTCCTGTGCCCAGCTTCTCTTGCCCTCTCCAGAGGCCCCTCCTGGGCTTCACCACCTGTCAGACTCCTCCAAATAGCACCTGCCAAGTTCAAGGGCAGCTCCTAAGAACCCAGTCCCTCCCTCCTAAGACACACGGAGGCTCTCCTGAGGCCACTGCAGGACCAGATCTCCCGCAGTTGGGCACTTCCTTTCTGCTTCGTTATCCTCTTTCACCTCCTTCCCCCATCCCTCTGGAAGCTTCTTTGCCTACAGACCTCTTCATTACGTGGCTGTTCCTTTCGGAAAACAGGTGCACCCGCTCGGGGCTTCTTGGGACTTTCCATCACCGGCCAAAAGGAAAAAGAGAGAGCTTGAACGACACCAGGGCCTTATTAAGGCAGGTGCAAGACGATCCTTCCTCTTCTGTGGCCTGGGGGAACGCGAAAGGGAGGCGAGGGCAGGGGCGCACGGACGGTCCCAGTGGGCAGGCCAGCGCTGCTCCCGGCCCCTGGGAAGGTGGGCTTCGGGGGATTCCGGAGTTCCCGACCGTGTGTGCGCGTGCTGTGTGTGTTGGGGGCTGTTAAGGTCCGGAGTGCGGAGGGTGGGGAGAGGGCCCTCCAAGCCGGGTCCCCGCGCCTTCGGCGGTCCTAACCTCCTCCCGGCGTCAACTTTTTGCTGCTCCCGTTAGATGGCGCCCAAGACTTTCCAACCACTTGTGAAAGTGAGCCTGGCCCGGAACAAAAAGAACCGCGGGGTGTGAGTGTGAGTGAGTGTGCCTGTGCGGGCGAGCGAGGCCGGCACCACGCGGAGCCCGTCGCGAGTCGGCCCAGCCCCGGCGAGGGGCGCCCCGGGAAGGGTCTCTGCGCGGCCACCGAGCACTTTGGCCTTTCCCCGCCTTTTCTCCCTCCTGCTCCTCCTGGGTCCCGACCGCGCTCACTGGGGAGAAGCCGCGCGCCGGCCGCGGCCTCGGGAAGCTGGCTCTGGCTCGGTGCACGCGGGGCCCGGGGCGCACCGAGCGGGAACCGGGGCGCCGACACGAGCCTCGAAACCGCGCGCGTTACAGCCCCTTCCTCCGCCCTGACGTGCCGCCGGGCTCTCAACACACGGGGGCTCTGTTTTTAAGAGAGGGGGGCAGGTGCGGGTTTTGTCGTTGTTTTTACCATTCAAATGAAATTGCTGTTCAGTGTGAGGCTTCATAAACTTCGTGCGTGCGTGTCTTTCCAACAACACAGGGCAAACTTTCTTGTGGCCCCAAGGCCGGTGGAGCCCGGGTGAAGTCAAACAGTTTCCTTTCTTACAAAAGCCCCTGGGGACCCTAGGGCGTAAGATGCGATCGCTAATTAAAAAAGAAAAAAAAAAAAGGCTGTTTAGGTATCAGGGAGCGTGCTTTCTCTCCGCCACCAAGTTCCTCTCTCCTTCCACACCCTCCAGGAAAAGTGACTTGACAATAAGGTGGTCCCGTCCCTAGCTCTCTCCTTCCTGTCAGTCTGAGCGGGCGCTGCCGCGGAGAGGGGGTGCGTCTCCCCAACCTCGAGAACACGCAAGAGCGGAGACCTGCCTTTGTGCCTTCCCTTGGCCGTGAACTTTCCCGCTCGGTAGGTTCTCCTTTAAGAAAGTAGAGATCGCTATGAATATTTAATACCGAGCGCCGGCCGGCCTGGCGGAGGGGAGCCCACCGGCCCGGTCCCCGCGCGCCGCAGCCCAGGCGCAGAGCGGGCGACACCCGCCTGGCCGCGGCGAGACCCGGGGGCTGCGGGGGCGGGGGCGGACGGGAGGACAGGGCCGCGGAGAACGGGGGCTGGGGACGGGGAGCCAGCCTCGGGGCGAGCGGGCTGTCATGTTCATTTCCATAAGAAAGCTGAAATCGCGGTTGGAGGGAGGATTGCTCGCTCCTACCGCCCTCCCCCTCTACCCAGTTTTCAGCAGAAGCAGGCTCGGGAGCTCGGAGCCCTAATGTGCGTCCCCGTCTTGGATGGTTTGCTCAAGTGTGGTTTCAAATGCTGCCCCGACTGAGACTGGTTTCCTGTCTGTAAAGAGTGGAAGCTCTGCGCGGGTGAGTCCAGAGCGCGGGGGAGTGGGCGAGGAGCGGGGGAAGAGGGGAGGAGGGCGAAGCCGGGAGGGCAGGGCACCTTTGCCGAGGAAGGTCTCCGCTAGCGTTCTGAAAAGGGAGCCAGGCTGAAACGAAGACCCCGAGCGCCGAAGGGGGAGGCGGGCGGTGATCAGGGAAGAGAGGTTGCGAAGCCCGTGAGCCCAGGCGGCCGGCTGGTGGGAAGGTCTGGCCGGCCTCGCTGTGTCCCTCTGCAAAGACCCGGGGAAACTTGCCCTCGCCGCCGCAGACCCTCTTCCTGCGAAGGAATAAAGTGAACTTGCTCAGATACTCGATTCTACTAGCAGTTGAGTTCGTTCTACTTTCTCATTGAGTTTCTTTTCGGCTTTTAGTGTGAACAGCAGCCATGTGCCCTCAATTCTGCAGTATATTAAAAAAAATCTCTTAGGTACTCTATGATCCCATCTGGAGAAATTAAAACCCAGATCTGTAATGTTTATTCTTAGTTTACAAAAAACAGGAAAAAAATGTGTGAGACACATGTCTGCAAATATAACAAAAGTACTTTCCCTTCTGCTTGAAAAAGTTGCCTGCAAATGGCTTTCCTTTACTGATTCTGGACCACCTGTACTTCCCCGTGAAACTAAATCGGGTCACGAAGAAAGCACCAATCAGATCAAGCAATTAAATACCAATTATGACTATTAATGACTTTATTACTAATGATTGGAATTAAGGACTCCAAACCCGCTCAAGGTAATCAAGCTGTTTCAAAATTCTGCTACCTAAGATTTTACAGCACTCCACCCCAATAAAGGAGGTAAGAAGATAGAGTTGATGTTTTCAAAGAGTTCTCCAGTAGGTATCCGATAGTCGATGTTGAATTTATGTCTTCCAGTAAAGTTTGTTGCTACTCCTGGTAAATAATGGAGTGGAGTCTAGGTTTCTGCCCCTGTCAAGCTATGCAAAGTGTAATTGATGATGGTGGTTACAATATATTCGGTTTGGATACAGAATTGGGGTGGGGGTGGTGCGTTCTCTCTCCAGTTACTCTGGTAATGCTGAAAACCCTGGTAGATTGTAAGGAACAAGTGTTTTAAATCTTCAGATGGGGTAATGGATATTGGGATGGCTGGGATGTGAGGAAGTGAGGGATGGTGAACTCAGGAGCAAAGGAGAAATAAAAAACTTGGTCTAGGTTTCACAATTTCTTTTCGCTCATGGGTTGAAATGGTTTGGGCCTGTCGTAAGCTGAGCGACTGTTTGAAAAGAAAAAGTGAGTGAGAAGAGTCTGTGGGTGTCAAGGCTACCGTGGCTGGGCATGTTTATTCCTGAAGATGGCTTGCCACTCCACGTTGCCACCTTATCGGCACCCCTTCTTATCCCCAATGAAAATCCGTGCTCGGTTCTGGGATGGGAGGAGGAGGCGCAGAGGGAGGGAATAAATTGCCGTTGGGCGTTCATAGCAAGAAGAGAGGAGGGGGCAGCTTGCAGGGACTCTGGTCTGCCACCATGAAGCAGGCAGGCTGAGCAACTGGGCCACTGGAGGAGCCAGCAGCTCCCCTCAGTGTAGGTCATCTCTGCTCATTGCTCCCTAGTTCAGCTTTTCCACTGGCCTGTCAGGACACTGGGGTGAGTTGGGGCAATGAATTTCAAGTCTGTCCTGTTTGGGGCATCTCCCCGGCACCTCGGCTCCTGGGTGGAAGCCCACAGCAGCAGCACACATCTGGTTCTGATGTATTTACCAGGCTGGTATGGAAATGCCCAGGCTGCATGGCAGAAACCTGAGCTGCTTGCGACACACACACTCCTGTGCTAAGCAGCGTAAAAGTTTGGATAGTTTCAGAGTGCTGGGTGGCCCCTTCTCTTGATGTGAAGCACATGACCCCCCTCCCCAAACTATTTTGTTTGAGTTAATTGCCATGCAGTGAGGGCTTCTGACACCTCAGCCAAGGAATATAGCAGAGAAGGAATCCTCCACAGGTAACAGGGTGGCGTGGAATAATCTTGGACACCTGAAGGGTCCAAAAACCTCACCTGAATGAAGTGGGCCGAGGGTATTCTCCCTTCACTGGTTCTCTGGGTACACGACACTTTTGCCTGGCCCAGGCTCTTAGCAACCTACATAAGAGCCTGAGTCCTGAAAGTAAGGCTACTGTAGCTTCTTTGAGTAGGTAGCCGACCCCAGAGGCAGATCTTAACAGGACAGCTTCATATGCCAACAACACATTCCCTGCTGTCCCTAAGAACCCAGAGGCAACCTGAGACCCCCATGAAAGCGGGGGCAAGAGGCTGGCACACAGCTCCCGGGACTCCCAGCAGTTTGGGCCCTGCCTGCCACTGAGCCTGGCAGTGGGAGAGAGGGCCGGGCGTGGGAACAGGGCTAAGGAAATCTGTTGTTCCCCTTCCTTGGGTCAGCTGCGGACAAGCCTGAGACAGCAAATACCTGAGGAGGGGCAGGGGTGGAGCGTGGAGCTGGCCCTGTGGTCCTCTCTGGCTGTCCTACAAGGAGTTTTAGGGCTCCTCGCTGAAAAAAAGACCGGAGTCTCCCAAAGTGCCCGTGTGAACCGTAGGAGGTGGCCTGGGGCAGAATACCAGAAGCCATTTGGTCCCTGGGACCTGCCACCTCCCCCCTTACCGTACCGGAGGCCCACATCACCCAGGTCTGAGAGGACTTGCTGTCTCAGGAAACCTTTTCTGGGAATCTGGTGGGAGTTGGAGGCAAGTTTCCTCCACTTAAAATTGGTTTGGAAATTGACATATAAAAAGGAGAGGGAGCATTCTGGCCCAGATAGGGCCTCCATGGCATCAGAAAACCTTTCGCCTCCTGGTGAACCCCTGAGACCCCTCCAAGTGGCCCCTTCATGTTGTTCAAGATGCAGGTAAGCCAGGAGAAGGAGTCTGATCCGCCCGCTGCAAGATCTGTCCAAGTAAATACAAGTGAATTTTGTTTCTTAAAAAGAAATGTTATAGCTTTAAACTTCTCCCAGCCAGAATCCACTTAGTTTCATCAAGGTCTCTTGTCAGCAACCATAACCCACTCCCGCTTCTTTTTCCTTTCCTCCTTGTGGCGTAAGGGTGCATTTTAGGAGGGTTTATATAATGTTGTTCATGACAGCAAGCCTCCTGTGTCCACTCTCACCCCATCTCCCTGTATGGAATTGTAGTTGGAAACCACACATACAAAAAAATTCTTTTAAAAATTTTCTGCTATTCTTTCTGACTAGAAGAGTTGACAAGACATAGATACATTAAGTTGCATAAAATACAGTGGACTGATCAGCCAAAATGCATCTCATTTGCACTTGTATGTAGCCAGGGGTAGAAGCCTGTGTCACTCCTTGCCTCCAGCCCTCTCCGCCATGCTGGGCTGACTGGCTGGAATTTCCAGCAGGCCCCACTGTGGGGGGCCATTTGTGAGGCGGGAGCCCCAGCCCAGCCCAGCCCAGGCCAGGCCAGCTGGGGTGAGGGGACCTGGGGCCGTGTCTGGAGGCCTGGCCTGAAGGCTTGAGCCAGCTTTGGCTGACCTTGTGCCCTGGGCAGCTCAGGGGGCTGGGAGGCCTGGCTGGGTGGGCGTAGGCAGCTGGATGCCTGAGGTCTGCAAGACTCGGAGGGGGCTTCCTGTGGGTTGAATTAAAGAAAGGGGACACCATGAAGTAGAGGGATAGTCACTGACCATGTTTAACACCCACTTATATCCCTCTCTCCAAGTTTTGTCCTCATCATCCGCTTTGTAACGGGTAGAGGGACACCTCTGCCTCCACCTACCTCTGGTCCTGAACTCAGACTTCCCGCCTGTCCGCACTGAGCCCCACTCCTGCGCCCCTGGTGTTCCCAGAAAAATGCCTCTCCCACCAACTTGGAGAGGCACGTGGGGGCTGCACTGGCAGTCTTCGGGACCCAGTGCGGGCATTAGGGCGAAGTTATGGGTGTTTGTGGTGTTGCCCCTCCCAGCTCACTCAATCACTCTCCTGTCTTGGTCTGAACTCTTCCCTTCTCCCGGTGCTGGGGCGCCACTTCCTACCCACCAGCTGGAGGCCCGGGCTGCGCTCCGGCGGCGCTGGGTCACCGCTAGGGTTCTGTGGCGGCAGGAGGCAAGGGGTAGAGGGGCTGGGGGAACCAGGGTCCTCAGGCGGCATCAGCGGGGGCAGAGTGCCCAGGCTTAGGCGTTGGGATATGCCTATCTAGCCTCCGAGAGCTCCCCACCAGCGCGACCTGGGGGCGTCCTTTCCACAGTGTCCTGCTTGCTTTCCTTGCAAAGGTCATGGTGACTCAGACACCCGCCAACCCCCCAAGCTCCCGCTGCTCCAGCGCTCTTTCTTTCGCCCAGCAGGGAAGCCTGTGGAGCGCTTCTGGGTCTGCATTGCCAGGCCAGATTGCAGTCCACGACCTTCCCGGGGCTAACCAAGGGCGAGGAATGTTGCCCAACAAGACCACCGCCTCACCAGGGCGCCCGGGGAACAGCCACTGACAAAGGCCCTGTGGACCCAGGCACAGCCACCCACCCATGCCCAAGGCGGCCTGCAGGAGCGCAGGGGCCGAGGCTGCGAAGCTACGCAGTCAGCCCCGCACCATTGACAGCCCAGTCACGTCTGCGCAGCCCCGGGGAACAATCAGCGGACTCTGTGTCCCAGGAGCTGGGGACACGCCTGTAAGGTGTGTGATCCTTTAAAGATCCCTGGTACTACTTTTGCAAGAATCCTTTGTTACAGAATTGTCAGCCTGCCCGCCTTCAGCGGCTCCCCCTCCCGGCCCCTCCACCCCACCATTTCCTCCCCCGACCCCGGCAGAGAAGACCTGGCTCAGGGGATCTGCCCGGATCAACTGCCCTGCTCCAGATCCTCTCCTGCAAAATGATTGTCCCTGCGTTACATCTCCCTTTCGTGCTTGGGGCAAAGGAGCACGGTTTGCACTGCCTTTGCCTTTGGGGCGAGGCTGCCTAGAAGAACAGCCTTTCTGAATGTGACCTCGGGCTGCTGGTGAAGGAGTAGCTCTACAGCCACGGGTAGGGGTGACTGGGTGGGCGCAGCGGGGCGCATGGGTACGGGGTAACCTGCCCTCCCACAGGAAGGGTTTGAGGATTCTGCAGAAAGAACGGGGTGAGGATAACACAGCTCTGAACTAACTTGGCTCTCACTGGCAACAGGGCAAACGGGTCCTAGTATTCTTGGGTATGAGTGCCTTCCCCCTAACCCCCAAATTAGGTATGACTCCTCTTGGCCAAAGTACGGCTCTAGAGAGGGTGTTTAAAGGATGCTCCAGCACACAGGAGGTGCAAGGAATGACTGTTTACATGCACGTATCTTATATGCATTGTCATATATGGCTACACATTTCCCCATAGGTTTTTTTTTTAATTTAATTTGTCTTAATTCCTCCTTTCTAGTCTTTTCTTCCTGCACATAGTCATTTGGAGAAAAATCAAGTGTGAGCACCTCTCCCTGCAGAAGGTTCTGTATGTTATGTAACACATTCACACAGGGATGCCTCAAGTTACCATTTTGCTCCAAATCAGCCAGCACAAGGTTTTCTGGCCCAGGTGAGGGTGTCAAGGTGATGCAAATGGGGGTGGAGGCTTCACTCCCTGAGGGCTTTTATTCCCCTCCTTGAAGCCCCAGTTCAAGGCCCAAGAACAAAGGGGATAGGTAACTGATCTGCCTTTTGGTCTCTCCTCTCACTTCCACCCTCTCACCTGCAGGCCCTCCTCTTTGACAAATAGAGGAAAGCCCATGGGATCAGGTACAAATGTAAATAGTGCTGACCTCCCCTGCCCCTCCTCCAGAAAAGCAGAAAGCCTGTTTCAGGTGCAGGCTGCTCAGTGCCTTTGAGGATCCACCCCTTCCACTCCCCCAGACTTCACTAGACCCAAGCCTACTTGCTTAGCATCTCTCTCCTGTTAGAAACATCCAGAACAACTATTAAATAGTTTTTGGAAGAGTTAAAGACATTTCTCAGGTTTGAACCATTTTTAAATCCCTGTTTGGAAGAAATATTTGAGGAGTACAAAGTATAATCAGTAGGATTGCCTGAGCAATCTTGAAATAATTCTCCTCCAAAAATGTTAATTAAAAATAGTTCATAGATGTTATTTTGTTCACTGATGAGTTTTTCCCTATCGTAACCTACAGATTCTCAAGACCAAGCTTAGTAAGACACTTATTTTCATTTTGTTAGTTTCTGGGTGATACTATACTTTCTGATCGAATTTAGTTTTTTAAATTCTGCTGGAGAGTTTTCAACTTTGGAAATGTAAATGAAAAATAGACTGTCTCCCTCCAAAACTCTTGCTGAGACAGAGTGGAACAAACCTCCCTGGCCCCCACTCACACCTTGGAGTTGCCCTGTCTGAACCTGGGGGAGTGAGGCGGCAGGTATTGGCACCTTTTATTTTAGTGCTGGTGCAAGGC
Source organism: Diceros bicornis minor (assembly GCF_020826845.1). Classification (NCBI taxonomy): domain Eukaryota; kingdom Metazoa; phylum Chordata; class Mammalia; order Perissodactyla; family Rhinocerotidae; genus Diceros; species Diceros bicornis. The sequence continues at coordinate 8,844,138 of NC_080779.1, forward strand.
GAGCTCTTTGAAATGAGTGTCTCCTCTATTTCAGTGTGTGATGTTCCAGCCGGCTAAATGGGTTTGCCTTCTGCTGAGAGGCAGTCCTGGAGGACGGAACTAACGTGCGATCTCCCAGGAAGCTCTTCCTCAGAATATCCCTTATCCTTTTGTTTTTGTATTAAACAATATATTTTTACTTTCTCTGAGTGTCTGTCCTGTAATTTTGTAGCTACAACAATTAGCTGGAAATGTGGACAACAGTTGATCATTCTCTTTGTCCTTTGTAAACATATTGGGACCTCACAAAGCTCTAGACATACCTCAGGTGCGTCCTGTGCTCCTGATGTTCACTCACTACTCACAGGTCACCCAGAGAGTCACACTTGATTCTGCCTTCCCCTGGACAACTCTCTCCCAAACAATGTCCCTCTCCCAACCCGTAGAGGAAGGGAATTCCCTTAGAGAAAGCACCCCGAATTAAAAAAGATGAGGCTCAGGTTCTCCAGGTAAGTGGTACTGGCTTATCCCAGTGACTAGGAAGCCACAGCGAGCATCTCCCTAGGTATAACTCATCTCAGGATGGAGGGAGGGCGGCAGGCACATTTCCACAGACATTTCTAAAACTATGGCAACTGAGTTTTACCGATAAAATTTTGGTATGTTCCCAGCAAGCTGAAGTTATTTAAATTTTAGTTTTGTTCATATGTGCGCGCGCACACACACGCACACACATCAAGTAGGGTTATATTACCAGCTCATTTCCACTACCCAACTCTGGCGACAGCAACCATGACCAACAAACATTTCTGAAGAGTAAAAAAGGAAAAATCCCTCACCATATCTTTTAGATGGTGATTTTACACTGTTTAACATCCCCCCAGACGGAATTGGCCTTTTTCTAGGAACAGGTTAACTAACCACTCTTCCTTCCCTCCCCCAAGACCCAGCTATTTTTAAAAGCTAAAATTTCTCTTTCCAAAGGGAGGAAAAGGAACGAATTCCATTAATGAATTACGTACACGGAATGTGGCTTGTCTAGGGCAATTGTATTTGTAAATAAGTGGCTTCCTGTTTATTATGTATGTTTTACTGAAAAACGAACTCTAATGCCTCTGAGTACTTAATACAGCAAATATTAAAACTTACGGTTTGATTCCCACTGTCTTTTTGTACTCACTAGAAGGAAATCGGGTTAAAGCGAGTCATTGGGAGTCCCTTATCTCTCCGCGCCCAGGCTGACCCGGGCAAGAGTCACCTCTATAGTTCTCTGGTTTGCCACGGTGGGAGCGAAGGGGGTTGGCTCCCTGGGAATGTTATTGGAGTCAGTCTGGGGAGTTTCGCTTTTGCCCCTGGATCTTTCTAAAAGTGACCAAGGCCTCCTTTTGTAGCTTCAGAAGCAAAGGCGGCGCGCGCTCTCGTGGACCCGTAGCCTGGGCACCGACCCGCCTGACACCCCTGCCTTCCTCTGCGGCCCGCGCTCGCCCACTGCCCGCTCGGGATCGCCGCGCAGGCCCGGGGCCCGCAGTCCCCGGGCGGGGACTGGGCGCGGGAGGTGATGGCGACGCGGCCGGGCCCAGGCAGCTACCCCAGCGTTCGTGGGGCCCTCGAGTTTCCCACTCGCGGGAGCCGAGGAGCGGGCCAAGCGCAGGGCTGCCCAAGAACTCGGCCGCGAGCGCGGCGCGCGGGGCCCGGCGGCCCGGACTTCACAAGGCGCCGGCTCTCTCGCCCTGCCCCCGCCCCGCCGGCCCGGCTTCCCAGACCTCGGCGCGTTCCCAAACAATGCGACCTGCCCGCGCACAGGCCAGTCCCCTCTGACCCCTACTCCCCCCACATTCGGACGGTAGCAAAGGAGTGGACCCTTATTCTGAGCCGGGGCGTCCCCTTCCATGCGCCGCACCCTTCGCGAAGAGACACAAAGTGCCCCCTTATGTAAATCTCAGGCTCTGGTCTCAGAGTTGGGTCTGTCTTTGAAGACCCAGGGGGTCCAGCTCCGCCTTTACTTTTCCTCCAGGGCTCCAGGGCCTGGGGCAGCAGGGAGGTGGATTCAGGGAGATCCCGGGTCAGCAGGCCCTGAACTCAGCCCCCGTGGACTCCACGGTCGCGGAGGGGGAGGCGGCAACTGAATTCCCTGGGAGGGGAGGCTGCGCCTCAGCACGGCAAATCTGCAAACAGCGAGCAGAGGTCGACAGGCGTTTCTACCTTTACTTCCCACATGCGTTGCACCAAGTTATCGCCAGAACCTCTGGAACCTGACGACTGGAGCTCAGCAACTCTCCAAACTTCCAAGGAAACTTTCACAAGTTTCCCTTCTCTCTCTCCTCAATTTCGTAGGTTTTCTCCAGCCACCGGCCTTGTCGATTGCTCTGCCAACTGCCCTTTAGTCTCTATGGCTCCCAAAGCCTGAATATTTCCAGAATTATAATAATAATTGTTATTATTAGGCTGGGAAGGAAAAGCAGGATCAGAGGATAGGGGACTGAGGAGGAGAGGAGAAATGTTGATGAAAAGGGGAATTTCAACCTGTGTTTCAAAAAGTTTCAGTTGACAATTATCAGTAACTCTGATAGACAACTCCATTAAAAAAAAAAAAAGACTTTACTACTGCTCTTGAAAAGCCGTTATTTTTTACATCGCTTTTAGGAAGATAGATGAACAAAACATCGCGTTTCAAGCCATTTTGATCTGTAATTAAATGGCAGGATCGGTTTGTATTCTCCTACGGCTTTTACAGAAGTTGCAGTGATCCAAAGTCGGGTTGCTGTGTCAGAGTGGCATTTTTATTAATGAGAATACAAAAAGCTTGCATATTCTTAGCCCTGCTTGAATTTAGTTGCTAAGCAACCGGTGTATGGTAATTCATCCGCGAAATTTAAATCTTTGAGAAAGGATCGTGCGTTTTGCTGAATGGTCGCCACGAGGAAAACAACTTGTGGGACTGGCAGCAGCTGTTACAGCCAGACCGCCGGGCCGGGCCGGGCCAGGCCGAGCAGGGACCGGGCCTCCCCACCGCGACCGCCACCGCCACCGCCCCACCTCGGCGCCGGCCGGGCCCTGTGTCCCGGAGAAAAGCTGGGCTTCTGACGCCCGCTGCCCCGCGTCCCCGGCACCACCTTCCTCTGCTCCTCTGATCTCCCATTTCCACTGGAGGCAGGCTCTGCACCTGAGCAAGCCGTCTGCATCCCTAGGGCTTGAGAGTCCACGCTGAGAATTTCCGCAGCCCCCTCCCTTCACCCTCACCGACAGGCGCGCGGCACACACGCACACGCGCGCACACACACTAGCGCACACATCGTGCCGTCGCGAGAATGCCAATTGCCCTCTTCCCAGACCCCTCTGAGGTCACTTCCAGAGCCGACTCTTCCTTGAGGAAGACCCGACTCATAAAGAACGCACCCCACAGCCCTCCAGAAGACCAGGCGGCCGCCGCTGGCCGGCAGTGACATCATAGGCTCCTGCTCGCCACGCTCGCGCCCACATTTTAGGACACAGGAACAAACACGGATGTGAAATCAAGAATGAAAGAGAGAGTAATCTAATTAATAGGCCATGAGCCAGGCTAACAAAATCAAAGAATCTGATTACACAAGTACCCCTCTTGCTATCTCCGCTGCCCCCACCCCCATCCATCTCTTCCAGCCTCTGCACTATTTCCTTTCCTAGACTGGAAAGTTCAGGAGGCAAACCCAGAGCCCTCTGATTTCCTTATTGAAATCAAGATCAAGCCCATGGTGGGACTCCGGCAGCCGGGGGATCACGTGGGTGACCTTCAGGCCCTCGGAACTGCCGCCCTGAGGAACTGAGATGACCAAGTGACCTACAGAACTTGGAGAGCTGGAGAGGTGGCCACCTCACTCCTTACGTGTGTCTCTCTTAACAACAACAACAACAACAACAACAACAACAACAACACCTGTACTCATTGTTTCTGCTGCCAGTAACAGGACTAAGAGAAAGAGGTTCTTCACTCGGAGCCATTTTAAGAGGATCTATTTTTTTAAAACAATATACAACAACTCTTTTTCCTACATCACCTTGCTGCTGGGTCACTGATAACCTCCAAGTCTTAACTCTCTTTCAATACCCTTTCCTAGCATAGATGTCCGAGCACAGCCAGGTATTAGGTTTTATCACTGATACACAGCATCTGTTTTAATCGTTCCAGTCAGCCACATGCATTTCATGAAAGAAGTGAATTCTTTCATTTCTATCCTACTTTGAAAAAAACCAGGTCCACCTCCTTAATAATTAATTTCAAGTCTGTATCCAGTGCCAATACTTGTTGCATCCATTTTAGAGTTTGATTAATTACCCTGGAACTTGGGTGAACTAAACTCCATGTGGGGAGAATGTTTCTTCCTTCAATTTAGTTCTGAAAGCTACAAGTTATTGATGGATCTTACTCTATTTACATACAAATTGGTGCAAATATGCCCAGCTCTTAAAATGCATTTTGTATAAATATATAAAAGTGTCATTTTTGATTTAGCTTGAAGAGGTTGATCATTTATTACAAAAATAAACGAATAAATACAACAATATATTGTTGCTTCCAACAGGATAAATACTTTACAAATATATAATTTAAAAAACAAATTTAATTGTTAAAATTATTTAAAATATTACACTTATCGATAAAACTATCAATAGTATATACTGCATTTAATATTAGAACCAATTATTCTCTGAATGTCGAAAACCATTCATACAAAACAGATTATAAGCATGGTAATGAGCAAACAGTGGTGACTTCAGGGAAGCAGAGGGAATCTCTAAGATCAATAATGAATAGTTCTATTTTGGAACAAAGAAGTAGTCCTTGGCTAAGTACTTAAAAAGAAAAAAAAGGCAGAGCAACAACAGCAAAGTGACTATTTTAAATACACCTTGAATGATTAATCACCCAGACTTGCAGGGGAAGATGGCTGCGTGAATGAGGTGACTCGGGCTTGGACAAGATCAGGAACCACAGGAGACTGCAAACTATAAATGGGCCTAGCTCGGAATTAGCCAGATTGATGGAACAGAACTTTGTCACTTTCCTTTGGGTTGGAAGGGGAGGAGGGGTTGGATTGAAATGGAGGAAACAAATGGGCACTTTATGAAGCACAAGACACTTGCACTGCAAAGGAACACAATGACCAAATTCATTAAAAAGATCTGGTGATATATAACAATATTTTCATTATTTACATGTGTAACAATATAAGCCTTAGCACAAAACCTCTCAGTTATATCTGCCCTCTTTTGTTTTTCAACCATGAATTTCATTTTGTAAATACATTCAAAGGGTTGATTTTTTTAAAATATGGAGTGCAAGCATTAGCTCACTTTAAAAAATGCAAAATAATGAAATAAAACGGGCTTGCTTTGCCAGCTTCTGCAATTAAAAGTTAGTCTGCTACTCCTAAACCAGGGTTTCTTCTGAAGTAACCAGCAAACGTTGCTTTTTAATAGAAAACAGTGTGAATTCTAATGTTAGTTCTTTTGTTGTCAGCCAAACCAAGTAAGCAAATACTTCCTAAAATTTTAAATAGACCCATTCTCTGTCTAATCAACCAGTACCATTCCTGTAGGGAAAACAGGATTTCATCTCACGTGCCAGTAGTATGCACCATATAAAAACAACCACACCCAATCCTTAGTTTTCCAATAAGGCCCTCTTTGCTTGCCCCTGTAGACTCTCAAAAAATGATGAGGTTTGTCCCCACTCCCCACTCCAGATTGTAAATTTGCTGAGCAGAGAAATTACAATAGCGAGAGAAATAGGAAACAAGAAGGCAGAGAAAAGTAAATTGTGGTTTCTTGTTTTCATTTTTTTCCTTCTCTCTGTTTAATAAATATGGCCTTTTTCAGATTTCACAAATCAAAATGATTGTGATTTTTAGTACGATTTGGTGTTTAAAATAATGCAACCCAATACACGGCCATCTGGCTGGGCTTGATTTATGAAAGTGACACAGGGTCTGTCTGGAAGAAATAACTGTTCCTTGTTGCTCTCACAGTTTTCTGGGTTTTTTAACCCCTGCATCCGTATCATAGGGAGAGGGAGTGAAGATGAGAGACGAAGACAAAAAGTGAGTGACAGCTAAATGAGATTGGGGGAAATTAATCTATAAAATAACCACTTTATCACCCCTAAATACTTTTGTTTTTTAAAGTACAATATGAAGGGACTCAACTAAGCAGAGCCTTTTGCGTCTTTAGTACTTACAACCTGAGGCATTACACTTTCATTTTCCCACATTGTAAATATTGATGCATTAACTTGATAAATGTGGCCGCTCTGCAGGGTGTGTATCTCAAGAGTGATCAGAAAAGCTAAAACCCCCAGCACCAGTAAAGAAGATACAGAATTGTACTGGGGAAAGACAGAAACACAGAAATGTAGAATCTTAAGTCTCAGCTTGTCATCACACTGAGGGTCATGCAGTGTGGATCACAGGCAGGAATTCAGAACTACACTCTTTCATCATAGGAAAAACAAACAGAACAAAAAACAAAAACAGCTTAATAACTTAAACTTAACTACATATAGTTATTAATGGGAAGTAATTGATATAAAAATATGTTATAGATTTGTAAGCTATTCTTCACAACTATTAGTCTTCAGAATAAGAGGAAAGGGACATAGCATAGCAATGTGGTGGGGGTGGTGAGAGGAAAAAGAGAGGCTCAAATCTGGGGGGGTCTGTATTAACCATTAATAACCAGTTGGCACATTTTTACTGGTGATGTAGGCCAATCCTCTGATAAAGATGATAAAGGACACAGGTATCTCCAAGAAAAGGACTAGTATTTAGACAATTTCACCTAAAAACACTAAAAACTCCCACTAAAATTAAGAAAGAGAAAAATATTGTGAAATTTATGGATTCACAAGGAGTGACTACTATGTGAAAGTCCTATCCTTTTCTGTCAGGCCTGTCCTTTCCTCTAGATTTCCAGATAGACCTTCGGTGGAGCAGGCTCGACTTCCTCAGTGCTATCACTTAAGGATTTGCATTAGTAAAAAAATATTTTCTAAAGAACTCTTTTCTTCCCACACAGTGTTTATGCATCAGACACAGACTATTTCATTCTAACAAATTTATTTTCTCGATCAGCTCTTACGGAATCACTACTCAAATTAAATTACAATCAAATGATCACATCAAAAGATACCCTTATTACCTAACAACTGTCCATATTTTCATTTCATTTTGATTTGTGCTCGTCTGAAAAAAACACGTAATACAAGATCTGGGGAAAAATAAATTACCGTTTTGCAGCAGTTCATAAGTATTCTGAATAAAATATTAAAAGAAGTCATTTAATGAAAATATAAAGCAAATATTTTTAGATCAACAACGGATCTAACAATTCTATATTGCCGTCTTTTGAAAAGTCTGTTTATTAAAACCTACCAAAAACACTGCTTGGAAATGGCAGTATTGTATAATCACATCCACAGCACCCATTCAATCAAAGTTGGCAACGGATTGAGGAGAGAAGTCCGGAGAGGTGCAGCGGCTGGTGCTCAGTCTTTCTAAATCCCTTTATCTGAGTCAGTCCAGAAATAAAAAATAAAAAATATTAATAAAAAAAATATTAGCGGTGGAATCTTTAGGCGTCATCCGCCCGAGTGGCAGCCGTTAAAGCCGGGGCTGGAGGCCGGGCCTCGCTCCGCGCCCAGTCCGCCCGCGCCCCCGCTGGGCCCGGGCCTCTCCCACTCCTCGGTGGACGTGCCCTCTCCCTCGCCCATCCCTCTGCTCTCTCGTGATGCTTTTATTTCCAGGATTACTTTGAGGACACTTATTCTTTATCTGTTGGCTTTGCTATACAGTCTGCTAATTTCGGAAGCTGCGAAGATATATATCTTTCTGGAGACGGTTCTTTTTTTCACCTTCCCATTTCATAGTCAATTCGTCTGTCCCCAAATGACTTTAAAATGGCCAAGAAAGACAGGGGTCCCAGAGCACAGGGCCATCCCCTGATTAAGCCCGGTGCCTCCGCTTTCTCTCAGATCCCTCCCAGGAGAGAAAGTTTTGGTGGATCACTTTCGGCAGCCCTTTGGAGGGAGAGAGTGGAGGGAAGGGGGATGCGCTTTTCCTTTTCTTTTTTCTTTTCTTTTTTTTTTAAGAGGAGAGGACGAGGCAGGTGCTAGGCGCTGTCCACCGTTGCGGGGTTCGACTTCTCAGGGTGGGAAAAACCTCACGAGTGCAGTTTTGGTGCGCTAGGTATCTTCACCCTTCTTTAAAAAGAAAAAGAGAAAGAAAACGAAACACCACCACAGTATAAACGAGATCTCATGATCGCCCCCTTTTTCTCTTCCAGTCTCGTTATATATATATGTATATAAAACAGTCTGGGTATTTATTATGCTTTTGTTCGTTCGTTTGTTTTGCCCCTCCTTCCTTGACTTCAAAAATGTCTCCTTGGTCCGTCTCTCTTTTCCTCCTAGGGCGGGCATGCCTGTCTTTGGGCGGAGGGGAGGGCTGCGGACTGGCCGGCCCGGTGCGGCCCCGGTGCGGGGTCAGCGCGGCGGCGGCGGCGGCGGGGGCGGTGGCGGTGCTGACAGCGGCGGCGGCGGCCCTCTGCACGCGGCGCCCAGTGCCTTCACTGAACGCTCGTCTGCAGCCCGTGGTGCGGCGGCGGCGTGTCGGCGCTCACGGTGCCCACCTGCGAGTAGACGTCGTCGGGCGTCTGCTGTTGGATCCCAGGCGGCGTCATGCGCTTCTCCTTCTGGCGCCGGTTGCAGAACCAGACCCGCACCACCTCCTTCTCGAGCTGCAGGCTGTCGGCCAGGTTGGTGATCTCCTGCGCAGAGGGCTTAGGGCACTTGAGGAAGTGGCTCTCGAGCGCGCCCTTGACGCTCACCTCGATGGACGTCCGCTTCTTGCGCTTGCGGCCCTGCGCCGCGATCTTGTCGATGCTCGTGGGGCTGCCGGTGCTCGAGTCCGCCTCCTCCAGCCACTTGTTCAGCAGCGGCTTGAGTTTGCACATGTTCTTGAAGCTCAGCTGCAGGGCCTCGAAGCGGCAGATGGTGGTCTGCGAGAACACGTTGCCGTACAGCGTGCCCAGCGCCAGCCCCACGTCGGCCTGCGTGAAGCCCAGTTTGATGCGCCGCTGCTTGAACTGCTTGGCGAACTGCTCCAGGTCGTCCGAGGTCGGCGTGTCCTCGTCCGAGTGCGGGTCGTGGCTGTTGAGTCCGGGCCCCGCGCCGCCGCCGCCGTGGTGCGGAGGCCCCTGCGCGTGGTGCGGGTGCGGCGGGTGCGGGTGCGCGTGGTGGTGGTGGTGGTGGTGGTGCTCGGCCAGCTCGGGCGTGTCCCCGCGCACCAGCCCTGGATGCACCAGGCTCTGGGCGCCGCCGCCCGCGCCGCCGCCTCCGCCGCCCGGCCCCGGGGGCGCGCTCAGCATGCCGTTCACCGTGAAGCCTCCGGGCTGCGAGTAGAGCAGACTCTGCGGCGGGGGCTGCTGGCCCCCCGCCATGGACGGGAGGTGTGCGGCGGCGGCGGCAGCGGCGGCGGCGGCGGCGGCGGCGGCAGCGGCCCCCCAGCCCCCGGGGTGGCCCTGGTGCGGGGGCGGCGGCGGGGGCCCGAGGTGCGGCGGCCCGCGGTGGTGCAGCGCGGTGCCCGCGTGCAGATCGTCGCGGCCGGCGCCGCCCTTCACGTCGGGGCCCGGCGGCGGCGGCGGCGGCGGCTGCGGCGGCTGCTGGGGACTGCCGGCCATGCCCACGGCGCTGCCAGACCACGGCGAGCTCGCCTCCACGGCGGCGGCAGCGGCGGCGGCGGCGGCGGCGGCGGCGGCTGGGGCAGGGCCGTGACCCACTGGTGCGCGTGGCTCAGCATATGGCCGCCGTTGCTGGCGGCCATGGCCCCCTGCATGAAGTCGCTCTGGACCATCTTGACGGAGGACGGGTCCCCTCGGTAGGCGCCCGAGGTCACGGCGGCGCTGCCGGGCTGCATGCCGCCCCCGCCGCCCCCCGCGCCGCCCCCGCCGCCGCCGCCGCCGCCCCCGCCGCCGCCGGCCCCCGCCGCGTCCGAGTGTACAATGGAGCCGGCCGCCAGCAGGCTGTTCCCCGGCAGGTAGGGGTTAGAAGCCGCCGTGGCCATGCCGCTCCGCTCCCGCCACCCCACCGCCGCCACCACCGCCGCCGCCGCCGCAGCAGCAGCCGCGGCCGCCGCCGCCGCCGCCGCCGCGCCCCCCCGCCTCTCGCCTCCTCCCCCCGCCCCCGCCCCGGGTCCCTGCCGGCCCCGCCGCCTCCGCCGCCGCCTCCGCCGCCGCCTCCTCCCCCGCCGCCGCCGCCGCCGCCGCGGCCCGCGGCTGCAGCTGCAAGGCCGCTCGGCAGGGCGCGGGGGTCGCCGGCCGGCCTTGGTCAGCAGCAGCAGCAGCAGCAGGAGCAGCGCTCTGGGGAGGGGGGCTCGCTTCTTGGGGCACGCTCCGTGGCCGCCCCCTTCAGGGGGGGTCGTGGCCGCCCCCCAGCCCCGGCGCGTTCGGCTCGCTCCAGCGGGGCTCGCCGGGCGGGGCGCGGGCCTGCGCTCAGGGCTCTCTCCCGGGGCGCGCGGGCTCCCGCTCCTCCTCCTGTCCTCGGGCGAGCGCGGACTCTGCCCCGGCGCGGGGCTCAGTCCACCTGCTAAGTGAAGATTTCACCGGAGACAACAAAGAAAGAAGCCGTTCCTTTCTTCCTTAACCAAATTAGGGATGACCAGCAGCCGGCTCGCTCTTTCCCTTGCCCGCTTTCTTTTCTCCTCCTCAGGAACACATTTCACTCGTTTTCCCTTAGAGTAGTAAAACTTTGTTCGTCCTTGAAGGCGTGGTGATGCTGGCTGCTCGCGTGTGCGGAGAGAGGCTGGCTCCTGCTCTCCCCCTCTGGTCCTCTCGTTTCAAGTTTTGTTCTGTCCTAGGAAAACTTCTTGCGATGGTGCATTTCTCTGAAGTTGCTATTGCCGGAGCTCTTGGTTGCCTCTGAAACAAGAGTCCTTTTTCATTCTCCTCGCAACAGTCACAGTCTGATGCGACATCTTTCCTTTTGGGCAGAAATTAGGAAACAAATATAACAAGGAAAAAATTGAACAGGAGAAAAATGAGGTCGAATTGCTCTGTTACCTTGTTGCTGACGGTTGGGGTTGGTGTTTTATTTTTTTCCCAGCAGTAGTCTGGAGGAGGAGGAGGAAGAAGAGTGCATTGGTAGAGGTGCAGGTGTGTGTGTGCATATAGGGGATCCTTGATACACAACCAACTCCAGTGGGCACGTTGTACGGCTCGTAGAGTGCACCGACGGCGCTGGCACTGGCCGTGCCGGAGCGGAGTTGCAGCGGGAGCTCGCTCTGCGCCCTCGTTCGCGCTCTCTCTCCCTCTCTCACTTTCCCTCTCCCTCTCTCTCCCTCTCTCGCCCGCCCGCTCTCGCTCGGATCTGACAGTTCGCTCTCTGTCCCTCCCTCTCTGAGCAGGGACTGTCGAATGTTTACCCTCCGCCGCGAGCGCGCACCCACCACCACACTTTCCCAAATACAAGGAAGTCGAGCACCAGGGCCCCCGCTGATTGGCTACCCGCTGGGTGATTGGCAGGCCCGAAATGACTGGCTCAGGACGCGCGGCCCCCCTTCCGGCCGTTCCGATTGGTTGCTTTTTAATTTAGGCAGAGCGTCGTAGAAGCTGGAAATCTGTCGTCCCCCCTCCCAGCCTCCCTCCCCCTCGCCACTTTCTCGTCCCCGCCCCTCCCCCGCCACCCCCTCCGCCACATCTTAACTCTTAGTGTCCGGCCGAGTCGTTGGCGTTCCCTCCGCCGTTCTGGGCGTTCGCAATAGGTCTGGGAACGGGGAAGAAAGGGGTAGAGAAAAGGGAGGGAGGGGTGGGAGAAAGGGGAGGGGGAGAATCAGAAGGAAAACGAAGAGGGGAAAAAATCATGAAAAATAGCAACCTACCCGCTCCACCTAGTACTGCGTTCTGTTGCCGCCCTCCCGGCCCCCCACCCCCAGCCCAGAGGTTTGTAAAGCGCGCGGCATGGATGCACCATTCACGCTAGTACCTATAGGCAGATGTGTCCCCAGTGGTTTCAAAGTTTCCTTTTTCCTTCACCAGCCGGCCCCCATCTCTCTCTCGGCGGGGGTGGGAAGGGGGAGCTCGCATAGCCAAGAGCTCCGGTCGTGGCCACGCTCCCTGGAAATCCGCCACCGCAACTTTCCGCAGCCACTTCGCGCCGGCGGAGGCCCCCTTTGTTTAAGTTCTCGGATGCCATCATCTGGGAAACCCGCAGCCCAGGACCAGCGCGGTGCCCGCGCGTGCGAGACGGACCGCTCGCTGCCGCGGCTCGCTCTCTCCCCCACCCCCTCTCTGCCTCGCTCCCTCTCCCTCCCTTCCTCCCTCCCCCTCCTCTGGGATTCTTGCAAGTAGCGTGCGTGCCCTTGTGAGTTTGGAAGGTGCCGGTCAGCGGAGCCAGGCGTTGTATTTGAAAAGCAATCAGCCCGGCCTTTCCCCATAGATATATCGTAAGTGTATTCCGCCCCGATGGCTTTAGGAATTCCCGTTGCAGCAGGAGCCGGCCTCCAGAACCGGGCTCCACCAGCCGCGCCCTCCACCGCTTACATTGTGTGTGTACGTGTGTGTGTCTGTGTTTCAGTGTGGTTATTAGTGATGTTTTGCTTGCTCGCTATTCTTAGGCACGGTGGTGGTGCTTTTTCTTTCTTTTTTTGTCTCAGATGGGTTTGCGCAGTGGATGGGGCTGGCGGCGACAAACGCTTTCTCAGCCCCAGCCCGGCTGAAAGAGTTAAAGGGGACGGGAGGGGGAGTGCGCGGGGTAGGCGGGAGAAGCGGGGGTGGGGGGACGCGGCCAAGCGGAAACGCTGCACAGAGGAACCTCGGCGAACCAAGAAAAAAGAGAAAGTGGCAACGAAAACAAGGGCAAATTGAATCCTCCTCGGGGATTTCCAATGAACTAACCCAACTCGGACATTCAATAAATACGTCGTTCCTAATGAGTGTGCGTGTGCGTGCACCCCGCACCCCTAGCTGCGGGTGCGCCCGCCCCGCTCCCGCCGCCCTCAGCCTGCTCCTCCCGCTGGCGGGGTCCCCAGCTCCAGCCTCGCCTGCCGCGCGAGCGGCGGCCCTGGACGTGGACGCGGAGCCGCAGCTGTGCTCCGATTAAAATGTGAAGGAGGCTGCCCTTTTCTCCCCATGAATAATTCCTCTGCTGAGCGCGGTTAGGTGAACTCGGTTAAAGCTCTCCAGCCCCGCCGCAGCCACGCAGCCTTCGCGTGATCTCAAAATTAACTGTAGACGCGAAGAATTTATGTAGGATCTCTTCCAGCTCCTGCTTGCCGGGTGAGAGATACCATCGTAGGTGGGTTTTAGCAAAGCCATTCTTGCTAAGGTATAGATCTGAAAGGCAGCGGTAACCAAACCCCAAACAGAAAGGATTTTTTCCTCTGCGTCTCCCTAAGGTTCCTTTTTATATTTATGCATACGTATATGTATATATAAAAGATGGAACACAGATTTCATTGAATAAATCTGAGATCTCCAGGTGCAGACGTTTGACTAGTCGGTGCCAGCACCCCGTGTTTTCCTTTCCTGCCGATTTTGCTTGGATCCGGCTCAAAAACCGAGAGAGTCTCGTGGTTTTGTTTACACTGAATGGGGAGGATAGGAACAGAGCCATGGGGCCGCCTTTCATTAATATACAGTGAGGATTTTGTCTAAATTACTGCTATGAATTTCACAGTACACGCTTTCAAAGGCAGTCTCAGGTGGCCTGATGGAACGTGATAGCGCCTCTGCAAACAGATCCACTTTCTTTCTTTCTTTTCAAGGAGGATGTGTGTGTGTATGGGAAGCCCCCCAAAACGCTGTGCTCCTCGATAACTGAAATACACTTCTGTTGCGAGGTCTGTCTCCTTCGTCCTCCCCCCTTTCCGCGCACTTAGTTCTCCAGTTGCTCCCCAGCCTCCCCCCCCAGCCCCACCCCATCCGCCCCCTCCCTTTGCGGAGTGTGATTGTTTTGTCTGGAAAAAAAATCCAAAGTATATAACAAGGGGAGAACAGTTAGTGCTGATTTTCATTTGCATACATTTTCATATATTTTGGTGAAAATAATAGACTAGTGGAGAGCTGGGCTTAGAGGAGTCAGTGTAAAGGCAAGACTAGGATGCGTCGGTTCTGGGGAGTTGAGAAAATGCCTTTCCCCCTAGTTACTTTATTTAAAAAAAAAATAAAACCTCTTTTTTTATTTTAAAATCTAACCCTGGAAGTTTGCTCGGTAAGTGTTTTTCATTTTCTTTCCCTACTTTCTGGTTTGCTCCCCTTCCTTTCGGTTTATTTATGCTCTTGTAGGGTCGGGAGATTATTTTCATTGCTTGGGACAAGAGAGGGTTCACAGAGCAACTGTTTTGAAGGAAGGAAGGGAAAGTGTGTTGGGGGAGAGTGAAAAAACCCAGCCCTGCTGAAATATTACATAAAAAAATGGACTCATTCCAAAGCTCCCCACAGCAAGGCACTTTACTTTTTTGGGGGGTGGGGAGGGAAGTGCTATTAATTTTAATTGTTGCTTGTGAGGGAGAAAAAGCCCTAGAAAAGAGGCAATTATAAAGCATGCAGTATTATAAATATTTCTTGTTTTCGGATGTTTTTTTTCTTTCTGGAGAATCAGAACTAGAGAGAAAGAAACCTCCTTTCTGTAGGCAGTGCTGGTGTGGTGAACTGTGCGCGCTTGCCTGAGATTGGGGTGGGGGGATTCCTGCTGGGAGCAGGGGGATTGAGTGAGGGAGGGGAGCTGGCAAAGGGAGGGCAGAGAGCTGGAGAAGAAGGAACCAGGAGGAGGAGGCAGGAAGTCAGTGCACCTTTGGTTAATGCCGAGTCTGGGAGCAGGGGGTTAGTTGCAGCCTCCCAGCTCACAGTGAAAGTCCATCAGAAAGAGGATGATCAATCAAAACGAACCAGGACATCCTACACTTTATTCCCAAAGGAGGCTGGAGCTTCAGCATCACAAACTAGATTTTACTTTGTTTTCCATTTTTGACAGCGGGCCTTGCCCCCCTCCTTGCTACTGTCCCTGGGTTTTATAAAAATGGAGGGTGCAGTTACTTGCTAAGTGCAGTTAATTAGATAAATATGGCTGGAGGAAATAGCTAGGGCAAGTCCACGCTGATGTGAGCGTCTTACCTTAGTGAAATTGGCTGGAGAGGATTCTTAAAGCTTCTTGGTTTTGTTCTTTTTAACGGAAGCAGCCTCTGGGGTGATGAGGGGTAGAGTCAAATGGCTGGGATTTTATTGCACTTTTGTATTCTGAACACCTTGCAATTTAAAATTTGTAATTTCTTTGGAAATAGTTGATGCCAGATCAATGAAATGGTTTGTAAGGAGGGAGGAAGAGGTTTCGGTTGGGGGGGGAGGGAGAGGGAAGAATCCCCAGTTTTCCACTCCTTGTTTGTGTGCTTGGCAGCGTTGCTTTTGACTGGGGTTAACTCTCTGTGCTCCATTGGACCAGATGCCATATAGAGCTGCTCCCTGAAGATCATTTGTTTCCTTGATGGGGAACATTTCTGAGCAGAGCATATTGGTTGCCATAGAGAAAGAAAGAAAAGGAAGAACACTAGTCACATTAAGCTATATGTTTGTGCACTGGGCTTTAGATAAAAGGACCTTGGTTCAGCCAAAGAGAAGAAGCCAAACTAGAGATTTCTAGCGCCACTAAAACTAGCTTTATTTTGTTTTGGACTTTTACAGTTGAAACATATAAGCTAATTTTATTGGTTGTTGTTAATTTTATATGACACGGTTTACTGAACAAAATAAACTTTGGAAGTGCTCAGGCGTCGCACTGCGGACGTGTCAGCAGGGGGCGCACTGACTCGTCTTAGCAGGTACTGAGGAAAACGCAGCTGTTTCAAAAGCGAATCTGCTCATCCAAACTTGCCAGAGGAACAAACACCCCTTACCTTTCCATGCATATTCACAATGAGAAGTGAATTCATTGCGTAACACAGGGTTTGAAATATGAGGACAATGACGTCCCTCTCTCCCACCCACCTATGTCTGTGAAATGGTCCTGAAAGAAATACAGTTCAAAAAAATAATGCATCTATTTCTCTCAGGAAAGTATCTATAGGGCTAGAAAACAGAATTGAGCTGTGGAAGCGAAAACATTTTAAAAAAATTCTTGAGGGTATATAATAAGCTACTTAAGAAGCTGCCTTTCAGGTCATATGTTTTGGGAAACAGTCAAGAAAACAAAACGCATTCTAAGGTATTATCTATTAAATAATGAAGGTTCTTCAACATGATACATGCTTTGACTTCTAAATAAAACTCAAGCTCCTAGAGATTTAGTCAGGGCATCCAGGATCTGTTACTCCATTTGATACTTAATGGGTACTTTAATTCTTGGTACTGCCTATGGTTGTAGAAAGATTTTGGATTCTCCTTGAAAGGCTTGTTAGGGAAAAGAAAATACAAAATAGCCGCTGGTTAGAGGTAACTGTGGGCTTGAAACTTTTTAGCACAGTATTACTTAACATAGTTGAAGAAGAGTTTTAATAGAGCACAAGGTTTCTGCCTCAGAGATTTTTAGATCCTGCCAGTGAAGACTGAACTTTATTGTGGTAAAGGATGAAAAAGATGTGGAAAATTTCCTAAAATAGTGAAGGGCAAATCCTGACCGGTTCTGAGGAATTAGTCAGTTTGTCACTAACAATTTTCTCAAGGAGATTTAGAGAGCATGACTAAGAAAGGGAAGCCATGAGTGACTGGAAGTGAGAAGCTGGCTTCCCCGGTTCAGTAGTTCAACGCACCTGTGAATGTGTCACCGAGCCTGTTAGGAAGGGGCACGTTATGTGAAAACTCTAATGTTCCTCTGGAAGAGGGGGGAAAAGACACCTTATTCTTTCTAAATCAACTCCAGGTCAACCAGGTTCCAGCCCTGAGAAGTTTTTCTTTGAAACTAACTTTAAAAAGTCAAGGTTTGGATTTAAACGGTGTTTAATCTAGGAGAGTTGAAAGATTATGGGAATGATATAAGCAAAGGAGACACTCTGAAAAACATTCTAATTCCGTGATTTTTGCCTGCGAGCTGTCACATTTAGGGTCAGGAAATGTAGTGTCAGGTTTGTGCTAATAAAACAAAGTGGAAAATTGGGGAAACTGTGTAATATGAGCTCAAACATTGCTTTTTCATCAGGTCTCTGGACATTTCAGACAAAAGACTTCGGGGGGAGATCCACATGAACTGGACAAATGCCTCCAAGCTCTAGCTTGCTTTGCATGCCCCGGGCGTGAAATGCGTAGAAAAATTATTAAGGAGAAAGGAAACTTTTCTATTTTGCCAGACATTTTGCAAAGCACTAGTTAAGCAATAATGGTACATATTTAGAACATAATTTTTTCTATCACTTTTCATGAGATCTGTGACTGTTACTATCTTGGCTGCTACTTACTTTCCTTTTATACAAAGGTACTTAAAAAAAAACCTGAAAGGAAAAGAAAAAATACTTGCTCCCCATGATATCTATAGTCGTTTCCCTAAAGTAAAAGAAACAGAAAGTAATAATTCTGGGTAAAGCAACAAGTTAATTTGAGAACTGACATATTATCGAGACCGCGTTAGCATTCTATAATGATTTGGAGGTGGAAACGATCAAGCTGGGTATGAATTAAGATCCAAAGTGCTGGGCAAAGCTACAGACTTTTAAATTGTTGGGGATGGTGAAATTGCTTTTGCCAAATGAGAGAGTGAAGAACATTAGCTGGGTCAAATGTACAAAAGACAAAATGAATATTTACTCATTACTTCCATTTGAGAACGATAAGGTGCTCTGATACCTTAGCCGTGCAGAAGTACATTTTCCATTAGCATTTACAAATTAAAATGTTAAGCATACTCACAATCCACACTGTGTGCTATATACAAAGGAAAAGGCTCTTCAACGGTAGTTTTTGGGTAGAAATGAGTATTTTGTATTTTTAATCTTGGTAGTGTATGAGCTGTTTGTTGGTCTTGTTGAGTTTTTTGAAGCGTACCGATGGTGTCCTCCCCCCCTCAGTTCTTTGTATCACTTTGATAACTGATTTATCTGATCTATAGGAAAGGAGCAAGCACTTAGTTTTCTTAGATGGGTTTGAAGGAACAATTATAAATTCAGACACTATGATTTCTCATCCTACAGTAAGAAGCTTTCCTTCTGATGCTTATAGGAGAGCTTTAAACTACAGGCCATTTCGGATTGTGGAATCTAAATTAAGAAGTCATGATAAGTTGGTAATTGAGTGTATGCTTTTAAAACAACCCAATTCCAACAGTTTGCCCACTCTAGCTGCCTGCGTGCACCTGACAAGTCTGTAATGAAAGCTACCAATCGCTAGGGAAGCCATCACTGACGCAATGTGATGGACTATTCTTTCCTGCCCCGCTAACCTCCCCACCCTACCCACCAACACAGTGGTCTTCTTCAAATTTAAATTTCCAGGGCTAGGTAACATAGAGCCCAGCTGATTGACCACGGTGACGATGATGATGATTTATTAACAAAAGCATGTGGGTATGTCCTAGCTACAAAAATATTCCAAGGTCAACTTGTGTTTTGTGTCTATGTTTTTAAAAACGAAATCCAGAAATAGTGACTCAGCTTTGCCAGAGGGATGGCTGGATTCTTTGAGCTTGTGGTTCTAACAGAACTGAACTCTCCTCTCCCTTGAGGACACCCCCACTCCAAGCATTCCCTATACATCATACAGCATCTCTTTTCTGGGTTGGAACCAGGTGGTCTTGGGATGGATAAGAATCACTGTGGCACACCAGAAAACAATTCTTGCACTTTGGTGCCTCTGTTTTTTTATTATTAGATTTTTTTGGACGTTTGACCCTAGCTACTGTCTGAGGACCTGGGTGCAGACAGCAGCTTATCAGACTGACAGCTGCTCTTTTGGGCATTTCCCCCAAATGGTGCTTCTGTGGTGTCTTCTCTCCTGTGACTGCTGAAACTTGCACTTCACTGCCCTGCTCCCTCCCTAGGCCTACCCTGGACGGGTCAGCCTTAGGGGGTCTTCAAGAAAGTGTGGCTATTTTGTTCACTTTTAAAATACAGTACCACTATTCATTGACATTTGACACTTTAAATACTCCGGGGTTTGCCGAAATATAATTTCAGCACAAAAATATGTGAGAAAGAGACTTTGATGGTAGAACTAAGTGACCTTGCTCACTGCAGCTTCATGCAACTGGGGTGGCTCAGTCCCACGTTAAAAGTTATGTGTCTGCTATTGCTTTGAACGCTCACCCCTCCTCCCAAATTTTCTGTAGGAAGCCTCCTTGCTCAATAAAGCCCAGGGGGAGGATCCCAGGCTTACAGTGGTGCTTGACAGACATCAAATCTTAATTTAGTATTATATCAGGGTGCACAAAGTCTCCAGAAGTGAAGGCATGTATTGGCCAAATGGTGTAGGCTGTGTTCCATTTGTTATCATTTCACATCGCAAAAACAAACCAGTAAAACTTCACTTGGAAAAACACTGACTATTAAAGTCGCCTAAGTTAGAAAACACTACGATTTCATTACGGGGGTCTGGCAAGCGATTCCTTTCCAGGATTAGAAAGTCAGGTTGGAACTTTCCCTAGAAAGGTTTGCTTTGGGGGGACACCAGCGCTCGAGGTCTCGGTTCCACAGCAGCGGATCTCCTCCACCCCCACCCCCACCCCCACCCCCGGTGATTTGTGGCCATCAGAAGCGACTTCTCCCGAATAGGCGGCGACTTGTTGGGGTCCCAGGGCCAAACTCCGCTTCCTCAGACTGCATTTTATTTTGAGCACTGTTGGCATAATAAAATTAAGAGGATCCCTTTACTCCTTTCTCCCTAAGCACTGCCCTATAAGGGCTTTCAGGCTGTTATCTGAACACCCAGAGCGGCCTTCAGAAGTCGAATCAGCGTTGCTTTTCTGTGGAGAAGAAAAATGGAAAGAGAAAAGGGAGTAAGGTAAAACGAGTGAGGTTGAGAAAAGAGCAGGGCGAGATGGAGGAGACTGGGGACAGGAGGGGACGAGAGAGAGGGAGATAAGGGTGCGTGACAGCAAAGAGGTAAACGCTGAGTCACCCTAACGGGCCATTGGGTACCCAGGAGCGAGATACTGCAGCCCAGGAAAAACCGGGTGCAAATCGCACCCCATCTTCTGGGTCTCCTTCCCGCCCTCTGTAGGAGCGCAGACTCGGAGCTCGGCGCCGCCCGCCCGCCTTTGTCACCGGCTCTGTGCGCGGCCGCGGGCTCCCGCGGTGGGCTTTGTTCTGGCGGAGTAGGGCAGGACCCCTCGCACCGCCACGTCCCCGCCCTCCTCCAGCTGGGGACGGTGGGGGTGGGACAGGGCGACAGGGACGGGGACCAGAAGAGCATCGGCGGGCGCCTCCAAGCCTGGGATTTCCTTCCTTGGCTCCTTTTCGTAATTGAGCTGTTCTCCCTTCAGGGAGGGGGCCGGGGCTGCGCGGGAGGAGGGAGGGCGAGAAACGGGGCGCCGGCTCTCAGTCCGAAGCTGCGGCGAGGTGCAGCTCTCCGTGCCTGCGTCCGCGGATTTGTATTGTATGCATGTATGCATCGATGGATGGATGGATGCATGTATGCACGAGGAGAACCACTGAATTCGGTCCCAGGTCCTAGGCTTCTGGCCGAGGTTCTGGCAGCAGCAGGGCGCCTCAGGTCCGTGCCTGGTTATCCCCTAAGATCTGCTCTCGAGATGCTTTGGGGCCGCGGGTGGGCGCTGTGGACGCGCCCTCGGTTCGGGGGCTGCCCACGGAGAGCGCGCAGATCTCGGTCGTGTAGGCCTGTGGCGGGGGACAAAGAGGCAGACACTCGGAGCAAGCAGAGGGCAGGCGCGCACGTGCACCCACGCGCGCACCCCACCCAGAGCCCCTCCCCATGAGTCCCCGCGCCTCCGAGTCCAGGGCTCTGCGTCTGGAAAGTTCGCCCCTTGCGGAGCCTGCTCTCTCCTTGCACCATTGCATTTAGCAAACAGCGTGTGAACGTGTGTCACCCTCTCCCCAGCCACCCCCAAAGGTGTGGGCAGATTGCAAGAGTTGCCGCTCTGTTATTGTTTGTCAAACAGGCCCCTTCTCTTGGGAGAGGGGAGAGGGGCATGTGGCGGATCCCCGGCCAGGATTACATTAATCAAAGCATTATTTCCCCAGAGAAGCCGAGCACAAATGAGAGTAAATCCTAATAAAATTGGATCGCGGAGAAATGGTACGCTTTAAGTAATCTGTGCTGCCTGATAAAAATCTCACATTTATAAGATGTGGGTCTTTAAGAAAAAACTCGCACGTCTTGGCTTGGCTACTGGGTCCGGATCAGAATGGGGGACAGTCACTACCCAAAGCTCAGCTGAACTTCTGGAGTGAGAAAGGGACGTGGACACCCTGGAGTTCGAGGTTTCACAAAATCAGGTCTACTCCAAAGGCACTTTTGGCTCGGGCTCTCCCCCCTCCCCCTCCCCCTGGAGTATTTGCAGAGCCCCGGGCCCAGATGGAGTCGCCTTCGGTGCCCTGCGAGCACGCGAACTCGGTTCCTCTGGGAACGTGGCTTTCATTTTCCTCCTCTAGCGAAGCTGTAGGGTGGGCAAGTCTCCGTGGGTGGAGACGCAGAGCCCCACCGAACGGGAAGGCGGGCGCGGCCCGCGAGCTGGGCAGGGGCCGAGCGCCCAGGCGCGGCGCCGGCAGCCGGTTCCCAGGACTCCCCCGGACCCCCAGCACCGGGCCCGCCGCGTCCGCGGGGCCGTTTCTTAGGCGGCCTCGGGTCCAATCGGCCAGGGAAGGGGTGTGCGTTTGAGGGTGACTGCTGGGAAAGCCGAGGGCGCAGCTCGCCGGCGAGACTTCTGGTACGTTCGGGTCGCCGCAGCCAGGAGGCAAGGCTCGTACTTCATCCGCCTTCGTCCTCCAAGTAGGAAACTTGGCGATGCTTTGTGCGGCTCTGCGAGGAGAGAAAAGAAAAGCTCCCCGCTCCCAGCCCCATAGTGATGATGAAGTCAAGCAAAGCCAGCCAGGCACACTCCCCCAGCCGCGGGCACCAGAAAGCCGACTGCGACGCCTCGCGGCCCCTCGTTGGTGACAAGTGTGGAAACACTGTCCCAGTCCTGCGGCTGAGCACCAGCCTCGGGGCCCCGCCTGACCCTTTCAGAGAGGCGCAGAGACAGCCCGCTCTGTCCGGGTCCTCGGCCCGGCCCCCCCTCTGCGCCCCAAGGCTGGCTGCTGGGCCCCAGCGGGGCGCGGACGCGCCGGCGCCCCCTGCAGGCCGGCGCTGGGAGGAGCCAGCGCGCCGCCCGCGGCCGTGCCCGGGCCGCGTGGCTTCTCGGCGCTGCCCGCGCGCACGCCCAGCCCGCGCGCACACGCACAGCCGGCACCCTGTGCCTTTCCAAATGCGAGCTCCCAGTTGCCGAGGAGCGGCAGGGCGCAGGGGAAGGAGGAAGGGAGGGCGTGGAGGGAGGCGTGGGGAGGGATGCAGCGGGCGTCACCCCCTCGTCGGTCCCCTTCCCGCCCTGGGTCCGCCGCTCCTCTCCCGCCCCCTCTCCAGTCCGCGCCCGGCAGCCCTGGCTGGTGTGGGGGCCCCGCCCCTCGTTCCCGGCCCGCCGGCTCCGGAGCCCCGAGAGCCGCGCTGTCGGCTCGCAGAGGCGACGGTGGGCGCCTGGCGGGGCTGGGCCGCCTCCGCTCTGGCGAGCGCGCTCCGGAGGGGCCGCTTCCCCTGCAGTCTGGCGAGTAGAGCGGCTTGGAGCAGTGTGCGTGTGCGAGTGTGCGAGGGCGGGTGTGCGTGTGAGTGCGGTGCGCGCGCAGGGCAGGGCAGGGCAGGAGGCGTTAGAGGATGCTCTGGTGCAGGTGTAACCTTTTCAGCCTCGAGATCTAAATCTGCAACCATCGAGGCCTCCTCCCCCCAACACACACTCATTCTCTACACATGCGTCTCCTTCTTTCTCCTTCATCCCATCTGATTCCCAAAGAGATCCCCCTTGTGGTCCGGGGATATTCATGGACACCCTGACCCACGTGAGCGAGGGTAATGCTGAAAGGGACAATGTTCTCTGAGAAATGCCACCGAGAGCATTTCCATCATTCAGCTGACTGGATTTCACCCACCGGGAAGCCAGGTTTCAGGGGGCTTATATAATTGGTTCCTCTCTGTCTTGACCTCAAAAATTGCTGTGTGGAGGTTGTTTTTATTTTTGGAGGCATAGGGAGGAGGTAGGAACCAATTGAAAATCACTTTTTGGATGTCTCTTTAGCTGATCAGTTGTGGTCCTGTTAAGTGCCACTGCCCTCAGCCCCTTCCAATTTACTGTCTCCTTTCCAGTGATGGGAAATTTGGAGGGGAAGTGAAGACACTCACACCTTTTCCGTTCTAAAATAATGACTCCCCTTTCTTC
This sequence comes from Diceros bicornis minor, assembly GCF_020826845.1. Taxonomy (NCBI): domain Eukaryota; kingdom Metazoa; phylum Chordata; class Mammalia; order Perissodactyla; family Rhinocerotidae; genus Diceros; species Diceros bicornis. Next base: position 8,867,479 of record NC_080779.1, read on the forward strand.
CAGTCTGTGATTTCCATAATTTCAGACACACCAAAAACAAAACAAACAAACAAAAGAACAACCCAGGGCTGTCAGTTCTCTCTCATTAGAAAAGAGAAAGCAGACTAGCAGAAGAAAACTTGGGCCAAATGAAATTCCTCCTTCTTAAAACATTAACCAGTCCCCTCTAGACTGTTCAGCTCTCAAGGGGAAAACAGGGCAGAGAGAATTCAGAAAAAGGCTAAATATTTCTCTCCTTCACTGAGACTATGAACCCAATTGCTAACCTGTATTTTTGATAACATGATTCAGAACATCCTGAAAAGAAACTTTATAAGTACTTTTAGTTGTCTTCTTTTTGCCTTAATGTTTACATCTGAAGATTTTCAATAATGTGGAAATACCAGTGGTACATATTTTTTATTCCTTGGATTATTAATATTAGGTGGTTTTACTATTAGCCATAATTCTTCATAAGACCTCCTGTCCTGGAGAAAGTCTCTAAGTACAATTTACACACCCTCACCTCGAGAGACCCTCACCAGCCTGTATCTTGATACAATTTCAATCACTCCTTTTCATAAGATAATTTATAGACAGCTAAATTTTAATAAAGAATGTTCATGGTAAAATGTTAATGTTTAAATAGATGAACTTTTGTTTTTGGAATCAAAGTTTAGCTTTGCTTTGAATTATTTATCAAGCTGTTTGCCCATAGGCCTTCCTAAGAGGAGGGAGAGGTGAAGGGGAGGTGTCACTTGAATTTCTTTGAAGCATATGTTGACATAAGATTATAAAACTAGCCTTTTGGAAAACAGTAAATAACTAAACCACGTCTATAAACACACACCTTTGGGACTGTGAAAAAAATAAAACCTAATTACTTTCATAGAAAACAGCACTCGGTTAACAGTTAGCTGAAATATTGTATGGCAGTCCCCAGAAGCTCCTCCTCCTCCCTCAGTATAGTACAGTGTGGTAATATACACATATTTATACATGATGTAAATATACATATGCACCAGGGTAGATGTTTATGTACAGAACATAGCAATATATACATACCCCAACTGAATACATTTGCATATAACAAGCCCATGTGTAATATACCAAACTTCTATGATTAACAATACGTTCTGTAACAGATAGTCTTAAAATAAGAGGAAGAGTGCGTGCATCTTATCTCTTTTGAAAAAAATTTTAAAATTTCTTTTGAAATCTGAATTGTGCTAACCGTAGATGACGCCACAGAAATCAATAAAGAATACATGCATATTATTAATATTTTAAGCACACCCCCATTTAATAGTACTATAAACTTAAATAACTTGTTTTACATAAACTAAAAAGGGCACCATACTTTAGAATGCACGTTTAAAATATAAACATTCCATCTAAAGTCAGGTATTTTTTTGTCTTTTTTTCCCTGCAAATGAAATACTGTTGTCTTATAACAAAAATTAAATTCTGGACGCAATGCAAAAGAGCATTAGTTTTATTTTCCGTTCTACTGTAAAGAAAACATTTTTAAGTAGATTAATTTTATGATCCTTTATATCATTAAAAGACATTCAGTAGTCGAGTGATAATTCAAGATGTAAAAGCAAATTTGAAGCATATATTTATACTTGAAATGATTTGTATAACATGGGATGACATGTTACTTATTTGCTTCTTGTTAGATGGTGTTTTGAATCTTAGCATTTCCAAAGGCTTTTTTTTTTGGTTAAAATAAGAATTACAGTGAAAATGAATACATTGGCAAAAATCCAAATGCTCATTTGTGCTGAGCAAATGTAAAGAAATGTTATACTTGAATGTTATACTTTAAAAGCTATTTGTCCTAGTTGATAGAGGAATCAAAATGGTAAAGTTTTGAAATTTTCTTGAAGCCCGTGATAGAAGGACTTTTGTCAAGTAATGAGAGTTATTTTTACTGATATTATAAAATATTTTGTTGGCTTTTCTATGTTTATGCAAATATATATTTCTTTACTGAAAAACATACACGATGTTTATGATGGCATTTATTCCCACATGTAATTTATTGCTTATTTATTTCAGAGAGAGTATTTCAAAGATTGATGACTCGGTGGTGGTGTCTAAATATTAGTGATGAGCTTGTGAAAATAAAAATCAATTTAGCCCAACTGCTTTTTGAGATTTGTTGCTTAATCTTTTAAAAAGTTTGAAGTTAAAATGGTAGAAATACCTCAAGTGAAAATTTTTTAAAAAAGGAATATTACTTGGAAAGAAGTGAGAACATTTTACTCCAAATGGTGTTTAAAATCAATTGCAAAAATAAGTTAGTCTTTTATTTGAGAAAGTTTTCTGTCTGATGGTGTGGCATGACATAAGGAAATATAGGCTATATAATGATTTAAAAATGCACAATGTTCATTCAAAAATTTGAGTGAAGAGTCATTCACTACAAAAATGTAAACTAATTTTTTCTGTCGATTTAATTAATGAAGTGAGTAGAGGACTATTTTGGTAGGCTCAAGTTACACATATAGAAAGATTTGTAAGAATAAATACTTTGGCACGCTGTGGCCTAAAAGCAGACAGAACTATAATATAGCAAATAAAACTCCCCAGAATGTAGGCATCCAAGATTCAATTTCATTAAAAAATTTGGCAGTTAAAGAAAAGAAGGAGAAATGCTTATTAAATCAGGGCAACTATAAAATGTTGACAGATCTCAAGTTTCATATCCAACTAGGCTCTTAGAAAACTGCTGGGATGTTGGTGGAGAGCAAGTTATTCTGTCAAACCATTTTTCATAGTGAATTATGTTTTCAGTACCCTCAAATTTAAATTCCAACTTCATAGACTAACCAGTTTTACCTCCCTCCCTCCTTTAGTTTCTCCCTCCCTCCCACCTTCCCTCCCTTCTTCCTTTCTCCCCCCCTTTTCTCTCTCTTTCTCTCTCTCTCTCTTTCTTTGTCTTTCTTTCTCTCTCTGTCTCTATGTCTTTTTCTCTTCCGTCTTCAGTCTGTAAGCAGTCAAGTGAGGCTAATTTAGTAAGGTTCTGAGAGAAACCCGAGGGGTTTCTGAGCGTTCAGACATTATCATTGACACACCTCGAGGTGAGATGGACCTGTGCTCTCTCAAAGCATTTGTTTTCTTCCCTCGTCCAACGACCAGCATCTTTTAAAGAGAGAACCAGGCAGTGTTTACCAAAGGCGAAATAAATGGGAGAATTGAATTAGTTGTTTGGAGAATTCCGGCATCACTGCTGTCCTTTCAGCCTAGCTATGAAGGAAAGAAAAAAGACAGTGAAAGTTCAACAATCTAGTTTGGCTATCAGTAGTGATTAAATTTGTAAGATAGCAACTAATTCTATAAGATATTGCTTGATTCTTCATTCTACCGATGTTATGAGAGATGGAACACACACCTGAATGGAACTCCAGTGGAAACATTTACCAGATTTTAATAAAGAGTGTTGAGGGGCCTGACTTGCCAGGTTTGGCTGAGTACATTGACTGAAGTTATTAGATAATTGTTCACCTTTCTACTTAGCCCCATGAGAAGAGACACACACACATATTGTAAAATACTTGAAATTAATATTAAATAGTCCAACTGGGATTGCTAAAGTTATTTACATTTAGCAATGGATTAAAATATTAGCATTATACATTTAATGAATTAGAATCTTAGTCTCTTTGTATGCTCTGACTTGGAAACATTTGCTGAACACATCTTCAAGGATCTTTCAGGGAGGACAATTTTCTCAGTGTAATTTGGTGAATTGAAATGTGTTGTCTCTTTACTTTCTACGGGGGACAAAAACCGAAAGAATAACAGAGGACAGTATTATGTACTGTTGGTGGTGATTAGATCCATAGACTATTTTAAAGTGGTCTTTGGTAGAGTAGGATAAGATTGAGTGTGATTTGGGTTTAGTCTAAAGAACATTAGTAAACATTAATTACTGGTGATTTTTAGAAAGATATCTAGTTGCAAATATTATTTTAAAAATAGCAGCTAGAGTCTATATTAATAAACTTTGCTTTCTTTCTCACAAATTTCCAGAAAATTATATCACTACATTTTGCATTCATCTAATTAAACAAGGGGAAGTATTGTTCTAACACATTAAGCATGAATACTCCAAGAGCAAATAAAAATGTATGCTAGATAAAAAGAAAATATTGCTGATTTCATATTTGCTATAATTTCAGGAGGGTGTGGCCAGGTGAAAAGTAGGGGCTAATAATGCTTTCTGTTTATTTATAAAGTCATTTCATTACACTAACAAAAATTATGTTCTTTGTATTAATCTTAGAAAAAGTGTGATCATATTTTGAAATTTTGGATGATTCCTACGACTAGATGCACATAAAAATAGGGAAGTAGTAGGTTTAATGTTTGCTTGTACAGTAATTAAACATATAGAAAGATATTAATGAATAAATGAATGAAGGATGTTTAACAACTGGACATTTAGACCTAAGATTGTACTTTTGCTGGTTACAACCATTAGTCTTCTTATGCTATTTTTTTCCCTTGAGCCTCCAAAAACTTCTACAATGTGAAATTGTTACAGAATCACTAATTCTTCCTCACCCCAGACCCTTTTCAATAAAATGATGCCATCCAGTGAAGATTTATGGCAAAACAAGATAATAGACTTCTTATCAGGAAGTTCTCCTGTCATAAGAATTTACAAGATTTTTTGGACATAATACCTATGGGGATATTTATTTTGCTTCTTTCCTCTCTCATTTTTGAGGTAGAGCCCAATTCTCCATGTTGGCAGTTGATCATGGTGGAGGCTGTTGAGAGGTATCCATGTAATTTCTTTATCTTTCACCTGCAAATTACACACATTATTTTGCAGCTCAAAATAAGCATTCCCAATGAGTCACATTCAGTAAATGTCTTTCACAGCATTAGTGCAGAACTGAGGTACAAAAGAATATTAATCTAATACATTCCAAAATTCAAATACTTGTGATTAATAAGCATTATTATCTATAAATAAGGCCCTAATGATACTTTGGCAGTGTTGTAAACACAAGAATCAGAGGCAATTATTGTCATTATTGTTCAGCAAGTACTTCCCATGAATACCAAATGGGTATTACTGTCCAGCTAGACTTGGCAAGTAAGGTTCCTATAAAGAAACAGATGTTGTCTAGTCAGGACTGGCTACTATTAACTACCCTTAGCCCAAAGCTCAGTGTCCTTAAAGAAAAAAAAAGCCCAAGTTATCAAAAATAGTTTCGGTGCCATTTTTAAAAAATGCCCTTTCTAATAAATATAAAAGCGCTGTTCTCCAGTACTGGCTTTGGTGAATTGGATACATCAGCAACCATTGTGTTAGCCAGAAGTAAAGGTCTCCTCCGTGAGGCTCTAGACCCACTGTGATGAGGTCCCTCGAAGTAAAATCAGCGGACAAGAAAAAATCAGTTACGACAACACAAATAACGCTTCAGACAGCATGGACACGACCATGTCTTTATCTTTTTTCCCTTCCTCAGGCCGCAGAGAGCGTACTCCTCTCGATTAAGCAGGACCAGCCCACCAGGCCCAGCTCCAACACCGGGTGTGTGTGTGTGTGCGCGCGCGTGCGTGTGTGTGTGTGTGTGTGTGTGTGGTGGGGTTGGTGGGAAGCTGCTACAGAACAAGTTAAAGCAAGTTCCTCACGCTCATAGAAAACTGGACACAGCTCCCTACCCACAGATTAGCTCTGCACTCTGGGTCTTAGAAGTCAATGCAGGACCAGCACTGGCTGCGTCAATGAGCTGATTTTAGCTTGCAGTTTTAGTAAATGGCATTGGGTAATAGCTAAATTGGTTTTTGTGGAGAGGAAAAACAAGTTTTGTATACATTTTCCTAAGGGATAGGTGCGTTAAGCATCAAATATAGATTTGTCGTCTATTTTTAAATTATCTTGTGCCAAGCTTATGCTTTAAAGATGTTACAGGTCTCTACAGAGGGGGTTGAGAAAGCATTGACCTGGTTTCCCAAGGCACTGGAGAAACTTAGGAGGGGTGGGTGGCGGTGGGGTAGTTGTTGGCTCTCACTCTCAGTGTGAGCGTGTTCTTGATGGAGAATGCATGGTGCAATGGGACACTAACCACTGGAGGTGAGGGACGTTGTTTATTGTGGACTCCCCCGCCCCCCAAACCCCAGCAGACACCTCTTTTTCATTACTTTAAGTTTGACGGGGTTTTCCCTTCTTCCCCTCAGGGAACTGAAACAGAGGAGATTCCATTGTGCTCACAATAAACTGGGAGGGGAGCCAGGGAGAATGTCAGTCTGTGAGGTTTTCCTCTGGCTCCTTCTGAAAATGTTCTTGCCGCCCTCAGCCTGGACTTGGTCATGGGAGCAAGGTAGCCACGTGCGGGGAATCAGGTAGCTGGACTCCAAAGCCGTTGCTGACAGGAGGCAGTGGGGTTATAGCCTGGGCCCCGGGCACTCTCTCCTATCTTCCACTTTGAACTCCTCTGAATGGGCTGGAGGGAGAATGGTGGAGCAGAATTCAGCAACCTGTGCTCAATCTCTGAGTATGGAGAGATGAGAAAAAGGGAGCTCTTCCAAGCAAATCTTTTCTCATTTCCAAGCATAATGATTCAAAAGAAAATTTCCATAACAACAACGGTGACAGCGATAACAATAATGACCAAATTTTACCAAGGACTTACCATATACCAGGCATTGAAACATGAACTTCATGTGCATTGTCCCCTTTAAGCCTCTAAATGCCCTTTGAAGCACAGCTCATATCCAGGTTTGACATGAGCCCATCGAGGCATCTAGGGGCTAAGTCACCTTCCCAAGGTCATGTGGCCGTGGTACCCAGTTTTGAACTTCTGTCATGTCTCTTAGAGACAATATGCTTTTAATGGCAATGCTTTACTGCTTCCCAAGTTCTGAGGGACCCTGCTGCTTTCTCATCTTGGAGTTTCCCAGATGCCACCCCTTTAGGGACACCTCTGTGCTAGTTTGCAAAGCAGTCCTGTGACATTTGTGAGTTCAGCACCCCCACCAATCTCATATCAAAACAAGGATGGTAAAGGCTCTTAAGGCTTCCTTGCACACCATTGTTACAGTCAGCCACATCTCCCAGCCCTATGTGATAATGAGAACAGAATAAGGCTCAACATAACCTGAAATGATGATTACAATTTGGTTTGGATGGTCAATTTGCACTGAAGTATAGTAAGTTATGATGAGGGTCTCAGAAAGTGCATGTATGTATATCTATAAACTCCTGCGCTAAATAAACAAGTAGCAATGTGTCAGCTTCTCTGTATATAAGCATCCTGGGCATGAAAATAACCTATTGATGGGAAACACTGTCCCTAAACACGATGTTGACTATAGACTCTGGAGATTATCCCGCTTCCAGGCTGACAAGAGAGCCCATGGGTCTGCTTTAGCTGGTTCTGCTCCTCACTGTGCTCAGCTCACTACCACCTTCCCAGGGACTGTGTGGACATCTCACAGTCCCAGGCAGAGCCACTTTCTCAAATCTCTTCACTGGTCTTCACTCTCTTCTTTGGGAGCCCCAGATGAATCAGGGAGGCTGGACTCTGTGCCCCCAAGCCAGTGCTGTGACTTGGGCCTTGCTCCTCCCGGTTAACCAGGGAGCAGAGCAAATGCTGGTTCCCGGCTAGAGCGAAAATATGTGGTTTCCTTTGGGTTCTAAGGGGAAATATAATCAGCCATGAAACTTGGAGAAGCACTGGTACTCAACTCACAGCAACAGTGACATAAAGGTTGAAAAAAACCTCAATAATGATTTCATTCTAAATGAAATCTTCATTGCTGCCACTGGCTACCAAAGGGCAAAATGTTATTTGTAAAGGTCAAAGTGAAAAGGTTACTTGGCTTTCAGAAAATGACTTTCACCAATTAAGTAATTAGTTATTAATTAATTAATATTGTACCTCATTCCAAGAAAGAATTTGAGGCAGTTTATTAAAATACATGACAGAAAGAAACTAAGGTGGGAAAAATGAGCCAGGGTAAAGTCAGCATAAACTAATGCATACTCTCAAATGCTGTACTCTGCTTTGAGATGTTAGAAAGTCACAGGAAATGACATGAGATAGAGTTTGCTTTCTCCATAGCAAAATATAGGGGAAAAAAAAAAGAGTTTTACAATAAGCTATCAATCTGTGTTAACTTTTATTTAAAAAGACACTGTTTTCAAGATGAACTATCAATTACATATGACTTGAATATATCTCCTAAACATCTTTGATATATTTAACCTCAAAGAAAATGTTCTGAGAAGAATTTACTACAATATCTTCTGTATTAAAAATAAAAACACTCACATTGAGTCCATTAGAGTTTTATACTGGAGAAATAGCATGATATTCTTTGACAATTTTTAATGCAAGCAATTGGCATTTTACTTCCTCTGTTTACTTCCCATAAGATAATTTTACAGTTTTCAAAGTATAGATCACGTCTGCTTCTTCCCAGTAAGTCCCAGGAAATCAATAAATGATGTATGTTTTACTGTTTCTTCTGTTTTTTGTTTAGGTAAGTCAAGAGGCAGACCGTATAAAGAGCTCGGTAAAATTCCTTATATTCAGGGGTATGTAAATTCCTGCACTGAGCCACAACTAGTTTAGTGACTTGGTTGCCTCATGTAACCTTTTTGGTTATAGTTTTCTCATCTGTTCAATCAGGTATGGGATTTAGTTGATCTTTAAGTTGCCTTCTAGTCGTAAAATTCTGTGTTTTGAATTTTCTTTCATCTAGAGAATCCATTAATGTAAGCATGATTTTTAAATATCTAGTTATATTTCAATTGATACAGAACTTGCATGTAAGGAAGAATACAAGGAAGGCATTCTATTATGCAGTGTAAATCAATAAAATGAAAATGTATCCATTGACAACATTTGTATCTTCACCTCTTACAGAGCGGTGCCATCTCTTTGAATACAATACACTTTTATGCCCCATTAAAGCATGCTTGACATAGCTTTCAACTACTTGCAAATGCTGAGAAGTTGAAAAACATAACATTTACAAAAGATACATCTGGTGCATATTTATATGGCTTGGAATAAGGAATCATTTAAATACTGCTGAGCCATCTCCATATTAGGAGAAAAGATATGCCATGTCCATATGTGAAATCAGCAGTAAAATACACGTAGGTTTAAATTTCTCTTACACATTTTTTTTTTTCTTGACACATGTTAAAAATATGGAAATATTGATTAGGGCTTAATTCATCTATTTGAGTTGTTGGAATTGCTTTTTCCCTGAAGTTGATAAATTACGTCATTCAATCTAGTTTATATTCTAGAGGAGATAAATTTTGAAAGGGGTTAAAAGTGGCACTTGTTACTTAGAAAAGTTGCTTCTTCAGGTGCAGGAGTTCTTAATCTGGGGATCATAGATCTGTTAAGTATCCACAGATAAGCCTCAGGGGCTCTGTGAACCTCTTGAGTTTATATGCAAATGTTTTGTGTATCTATATGCATATGAGCTTTTTTTTTTTCTTCCTGGAAAAGGCCTAACTTACATCAGTATCTCAAAGAGGTTTATGACCCTGGTGTAGTGGAAAGACGTGGAATCATAAGAAATACGTGGGGTTACCCCTAACTAGTTGCTTAACCTACCTCCTGTAGCCACCTACCTTCTGCAGGCCTTATCTGTAAAACAAAACGGTCGCACTAGATCACCTCAGATGCCCTTTCTAGCACCAGCATTCTGTAGTTCTGAGTCAGAAACTTATCTCCACCTACCTAAATACTTGAGCCACCAGTGCCCTCAGTATTTGTTCTCTTCACTGCCCTCATTTTCGGGTTGTTATTGTGGAGTTTCTGTGTGGCATGTAGGCGAGGTTATGCTGAATAGTGTGCAGGGCTGCATACATATCAAGTTGGGAAAAAAAGCACACCTAAAAATCGTACAGCTCTTCTAGAATGCCATGTGGTACAGCATATGAAATGTAACTCGTACCCTCCAGCTCACACACACTTTAATTAATATTATGGGCTGTGCTTTAAACTGAGAGAAGTGAGAAAATCAAGGTTAAGGACGCTCTGTTCTTTACTATGTAGAAGGAGAAAAGAGACAGCTATGTAAATTACGAATTTCATATCTCCTTGTCAATTTCTTATCTGTTGTCAGTTTGAATGATTTCTAAATCAGAAGAATGCTGAAGATCTGTTTTCCCATCAGTTTTGAGCCTAAGGAATTTGGAGCTGGAGTTCTGAGCCAGGAAACAGTCCTGTTTTGAATTCAGAGGCTCTACTGCTGAGCACAGATGCCAGGCTGATGATAAATTCCAGAAGGTTCAGCTTGATATTTCAACCCCGGAGGTCAGAGAGAAATCCTTGGAGTGGGCAAATGTGGCCAGGGACTCTCCAGTTGTAGGCTGGGAGAGTAGCACCTCAACAGGCTTCGGTGGCACCATCAGCTGGGAGAGACCCCCTCTCCCAGGTGGAATGTAATGGTGGTGGCACTGCTAGCTCAGTCTGTAAGGCATCTCTACATTTCTATGTATTTGTCATAATGTAGCTCCAACATCTAGAAGGCTTTCTAAAGTTTTTTCTGTACAGATAGTTATTATGGTGTCATATAGACCCCACCTCCGAAGTTGATATGATCTATTGTGCAAAAATTCTTAATTTGAGTGGTATTAATTGGACAGATTCTCCCAGATTTTTTTTTATTTTTATTTTGAGCCCTTAAGATTGCTCATGTCAGTGTGGCAGCTGTGCGCTAGGACTAATTCCACATGCGTGCTATAAACCAGATTCCAACCTCAGAGGCGGGCACCCAGCCCTACCTTCCTTTCTTTCTGTCTTTTCTCAGATATTTTTCTATATTGCAGATCTATTAAAACTCTTTCAATATAACAAGAGGTGAAAACTTTTTCTGCATTTAAGCCCCCATGGAGACTATTTTTCAGGGACGATGGCTTGAAGGAGTCCCATAGAGCTGAGATGTCTGCAGTCGTGGACTTCATATGAAGTTTGCCTTAAATCATATACATTACGATGTAGTATACTGGTGACACTAGGAAATCTGAGAACATGGGGATTTATTCGTTATTAATTTGTATTTCTAATAGTTGACAGAACTCATGACCAATTGAAATGACAAAAAAAGACACGATTAAGGATTGAACTGTCAAAGACCAAATTTCAATGAGGAAGGAAACAAATATATATATATTTTTTCTGAAGGACCATAACTTTAATACTCCAAAGCATTGTCAAAACCAGAAATACATCCTGCACTGAATGTTTCCTTGGGTGATTAAGTTATTGATCTGCCTCTTACTGTTATTTACCTTGATGGAAAGATAGGCTGACTCAACCTGAGTACCAGACAAGCCCAGGAGGTGGGAGGTCAGAGTAAATTTGCCTAATGCTGTGTTTTCATCTTTGGAAGGAAGGGAGATAAAAGACTGCCAACGTTTGGTGCTGTTTTGTCCCCACTGGGAGAGATCTGAGTGACCGAAGCTGTCCTGTGAGCTCTGTGTCCTTTTACCTTTGCTTCTCCAGAGTCCCACCCAGGCAGATGCAGCAACTCTGTGGTGTGGGAAACGACACTTGCACTTTCTACCTAGGAATATTCTCGTGGGAAACTCTTTGAGCATATTGATAAAGCAACCACAATACAAATGAGTGGTATGCCATCAATAACATTAGCTGATTTAGGTTTGACTAAAACCCCTCAGTCAACAATATATCTGTTTATTCACATGCGTATACACAGGGTTAACACTATTTGACTTCAGTATTGTAAGGACTTTGGAAGAAGAAATGAAATAAAGTGTGTCAGAAGCTCCTTAGAAAAACTACCTTGTCGGTCAGAAGTCTTGTTCCCTTCACAGCGACTCAGTGTTGCCGTGCAGAGGAAGGTTCTAAGATGTCCCATGAAACAGAAGGTGATACAGAAACAAACAAACAAAAAACATCTCTGACTCTCGTGATGCACCTTAATCAGACTGTTTCAAGTCCCTTCCCTCAGGCCCTGGTATTCCTGCTGGATTTACTGTACATTATCTTGATTTGGAAACACCACTCGTTTGTCATGATATTTTTTTTGGTTGAAAAGTATTATTTAGAACTGAATTCCACCTTGGAGAGGTTATACATTTGAGAATTGAGACCCTTCAACTTGGATTTCTAGTTTGGTGTTCGTCTAGAGAGTATTTTCTTATGTCTCTTGAACTTTTATATTTATTTCATTAATTAATTATTGATGTGAATTCCAGGACGGTATAGCTAAGTAAATATAAAACAAGCATCTGGATGAAACAAAAAGTCAGATGTTCTGCCACCTTTCTCCTCTCCAGTGAAGGCACTGAGACCAGAAATCTAAATGATTCTTCTATAGACGTGATTTAGAACATATGACCATGACACTACAAAAATGACCCAGGACAATTTTGTAAACCATATTTTTACTTTCTGGGCTGGAAAGCATTATCATTTTAAATATAGAAACCCTTCCTTTTTTTACTAGATGTTCTAAGAATACTCTTCAAGGTGTTAAATTTTCTCTTTTCCTCATATTATCAACCAGGAAGATTTTTCTGATAGAAAAGATTACTAAAAGAGATCAGGAAATGTGCTTTTTCAAGGTATAATTCTCCGTAAGAAAAGGCATGGGTTATTAAATTATCTAAATAAAGTGGCCTGGGCTATTAAATTATCCCTCCAACTTTGGGAACTTATGGGCGAACATTCACTATGCAATACTAAATGTTCACGTTGTAGATCCAGAATTTAAGAAAAGCCTTTTTGCCAATAATCTGCTGTGAGGAAGCAGTGCGAATTAATTAATATTGAGGAAACACATCAAGTGTCTGTGTCCTTAAATGGCTAGCCTGTTGGGACTGAAATGAGTGATAATTCAGCTATAAATTCCAGCTAAGTTGGTGAACCAGTTAACTCAGTAAACAAATTAAGTATGGCTAAATTTTAAAAAATGAGTTGGATGGTTCAAGTTGATAGATCAAAATCAAAGAACACTATAAAGGTATATGGACACAGCTCCCCAACTGAGGAATTTCTTATGATGCCATTTGCAAAGAAGTGAAGAAAGAGTTTGCAAACATTTTTTGTAATTATTTGAGATGAATGTGTAACCTTTTAGGTGTTAGGAACACCCAAATAGGAACATTGGTGGACAAAAAGACAATAAAAATCTGGACGTTTACAACAAAAATATTTTTTAGAAACCTGTGTATGTTTTGAATATTGAAAGGCTTTCCTTTCTCTAATTTTGGTTATGCCTTTTTAAGTAGCTACTGTATTTAATAGCATTCTTAACCTGAGTCAGAGGATCTGGCCCTTGACGATTTTTCTGGTGGCTCTGATGCCTATTTCAACTTGTTTTCTTAGAAGACAGTATGTATTTACTTTTTGCAGAAAGACTTTTGTCCATTTCAAACCCGTCAGTTTTGGTTTTTTTCATCTTGCTCCTTGGATTTTCTTCCTTTTTGTTTTTTTCCCTTTTTAATGTTTAAAATCAATCTCTATTTTCACACTTGTTTTTCTTTGCTCTACTCTGTGGCTCCCTTCTTTCCCGGGGATGTTGCTGTGATTTCTTCCCTGCCCCACCATCGAATTTCCCTCTCAATAGTTCTTATGCATCTATTGACTATTCTTTATCTAGAGCATCCTTATCTCTCCCTGTTCTCTTTGCTTTTATGGATAGAATATGTTGTCTTCTTCCTATAGAGATTTCCCAAGCTATTAGAAATTTCAAACCAATATATGTTGATGGACAACTAATTTTTCATTGAATTTCTAATTGGCCCTGCTCCCTGACTTCTTTCCCACAGTTGTTCACTCTTGCCCTCTCTTCCTGGTGGGCGCAGGGCCTGTCTTTTCTTCCTCACTTGCCTGTTTGGATCCTTCTTTGTCCTGCAGGCTTTGGTTACGTCTAAGAAACCCTAGTTTGAGTTCCGCCCAGCCAACTTAACATAGACAGTTTAGTACATTCTTCTCGTCAGCTAAATAGATGGCACCTCCATGCCCATCCTTTTTGGAACAGACCTAGCTGCTGGCAGGAAGACCCCTTCGATGGGAGGTGGCACTGAATGCCTGCTGAGTCAATGGACAGACAGAGTTCTGACTGGGGCTCTCCACTTACCACTATTTGTGTCACCGTGTGTAAAACACTGAATTCTCCACACTTCTCTGCATTTTTGGAGATAATAACACCCAACTCATAGGGTTTTCTTGTGAATTTCATACTTGGACTATTCCCAGTAAGTGTTAATTTGCTCTGTACTTACCTATGTAGAGACCTCAGAAAACTGCAGGCAGTACAAGTTAGACACAATAGAGCCGGTAGATATGGTGGGAGCTGGGTGTGGAGAAATAAAGACATTAATATAGCCCTTTTAGTGTTTCCAAGCACATTCATATCATCCATTTTATGTTATCTTTACAATGACCCTGGAGTTTGCTGAGGACCCCTGGCCCCTCACTAAGGAACTGGGGTATCTCTTTGGGCCCCTGCTGCCATGTAATTAATTTGGGAGGAAAGAAATGTCCACTAAAAAGCCACATAAAAAGATATTATGAAGGTAATGGCTAGTAAGAGATCATCCTGAGCGTGGAAAATTGGAGCCATTCAGCCTCATAGAAGAGGAGTTTTATGTTTCATTCCCAAGTTTAGAGGAAAAAACCCCTTTCCTTTTCTTTCCTTTTTGTTGTTGTTGGCAAGACTCCGTAAAACTGCAACTCACATATAAGACATACTGGGCCAAATTTTCAAAGAGCCTCTATGCTTTGCATGTGTTAGATTTTTCATGCATAGCTTCAGCTCTGGGTGGTGGCAGAGTTGGTGGGGTGGAGGGAGGGTGGGCACAGATGGGCTTTTCACATTTGCCGCCTCACTTTGAATGTGGAAATGTACTAATTTTGTGCGATTTCATTTTCTTAAAAGTAGAGTTCCTTAAGGAAGCTTATGTCTTGAGCAGTGGAGTCTTTAAATGAACAGTTCTGAAAATGATAAGGGATCTGTGCCTGTCTGCCTGAATAGTGGTAAGAAGGTGGTTTATTGTTTGAAATAGAACTCAGCCAGAAGAGAGCTCCAAATCATCTTGCAGTTTGCGTGGGCTAGAGTGACTTTCAATTGCTTGCAGGTAGTGTCGTACCTTTTTCCTAGGCAGGCTTTGTCTGGAAGAGACCTTCACTAGGGAATCATTAAATGTCATTGAGTTAGGGATTTGATCAGAAAGCCTTGAGGGTTTGGTTTATTCTCAGAAGGATGTAGATTCCATCTTTCTGAAGTGACCACCAGTGACTTTAAACTCTCTTGTTTTGGCTCTTTGCCGTCTGTATCTGTTATGATGCAGCAGGTTTTGCTGTGGTAGAAAATAACCGTCAAAACTCAGTGGCTTGAAACAACAGGCGTTTATTTCTTGATCCCGTTGCATGTCCATTGGGGGTCAGAAGGGCTTTGCCGGATGCAGACATTCAGGGACTCAGGATGGCAGAGGCTGCTCTCTGTACCTGCCCCCACATTCACCGTAGCAGAGGGAAGGGAACAGGGTGAAGCTTGCCCTGGCTCTTAAAGCTTCTGCCCAGAAGTGACACCTACCACTTCTCACGTTTCATTGGTCAAAAAAGTCACATGACCATATCTACCTCAAAGTAGTTGGGGCCATTCAATCCTACTCTGAGCCTAGAAGGAGAGAAGAAAAAGTATTAATAAGCTGCCTATGACTACCTCATCATCCATTAAACATAACCACACAGCGGAAGTATTTCTCTGTGTTTATGGTAATCAGCACCGCCAGTGAGAACTCTCTGCCCCAGACATTTTTGATCGTTGGTAAAAAAGTGTTGTCACATATCTCTACGAGAGTTCCATGAATTGAATGTTCTGCATCCTTGGAATCTTATGATACAGAAGGTTCAAGCCCTATTGATACTTTGAAATGCTTTCAGTGACAATGATTATGATGAAAATAATAGTGAAGAATAAAAACTCACCCACAGAGAGGAAAAAAATCCCTCAAGCAGTTGCTTTAACTCCACTTTTTTTCTTCTTTTGAATGTGCCTTTCAAGTTTAATCAGAGAACAATATCTTTGTGATCAGATTAATCAACATTTGATGGATAACAAGGTTAAAACTCAGAGAAGTTAGGTAGAGTAGACGTCTCAAGTTTCTAATATGCAAGTTAAAGTGTTTAATTCATTTTTGGGCGATTTGACTGTAATCGCCAAAACCAACTCCACCACCATCTCCCTCACCACCCCCCCGACACCAACACCACCCCCCCACTCCCCTCTCACCCCCCACCACCATTACCACCACCCTCACCACCACTACCACTACCCCCATCACCACCATTATCAACACCCTCACCACCACCACTGTCACCACCACCCTCACCACCACCACCACCCTCACCACCATTACCACCACCCTCACCACCACCAGCACCACCCCCATCACCACTATTACCACCACCCTCACCACCACTACCGTCACTACCATTACCACCACCATCACCACCACCACCACCGCCACCACCCTCACCACCATTACCAACACCGTCACCACCACCACCACCACCCCCACCGCCACCACCACCACCACCACCCTCACCACCACCACCACCCTCACCACCATTACCACCACCCTCACCGCCACTACCACCACCCTCACCACCACCACCACCACCACTACCCCCATCACCACCACTATCAACACCCTCACCAACACCACTGTCACCACCACCCTCACCACCACTACCCTCACTACCATTACCACCACCATCACCACCACCACCACCCTCATCACCACCACTCTCACCACCACCCTCACCACCATTACCACCACCCTCACCACCACCACCACCACCCTCACCACCACCACCACCACCACTACCCCCATCACCACCATTATCAACACCCTCACCACCACCAACACCACTCTCACCACCATTACCACCACCCTCACCAACACCACCACCACCACTACCCCCATCACCACCATTACCAACACCCTCACCAACACCACTGTCACCACCACCCTCACCACCACTACCCTCACTACCATTACCACCACCCTCACCACCACTACCCTCACTACCATTACCACCATCCTCACCACCACTCCCCACACCAACACCACCCCCCCACACCCCTCTCACCCCCCACCACCCTCACCACCACCACCACCAGCCTCACCACCATTACCAACACCTTCACCACCACCACCACCAACCTTACCAGCACCATCACCACCATCCTCATAACACTCACCACCACCACCTTCACTACCATTACCAACACCCTCACCATAACCACCACCACCTTCACCACCATCACCATCAGCACCATCACTAGTACTTCGACTGTTGCCACCATCATCACCACCACCACTA
Source organism: Diceros bicornis minor (assembly GCF_020826845.1). Lineage (NCBI taxonomy): Eukaryota > Metazoa > Chordata > Mammalia > Perissodactyla > Rhinocerotidae > Diceros > Diceros bicornis. The sequence continues at coordinate 8,884,815 of NC_080779.1, forward strand.
CTGCCACCATCTATCATTATAAACACACACTTGTGTAACCAATATAATGTCTCTTCAGACCACCATGGGAACCAAAAAATTAGGTAAGATTTTTAGCAATCGTTTGCTTTTTTTTCTATACATCACATAATACAGAAATTAAAAAGGTCGTAGAAGAAAAGTGGCAACTCAGAACTGTCTTGGGGACTGGATTTGGACTAAACTTGTCTTTCTCTCTCTTCAATTTGTCTTTTTTTTTTTTTTCTTTCAAATTTCTTCCTGTGGTACTTTCCTCCTTTAAACTTGAAAGAGAACTGGACTGACAAATGACCCTCTCCGTGCCTTTCCTGTCCAGAAAGGAGCAGGGTGTTACTGCAGCACCTCCTTTAACTCCTTTACCATGTACCCAACTCAGGTGTACCCTTTTGGAGTGCACGGGTGTGGCCAGGATTTCTAAAGTTGGAGTGATTTTCCTGCCAAACTCTGCTCATCAACCAGCAGGGGACAGCTAGAAGGACCAAAGCAAAGTGGCACAATGACCCAGTGACTCAGAATGATTTGGCAGAATCACTGCAGCTGGCAGTCTCACTGCATGAATTTACCTGTCTGCTCTGATTTGGGAGTGAGGCTCCAGGCCTCTGGGAATAGTGTTCAGAGTGGGCTTTCTTGGGAGGTGATTCCCGCTGCCCACTGAGCTGTGGATATGGAGGTTCTGTTCTAGCCCTGGCTCATGGGGGAAAGATGGCATCTTGGACCCGTGCCCATGGCCTGTGCAGTTTTAGCAATCCTTTGCAAGGCCTCCAGGCATTTTTGTCTTTAAACACCCGTGCTGGCTGAGGTAATGGTGGAGAGTAGAGAGATTCTGGCCCAAAGCTGAAGCCCTAGAGATTTACCACCCCCGACCTCACCCCCAAATATGGACAAAACAAGGATGTTATTAAATTACCAATTCTGTCTCCAGTTGAATATTTGCCAAGAATTCCATGCTTCCACCTCACATAATACATTTTATTTTTCTTGTGGGGATTTGTTTTCTGAATCAGTTTACTTCTTCGTGGTCCAATAATCACCAAATGGAATTCTCTCCATCTTTCATCCTTCATCATTAGGGTAAAAATACAGTATCATTTTCCAGCAAGAAATAAATATCTGAAAATGAAAGACAATATTTAGTGACCAAAAATAAAAAGTCCTTCAAGAGTACTACTTTTCTGATGAATCAGAACTGGAAGTGATTAAGGGCATTAAAACAATGAGCACTCACGCCCGTTCCTCCATTTTCATAAGAAAATCAAACATCCTCGTTTAAGTAAGTGGGGGGCTGCTTAACAAATCTTTTAAGTGAGCCGTAGATAAGCTCATTGGCATGGTTTGAGGAAATGCATGGAGGAAATTAAAAATATTTATTTTATTGAACTAATATTCCCTGCTGGAGATTAAAGTAGCAAATCGAGCCCACAACTGTAAGATGGATACTATTCAGCAATTTAGTTTCTATTTATTTAGTTCCTAACTGTCAACTTGAACTTGAGTAGTTTTAAATTGTAACTTACTAAATGCTTATAAGAGTGTTCCTTGAATAGAAAATGAAGTTGTCTCAGAGTGTATTTTCAGATGAAAATATACTTAATCTGATTTTATTTGAATTGGTGGATTTTTTTTTTATACCTTCAGAATGTGAAATTCCTGAGAATCTTTAGTTGACTAAAATTTTGGTGTGTTGAAGAGAATTATGATTTTAAGATCATATATTTTGATCATGCTAGTTTGGAAAGTTCCCTATGCCATTTTATAATGTATTTCATAGGAAAACATTTTAAAGGCATTATTTAGAAATCAGGACTAGCTATTTTCATTTTAGGCTGCTATCTCTTAGCTATTTAAGCCTAGCTGTGGTCAGTTTAATCATTAGTACCTTCTTCATGGATGTACACTGTAGGACTGACTTAATTTTTATTTTAGATTTCTAAAGGAAGGGATATCTGGAATGCAGACATATTATACTGAGATGGTCATGTTTTGCTCAGGAGGCAGAGAGTAGCTACAATAGTTAAGTTTCAGTGAGTAGTTACTGTGTTCCAGGCAATAGACTAAAGAATTTTATGTCCATTATTTCATGTGGAGACAGTTACTATTTTGCGGTAACTATAATTATCATCATTTTACAGGTGAGCAAATTGACAACTCAAAGAAGATACGTAACTTTCCCGTAGGCCCCTAGCTGGCAAGCCGCGGGAGTGGGATGCTCCTGAGATGTCAGGTTGGTTCTTTCGCATGGGGTGTGGTGGGGCTTCTCTTACAGTGGGCAGAGACCTGGGTATTTAAAGATGGTCTTAAAGCTCCTTGGGGCAAAAGGTCATAAGTGCAAAACGTGAGGCCAGATTTCCATCCTCTTCTACTTCATAGAAATTCTCCTGCAGAACCGCTATGCATTTTCAAGCAGGCTTTTCCGTGGAAAAGCTGGTGTGGGCACACACTCAATTCAGTTCCCAGTGTGCTTTCTCACAGAGGTTCTTCCACAAGATTACAAAGACTGGGAACCTAGCCCATTATTATTAATATATTTTAAAAGTTATTCTGGCTTCTTTCAGGGCCATATCAGTTTCAAAGATCGCTGTCAGGGTGGGAGCAACTGAAGTTGAAATGGTCTGAATCCTAAATGTAGTCTCAGAGTGGAAACTTTTCTTCAGAGTTGAAAAGTCGGTGGAGTATTCACAGAAATGTAATAGGAGCACAGGATAGTGAGTCAGTGTCAAAACTCTGTTCCAAATCCTATTTGCTGTTTGTAAAACTGGCTTCTCCGGGACTGGCTGGGGGATCAGGTGAGAGGGCGGAGTGGGGTGGGTTACAACATGCTTTGAGACAAGGCTGCAGGTCGGGCTCCCCTTCCCCATGGAGGGAGGGTCTTCTCTCCACAGGAATTAGGGTTCTGGGGCAGGGGTGTAATGGGGTCCAGCCTTCCCACTCCAGGAGGACCATCTCTGCCTCAGATATGGAAACCTTTACTTCGTCTTGCCACTTAAGTTTTGTAAATGAGTTTGAGATAGAAACTGCGGAGGAATCTACAAGAAAATCATTGTGTAGTGTTTTGCAAGTGTGGAAGTGACACCATTTGCTTTTTCCTTGAAAGTTTCCTGATCTGGATATTGATTAAAAAAAAAAAAATCATGGTGGCATAGACCCTGATGAGTATCATCTTCAGATACTGGAATTGTATCTTTTTTTTTTTTTTTATAGCAGTTTTATTTATTTATTTATTTTTTTGTGAGGAAGATCAGCCCTGAGCTAACATCCTTGCTAATCCTCCTCTTTTTGCTGAGGAAGACCGGCTCTGAGCTAACATCTATTGCCAATCCTCCTCCTTTTTTTTTTTTCCCCCCAAAGCCCCAGTAGATAGTTGTATGTCGTAGCTGCGCATCCTTCTAGTTGCTGTATGTGGGACGCAGTCTCAGCATGGCCGGAGAAGCAGTGCGTCGGTGCGCGCCCGGGATCTGAACCAGGGCCGCCAGTAGCAGAGCACTAGCACTTAACCGCTAAGCCACCGGGCCGGCCCTGGAATTATATCTTAAACTAACCAAAGGGATCATCTACTGATGACCCAAATTTCCTTTCAAGAATTAACAAATCTCATTTTTTCCCCCCTAGGAACTCTACTCATCTGTAGTTAATCTAAGAATTAACATTTAGCAAATTACTGCATCAGTGCCTTAAATGAGGTATGTGCCTGGTGGCTCAGTTGATTAGAACCCTATGTTAATGAGGTCACGAGTTCAGTCCCCAGGAGGCTGGTCCACTTCATCATGGTCCCTCTCTGAAGCCCAGCCAGGCCTCCAAATGAACACTGGTCACAAGTGGCCTTCTGGGGAAGAATCAACACAAATTCTTCACCATTTGTGGGAAAAAACAACTCAAAGCATATGCCTTGACTTAACTTTGAATATGACAATGATCCCATGGGGTAACAAAATGGTACCCTAGAGGCTGCAAAGACTTCTTGCAGACTGTGCAAGTGCCACCCTTCCTGGGGGTGGCTTTCACGCTGGGAGAACAGCTTTGATGTGTGTGGGAGGTTCCAATCCGGCAAGTTAAAGGGGAGTGTCATCTAGGAACAGTAGGAGGCTGGATGCTTATTCAAGAGACAGACTCAGAGGGACGCTTTAGGGAAATTTTGTTGAATTTTCACTAATCACTTATTTAGAAGATGGATCATTTTGGGTCTTCTAATTAATGTCTGTAGTCATGCAACCCATAGGACCTTTTCTCCCCCAGCCAGGCCACTCCAGCCATTTGTCTCAAGGTAGCAGGACACACAGTAGCTAAGAGCTTTAAGAGTAGGGTGATTCTCACTTTCATGCTTTCTCTCCATTTTCCTCTCTCAGAAACCACTTTTTCAGATCCAGGTCCAGTTCTGAGGCTAAATCTCACCCTAGCATGACCGGATGCATTGATATCCTCTGAAGCCATTTCTTGGGTTTAGGGAAGAATAATGCCTAATGAGCTCCAGCTGTGCCTGGTGGCGTTCATTGTTGAAACCAGCAATCCCCACTGGCTTTCTCCCATTTACTGCGAATACCTTCTTCAGGGCAGAGGCCACTTCATTTTTTTTAATTAAAAAAAATTTTAATCACCTAGCAGAATACTTTGTGTATAGTAGGAGTTCAATAAATATTTGTTGAATCAGTGAGTGAGTGGATGAAATAATCAAATGTAGAACTGGTTCCATTTAGACAAAGGCAATTTTTTTAATGTTATCATTTTCTTGTTTTTCTCTTTACAAAATTATATGTGGTTATTGAAAATAATTTAGAAAATAGAGATGGTCAGAAATTAAGAAAGTAAAAATCATCCATAAGCCGTCACTTGGAGATAATCTTTCTTGACATTTTGGGGAGCATGATATTTATATTTATAGGCATATCTATCATATTCCCTCAGACAATATGTATTATTGTGTCATCTTTTTCTACTTATATCAAAAAGCTTTGCATGATAATATATTCTTCCACATTATATTTTTAATTTGTTCAGAGCATTTTATTACATGACATGATTTCAAATTAATCAGTCACATAATAAAATATTCTTGTAGCTTAAACTTTCTACATAGCTTTGTTTATTTCCTTGGGATAAATTCCTACAAGAGGAATTGCATGGTTCCACGATTTTCTAATTCACAATGTGTTGGCAAGTTACTGGTCAGAGAGGAGCCACCAATATGTACTTCAACCTGCAACAATCTAGTGTACTGCCACTCTCCTCCCTTGCTGAACAGTGAGTATTATCATTCTTTTAAATACTTGCTAATTCATAGGCACAAAGTATATCAATGTTCTTATACTTTGCATTTCTTTTATTAATAGTGAAACTGAGTATTTTTTCATGTGGCCATTTTAATGTCTTCTTTGCAAATTGCCTGTTAATGTCTTGTAAGCCCTGTATATTTTGGTGGCCAATATACTTACCCCTCTCTATTTCAAAGGGCTATTGTAAGAATTAGTGGAAGTAATCTATTTGAATATGTTTGAAACCTACAAAGCAATACACAAACGTGTTGATGCAATTTGTGACCTGTTGGTGAAGGTCAGAAGGAATGGTCACCTAGAGACACATGGACTGAGGAAAGGCTTGGGTAAGCTTTGGCAGAGGAGGGATGGGGAGGGACATCTGTGAAGAAAGGGAAAGAGGCCTTGGCCTAGAGATTTGTTACTTTGAGAAGGTCACTGGAAATAGACAAGGTCAGAGATAATACAAGGGCCGGGAGCTCAAAATGGGAGCCAATTAGAAATAGAAGGGAGCACAACGGGCCAGGGAACTACAGGAAACCAGAGACCATCCTCAAGGGTGGTTTGTGGCCTCCTGAGGGGGAGGGGGAACAGACATCTCTTCAGATGTCCCCAAACCAGCAACTGGGAAGAGAAAACAGCAGCAGTGCCACTTCTCTGAAGACTCACCTGAATTCCAGTGTGACTAAGGCAGGTGTGTTTAAGAACAGAAAGGGAAACCCGTGCCACTGCACACAGGTGTGGTCCTCTGGCCAGAGCACACCTGTGCTTTCCAGTAAGTACCTGGAGTAACCACACCTGGGAGAGGCAAGCAAAATACATATATAAATGGTAATTAAATAAAGATAAAATACTGCACTGAAATTCCCGCAACATATATATGACACCACTTATGTGAAATTACATATATTATAATTATGTTATACATGTAATATATAATTAAATACAAATATGTTAAATATAAATATTATATATATTGCATTATATAATTATATATATAATACATAGATAAAGGCATATGCATGCATGCCCATGGTAATCTCCAGAGAGTAGTAATCTCCAAAGGGACAGGGAGAAAGAATTATCTTGGCTTTCACTCACATTTTTAAGTGTTGTTTCACTTGTTACAGTTAGTACATATTACTTCTCTAATTTGAAATTGATCCAATAAAGAAAAAACTTTTAAGACTAAAAAGACATTCATGCTGTGAGTGTGGCCTGCCACTCTCCACTCCGAAGCACCAGTGAGGAATTCATAAGGCAGCAGGAGCTAAAGTTCTGGGCTGTCACTGGAGCCCATGCTCACCTGGACGGAGGAGCCCCAGGAAGCACCTGAGAGTCACACCTGGGCCCCGCAGGGCACTGAGCTCATTGCCATCACACTCTTAAGATGACAGGGGAAGCCGTGCCTCCATCAGCAGGCAGGACCCTGGCCAACAGGTAAGACATTTCCCAGACTGGGAGTGAACACAGGCCTGCCTTGCAGATCAGGTGTGCATTGCCACCTTGCAGGGAGGAGGCACAGATTAATTGCAGGGGAAAGAACCTGAGCTTGATGAGGAGGAAAAAGGAGAACTTTTCTCCTTCACCTGAAGGGCTGCCACTGTAGCTGATGAAACACAGTATCTCACTGGGGCTTTATGTTATTTTAGATCAGGTCAAGCTACTTAAGGCAACACTGTTTCCTGTGTCCCTCACATGCCAGGCACTGTGCTGGGGCCTGGGGACAAAGTGGGGGAATAAGACTGAGATGATCTCTGACTTTCTGGAGATTGCAGCTGAGTTGGGGAGATGGATTATGAGGGACCAAACAACAGAGAGGGTCATACACCGGAAGGATGCTCTGAAGGAAACCGAAAGGGGCGGAAAGATCAGGACTGGGTTGTTTTGGATCCAGAGGCAATGGAAGGTCTTTCTGAGGAGAGGATATTTAAGCTGAGTCAGGAGTGAAGACAAGGGGCCAGCAGGTGAATAGCCAGCTGGCAGGAGGGAGACCCGAGGGGCGGGACCCTCTCTCAGCCTCTCCACAGTGTGTCTGGGGAGCAGTGAGTGTGGGGAGCTGGTCAGGATGAGACGTGAGGGGGCCAGTAGGCGTCAGATCACACCTGACCTCACACTGGGTTCATGTTTAGAAGTTTGATTTTATCCTAAGTGCAAAGACAAGGTCAAGTGTGCTTAGAAATCCAACGTAATGATGCAGCATCTAAGCCTCAACTAGCATGCGTAAAGATCTGTTGAATGAGTGCAAAATAAATAAATGGATTGATGTTCCATGTTCAGAGAACATCTTATTTTATTTTGTTTTTAAACTTTGTTTTTGACGTCTATTACATGAAAAATCACTTCCATTTAGATTTATTTTCACTAGTGATACCAATAAAAACTCTGATGTTGAGAAATGCATCTGAAATTAAAGGAAAGGTTAATGAGACGCTGTCCCCGAAGCATGGATTGTAGGAAGCGCTTTCACAAACGGGATCCTGTCCCATCTTTCTCATCACCCAGCGTGCTGGGCTGGGCGGGTAGTCATACTGTCTCACTGGTGCAGATGAGAAAACAGCCTCAGAGAAGTGAAAAAAGACTTGGCAAGGCCACCTTCCTGGGAGCAGTCCTGGGAATGTTTGTCTCTGTTCTGGTGAACTTTTGGTGAGCCCAGGGCAAATGGTGGCCACACAGAGGTCCTTGGGCTCCTTCTAGTGGCCTCAGGGGCTCTTGTTGTAGGAGTTGGTAGAAACAGGAAGGAGGTCTTGGGCGGTCATAGCTGGCCTCGTTACTTCTGTGGCCCTTGGCCAGTGTCTGCTCATCAGGAGACAGGAGACTCGGCTCCCCTGATCTCACTCTGTGCCCACATCCTAGACCTAATCGGGGCTCCCAAATCTTGAAGTCAATGAAAGTTCTGACTTCTCCCATCCCAACACTTAGTATATGGGCTGTGATGATTTTGGACATGCTGCCCCTCTAAGGATTACACCTGGGTCCTCCATCATCCTCGAGCCCTGGCTTTTCCTCCTCTTCCTCTTTGAACTCCAAGGGAGACTGCCATGATCATTAGGATCACCCCTAGGTTTTGAGGTTCATTGAGGTGCATCAGCATTTTGGGACACATACGTGTGGCATTCAGACTTGTTAGTGTAGATCTCCAGTCACCTGGGATACTGTCTTTCTTGGCAGGATCCCACCGGGAACTCTTTGGGGCAAAACAATTCTTTTGCAACCTAATCTGCAGATGTGGAATACAGTATTCCCTGTCTGAGCTTCAGTTGAAGGAACCTGTAATCTTTGAGTTCCAGCTCTTCAGAAAAATGGCAGCTGCTGCAAGATGTGAACGTGACATTTGAAATTGGCAGACACCTGGGAGCTAGTGTGAGGTGGAGAGACAAACATGGACTCCAGGGTTGGGTAGATCTGGATTCCAGACCAGCTCTGCATTTCCTGGTGTAAGACTTTGAAGTAGATTTGCATGATCTCTGTGAGGCCCATTTTTCTATCTTTAAAATGGGGGTAATACAAATTACTCATAATATATTGGAGAGGATTAAAAAGAGGAGAATTAAAATATCAATTTAATTAAAAAGAGCAACAGCTAATATCATCCTCAATGGTGAAAAACTGAAAGCTATCCCTCTAAGAAGAGGAACCAGACAAGGATGCCCACTGTCACCACTCCTATTTAACATAGTACTGGAAGTCCTAGCCAGAGCAATCAGGCAAGAGAAAGAAAGAAAAGGGATCCAAATTGGAAAGGAAGAAGTGAAACTCTCACTATTTGCAGATGACATGATTTTATATATAGCAAACCCTAAAGAATCCACCAGAAAACTTTTAGAAGTAATAAACGAATATGGTAAAGTTGCAGGATACAAAATCAACATACAAAAATCAGTTGCATTTCTGTACACTAGAAATGCAACTGAAATGCAACTGAAGAGAAATTAAGAATACCATCCCATTTACAACTGTAACAAAAAGAATAAAATACCTAGGAATAAACTTAACCAAAGAGGTGAAAGAGCTGTACACAGAAAACTATAAAACATTGCTGAAAGAAATTGAAGAAGACACAAAGAAATGGAAAGATATTCTGTGCTCTTGGATTGGAAGAATTAACATAGTTAAGATGTCCATACTTCCTAAAGCCATCTATAGATTCAATGCAATCCCTATCAAAGTTCCAACAACATTTTTCACAGAAATAGAACAAAGCATCCTAAAATTTATATGGAACAACAAAAGACCCCGAATAGCTAAAGGAATCTTGAGAAAAAAGAACAAAGCTGGAGGTATCACACTCCCTGATTTCAAAATATACTACAAAGCTATAGTAACCAAAACAGCATGGTACTGGCACAAAAACAGACACACAGATCAATGGAATAGAATCGAAAGCCCAGAAATAAACCCACACATCTATGGACAGCTAATCTTTGACAAAGGAGCCAAGAACATACAATGGAGAAAAGAAAGTCTCTTTAACAAATGGTGTTGGGAAAACTGGACAGCCATATGCAAAAAAGTGAAAGTAGACCCTTACCTTACACCATACACAAAAATTAACTCAAAATGGATTAAAGATTTGAATGTAAGACCTGAAACTGTGAAACTTCTAGAAGAAAACATAGGCAGTACGCTCTTCGACATCGGTCTTAGCAACATCTTTTCAAACACCACGTCTGACCGGGCAAGAGAAACAATAGAAAAAATAAACAAATGGGACTACATCAAACTAAAAAGCTTCTGCACAGCAAAGGAAACCATCAACAAAATGAAAAGACAACCTAATAATTGGGAGAAGATATTTGCAAACCATACTTCTGATAAGGGCTTAATCTCCAAAATATATAAAGAACTCATGCATCTCACCAACAAAAAAACTAACAACCCAATTAAAAAATGGGCAAAAGACCTGAACAGACATTTCTCCAAAGAAGATATACAGATGGCCAACAGACACATGAAAAGATGTTCAAAATCTCTATCTATCAGGGAAATGCAAATCAAAACTACAATGAGATATCACCTCACGCCCGTCAGAATGGTTATAATTAACAAGACAGGAAACAACATGTGTTGGAGAGGATGTGGAGAGAAGGGAACTCTCATACACTGCTGGTGGGAGTGCAAACTGGTGCAGCCACTATGGAAAACAGTATGGAGATTCCTCAAAAAATCAAGGATAGAACTACCATATGATCCAGCTATTCCACTGTTGGGTATTTATCCAAAGAACTTGAAAACACCAATTTGCAAAGGTACATGCACCCCTGTGTTCATTGCAGCGCTATTCACAATAGCCAAGACTTGAAAGCAAGCTAAGTGCCCATCAAGGGACGAATGGATAAAGAAGATGTGGTATATATACACAATGGAATACTACTCAGCCATAAGAAACGATGAAATCCAGCCATTTGTGACAACATGGATGGACATTGAGGGTATAATGCAAAGTGAAATAAGTCAGAGGGAGAAGGTCAAATACCATATGATTTCCCTCATTAAGTAGTAGATAATAACAACAATAAACAAACACATAGGGACAGAGATTGGATTGGTGGTTACCAGAGGGGAAGGGGGGAGGGAGGAGGGTGAAAGGGATAATTCGGTGCATGTGTGTGGTGAGGGGTTGTAATTAGTATTTTGTGGTGAACATGAGGTAATCTATGCAGAAATAGAAGTACAATGATGTACACCTGAAATTTATACAATGTTATAAACCAATGTTACTGCAATAAACAAAAAATTAAAAAAAAAGAAAAAAAAGAAAAAAAATAATTAAAAAGAGGAGAATTAAAATATTTCACACAACAGACACTCAAGAAATAGGAGTTTCTATGTTCCTTTACCCTCAATGATTTAATGAGTCCTTCCAAAAATAGGACATCCTTCAGAGTAGAATTGTACCCATTTTTTGTTGATGAGACATCCAAAAGGATGTTAGATTCCTTTGTTTGGTTTGTGGTAAGTTGACTTGGCACTTTAAAAGAGAAAAAAAAAGGAAACTTGTAGTATTTCAAACAATGAGCCTTTTTAAAGTGTTCATTGGACTCCAATTTCAAAGAATATTCTTATTAACATACTTTCTTATAAATGGAGTGCCACTCATCCAACATTTATGAGTAGTAGCCTGAGAAGCCAGTGCAGTGCCTGGCAAGCCTGGGGACATTTCCCACGTGCACTGTGGGATGGCGTGGGCAGGGGAGCCCGTCTAATTCTGTGACATGGTTTGGGGGCTCCTGCGTGAGCTAGTCTTGGCATGGTTTCTCCAGTCACTGGGCCTGTTCTGGAGACTTTCAGGACTCCCACATAGTCCGTCCTTGCAGGCAACTCCCTTTGAAGTCCTCCGGAGCTCTTTGAATGGAAAATACACAACGGGGTGTTGATGCAAATAAGAATCAGGCCTGATGTACTCGAGGAATAAAGATGCTTCTCACCCCAAATATTAGCTCTTTCGCCCAGAAACTATGGTTGGATCATTAAATAAAAGAGCCGCTCCCTCCCACTCAGAAAAAAATCACAGTCTACCACCAAATCTCCACCATTCATTTGCTCAGGAAATGATAAACCTACTAATTACCTCAGAGTTTTAATTAAACAACAGATATAGACGTCACAGGGCTATGTCTTCACTTTAAGCATATCAATAAAATAAACATTCTCAATTCCAGGGCAACTTGCTAAATGAAAAAAAATAAACATTACTATCTTTTGAAATATCACTCATCGAGTGTGATAATTTAGAAAAATGTGTCTATTAGAGCTAGTTAGAGATATTTTTTGGTTGAAAACGCAATCGCCGATGGAGTACAAAGCTGCAATTTGTAGACAGGTTAAGGAAATTAAATCACTCACTGTCTTTTTTTTTTCAATGGCTTTAAAAGTTAAAGGTAATTTGCAAAGAAAATGCTCAGTTTGAATTGGTTTGTAATATCTGTTAATGATCTTTAAAAAAATCCACTTATTCACAATCCTGTCCCTGAGGGAATTCCAGTGTGCTATCAGAAAAATTTCTCAAGTCTGAAATGTCATTAGCTAGTGATTTCTTTGAAGTAAAAAGCCCTGAAAAAATAAATTGTATAAAGTATACAAGTGCACAGGACAATCACTTTGATGAATAATATCTGTGTTTTTCATACCTAAAAATGCAACAATTGAAATCCAACCTGCTAAATTACAGAGCTGTCTTGTGAATTACCTCAGTGTAGGCATACCTGCTCTGTTTATTTCACACATATATTAGGTTCTTCCATATATTTATAGATTGTTGATGCAAAAACAGTAGTGTTAGGAACAATTTTGATTATATTCATTGTGTTTACCTTTTGGAAACACAAGGTGTTGCCTAAATACAGGCCTACAGGTGTTGCCATCCAGGATTAAAACAATAGCCTGTTTCAACGCAGCATACTGGATCCCAGAGCCAGGTGCCGTGAACGGAGGTGCAGACACCACGCAGCCCCTCGAATTGCTCAATATTAGATAACAGAGCTGTGAAATACTACACCAAAGGGAAGGTTTTCTCCCTGACCCCATCTGGCTATCAGTTTTTGCCCGGAAGCAGGGGGAGTCTTTGTAATACAATATCAGTCAGTGTAACTGCAATACTGGTTCTGCTGCTGTAAATAGCTAATTTTTTTTTTGTTTTTTGAGGGAGGAGTTGGATTTACTAAACCGTTGGCTACAGGTTAATTATACATTTCATAAGAGAGCATTTCCTTGTAGCCAGCCTAAATTTGTTTAGGATTTCATCCCGCTTCATATAGTAAGGCTAGAAACGTACGAGCCTTCATCGGACCCTCCATTATTGTCACTATGTTATACGCTGGGCCTTTAACTTTCTTTTCCTCCTCGCGCATTACTCGCCTCTTAACTAAACTGCAAACAGCCCCAGTTTTATTCCTTTTGTCCTCAAGGGGAAGGCATTCTCTTCTTCCTAGTCCAGCTGACCTGTAATCATATGTGTGGGTCTTCCTCTTTTCTCCTCTGTAGCCAACATCAGGAAAGCAAACTGCACACAGGTAAGAACAAACCACTGATGGATTTTAATAAAGATATTCTATAGTATTTTATGTGTCAGTCCCTCCATTTCCTTCACTTAAGAAATGGAAATCAACATTTGAAACTATTTTTTGAAGCTTTATTGGGATTCCGCATATGGAAGATTGCAAAGAGCGGAAGCATGTAACTCAATGTCTTTTCCTGGAGTGAACACATTCTGTACCCACCTCCCCAGGACAAGAGAGAGGATATAGCCACCATTCCCCACTGCCCTGTGATGGGAGCCCCCTTCCTCCTCAAAGGTAAGTGCTATCCTGATTTCTGGCACCAGAGGTGTGTTTTGTTTTGTTTTGAACTTCATATAAATGGAATAATATGGTAGGTGTTCTTTTGTGTCTGGTTTCATTCTCTCAACATTATGTCTGTGAGCTCTATCTATGTTGTTGGGTGTAATTATAGTATATTTCCCTTGCTGTATTTCCTTCCATTGTATCAATAATATACCACAGTTTACCCATTTCAGCCTTGATGAACATTTGGGTTGTTTTCAGTTTTAGGCTATTTCAGTAAACTTCTGTAAACTTTCTTGTGCACTTCTTTGGTGGGTGTGTGCATGCATTTCTGTTGGGTATAGAGACTAAAGGGGAACTTTACTATGTTGTAGGGTGTGACTACGCTCAGGTTTAATAATGTCAAACAGTTTTCCAAAGAGGTTGGATCAGTTTGCCCTCCCACCAGCAGTGGGTGAGAGTTATACTCTCTACATCCTTGTTAGCCTCTAGTTTCTTAGTCTTTTTGATTTTGGTCATTCTGGTGGTATGTAGCTGAATCTCATGTGGTTTTAACTTGATTTCCCTGATTATTAATAAGTTGAGCATCTTTGCATGTATATTTGCCACTTGGATATTTTGTGAATGAGCTTTTCAAGTGTCTTGCTAATTTTTCTATTGTATTGTTCATCTTTCTTATTGATTTTAGGAGATATTTATATATTCTGGATAGGATCCTTGCTTGGTTATATATATTGCAAATATCATATACTATACTGAGCTTGACTTTTTACTCTGTTTATGGTGTTTTTGGATGAACAGAGATTTTAATTTTAATGTATTCTAATTTACCAATATTTTCCTTTATAGTTAGTGCTTTTTATGTCCTACTTAAGAGAGTTTTGCTTACCCTAAGGCCACAAAAATATGCTTTTATATTGTCTTGCAGAAGTTTTATTGTTTCACCTTTCACATTTAGATCTCTAGTCCACATGGCATTGATTTTTGTATATGGTGTGAGGTTGGGATCAAGTTTGTTTCTTCCTCCATGCTATCTACTTTTTCTACACCATTAATGGACAAGATTTCCTTTCCCCAGTGCTCTTAGGTGATACTTTTGTCATAAATTAAGTACTCACTTATTTATAGAATGATCATATGACTTTTTTCTTTTATTCTGTTAGTGTGGTGAATTATTCAATAGGTTTTGAATGTTAAACTGATCTTGCATTTCTGGACTAAACCCGACTTGGTTATGATGTATTATTTATTTTATGTATTGCTGCAGGTTTTGATAATTTTTACAACAATGTGCGTGAATGAAATTTGCCTGTAATTTTCCTTTAGTGTAATGTCCTTGTCAGGAGTGTTATCAAGGTTTAGCTGGCTCATAAATGAGTTGAGAAGTGTCCTCTTTGCATTCTTTAAAAAATTAAAACATAAATGAGTCTAATATGATATAGTGATTAAAAATATATGTAGTTTGTCCTAAGTGTATCAGTCAGGGATCTCCAGAAAAACAGAACCAATAGGATCTATATAGATATATATAACAGGAGATTTATTATAGGAATTGGCTCACACAATTATAGAAGCCAAGGAGTCCTACGATCTGCTGTCTGCAAGCTGGAGAACCAGGAAAGCTGGTGGTATAACTCAGTCCAAGTCTGAAGGCTTGAGAATCGGGGGGGTACGGGGAGCAATGGTGTTAGTCCTGGTTGGATTCTGAAGGCCCAAGTACTAGGAGCTCTGATGTCCCAGGGCAGGAGAAGATGGATGTCCCAGCTGAAGCAAAGAGAAAATTCACCCTTCCTCTGCCTTTCTTTTCTATTCAAGCCTTCAGTAGATTGGATAATGCCCACCCACATTGGTGCAGGTGATCTTCTTTACTCAGTCTCCTGATTCAAATGCTAATCTCTTCGAGAAACACCCTCACAGACATACCCAGAAATAATGTTTTACCAACTATCTGAGCATCCCTTAGCCCAGTCAATTTGACACATAAAATTAACCATTACAGTATGTATTCACCACAATTTTCTTTCCTTCCAGGCTTCTGTATATTTTAGTTTAGACTTATGGCAGGGAACTGGTTTTGTGTGAGTTTTGCATGGGAAAGTAAGTAGAAGTTAGACTATCTACTAGGAGTTTTCATATGGGACTCAGCAGTTTGCTCATGTGCCCAAGGCTGAAATTTGTTAGCGCATCTCAATCCCAGAACCCATGATCAAGGCCCATCCTGGGTTTAGAGGAGAACCTATAAGGTGAGAAGCTTTTTGGACATATGACAAGCATTCAGATAAAATACCTGCTACCCACTGAGAATCTTCAAAACCAATTTCATCTCCTACTTTTGACCTCTTCAGTTACTGTTCTATAGAGTTTCTTTTTTTGTCTTTTTTTATCTCCTTCAATACTGTATATCTCATACCTCACCCCATCTCTCCATTTCTACTTGCTATTGTCCTAGTTCAAGGTCTTACCACCTCTTGCCTGGGCTATGGCATTTGTGGGACACCTAGTCTCCATTTCATCCTTTTCTCAACCGTCCAAGGGCTTGCTCTAAAATGGAAAGCTGGCCATGGTAGTCCCTTGTTGAAACTGTTTGGTGGCTCTCCATTGCTTTACAAGATGAAATCCAGGCTCATCAACATGGCACATGACTTCTCTCATGACCCAGCTCTTGCTTCCTTCTCCAGCCTGCTCTCCTGCTCCACTGTTGTCTTTGGCTTTACACTGCCGCAGCTCTATCTGCTTGTAGTTCCCGGAGTGTATCCTGGGGTTCTTTGCGTCCCAGCTTTTTTGTAGGCTGATCTTTCTCCCTGGTATAGACTGTCCATGTCTTTCTTCTGGATAATCCATTCTTTAACAATCAGCTCAAGCTAGATACCCTTGACCCCATCCAGCTAGGGCTGCATGGTCTCATATCTGCCCATGCCTCTGTCTCCGTGGCTAGACTGTGGAGTCTTTGCGGGCAGTGTCTAGGTCTCAGTCATCTGTGTACATGCATAACTTGCTGTGTGCTGGTAGATAACAGGTGCTCAATAAATATTTATAGATTCAAACAGAAGGAACAACAGTGACTTGTTGACTAGTTTGAGTTTCATTTCATCTCCTTTTGGAAGCGTGAGATGGAATAAAATGGCCAAAACGCCATGACCAGAAGGGAGGCAGGAAGGCAACGTCTATGGAAAGCCTGCAGATACAATCTCTTCCTGCAGGATTGAATTCAGTTCAAATGATTAAAACTCTCTTATGATGGAATCTGCTTTTTTGTAGAATGGATTAGTAACAAGGATTTTCTCTAAAGATAGATTTTTCCAGAGAAACAAATTTGAACAATTTACTCTAAGAATTTAAATGATAAAAAATAATCCTACTTAAAAGGCAAATTGACCACTATCCTTCCCCTTTTCTCTTATTAATAAAAGAGTTTACACAGAAACTCTACAAGAAATTGTGCAAGAGATTCACAAGGATCATTAAAGTCTCTACTAGACATTCTCTTTCACTTTGTAAAATTGGCTATACCCTCAAAATGGTATCACATTAAAATGGACTTTCTGGGGCTCTTATATATGAATGGGTTTTAGTTGCACAGTGGTGCCATTCATTTTATTTGGCCCATTTATTGCCAAGTACATTCTAAATTTGGCTTTAATTATTTTTCCTTTCACAAAAATATTTTGTGGGATCTTTTTGAACCCTGACTACTTCCTTCTTGCCCCTTAAAACAGAATCCAGGAGTGTTATTTTTGTTCTCTTCTAATTAAAATAATTGCTTGGTTCCTTTTAACTAGATTCATGCAGTTATTAGCCTAATACATGGATGGGTGCCATGGGGTGCTTGAGAAACAAAATGAAAAGTGATCATGTAGCTTCACATGAAAAAGGTTCTGTGGTGCCAAGGAGCATTATTTCCTTTCAGCCAGCATTTTATAAGGGCCTTTAGTAAACCTGGCCCCCCGTACCCTTACTAAAAGACTATTAAGTGAAAGAATAGTTTTGTTTTCTTTATTAGGTATACAGCTAACTCAGTACGATTTGAAGAGGGGCACTTGATATGCTGGGTATGGCACAAAGACCTGGGGTCTGGTTTTAATCTCTGTCCCTGCTTTGTCTTTAAGAATAACTGCTATTGAAGGATCAATGCTCTGTGTCCTCTCTGCCAGTCGGCATTTATCAGAGGACAGTGGAGGAAGAGGGACAAAAGTGCTTGGATATACATGTTAATCAAGAGTTGTCAGGATCCTGCCTCTAAAAGGAAGTGTTGAAGTAACATTTTTGACATCAAGACTTTTCTCAAAGTTCATGCAGTCCGAGGGTTTGGCAAACAAAGGACCACAGGCTAAATCTGACCTGTTGCCTATTTTTATAAATAAAGATTTATTGGAACACAGCCACACTCACTTGTTTGTGTATTGTCTGCTGCTGCTTTTGCACTAGAACATGGAGCAGTAGTGACAGAGACCATGTGGCCTACAAAGCCTAAAAGATTTACTAGCTGGTTCTTTATAGAAAAAGTTTGCTGACTTCTGGAATAGTCTATCAAATTCATTGAGTATCTACTAAATAACTACTCCATGCTGAGAAATATACTTGTAGGAATTTTTGCAGTGGTCCTCATTTGATGAAATGCTGAGGGCCTTTGGTGATGTGCTTATGTTATGGGTGTTCAGTACAGGTGTATAGATAGCAGGAAGTGAGAAGGATTTGGGTAAGAAATCGTGGTTTGAGAAAGGCTCTGCCCTTATTGTCTCAGTGGCAAGTTACTGATCATGGCTGGGCTCTTCCTTATCTGCTACCTGGAGGAGAAGGTGTTGACATGGCTGGAGCTTCTGGCTTGGAGTGCACCTTTATTAACTACTTCAAGACCTTATGGTCGGCATTGTGGATTTCTGCTTCCAGGCCAAAAGATGGGCGTCCTTGGCCACCAGTTGGTGGTTGGGAGGGTACATAAAGTCCTAGGGAATCCATATCAGAGAAATATTCCAATATGAATTGTCCAATTAAATGACATATATTAAACATGCCAGATGTGGACTTATTTTACTGTACTGTTAAATACAGTCTTCATTCAGATTGTATTCATTCGTTGATGTGTCTTGTAATTTTTGAAATGACGATTATCAAATGTGCCTGCAGGAAGCAGCTGCCACCAAAATATTGAATTTGCCTTGTCATAGTAGGAGAAGTGAAGTTCTTGAAAGTTTCTGTTTTTGATAGTTGCCCTTTTAACAGAGAAGTTTGCCAATATTTTCCTCATATTCAATGTTGTTGGTTATTTGTTCTCTTCAGGTTTATCTGTGAACGTAAAAGTCATATGATTCTCTGAAACAAAGATACCAATGAAGTTGCCTCATTAAAAAAAAAAACCAACCTTCCAGAATCTTCCATTATATACAGTTGTTGCCTGCAAAGAACTTTGAGAGGTACAGTAGAAAATATTACCTTATTCTCCTCTTTCCCTCCAAATAAGTCAGTCACAGCCATGCTGACTGGATTTGGGTGGTGTTACCTGATTCTGCAATTCATCCATCAAGCTGTGTTACTTCTCAGATATTCCCAGGACCCAGGATGCTGCTGTTTTAAGAGATTTAATTTGTTTCAGCACACAAAAAGCATATTCATAGCAGGACTTAGCACTGATACAGATAACACTTTTCATCTGTAAGAAATTTGTGTTAACTAATTTATTTAACTCTCTGTAATGGAGTGAATTTTCTTCCATTTGCTGTGGGAAACCCTTCTTTTTCTAATTCTAATCTTTTAGCGGTATTCTACTGAAAAATTGTCACCATGCTGGAAATATTTTGGAGAGGGGAAATAAATCTTTCAACACAGTGTAAGATTCCACTGAAATAGATGATCTCCATTTCCTTAGTGTATAAGCCTATTTTTAAGTGATTAAGCAATGCTCTGGAAAGAAGTTAAATCCCTTTGAAAACTGTGGGAACTATTATTGTATTACTACTGCTATTTCTACCATTACCATGTGCAATGTTCTTAAAGGTTTACACATATTACTTTGGGTTCCCCAGAAAGGAGAGCTTGAGGAAAACTTCATGTGCTGTCTCTGTAGTGGAGAGTTCAATTCAAGAGTAGGAGTTTGGGAGAATGGTAGTGAGGCTGAGATGAAAGGAGCAGATACAGGTGTGTGTTATTGACATGGTCCCACCCTGGCATGAAGTGTAACCGATTGCTCAATCCTCTGGGTTGTGGTAGGCTAAATATTGGCCTCCAAAGAAAGGTCTGCATTCTAATTCCTAGAACCTGTGAATGTTTCCTTATATACCAAAGACTTTGCAGATGGGATTAAGGATCTTGAGATGGAGAGATTTCCTTGGATTATTTGGGTAGGTCCTAACTCCAATTGTAAATATCTTGATAAGAAGGAGGCAGAGGCAGAGGCAGATTTGACACAGAGAAGAGGAGAGGGCAGTGTGACCTTGGAGGAAGACGTTGGAGTGATGTGGTCATAAGCCAAGGAATGTTGGCAGTCAGCAGAAGCTGAAAGAGGCAAGGAAAGGACCCTCCCCTAGAGCCTCTGGAGGGAGCACAGCCCCTGCTGACACCTTGATGTGGGCCCAGCGATACTGATTACAGACTTCTGGCCTCCAGACCTCTAAGATAATACATTTCTGTTGTTATAAGCCACCAGGTTTGTGGTAATTTGTTACAGCAGCCAGAAGAAACCAATACAGGGACCATCCTCCCAGAGCATAAACTATTACGTTTCAGGATAGACTGATTGGGTGGAGGGAGGGGAAGGAAGGGAAAAGAATTTATTTACCAGTCCAACCTCTGACTGATCAACAGTTTTCCTCATGAGACGTTAATACTCCTTTCTTTCTCCCTCTTACCTCCGGGTTGAGCATGGTTGGGCACTGAGTTTTGCTGGAGTGTCTCGTGCTTCAGGGGTAACAGGGAAGCCCCAGGGCGGGAGGGCAGAGGCCAGTCAAGGGGACACAAGAAGAGGCTCCGTTGGGTTGCACCCTATGAAGTGTGCTGTGTGGAAGCTGAGGTGAAGCGAGAAGCTGACAGTCTAGAGCAGTGTGGCCAAGTCACCACCTGAGAGGTGACATATAAGGGGGTGTGAGGCAATTAGACCCTTAGTTCTCATCACAAGCCCATGAGGCAGGTGTGAGATGATATCCTCAGCAGGCACTCAGTCTCCAATCTTGAACACCCTTAGCTTTTGGAGCTCACTCTCGCTCAGGACTGCTCGTCTCATCTGCAGATGCAGTAACTGAAATCTCTTCCTTCAGTTGAGTCAAAACCCGCTTCCTTGTAGCACTCCACAATTGGCTCTGGTTTTACTTCTTCCTGCACGTAAAATAAGTCTCATTCTTGCTCATGAAAGCCCTCTCCAAATATTTGAAGACAGTTTTCATCCTTTTTCCACCTACCAGGCAAAGCACTCCCCATTTCTTCAACTCCGGCATTGTGTAGGAGTTTTCTTTCTGTGGCTGGCGGCCACACCAGTCCCTCCTCTGGACATGTTGCAGCTTGTTTCCCTCCCACCTCCAGGGAAGCTCACAGAATGTGCCAGAACTTCAAGTATGGTCTGCTCAAGCACACAGGGGTCTTGCCTCCTGGGTTCTTTTTTTTTTCAACTCTTTTTTTTTTTACTGAAGTATAGTTGACATACAATTTTATATTAGTTTCAGGTGTATGCCTCCTGGTTCTTACATCACGAATGTAGCAGAGATCGTTTTTTATTTTGTTTTTTGACAAGCACATAATTTTCAGTTGTATTAAACATAGTGTTGATTAAAATGCCCTCTTCCTACACTTGGGTACAGATGACTATATGGAAGCATATGTTAGTACTAAAGGTGCCCTAAGAGCACTAAAGAATTAATCAATTTGCAAGTGGTGTTACTGTATGGTAGAGATCAAAATGCCATCCCATGTCATGGCACATAAATGTCCACAGTTTTTTGCAGAATTGAGGTTAGTTGGTGATGCCTACAGATCAGTACCAATCAGCCATGCCAGACTGGGGAGTGTTCTCAGCCAACCTACGCCACCACCATCCTCCCTCCTCAAAACAACCAACCAGCCAAACCCAATTCTGGAGCACCTTCTGAGCTGGAGGAAGTCTACCCAGGTGGAAATGTTCCCTCTTCTCCTGTCTTAGCAGGCAGCACTGGTCTGAGCTCTGTTCCTGGTCCAATTCAAGTCCTCAAGATCTTCTGCGAGAAGAAGAGCCATTACCGTGGACTAAACAGGCCAGTGTGGACAGGCACTTTACATCCCTTATCTCTCATCTTCACAGCAGCCCTGCAAGGTAGATATTATTGTCTTCATTTCACAGATAAAGAAATTAAGGCTCAATTCAGAGTAACTTTCCCAAGGTCATAGAGTAGCAGACCTAGTGTTCAAACTCAGGTGGGTCAGAGTTTCTGCTACACCATGTGGTAAGCAAAATGATTTTGAAGCTGTAGGAGAGGGGAGGGGGGCCTTTGGACCTCTGCAGGTGGATCGAGCCTGGAGCTGACCCTTCTGGCCCCCTGAAGGAGCTGGGTAGCACACAGTTGGCATTAAATGGCTCAGCCTCCAGGGGTTCTCCCTGGGTGACTGGGTCTTCTAGTGTCATATATGTTAGGAAACAAGGTCCTGCCACATTTTGGCCCAGCCTCTGCACTTCACAAACATGGGAGTTTCTCTCGCCCAATATCTATTCACTAAGTGCCTTCTAGGTCTCTTGGGTCAAGCCAGGATAGGGATGGAAGAACAGAGGCCCTTGGTATAGGTCATGCGGCCTGTGAGTGGTAGGGGTTTGGATTGAAGGTCAAGTGTCTAGTTTGCTGCATCTGATCCTGCAGGGGAGCCCGTAACATTTGAACTTCCTCTGGGCTTTCTACCCAGACCAAGATGTTCTTGAATCCATAAGGTGGGATTATATTTTATGAAGCATCATCCAACATTTTACCTCTAGTTTTTCTTTACACGTTTTACCTCATTCAAGCAACTAGGCCAGTCCCTACTGGTTGTTTTGGGGGAGGGAAGTGACAGTGAAAAATGAGCCTTCCCCTGGTTGTGGCAGATTCTTTAGGCTGACACCCTCAATCCTCTTTTTAACCCCCTTCTAACTGGCTGTTACCTGTGACGGAAGCTAAAAAGCTAAAAGCACAGCTTCCTAGACCACCCTGCAGATTGGGATGGGCAGATGCCTCCAGTGCTGATCTGTGAAACGCAGGCCATGGTCTATTGTAGCCACTTCTTTCCCTTCTGGGTTTTTCCTGCTCGGAAGGCCTGTGATGCCCAGGGACAGCTGCCGTTGCTAAACAGTGGCCTGGTTGGAGGACAGAAGGAGCCTGGCTCATTGACTGTATCTTTGAGCACTGTGCCAGAATTTTTTGTGTGTGTCCCATAATAAATTTCTATTTGGTCAAGCATCTGTTGTTGGGTTTCTGTGATATTCGTCCAAATGGAAGCCTTACCCAATATATTGTTTTGTTTTGCTACAGCCTTGGTCCTTAGGGGAACAGAAAGGCCTCAGGGTCTTGCTACAGACTCAACATCACAAGTCTGTGGGGACGTTGCACAGTCATGCTGGTGGCGGCAGAGAGAGAAGGAGATCTGTCCTTGCTCTTGTGACACCTGGAAAGAGCTCCCAGGGTGGAACAGGAGCGTGCTCAGGGTGGCTTGGGCGAACTGAGATCTGAGGACCAGGACTGGGTGACATCTCAGCCTGAATTGACAAGGCATCAAACACTGATGGCCTCTCCCCTGCCAAGTCTTAGAACTAGAGAAGGCCCAGAACTTAGACATGACTTAGGTGAAGGTGAGACCCCCCCAAGACTGAGTTTCTGTCACCCTTGAATAATAAGGCTTCAAGATAGAAATTATATTATATTATAAAAAAATATTATATTTTAGTCTACCCGAGTTGTGGACCAAGATTCCCTCCAGCCACATGTTAGGATGAGTAGAACATGTTGAAGCACTTTTTGAAAGGTTAAAATGGATGAGTCAGGCTGGGGTGAACCCTCGGGTCTGCCTGCCTTCCGCTCTTGCTTGGGGGCTCAATATAGGACAGGACCGCGAGGCTGGGTGGTGGGCAGAGCTGCCGGCATTCACAGTTTCTGGGATCTCGGAGCTGACCTCTGTGATGACCCCTTGTTCTCTCTCGCAGTCTATGAAGTATTCTCAGTCCCGGGACTGGTTCCACCAGGCAGGTGGATGCAGGGTGGTGATTCGGGAAGGGTGGGCAGAGAGAGGATGTTTGTCTCTCAGTACGCATGGAAATGTTGCTGAACACTGCTGAGATGGAGGGAGAGAAGTGAGCAGATCGGCTTTTATTTTGGAGATGATTATAATTAAGCCAAATCATTTTCCGCCTTCTTTTAAGCTCGCCACTTTTCCAACTTTCCATTCAATTGAATTCACTTCATTTGAGCAGCAGCAGCAGCACAGCGGTTTTACTTGGGACTCTCCGAGTTGGCTGCCTCTTTACGTGCCTCTCTGGCACCTAATAACCGCATGACCTTGGGCAAGTCACTTCCTGTATCTCTGCTTCATCTGTAAAACAGAGTGAGTAACAGGACCTATGTCACAGGACTGTGTGAGGGACAAAGCCCTCAGAACAGGGCTGCACACGCGCAGTCAGTGCACACATGAACGTCAGCCACTCGGTGTGCCACTCAGTGTCCCGGCTCCCGGGACCTGCTCAGGCTCCTCACCACCCCCCTTGTTCCCTAGGAGAGGACGGGCATCCTCAGACGCCAATCTAACGCTTTCCTTCCGACACGAGCAGCGGGCAACAAGCCCACTTGTATAGCCCTGCCGAGGTGGCTGTTGCATAGCCTCACTTTTTGCGTTTTGTTTGAGAAGAGGACATTTGCTTCAGATCATTCCCCTAGTACTTCCTTGAAAGGTGGCTTCTCATCACTGGCGCCCACAGAAGGGGACCTCCTGCTCTGCCACAGTAGGGGCTTCCAAAAATTGTTGTTTTGTGTCACAGGGTTGAATTCCCCATCAGAAAGTCGAGTATAGTTGGAATAAACCTTTCTAAATGAAACCCCTAATAGCATCATTTATAGTTAGGCCTTATTTCCTTTGCTTAATTCTCATAGGTTACCTATTGATGATGATCCTCCCCTTCCTCGTGTTCATCACAGTAACAGATCCTATACCCCTGCCCCCCAGGAGACAGTTCTCCATGACAGTTGGTTTCAATCTATTGTTCAGAAGAGATATATTCCAATGAGCTCCTTCCCTTCATTCATTATGCCGAAATCATATTTCTAGAGGACAGAGATGAATGCTGTGTACTTATCTGGTTAAACTGCCTGTTATTTTAAATCTATTTTCACAGAGACTTTTTTCCTCTGATAGACATTCAATGACACAACACATTAAAAATTATAGCTGTATCAGTGGTTTCTTCTATTGTATTTATGTAGTGCACACACATGTGTGTGTACACACATAGGTGAGCATGTGCTAACCCAGTGGTCCCTTGTTATGATTGATATGTATTTAACGATTAAGAAACAATTCCAGTTTTTAAAAAAGCAAGCTTGGATATATATTTTCATTGACTAGTTTAAAAAATTGCACAGTTGTGTAAGACACCAAATACATAAATTATATTAAAACAAAAAAGGGCAAGGAAATGCTATTCCAACTACTCAACAAAGGCTTTCTACCTGAATGACAGATTCTCCATTGTCAGGGGCAATTCAGCAGGTCTCTCTCCCAGGCCATTTTCCTAATATTTCTGCTTTTCGGCAGGGCCTGGGGACAGGAAGGCAAGTGTCTCAGTCCTTGCCCATTGCCATCATTAGAACCTTCAGGGATCTTTGTGTTCTTTGCCCCCACTTTACTGAAAGACTAATGCCTTCCCCAGAATTACACAAAAATCAATGGCAAACTTAATGGAAATCTGGATCTCTTAATGTTTTTCTCTTTCTTAAGTGATTGCTTGGTTACTGAAAAGTGAGATTTAAGTCAAAGGATGGCTTTAATTGAGGGTGAGTGAATTGGTAAGAGAGAGAAAGTAGAGGTAGATAATTTTCCAAGTGACTGAAAGATAATGTTTACATTTAGGATTTCATTTCCTTTCAAGTTTTACATTGGGGCTTAAGGAATGTTACTAGATGAGAAGAATGACCAAGGCATTCCCATGGCACAGCTCACTGCTCTGCTGTCTCCTTAAAGGGCTAGAAATGCTTTGAAGGAGGTTGGCCTCTTCCCTTTCCTCCCAGGGGGCCAGAGAGAGCGAGAGGGAAGAGAGAAAGACATGGAGGAATTACTGACCACTTGAAGGTGGCTAGCTTCCTTATTTTGATGATTCTCCATCTTTCTGATGATTAAGGTATTCACATCATAGGTACTTGGGCCTGTAATTTGGTTTCACATTAGCAATACTTTTTATATTTATAGGAGTTTATAAAACACAAAGTCAACTCTATTTCCCTGGATTCTCACATCATTTTGCTGAGGCAAATGGGACTGATATTTTTACCTCTACTTTGTGGAGGGAGAAACTGAGGATCCAATGGATTGGAATTTGTCTAAGACCCAACCAGTGATGCGGGGTGGTGTACAGGTCTTCAGGCTTTTAGGGGAAGAGAAAGGGGGTCGAGGGCCAGGCACTTACCTGGATGGAGCTCCCGATGACAGGGTGGGCAAGGCTCGTCTTCAGCCAGCAGGGACCCACGCTCATCCCTGTAGTGCCCTCGGTTAGTGCCAGTGCGGCCACTGGGTGCTGCAATTCAGAATGCTGGTTCCGACTCTTTGTATCTGCAGCTTCCAAAATATTCAGACAACGGACTCCGAAAGGCATCTGGTCAAGCTTTGCAAGGAGAGAAAGCTTATCCTCTGATTCCCGAGGCCCTGAAGTCAGGGATTTGATTATGCTTATCATGATCTCAGCTTCCCCCGCTCCAAATGTGATTAGTTTTGTAATTAGTTAATGTCATTACCTGTCATCAAATCCAGACAACGTTGGTCTCTAAAACCTCCCGTGGCAGAGAAACCCACAACCTGACATCTTTCCACTGTTTAACACAGAGTTTCTTTAATAATCCTGGCAACTGTCCCCTCATTCCTAGACCACAGTCTGAAAGTTAGGAGGAAGATGTATTTCTTGTATTTTTTAAAAGCGATTTAAAATTCTTGGGTCCACTTCCCAAAACTTTTCTTCACTCCAAGCAAAGCATAAATATAATCTTTTCAGCAAATCTTATACCCCACTATATTTTCCTTTTTATATAGGTTGGCTATGTTTTGCTTTGGGCAGAATGGCCAAAATAAGAACGAGTTTACCATAGGGAAACACTCCGTAAGGACTCTCTTTACCTTATATGAAATGCTGCTTGTCTTGTTACTGACTTGCTGTTAAATACTGGACAAATGGTTTTCTTTTTTGCTCCTCTTTGGTTCAACAAATAGCCTCTGAGTGCCTATTTGTGTCCAGGTACTTGGGACACAGAAGGGAACAGACGAGCTGAAGTGCCTGGAGCTTACGTTCCAGTGGGGAAGGTAGACAACAGGATGTGAAGGTTTAGATGGAAGGTATATAGTATGTGGGCTGGGCATTTTCCGTCTGCCCCTCCGGACCCCTGACCCCTCTTCTGTCCGGCTATGTGGAGAGAGGTGGGCCATTAAAGGCGGCATCAGTGGCTCCTCTGCCCGCAGGGTCTGGCTGGGTCAGGAACTGGAAACTGAAGAGCAGGACAGTGAGGTGAGGGTACTGATGCCCTGTTTCCTCTGCCCGCCTGAGGGTGACACAACTGCTTCTCTGTCGAGAGGGAATCACCCCTCCCCGGTGCTGCTTCGCACCTAGGGCTGAGAACTGCTCAGCACAGTTTTGGTTTTCTTAACCCTAATGACGCCTCTGTAAACAGACCCTTCATGAGACTCTCCCCTTCACGAGCCTCTCCCCTTCACCCAATTGAACGAGCTGTCTGGTTCCCACCGGGACCCTGACTGCCACAGTAGAAGGCAATGCCTGGGCAAATGCCATTTATCCCATGCCCTCAGTTCATCAGCAATATTGCTTGTTGTCACCTGCACACTTTTGGATTAAATGTCATCAGGCTGCAGGCTGTGTTGCTCCCCTATGACTCAATCACCTGTCCATGAGCCAGGTGACTCATCATCGTTATACATTATAAAACAAGAGCACTCCCCTTGCAGGCTCTCTGAAGGCAGCAACTGTGTTCTGCAATGCCTGGCCAACCCTCAGCTCCTCCTGTAGTGGGAGGGGGCGACAAAAACCTGCTCCTTCACAGACCAGTTCAGCAAGCTCCGGACAGCCGACAGCCCACAGGAAGGTGTCCCAGCACCGGTCCCTGAGCCCCTTCCCACCCAGCCTGCCTCCTGCTCTGTCAGCCCTACCCTTGCTCTGTGCTCATGGGACCACTTGTATGTTCCCAGCCCGTCCTGCTCGTTCACTCCTCCGTGATAACGACTCAATTCAAGAGTCGTCTCAGAAGCCTTCGCTGGTTTCATCATTTTGAGGAAGAGGGGCTTTATCTTTTTTTTTTCAAAGATTGTAATTCTAATTTTTTTATTTTCCTAATTATGGAAAAATGCATGTTGACCATAGAGAACATAAAATAAAGAAGTTAAAAAATTTTTCTTACTGTCATATATAAGCATCGTGAACATTTGGTTGGATTCGGGGGGGTGCACACATTTATCCGTAGCTTCGGGGAAGCACATTTATACATCGCCAGGCCACCTCTGTTGACCAGGGCCTTTTTGTTTTCTAAAGAACTTTTATAGATTCCTGGACTCTTGCCTGCCCAGTTCACACTGGCCTGAACTGTCCACTTAAGCCAAACCAAGTATTTTCCTTGTCTGCTTTTAAGCTTCTTGCTTGGGTTTGGGGAGTGAATCTGGGCTCCGTGCTCTGCAGTTCATGGCATCTCCACTTCTGAAAGTAGAGTCCAAGGATTCAGCTGGCCTGGAGTGTGCCTCATGTTTGTGAGTGGTTTTTATACTTATCACGTTCCTTCGGGGAGCCTCTGGTGGATGCCATCCGGTCAAGTAGCTCTGCTCCTCGGTTCGTGTTTTCCAGGTTACTCCATAACCTCCCCCCAAGAGACTTCAGTGCGTGCTAAGGCCACCCTAGGGATTCTTGTGCAAAAAGCCTTTGAAATATGAAGTTTCTCATTTCTCTTGATGATAAAAGTGATGCAGAAAGAAAAAAACCCTCAATAACTGCTTCGTTACCTCATGGTATCTATTAGCTTCCCTCAGAAACAGTCCTGAGAGATTTCATGTGGATTTGAGTTGTCCTCTGGGGCAATTTGTCAACAAAGGCCACTGAGTGGACGCCATTCATGGGTACATTTTTTCTTTTTTGTCTGTAATAGATGAAATTAAGATAATGTTCTTCATTTGATAATGCATTCAAGAATCATTCAATATAAGTTTCAGTTTAAGACTCTCAGTTTCCAGCAGCCTATTAAAAAAGAAACACACCAGTCTGGCTAAAAAATATCCTCAGGAAACCAGCCTGGAAGAAGAGAGGGGGAAACATGAATGAGCTATTTAGCTTTTCTTGGAAAATGGCATAATTCTCAGAGGACTGAAAGGCCAAGCATTCCCCAGATTTTTGTCAGGCACATGTGCCAGTCCGCAAAGTGCTGGAACCCCAAACACAGAATCTGGATTGCTTTCAATTTCAGTAATTCAGGTGTTTGTGGCATAAAATAAACACCACCCAGAAGGCGGCATCCTGAGTTACCAGAAGTTCCAGTGTGCAATATAATTTTAGGCAACATTTTCAGCTTCTTCTCCGTAGGGATAGTAAGTTAGTCATTCAGTTCACATAAGCAGAATATTTTATTATTTAAAAAAGAAATCCTGAATCAACCAACGTTTGGAACTAATCTGCTGAATTAATTTATTTTTCTAGGGTCATGTAGACCTAGCTTTAGTCTGCTGATATCTCCATTTCAATAACTCAATGGTGTGTCTGTTGAGTGGATATTATGCAGTCCCGTTGTTTTAGATGTTCTGAGCCAAGGGAACCCAACGTGGTATCTACTACTCTCAGGGAGCTTGCAATCTAGCCAGTGAGATTGGACAAACACTTAATGAAACAATCAGTGGACAGAACAAGGCATTAAATGAAAGTGTGAACAAGTATGGGGCAGGAATTGAGAGCCGAGAGACAAAGGCTACTGGACTCTTGCAGAGAAGAATTTAGGCAACAGGGTATAGTCTGGAGGAATTTGAATAGGTTGAGGAAGAGAGATGGCTTATTGGGCTGGGATTTAGCAAGAGAAAAGCTGCTCATTGAAAGAAAAATAAGTTGAATATCTATATGCCTGGTATTTCTTAAAAAACTAAGATTTTTACATGCATGTGCTAATTTAATTCTAATAATAACCATATGACAAGATATTTTAGCTCCCATTTTGGAGGCATGAGAAATGAGTCTTAAGGATATTAAACAATTTGCTCAAGATTGCATTGAAGAAAGCTTCTAAACTGGAATCATCTTGGGGACACTGAAGAGGGCTGCCTGCCTATTTCCCTCGCTTCACATCAGAGCAGCAGGCACTCTGGTCAGTTGCTCTTCTCGCATGGTGAGTGAAGAACTGAATGGGAGAATTTAGGTGCTAAAACAAAAATGCATCTGGAGTTTTCTGAGCTTCAGCACCAACAAGGAAGGGAAGGATGGAGCATATTGGAGTCTCAGTGCTCATGGTGGCAGCAGTGACTGCTACTCCTGAGGTCGTGCTGCCCCTCCATCTCCCGTGGCTCTGCAGTGTGGTGGGGTCCTGGATGGGAGGTCTTCTTCCTCCAATCAAAGACAGAGTCTGCACACAGGCTCCATTGCCCCTGGATGGGTTCCAGAAAGTGTTCTAGTTAGAGGGGAGTCTAGGAACATGGGGCTGGTGGCTAGTGTTCCCCAAATCCGTCTTTGCTTTCTCCCTGGACATGAAGTTGTTCAGCTAGAGACTCTACTTCCCAACCTCCCTTTCAGGACATAAGAATAAATTATTACCTGTGAAATGTGAGCAGCAGTGATGTGTGCAATTTCTGTTTCACGTCTTAACTGGAAATGGCTTTTCCTAGACTTCCTCTCTTTCTCCCCTCCTGTGGGCTGGAACCGGGAACCTGGAGGTCCTGGCAACCCCATTACACTAAGCAGATGTGCAGTGCCCTGCAGGATAGACGGGCAGCAGTAGGAACAGAATCTGGATCTCTTCATCACTGTGTGAGACAACATCCTGCCAGCCTGGACCATCCAACTCCAGATTGTTATGTACAAGAGAAAGCAATTTGATCATGTGAGCCGCTATGTTTTGGGGTCTGTTTAATATAAGAGCTGAGGTTTTTACCCTGAATGACACAGAACATTTCTGGGCTGGGAACTAGAGCGCTCATTTTAAGCCAGTATCTTGTCTTCCTTCATTCTTTCCTTCCTTCCACACACATTTATTGAGCACCGACTCTGTGCCAGCAATGTGCAATTGCTGGTGATGTAAACAAAAGAGTCATGTCACTCTCCTCCTGGAGCCTACATTCTAGTGGTGGACATAGACAGAAACAAGTAGACAGACAAAATTAAAACACCTACAGACTGGAACAGGTGCTGTGAGGACACAAACTTGGGTCTGGGATAGAGAAGAATGGGTGAGAGAAAGCTGCTTTAGAGAGCGTGGTCGGGGAAGCCTCTATGTGGAGGTGGTGTTTCAGCTGAGCCTGTAAGGAAGACAAGAAGCTAGGCATGCAACGAGTGGGGACGCACCATTCCAAGCAGAAGGCAGCATGTGCAAAGGCCCTGGGAGAAGAAAGGACTTTCTGAACACAGGGAACTGAAGACAAGACTGAAGAGCAGAGAGGATGCACTAGGAGATTGGCAATACGGATGGGGGCTGGGGCTTGGCTATACTCTCAGTGCACCAGGAAGCTATGGAAAAGTTCTAACGAGGAGTGTCTGTGTGTATGGGGTGAGATAATTCACTTGATTCCTGTAATGTTTACTGCTTTATGGAGAAAGGACTGTGAAAAGGTAAGAATTTCTACAGTTGCCACAGGCTATCTTGGCCCTGGCAGTGGAGGTTGAGTAAGGTTATAAAAAAAAGTTACAAAAGAATTTCTCTAATCACATAATATTTGAATTCAGTTAAAAAATAAGTATAAGCCAGTAGTTTTAAGAGTTAAGTTGGAAGAAGTTTTCTTAAGCAATAAGCTGTCCAATTCGAAACAGGCTGGGAAATGCATGTTTAGCTCAGTGGTGCTGTCATCTTGTCAACATTGGTAGTTTTTGGTCGTGGGTGAGGCTGTTGAAAAGGTCTCCCCAGAGACCCCGGGCACTGCTGTTTCTGGGGCTCGAAGGACTTGTTGTGGTGGGGCTTTAGAAAGCTTCTAAGGGGCCTGGCCTTTGGAATTTCTACCTCTGGCTCAGAGATAGTGAAGAAGGAAATGGAAATATTTCAATTTATAAAACCAACCCAGACCATTAAATCTACCCATTTATCTCAAGCAAGTGAGGTCCATATTTAAGAATCACCATTTCCTTCAAATATGAATTTTTCTAAGTGAGATTTTGCCTCCTAAGCAGCAATATCCTGACTCCTTTTGAAATAACTGTTAACAGACAGGTAAGTTATTTCAGGAAGGAAATGATACAGTTCCCAGACTTGCAGATGTCAATGGAGTTATTAGTGGGGTTTTCTTTCTAAGGTTTTATTTCCCCCAGTTTTACTGAGATATAATTGACATACATATAACAATGTATAAGTTTGAGTGTACAATGTGTGGATTTAATACACTTACATATCGCAGATTTCTAAGGTTTTTAATACTGTCCTCAGAAAGTGGAAATTGTTTGACTTCTCTCTTATTTTTATTTTTTTGACAGAGAAGTGATATTAGGGTCTGAAATAATCTAAGTTAAGTATATTGCTAGATTCCCTTTTGTTGGGTTAGTTTTTTGCGTATCTAAGAAATCTAACAAGAAAACAAGTCCAAGTTTCAGCTTTTGCACATCAGGAAATGGTTAGTGTACCCCAGTCTTGCTTTACAGACCTGCCGAGGAGGAAAAGCTTCCTTTCTTCTCCCTTCCCCCGTCCCTCTTTTGTATCCCTCACCCCAGAGGATTCTCCAAGGGAATCGGGCTATGCTTGACTGCCCCTGGAGAATGGCCCGTGTCAGCACAGCTGCTCCCAGGAATCGGCCTTGGAGCCGGGCTCTCCTGGGGGCAGGAAGAGGGAACAGGGAAGTGTGGGGTTGAACATGGCTGGATTTCCTATGGCAGGGTTTCCTTGTCTGTGCTTTCTTCCTCTGCTCCAAAAAAAAGCCCCTGGAAGAGGCCTGGGAGCCAGATCAAATGCACTGGCTCAGAGCCCAAGCTTGACTTTTCTGCGCCTGAGTCTCAGGCCAGGAACTCCACATTGTCAAGTCTTCCTTTCTGTCTGGTTGAAACTGATAGGGCAGGTCAATGAGATTAAAATGGCCACATACTGTGGGCTCCTGAGAAGGAAGGAGCCAGAGATGTGCTGTCCACTGCTAAAACACCAGCAGGCCGTTCCAGTTGGGGACGTTTTATTGAGCTCTCCTAGTAGAACTTGATTGTTTTTATCAGACAATTCAAAAGTAGCATGTATTCAGGGCTAGTTACACAGTGGCTACTCAGTCGATGCCTGCTGAGTCAGTGAAGGCATGGATGTCCTATTTGATTTCACTTCTGACATTTTCACCAGCTTGGCCCAACACTTGCCACCTTTCCAAGCATACAGTGACTAATATTTTCTAGGATAGGTCTTTTTATTCAGAAAACAAATTGGGTCCATGATGAAATATGGTAAAAATGTGGTGAAGAAATAGTTAAGGAGGAAGACCAAACACTGTATCCAGCAGAAAAATGAAATATCTCTTTGGTTGGAGATTTTCTGACTAAAACACTCGGGAGAAAAATGGAGACAATGGAAATGTTTGTGTATGTGTGTATGTGTGTTTATGAGCATTAAAAAAAATGAAATATAAGTAGAAGGAGGAAGAAATTTTGGTAAATCTATAAAATCACCACAATTTACGAGAGTTTAAAAGGCAATTTCTTTTTAAGGGGCAAATTCCTAATTTCCCACATAAAAGTATGGGAATTGAATGGTAAATCCTTCTCCGCCGACAAGACCCCTGAAAAGAGGTATGAAAAAGAGTTACTGTTCCGTTTCCATTCATGTCTCTTGAAAGCCCACGGATGTGAAACTGCCCTGGAACACACAGCCCAGAGTTTCAAAGCTGCCCGGATGACTTCTCAGAAATGATCTATCGTGGTGCTTTGTTTTGTCCGGGTCGCCCTCGTTTTGTTCTGCTCGGGCTGTATCGCTCTTCTGCCGCTGCCATTAATCCACCCTGTCTACTCCTCCCCATTCAGAGGCACATTGTACTCCCTGCCCCGCACAGGGAGCCCCGGGAAGAAATGGCTGAAAGACTCAGCATTGCTGGAGGAGAGGGAAGGAGGGGGTGGTGTGGGTGCACAGGCTCACCTGGGTGGTGTGGGCGCCCAGGAAGAAAGGAGCAGGGAGGGGGAGAGGGAGGGCAGGGAGCAGTGGGAATAGGATTTATCCGTGTGTTGGGAGCCTGGGCAAGGTGAAAATAAACCTTTTTCTTACACTTGAGCTGTGTGGCTGGGCTGCTTGGGGAACCGGAGTTGTGTAGCCTGCAAATGAGACTGCCCTTATTTTTCAGTTTTGACTTGATTCACTCACTTTAGTTAAGTAAATAGGCTCCATGTGGCTCAAGGATTGTCAGACTGGGATAAAAATGGCAAGAGATACAATGATTCGTATAAGAAAATTAAACCCCAAATCTGTTGTTTGGTTAGTAACTCAGATGTGGCTCCCATCCTTATGACCTCTTGGAAATCTTATTATATTGAACTATATTCTAAATAGGGAAGATGCATCTTTTTTACCTCATCTCTGTCCTACACATCACTCACTTTTAATAGTGCAAAGGGATTGTCTGGAAGTCCCAAAGTTCCTGTGATATGCTGCGTTATAAAGTAGTAACAAATATTCCCCAAATATCAGTGGCTTAACACGTTAGTCTGTCGTTCTCACTACACATCCAGTGGGGGTCAGCAGGGAGCTCTGCTCATCATTTCAGGCAGGGACCCTGGCAGTGATGGAGGGTCATTCTCTACACATGCATCCACCATCTCCGTGGACAGAGGAAGGTACCGCTCACGGCTCTCACACTGGCAACTAAATCTCTGGCTCAGGAGATTCTTCCCCTTACAACTAGTCCCGTGGCTGTACCCAACTGCTGGGGATGGGAGGCTCCATCTCCGGTGCCCAAAAGGAAGAGAAGAACCAGCCATCTGCCAGCACAGATCCTGCACACATTCTCAGGGATAAGCAGAGGGCTACACCAAAACCAAAACCAAAACAAAACAGGGCAGCAAAACATTTTAAAAACTTCAGCTAAATAATAAAAGTCAGGAATTAATGTTTTGAGACCAATACGATCAACCCCAGCCTCCACTGTCACTCAAGTTGTGTGACTTTAAGCAAATTACCTAACCCACTGGGTCTCCATTTCATCGTCGGTAAAGTGGAGGAGTGGGTCTAGATCAGCGGTTCTCAAACCCCAGTGGCCTTGAGATCCCCGGGAGGACTCCCTGCCAGAGCCTCTGATTCAGCAGGCCTGGACCTGGGCTCACGACTTGGAATTTCTAGCAAGTTCCCAGGTGATGCTGATGCTGCTGGTCCGGGGACCCCACTGTGGGATGATCTCTAGATGAAATCTACTCTAGAGTCCGATGCAGCTAGATAGTTCCATCTTTCCTATAGGGGACGAGGTAGAATGAGATGTTGAGTTGACTAATAGCTTACAGTTAAGTTTTCATGTTGAAATTTGACTGGAAAATGATTCACCAGAGCGTTACTAACCCTTAACCTTTTTTTGAGAGCGTATTTACATGTTGGGTTGACACATATAGTTTAAAGACACATCTCAATTACAAGATGTGGTCAAGACAGCTGCCCTTGTGGGGACAGAGGTGGCCACTAAACTCTGAGCAATTACTTAAAATTAGACTTGTCAAATTTGTTTAGGGTGACCAGGCAAGTACATATATTGACCTAATGTCACTCTGCCTGGAGAGACGTTGCAGTGATTTTGTATATCAGTCAAACTATTCAAATACTAATGCTGCCTTCATGCCTTAATCACCATTCCAGTCAGATGTCATTTTTAGAAGCCCTTGAGGATTTGCATCCCTTAATTATTCTTCAATACCCAAACCAAGCATTCTTTAATTGGTGTAAATTGAACAGCGTTCCAATGCAAACAAGGAGAGGGCACACTGATCAATGATTCCGTGCATGTCTATTGGAAAGCCATTGCCATTAGATCAAGTAACAAATCCTTAACTCCATTTGCTTCAGTGGAAACACCAGCTCACGGAGCCGACAACTATTGTTTCTACTTGTCATTACGAATGGGAAGCACGGAGTAAGTTGTGATTCCAAAAGCTCAGATTTTAGGAGAAGGGTTCAAAGCATCCATCATAAAAATTCTCTCCTTTGTAACGTGGGTGCGAGACCACATTCAGGAGCCTTTTATGAGAATTCAACTGGAAACAGTGTTTCTATCCTCCAGCGATTTTGTGTCTGTCTGTTTCTCCTTCTTTCTCTAAATTGGAAACAATATAAAATTTTTGTTAACTTGTCAAGCCATTCTTTCCCATGATTTTGTTGTTGTTGTTCCTGATAGTGCATGATCCGTCTAATCATACATCCCAGCTGTGGGCGGGTAGCATGAAACAGGTGTTCCCTTCTACTTTTAATATGATGGAAAAACTCAAGGCACTATACTTAAGAAGCCCAGGAAAAATCCTTCTCAGAAATGTGTCATGGGCCGGCCCCGTGGCTTAGCGGTTAAGAGCGCGTGCTCCACTACTGGCGGCCCGGGTTCGGAACCCGGGCGCTCACCGACGCACTGCTTGTCCGGCCATGCTGAGGCTGCGTCCCACATACAGCAACTAGAAGGATGTGCAACTATGACGTAAAAATATCTACTGGGGCTTTGGGGGGCAGAAAAAAAAAAAAGTTGCCATAAATGTGTCATGCTCACTTTTCACTCTTGTCTCTTTCTATCAACTCTCTCAAATTGATTATTTATTACTGGAGTGAGAAGAAAAGGAAGCAACAGCCCCATCACACGCCTCTGGCCCAGATCTGCCAGTCCCCCACTCCCGTGGCTCAGAAAACTGCTCTGATACTATGTGGTATAGTGGCTGCGTGTTCATTTTGAATCTATCTGGTTTTTGACAAAATGTGCTGGTTCTTGAGGGGGAATCTTTCAAGTAGGTTTAAGTTTGAGTTTTAGAGCAGTCCAGTGCAGAACACTTAAATTGAGTAGACAGGAGGAGTAAGGGAGCTATCAGCTTCCTTGACAATATTTATTCAATAGTCTATATTTAAAGGGGAGCTTTTGGTGGGTAAGCTCTTTGTTGGGTAGCCTGCCTCCATATGGTGTGCTATAATTTATACACATCCTAACAGAGAGTGTATTGCTTCGTTTTCAACGATCTAGCCAAGGGTTTTGAGGACCTTGGGGTAAACCTTGTGAGGACCTTGGGGGTGTCTTAGGCTCCAGGATTTCCAGCTGGAGGAATGCAAACAGAAAAACGCCAATTTCCTCTGCCTTGGTGGGTCTCATGGACCAGAACACCGTCTTTAACATAAGAGCACATTCACACTGGGAAGCCAAAGGAGATCAGTATTTCTTTATCTGTATCAACTTTGGGAGTCTCAAAGAGCAGACTTGAAAAGGGCAAAAATGATCTGCCCTCCAACATTTTTGAGGGACCCCTCAGAATCTGTAGTGGTGTGTCCCCTCATCGTCCCTGCTTCATTTCTGTCACCCTTTCTCTTATAGACACCGTTACCTGGCTTTTTTCAGTCCTACAATGGGCCTATGGAACTTGAGAGTAAAATCCTTGGTTCCGATCCTGGCTTTTTCCCTTAGAAATCATGTTACCTTGCTGGGTTTCAATTTCGTCTATGGCAAAACGAGGGAGTTGAATTAGGTGAACTCTAAGATCCCTTTGAGATCTAACAGCTGAAGAGTTATTTTCTAGAATACCAACTCTCATGAAAGTCAATGAGAGGGAGCCCACATTACATTTCTTTGGAGTATGACTCTCATTCGGGGAGACGAGCATCTCTATCAGCGCTTCCCAAACTTTAGCGTGCATTCAAATTGCCTGGGATCATATTAAAATGAAGATTCTTGGTCAGAAGATCCAGGGTGGGGCCTGAGATTCTGCTTTCTGACAGCTATCAGTGATGTAGCAAGACTTTGGGTGACAAGGCTTCAGACACGAAGCCCAGTGAGGTCCAGGGGTTGGTCTGTTTTGCTCACCGCTGGACCCCAGCACAGCCTGGCTCAGAGTGCACCGCTGCACTGTGTTTGAAGAAATGACTATGAGGAGTGTTCTGAGAGAAGGATAAGCTGTGGGTTACTGATCCTTTGGTCAGATCTCACCATCTCCCATTTTACTTCCGACTGGGTTGGAAGGCTCCAGCAGCATAGCTGGCCCCTTGCCTCACTGGGCTCTGCACTATTGTGGGAGCAGGAGGTAAGTCAGAGACTCAGGGGAGCTGCTGGTGGCAGAAACACAGTCCCCTTGCCCCTGCCCCTGAGGCCTGGCTCCTGACTCCTCACCCAGAGGCCACAGCACCTCAAGCATATACTCTCATATGCTTTCTTTTTTTTTCAATCTGAAAAAATTCTTTTTTTTTTATTGGTTTATAACATTGTAAAAATTTCATGTGTACATCATTGTACTTCTATTTCTGCATAGATTACATCATGTTCACCACCAAAATACTAATTACAACCCATCACCACACACATGTACCGAATTATCCCTTTCACCCTCCTCCCTCCCCCCTTCCCCTCTGGTAACCACCAATCCAATCTCTGTCCCTATGTGTTTGTTTATTGTTGTTATTATCTACTACTTAATGAAGGAAATCATACGGTATTTGACCTTCTCCCTCTGACTTATTTCACTTTACATTATATCCTCAATGTCCATCCATGTTGTCACAAATGGCTGGATTTCATCATTTCTTATGGCTGAGTAGTATTCCATTGTGTATGTATACCACAGCTTCTTTATCCATTCGTCCCTTGATGGGCTCTTAGGTTGCTTCCAAGTCTTGGCTATTGTGAATAACGCTGCAATGAACACAGGGGTGCATGTACCTTTGCAAATTGGTGTTTTCAAGTTCTTTGGATAAATACCCAACAGTGGAATAGCTGGATCATATGGTAGTTCTATCCTTGGTTTTTTGAGGAATCTCCATACTGTTTTCCATAGTGGCTGCACCAGTTTGCACTCCCACCAGCAGTGTATGAGAGTTCCCTTCTCTCCACATCCTCTGCAACACATGTTGTTTCCTGTCTTGTTAATTATAGCCATTCTGACAGGCATGAGGTGGTATCTCATTGTAGTTTTGATTTGCATTTCCCTGATAGTTAGTGATTTTGAACATCTTTTCATGTGTCTGTTGGCCATCTGTATATCTTCTTTGGAGAAATGTCTGTTCAGGTCTTTTGCCCATTTTTTAATTGGGTTGGTAGTTTTTTGTTGTTGAGATGCATGAGTTCTTTATATATTTTGGAGATTAAGCCCTTATCAGAAGTATGGTTTGCAAATATCTTCTCCCAATTGTTAGGTTGTCTTTTCGTTTTGTTGATGGTTTCCTTTGCTGTGCAGAAGCTTTTTAGTTTACATATGCTTTCTTTTCCCCTTTTGGCTTCTCTTTGATGCCTATTTCAACCATTGCAAATTATTTGGGGTGGGGGAGTGGGTGGAGGGTTCCACACAGTGTGACTGTGGCTCCAAACATCATCATTTTATGGAAGGAGCACTGGCCTGGGAGGCAAAGTATATGGATATAATTCTGGCCGGCCCACTGCCTGGGGGCTGAATGCAAACCAGCCAAAGGCTCTGGCCTCTAAAGTAGGAAAAGCCTTTCCAACCTGCCTGCTCACAGGAGATACTGCTTATGGAGGTCCCTGGAGGCTGAAACACGTACAATGAATGTGAGGTTTTACTTCGCTGGACGAGGGATAGCCCTTCCTGGAGGCCAGGGACCATGCTTTCTGCTTCCCTTGTCAGCCACGGCCCTCTCAGGTGTGAGCATAGATGAGGGGCTCTCTTTCTCCTCTTGCCTCTCTCTCTCTCTTACACACACACATACACACACACACACAGACACAGAAGTGTTGGCTTTTTGCATGTAATCTATTTCCAGTGCAGAGTTTCCTAACCTTCACTGATAAGAATAACTTTGGGCCTTTGTTAAGCTCCCGGGTACCGGGCTTCTTCCCTGCGTCCGCAGGTCTGGGGTGGGTCCTGGGCATCAGTCCTCCCGCCTTGTTCTCTTTCTGTCTGTCTTTTAAAAGAGATCCAGTTGATTCTGATTTTCAGGGACGTTCAGAAAACAGTGTTGAGTGCAGGGCTCCTGGCCTGGCTGCCTTTTGGATCAAAGGCCCCCGTGTCCAGGCTACACCCGAGATCAGAAAGTCTGGGGACGGGACCAGGCATTAGTAATGTTTGACGCTCCTCTGGTGATTTCTACATGCAGTCGGGGTTAAGAACCTCTGGTATGGTTTTCGACTGACTTGTACAGCCCAAGGAAGTCAGGGGATCCCATCACCTTGTCTGTAGGCAGTGATTCCCTAATGTGGCTGTACATTAGAATCATCCAGGCACCTGTTAAAAATCCTGATGCCTAGGTCACACTTCATACCAATTAAGTCAGAATGTCTGGAGGTGGGAGCCTGGCATCAGGATTGTTTAAAGATCCCAGGTGATCCCAAAGTGCAGCAGAGCCCAGATTCTATTTGAGCATAAGTCCCAACGATGAACCATGGGGCCTATGCTCTCATCTTTGCTGCTACTTGAAGACGTGTTGCTTTTCAGCCTTGTTTCTTTAATCACCCCGAGGTCGGCTGGAGGAGTCCTTCCCAGTCCTCACAGAGACTTCTCCACAGTGGACTCTGGCAAGCCCTCCCTGAGTACACGCAGGAGGAACTTCTGCCCAGGCCCCAGCCCTCTTCCCCTCCCGTAGACCCGTACATGGTGACCTGGGTGAGGGGTTTTTCTTAGTGTGTAGTGGCTTTTTTAAAATTGAGGTGAAATTCACATAACATAAAATTAACCACTTTAAAGTGGCATTTAGTCCCTTCACAATGATGTGCAACCACTACCTGTCTCTAGTTTCAAAACTTTTTCATTACCCCAGAAAAACACACCATACCTGCTAATTACTCCCCACTCCCCCTCCCCCTAGTCCCTGGCAACCACTAATCTGATTTCTGTCTGTATGGATACCTATTCTGGATATTTCATACAGATGGAATCTATAATATGTGACCTTTTGTGTCTGGCTTCTTTCTCTGGATATTGCTGGATATCTCCTCTATGCCTTGGAAATGCATTCTAGAGGAATAAAATATTTAAACGTGTAAAGAAGAAACTAAAAATATCAGAAGAAAATATTGATGACTGTCTTAATAATTTTGTGGTAGAAGAATTCTTTTAAGCTTGACAGAAAAAAGACAATATAAAGCAAAAATTTGATTAATTTGGCTTAAATTTGATAAAATTGGCTCAGATGTAAAACTTTCGCATGGTAAAAAGTACTGTAAGTAAAGGTTAAAGGATAGAACAAAATCAACCTGCCAAAAGTATTTTTTTTGTAATAGACTAATGGCTAATGTTTCTAATAGTAAAAAGACCTGTGGCAAATGAATGAGAATCCAAACAGTACAAACTAGCAATAACGCAATGAGTGCAAATGTCCCGTAAGCAAAATACTATGAGTGTTCAACCTTGTAAATAATTGATGTAAATGTAATGTAAATTTAAGCAAGATGTCATTTTTGTTTTTGTTTATTTGACTGGTAAAAATGAAAAAAATTCAGAATCCCCAGTGATGGTAAGAGCGTGGAGAAAAGGGCTCTTTAATCCATTGTTGGATTCAATATTTTTGGAGGGATATCTGGCAGTACAGATTACATTTTTAAATGTAAATACCTTTTGACCCAGCAACCTGACATCTTGGCCATTTAACATGTAAAAAACTGACACAAAGATGTGACTTGTGGACCCTCTGAGTGAAGACTAGCACATAACAGAAACAGAAGAAAAAAAGATGTTCTTTGCTGCGGTGATAAGCTGGAAACCATCTTAATTCTCATCAGTAGGTTCTTTTTTAACCACTTTGCTGAGATATAATTGACATGTAAAATCTGTACATATTCAGTATATACAATTTGATGAGCTTGGGGACAAGTATGTACCCGTGAAACCATCACTGTCATCAAGGCCATAGACATATGCATCACATCTCAGAGTTTCCTCCCACTGTTTTTATTATTATTATTATTTCTTTTTTTTTATGGTAAGAACACTTAACATAACTCTACCCTCTAAGCAAATTTTAAGTATACAATACAGAGTTGTTAGCTATAGGCATTATTCTGTATAGTAGATCTCCAAAATTTATGTATTTTGTGTAACTGAAAACTTGTACCATCACCTCTCCATTTCCCCCTCCCTGTAGGATTTGATAAAATAAGTTGTGATATATCCCTATGATGGATTTCCAAGAAGCCATTGCAAATAAGGTAGAATTTTCAGTATTAATATAGATTCCAAGTACTCTCCTTGTTCTTTATCAAGTTATAATTATGTTTGTCTTCCTCTTTTGTCAGGAAACACTTGTCCTGGATTCATTAGGCTGCAAAATAATGCACCTAGTTGCCAACCCCATGAAAATGATGGCTATTACATATCTTTTAATATTTTACTTATTTGTTTTTACTAGTTAGAGATATTACATCTACCATTATAGCAATTAAGACTTGAAACATATAAATCGTGTTTCAGAGCCATAGACTTAAGTTTGTGTGTGTGGGTGGATATGTGGTGTGCATATGTGTATGCATGTGTGAGTGCATGTGTACATGTGCACTGTATGCATGCCTGCATGTGTGCCCATGAGTGCAATGTCCCTGGATAGCCTAATATCCAGCTGAGAATGCTACCACACCCCAGCTACCCAGAGAAGTTGTTGTTCCCTTTGAAGACAGATTCAGGGAATTAATCAACAAGTAAAGACATAAACTCTGTCTCCCCGAGGATAAAACCCTTCTACATTCAGGGCCCCTTTATCTCCTGAATGGAACAGCACGGGACATGGATGCCAAGGCAAACCACAGATAAGTCTGATAAAATTTGCCATTTGGCAACAAACTCCACAATCACTACTCAACCCTTTGGAATTCTTGCCCTCTTTTTCCTGTTCTTCCGAGGCTTTGCCCACCTCTTCTGCTCCTTTGGGATTCCTTCCACCTGGTAATTATGCTCCTGCCTGCCAACCTCACTTTCCATTTTATCTCCCCCCTCTTTTCCTCCTGTTGCGCTGGTACAAATGGCAGTGGGCATCCCCAGATGCTGGGCGCTCTTGATTCCACTTACACATGTGGGAGTTTATTAAAGCATAGGGTGCTTAAGAGCGGTGATCACCAAATTGTTTGTGATTGCTCACTCTTATCATTGAGATAATTTGAGCATAAACTCCCAACATATGCTCGCTTATTTATTTATTTAAGTTGTGCACCCCAACTATTGTACTAATAGATTATATTCATTATAAAATACACATAAAGGTGAAAATTCAAAATAATAAGATTTTGAAAAAAATACAGAAGTTCTAATATTTTCCCCCCACATCTCGTGGAGGTCGTTTGGTACCAGTAGACCAGAGGCGGAAGGACTTTCCAAGTCTACCTTTAGGGGCCTCAAGGGCACTACAAACTCTTTGCCCCTCCTCAAGGGCAAGGCTTCCTTCTCTAGTGATCTGCCTGGGTCCAAGCTGCCCACTGGGTTTCTGTGAACCACAGGACACAGGTGCTGCTGCAAATGACCCGAACAATGTTTTCTGAGAAGTTTCTTTCGCACTGGTCCCTCTCTTGCCAGCCTCACTGCTGCTCTTTGAGCTATACTAGTGTTCCCTCTTGTGCTCTGTTTCTCAGTTAGGACTCAGGCTGGCTGACCAAGTCCCAAATGGTGCAGGCAGTCCAGCCCCTCTTCTCTGCTCAGGTGCAGAGCCTCTATTTGGAAACATTTTGCTTCCTCAGCCATTTTGGACTTGGACTTCTTTGCCCATAACTGTACAAACACTGGCTTATTATTGCCATGGTGGATGGTCTTATAGGATTGGTCCAAGGCCTCAAGCAGAGAGAGGGAGTTCTCTCACTCCTCCATCCCCAGCACCTAGAGCAGGGCCTGGCTCAGAGGAAAGACTTGTTGAATGAATGAATGATACAAATTTTATCTTGGATTGGTACCAATCAGGAGACCTCTTCCATTGCTTGCTTTGGTTTGCAGTCTGAAAAAACACTTCAATTCATGATCAGGTTGTTTTCCTTCCAAACTGGGAGAAGTGATGCAGGGAAGCCAAGCCTCAGCCTTTGTGTACACTCTCACTGATTTATCCAGATGGGAACCTGGGGCTGTGTGTTAGGCAAGAAACATCCTCATGTCGTTTCTCGAAGTTCCTCCATCCAGGGCCCTTGGAGATTGCTGGTCTCCATTGGGAGGCCTTACTTCCTCCTGGGACTCAGTGTCATCACTATGCTTTTATTATGTCTCTGGACACAATTTTTCCCTGCTTCTTTTTCCTCTGCCGCAAAATCTCTTAGTTCCCCCTCCTCCCCAACTCACCCCACACATGAACTTTCACTCGCTCTGGGATTCCTTTCCATTGCACCCCCACTCTTTTCTGTTTTTTTTTTTTAATTTTTATTTTACTTATTTTTTTCCCCCAAAACCCCAGTAGATAGTTGTATGTCATAGTTGCACATCCTTCTAGTTGCTGTATGTGGGACGCGGCCTCAGCATGGCCGGAGAAACGGTGCGTTGGTGCGCCCCCGGGATCCGAACCCTGGCCGCCAGCAGCAGAGCGCGCGCACTTAACCGCTAAGCCACGGGGCCGGCCCTGCACCCCCACTCTTTTCAAAGGAAATTAAAAAAACATTTTGTGGTGGTAAAAAACATATAAAATTTACCATCTTAACCATTTTTAATTGTACAGTTTAGTGGTAAGTATTTTCACATTATTGTGAAACAGACCCCCAGAACTTGGAAATCTGAAACTCTGTATACTCGTTAAGCGACAGCTCCATTTATCTCCCGCCCCCAGGCCCCTGGAAACAACCACTCTACTCTCTGTTTCTATGAATTTGACCACTTTAGATACCTCATATAAGTGGAATCATACAGCATTTGTCTTTTATGAGTGGCATATTTCACTTAGTGTAATGTCCTTAAGGCTCATCCATGTTGTAGAAAGTGACAGGATTTCCTTCCTTTTTAAGGTTGAATAATGTTTCGTTGTATGTACATACTACATTTTCTTTATTTGTTCATTTTTGATGCACATTTGGATTGCTTTCACC
Organism: Diceros bicornis minor; assembly: GCF_020826845.1. Classification (NCBI taxonomy): domain Eukaryota; kingdom Metazoa; phylum Chordata; class Mammalia; order Perissodactyla; family Rhinocerotidae; genus Diceros; species Diceros bicornis. Next base: position 8,929,813 of record NC_080779.1, read on the forward strand.
TCTAGGCTGTTGTGAATAATGCTTCAGTGAACATGGGTGTGCATATATTTCTTTGAGACCCTTTTGAATTCTTTTGAATATATATCCAGATGTGGGATTGCTGGATCATATGGTAGTTCTATTTTTAATTTTTTGAGGAACCGCCATACTATTTTCCACAACAATTGTACCATTTTACAATCCCACTAAGAATGCACATGCATTTCTCACCAACGCTTACTATTTTCTCTTTTCTTTGATAGAAGTCAACCTAACGGGTGTGCGGTGATATCTCATTGCATTTTTAATTTTTTGAGGAACCTCCATACTGTTTTCCACAGTGGTCACACTATTTTACAATCTCACCAACAGTGCACAAGGGTTCCAATTTCTGCACATGCTTGTCAACACTTACCATTTTCTGTTTTTTTCATAGTAGCCATCCTAATGGGTGTGAGGTGATAGCTCATTGTCCTTTTGATTTGCATTTCTCTGATGATTGGTGATGTTGAGCACTTCTTCATATGCTTGTCGGCCGTTTGTATATCTTCTTTGGAGAAATGTCTATTCAAGTCCTGTGCCCATTTTTTATTTGGATTATTTGTTTATTTGTTGTTGAGTTGTAGGAGTTCTTTATATATTATGGATATTAACCCCTATCAGATATATGATTTACAATTTTTTTTTTCCCACTCCTTAGGGTGCTTTTTCACTCTGTCAATTGTTTCTTTTGATGCACAGAAGTTTTTAAGTTTGATGTAGTCCCGTCTGTCTGTTTGCTTTTGTTGTCTGTGCCTTTGGTGTTATATCCAAGAAATTGTTGCCAAATCTAATGTCATGAAGCTTTTCCTCTATGTTTTCTTCTAGGAATTTTATAGTTTTGGGTCTTATATTTAGGTCTTTAATTTATCTTAAGTGTATTTTGTACACATTGTCGGATGACAATCCAACTTCATTATTGTGCGTATGGATGTCCAGTTTTCCCAACACCATTTGTTGAAGAAACCGTCCTTTCCCCGTTCAGTGGTCTTGGGTCCCTTGTTGAAGATCATTTGACCATATAGGTGAGAGTTTGTTTCTGGGCTCTCTATTCTATTCTATTGATCTATGTGTCTGTCTATATGCCAGTACCACACCGTTTTGATTACTGTAGCTTTGTAACATGTTTTGAAATCAGGAAGCATGAGTCCTCCAACTTTTTTCTTTTTCAAAATAGTTTTGGCTATTTGGGATCCATTGAGCTTCCATATAATTTTTAGCATGATTTTTTTTCTATTTTTGCAAAAAATGCCACTGGAATTTGGTAGGAATTGGATTGAATCTGTAGATTGCCTTGGAGAGTATTGACTGCTTAACAGTATTGTCTTCCAATTCATGATCATGGGATGTCATTCCATTTATTTGTGTGTTTACTTTCTTTCAGCAATGTTTTGTAGTTTTCAGTGTACAAGTCTTTCACTTTCTTGGTTAGATTTATTCCTAAGTATTTTATTCTTTTTAATGCTATTGTAAATGGAATTGTCTTAATTTCCTTTTTGGATTATTCATTGTTAGTGTATAGAAACACAACTGATTTTTGTGTGTTGATTTTGTATCTTGCAACTTTGCTGAATTTGTTTATTAGTTCTAATAGCTTTTTGTGGAGTCTTTAGGGTTTTCTACGTATAAGATCATGTCATCTGTGAACATAGATAATTTTACTTCTTCTTATCTAATTTGTATGCTTTTTATTTCTTTTTCTTGACTGATTGCTCTGGCTAGGACTTCTGGTACTATGTTGAATAGAAGTGGTGAGACTGGGCATTGTTATCTTGTTCCAGATTTTACAGGAAGAGCTTTCAGTCTTTAACCATTGAGTATGATATTTTCTGTGGGCTTTTCATACATGGCCTTTATTATGTTGAGATAGTTTCCTTCTATTCCTGGTTTGCTGAATTTTTTTTTTTTTATCATGAAAGGATGCTGAATCTCTCAAATGCTTTTTCTGCATCAATAGAGAAAATCATGTAGTTTTTGTCCTTCATTTGGTTAATGTAGTATATTTCTGTCATCCTTTGTGTATTTTCTGGATCCTGTTAAATCTTTCTTTCCAACCTTTAGCTCTCTGACAATACCTTCATTCTTCAGTAAAACTGTGGGTAAGGATTTTTATCAATATGTTGTATGTTGTGATATATTAATTTTTTTTTTTTGTGAGGAAGATCGGCCCTGAGCTAACATCTGCCAATCCTCCTCTTTTTGCTGAGGAAGACTGGCCCTGGGCTAACATCCATGCCCATCTTCCTCTACTTTACATGGGACGCCGCCACAGCATAGTTGACAAGCAGTGCCTCGGTGTGCGCCCGGGATCCAAACCGGCAAACCCCGGGCTGCCGCAGCAGAGCACGTGCACTTAACCGCTTGTGCCGCCGGGCCAGCCCCATATATTAATTTTTTAAGCACATTTGATTGTTCCAGCACTGGTCATTCTGAGCTTTGTTTAACAGAACGTGATTCTGTTCTGTTATGATCACCCAGCCCTCTATTTATAAACTTCTCTCTGAATTCTCTTTGGATTCTTCCCTATTTTTAATCTCTTCTCAAATTCCTAAGTAACCTCCTATGTGTCCTCCAAGAAATTCATTCCGAAATCTTTTTCTTTTCTGTGAAAGTGCTCAGTACGTGACTCACCAGTGAGACAATAGTAAAACCATAGTAATCGGAACTCAACATTCCCCTGCATGCCAATACCACCTCCTCTTCCCGGATATTTTCTGAATATCTGCAGCTTAGATGCAGTCCTACGCATATCCCTGGTTACTGGTGCAAAAAAAAAAAAAAAAAAAAAAAAAATCAAACAATAAAACAAAACAGAATGATAACTGGACCTAACAGACATTTGGTAGGGTAGGAGTTTTATTTTTAAAGTCAAACCATACTGTAAAACTTAAGGCCATTTTTATCAATGCTTTATTTATAGATGTAATCAATTCCATTCAGAGAGAAATGCCTAAAGAATTAGATCATAAATGGAGAAAAAACAACATGGAACAAAATTGCAAGAACATAAAGCATGAGAAATGTCTTGTCCTTTCTGATATTTGTGATCTCCAAGCTCTGTTTTTCGGAGAGGCTGTGAGTTGGCAGCAATGAGGGTAAAACGCAAGGAGAGTTGCATAAGATTGACCCTGAAATGCTGTCTTGACATAATCATCTTCTAAATACAGCCGTAATTACACCCAACTGTTATGAGTTATACATCACAGTGAGGTTAATGAAAATGACACATCTAACAAGGAAAATTTACACAAAGCTTTCTACTGGGGGGCCATGAAAGCTACCTGAAGAAAAATTCAAAACTTCAGTGTGGACATTTTTTAATTAGATATTGGCAATTGGGTCTTATTTTACCTTTTTATTTTGAGAGGTAACTTTTTTATTTTAGGATCAAAAGCCTTTTTCCCCTCATTAATGTCAAAGTAATAAATAAGTGTCTGCTTAAAACTCTTATTTTATGGGTAACATAGTTCAGTCTTTGTACCAGTATTATAAAATTCTGGTTTTAATAATTCAAAGTTATGGGGTCTACATAGAGTTTCTTATGAGAAACACACGCAGAAATCCAGTATTTTACAAAATGATTTATATTTCATTCATGTTTTAATTCTATTTTTAGTAAAACTTGATCATTAGTAGACACCAATGGTACTGTGAAGTCTTGGCCAGTATGTAATAAATGATTTATCATCACCTACAGCACTAGAAACTCCTCATCCCTTGAAAACAGGGCTAGAAAAATTAAATATGCAGGCCAGCTCATAATTCCTGTCTTTTCCAAAACTGCCAAGCAAATGGGAACCGTCTGAATCCTCTGAGGTTTGTGTTTAACTCCTTCTAATCTGCTGTGTGAGCTCAGGTTTTCTACAGACTCTTGTCATGGCCTTCTGAGACGAGCCGCAGCTGCAAGCATGGTGTTCTTTGTCGTATGCTTACTGTACTCCTTATATGATACAGCCAAGCTATAGGAGTATCAAATTTAACTACAAAATCTTGGCTTTGCGGCTATAAAAACCCCAAACAAAAATTCTTCTGGAACAACTCTTTCAAGATCTTAGCTTGGCTGGTTTGACTCCCAAGGGCTATTTGTGGCAGGGTAATCTCTCACAGGGTGTGATGCTCTGTCTTATTTCACATTAGGTCCAAGCTCTTTTCTGGTAGCAGTATATCTGTGGTACAGACACTGTGATCACGTCCAAGGAATAGACGGGGTTTAAGACTGGTGGAAGGACAAACTAAAATATATAGGTGTCACCAATTTATTATTAAATTAAATTAATTAATTGATTAATTAATTTTTTTTTGTGAAGAAGAGTAACCCTGAGCTGACATCCGTTGCCAATCCTCCTCTTTTTTGCTGAGGAAGATTGGCCCTGGGCTAACATCCGTGCCCATCTTCCTCTACTTTATATGGGACCCGCCACAGCATAGCTTGACAAGCGGTGCGTGGGTGCCCCCCAGGGATCCGAACCTGCAAACTCCGGGCCACCGCAGTGGAGCGCGCACACTTAACTGCTACGCCACCGGGCCAGCCCTCCTATAGGTGTCATCTAAAAGGGAAGAACAAAGGCCAGCATCTGAAAAATCATAGTATGTAATATGAATTTAAAAAGTTACACCGACAGCAAAGAACACAAGTATATGGAGTCCCTTGTTACTGAAAACTATGGGACTGTGTCGTGCAGAAAGAGAAGTGGGAGTGTCTGGGCCCATATAAGGGACCCCCGAAGCCCTTGTCATGCTCTCACCCAATATTTGTTCAGTCAGCGTCATCCTTTCAGGATTTCTGTTGACGCAGGGAAGTGAGGGTGATTACCCCCCTGCTGCTTCAGGAACTCCCGATCTACATGTTCCCTGACCGTCACAGTTTGGAACAGAGCGTAAACCCGAGCAGAATAAGGCTTGGTCCATCATTGGTCAATTAACCCCATTCAGGAACTGGTTAAGTGGCCTGGCAGGGGTGGCAAGTCACGTCCAGGCCTCTCCCACAGTGGGTGCCACCCTCTCTCTCCTCTCTCTACCCTGACAGCTGGGCTTCCAGAATGCAGATGCTGGGCCACCTCCCTGACACACAGTCATAAGTTTGGCTGGAAGGGGAACATCTGGGGAGGCTTCCTGTAGCAATCTCTGGAGGCTGAACGAGCTAATCAGGCTTCACAAATTGGGTTGACTAGACAATGAAATATTTATTGTGATTCCTCCTCTTTTTTTTTGAAGTTCAAAAATCCTTGTCATCCCTGAGCTGAAGTCTGTGTACATGAGGGGAATTCACAATTAGATCAGAAGTGGCCTGTGACCACTTACTGCTGCCCTCAACCTGCAGGCAGAAGGCAAGTGATTGTATCTGGGGACGGGCTCCATTTAATGGTTTTTCCTAATAAAACAGAAAAGTCTGTGAAACAAAAGAAAGCAATCCAAAAAACCAGCCCGTGTGATTGTCTTTTGTTAGTTCTTGGTGTATGAAATATTTTCTTACGTGGGTGAAAACAGAGGCAAATGACTTTGATGTTGTTTTAAAATAGACTTTTTATATAAATAGTGTTAAGTCTTAAAGATGCTTATTTTTTTTTTTTTTGGTGAGGAAGATCAGCCCTGAGCTAACATCTGCCAATCCTCCTCTTTTTGCTGAGGAAGACTGGCCCTGGGCTAACATCCATGCCCATCTTCCTCCACTTTATATGGGACGCCGCCACAGCATGGCTTGCCAAGCTGTGTGTCGGTGCGTGCCAGGGATCCAAACTGGAGAACCCCAGGCCGCCGCAGCGGAGTGCATGCACTTAACCGCTTACACCACCGGGCTGGCCCCAAGATGCTTATTTTGTATACACCTTGAGTGTCTACTAAAAGCAAATGGAGAATTGTGTGATTATTCAGATAATTCAGACCAAAATGCTGATTTCCCTTTAAATATTTAGATAATGGAAGAAAAATCTAGTTTCATCTGACTTGTGTGGTTAGTGACCAAGTGCTCTTTTTGAGTTAGTTGGTAGGGTCTTGGCTGTACCCTTAAGCCAAGTCCCATATCAGTGGAAAAGCATTACAGATTTGTTATAAAAGAGGACTTCAGCTTTCTGCCAAAAGTGGACAACAGGTTTTCTTCAATGCTCAAACTAATTAGTAATTCCACATTTAAATGTTTCAGTTGGGGCTAGCCTGGTGGCATAGTGGTTAAGTTCAGGTGCTCTGCTTTGGCAGCCCAGAGTTTGCAGGTTTGGATCCCGGGCGTGGACCTATGCACCACTTATCAAGCCATGCTGTGGCGGCGTCCCATAAACAAAATAGAAGAAGATGGGCACAGATGTTAGCTCAGGGCTAATCTTCCTCAGCAGAAAGAAGAGGACTGGTGACGGATGTTAGCTCATGGCCAATCTTCCTCACACACACACAAAAAGTTTCAATCAATCAGTAATCAACACATTACAGAGGAAGATGAAGTTTCCTCATCTGGGTGTAAGATGACTCCTGCTTTGGGCCTCCCTACCTGTCTAGTTCCATCTCCTCCCATTTCCCAAGAGATCCCACGCTGCAGTGAAACTCCTTTGGTATTCCCAAACCCGTCCAGATTGCTTACTCCTCCACGACTTTACATCTGCTATGTGCTCCTGACTTTACTCTTTGGGCAAACTCCTGCATATCTCCCCATGGGAAGCCCCTGCTTCCTTCCTTCCCTCCTCCTCATACCTTTCATGATCCATCCACCTTCCACCACACCCTATGCTGAGGAAGACATCTCTCCTTTGGGTTCCCATTTCATCCTATTCACATCTTTGAAATATCACTTTTCTCCTTTCAAGAGCCACAGACATTTATTGAGTGCCTCTCTCAGTGGTAGTTCCCGCTTGGGTAGTGAGGCTATAGACACAGTCCCTGTCCTCACGGGGCTCACATTCTAGTTGAGGAGAAAGATAATAAACATGCATGTAAAATGAGGCCAGGTAGTATGATTACAAAAATATATCGAGGCTTTTTTGGTTTGATTTTCCCAGCACACTGTGAACTCAGAGCAGGCACTGTGAGTCTAGCACAAAGCAGAGCATTCGTGTGTATCACGTATCCACAGACGCGGGAGCGTTCGCGTGTTTCACGCATCTGTAGATGCAGAATGAATGAGCAAGTGAAAGGAACGTTTTGTGGACTTTTAACTGTGTTCCCAAACTTCCCAGCACTGGAGGATATAAAAGAAATCAAAGCTCGCTTTACTTGTCTTTGCAGTTGGAAAGTTTTCTCCTTTCAAAGAATATCTCCATGACATTTTTAGGGATAATAAAGAATTTTCCTTCTGACTAGAAAACAACTGGTTCATATAGACAGGCACATCGCTGTAAACATCTTCTGCCTGTCATTGATTCATCATTCAGCTAGATCACCCACAAGACACGTAGAAAATGATGGTTCTGTATTACAGGTTTTTATTTCTATTGAATTCTATGGCAAATGATCTTGAACAAACATTTGTAGTCAATATTTGATAAAAAGTTCGATTCAATCAAGTAAATAAAGCATTAGAAAAAATAATTTCATTCCTTTGCTAAACTAAATCCATTAAGACTCTAACACAAGTAGAACTGAGGACGAAGGATATTTTAAACAAAACAAAACAGTGAGACCCATTGTGCATTTGCATTTTAAAATTAATTGCTGCCCTAATTATTTGTCAGTAGAAGCATAAATTAAGCAAATATAACTTAGATTAAGCTTTTGGACACCCACAGGATTCTCCCCTCAAGAGTAAATTGTCGTAATGGTTCAGTATGACAGTTTATTCCATGATTGAGGAAAGGGAGAAGATTGGAAATTGAGCCATATGGAAATGAAACAGACTCCAGAGAAAGAGCGAGGCACAGGTAGGTACTTCCAGCTTCCCCGTAAGGTGTGAGAAGGTAACAACCCATAAAGAATGTTGGGACCAAGGAGTTGCTTTGGAAACCTCACTGAAGTTGCCCCTCCACTAATATCAAGTGCAACTCCGTGACCCCAGTGTGGAACCCAAAGGGGCAAAATGGAGTGAAGCATGGAGTTGTTATTCATCTTGCCTTGTGTAAATAGGATGGATTGAGTTGAGTAATGGCTCTATCTGCTTTCCTTTGCACCATGTCCATGGAGCAATTGGCATTGAGCACAGCTGGAATAGTTTTTCTCTCGCATAATCAGGCGTATATGGTGGTGATCTCTCTCCAAAGCTTATGAAACAACACAATGATGCTAAATAACAAACAACTCCAAATCTCAATGACTTAAATTAACCACTGTTTATGCTCATGCTTCCTGGGCTGCAGGTCAGCTGTGGCTTGGCTGATCTGGGCTGGGTTCAGTTAGGCACCTCTCCCCTAGGTGTTCTCTGCGGGTGCGTGGGCCAGTTGGGACAAGTCTGTTTCAAGCTGCAGTTTAAGCTCAGGTCTGTTTCACCTGTCTCTCATTCTGCAAGGATCATCTGAGGGCATAGAACTATCTGGCTAATGATCTTTTCAAGGCAGAAGTGGATGCTCTCAGAGGAGTGAGTGTAAACATACGATACCCCAAGGCCTGGGCTCCAAACTGGCGTATGGTGGTGTCTGCTCACCTTTCATTGGCCAAGGGAAGTCCCACAGTCAAGACCAACATCAGCGGGATAAGAAAGTAAATTCTTCCCGTGGAGGTCAGTGTGTGCATTTGTTGAGGGGGGGAGCGAATATTTGCTGAACAATAATTTAATCTAGCACGGCCATTTTTATAAGCAGACTTTCATTTTATGATTTGGGCCTTTACACATGAATTATTTAAAGTTTGTCTTTTTTTTTTTCCTCATGAATTTGTTAATTATAAGTATGTTAGATTAGCCAGAATGATCTTCTTTCAGGAAGACAGATATGTGGAATATTTAGAAAGATACATGGATGAACCTCCATCAACAGCAGCCTAGGGCAGTCCAGTTGCATCTTCGCCCTGCTGTTCGAAGAAGGGGTCCATGGGATGTGGGTCTGCAGGCCTTATTTGGCTTCAAGGCCATGCATTGAGCTGCCTGGTAGAGACCAGACAGGCAGGAATTCCTCAGCAGATGTGTACATGACTTCACTGCTCCGATTACAGCATCACCTCTCCCCTGTCACCAACTGGCAACTCACAGCAAAGGATGTTTTTCTGATCATTTTGCACTCATTAAATGCAGCTGTCACAACAGTGGATGCGAGGATGCACGCAAAACTTTTCTGCCACGTCAAAATAAAACTGAAAAGCTTTTTAAAAAAGAGCTGAAACCCTTGAAGCCTATTTTCAAGGAATATTGGAAATATCGCCTTTTGTTGTTGACAACTGAAATTGTTCATTGCAACATAAATTAAATCTTAGGCCAGGGTAAAGAAGAATCATCCATCAAAATTTTGCAGCAGAAAGCATTTGGCCAAGCAGTTGGGGTTCAAATGTGCTATTCATGGGTCAGAATGACCTAGAGGCTCCTAACTCATTGGACTGGCTGATCCCTACTAATAGTTTTAATAGGGTGGAGTAGTTCCCTCCTTCACTCTGGAAGAAATGTTGCGAGAATGAAATAATTGGACACCTACCACATACCCCATTAGAGAATTAAAACAAACAAATGGGTTCTGGAGCCATAACACAGACCTACTGGATTAGACTTTCTGAGTGGAGGTGAGGGCCTTCCCTGATTTTGGTGCAGTCATCAGAATCCATTTCATCAATCCATGGACCTGCATAGGAAGCAGCAATAGGACTATATATTCAGTATTGTGCTTCTTGATGTAGCACCTTCTCAACTTTCCTGTTGTTTACTAAGTGTCAGTCTTACCACTTGACCAGCTCAAAAGTTGACTCTGGCTTTTCCTCCTCTGAGAAGCCTTCCGTCAGCTCCCCCTGGGCTGGGAAATGGGACCATTGGCTGTGTTCCTTTCGTATCCTTTGCCTACCTCTATGGCAATCACAGTAGCAATCACTCTGTCCCTGCCGTGACATCATTGCTCCTGCATCCTCACTAAACGGGGATTTTGAGAGTGAGGGTTTATCATCGTATGTGTGGCCCTAGTGGTGTAATGCAGGGCTGGGCTCACAAAATGGTGGAGGACAGAAGGGAGGAAGGAGGGGAGGAAGGAAATCAACAGCATTAGATGACTTCAAGGGGTGGGTAGGCACATCTTGCAGCCAGATGTTGCTTATGCACATCAGGTAACACAGATACAGATGTTTTAGTCTTTGTCTGCCTCCCCTCTTCCATCCCTAGAGGCACAGTACAGGCTCCTGGGCACATGGGCAGTAATTATTGATTAAGTAATAAGAGATGCACTCATCTCCTGGGTGAGTGTGTCAGTTAGGTCCCAGTCAGGAAAATCCACCTCGCTAGATATTTCCTATCTCTCTTCCTTTTGGATGGAGCCTAAAGGGAGCAGGAGAATGTGGTTGGTCGAGTCCCAGCCCCACAGCCACAAAGCAGATAGAGAAGAGCAGCGACAATGCTGACCAGCATGGTGAGAGCCAAGTGGCTGAGCAGTCTGTTCCGTTCCCTCTGCCACCACAAGATGTGACACACATTCGGATGGCGAAAGCCAGCTGCACCAGCTATGGGGTCTGACGATCCCGTCCGCCTCACTCTGCATTCTTGTAAAATGGGATGATACCACAGGTGACCTCGAGGGAAAAATACAGGACATTGAGATGCTGTCTGCACCATGATGCCACACTGCTGAGAAAATTCAATGATGAGAGAGAAGTGAGGAATTTAAAGGAAGTGTGGATGAAAACCTAGAATTCTCTAGCGTTTGGGTTGCTGTGCTGGGTGGAGTGAGATGAAAAGGAAAAGGCCGAAGAGGGTAAGAGAGCGCAGAGCCTGACGTGGGAGTCGCTGTCTTCGGAGAGCCCATCAGGGAACAGGAGCCCATTGTCACACGAGGCTCTCCCGCCTCCTGGAAAGAGAAGAATTCACTTACTGGTTGCTTTGTCTATACACAAGCATATTTTGACTGGTTCTCTTACTAATTTGAATTTATTAGATAAACTTTATAAATTCTTATCAAGTTAAGAAGCACTGGTTGTGTGTCTGCTGTGTGCGAGGAGCCTCTGCTTGGAACGCCTTTCTCCCCACTTGTTGCACAGACAGCTCCTTCTCTTCCTTCTAAGACTCAGTTTGAATGTCCCCTTCACAGAAGCTCTCCTTAACGATCAATTTGCAGTTGATCTCTTCTTCGTCATTCCTTACGTTAGGCCTTTGTCATTTCCCCTAACGCTAATTATAGTTTATAATTCATTCATTTCCCTGTCTATTTGTTTGCCTCCTTGAGAAGGGCAGAGCCAGGGTCTGTATCCTGAGGCCAGCACGGTGCCTGACACATGATAGAGATGAGCGTGACTAAATACAGACACACTGCACAGGACAAAATGAAATAAGACCCACTCCCTTTTCTCAGAGACTTGATAATATTGGAAGGAGCCACACGCACAGATAAGTAACAAAACAAGGCATTGCAAGACTATTCCTTTTTAGAGGGATGCAACAATAACTAATAGAAAGGGCCGCAGGTGATCTTGGCAATTGCGTGGGTAGGTCCCACTGCTCTTCAGATGAGGAGAAGGATAAGTAGAGAAGGATAAATAGAGCAGCAGAGTGTTTGTGGTAGGAAGAGGAGCAGCACCCACCGACTCCTGAACAAGGCTTTTTCACCCACTGTGGTTTTGACCTCCAGTCAGGGTATGTGAGTGTGTGTGTGTGTATGTGAGTGTGTGTGTAGCCTCAGCCTGAATCAGCCGGTAATTTTGGTGTCATGGAGCATCCAGCCTGTGTGAGGTGAGTTGCACTGGATATCTTCTGGTCTGTCTCATTTTGTTTCTGTCCCCATCAGTTGCTCCCTAAGTCAGCTGACTGTGCTATGTCCCTCCTTGATGGTGGTCCCCGTGCCTCTGCCATCCTTAGGGAGTGATGGTAGCTTACACTCATTCTGTAGGTGGCATAGGTGGTATTTAATTATATTATTCATGCCTCTCTTAACAGTGCTATATGTATACCTTCTGTTTGAATAAGAAAGTATTCACAATTTGGTATAATTGAAAACATTTTTGAGTATTTCTTGAAAACTCTTGAGGATAATTCAGAGTGCTCTGGGTGTGGTAAAACCAAGCCTGGATCTCAGAGGGTTAAAAAGCTTGCCTGGAAGGAGACCCTGAACGTTGCAGCTTCTGTGAAGGAACTGGCCCAACTCGAGAATTAGGGCGGGCAACCACCTAGCATGGCGAGGACCACCCTGAACCCGGGAGTCTTTGGAATTTATTTTTTCATTAATGAATGCCTCAGAAAGTGCACTGTCCCTAATTCCCTTCTTTGAAAGATGGAAACTTTAATGTGCAGTTAATTAAATGTTGTGTTGATTTGCAAGCCCTGAGCTCTCGGAGGCCCCGGGGAGGTGGAGGCAAGTTCAGAAATCAAACAACGGGAGGACTGGCTGTCCCCGATCTGACCACAGGGCGAGGGGCACTGTTTGCTCCAGACGCCCGGGAGGCCTTTAAGGCGCCCCTGTGGCCGGGACCTGCGTTCTGGGCCTGGCGATTCCTGCACGGCCTGTTGACAGTGGAGAGGAGCAGAGCCGAGCTCTGGGAGGGAGGAGGCTGGTCCAATCCTCCCTGTCTCTCCAGGCTGCCTGGATTTCGGAGGCATTCTTTTTTTTTTTTATTTCCTAGTGCTTCTCAGCACTTCTTTGTACTGAGAGGAGCTGTGTCATGCTGGAATTCTTTTCACAACAAACTAAAGCACACAGCTGTGGGGCTGGATGCATCCCGCGTAGCTGCAGGCTTTTTGGGTGCAGTCATTTACCAGGGCAGGGGAGGGTAGAAGAGGGGGAGCAGGTCAGCTGCTAAGGTGGGCTCCCTGTGTAAAATACAGTGCTTGGGGGGGCGTGGACATCCGCAGGTGAGTGGGGGAGTGTAGCACCTCTGAGAAAACTGAGGCCGGAGAGGGCTTGGTAGAAACTCAAGTACTCGGATTCAGAGGCTGTCTTCCTTCACTCCCATTTCATGGATGGGGAAATGTAGTCAAGAAATTCAGTAGCTTGATTTCGCAAAAGAAAGTATGGTTTGCTGCAAATAACTAACACCTGTTAACAGTGACAAACTTATCTTCCATTTGGCCCTGGCTAAAGGCACAACTTCTGCAGTTACCAAATGACAACTTGCAGGGTTATCTGCCACAGAGCGCTCTTTCCTCAACCCCACGCCTGGCAAGAACAAAGCACCAATACCTGACTACAGTACACTTGCTTATCATTTTGGCATCCGAATTCCTCACCTGTAACTCTTCTGTGTGGTCATCTTGTTTACGATGCCCTAAAGAGCTTGCAAAGATGCCAGGATTGACTTTGGAAAGTGTTGGCAGCGCTACTATATTCTTATTATGAATAAAAATTTTAAACCCAAGCTGATAAACATATTTTTTTTTCACACTGAATTCATCAGGAATACATTAACATTTTCTAAAAGGTAAAGACAGAAAAGATGAAAGAATTGAAAGGAGAACATTAGGATGTATTTGGCCATTAGGATCCTTGTTTCCATCAGCTCCTGTTCATGAGCCAGAACTTCACCCCACATAACTAACGCTCTGGGAATTAGCCTATGGAATAATTATCACTCCTCATGAACAGAATAAGAGCTTGTTCCCGTGTGTGTGCAGAGCCACTCATCCTAAGAAAGAAATCTGGAGTGAAAGCTCAGAGCATATTTTGCATAGGTCCTGTAAAAGGATCCAGGCAAAACAGGCTTTGCAACATTAGTTCTGATCATATATGGAAAAAGCAGTTACTTTCTGTGGTGACATATGGCTGAGTTGGTACAATGCCCGGGAATCTCAATGTCCCCCTCCCCAGAAGGGTGAGCCCTGGTTTCATCCTTCGCCCCGTCCTCACCAGAACCAGCAGTGCAGGCAGCCTGTGGAGAGATCGCCAGTCAAGTCAAATTGCATCCACGTGTGCCAAGACCAAAGCTGCTGTTGGGCTCTGGCAGTCGGCAGGTGCTACTGTCCCCGTCTGTGATAATGAGTTTTTCCAAATCAGGGAAGTTATGAATGGAGCCTGAACCCATCTGCTTCAAATTCAAGCACAGTGACATTCTACGGTGAACAATGGCAACAACAATGACAAAAACAAGAACACTTTTATTGTAAGGGTGAGTCCATCATCAAGTGATGGAAATTTAACCTTGTTCTGAATGCAAACACAATACACAAAAACAGATTCTAGAACTTTGTTCTAGAATAACTAATATGCTATCATCAGTAAATTCATTTCCAAAATTTCTAACATGGCCAAGCAAATAAATTGAGTTTTATTACAGAAGGGACAGAGGAATGTGACCACTTGAGTGCATGATATTCATTCATCCACTCATTCACTTATCTGACCATTCCTTAATTCAATTAAACCTCCCTGAGTGCTAGGTCTGAGCTCAGCATTGGGGACACAAAATGATCTTTATCTTCAAGGAATCCAGTCTTGTGGGGAGGACAGAGACTTACAACTAAGCTACCGAGTGATGAGTGACGCACACTTTAGTTATGGGGACACCTTGAAGGGAGTGCCCTGGCAATTGGCCCTGGGAAATTGGAGAGGACTTACACCTTCTAAGTGACATTGGGAGATGAATGGAGGTGGGAGAGGGCAGTGCCTTTGGGACTGGTCCCTTATGGCTGAGATTCCTGGCTCGGCTGTTTCCTAGCTGTCTACAAAAGATGGATCCCTTCGAGTCTCAGCTTCCTCACTGGTAAAACGGAGATGGCAATGTCCTCTCCCAGTGATGCTGTGAGGCTTCAATGGGAAATTTTATGGAAACAGCTTAACAGGGCCCCTGGTGGGAGTGAGTGCTCAGACAGTAGTAGTTTGGTGTTGCTGGGGGAATGGGAGCCTGGGCTGAGACAGGCAGCCCCCGGGGACTGTGGGGAGTCCCTAGTGGTCTTCAGCCGGAGAAGATACTCTTAGATTTGTGTTTCATAAATAACACTTTGTAGACATTTTGGTAAATGGTCTAGGAGAGAGAAGGGTGGAGGATGGTGAGCTGCTGGCTGTAAGATTAGTAAGGAGGGTACTGAGGCAGACTGGACAGACAGTTATGAAGGCCCATCTTGAGCAAGGGAGAGGGAGGAAGGAATGGTTGGAGACATGTTTGAAAGTAAAATAGGCAAGAATGAGAGGAGAGAGAGAAAGATAGGGAGTAAGGGAGAAGGGGAGAGAGGGGGAGATAGAGAGAGAACAAGACAGAGAGATAGGGAGAGAAGGAAAGAGACAGAGAGATAAAGAGAGAAAGAAACAGAGAGAGAGACAGAGAGAGAGGGAGATGGGGGAGATTTTTGTGATAAGGTTGATGGTGATGACATTGACTGAGATTAAGAATAAAGCAAGGAGCAGACTGAGCGGAAAGGCTGTGAGGAGAAGAGCCACCTCCTCATTCAGAAGAGGAGCCACCTCCCTCAAAATGTGCAAATGTGTTTAAGAAACTTTGCTTATCCCGAATCCAGAAAGTTCCTGCTGAGGTGGTTTCTGTTTGCCCCGTTCCAGTACTCTCAGTTCCCTGACACGGTCACGCTCTCAGCAGTCACTCAGTGGCACTGCTTCTGCATTTAGCCTTCTTTCTCCACGTGGAGGAAGTGTGTTCCCAGATCTGAGGGAGGCTTGTGTGGGTGCAAACGGGCTGTGAACTCCGTCCCTGGAGCAGAATGGTAATGACACCTGGTCTGGGGCTGCACTAAGGACGGGAATGAGAGATTCCACAGTAGGTGCTATTCCTGGGCAGTTTGGACTGTGCATCTCCTTGGGGACGGTCACATATCAGGCTCCACGCAGCTCCTCCATTGCACCTGCTCCTTTCCTCAGTGTCCTGGAGCTGGCAGGTGTGACCAGTCCTCATCCTTCGTGCCTTCATCAACACCCAGAGTGTGCCTCCTCGTGCCAAGCTCTGTCGCGGGCACAGGAATGGAGTGATGATCCAAACAGATGGGGTCCCTGTCCCCACTGTGCTTGTAGTCAGGAGAGGGGCTCTGCTGGTCTAATCCTTTTCTTCAGCTGCAGCCTGAGGGGTTAACCTCTTGCTAGAGGCATTCCAGGCAGGTAGCAGCTTGTGATTTGAGAACCAGGGGCTCACCCTTCACTTTGAAACCACAACTGCTCTGCCTGCTGGTAGCGCTTCTCTTAGCCTTGGCTTAAAGGGCCCCCAGGAGCTGTTCTCAGGAGACCAGCACCAGGTTCTCCCACAAAAAACATGTTGCGGGGGAAATGCAAAGAGTGTGGCCTCAATGAAGAGATGAGGACATTGCCATCTCTTTTATAGGTTGGTACAGACTTTTTGGTAGTCTAAACCAAGGATTCCTGTAACTAGTGGTGTGGTTTTAGCAGGTGCTCCTTCAGGACGCGGCGGTGAACACCCACTGAGCACTTTGTTCGGGGGCAGGGCCTGGGCTGGGGGCTGCCAAATGCTTGACCTGTCTAAGCTACCCCCGCCCCCCCATGAGATCCTATGAGGGCAGTAGGATTTGGGAATCTCTGTGCTGTGGGCGGGGGAATGGGAGCTCAGAGAGGTTAGATAACTGATTTCTGGTCACACAGCTAGTCATGGTTGGAGATGGTTTTTGAACTCTGATTTTTGGATTCTGAGAACAGAACTCATTATTTTATGCCTATTGCCTCTTCTGTATTTCTTGATTTTCAATGATTTTATTTTCCACTCTTGTTGGGCACTTCAGCAAAGGAACTGGAGTTTTGGGGAAGCTCGAGGAAGAGATACCAGGTGGAGAAAAAGTGCTAAATTCATGGGCCATTTGGAAATCAAATGAGCCCTCTTCTCACCTTTTAGTAACACACCCCACACACCTCTGAGACAGTGATGCAACACGCAGTTCTCAGCTTTAGGAATGCAACCCTTGATCTAGTTATTTCAGGAACAAAAGACTTAGTTCAGGTTGGTGAACCCTTTGAATGCACACTCACTCAAGTTTGAGCAGTAGCTGGCCCTCCAGCTTTGGCTGAGCCTGGCGACCTGGGGCCCAGGAATCTGCTACTGGTCCAGGATGAGCTCCAGACAGGGGATGACCTCAGAGATGTGACATCTGAGGCCATATGCATACAGCCAGTGCCCCAGTCTCTCTGGAGGTCTGGAGAGACAGTCCTCTCTCCCTCCCACACACGTCCTCAAGGAAAAGTCCAGCAAGATGGTCCCTTTTCACTATTTTAAAAGTAGTTAGTGGAGAAGGAAATCCTATCTAGAAAGCATTTTGCGACTCCTCCTTCTCTGAGCTTCATACGCCTTGGGAGACTCCTAAATCCCCACCGAGATGGTGGGTCCCTCTGTGTCCTCCACTTCCCTAGGAACTAGAAATCAACCACGGATCTATCTTTTACATCCTTGCTTGGGGGTTGGGCTCTGGTGTTTATTTATCCCCAGTTTGTTTATTCTTTAATATTTATTGAATGAGAAGCCATTCCTCTCTAAAATCCTTCTGTCTACCCTCCCACGTCACTAGTTCTTAGTGCACAAAAATGTGTTCCAAATATGGAATTTTTCAGATTCTGCATTTCATGCTACTTTTAGCTACGTTTCCGCTCCCCTTGCCTGCCGTCTGCCCCCAAGGCAGCCCACAGTCCCGCGTGAACAGGGAAATGGCAAAGGAGTGTTTGAGGCTCCAGGATATTTGCAGATACTGAAAAATGTTCTATAAACATTTTTATTTTTCCTGAATTGTATTTCATGCAAAAAACACATTATACTCCCAGAAATAAAACTACACATATACGGACAGCTAATTTTCGACAAAGGTGCTAAGAACATGCAATGGAGAAAGGAAAGTCTCTTCAATAAACGGTGTTGGAAAAACTGGACAGCCACATGCAAAAGAATGAAAGTGGACCATGTGCTATCGCCATTCACAAAAATTAACTCAAAATGGATCAAAGACCTGAAGGTGAGACCTGAAACTATAAAACTCATAGAAGAAAATATAGGCAACACACTATTTGACATTGGTTTTAAAGGAATCTTTTCGGATGACATGCCTACCCAGACTAGGGAAACTAAAGAAAAAATAAACAAGTGGGACTTTATCAGATTAAAGAGCTTTTATAAGACAAATGAAACAGAATCAAGATGAACAAACAACCAACCAGCTGGGAGAGAATATTTGCAAAACATACATCTGACAAGGGGTTGATCTCCATAATATATAAAGAACTCACACAATTGAACAACAAAAAAACAAACAACCCGATCAAAAAATGGGCAGAGGAAATGAACAGACAGTTCTCCAAGGAAGATATACAGATGGCCAATAGGCACATGAAAAGATGCTCAACATCACTAATCATCAGGGAAATGCAAATCAAAACAACACTAAGATACCACCTCACGCCTGTTAGAATGGCTATAATCACCAAGACAAAAAACAACAAATGTTGGAGAGGATGTGGAGAAACAGGAACCCTCAAACACAGCTGGTGGGAATGCAAATTGGTGCAGCCTCTATGGAAAACGGTATGGAGATTCCTCAAAGAATTAAAAATAGAGATGCCCTATGATCCAGCCATCCCACTACTGGGAATCTATCCAACGCACCTGAAATCAACAATCCAAAGAGGCTTATGCACCCCTATGTTCATTGCAGCATTATTCACCATAGCCAAGAAGTGGAAGCAACCTAAGTGTCCCTTGACTGACAATTGGATTAAGAAAATGTGGTATATATATACAATGGAATACTACTCAGCCATAAAAAAAGACAAAATCGTCCCATTTGCAACAACATGGATGGGCCTGGAGCGTATTATGTTAAGTGAAATAAGCCAGAAAGAGAAAGACAAACACCGTATGATCTCACTCATATGTGGAATATAAACCAACACATGGACAGAGAAAACTGGACTGTGGTTACCAGGGCAGTGGGGGTGGGGGGTGGGCACAAGGGGTGAAGGGAGTCATATATGTGGTGATGGACAAACAAAAATGTACAACCCAAAATTTCACAATGTTAGAAACCATTAAAACGTCAATAAAAAAAAAAAAACAAACACATTATACTTTAAATTCTTAATGACCAGAGTAAGAAGAGCTACTGGTGAAGAAAGGTCACTTCATATGGCCCCCAGCTCCAGCAGAAGATGGATTCCAGAAACCAAGGCCTGCCTGTGTCCATGGATGAGGAGGCAGAGAGCAGACTGCTCACTCCACTCAGCGCTGGAGATGTGTCTTGTGCCTCCTACCAATGGGAGAAGGTTCTTTGCCATCTCAGGAGCCTGGGCTTCATGTGGCTGGAAGATACCAGTGGTGGGGACAGTGAGGTCAACAGAGCAACCCAGACCAGCCTCCGCCTTGGTTCCATCCTCAAGAGGGCAGTGACAGGGTTCTTCTTCCCTGCTCTCTGTTCAGTGAGTTCTCTCTCAGATACAATCTTAGCTCTAAGATTATAAACCAAAAAATAGTCTCATGGAACAAACTCCTGCCACCCTCTACCATTTCTGACAACTTTTAGGTCAATTATCTGAGCCTGTTATTACTAATTCGTGCTTAAAGGAAAGTCAAAGACCATGAGAGACCCCCAGATATTGTCCTCATTATGTGTGTGGCTTTCAGTCAGTTAACTAAGGGGCTATTGAGGGGATATGCAAAGAGCATTCAGAAGGGAAGTTGGTGGTGACACTCTCATGAGGCCTGGATTGCTTGACTGACCTTGTCTCTGGTTCGATTTGGAGAGGTTGTATCAGAATTTGCCACGCTGAGCCAGGTGCTCACAAAGCTCCATCCTTTCCAGGTGTGAAGATGATGATGGGTCTGTCAGGCTTTCCGCAGAAATGTTACCAAGCGATTCGACCCACGAGGTTGGTCGGAGTGTGGTTGGAGTGAATGATGCTCGGGGGTCTTTGGCCCTTTCTATGGACAGACACTGAGTCTATGGCTCACTCAATGGACACTCTGGCCTTTCTTAGACCATGAACTGAAGGGAATTGGGGTGAGCTCATTGGTCACTCAAGATGGGCTGTGAGCTGCTTTGGCCTTCAAATTGCTTATTTGTACAAATTAACATATTTCTTATATGTGGGGAAAAAAAGACAATTTAGGCCCAAATACGTGGAAACTTTATTATTCGCCCCTCTGCAGGGTTTTAATCCCCTTGGGAGTGGGGACATCCCACCCGAGGGTTTCCTGCAGCATTTAATAAGGACCAACCCTTGGAGGAGGCTCTACCTTACCAGGCATTTCATCTCTCCTTTTACCCTCACCATCTGCCTAAGAGGGATGTATGGTTGTCATCATGTTTATTGTGTAGCTGAAAATTGAGACAGAGTGTGATTAAGTGACTCCCCCAAGATCCCACAGCTGGCAAGGGAGCTGTGGAGCTGGCCTTTGGCCTTTGAGGGCACTCTCCTTACCATCCTGCTCATGACGACGTCGTGGAGGTCCTGGGGAAGATGTGTGGCATGGGGGAGTTTGGGGAATTGTCTCACTGCTTTCCTCTTAAACGGACTCCTTTGAGAGGATGGTAAGCCTAAGCCTGCCCAGGGAGATGGGAATCTACAGAAATGGTAAAGCCCTCTAGGGAGGGACCATTTAGCTCTCTTTGGCAACCTCTACTAATGTCCTAACAATCCTCATTGTCAGGAACTCCTTTCTTCTTATTGAACTGAAATCCTTTTCACTCAGGTTTAAACCACTAGATTCTCACTCCCTACTAGACGGGGATGAAGAACAGCTGGTTACAATATTCTTCATGTAAATCCACAATTCTTGAGAAATGAAACACACACACACACCAAACAACCTAATTCCTATACACGCCTTCACTGTAATAGTAAAAACCTCAGAGTTTTGCCTTTAGGATTATTGTTTTTCCTTTGTAAAATATTCCCTATATTAAATATAATTTTCAAGTCTTCAAAAATAATATTTCCTAGCTGGTACAATTTCCAAGTGCATATTTCACAATGAAATAGTGGATCCTTAAATTATGGAATTTTAGAAGTCTTGCCAATAAACTTTTGAAATTATGAACTAGAACATCTTCCTATATATACCATAAATAATCAATTCTAGCAAAGAAAGTGTCCATGAACTTCAGAGTTACCTCATATTGTCTCCTGGAATCTTAAGGCGTCAAGAACTAGGTTTTTAAATTCGGAGCAATGTATGCTCCATGGCAGTCTGTGCTAGGTAAGAGGATAAGCTCCCCTGCTGGGCTCTGTTCTACTTTTATTTCCGTTCTGGATTACTTTTGTGTGTTTTGACGAGATCCTCTTCAGAAAGGAACGAGGGCTATTCAGGTAAACAGCTGATTTCCAGTTGGGCGACACCGAAGCAAAGGGCTTGGGGCGGATGGGGTGCAGAGAGGGCGGTGAGGAGGCCTAGGAATCACCGGGAACACCACCACACCCTCGTGCTCCTCTCAGCTGCCCCCCCTCCTTTCTGCTCCGGCACCCACCTTTGCTGTCACAACTACCAGCAGCTGCAGAACAGTGAGGAAAAGGGGAAGACGCACGGAGAGGACTAGAAGGTGGGCGCAGATTTCGGGGTGGAGATCCCTTCTGATTCTGTTCCAAAGGAGAGAAGGTGAGAATGAGCAAGAGGAGGGAGGCAAGGTAGAGAGCAGAAGAAAGGAATGGTGCGAGAGGAAGGGAGGCGAGAGGCAGGCTGTCCGTTTCTGGGAAGAGAAGAGGAGACGACGATGACATCTCCAGGCGGAGCAGCCTCAGGGCTGCTGGAAACCTGCCCCGCGGATGCGGCCCGGAATCCCGCAGGCTGCCCGCCTGGCTCTCCGCCTGGGCACTGAGGGTGTCTCGGGGTCGCACCAGTAAACCGCACTCATGGGGTCCTCACAGTTGCCACGTTCTCTCCCCTCCCATCCTGCCTGAACTGCTGCAGGGCCTGCTCGGCCTCCTCCGCGTCCGGCTCCGTCCCCCTCGGCCCCCCGTCTCCGGGCCTCGGCAGCTCCGGCCGGCGCGCGGCAGATGCCCCAGGACCTTCCCGCTCCGGCTTCTGGCCCGTGCCCGCCTGCCAGCTGCCTCCTGCCCCCCACCCCCGACCTTGAACCCGGTGCTTCGGCCACCGGGAAGTACTGGTGGTTTCCCCAAAGAAACCAAGCCTCCTCGCTGCGTTTCCTGTGCTGCCTCCTCCATCGAGAATAATAAACACAACCTCGACTGTGCGAGCTGGCCCGAGAGCCAGGCGCTGGCTAGACTTTGACCCTCTGGGGTGGGCGCCAGGATTATCTCCATTTTCCAGAGAAGTAAACTGAACCCTGGAGAGGTTCATGGATTTACTGCGCATCTTGCCTGTGTGAAAAGTGTAATAGATAAGGAAAGGGAGAAAAAAAGAACTGACATACAGTTAGCACCTACTGTGTACCGGGCTATGCTGGGCGTGGATGTGCGTCCCAGATCTAAGACGCTATGATTTGAAAGCCAAGCTGTCATATTTTTCCAGAATAGAGACTTTTGATCAATGTTTAGTTAGAGGAGAGACAACCTGTCTCCTGCAGACTTTGTTTCTTGAGCCGCAGCATTTCCTGGTGTGATAAGGTAAAGGAGTTTCTCTCACTTGCCTTTTTCCCATTGTCAATCTGCTTTTCATTCCTTTGCTTGCAGCTGTTGTCTGTCTTTGAGTCACACAGAACTACTTGCAGGAAAAGCTCTAGAGAATTTGGGAAGAAAGGGAAGGGAGGAGAGACAAAAGATAGATTTTTTTTCAAGAAGCAGGAAAACATAAGGAAAATAAAGGTGTTCTCAAGTGTGTCGCCTGCAACCTTGTCAGGTAACACTTCTTTAGATGGCTTCGCTTCTCCTCCCTCATGCCTGGCTGATTCTTCATCATTTTTTAACCTCTCTTTGGGGACAGGGACGTGAAAGTGAACTGCAGGTCAGAGTAAGGAATGAGGAGTGCTGTGGCTCTTTGTCTGATAGCCTCACTTCGTCTCTGTGTCTGTGCCTTTCCCGGGAGCAGGTGAGGCCGGTTCACCATTCCCGTCACATCATCCTCCCTGGATGACAGCCTCACACCTTCATCCATCCATTTACATTTCAAACTGCCACCCGCCTTCTCTTGATTAATTATTTAGTAACGCTGGTCACTTGTGAGCGTTTCTGAGCTCATATTTCACGTAAAAGGTCCAATCTTTTTTTGTCCAAGTCTTCTTGCCCGGAATCCTTATGTGGTTTTCTAAATGAAGTGCGGTGTATTCCTTTTGAGCCCCTGGCGCCCGATGCGCTGTCGTCCCTTCTTTGCAGCAGTGCACCTGGACGTTCAGTTCGGAGGGCTGGAGTCTGCCTGCCGGATCCTTCTCTGCCTACCTCTGACGGTGGCCGACCCCCTGTGAGAGTTCCAGTTTTTAATAACTAAATCAAGGGGTTTGGAATTCATAGCCTCAAGGTCTCTTCTAGTTTTAATTACTGATGGAATCTAGGAGAAGTGGTCGAAGGGACATGGGCTTCAGAATTCAAGAGAAGTTTGGGTGTCTCCCCTGGCTCTGGCACTTATTTGCTTATTTGTGTGACACATCGGGTAAGTTACGTAATCTGTCTGAGCCGTACTGTCTTTGCCTCTATAATGGGCATGAAAATACGTAGGTGGCAGGGCATTAGAAATGCGTGAAGCCACACCACCAACAACACATACTGAGTGTGGACTCTGAGGTAGATGGTGTACTAAGGATTTAATCTTGACCCTCTCAAACACTGCAAATACAACAGTTGGCACAGAATCAACCCTCAAGAGCAGTTAGGCATTTATTATGGTAATACTTTTACCCTATGTGAAATTCTTACCACTATTGCTGTGGTGTGGTGGGAGTACTCCACAGGAAAACAATCTCGGTTCTCTGAGATAGTAACCTGGGTTTGTCCTTTGGACTTTTGAATTCCAGTTCTAACACTTATTAGTTGTGTGGTTTCTGGAAAAATTATTTAATTTTCCTGGGCCTCAATTTCATCATCTGCAGAATGGTCCCAATTCAACCTACCTCTGGGGGGATATTGTGAAAAAATTAAATGCTAAGGTAGTAAACCCCTGGCGCTTAGTGGGCGTTCCATAAGTGATTTTGCTTTCTTAACATCGTAATAGATTCGTATCTGTTCACAAAATCCATTCTCAAAAATAAAGAAGGTTCCCATTTTTCTATTTTGTTACCCGAAGTATTATTAGACTTCAAAGAAAACAGAACACATCCTTCACCACATAAGAAAACTGAATCTACTGTTTTTTGGCAAGGGAAAAAAAAGCATAAACACAACTGACATCAATTCTCTGTGCATATTGCATCTTGTCTCTCCGTTTTACAGTTTTCGGAAACCAAAAGTCCATCTGTCTCTAAGGACCTTTCTAGTTTCTAGAAAAGAAAACACTGTCTAGATATAGTAGTGCTGTTCAGTTTGGCTGACTTAACGCCCCCGTGTATGCTTTCCTTCTGCTGGCATGTGCGTGAGGCCAGGAGGCTGATTTAGGGCTGCCACTGCCCTGGCAGGTTAACCCCCATCACAGGTCACCTTGCTCTGTTAATTTCATCACAACCTTCCCCGGCTCTTTGTGGTAAAATCACAACAGAGGAGAGCACGCAGCTTGATGCACATTGCTCATTTATGCCTACAAGAAAAGAACAGCCAAGATGTCCCGGACACCAGAGCGCTGCCTTCTACAGTGTTTATACAATCCCAGATCAACCCGACAGCTACCGATCCAATGAGTCCATTAACTGTGCAGCACACTGTATTACTTGATGGAGAGGGCTGTGCTTGAGAACATTAAAATCTTGACTTATTTTTCCAGTCCAGGCTTTTTTGTCCCCATTTGCTTATTAGTTCTAAACTATATACTTCCTATGTCAGTTTAAATGTCCCCTTACTCTGTAAGGGGAAGAGAGAGCAGACTCCTGTGCATTTTGGCAACATGTGGCATTTACTAGTCGGACTGTAGGAAAAGAACAAAAGAAGAAATTGCATCTATTTCCCATCTTTAGAAAAAGTGATCAAATTGCCAAAGTAAGACAGATCTAATTTGATTTTCAAGTAATTTCTGGCCCCACAGAGGGGCAGAGGAGGTGATGTGTCAGGCCCCGGGTCTCTGTCCTGTGTGGGGTTGACAGCTGCCTGCTGGGGACTGAGCCTCCTGCCCCGCACGGTGAGACTCCGACCTCCAGTGGGGAGGTCAGCATGTGTGAGGCAGGGGGAAGCCGGGTGGAGGGGGGATCCTGGGGAAGCCCTTTTCAGGCCTCCTCCATCCATGTATACTTCACAGCCCCCCACGCCCATCCTCCTGGCTGCCCCCTGGGCCAGGTCTTAGGTGCAGCCCTAATCTGCCTATGAGATGCCAGGTGCTGCAGTTGTAAAAGTGTGGCTGGCAACTCTCAATTTCCTCAATTTGATATACCAAGAACAGTGTTGTCCATGCTTACTTTCTAAAAGTCGTGGTGAAGATTAAATGGAATAATACCTGTTAAGGCTGATAAAAGAAGAAAACAGCATAAACACATAGATGTTAAAAAAAAATCCCTGCCAACTAAATAATAGATGAATTAGAATCCCAGGGCCAAACTCTGCACGCCCAGCAGCGGTCGTCTCAGAAGGAGGGGCGGGGGTCTGACCTCTGTCAGGTGACCTCCCATCAGTCATGGGGGATAATGGCATGTGGAACAGCTAGGGTGCCGAGTGCCACCTGGCTGGAACTGCTTCCCCGCCCCTTTTATTCTCCTTCTCTGGCCCAGGTCGGCAGCACTATCCACTGTGCCAGCAGTTGGTATCTCCAAGACCTGGCATCTGGGGCGGAGGAGCTGTTTGAATGTGCAAGGCGGGTGCTGCCAAGCTGGCCCATTGTAAGGAGCTGCCCTGCATTCAGTGCTCACCAGGAGGAATACCAATTGACGCTGGGTGAGTAGAGAATGCGGAGTCTCTGTTAACGCTTCTGGATGAAGGGAGGCTAGAAGCATTTTTCAAATAATCATAATTTTTCTTGTGTATTCCCAGGGCTGAATAAGATGTTCCTTGAGCCAGATCTAGCAAAATTGTGAAGTTTTGTCTTGGTTCCCATTGGTTTTTTTAATTAAATATCTGAAAAGGGTTATCACACCCAGGTAAGATGGACAATAGTAGGACTACAAGTCAATCTTCATTCTGAAGAGCATTTAAATGGGAGTGAGATTATAGTACTGTTAAAATAAGATTAATGGTAAAATAAATGCTGGTGTACCAGAACAGTCGAGGAGAAATATAAGGAACAGCCCAGGCTGGTTAAGTGGAAATGTCATCACTGCCGCGTAGGTAGAGTAAGTTACTACCATTGAAGATTAAGTTGGACTGTGAATAAAGCGAGACCCAGAATAACTGTAGCTTCAGCAAGATAGAGGTTTATTTCTCTTTTACTTGAAAGTCTGGACGTCGATGCTCCAGGGTTCTGCTAGCCTCACCCTCCTCTCCTTTCTCTCTGCCCTCTGCAGTGACCGCGACCTCGCGTGTCCAGCACACCAGCCTTCAGGGATGTCAAGCCTCCATCTCCTGCTGCTTCTTTCCTGTGGTTCCATGTGGGCTTCCATTCGCAAGGACACCTCTTAGTCCAAGATGACTGCTCCAGAGCTGCCCATCACACCTGCATTCCTGCCAGCCAGAAAGAGGGATTAGGAAGATGTGGCCAAGGGCAGATGCCTGCTGTTTCTTAAGGAAGGTTCCCAGAAGCTCCTACACAACACTTTCACTTACATCCCACTGCCCAGGCCCTAGTCCTGTGGCCATGCCTGGCTGTCTCTATTCGGTTGGCCAGCGCCTGCAAAATTCAATTACTGTGGATGAAGTGAAGAATATATTAGGGACCACCCATGGTCTCTGCCATTCATGTAATTTCAGGGACTCTGGGCATGGCCTTTTGCCTTCACTTCCCTTTCCACATCCCTAGTCCACCTAGCTGATGTTCTCAACAGCATCATCTTTCATCAAGACAAAGTGGACTTTTTCATGCTGTGATTTTCTCCGAGTCACCTGTAGGGTTTCTGGTGCTAGTTCTTTTTCCCAATAATCTCCCAGCCCAGCTGAACTGGTATCATGGTGATTCACCTCCAAGATACCATTTCTTTCTGTTGTTCATATTCATAGAGAGCAGTAGCTATTATAGCAGCCAACATTAACCGAAGCTTATTAGATGCCTATACTCACAGTTTTTAGTCTTTTTCTCATTTAGTCCTCAGCATAGCCCTAGGAGATAAGTGCTCGTAGTAGAGATGAAGGGCTAAAGCAGGGATACACACTACTGTGGTTGTACTGCCTAGCCCTGGCGCTAACCATGATGCACACTGCCTCTCCTTATCTTGTCTGATCTCCGGGTAGGGCCAGGCACCATGCTGATTCCTGAGGAGGAGGCACATTTCTCTGGGTCCTGGTTCTCAAGGTGTGTGTATATAAGGAGTGGTGGTGAGGTGGAAGAAGCTAAACTAAATTCCCAAGTGAATATAAGGCAGTTTGCTAAGCTCCAGAAGAGGTGAAAGTAGGTGAGTTTCGCCATAGGTGTCCAGGAGACGTAACGTTAAGGCACTAGAAGGGAACTATAAAACGAGTTAATTGCTTTACGCCAGCTGCACCTCCTTTCCTATGGAAAAGGAAGCTGGAGGCCTTCTCCAGCCCCTATTCCAGTATAACGTCATTTCCCTGTGGGAGCCAGGTGGCAATGGGGCTCCTGCCCTTGAGGATCTGGTCACACATGACTGGAATCCTCATTCCATGGCCTCGGGAGAACCCTGAGTCCTTCCTGCAATGTCTTTTTCTTAGTGCTGGCTTCTGTGAGCCTCCTTTTTGCTTCAGTGCCTAACTGCTGCCTTCCTAGCTCACATCATTGTTTTGCATCAAAGGTCATTCTTTCTTTTTATGGCTGAGTAGTATTCCATTGTATAGATATATACACCACATCTTCTTTATCCATTCACCTGTTGATGGACACTTAGGTTGTTTCCATGTCTTGGCTGTTGTAAATAATGCTGCAATGAACATGGGGGTGCAGATATCTTTTCAAATTAGTGTTTTCATGTTTTGAGGGTATTATGCTAAGTGAAATAAGTCAGATGGAGAAAGATAATTACCATATGACTTCCCTCATATGTAGAAGATAAACAAACAAGCAAATATGTAGATATGGAGAATAGATTGGTGGCTACCAGAGGAGAAGGGAGTGGAGGAGGGCGAGAGGGGTAAAGGGGCACATGTGTACAGGGACGGATGGAAACTAGACTTTTGGTGGCGAACACAATGCAGTCTATACAGAAACTGAAATATAATAATGTACACCTAAAATTTACACAATGTTGTATACCCATGTGACCTCAATAAAAACAATAGTCACTCTTACACATGTCGTTTCTGAGTTTAGTAGCTTTATCAAAGACTAGGGGGCCCTAGTCTCTGGCCTGCCCTCCTTGCCTTTTTTCTCCCTCCTCTGGAGTAACTTCAGCTTTACTTGTCTAACACACTATTCCTTAGCATTTGTGAATTTATATCCAACCACTGATTAAAGTATTTTCCTCACCAAAAACTGATTCCCCATGCTGTAAGAGATTCTGGAGAAGTGAAGTGTCCTTCTCTTGTTACTCTTGTTTGGTGGCTAGATTGGTACAGCAGAAATGAATCTATATTTTCAGGTAAGAAAGAGATGCCACGGTGCTCCTGGAGGCTGGTGATGAAAAGGTTTTGGCCCTTCTCGTGGGCCTGGAAGGCAGGGCTTTGGGATCACGGTGAGCTCATTGTCCCTGAAGCAGTGGGACTTGCTGCAATCTGCAACTTTGAAGATGGTTGCAATGAAAGCATCTGCTCCACAGTGCACGGGTTTGGCCACTGGTGGAAGCAGTAGACATGCCTAGTGCTTTCCATACCTAGTCGCCCTTCATTCCTGAGTACCTGGGAAGACTCAAGCTGCCCTGAAAGTAGTTGGGCGCCATGTGACTAGTACTGCCCAATGGGCTGAGTAAAGAGATGTGTCGTTTTTTGTCAAGACAGGTAAGAGTTTTCCCTGGTGAGCCATCGTTGAAATGATAGCATTGCAAGCTAGGAGGAGGCTGGATCCCTGAGACACCAGATGGATGAGAGCCCTGCTGATCTGCAAAGGACTTTGCACGCACAAGATATGAGCTTCTATTAGGTGATAGGTACTGAATAGAAACACCAACAGACGGAATACTCCTGTTATTTTGGTCTTTATTTGTTACCGTAGCATAACATAGTAAGTCCCAAAAAAGGCAGGAATTTATATAGATTTTACTCAGCTCTACCACTGAGATACTCCTGAACGTCTAATAGATTCCAAAAGTTTGATGGTCAGGCGATGTTTTGGAATTAGAAGAAAGCAAGGATTTTCTGTATCTTTACTTATTTCTGTTCTTGTTTTTTTTTTTCACAAGTGGCTATGATTTCAAAGAGACTAGGTGATGAGGTGACAGGGACTGAATAGAAACACCCCAACAGACAGAATTGGAGAGAAGCATTTGGTAGGATGGTTCCTGAAAACCCCCTCAAGCCTCTGCTTGCCTGATTGGTGTTCTGGAACAACTGCCTGACATGAGTGAAAAGGAGAGTGTGGTGCCGAATCCGTATGCTACCATTCCACCTTTCACAGCAGCTGAGAATCCAGGCTCTGTTTCCATTAGTACTCACCAAACATAACAATCACATATCACGCCAGACTAAAAAACCCCTGGAGGATACTCTGTGTCCATTCTGTTCAAGTCTGCAATCTGTTCTGAAGATTGGCAAGGTGGGACTACTGGTTAGAGAAGTAGGAGAGGGGAAGGCAACCCTGAAGATGATTAGGGTAACAGAAAATTTGCATATTCTGCTCTTGGAAGCTTAAAGAGTGCCTAATACAGCACTAAGTGAATATTTACTGAGCAAATGATGAGGATGAGTTAAGAGTGAACACATCAATTAGTAGAGATTCTTCTCTAAAAACTCACTTTAGCAATGGAGAAAAAGTCCGTGAATCCTCGTCAATACTACCTTCTCCAGCATGGCTCACCAGCTGGCGCAGAGAATGGCAAGATCTGGGACGGCTCAGACGTTGTGTGTGACTCCACATGATGGTCCACATTTAATTCTCTGTCCTATACTCTCTGATGCTGTTCCTGTGGACAGGGACATTCCAGCCACAGAATAGCAACTGGCTACTTCTGGATTCATTCATTCTAGAAGTGAATCCAGACAGCCGGTGAAGGTGCACATGAGCAATCCTACTCATGTGTATTATCTGTGCTGCTTCCAGAAAAATCCCTCTTGTAGAAAGAAGAACAAAAATAATGCTGGGATCTAAGAGGATGTACTTTGTTAAAAAGGAAACATCTTCTTAACTCCCGGACGAAGAGCCAGAGGTTCTGTCTAACTAAATGCCATCTTTCTAATCTGACTTTCAGAGTTGCACCTTGAAAGATGGAGAGGATCCTCTTGAGCTGATACCTCTCAGAGAGGGAAAGGTTTGTTTTTACTCCCTTGACAAGGAGTCTCAGGCACTGTCTGAGTGTTCAGTGATCCTGTCTCTGGCAGGTGAGTGCTCACGATTCCCGGGGCTATTATTACCAGTTCTCCAGGCGGATGGGCTGCCAACGTTCACTTGTCTTGTTGAGAAAAGAGAGAGCAAATGAAATCTTCCCGCTTTTTTCTTTCTAGGATGCTCTCCAGAAAGATTCCCGTTAGCCTGACTCAGAAGAGCAGCAGCCTGTGCATGAGCCTGTTACCCTCGAGAATTTTCTTTTCCTTCCGTAAGATCTTGTGATGGGCACATTTTCCACATCTGTGGCTTCCTATCAGCTTTTGAAATGGTTGACTAGAAGCTAAAGTTATTCTAGCATTGACTATGTGGTCTCAGAATTCCCACAACTAGTTTTCCTCAAGGTGAATATTAGGACGAGTTTGGCAGCAAGCCATATGATGAGGAAGGAGCACTGCAATGGGAATCCAAAGGCGTTGTAAATTGGGGCAAGTTACTTCACCTCTCTGAACCTTATTCTCATCAACTCTAGATAAGAGAGTGGACTAAAGATGCTTCTAACTACCAAATCCTTTAAGTCCTAAGAAATTGTGCTCCACAGGAGAAAATATTGGCAAACGTGTTTAGATCCTCTCTTGCCATGTTTTTGTAGACTAGTTTGAGAGAGTTCTGCATTTATCTAATTGCACTATCTTAATTTCATATTGAAGACATAGTTTCAATAACTTAACCGTAAGACTTGTACACTGGCTGACTTCCAGCCTTCTGCTACCAAAGTATATGAATTAATCCAGACAATTACTGTCAAGCCTCCATATCACAAGGCAAAGGAACAGGGTTGGAAATTCCGAGAAACTTGTTTTTTGTACAGCTGATGTGGTTAATTTGAGAGACCCCAGTGGAATATTTTCATTAATGATTTCAGTAACTATTATATTTAGATAGTTCTGGTTGGGTAGAAATCTATTAAAATTGTAAAGTTTTGGTTCATTTACCAACGAGAAGGACAAGCATCATTCTAGCTTTTATTTTTCCTTTCTAGAACCGTAGCAATTAGAGGAATTGTATCATGAGATTGAGCAAATAAATCAGCCAGTCCCAGCCCAAAAGTAGTCAAAAGGCAAACCATTAAAACCCTCCCCAAATCAGAAGCTTCCTGGGAAGCAATGTGTTAACATAGCACAGCTTATGAAATGAAATAGACAAGATATAAAATTTCCAATACAAAAATCCCTCAACAAGGACTTTTCTTATGTATGTCTCTCTTACCATGATAAAAGTGAGAGTTGACCAATGGCTCTATAAATTTAGAGCAAATAGGGACAATTAGGTCCTCAGGGTATATCCTCATATCTCCTTTACTCACTTCAGATTCATAATTTTAGATTTTTCTTTTATATTTTTATGTTTATGGTCCTTGGAGGAGGCTGAATACTGCATTTTGACAGAAGAATCTGAGAGAGCTACAATTCTAGATTCTGTAAATTTTTCTTGACTGTAGAAATGTCTTAGTTTTAACTTTGATCACTGTCACATTGGTCAAGGTCTTTTGATGAAATATACATTTTATTGAAAGGTCAATCCCCAAGACTCATATTATTGAGGTACTTTTCAAATGTTAAAATTATGGATGGCTTGCTTCATATACTTTACCCTAAAATGAAAATTCTGGCATTCTCATTAGCTTTCTCACAAAGCAAGCCTTTAAAGCTTCCCCAACACATGTGAAAACCAAATTTTACGAGGATCCAAGACCAGCCAAGAAACTTTAACAAAGACTAGATTTTCGAACAGCAAATCTTTAGTTGTGCAAAGGACATTGCTGAACTTCTGGGTTGGAAGGTATCCTGATCTACCTAATTCTATTTATGAAACTGCGTATGTGCTTTGAAACTCCATTTAGATCCAGGTCGTTCAGCCAGAGATGGAAACCATATGTGTGTCTAAGGCCCGTATGTTTGGGCTTGGAGAATCTTAGCTTGTGTTTTGATTTCCAACTCAGCATCATTTTCAGATTAGGAGGCATCTTGGGTATGTCCTTGACCCTCTGTGTCAGGCGGCAATATTTTTATTATCCGTTATTCTTCTTGGATGAATCCTATTTCCGTATGCTTAGAAAGGTGCTGTGGCCTTTTGTTCTCAGAAGTTTGTTCTAAGTACAATAGAAATTTGAAGTAAATATGTGGAAAATTCTTATACCTGGGTAAAATAATATTTTGTTTATTGGTTATTTGAATTCATTAGGTCTTCTTTCTTCCTCGATTCATTGTTTCTTTGGTGTAGCATGGCCTTTGGCTTCTGCTGCACATGCAGCCAGGAATTGTGGGAGTACCCCAATGTGAGGATGGCTGGCTATCCACCAAATCTATTTTCCCATTCTCTCAAGGTGGTAACTAGTTGTAGCCAGGCATGTGGCCTCTTAGCCCGGGGCTATGTTTCAAGCCTCACTTGCAGGCATGTGTTGAAGTTCTTGCCAATGAAATGTGAGCAGAAGTGATAGGAGACATTTCTAGGCCTACGTCCCAACACATAGCCTTTCCCTTTGGCTGGTACTAAAATACAGAATAGGCTACAACCAGTTTTGAATATGCCAATGATGGCACTATCCTGGGGATGGTGGAGAAGCTGGTGGAAGGAGCTGAAGTCCTCTCATGGTTGCAAGGAGCAGAGCCACCTGCAGACCCACCCGGACTACTGCGTTAGAGAGGAAAAATGCTTCTTTGTCCTTAAAATTAGCTTTTTACTCTGAAATCGTATATATCCCTCAGGGCACATGCATCATAATTAAAGGAAAAGAAATCCTTTTCTGCATGGAACCAAGAGAGAGTCTTAGGCTATGCTGACACAGATTCAACAGGAAATCAGTTTTCTGAACAAAAAATACATAGATCCATTCAGGAAAAAATGGCCAGTCTGGTTATTTGGCCTCAGTATTTAGAGGCAGAAGGAATGTTTATTCAGCTTAGGAATTCTTCATTCATCTCCTTCGCTGGATGGTTATTTAAATCTCTACTCATGAAATTTTTAAAAATCAGGTTAATGAAGGTAATCACTGTTTAAATGTGTATTTTTTAGTGCAAGTGGGTAGGTAAAAATGAGGAGTGAAGTTTATAAGATTCTCCAGAGGGAAGATGCCAGGAAGCTCATTTCACTAGGTCATTTCCCTAGGGGTGGAGCTTTGGTGGGCAACCCTGGGATTTGGTAGATGAAATCCCGTGGATCTCGGTGTATGCTTTTACCTGGCTTAGCCTCAATTCCCTAAACCAGGAAATGGTAATGATGATACCCACCTCGTTCATTTTTGTCTTTGATAGATCATATGAAATAATATCTATATGTTACCTGACACATATCACATGTTCAATAAGCAATGACTTGTGTTCATCGGTTGATGGCAACTTCTTGCAGGTTCCCACTGCTGGTGGCAGTTACCTGATGTGGGCTGTGAAAGCAAAGATAAAGGTCTGTGGTTCCATGAGAGTGAATGAGGTGTAGCTGGACTTTCAGATTGGCTTCCCTCTAATTTATTCAATGTCTAGAAGAACAAAGATGTGCCAAGGCTTTGAATGATCTTGAAAAGTGAAGACATTTTTAAACATAAACGAAAAAATATGCCGTAAGTTTTTGCATTTTTCACATTATTTCAAGATTTGTATTTGAATCTATGTATCATATTTGATTGACATGATGTAGTCCAAGGAAATGTTTGAATAAAACAATACATTGTTCAATGGCACCATAAGTAGTGCTTGTATAATATTTATAATATTATTGAATATTGAAAAAAAGCACTACTTGAGTGTTTTGTAGACAGATTCCATATGTCTTTTTTTCACATTATACGGTTTAATAAGATGGTGCAGCGGAGGGCTTTATGCAAAGCCTGGTAAGTACTAAGAAACAATAATGTAAGCTATGATGATAAAGGTAGTTATTGCTGTGATAAAATTTCTATTTCATCTTCCATATACTTTGATTTTGAAGACAAATCATCATGACCAAGCTTAAGCTTCTTTTTGAACGGTTTTCAATTACAGTCTCTAGACCATTTGAGAATTTGAGTCACGTGTTTGGCCTAGAATGATGTCAGATGTGGTTTTAGGAAGTCAGTTGATTGAGAAGATTTTGAAATAGTTGAAATGATCATCCTCAGAACATAGTGGGCTCAGTAATTGATTATGGCAGCTAAATGCTCAAGGTAGAAAAGTTCACGATTGACTTAATATAGTGATCAGAGTCAATTAAAAAGTTGAACAAAATGAATGAATGGCAGGGCCCAGTTTGTTGACTGTATGTAGATATTTTTACTTCTGTGGCCCATTGTTTTCATGACTTCGTGTGTTAAATAGTTGTGTTTGTATACAAAAATAAAGTAGACAGTTGAATCAATTATTCATAGAATCCAAATTCCTTTTCTCTACAATCACCTGAATAATTTGTTAAATATTCAGAATATTAAATAAAATTTGAGTACTGAATTATCTGAGTACAGAAACGAGTATATATGCATTTGCAAAAATATAACTATGCACAGTATAGCCAGTGATGGATTTGTTCATTTGATAAGACTAAGGCAAACTTTGTAGATTTATCATCCATGGAGCAATTGGTTTCTTTGGCTCCGTGGCCACCAACTGTGTCCAAACCCTGACCAAGCATCTTATACATGTCTGTCACTTGGCTGCAAGGAAGAACAGGAGCGAGAGAAAGAGGTGGGTTGGTGCATTGCTATTATCATTCCAGGTAAGACAACTCGGGTTACATGCTCTTCTGATATAGACCAAGAGTGCCGTGATTCTGTGTGAAAGATACATCTCTCAGTTGACCTCCAAATCGCAGGCTGCCCCTTCTGAGTCTCTTGGTCTCTTAAATGTGGAATTTCCTCATGATATCTTATGAGCCGTCACAATTTTTTCACTAGACTCCTGTCGTCCATTCCTGTGGTTTCTGTTTCATTTATACTCCATGTCTGCACCCTCCAGTGCAGAGGTTTCTCCTAAACTTCAGATGCATCTTCAGATTCACTTGTTTATTAACATCTCCATTTGAATGTCTCTGAGCCACTCAGATCCAAAATGTCTAAATCTGACTTTATCACTTCATCTTCACCTCTCTTCTAAATCTATGTCTCTGCCAGTGCTTCCTCTTTCTATCTAGGTGCCCAAGATTCCCCGTCTCTCAACTCCTCCCCACAATCAATCAATCCATCCATCACATATCTGTCAAATCTCCATCTCCCCTGGCATCACTTTATTTCAGGCCACCATCATTTCCCAACTGGCCTTTCCTTCACATTTCCATGTTTCCTCCTGCTGGAGGATACATGCAATTCCTCTGCTCATACTTTTCCTTCATAGCATTTATTTTGGTTTGTAATCACATACTTGTAAGAATATGTGATGCTAATCTCTTTCTGTAAATGTGAGCTCCATGAGAGCAAGAACTGTGCCTATTTTCGTGTGCAATGTCTGATTAGCATATGGTACGAGTTCAGCTCATATTTGTTGAATGAATGAATGAATCAATATGGCTTCTTGCTATCGCCTAGTCACCCATCTCTCTCTTGGGTCTTGCTCTTCTCTACTCTAATTGCAATTTTGCAAAATAGACTGAACATGTTAAAGCACATTTAAGCTTTCCATGTCCCTACATATCATCCTTCAACGAATGATAAAATCTGAACCTCTTCACATAACTTAGACTTTCATGATCTGGTCCCCACCAATGTCTCCAGTCTCATTTCTTTTGTTTTTGCTGCTTATCTCCCTCCTGTCTCCCATCTCCATCTTCTGTCTACTCCCGAACCCTCCTAACCTTGCTAACTTCTCATCCTCAAGGTCTCAACTTAGATGTCACCTGCCAGGAATCTTTTTGTGACCCTCCAAGATGCTTCGTAACCCTGCTTTGTGCCTCTACAGTAATTTGCATGCATCATAGCACTCTGAATGATAACACTGATCTGTTATGTGTCTTTCTCTCCACTGGACTCTTGAGGGTAGAGTCCAGCACCTGGGGGAAAGTAGGTGATCAACATGTGTTACTAAGTGGATGACAGACGGATGCTTAGCTCCTAGTGACAGGATGCATGCTGCTTTTGTGGCCCAGGGCTCTGTCTCAGAGGGTTGATGAGTTAGGACTAGTGTAGACTTGTGGCCATCTTGGATCAGTGGGTCCTGGAAAGGTTCCTCTCAATCTAATGGATTCTCCTGATGCTGCTGGGACCCTCACTAATAATTAATAAGATAGGGTGAGGAGTGAGGGAAAGCAATAACTGCACAATGAGGAAGGAGGAGTGTGAGTGGCGCCTAGATAAAAATACCCATTGACAGCCCAGGAGACAGTGATAAAGAGCCAGCAGTGTTATCGCTCATTATAGTCGGAGTGATTTGTGATCTAAATTGTCCCATAGTGACAATATGACTGGGTGACGGAGTTCCCTGATTTTGATTGGGATGTGATTGCTATATGGCAATGGCAAAATTCCTTGGTACGTTTGGGAATATGGATCTTAATTCCAATTATTATTCTGATTCTTAATTCTAATTCTGGTGAATCACAGAACTGCCTGTCATCTCCTTCCTTCTCTTTTTCTCATACTTAATTAGAGTTGGGTTTTCAGTGATATCTTGCCCTTTTGGTACTCAGGTTAATTTGTAGGGAAGCTCAACCTTGGTCAATAGTTAAAAATTTAAAGTAATATGCAGCAGAACTCCTTTTTTCGTATACTTGTAACTTTTAGAAAATTGTGCCACTTAGCTGAAGCTTCTGTGTCTATCATAGCCCGAACTGAAACAGTTTTTAGGAATTGATAGTTAACTCATTTCAGATAACTTTCATTTAGGTTGAAGATGGATCGTATTTGTGATTTACGAGTAACATCAGTTTTTCTAGTTATTAGTGAATCAAAACACCTAAATTTAAAGGCCTAGAAATATGTGGATATAAACATAAGAGAATTTAAAAGCAAAGACAAATAAAAAAGAAGAAAATATTGTTAATCTACCATTTGG
Source organism: Diceros bicornis minor (assembly GCF_020826845.1). Classification (NCBI taxonomy): domain Eukaryota; kingdom Metazoa; phylum Chordata; class Mammalia; order Perissodactyla; family Rhinocerotidae; genus Diceros; species Diceros bicornis. The sequence continues at coordinate 8,967,270 of NC_080779.1, forward strand.
TAATTGTTGAATAAATTTTAGGTATGATTTTCTATATACTGAAGACCCGTCTTTATCCCCGGTAAGGCTGTATCAATATTTAATAGTGAGTTATGCGGTGAAACCAATAGAAGTTATTTGTACAATTATGTTCACTTTAATTCAATTCAGTAGACATTTCTTTTTAAAAAATGTAAGTGTGTTTATTTTTTAAAATAAAAATGGTATATATTTAAGGTGTACAACATGATTTGATATACCTATACATACTGGAATGATTACTACAGTCAAACCAGTTAACATATGATCTCCTTACATAGTTATCATTTTTTGTGTATATGTGTGATGAGAGCATTTGAACTCTACTCTCACAGCACATTTCCAGTATTCAATGTAGTGTTATTAACTATAGTCATCATTCTGTACATTAGCTCTCTAGACTTCCTCATCCTACGTAACTGCAACTTTGTACCCTTTGACTAGCATCTCCCATTACCCCCAGCTTCCTGCCCCTGGTAACCACCATTCTACTCTCTGCCTCTGTGTATTCCACTGTTTTAGATTCCACATATAAATGAGATCATGCAGTTTTTTTCTTTCTGTGTCTGGCTTATTTCATGTAGAATCATGTCTTCCATGTTCATCCATGATGTTGCAAATGAAAAGATCTCCTTTTTTAAAGCTGAATAATATTCCATTGCATATATATATCATGATTTCTTTATCCATTTGTCTATCAACAGACACTTAGGTGGTTTCCATATCTTGACTATTGTCAATAATGCTGCAATGGACATGGGGGTGCAGATATCTCTTTGAGGTACTGATTTCATTTCCTTTGGGTATATACCCAAAAGAGGGATTGCTGGAGCATATGGCAGTTCTGTTTTTAGTTTTTTGAGGATTCTCCATACTGTTTTCCATAAAGGCTGCACCAATGTACATTCCCACCAACAATGTACAAGGGTTCCCTTTTCTCCACGTCTTTGCCAACACTTATTTTTTTTTTGATGATAGCCATCCTAACAAGGGTGAGGTGATATCTCATTGTGGTTTTGATTTAATTCAGCAAACATTTCTGGAGTTCCTACTCTCCGCTAGATACTGAGATGGTTACTAGGGATAAAAAGATGGCTATAACTTACCTTTGCTTTTGAGAAACTCAGTCTCCTGTGTGGGAGACATGTGTCTTTGTTTCCTACAGCTGCTGTGACAAATTACTACAAACTTAGTGGTTTACTTAAAAGAATGCACATTTGTTATCTTACAATTTCAATAGTCAGATGTCTGAAATGGGTCTCCTAGGGCTGGAAGCAAGGCATCAGAGGGCCGTGTTCCTTCTGGAGGGCCTAGGGGAGAATACATTCCTTGCCTTTTCCAGCTTTTAGAGGCTGCCTGCATTCCTTGCCTCATGGCTGCATCACTCTGACCTCTGTTTCTGTCATCTCATCTCCTTTTCTGACTCTGATCCTCCTGCCTCCCTCTTATAAAGACCCTTGTGATTACATTGGACCCACCTGGATAATCCAGGATAACCTCCTTATCTCAAGATCCTTAACTTAGTCACATCTGCGATGTCCCTTTTGCCATGTAAGGGAACATGTTCATAGGTTCCAGGGATTAGGATGTGGACATTTTTGGGGCCATTATTCCTACGACAACATGTAAACCACTAAACCATCATATGCCTACTTATTTACATAGTCATACCCTTACCTTTTACTAAACAGTGGGCAAGCAGTTCTATAAACCATGCACAGACTACACAAACTAAAGCACAGTGTAATAAGCAATGTAAGATAAACCCCTGTAAAGCATTACTATGGAGAAAATGATGGAAGTAAAGGCTGTGGATTGTAGATGATGTCGAAACTTGGCCTTGGAGTATAATATGAGTTCATCAATTAGAGGACAGCATGTGCAAAGTCATGGAGGCAAGAAGGAGTTTGGTGTTTCTGAGAATGGCAAGTAGTTGGGTTTGATGGAAATGAGTGTATGTGTGTGTGTGTGTGTGTCTGTGTTTAAGGGGCTAAGGGCCAGGACTGGGGGTCTTGGATGACAGGAGGCCTCATATTGAGCAAGGAGAGAACAGTACCTGGGCTAGATTCTCAGGGCACACTGACATTTTTGAGGATGGTCAGAGGAAGTGTGGGAGCAAAAGAAACCAGGAAAATAATGATGAGGTAGCAGTAGACCCTGGTCTCATGGAGCCAAGGAATAAGGTTCCAATCAGCACAGGTACTTGCTACTGCACTTTTTCTTTTCTGAGATGGGAATAATGCTTTTTCTCTTCTACAATAATTTTTTTTTAATAAAATATGGGACTTTCAAAGAGATTTCAATGAAAAAAATTAGCTAAATTATTCTTTGATCCTAAAACTTGGTTTGGACCAACCAGTAACCATAGCACGAACCTGGTGCTACCCACGAAGGCCGACTTACTCCAAATACTTGCTTTACCTCTTTGAAAGGTGATTTTTCCAAGCTGCTCTCAAGTTTTAACCTTTTATCATAATTTTAATGGCTTTATCATTGTTAAAGAGGAGGTGATAAAATGTCAGAGATGAGAGAGACGGCGTCCATAAAGTCAAAGAAAAAAGAAACATTGAGGCAATTGTTTGGATGATTTAAGCAGAAGTTCCAATTTTTCTTATCTACCTGAAGCTTTTAGATGAATGGGAAACTTTAGATTGGGATTATTGATAAAATTGATCCAGGACTTCAGAATCTGTGGGTTAGGGCTTCCAGAAATGAAGTCTATGTTTCTCCAAATTGTTTCATCTATTTGACCAGCGAAGCACAGTGGTGAAAGATATAGATTTGCAAGTCAGCTTGCTTGGGCTCACATCCCTACTCAGCTTCGCTCACATGCCATGTGACTTTTGTCAAGTTGCTTGACTTCTCTGTGCCGCAGTTTCTCCATCTGCAAAGTGGGAATAATGATAGACTCTATCTTAGCCTGGATGTTTCTGGAGGTAGAGTGTGAACACAGGGATCAGTTTGAGATGCTTATATAAAGGGACCCCGAAAGCAGGAGTGAGGGATGGGGGAGCGAAACAGGGACAGGAGAAGGACCAATCCAAGGATGTGCTTGTTAGGATGCGCACTGCTATGGGTGGCAGATTGCTCCAATGTTGGGGACTTCGTCTGTCTAGTGAAGACACCACATGTGGCGTGGCATTTGTGATTGGCTAAGTTTGCAGGGGTCCCCAGGCACCTGCCAAGTCCCATCTGGTTTTTGCAGGATGCAGACAGGTGAATTGAGTGAGGATATGATGGGAAGCACAGCTCTGACGCGCTTAATCTTGGATAGTGGCACTGATTTCTGCAGTTTCTCCTTGGGTGCAAGATGCTTCTGGTCTCCTTTCTTGTGGGTGTGTGTATGTGTTGTCAGGGATGGTTTCAGGGATGTCTACCTGCTCTTTCCACCACAGTGGTCCTCACTGCAGAGTAAATAACCAAGCTCTGTCAGCTGTCAAGGTTTCATATCCCAGTGACACTCCAGCGGTCCAGGGAAATGACTGCAGGCTGGGTTGTTGTCCTGTTGTCAGATGGACTTGGCCAGATCTCTCCATTGCCTGCCTCACTCTAACTGGGGGCCATAATGGCATTTCTGATGTGTCAACGCAGACCCCATGTTCATCAGCCCTGAAAGGCTGGCTAATCCCTTTTGCAGGGCACAGTTACTCTGGCTGAAGGTCTCCATAGGGAAGCACCGGGGGAATTGTTACTGTATGTATTTGTAGGGATGTTGTAGAGTCCTCCCTCAAGAGGACCAGGCTTCCCCTTCAATCAATGGCTCCTGGGTCTGAAAACTGGGGGTGGGGTGGGGTGCAACTTTCCATTGTAATGGCTGATATCAGCCTTCGGTTCACCAGTTATTACTATTATTTTTAATAGAGAAGTTGGCTAGCACCTGGTTGGTCATCCATCTATTTGCCCCTCAGAATGCCATGATCCATTAGCTACTGATACTGCCTAGAGGTGAAGGCATCCTGGTTGCCTTCTGGCCTTGCTTCCCATTGTGGTCATTAATGGTACTGCCTCTGATAGTGATGCCTCCCGCCGATGTTATTCTAGAATCCTGACACTCCTATTGATACTTGGGAGTCCAGTCCCAGTTTGTTTCTCTCACTGTTGGCTCTGGCTACAGAGGATGCAGGAGCCCTCCCCAGGGCACAGGGTCTGGAGATGGGTTCTTCAGACTCTTCACTTAATAAATCCTTTATGATAGTCTCGCCTCCCTGAGCCTTCTGACTCTTCCTCACCTCTATGCCAAGATGGTTCTGCCATGCCCATTTCTTTTTCTGTAGGCCATTTCCTTGTGCTAACTTCAAGCAGCCATCAAAAGCAGATATGAGGACTCATGAGTGACCTCCCACATCAACAACCTCTCCCCAGTTCATCCTTATATTCTTATATCCTTATATTTGCCCCGTCCCCTACACGGTCTGGTTTCTGCAAGTACATATTCTCCGAGTTCTGCACTCCTTTCAGTGTGTGAGCTCTTTCCATGCACATGAGGGCCTTTATTTTCCTATGCAGCTCTTTGGAGACAACAAGGAGTGGGGGTGGGGAGCAGATCTTGAGGACCACAAGCATCATTGTACGAGGAACATGCCCTAGATGAGATCTTTGCAGATCTGCGGACCGGGGACGGCTGCTCTCCTCTGTCAGGGTGGAGGGCATTGCTTCTGCCAGCACAAAGGGTTCAAGACTCTCAGGCTCAGTGGCCCAAACCCAACGCCCTTCCCTGACTTCAACATAGGAGACCCGCCCTGGCTGTGCCCTCGGTCTCCTCTGTATTCCTGCCAGCCTTCATAAGCTTGGCACTCTGCCTTGGAGCTTTTAAACTTGACCTGCTGCTGTGGAAACAGGCTCTAGGTTTTGAGCCTGCCTTGAGGTGAGAGCTGACTTACCTGAGCCTGCTGTTTTTCTTCTTTTTTGAACTTCTTAGTATTCATTTTTTTTTTAAAAAAATTAATAGACCTTATTTTTTAGGGCAGTTTTAGGTTTAGAGAAAAACTGAGCAGAAAGTACAGAGTTTCCACATACCCCTTTGCCCACCCTGCTACCTCTCATCTCTTGACATAGTTTCCTCAATTAGTAACACCTTGCATTAGTGCAGCACATTTGTTACAATTGATGAGCCAATATTGATTGGTTCAGTAATATTGATAATATCAATAATACTGATAACATTATTAACTAAAGTCTATAGTTTACATTAGGGTTCACTCTTTGTGCTATACATTCCATGGGTTTTGACAAATGCGTAATGACATATGTTGGTTTCTTTTTTTCAATATTTCCAAGGAAATGAACAAAACTCCCTCCACAATATTTACAGTGACCATTGCCCTGTGCTATTTAAATGCCATGGCTACTGCTAACGTATGCTTCCCCCTCCGCCTGTCCCGCATCCCAGTCAATCACAAGCGAGAGTCCCAAGGACTGTGATCACACCACCTCACTTACCTGCAGTGATGGCATCCTTATGGCTATCTGATGGGCCAGTGATCCAGCTCCAATGTCTTATTCAGAGCATCTGCCTTCTAGGGTTGCCCTGTTTCCAACCATCCCGGCTTAGATCCCCTGAAAGCAGAGGCCAAAGACAAGGCTAATGTGTGCGCAGTTTACGGGAGCAGGGGTGAGGGTGTGGGGGGAGAGAGGCCTGGAGAGAGGCCTGGAAAGAGGGGTAGCCCGCACCAGGGGGACTTACTGAGGCGGCCATTGTGCATGGCTGGCTGCACAGTCCCTGGGACCTTATGAGATGAGTCTTAATTGTCTGCCTTTGATCCCAGGGTGGTCAGTATCCCTGTGCTTCTCAGTTGTACATGTGGGAGCAGTGAGCAGGTTCTGTGGGCCCACCTTCCACATCAGAGGAGTCTGGGGTGGGAGGTAAGAGGTTTGGGGAGCAGTTGTGAAGTGAAGCCCTGTCACGTTGCACTGAGCAGAAATGCCTGCAGTCCACATGGAACTGATCACTGCAGCAGAGTTGGACGGGCGTCGGGGGGGGAGAGGATTTGAGGTAGTAAGGTACACAGGGATGGGGTGCAGTCGAAATGAACGTAGGTAAAGCCCTCAGCACGTTGCTGGTGTATGGTGACCTCTAAGGAAAAGTTACTTGTGATGGTGATGGTGGAGGAGGATGATGGTGATGATGCTAATGATATTATTATTATTATATGGAGCAAAAGGAACCGGATTAAGTACAGATTAAGTGTGCCGGTCTCTCTCCTGGGAGAATGTCATGGTACTACAGAAGGGTCCTTGATGTTGTACCGTTATGTCAGCCAGTTTTGGGCAGCCTCTGGTCTGAATCTTGTCCTCTGTAGTTCAGATTTATAAAATACACGGCTTTGAATGCCTTGAGTCAGGAACTACACTATCCTATCTGGCTATAGCTCCCACCATGCTCTCTAGCTCTACTGCTACTGCATGGGTTCACGCTAAAAACTTAGTCAGTCTTGACATTTGATGTGTCCGCAGAAGTTGCTGGTAGTGTAGGAGAGTTCAAAGCTTCTATTGTCTAGAGGTTGGCACAGCGTTATTCTAACTGAGTACGGCCGGGGTGAATTGGGAATGGTCAAAACAGTGCTCTTCCCTCAGCCTGTATTTAGACCAGAGTCTTGTGGAGATGCATCTGAAGAGAGGAGAGAATAGTAGGGGGGCTATTGGACACCTCCAAGGGGCACTAGTCACATATGAGAATGCTGTCCTTGAACTGTGCTCTAGGGGGCGCCATACATGCTGGACTCCAGGTGAATGGTGTCCTTGGAGGTGTGCAATGGCCACCCTGGTCCAGTCATCAATGGCTCTGTGCCTCGGCCAGGTCACAGAGGAGAGCTGAGCTCTCCCAGCGCCTGTGGCCTTGCTCACAAGACTCAGCAGCACGCCCCTGTCATCTGTTTTCGTTCTTTCAAGCTCTTCGCTTTGATGGGCAAGCAGCTTCTTCCCACCCCAATTATAGTCAGTAATTTGTTCCTTTCGGGTGTGTAAATTCTGGTACACTCTGCCACAGCACAGCTTGCTTTCATCAAATAAAGACCAAATTTGGAAAACTGCATTGTCGCAGATAAAGAGCAAAATTTCCATCGAGTCTTTTTATCTTGGCTTAATGACATGTAAAAGATAACTTATTGGTTAAAGAAATAGTTTTAAGGATATTTCCAAATATTTCAAATATTTTCTAATTGTTTCTAATTGTCAAATAATTTCTGTTGTTAATTTATTCTAGTTGATAGCTTTTTTGTTAAGTTTATGGAGAAATAAAAACATACTATGGTTAACCACCATAGAAATTATGACTAAGTTGAATACAAATTATGAGAGTTTAAAGATTAAATACAAATTATAGGGACTTGAGATGTATGTGCTCACATATGGTTTTAAATATAAGACAATTTGACTCTAGATCATATTAAGTCTTGATCGGTTCCACAGAAATCCTCTTTGCAATAAGTGAGTGTTACAACAGTTGCCAGGATAATAGATATCTACTGCCTATTTGACCAAAATATTGTTTTTTCTGTTAAAGAAAAGAAAGAAATACATTTGTCAGCCATAGTGAGTTTTAAAGAGATTCTGTAAATGTGGGTGTGCCTCGAATTAAGAAAGCCAGACATTTAAATAGTTGACCTTACAGAGCACATAAATTAGAGGGTAATTACTTAAATGTTCTTCGGTTTGTGAAAGGATTTACAACAGGGTTACTCTAAATACCTAACTCTCTAGTGAATTTAAATTACTAGTGTGTGTTTTAAAATTAATTCCTTTTTTTTTTTTAGAGAAACACACCTGTTGCATAAAACAAGGTGTGTCAGAATTAGGAAAAGCTGGAGGCGGGGGCTGGCCTGGTGGCGTAGTGGTTAAGTTCCTGTACTCCACTTCGGTGGCCTGGGATTCGTAGGTTAAGATCCTGGGTGCCGACCGATGCACCACTTATCAAGCCATGCTGTGGCAGTCATCCCACATATAAAGTAGAGGAAGATGGGCATGAATGTTAGCCCAGGGCCAATCTTCCTCAGCAAAAAGAGGAGGGTTGGCAGCAGATGTTAGCTCGGGGCTAATCTTCCTCACTAACAAAAAAGAAAAGCTGAAGGGTTTTTCCCTTTGTTAAGCATATTTTGAGACTGCTTTATGACTCATATTTACCCAGCCTTCTTTTGGGAGGAGGGGTTTTTCAGCAACAAACCGTACAAGCAATGCTGAGCTCACTTCGGCTCTGGCTCTTTACAATTGGGGGGGGGGGGCAGGGGTGGTGGTGCAGGGCCCCCAGGTGCATCCTGGCGGTAGGGGCTTCCTTGGCTTTCCACTGGGGACTGGGGAATGTTTTATGGAGCCCAGCGCCACCCTGGGCTGAGCCTTCCTGTCTTGGGGTGGGAGTGGGAGTGAGGTGGGCATGATCCCAGATGGTGAAGACTTGGAGGAGGCGAAACCATTGACCTTGATTGGAATCCAGCTCTGTGACCCTGAGTAAATGTGTAACCTCCGAGCCTCAGTTGCACCACCCTTGAAAATGACATGGAAATTCAGCTAATGATGAGAAACTCTTCTGTTTAAGACAGCTGTTCTCAATATCTACACTTGTAATAGATCTAAGTTCTGTTTAAAGACCGAATCTCATGAAGGTTATTCCTCAGGAAGTTGATCTTTGAAATCATAGACAATGTGATACCTTGCAGCTGCCTTATCTTTCTGCCTGGGCTGCATGTGTCTCCCTGACTTGAGTCTTCATGAGATTGTTGGTTTGGCCATAGTGTGTACATTCAACTGGACCAGTTCTGTCCTTTTGGGAAGAAAGAATAATTGCAGGATTGAGGCCCAAGGTCATTGTTTCAAAGCTTTGGTCTCCTGCTAACGACCAATCCAAGGTAAAGCGTTCAGCATTCTTTTATTCAAGAAATGTTTCTGTATCTCCTACTTTATGTTAATGACTGTTGTCACCTCTGGGTATGTAGCAGTCAATGTGACACAAAATACCTGTCCTAGTTGGGGGAGATAGGCAGTGGTAATAAAGCAAACAGATATAGAATTGTTCTTGACAAAATTGGAAAAATAAGGAGAATGTGTGTTTTTCATACAGTCATATGAATTTAAGCTAAAACGTTGCCTATATACCAATATTATGTTTCTCTTAGTACTTTAGATTTAAAATTTCATTTACATTTATGAAACAACTGTGATGTAAAATAATGATAAAATAGTTAGCAAAGTGAAAAGTTGATGAACTAGCCAGGCTCCAAGATTGCCCCCAATGATCCCCATCTTGGGGTGTGCACATGCTTGTGGAGGACCGGTATCAGGGTTGGTCTGCATGAACAATAAAACACAGCAGAAGTGATGGCAGACAATTCTGAGATTAGTTTCTAACAGACATTGCAGTTTCCATCGTGGTCGCTTTCTCTTCCTTGGATCACTGGATCTGGAGGAATGAGTTGCCATGTGTGAGCAATCCTATAGAGGAGGCCAGGTGGTGAGAACTGAGGCCTCTGCAAACAGCCAAGGAAGAAAATAGGGCCCACTGCCGACGGCCACACGAGTGAGCGTGGAAGCAGGTCCTTCCGCCCTGGTCGAGCCTTCAGATGATCGCAGCTCCTGCTGATGTAGCGACTGCAGCCTCCTGAGAGATCCTGAGCCAGAGCCACCCAGCTGACCCACTCCTGGACCCCTGACCCTTAGAAACTGTGAGATAACAAATGTTTGTGTTTTAAGCACTAAGTGTTGGGGCAGTTTGTTAGGCAGCAATAACCATTTGATATAGTTGGAACCCTACTGCTGAATTATTTTCAAATAATGAAAACTCAGAAGAGTAGCAACTGCTATTCTGTATGAAAATAGATTCTCTTTGCAAAGGAACATGGCAAAATTATACTTCTAAGTATGGTACTATTGATCATTCTGTGTTTACAAGAGGAGCTAGCACTTGTAAGGTTAGTACAGTTTCAACACATCACACATAATTATACACCAACTGGAACTTCAGTGTAGCTGCATCTCTTGGCTGAACTATCATCCTATCTTCCTTTCCTTTATCCAAATCCTATCCCTTCTTTTGGATCACAAATCATGCTTGTAATAGCAGTTACTAGGTGGACAAGAATATAATCTTTTAAATCTAGTTTTCCCAGAGAATCTGAGAAGTAGGAGGAAGATTATTTTATACCTGTTGTGCAGTGCAATTATTACTGATATCCCCTCTTCTTAGAAGTGTCCAGTTTTGGGTAAGTCATAAGGTCACCCTAGCTAAAAGCAAAAAGCTTATCAATTTATCTTAGGATCTCTCATTCTGCAGATTTTTAGGGAGGGGACTAGGCCTCACTTTCAAGGGTGAATGAAAGGATGACTAAACGTGCCAGTATCTCCTCCAAGCAATAATATTGTCCCTCCTGATGCCCATGTGGAGAGAGACAAGGCCCCCTCAGTCCACAGAGTCCCTAAGCAAATGTCAGCATTCGTTTTCAAAGTGGCGGCCAGGTGCCCAGCACTGCCATAGCAGTGTCGGCCACGGTGATGGTAACTAAGGAGTTCCTTTGCTTCCTAAAGGGCCCGGGGAAGATGCAGTTAGAGTGATTCTTGCCTTGCAACATAGAGGGCTGAAGGGAGGTGCCTCTGAAGGCTGAAGCAGAGCTACTGTGCTGCTGGCTTCCCCAGTGAGCCCCGAGGGCACAGGCCCCGCTCTGGAAACCCGTCAGCCACCTCATTAGCAAGTGTGTTTCCTGCAAAGTTTGCCCTCAAACACTCTGGCCAGTAAGAAGGGTCTCATCATGTGGGCAGACCTGGACCATGCTGGAAATGAGAATGGATCTGATTTCAACTCTAACTGCCAAGAAGGATTCCTCCTGCACTTGGATTTTATGGCATGGAAAGTTAGGCTGCGTGGCGTTTGGAGCCAGACCAATCTGGATTTCGGTTCTAACTTTAGCACTTATTGGTTATTGACATTGGCCAACTGCTTTTTATCACTGAGCCTCAGTTTCTGCCTCTTGTAAAAATGCCAACTTCCAAGTGTTGTTCTGAGGGTTAATGAGGACAAGTGTGAAACACAGAAGACAGGGACAGGCATAGTTACAGCACACTGGCTGTTTCTGTAAAATGAACCTGGATGATAAAATGTTTTGAAGATCCTTTTCAACATTGTTTCCCCTGTTCCCTGCATCGTTCAGGGTCCTCTCTGAGGTTACTGCCCGCCTTCTACCTGGGACATCTCTCGTCTTCTCTTTGCCCATCGACATCTTATCTATCCTCCAGGCCCCTTCCCTCCAACCCTTGCGGATCTCTCATTCTCCCTCCCCATCTCTCCATCTCTGTTTCTGTGTCTCGTCTAGATTGAGCTCCCATAGCCTAGACTTAATAATTGTATACAGTGTTTGAATCTGTCTCCCTCCTTTCTACTCTGCTAGAGTGGCTTTGAGCCCAGAGATGGTGTCTTAGACGCAGGAGGGCTCAGGCTATGTGAAAAATAAATACTGACTGGTGCCCCTTTAAAAAAATGGAGCTATGAATGTAGAGGAAATACTTTTATTAACTGCAGCACCCAAATTCACATGGGAGCACATGGAGAGTTGTACCAGAGACTTCCCTGATATAACCCAACAGTTGAGTGATGATTTTTTAAAATCCAGATACACAGTCAATGACATTGTTCTTTTTTCATCTCATAAAAGTTTGGTTGTGAATCAACTACTAAGGAAATCTGGCCCCCAAAGTTTTTAATACCTGAATATGGTTATGGGGTAAAGAAAGGCTTATTTATAGCAGTCCCCTACTCCATCAAATTCACAGGTGGGCTTCATGTTTCTCTGCTCAGCATCAGCCATGGCAGGAAATGGAGAATGTGTGTCATGGAATACAACAGTGGAGATGTCAATCAACTGAAAAGAACTTGCTCTGGCCAAAGGTACAACAACTTGGGGCAGGTTGCAAATTGCACCAGCATTTGCTCTGCACCAAGGAAGCCAACTTTTGAAGTTAGATGAGGTGGGGGTTGGGGGAGGTGGAAACATGTTAATAATGTCCTGAGCTGTAGAAGAAAGAATGAAGATCAGGAAAATATTTTAAACTTATGTGACGACACCCCTGGATCTGAAATCTAGCAGCAGGAAGATAATTTAAGACACTCACCATACATTACAGTTGAACTGTGACCACCTACTGATGTCACTGGCAGCTTCCTCATAACATGTCTAAGGGGCAGAAAGGGCAAGAGCCAGGAGAGAGCACCGGTGCAGCTGGGACCAACTTTTGAAATTTAACCATTAAGTTTGGTCCCTCCTACTCTACCAAAAACTTCTTTAGAGCAGTCTGTGTCTTTTTCATCTTGGTCTTCTCAGCATTGTGACACTCAACATCGGGCACTCGATAAATGGTTGTGAACTAAGTAATGACCAAAATGTGCACTATGACTTTAGTTCCTATAATTTAAGTTGTAAAAAATACATATTTTACTTTTTAATTGGAAATCTGGCAAATTACATACAAAGCATTTTAGAGTCTTGCCTGCTATTCCTTATTTCTTCCCCTTTTCTCCCAGTGCAAGACAAAAGAATAACAATTTATGGAAAGTTAAATACTAAGCGATGTCTTCATGGGTTCTGTTTTCTTTGAGAAAAGCACACAGTATTGACTCTAAATTCTATGAGAGTTTTCTTCTCTGTTGAAAGGTGGACTATCATTCTGGGATGATTTTGATTACTACATAGATTGCTCTTGTTCATTTATCAATCATCGTTTGTTAGAGATTGAGGTTAACTTCAATTTTTCTGAATTAGAAAAAGATACATTTCTGCATATGCATTTTTGTGCACTTGTCCATTTATTTTCTTCAGATAATTCACTAGAAGAGAGTCCTGTGTTAAAGGGCACACATTTTTAAGGCGTTTTTTACACGTTACCAAAATGTACGTCCACCACTTGATCAGGTATTGATTAGTTGCAAACAACCAAAACCAATCTAGCTAGTTTAAACAGAAAGGAATTTATTACCAGTTATTTGATGCTTGCAATTATTGGAAAGCTGAAGGATCTGTCCTCAGATTGAGCCTGTAGAGAAATAACTAGGCCCCAGAATTTCATTACCTGTGCCGTGATTAAGAAAGCAGCCAGTGCTGTGGCAGGAAGTTGCTGAATCAAGAGGCTGCTGGTAGTAAGTCCTAACTGCCTCCACTAAAATCTGGACTGCCAAAAGGATGCCTCATCAGGACCACCAAGGATGGTCAACAGGAACCCCGGGAGTTGTGGGGATGCAGCGGTTTCAAGTTACACATCATCGTTCCACGCTCCGTTCTCCTCTGGAAGCATGCCCCGCTGGGTGCCAAGGTCTCTGAAAAAATAAAGCCGAAAGCTGCCGGCACAGGAAGCAGATAGATCCTGTGGGTGCATTATTAAGTGGAAAAGTGAGAAATGCCAACCTTCCTTCCTTCCCTTGAATATGCTGGACCAACATTTTCCAGCAAGAAAGAAACAGTGCCATGTATTGATTGCTGGTACGGAGCATATACTGCAACTGTAGGGCAGTACCTTAACTTTATAAGGTTGTTATTTCTCAGTTGGCGCCACAACTGAGACTTCAGTGGGCCATCCTGGTATTCTTTAAGACCTGCTGCTTCTGGGGATGTAGGACATGGTAAACTTGGTGAATCCTTTGAGTGGCATCTCACTGTCTCACTTGCTTTGCTATCAAATCAGTTCCTTAATCAGAAGCAATGTGTCGGATAATACATTTGTGAATGTTGCATTCAATAAGTCCTGGGGGATTGTTGGCATAAGGAAGGTGAGCAGCAAACAAAATGTCCATATCCATGTGTCTCCGTGCTAGAGAAGACATTGAAGCTTCTGCCCTTTTGGAAGGAGTCCAATTATAAGTAATTTGCTACCTGGTGGCTGGCTGGACTTTGAGGTATGAGGCCAGCTAGACCAGTCTTGGAGACGAGAAATCCATGTATCACCTCCATTTGTGCCAACCTGGCTCCTTAATTCATGAGCCTACTAAGAAAGCCTTGGGGTAGATGGGGAAAGAGGTTGACAGACATCTAAAGATCCTCATCTCGTTCTTCTGACTATTGAGAATTTCTTTCACAAGGGGACCTTTTGGTGAGCATTCACATCTCATTCTGAGGCCATTCTAGTATATGTATTCATATCCCTATTCTGCAAGCCTCTTTGTCACTAATCCTTGGCTCTTGGTTTTTCCAAACTTTTTATCATATGGCTAAACCATTAACCATTCCTGTGAATTAGTGTAGATCTGTACCTCTGTTTACCTCTCATTCTAGACAAAGTAAAAGACAAACAAACAACCCAAATATGCTGCTTGAAGTTCTGCCAAATAGGAGGATTTCCTTTTTCCATTGTCCTTCAGGCAGCACTGTTGTAACGGTGAAAAGTCCACTCCTGATTGTTGTCAGCATTGTCACTCAGAACAGTCTATAAACCAGGCTCCATTTTTTCTCTTTTTAAGCCAACTGTTCATAGAGAACTTCCCATGTGGCTTGAACCTGACATGCTTGAGTGCTGGGCACATCCACCTTTATGACTTGGTGACTCAGATCACGTCCAGTTTTGGATGGTCAACTCAGGATACATGGTTACTTGTTGTCCTATAGTCAGGCACTCAGTCTACCAGGATCCAGAAGTCACCCAAGAGCTGTTTCTCAAAAGGAGAATAATTATGTTCTTGGGAACATAACTTTGCTTCAAAGCCCTATGCCTGGACTATTATTTTCCTATTAGTGTTTGCCAGAGGCTCTGTGTAGCATCCAACTCTGCCTCAGACACTTTGAGCACAACTAAATCTTCTGTATCTCAAGGTCCAAATGTTTGCAGCCACTTGGATCATCTGGAGAGCCTTCTCGTGATCTGGGCCTCCCGAAAGGTGGTGCCCTTATCATTTATTTAGCAAATGATAGAAACAGCACAAATGAATGTAGTATATATTGCCTCCAAAGTTCAAAGAGGCCACTTTCTTAGTTGTAGAGAGTTCATGATGCAGCATATTTTCTTGCACTTTGAAGAGGCTTTCTTAATATGTTCCAGACAACTGGAACTGCTGAACTTTTGATATAGGAACAAGTCTTTAAACTTTTACCTCCTACTCTGGTGCTTCTGTGTCTCACCAAGAGATCTAGGGTAACTGTTATCAACATTCTACCTTATGCAATGTGAAATGATCAAAGTCTCTGGGGAATAAATTACGACAGAGTGAGAGAACTGACATAACCCTGAGATTAGAGGATGTGGTGTTCTTCCAGGTGAAAGCAAATTCCTTCTAGTGAATTTTGGTTATTGGGAAAGAAAAAATTTTGTCATATTGATAGATGTGTACCAGGTACCAGGCTCTATTGATATGCTTCAATAATGAGATTATTTTAAGAATAGAAGGAACATTTAATATCATGATCTCATTAAATTTTCAAAAATCCAATATTTTTCAAGAGCTATTTTTCTTTTTCCTAGACTAAATGGCTGAGTTCAATGGAGTTGGGACAGGAATCAGTCTTCCTGAATCTTTCAGGTCTTTGATGGTGGTCTTTATCTCCATGATTGCACCTGTGATGTCTGGTATTGCTTTTGGTTTACTATTTTGTACGAAAATATGGTATGGAAATACAATTCCAAAGGTTTCCACTTGGCCCTTCCTCATGCTATGGCTCCATTTCCAAGCACACTATTCCAGCAGAAAGGAGGCGCTAACCACGGGAGGGGTTCACAGATCTCAATCCTCGTCTTTATAACTCGTCACTTGACTGGTGGACCACAGTGGTATCCTGGTTCCCCAGGAGCTGACATTAGCTCAGAGCCAGCATCTAATAATCGCTGAAAGGCATGGATATTTTCCTTTCCTCTCTAATTCTCAGTTTCTTCATCTGTAACATGGAGAGAAATGTCACAGCTCCTCAAAAGTTTGTGGTGCAGCTTAATGAGAGGGGATAAGCAAATCTCTCAACAGAGTACCTGGCACAGGGTTCAGGCTGAACATACTAGTATTACTAGGATTCTTGACGATGATGATACTTCTTTTTAAGCCATGCAGTAGACTTTTGCTTCTTTATTCATTTCAGTGATAAACAACTCTTCATTACGTTTATTTCTTGGTGTTTTATTGTTTTTGTGTTGCTCTTGTGTGTCAAGGGTCAAAGAAAACTCCACACTTCAGAAGATACATAAAACTAAAAATTTGACAAATTGGGTTATGCCAATTTTTTTGGTTTGGAACACCCAAGGTTTGATTTTTCTTGTGCTATAAAGCCTTAAAGTAACAGGGCATGACAACGCTGTTGAGAACTCAGCATTCTGGTCAATGGTTGGTTTCTTAAGGCCTGACTTCTCCACTAGGCTGCAAATGCCCTGAGGGCCTGGGTCAAGTCTCATTGCTCCATGTCCTCAGTAAGTATTTGTTGCTTGAACAAATAAATGGCTTTATCTGCCATATCTCTTCAAAAACATCTGATTTCTTTTCTTACTTCCCACCTTTACTAGCTTCCAGCTATATCAAGCTTTTTGCTCTTCACTGAATATTCCAGGATATTTATCCCTCCCTCCCTTTTTGTATGCTATTTTTTCTTGGTGTCATGTCTTTCCTCTTTTCTGTCAACTGGAAAACTGTCATGTAAAAAAATTCCTTCAAGAAACCTTTTCCAGAGGGTTCATTAGCATTGTGAGTCACTCTCTCACCCATGCTCTGATAACGTTTTGTGTTTGCTCTTACTGTAATCCTTATTATTTTGAACCTTACTTATGTGTGCACATGTCTGCCTTCCCATGTAGACTCTGCCCAGCATGGTTCCTGGCACACAGATGTGCAGGAAATGTGGAATGAGTGCATGAGGGTCAGTTCCGCCTTCAGTCAAGGGAGAATAGTGACAATACATTTTCCTGTTCAGACAGGAGCAAACATAGCCCATATCACTCTTTCATGATCTCTTCTATCTGCTAAACAATCAGAACAGAACTCTCTGCACAATTAAAACTCCTCTACAATTGTTCCTACCAGGTGGCAATGGAAAGCATGACTCCTAGTTTCCAAAGATCATGTTGTCTGTTGAACAGCCTAAGTTGCAAACAGAATGATTTTAGACATGGCTTAAATCTGAAGGAAGCAATTTCTATATTGGAAGAATGGGGACTAACTATACAAAGGAGGAAATTCCTTAAAAGGAAAGGGTGGATGGATGGAGGAACAAAAAAATTGTGTGCAGCACTGAAGAGTTTATAAGGTAATTTTCTTTGTCACTTTCATATAATGGAATCAGAGGATAAGCATCTTGATGCATCATATAGAGTCTCCTTTCAAATAAAGTTATGAAAATGGGGATAGCATTTCATTTCCTGAAATGCATCAATGCAGGTTAGATAACTCATTAAATATAACTTCAATTTTCAGGACAAGGTTTTAGAGAGCACGACAATCTAACTTATAATTTTATTAATTTTAAAGCTTTTTTTCCATCTCCCAATAGGAGTAAAGAAATGCTGTAAGGAAGTCAATAGGAAAAAAAAAAAAACCCAGCTGCAAATAATAGATAGCTTATTTTAGAGGTATGCGTGAAAGAGTATAGCACTGTTCCTCCAATGAGGAGCTGTGAATATCGGGGTAAGTTAGAAAGGAGAAAATGCTTTGCGGCAGGCATTTGGAGGTACATGGCAGTGGTTGATGGCAGCATTAGAAGAGAAGATTGCTGAGAGAGTCCTAGGCTGGCAGAATAATCAAGGTAATGAAGGTAGAGGGATAGGGGATTCGGGAGGGGCAGATAGGGCATGTGAATGGGCTGGTATTCTCAACTTCTGTTGAGATTGGACTAATAAGCCCACAAAACATATACAGGTGTGTTCTGTGCACATGCAGTCTCATACAATGAAGAGGGGAAAATAAGCACAAAAATTTGTTGCTATTATTATGATTTGGTTGTGAGGCACCATAGTGTATTGCACAGATCATGGAGCCTGGCCTTCAGGTTTTGAAGTCTGGCCCCACTCCTTCCTCAGACAAGTTACTGAATCTTTCTGCCTCTCAATTATCTCGTTGGTGCAACGGGACCCTGAAATCAGGGTTGTGACATGGATTAAATGAGTTAACACTGGTAAAGCACTGAGTTCATAGAACTATTTGCCATTATTATTCTGGAACGTGTGGAGCTAAATAGATAATGCATAGTAACTTCCATTGATTTTGTCTCTACCCCAGGATATAGTTATGATTACATCAGGAATTGACACTGGGCTCTTTTTAACTTTTCTGTGAAATTCGGTAACTTGAGATCTAAGTTTTGTTAGTGTTTAGATGCTGAAAATATGAGTTTCATAATGAAGTAACAGATGATTTTATTCATTTAATTTTTAAAATGTTATCATAGGTATCTTTTTATTTTTGTCTAGCTTTCATTCAATACGTGTTTATTGAGTGCCTGTTATGTGTCTGACACTGTTCTAGATGCTTGGGAGACAAAGATTCCTGCCCTCTGAAAAGATTTCTGAAAACCAAACAAAAATTTGGTACCTTATAGTTTTTATAAGCAATTCATCCGATGTTGGGGCTGATACTGCACAGAAAAATTCTGGAAAATAAAGTTTAAATATTTAAAAAGATATGATGCAAAAAATCAAAATTCCATTCTCCTCAAGGATATGAAGATGTGTGATGAACAAAAACAAATCTTTGTGTCGTATTTTGTGTCGTAAAGGTTATCAAAATTTATAGGTTCTTACCAGATGCTACGATTTAGGATCTATCATTGCAGATATGAAAGCACAGAAATGGAGGAGCATGAAAGTAAATAAGACAAAAAAAATCTTGAAAGAATAATTAAACCCAATAACTGGAAAATACAAAAGACTTAAAATTTATTACAAATAAAAATGAACCATTTTAATGAAGTCAGGGATCCTGATTTCTCAGCGGAAAAATGAGGAATTACAATCACCAAAAATCAGGAGAGAAGAAAAAAATTAAACCATATGTAGAACTTATAATCTTCGAAGAACTGTCCATGTTCAATCTTATTTAAACTTCACATTAAACTTTTATTTCCTCACTTAGGAGGAGAGAACAGAGGATTTGAAAGGGTGAATAACTTTCCCTGGATCATGGAGTTAGAACGCGCTGGAGAGAGGACTTGAACTTCCCCTGTTTGCTTCCAAAGCCTAAACATGTTTTTAACAAATGATATTCATTCTCATGGTACTGTCCAAAAATTATATTTGGCTCTTAAAGTTATTCATTCTCAATTTATCACAGTTCCATCTTCTTGCTGCAATGGTCTAGCACAGCAAAAAATTTCCCATTCTGCTCCTGGTGGGGACTGGACTAGCAACAGAGCCAGCACGCTTTGCATGCACTCATGCATACATTCCTCTAAGTCTCACCCAGCACCATTACATTAGGTGCTCTTTTAGATTTTGGTGATATAAAGATAAATAAGGCAGAATTTCTCTTCTCAAAGGGCTTCCAGTATGGTCAGGAGGCAGTTACTTTAGCAAATAATCATTAGATAGCAAAATATGTCAAAGTGGTTATTACTAAACTCTTTTAATTCAGTTCCCTTAAATTAAATGGAGAGAATACTTTTTAAGTGCTGATCATATGCTGATCATATGTAGTTTTAGAAACGACCATGCTCTGGAAGGGTGGTATGTATACACACGACACAAGGCAACAATGAGGACATAGGGCTGTGTGCAGACTTGGCATTCTCATGCCGACAAAACTGGCTTAGCCTGACACGATGTTTTAGGAAAACCCACCTAAGAAATTTATCTGTATAGTTTTTAGCAAGAGCAAAACTTTCACCTGAGTTTACCAAAGGCATGAGTGTGCTCAGGTTGAGAGATTGGTGGAACTATTTCCAATTAGGATAGAAGCATAGTTTGTTTGACTCAACTCAAAATTGTTATTAAGTTAAAGTCAAAGTTAAGGCTCAAAGTCAAAGCACCTATTACCTGGCCATCAATTTCCAATATTGGTGTGTCCATTTTTTTTTTTTAGCATATGCTAATCTAACAACAGGTCTTGTCTCAAGGCATTAAAAGATATTAAAACAGGGGCCAACTCTGTGGCATAGTGGTTAAGTTCTCACGCTCCCCTTTGGCAGCCCTGGGTTTGCAGGTTCGGATCCCAGGCGTGGACTGATGCACTGCTTGTCAAGCCATGCTGTGGCAGTGTCCCATGTAGAGTAGAGGAAGATGGGCACGGATGGTAGCCCAGGGCGAATCTTCCTCAGCAAAAAGAGGAGGACGGGCAACAGATGTTAGCTCAAGGCTAATTTTCCTCACACACACACACAAAATAAATAAATAAAAAGATATTGAAATAATATTTAGTTATGAATTGATATATCTTTATTTAGTCAGGAGACCATGTAATATCCAGAACTGTTAAAAGTAGATAATTGCATACGTAGAGTTAAATATAGCTACTATAAGATTATTGCTCTAAGCTTATGTTTTTTTCTGGAAGATTAGTCCTTTGCATCTACTGTTCTGTTTTTAATTTTAATTTAGTTTTTAATTGGGTTAACCTGTATCTTAGGCATTTAAGACCATTCATTGAATTCCAAGTCATATGTTACCATGTGCTAATACAGATAAAAATTATAGGATATGTTATATCTATGGAAAATGGATTTATAAATGTCCATGTGTTTAAGTAAAGCTATATGCTATGAGCACTTTCTACAGGGTGTAAAGACTATTAAAAGAAACTTTTGAAACACAGAAAACTCAGTTGCATCTTCATTTCTGAGATCTTAAACTCCATTGAAATAAAATCTGACCCAATTCATTCAGATCAGATTTGCTATCAACACCACCTTGTGCTCTGGGACAGTCTGTCCACTTAAGGGGCTTCCTTCATTAGTCACCCTGCATCCAGCAAGCCAAATCCAAATCCATGGAGGAAAAGTAATTAGATATTTTAAGCAGTGATAAGAACATCACAAATAATCAATTTCCATGGCATTACCAGCTACCTAGTCAAGGAAAAGTCTATAAAATGCAGGAATTTATTACAGAATATCAGCTAGCCTAGCGGGCATTGATTCTTCAGTAGGCGTAGATTGCTGGGTTTAAAGGGAGACCCGTAATGATGCTCACCTTTAATTTTTCCCCTCAGATAAAAAGAATGCAAGTTGCCCATAAAAGCCTGGGTATAAACAAATGAGTGTCTTTATGGTTGTAAAGATGTATTGTAAGACTTTTCACAAAAATAGGAAATGAGCAAACTGCTTGGGAGTAATTAGACATAATCTGATGCATGCCACCTCATAAAGGAGGAAGAGCTAATTACAATTACAATTCACCGTGCTTAGAAACATATTTATCGTGCTTATTTTAAAGACGTTTATTTCACCTGAAAGAAAAGGACTACAAAGGCATTTCCATGTAATCAAAACAGACATCATCTTCTTGTACCGACCATATTTATTTCAATTTCTAAAGTTTATGGCAGACAGCAGTTTAATCCATTTTAACCTTTGGGCTCCTTATATGTTTAAAACTAACGTCGCTTAAGAAAAAACACACATATCCACCTCCAGCCCCCGTACCCCACCACTGGAGACAGAATGAAACGCAATAATTTGATACAGTAATTTAACCATAGTTTCCTTGAGAATGAGAAAGGAATTCAACACATATATATTCATTAACAGATGAAACATGCAGTTAATCCTCAAAACTGAAACGAACCACAAAGATCCAAAAGAACTTTCCCAGCACGCCTTCATACATGCTGCCCTCATAATGAATTGTGGAATATTCATTGTAGTAATTAAAATAACACCAGTTGGAACCAAAATGTAAGTTGTGACTTAAAGTAGAAAAATGGAGATGGATTAATAATATTCCCCTTATTCAAGTTGACTTTGAGTTATTAAGATGCAATATAAGGCAAAAAACTTCCATCCTGTACCCTAAGTTAATTTTCTTTTAATTCCATCCGGAACGTGACTTCCGTGTTGTATAGAAGATGTCTGAAATTAAAGTTTAAGTAGAAGAAGAAGGAAATTAGAAGAGTTAAGGGGATAATTGTAACTTTGTAAGAATCTGGTGGTGATGCATTTGTTTCTTTTTAGGGCATGGCTTGCTGAGGCCAGACACTGGGCAGGAGTTGAGGGGTTGTAGTTGCATCTCTGTGCAGGGAAGGAGGGGCGTGCACACACAGGTAGGCGCCTGGGGGATAGTC
The DNA here is from genome assembly GCF_020826845.1 of Diceros bicornis minor. Classification (NCBI taxonomy): domain Eukaryota; kingdom Metazoa; phylum Chordata; class Mammalia; order Perissodactyla; family Rhinocerotidae; genus Diceros; species Diceros bicornis. The sequence continues at coordinate 8,989,426 of NC_080779.1, forward strand.
CTTGGCGGTGGCTGGCACTTTGACCCCCTGGTGTGTGGATTCTTTGTATAGTAAGGAGGAGAGCTCTGCAGGAAAATACCATGGGACCTACTTCTGACCCCGCACGGCTTTTCTGTGATGCAGCCTCTGTACTATCAGCGGCCTGAACTAAAATCTGCTCCCTGGAGAGGGCAAATCATTGAACATATATTAGGTCTAAAAATGTAGCTTTCAAAAAATGTAGTTTTGGAATACGCTAAAATATTTTCTTACACTAGAACCTTCTCTTTGCCCCAAAGATTTGTCAATGGAGTTGAGGGCATACACATCAATATGTACATTATTGCCAGAGTAGGATAATTTCAGTGTGTCCTTGTGTATTTTGGAGAAAACGCCAGCAACGTTGAAATAAGATGGCGACCAAAAGTCGTGAGCACATAATACTCCCGGTTTCTTCCTTAGAAAATTTAAATTTAGAACTCACCGAATTAACATTTTATTTGAAGGCACGGGAAAGATAAACAGCGTGTCTCATCAGTAGCTGGGATGCGATTGGATAATCTCTCTCAACTTTATCAATTACTGAACAAAAGGATGCACACAATTTCTCCAAGTTTAAATTTTAAAGATTTAACTTGACAGACATAGTTTCATAACAAAGAGCTGCAATAAAGCTTTGGTTGAGTTTACAACACTGTCAAGATATGCAACAAAGACCCTTTACAAAATACCATGAACCTTATGAAAATATCAGCCTAAAACTTTTTACATGATTCTTTGATTTTCTTCAACATTTATATTCTCAACGTGTGAAAATTGTAGAAGCCATTCTGACAGTATCAGAGTAGTGAGAAAAATGGAGTTTTCTGTAAAGCAGTGGCACCACCTAAATCTGCGTTAGGTCAAACGTGAAGACTGCAACACCTCAGAATTCAAAGAGCCAGGCCACGCTGTGAAGGCATAGGCTTACTGGGAAGCTTGCTCCCCACCTGGCAGACCAAGTTAACATCAAATGGAGATGCAGATATGACCACTGAAGCTGGAATCTAGTTTTCTCACCAAAAGTCACATAAATGGGTGGTACTATAATGACTCACATGCTCTCTGCCCCCCTCTCAGCGTGTTCTCACAGTGGAAATAGCACACGTATAGTACGACAACCTTGAGAGAGCACAAACCACTGAGAAATGATACTTTCTGTGCTGCAGAGCCTTCCTGAGTTTTCCCCAGCTGCCTGAATCTGTCCAGACATGTTCCAGCACTCATCCCGTTTCGACTGGCAATTAAACAGAGTGTTACAGCTAGGAGACCCCAAATTTGATTCCATCCTCTTCTCCTGTTGGCAGACCCCAATTTTATTTTTTTTCCACTAAAAAAATGCATACATGCATATAGCTGACTACGTGTGTGTATGTATTCCTGATGCACCTAAACAAAAGTGACAATCCTGTAATAATAAAATACGGATTCCCTACCACGAAAGAAAATGAATTTACAAAAGTACAAATTCTCCATGGTTATTTTAAACAACTATGTGTTTAAAAATACACCTATTTTGATATTGTCTTTTAACTCTGTCTTGTCTTGTCTACATACATTGGCATGAAAGTTCCTACTTGATTAACCATTGAATGTATAGAGAAATGGCATGTGAGGTTTAAAAGACTCAAAAGAGTGCTAATCTGCAAAAAGGATAAATACAAATCAGTAAATGTGAAAGTCTTGCAAGTCTACGGCATGATACAAAAAGGAAATATAAGAAAAATCTGTAAAGCGTTATCAAAATATGAAAAGAACCTTGAATAGGAGCACATTGTGTGCTTAAGACAACTCTCATGTTTGCTGAAATGAAAAATACATTTGCAAGGGCCTGGTGGGATGGACAGATTGTCAGGGGAGCTTAAAATGGAGCAAGAATGACCCAAGTTAAGAGACCTAATGACTCATGACATCTTCCCTTAGAAATAAACTCCCAAATGGGAAAGGAATAATAAATTTTAAAATCACTCACCAATTGGCAACTCAGATTTTGCTTTATTAGTGCGGACACGTAAATTTTATGTGATAGTTTGTTGTATTTAAAGACAGTGTAAAACTCTCATGGCAAACAGTTGTTTACAGTGCGTTTTTCAGCGCCGAGCTGTCTTAAAGCTCAATTGTGCATTTTGCAGATAAAGTGGGAAAACTAACTGAAGGCTGTATTGTAAGCAGTGGTTGCCGTGGAAACCCCAGTTTCAAGAGCTGGTTCTCCATTACCACTTAATTTAGGCTTCCTAATTGCATTCCACTAAATCGGTAGCGACAATATCTGCAGAGCAAAACTGCATGCCCAGTCTAGCGCAAACCTCTTTGAAACAGGCTTTTTGAAAGCCAGGAGCTATAAAAACTCAGCATGACGTGGAGCATATGAGAAACCTGTAGTTCAAATGTACTACTGCCTGCTTTCTCATCCTTGGTAACTTCAGTGTGCTCCGCACCAATCTATTAGTTCAGTCTACCTTAAAGATCATAAAGATCTGCCATGTGGAAACTCATCTGTCCAGCAACACATTGGTGCAAAATAGATTTAATTGTACTCCCAACCCGGTATCATGTCCATCTTATTTTACTATACACCAGCAGGTAGCCATGCGCAGTCTCACTTTCCTTGAACTGCCCTTGCTGCACAATACACAGAGAACAATACTTTCTCAGTTTAAATTATTTGCCACTGTTGGGCTGAGCGGAGAGCTAGACCGCCCATATGTGACTTGAAGAGAGGCTTGTCAGAACCACTAGACATAAAAGCATTCCAATTATCGACCACACTGCTTTAATAGAGGAGGCAACTAATATGATAGTGTAAGTGACTATGCCAGTGAGGAGCTCTTCGTCACTGTCAGATTAACACTTGAGTTAAACTCTTGTAAATCAGTCACATTATGCTGCTGGTGGAGAAATAAACACAGACCTATTATGCTTAGGATTCCAGAGGGCTCTTTCTGCAAAAGGAGTTACACTGGATGCTGTATTAATCTGAATTTTGTCATGTTTATTATTTTGCAATTACTTATGTGGGTAATGTTGGGAAGATTTAAGTTGCCTGTGATTGGACTCTGAAATGGAAGCATATGCCTTTGGTGGCAAAGGAGAAGGCCAGCTTGGCTCTGTGGCCGGGCATGGGAGTGCATGGTGGGCATTCTGTGTAACGTCCAGTGGGAAAGGAAGCCAGCTCAACGCTGATTGACAACAAAATCCCACAATTCTCGTTTTCTCTTTAGACAACAATGGCTTTCAAGCAAAATGCCTTGCTCTCTTGGAGTACACGACTTCATGCCAATCCACGGTGAAGCTCATCATTTCCTTGCTCAGGTCCTGAGGATTTGGCATCTATACTGTAGGCGAAGAGACTCTTTTGCTCCATAGAGACAAGTAAACAAGTGCAGTATTTTATCCTCTCGCTGGCATCGGTGCATGTTGCTAAAGCAGACCAGAAGCTGCCGCCAAGCACTCCACTGTTGTCTTCAGTCTCCCAAGGTTTTGAATGCCCTTGCTCTCCCAACAGCGGGTCTTCTGCAGGAATGAATGAGGCATTTTCCAGGACAAGACTTTATGAATGAGACAGACTGTGTATTACAAGGCAAGAGGTTCTGTGCATTTCCTAGATTAAAAAAGCAAATGTTAAGGGAGTCTTGCATCTCTGTTCTAGGAGTAATGTGGAGGGGAAGGGAAATAACATCACCGATAAGACTTTGCCAGAAAGTCTTCCACTGAGTCACGATATAAAGGGGCCAGGCATCTAAGAGTCCCGGCTGAGGTAGATTCTGATATATGAACAGTGCTGTTCCAGGGTGTTGGGGAGGGCTACCGCTGTTGGACAGGTTCAATCTACGGGAAAATAAGGCCACTGCTGTAGGCGGGCTGCTGTGCAGTGGCACAATTGCATGCTACCTTTGCATTAAATATACTGACTCATGAATCTGTGACTGGGAATGTGGAGACTAAAGTTCCAGGAAAATAAAATTAGGAATTTCAGTTCTGGCATTTTACTTATCCTCAGTCGAGTAGACCTAGTCAGAATATTCATTTCCAATTCCCTAGAGATTTCTTAAGAAGTCTAGGCATCCACTTCGGGTTGTGAATACTTTTCTAATTCTTTTGCACGGGGACGCTGGGTGCTTCGATATCGGCCCATGTCCATTTCTGTTCGTTTCTTCCTCACTGTGGATGGAGAAAAGTAAATGAGCATGTTTTGTGTAATCACCTTGATGTTGCTGTCCTTCAGTTGAAGAAGGACAAGCCAACTCCTCCTCGCCCCGTTTGCTCCTGGCCGCTGTCACTGTGTTCTTGCCTGCAAAGCACTCAGAAGCAGCTCCCAGAGGAGCCAGCAGGGACCGAGATCAAGGAAGAGTAGAGGCAACTGTGTTCAAGCATCAGGTTCCTGCTAATTTCCTCTCATGCTCCCCTTATGGAAACACCTCTGATTTTATCTGTGTTCTCCCACTTTGCCACTGCCTATCTCTGATCCACTTCATGAAACTAATAAAATAAAAGACTAATGTTTCCTTCCCATCCTTAACAATTAATTCCAATTCTAAAACTTCTTTGATCTCTTCTCCATTGTCCTAAAATGAAACCCCAAATCTTTGGGCTTAAAATCAAGCCCTGTTCCAGTACATAGCCTAGCTACCCCATGGAAAGAAAATCTCAGCAGCTATGGAAACTGATTACTGCTGAATTACAAATCACGGAGAGTTACATAAATAGTTATGAGGGAAAATTGCAGGATAATGCTGCTGATAGAATCAATAGCATCCTTGATAGTAATATACCCAGGGGTTCTATATATTATCTATCCACCGAAATGTCAATATAATAAAACCTACAGAGGAATTTATATCAGGATCCATTCTCTGTTAATTCCCAAGTGAATAATAAATCAAATTGGATATCTCAAAGATCTTCTCTAATTGACTTGTTTAAGAAACTGGTTAAACTGGTCTTCATGCTATTCCAACTAATGGATGTTAGGAAGCATTTCTCTCGCTTTTAAAATTTATACAGCATTTTAGCATATTACTCATGATAATAAAGAAAAAATAGATATTTTATGTATTCTGTAAGTAATTAGGACCCACATAATTATATTTACTAGAAAATGTTTTATATTTATACTATTTCTTTTTGAATCCCTGTGTTTAGTAAGTGCCCCAGAACACAAGGGACTTCCTATAAAATGCTTTTCAAATAAGCGGATATACGTTGATCGACCTTTCTTTATCTTTTACCTATCACTGCTCATTTTCTTTGTTCTTGCCATCTAACATCCTTTAAATTAATTACTCTATGAATTTTCAAATGTTAGGTAGCAACTTATAAACATTTTTGTCGAAAAATTAAAGATGCATTTGATGTAGAAGCCTTTTGTGATCCTAGAATGACACCACAAATGAGACTTCTATAGGTCTTATTGTCATGTCAGGTATCTTTGAAAGTGGCAAGAATGCTCCCAGCTCACTAGGGGATTGCTGATTAAATCTTATTAACACAAACACGACTTTCACATATAGCTCTTTACAAAAAAATAAAGATTTTAGTGCTCCACATCGTGGTCTGTGTATTGAATCAATATTTAGTATAATAAAATGCCAGGAAAAGAAACATGTTTCTTTTTCTTTTTAACAAGTCCTTGTACTATGTTTGTTTTTAAAAAGTATTTGGCCTGATTCAGGAAAAAAAAAAATTCCATTTCCTGTGTGTTTTAGGCACTAAAGAATGTTATGAAAATTGTCACCAGGTACCTATCTGCTCATGGCCCAGTGCTGGGGGCTAAATCTGGTGAAGTAGCCAGAGCTTCATCTGGTGGGTTGTTAGGGTTTTCAATAATCTGGCCATTGTCTTTAAACAAAACGTAAATTATCAATTCTATTTGAAACAAAAGGTGTTCAAGAAACTTGTTTCAATAAATGTTGATTCGCTGCTTTAATTTTTGGAGAAAAAACGTGGAGTCTGGGCAGGTCAGGTTATACAATTTGTGTGCCCTGTGCAAAATGAAACGTTAGGGCCCTTTGTACGACAATGAAGAATCTTAACCCGGCAACAGCAGAGCATTGAGCCCCGTGTGCCTGCCCCCCAGGCTGGCCACAGTCTGGAGTTAAATTGTGCCCCTCCCCCCTTTACTAGCTGTTTGCTCACGAGCATGTCAACCTTGCTTAGGTCTCGTTTTCTGGTCTTTCCAGTGCGGTCTTTAAACATGTCTTTCCTCACGCTAAAATGCTTGTTGCGAGCATAAAATGCGAAAGTGCTTTGTACATTTTAAAGCATGATATAAAACTATGTCTTGTGCCATCATTATTTTATTATTATTTTTTAACTGTGGGATTGTGAGTAGGGTTGGGAATAGCCAAGATTATGACGTAATCAACTGCCATATTCACTTTTTCTTCTCTGGCCTTAGAGTGAAATGACTTGATAATCTTCTCAGTCTCCTTGGGCTTCAGATAACATGAATACACCATCTTGTTTTCCTCTGAAACAAAAAACCACCATCACCTTCTGCCCATTCTCTTAGGTCCCTACTCCCACTAGTCATTGGGGCCTGAGAGTAAGTCAGTCACCCAGAATTTATCATACTGAATTGATTGTGTGCCTGGACATATAAAACAATGAAGGCCCTGTGAGCCACTTTTCTGAGCTCTAATAACACAAACATAATACACTCTAGTTGAGCCCTCATTAAGTCAGACAAACATGGTTCTTCCCTCAGACGCAGGTAGGGAAAATGCCTGGTGACATGAATTTAATATTTCTCTTCTTGGAAACCACAGCCACTGCTCCCATTTGAGATGAGTAGCTCTAGGCAGGAGTCGAGGCACCTCAGCAGGCCCCAGACTGCTTTTGAAAGTCTCTGAAGCAGTCCCCTGACAGAGGGCTTCCTGAGGATAGATGCTTCCATTGCATGGAAGGCAAAGGGAGCAGACCTAGCCCTCCTTCTGCCAAGACACTTCTGACTAGACTGGCTCATGAAATGGAGATCCAGAGGCTCAGAGCTGAGTCTGATTATCAATTGCAGTAGCTTCTCAGACTTTTCCACAGAACCTTGTTGGTGTGCAGGCTTGGTCTGAGCAGGACCACAGAATGTCTTCAAAATGTCAGGTGTCATTTCAAAAACCCATGTGGGCAAAACCTTCTCTACGCAAATTCGAAAGACAGACGTTAGCAAACTTGTATCGTAAACAGCTTGTACCATTAGTAATAAAGACCTCCTAAGTTTGGGATGAAAATGATGAACAACTTGGTGGCAAAATGGGCAAAAGATATTAGCAGGCAGTTCCAAAAAAAAAGAAAAGGCCCTTAAACACGTGAAAAGATGACCACTTCCTTTATGATGAGAGAAATGCAAATTAAGAGTACACTTAGACATGATTGGCAAAAAACTCATATTTGTCAGCATAATTTGTGGGTGAGACTGTGAGGAAACAGGCTCTATCATCTATTGCTGGTGAAGATGTAACACGGTACAACCTCTAGAGAGAAAAATTAGGTAAAGGCTAGAAAAATTATATATGATTTCACCCTTTGATCCAGAAATCTCACTTCCAGGAATCTATCCCATAGACACACTGCCAAAAATACAATAAGACATATGCATAAAATTATTCATTGCAACATATTAGTATTAACAAAAGGTTGGAAACAACCCAGATGTCTCCATTACTAGGGGTTGTGAGAATAAACAATAGAGCATCCACACAACAAAATGCTATAAGGCCAAAAAAAAAAAAGGAATGAAAAAGATATCTTTACATGGAGAGAAAACAGCAAAATGTAGAACACAAACCTTTTGCATAAGAGAGGCAATATAAATATATTTGCCTATTTGTTTATATTTTCAAAAGGCCACACTGGAAAGCTAAACCAAAAATAAGTACAAATCATTACCTAAAGGAGACAGCAGAGGGGATAAGACAGAAATGAGACTTCTCTGAATCATGTCAATATTTTGCACATTCCAAAATATATGCAATTTAAATTTCAAAATACACTGAATGAATGAACCTATGGTATGTCAATTTGGTGACATAATCACACAGAGAACAGAATTATTTTAAGTAACTTTAGAGGACATTATTAACACATGCATCCATAGTGGAATATTTCGCAGGGACAAATAGAGCTGCAGCACAGTGTCAAACTCCATTCAGTAATTTTATTGTTAGTAGTGATATTGGTAATATTACTTTGTGGTTATTTTACATATTTTATAGGATAAAGCAAATGAGTAATTTGGAGCCGATATTTTCAGAGTAAGAGAAAAGAAATTCAAGTGTAAAATCAAAGAAGATAAGCAAAATCCCTGCAATGTGAATTGACAATTTCAGTATTAACTCATGATTAAAAAAAATATTATGGATGGGGGTGGGGAGATAAAATTGATGATGTTTAAGGATACAAACTTTCAACGAGTCATAAACAAGCCGTAGTGATCTAAGGCACAGCAGTATGAACATAGACAACAATATTGCACTATAATCATGTAATGTGAAAAATTTCGATACAACGGCAATCATATTAAAGTATATAAATGTATCAAAGTAACAAGTTGTAACTTAAATTTACAGAATGTTATATGTCAAATATATTCAACAAAAAGAAGAAAAAAAATTACTAGCTCTGCCTAGAAGCAAAGACAATTCCATAGCAATGACCATCCCTAGTGCCTACATGGTGGTCTCTAAATATTATTTCCCATTGAAAGAAACCAGGTCTAGGACAGAAAGTATACAAATGAACCAGGACATCTTGGTATATCAGAAAGGAAGGAAGCTTTCAAAGACTAGTAGGTTTATGTCAAAATGACACACTAGACAACATGAAGGGGCACCACTGACCAAAGATAGAGCAATTTGAGCATCAAAAAATGATGACTAATAAATTGAAATATATGAAACAAGAAAAAACATGAACTCTCAGTGATACTAAAAGTAGGCAGCTAAATACAACAGCAAAACAAAACGATGCATGTACATATACAAAATAAAACAAAACAAAATTCATTGGTAACCATTCCAGGAAACTAGGAAATCAAGTCCTTTGTCTGAACATTGGCAACTAAAGGAAAAGAATCAAGCACTTATCTTGCTTTTTCTGTAGTAGCCCTAGTTGATGAAGGAAAATTCTTCACAAAAAATATTCAAGCCGGCCCGGTGGTGTAGCAATTACGTGCGCGCATTCCACTTTGGTCGCCTGGGGTTCGCTAGTTCACATCCTGGGTGCAGACCTACTCACAGCTCATCAAGCCTTGCTGAGGCAGTGCCCCACACAGAAGAGCTACAACTCTACATCTATGATAGACAACTATGCACTGGGGCTTTGAGGAGAAAAAAGAAAAAGAGGAAGATTGGCAACAGATGTTAGCATAGGGTCAATCTTCCTCAAAAAAATAAAAACAAAACAAAACAAACAAACAAACACCAAACAACAACAAGAAAAAAACAAAAAATGTGAAAAATTCAACCGAATTAGAATGTCAGGATTTTATAGCGTATAATAAATGACCTGACTTAAGCAAAGGTAATCCACGGAGGAAACCATTAGATGAAAGTGTGATGAGAACTTTATGGTGGAAAGATTAGGCTGTCACCACCTGATCCATCAACACAGGATTATGATTGATTGGGCTTCCAGAGATGGCCCCAGTAACATCTCCCATCCTCTTTTGCAGTCTGACCTTGTGACTGCTCCATCAAGAGATAGAGTCTCTTTCCAATCATTTTGATCTAGGCTGGCCTTATGACTTGTTCTGACCAATGGAATGAGGCGGAAGACATGCTATGTAACTTCCAAGACTGGGCCTTCGGAGACCCGCAGCTTCTGTCTTTGTCACTTGGAACACTCCCTCTTCAAAGCCAGTTGTCTTGCAAGACTACCCAGAGACCATCGTGCCATAAGGAAGCCCAAGCTAGCCATGTGGAAAGAGAGACCATATGGATGAGAGCTGAGGAGACAGACATGAAAGCTTGTTGAACTCTCCAGCCACGCTCAGCCACCAGCTGAACTCAGTAGAATGAAAGATCCCAGCTAATGCGGCATGGATGATCAGGAAAACTGCTGAGCCAAGCTCTGCCCAAACTGTCATCTGTGGAATTGTGAGCAAATAGAATGGTTATTGTTTTAAGCCATTAAGTTTTGGGGTAGTTTGTTATATAGTAGCAACAACATAATCAGAAAGTCACTGTTTTGCGACCTATAATGAAGCATCCAATTTAGGCACAGATTATCAATGAGGAAATGAATAAACGTAAGTTTGGTATGGATTTTTACATTGGAAAGAGCAGGCTGTCACCATGTGAACATCACTAAGGATGGGACAGCCAGACAGTAGATGCCTCTTGATGTGATGCAATAGAGAGTACACACTTATGAAATATTCTTGTAAAAAAAGCAAAACACAAAAGATTCAGAGTTGAATCTGAATCTAATGGATTCTTTCGAGTGAACTTCCAATTTACAGAAAATGCAGAGATAGAACTACAAGTTAAATGACATTGAGAAGAAGTGAACAGATGAATCCAGGGAGAGAGATTTCTACAGGACAACAGACCTGGCTAATCTTCAAAGAGCCAATAACGTGGAAAAAAAAAAAAAGACAAGGGGCGAAGAGACGCAAGAGACCATCAGCTATGCAATACATGAATCTCGTTGGGATCCTGATTCGTACAGGCCAAGTGGCAAAGGGCAAACTGAGCCACTGAGGGAACTCTAAATGTGGAATGGGTGTTACATGACACCAAGACGTTATTGTTAATTTTTTTAGAGTGTGATAATGGCATGGTAGTTATGTAAGAAAATGTCTGTTTTTCTTTCTTTCTTTTTTTTTTTAGAGATATATGCTAAATATGTAGAGGTGAAATGACATAAGGGTTGGAATTTGTTTTAAAGTTCTTTATCAATTTAAAAAAATAAGGAAGGGAGCAAAGAAGGAAGGAAGAAAGAGAAAAAGGAATAAATGATGCAAAAGTCTTCCTAGTAGTTGAGTCTGGTGAGAAGATACAGGGACTCACTATATTGAAAGTCTCTCTACTTTTGCTTATGTTTGAAATTTTTCATGATTAAATTTACACAATAAAACACAAAATATGAAAATCTATGTAACTTTTATATTCTAGCTTAAATCATGTCAGTATTTGTTCTAATTTAGGAGTATGGCTTTAAATTACCAGTGAAATAACCAAATGTTTCTCTCCAACTATTTGAGTAAAATTGATCTTCTAGAAACACCTGCCACCGCTTACCCTCAGGTAAGAAGCCCCAGGCTTCTTACGTCTTTACCCCTCAACACATGTTCTCCTAGTATTTGGTTCTTGCTTTCTCTTGTTTTAGTTGTTTTCAGTGTTATGTGTTATCAATTTAATTATTTAGTAAATTGCAAGTGCTTGTTGCACATCAGTAGCGTATGAAGAAAGAAATTTAATGTAAACATGGCCATGTTTAACAGCCTTACTCTGCCTGCTTTCAATAACTGTATCAAGGCACAATATGATGCTTCCTGGGGGTTCTGGAGCCCATCTCCCTGGGTTCAAATCCTGGTTCCACTACTGCCAGTCGTGTGACTTTTGGCAGTGGCTTTCTTCTCTGTGTCTTATGTCCTCATTTGTAAAATAAAGATAAAACTAGCAGCTCCTATTTGCAGACCTAAATTTATAGCAGCATTATTCACCATATCCAAAAGGTGCGAGCAACCCAAATGCTCATCGATGGATGAACGGATAAACAAAGTGTGGTATATACACTCAATGGAATGTTATTCAGCCTGAAAAAGTAAGGAAATTCTAAGACATACTACAACATGGACGAACCTTGTGGACATCATGCTAAGTGAAATAAGCCAGTCATAGAAAGACAACTACTGTATGATTCCACTTACGTGAGGTATCCAGAGTAGTCAAATTCATAGAGACACAAAGTAGAATGGTTTTTGCCAAGGGTTTGGGGAGGGAGGGAATCAGGAGTTATTGTTTAATGGACAGAGTGTCAGTTTGGGAAGATGAAAATGTTCTGTGGATGGTGGTGATGGTTGTACAACAACGTGAATGTACTTAATGCCACTGAACTGCACACTTAAAAATAGTTAAAATGATAAATTTTATGTTATGTATATTTTACCACCATTTAAAAAAAAATGAATTAAAAGCTTTAAAAAACAGCCTAGTGGCTGGCCTGGTGGTGTCGTGGTTAAGTGCTCACACTCTGCTTCGGCGTCCCAGGGTTCGCGGGTTCGGATCCCGGGTGCGGGCAGACATACGGCTTGTTAAGCCATGCTGTGGCGGCATCCCATATAAAGTAGAGGAAGATGGGCACGGATGTTAGCCCAGGGCCAGTCTCCCTCAGCAAAAAGAGGAGGATTGGCAACAGATGTTAGTTCAGGGCTAGTCCTCCTCACAATGAAAGAAAAAAACAAACAAAAAGCCTAGCGGCTCCTACGTAGGGTTGTTTTAAGAATCATTTGAAGTAAGAGAGTGGAAATGTGCAGATGAGTGCCTTACACATAGCAAGTGCTCCACTAGTAACAACTACACCATTATGATTGTTATTATTACTTTCCTTCCAGCCCAAAGACAAGGCATTAACCCAATGAAATAATGCACTGTAGAGTTGGGACTTTTGGAGACATGGGCTCAGATTCATTAGAGAATCTAATGGAAATTATGAAGCCTTTCCTAGGAAGAAGTTTTGTCCTCTCTCTCTCTTTGCCCCCTGCCCCTCACAAGCGTTTTGCGTACGTTCAGTTGATCCTCCCTCCCCCAGGAGGAGCAGGAATCCATGGACTCCAGGCTAAGAAACTCTGCATTCACACATTGGTGACTGCTGATGTACAAGCTGCCCTGGGAAGAGCGTTTGTACTGTAAGGCAGGCTTGTTGGAGACAAGGCTAGTACATGAATGGTGGAATCTTTTCTTTTTATTGTTGTAAAATATACATAACATAAAATTTATCATTTTAACTATTTTTTTTTTTTTTGTGAGGAGGACTAGCCCTGAGCTAACATCTGATGCCAATCCTCCCTTTTTTTTTTTCTTGAGGAAGAGTGGCCCTGGGCTAACATCCGTGCCCATCTTCTTCTACTTTATATGGGACGTCGCCACAGCATGGCTTACCAAGCGGTGTGTCTGTAGGTGCCCGGATCCGAACCTGCGAACCCAGGGCCGCCGAAGCTGAGCGCACGCACTTAACCACTTGCGCTACCGGGCCGGCCCCCCATTTTAACTATTTTTAAGTGTACAATTCAGTGGCACTAAGTACATTCACATTGTTGTGCAACCATCATCACCACTATCTACAGAACTTTTTCATCTTCCCAAACTGACACTCTGTCCCCGTTAAACAACTCCCCATTCCCCATGCCACCCCAGCCCCTGGCACCCACCATTCTATTTTCTTTCTCTATGAGTTTGGCTACTCTAGGGACCTCATGTAAGTGGAATCATACAGTATTTGTCTTTTTGTGCCTGGCTTATTTCATTTAGTATAATGTCTTCAAGTTTCATTCGTGTTGTAGCAGGTGTCAGAATTTCGTTCATTTTTAAGGCTGAATAATGTTCTAAAAGGTAGAATCTTGACGTGATGGTAAGTCTGAGGGGTGAGGACATAGAGAAGAGTAGGTTGGTATCTCCTTGGGGAAAGGATACTTTCTTGGAGGTTTTCAATTTACACTGTGGAATTAGTTGACTATTTTGCAGCTCTCTGAAGCCAGACCAGGCTTAGTTTTCAGAAAAAAGTGTTCATAGAATTTATGAGCCATGGAAATGGGAAGAATTTACAAGAGGTCCTTGAAACAAGCACATATTTGGAACCACTGTATTCGCAGTTCGTTCAAGACTGCTCTCCTGACTGCAGAGAGTGAGGCAGCATCCCAGTGCCACACTTGCTTCCTACATCACGGCTTTTCACCGTATGCCCATGTTTTCTTGGCACTCAATATGCTTACATATATTTCAAGATAATTTTTGGTCACGAGAGTAAATATTTACTGGGTTATTAGCCAAATAAAAGGAAAACAAAACATGACCTTCTAGGGCTGAACCTATATCTAGGATGTGAGTTTAAGGAACAAAAACTCCTTCACATGGAGACCCGAATCAGTTGGGTATGGAGAGGCGTGAATGTATAAATTCTCTGGGGATTTTTCCCATCTCTCTTTACATTGCTAATATTCCAGAAAAACAATGATGTGTGTGGAACCCAATGAGATTAGACTAAAACCCAGAATAAATAAGGATTTTGATATTATCCTTTCCTGACTCATGTCTTGCATGTTTTAAATTCTCTTGGCCCCATAAACACATTACAACTAATTATGGCTGAAGCTCAAAGGCTTGGGGGTTGAGTACATAGTGGATTCCAAGGCATGAAAACCCAGCTCAATTTCTTCATGTTGGCAAGGGCACACTCCTACTCGAGGGCCAAAAGCTCTGGGGAGGTGGGGAAGTAGTTTGCAGCCAAACACAAGGGAGGAGGAAAGAGAAATAGAAATCAATCATCCATCATCACGTCATTAAAACCGCTTGGGGTTTTGGTTTTCCTTTAGTTTGTCTATTTATTGTAACAGCTGGAAGGGTGAGCTCAGCTGACTTGAAGATTTTTTGTAGTACTCACAGACTTGGTGACAACTCAACTGTTGGAAGCTTAACAAGAGCAGAGATTCAAATCATAGTTGGAGGTTTGAGAAGTCTCTGACATCATAGAGAAGAAATAGAAGTTTTTCTTCTTTGATCTTATATATGACATAGTGTGATCAGTTATCATTTTTGAAAACTGAAACACAACAGCAAAGAACAATAGGGCATGCGGCTAGAGCATGTGCCTTGCTGAAGGCCTGGGGCTTTGAGGCCAGGGTGGACTAGCCCACCAGGCATGAGGAACCCAGTGCTTATGGCCCTCAATGCTTTCAGGGGCTCACAAAAATGTTTGCATTTCTTTTAAATTCAGAAGAAAAAAATGAACGTTTGGGTCAAATAAAATGTTTAAATATATAATATATTTGTCTTTATATCAACCCAGTTGGAAAATATCATTTATTTTTTCCTGAGAAAGATTTGCCCTGAGCTGACATCTGTTGCCAATCTTCCTTTTTTTTTTTTTTTTTTTTTTAATGTGAGCTACTGCCACAGTATGGACGCTGACAGACCAGTGGTGTGGGTCTGTGCTCAGGAACTGAACCGGGCCGCCGAAGTGGAGCACACCAGACTTAACCATTAGGCCACTGGGGCTGGCCTGGAAAATATAGTTTTTAATTTTATTTTTATGGACGAAAGGTCCTATGAAGACAAAAGTGTCCAGGGTCCATGAAAGCCGTAATGAGGCCATCCCCCCACCCCCCAATGCCTCTATTGACATCTGGGTCTTGGAAGCAGCCCTGGGGGGTTGGGCGGTTTCCCTTGGCCATATGTCTTTTTGCATTCACTGATTCCGTATAGGAGATTTACATGGTACGAGAGGGATTTGGATTTTGGCCATTTCCCTTGAGATTCAGTTATTATGAACCTGTTTGAGATTCTTTCCTTCTTGAGACCAGTATCCTTCTTTCCACCCACTGGTGGCCTGTAGTGGGAGGAGTAGACCCTCTTTCCTGAGAGAGGAGTAGACGGATTCCCAGTCCCCAGGGAACCTAACCGCCAGTTCCCTCAGGTGTCTGGAGCAGCTGACAGAACTGTGACTCTCTTGGGCCCATATCTGGTTGTGAAGGAGAGGGCAGGGTTAAAAGGGCACTAATGTAGAAACCAATGACTTGTGCTCCGATTCTAAATCCACCACTTACCAACAGTGCAACCTTCTGAATTCTATAAAATGAAAATAATCATATCCGTCTAGGTCACCTTCTGCAGTTGTTATGGAAATCACATGAAATAACACGTGTGAATGTGTTTTGTAAATTTGGAAAGTTTTCTACAATATAAGGACTATGAGTCATTTCACACATTATACCTCAGTTTCTTTACAGGCAAAATGGGGAGAATGACCCTGGCCTCCAGCTTACCTCAGAGGAGGGCTGTGTGTAGAGGGCCAGCTAGCATGAAAAAGTGTACTGAAGATAAGAAATGCTCGCCGTGGTTGTAAGTCATTGCTAAGCCGATTAACTTGACCTGCATATCATCATACAGAACACAGACTCTAATTGGGACCCCATAAGTGTTGTATGTTGGATCTTAAAAAATCTACTCAGAAGCAAAACCCTTGCATTTTAGCCTATCAGTGGCAGGGTTTTTAATTCTCCCCACTGGGATGCTGAGGTGGCTCGGTGGGCGTTGATCTTGGTTGACACTGCTCTGGTGCACCCCTGCTTCAACACACCTAAGTCCTACCTATTCACCTGTATCCTGTGTGTACACACATGGGCCCTTCCTCATTAAATAGCTACTCCCCCACCCACTGGCCAGGTATGATTTTGGAAAGGGTCCGAACTTGGGCATGCAATTACCTTCTTCTCTGGCCCAGTCTTTGACAGGCTGCCCAGTAACCACTGGAAGGAAAGGCAATTCCTGCCTGTTAGACGGGCTCAGCCTCCCAGGAGAAGACAAAGGACCTCATGACCCTCTCACCCTAAGGGAGCTGCAAATCAAGAAAGGAAGTGGTCAAAAGGGGATACTACCCATCTCCAGAAGGGGTAAGAGGACAAAAGTAGTCGAGTAGGGAGGCAGGCAGGTCTGCCCGGGATGGAGTCCTATTTAGCACATCCAGAACATAAGGCCGCTGCACGTTCACATCACTTCACAAAAGTGCAAACCGTTCTGATTATCTGTCAAGTGCACATTTTTTTTAGGAGACACAGGCTAAATATGAACAATGATTACATTAGACTCTCATACTCGACTCCTGTTTATGCTGTTTCCAGCAACTGTTCCACCACGAGCCAGGCTCTGTGCCTGGGGAGAGAGCTGAGGAAAAGACAGCATGATTCCTCTGCTCAGGGAGTACACGCGCCATCAGGGAGAGAGAGTGCAGATAAACAGGTAAATACACAGAACACCCGCACTGTGGGAAGTGGAGTGCAGGACACCATCCGTTCTATGCATCCTTCAGCTCCTTGCTCTCTGTTCTTGACTTGCATCTCTTTTCCACCTTCTTACGCCCTCTTCCACTTTCATGCTCGCTTAAGGCCAGCTCTTATATTTTATTCATTAAATGGAAGCCAGTGGACTCTACCTACCTCGTCGTCCCACCACCAAACTTATCCACCTACCTGCATTTGTCTCCTCTTTTTCTTTCCTTCCTATTTGACAGCGGAGGACCCCCAGGCTCCAGCTCTAGATGCTCTGGCTTTCTAAAGGGCTCCATATCGGCAGTCTGCCTGCCCTTGTTGCCTCTATATTCCATTATTTCCGACACCATACACACATACTTAGTACCTCTCACCCTAAAAAATGACAATATTTGCTTGATCTTAGGCCTTCTGTTAATTTCTGCCCCACTTCTCTGCTCCTTTTCAAAGTTAAACTTCATAAAATTATTGTTTTCACTAGGACTGGCTACATAAATTTGCAGAGCCCAATGTTAAATGAAAATACAAGGCCCATCCGGGAGCAAAAAAGTCAATATCCCCTTCCCAGGGGAGCTGCCGCATCCTCTGGGGGGAGGCACCCCTCCGGTAGTGTAGCTTGTGGTCGGAATGGCTGTGGACCTGGATGGAGGTGGTGAGATGACCCCGCCGAGTCTCTTGCCCCATGCTCCATGGGGTGGATGGCCATCACTTGCCCTCTCCTGGGACGCCGCAGGACCACTGACCCCGACAATCCCCACGCCCTCGCCCATGCCCCACTGGAGGTTGAGAGTGACCGTGGAGTGCAGGCCTCTCCTTGCCTCGCCAGTGTTGTGGAGGCCAGCATTGGCGGGGAGGCAGGAGGGGGAGGACGGGCAGGGCCTGGGGTGCTGGGGTGGGGGTCCCTGGTGGGGAGTGGAGGTGTGTGCTGGAAGCAGGCGACTGAGTACCCCACCCAAGGGACGCTGGAGGAGGCGGGACTGTGCCCAATCGGGGTGCCAAGCCCCCAGCTCATGCTCTATTGCCCATCAGATTTCACTTACAAAACCCCAATTCAAAGATAAAGTTAACAATAAAACAAGATGGTAACCACAGGGAGTTCAATTCCAAGCACAACTGCACTGGTCACATGCTGTCTCACTTCCTCCTGCGGGGTCCTCCTCAGCCCATGTGGCCGGGCTCCCACTCCCCTTGCCCTCCCACGCTCTTGTCAAGGCTGCCAAATGCAGGGGCTGCTCTGTCCTCCACTCCATCTTAGTTGTCAACCGGTTCAGCAGCTCCAAAAGCTCTAGAAGCTCTCTCCTAGAACCCGTGGCTTTTGAAACAGCTTCCTCTCCCTCTTACCTTGTTCAGCCTGGCTGCTTCCGACTGAGCCCAAGCTCCATCCTAGGCTCAGCCCTGGGCTCCATTCCAGGCTCATCCTTGGGCTCCATTTCAGGCTTATCCTGAGGCTCCATCCCAGTCTCATCCCTGGGCTCCATTCCAGGGTCATCCCTGGGCTCCATCCCAGGCTCAACCTGGGGCTCCATTCCAGGCTTATCCTGAGGCTCCATCCCAGTCTCATCCCTGGGCTCCATTCCAGGCTCAACCTGGGGCTCCATTCCAGGCTTATCCTGAGGCTCCATGCCAGTCTCATCCCTGGTCTCCATCCCAGGCTCATCCCTGGTCTCCATCCTAGACTTATCCCTGGGCTCCATTCCAGGGTCATCCCTGGGCTCCATTCCAGGGTCATCCCTGGGCTCCATCCCAGTCTCATCCCTGGGCTCCATTCCAGGCCCATCCCTGGGGCTCCATTCCAGGCTCATTCCTGGGCTCCATTCCAGGCCCATCCCTGAGGCTCAATCCCAGGCTTGTTTCTTCACTGGCATTCTCTCCTTAGGTGCTCCCATTCATGCCCTTGGATCAGACACCACCTCACACACATGACCCCTACTTTTTGCAATCTCACCTGGAATTGGCTCCGTATCCAGCTTTTCATAGCTGATTTTAGAGTGTTTGGGCCTGCATTTGTGCTCCTCATGTTTGTAAAGCAGCAACTTTTATTCTATTCCTTGTATCTGGAAGTAAGTCAGACCCTTTCAGAGCTTTTGCAGTTACAGAAATCAAGAATACATTCTGGAAGGTATATTTCTTGGTGTCCAATATGGTCATAGTGATGACTCATGGATTCTCTTTTGTCAACTTCCTTTAGGAATTCTAGAAAGTGATTTTAGTTGAAGATATAGTTAGGAGTCCCAAGATTATATGGCTTAGGGCTGGAAGGTACCTGAGTGTCCCTCAGGGATCCCAGACTTTTACTGAGGAGCCCAGGGGCTGCAACTTGGGAGTCAGAGGGAGGCTGACTGGGCGGGATCCAATGGTTCCACTTGTATTTGTTTTCTGTGTTGCAATTTCATATCCGATTTCACCAGAAGAGAGAACACTGCAATCTAGGGAACATAAATGACTTGCTAATGACACACATTGATGAATGGAGGAGTCAGGACTAGAGCTTTGATTCCAATTCCAGGTTGCTCACAGGGGGCTTCAGAATAGTCC
This sequence comes from Diceros bicornis minor, assembly GCF_020826845.1. NCBI lineage: Eukaryota > Metazoa > Chordata > Mammalia > Perissodactyla > Rhinocerotidae > Diceros > Diceros bicornis. The sequence goes on from NC_080779.1 coordinate 9,008,957, forward strand.
CCATGCTGCACACCCACACACATGCAGACATAGGTACACACATATGTCCATACTTAAGTACATACAGCTGTGTAACACTGAAATTCATTTTGAGCTTAGGAAATTTAGCCTTCATTTCTCTCTTCAGCATTCCTAATTTGAGGAACATCTATATTTGTAGTTGTTTTGGTTTCAAAGTTTTGTAATGACCTTTGAGCAAACACTAAAATACTTGGAGAGACTTGATCAGTAGTATCATGGCTCCTTTACCAGGCATGACATCTAGATTCCCAGAACTTGCACAGAGTATCGGAGATAGTTCAGAGTTCTTTTGCCAACAGTGGACCCAAGGGATGAAGTGATCTGCTGTCCTACCTGAAGCTTGGTAGATAATGCCTAGATGTTTTAAAAAGGACACAGCTATCATTCTTACATACTTCCAAATCTTTTGAAATGTTTTGTTTATTGTCAGGACCATATTCCCAAGAAATGAGTTGCCTGAGTTTGTTATGTTTTGAAGTAAAATTGCTTTTATATTTCCTAAAATGAATCAAGATTAGGCAGTGCAGGTCAATGGGAACACTTTGAAGTTAGACCCTGGCAGGAATCTTGACTGGGGCGTTTCAGCTATGTCATTTGTCCATATTGCTTTACTTCTGTAATATGAATAATTTAATCCCCTTTATATACTTATGGTAAGAATTGATTTATTAAAAAATATGATGTGAAATATAAAACATAGTGTGTATGAAATAAATGGGCATTATATCTCTGTCAACGATCAAAAGATGAATATCTATGTACACACCCATATATATGTTTTTAAAATTTTCCATATTGTTTTCTGTGCTTGAGAGATGCTCTCACTATTTCGCATATACACTTTGAGAAAAAATAGTCTTTAATCGTGATATGGACTCCATTTATTTATTCAATAAATATTTATTAAGCAAGTATCCTGTCTAAAGACACCGTATTCAGGATACCAGGATAAGAGAGAGTCTTCATACTTTGGGAGCTTAAAATCTAGTAACAACACACAACACTTTGCTGTAGCCACGTGACTTTTTTATTTATCTTGAAAATTTCACATGTCAGAAGCAAATTTCTCTGCAAACTAAAAGATAGTTTCTGATTAGTGTTGAGGCATTTTGTCTTGAATTCATATTATCAACTTGATATCTCTGCTGTGTTAGGAGATACGAGACAGCTGAAAGGGATAATATTAAAATAGATTAGGTGATTGTAGTCAGTATCTATAAAAAGCTATAATCTAAAGGCCTAGAAAGTTTATTTCTATAACTACTAAAATGTAAATGGACATTCAAATGGAGCATTCATATTTTTAGCCAAACATGGATTTTATCACATATAAACAAACAAGTAATCCAAGATTGTCAAAGAAGTTGTTAGAAGTACAAAACGACTAATTAAAATAAGAAATACCGGTCTTATTACCCTGCTGTGGTCTGGAACTGAACTGAATGCTGTTTGATTTAGGAATTATAGCAATTCATATCTTAAGGGCCCTGGAGTCTTCATCAAACCATGGAAAATATGGCACATTAACTCTGGAGACCATACACAGAGATGCTAAGCTAAGGAACATTCTAACCAATGGAAACTCCTAGAGGGGGTGCCATGCTTCTCTTTCTGCATTCCATTTTTGATCTGCTTAGTTTTGGGTAACCTTTGTTCAACAGCCAACATTTTAGTCAAGTTCTTTTTCTGAATTGGTGGCAAATTCTCCTATTTTAGAAAATCACCTATTCAATAGGCATATCTCCTCGTTCCTTGCTAGAGGATTTTTGTGGAACCGAAAATGGGCAAGGTGACTAGAAACCCATAAAACTGGATCAAAGGGCAACACAACCAGCCCACCCCACCTTTGAGAATTAGGGATAACAAATTACAAATTTTATTAGAGAACAAAAGTGAGTTAAGGAGAAATACTTTGTGTGAAATCAATCAACAACAACAAAAATGGAGCGTATTTCTTCTTCAACTTAAAGATTTGCATTGGGGTCTTGGAAGTGGTTTTGCTCTGCTGGTCCCCACTCCAGAATATAACTTTTTAAAGTCTAATTTTGATTTTAAATGACCCATCTTGCATTGAGAAAGAGGTCTTGAAATTCTCTTGGTGGACTTGAATTAACACCAGATGAAATTTTGCCATAGATATAGATATTCCATTTTATTGGGCAAGACATGTAAAAAATGAAAACAAAGTTGAACCCACATTTGCAGGATCATCACCCCCCTGGGACACCTTCCTCCCTTCCCTGTTGCTGTTCCCCTTTCTCTGTGGCTACCTTCCTCTTTGTTTCCCTTTTCTCTCCCTCCTTCTATATTCCTTTTATACTGATATTAATAAACGAATATTTCATTTGTAATATTCTTTTTTACCTTCATTCTGCCTCTTCTTTCTGAAATAAATCAGAATTTTGATTTTTGGTTAAGTTGACCTTTTTTAAAATATATCATTACCTATTAGAAATTTTCTCATGGGCTAAAATTCTAGGCTTGTATTGCCAATGTAACTCCCCAAATCTCAATAATTTGATATATCTATAGTTATACCAATAGGTGATCAATAATAGATAACAATTTTGGTAAATAGAAAAAATAAAAAAAATCTATTAGAGAGACATTTTAAAAACTTTCCCTTGAAGTCTGTGGATAATAATTCCTATAAGAAATGCTTCTTTACTTGTATTTGACTTGGGATTTGTTTATCAAATCAATGCAATTTATCCACTACTTATTGAGTGCCTACGATGTGACATATAATGAAAAGAAAATATATCCAAATGAAATGCTTTTGCATAGCATGCCAGGAAATGTGACATGCCTTACTACTGACATTAACCTAGTGTCATTTAACAATATTAAACTCTGGAGTTGTAGAATGGTCCTTTCAGAGAGAGTGCTCGTATATTTTTTATAGGACATCATCAGGTGTGACTGCAGTGGGCATACGAACCAAGGCACCAAGGCACCATAGTAGGTTGAAAGGCCATAGTTCAATCTCTTAGTCTCTGCTCTTTATACCTAACAATACCACACAATTTACTATCCCGACGTGTGGTCTATTTATTACTGGGTAAAACCAGAGGCCCAGAATCAACGCACCTGAAGCAGAGAAACAGCTGAGCTCGTTTGGTTAACAATGCTCTATGAGTTACACCTGTGGCGAGGGTTCTTGGAAACTTTGATTTCAAATTTAGCAGATAGTACTTTTAAAAGAAATCACTTCGTCCTCAAATTTTTTTCTTAATTGGTGCACAAGTGAAGTTTTGTATTTTTAATTCTTGCATTATTTAAAAATACCTGCATATGTTAAAATTTCCCTTACACCCAGAATTCAGTTAGAAAGCAAATATAAGTAGATGTATGCAAGAAGGAAATAGCTATGAAAAAGTTCAAGCTGCAGAGTCCAGCTGCCTGTGTTTGCATCCTGGCCCAACACTCACCAGCTGGGCAACACTTGGCAAGTTACTGACCCTCTCTGTGCTTCTGCAGGACGAGGGTGGTGATAGAGCTCAATCCTAGAGCTGAGGATTAATACATAGAAAGTATTTAAAGCAATTCCTGGGACACAGCGAGTGCTCAATAAATATTTTATTATTAGTAGTAGTATAGTATTATATCAATATAGTAGAGATAAATTTAAATCTTAATGAATATAGTCAAATTCAGTCTCACAGGGACACTTTCTTTCGAGTAAAGCGAATGTATTGCCCCTGGGGAAAATGACAGGGAGTGAATTAATCATCACCAACAGCAAACAATATTAAAATACAGGCACTTAGCAGACAGCAAGAGATGGAGGACAATAGTTCTGTCATGACTTCTATTTTTCTGGGTAATTTTCTCACTGTGTAGTTGCTTCATGACACTCTGAGGTCCTGTATCTTAAAGAATCCTTTCTCTCTTTATTTTCAGCATCTTATCCTTCCATCAACTTTGCTTCTCCATGGGGATCTAGGGTGGTCTCCTCCTCCTAAAGGAACTCCTTCCAGTTCCTTTAGGTTCATTCCCTCTCTCTAGAAACCTTTCTAAAAATGCACCCAGCGTGTGCACCGGTGCTCTCCGCTCCCTCCTTGTAGATCTGGATCCAGCAAAGACAGCATTGTTGGGCGGAGCTTGGAGACCACGGAGCTGTAGGCGCTCAGCTGAGGAAACTGAGACCGAGAGAGGATCTGACTTGCTCCCGATCGCTATCCATGGCTAAGCACTAATTCCTACTACTAAATTTATACCAAATTGTTGAGATGAAGGAATTGGATTAACTATGTGGAAAACTGGGACTGAACAGCAACCAATCCCAGTTTTCTGAATTCTAACTCAGAGATTTCTACATCAGTTCCCAGAGCCCTGTGGATTGGGAGTTACTTGGGCCTTGGATTTTTGTTTTTGCCTTCTCACAAAATTGCTTTTGGCAAACGCCAGATACCTTACAGCAACCACAGAAAAACAAAGGAATAACAAGGATGGTATACCACCACAACTCCTCAGTGAAGCCTCCTTTGTCCCTCTAGAACCTCTCAGTTAAATCTCAGCTCTGACATTAGCTATGTCTCTATTTGCATTTATAAGATTCATACCTTGGTAAGGGAACACTGTTTTGTTCTGTGTTTGACGAATTTCACAAATGCAAGAATTTTATCTCTTAGCAATGCTTACATTCTATATACAAGCCACTTTATGAATATTAACAATTTCCAATTATTTAGTTAACACAATATTAAAAATCATATTTTAATGGACTATGCCAACCTAAAGAGACATATTGCCATGGAAGGTTAATCGAAGACTGCTTAGGAAAACAGCAAATGTCTATACAGTCAATGCTTACAGTTTTTATTGTTCTTTTCCCAAAGTTTAGAGAAATATGTTCAAAACCTCATTTATGCTCAGTGTTACTCAATGCAATAACATGAATGCCATAAGGACAATAATTCAAATTCTTCCCACCACAGGGGCAGGGGAAACCATTCCTAAGATGAATTTGGAAAGAGAACTAGGCCACACAAACTTAAGAAAGCCAGTATCCAAAGACTGAAAGTTGATCTGCCCCCGTAAATCAACTGTGTTGAAGTGTACAAATCTCCAAGTGGTGAACACAGGTCCAGAATTTGTCACATACACTTTCTAAAGAAAAGTACTGTGAAAGCTTTGGCGCCCAAAGAAAAAAACCCAAGCTGAAACCCAAACCAAATACTTAAACTACATTAATATTGTGAGAATAAAACTAGATGTTGAGGCATAAATACTGTGCCAGAAAAGCTGATTAAAATGATATTAACAGAGCCCTATATTTTTCAAGATATCTGTCCTCTGTAGACTTGGCAGTTTGAGGGGGTGTTTGGTGAAAACGGGCTCAATAACAATTCTATCAAGATTGGAAAGGAAGAAACCAATTTTATCGTAACTGGTAATTAGTGAACTAAAACCCAAATTGGAACATGTAGACACAAAAGTATGTTTAAAAGATTTTTAGTTTTTGAGAAAGGAAATCCATTGCAATAAAAGTCAAACAGTCTCTTCAATTGATAGCAAGAATTCCTCTCACTTTTCTACGTGCAAACGCAATCATGTCACATCAAATTGTCCAACTAGTTAATAAAAACAAATTCCTCTGAAATTGCATATTATTTAAGCCATCCGAATTAAGGGCAGTCACCTCAATTGGAGTTTGGTGATTCCCAACGACAAGGGAGTCTTCGACTATGCCTGCTCTGCTGTAGGCTGTGTGGATGCCACCTGGGCCAAGAGAAGCTGGTGGCTTCAGTAACTTACCTTCATGAATGGCCTAGACTCTTCCCCATTCAACATGAAGAAAATGATTCCTGATGAGGTCAACATTTAGATACCCTTGGTGGTTAGAGCTTCTTTGAACCTTCCCTTGTCTCACCCACAAGGCCAGAGGTAGCCAAGTTCAAGCACTTCTCTAAGTCTCTAGATGTTCCTCCATGCAATATGTACTTGGCCTTGAAACAGTCTTGTCCACAACTTTGGCTTCAAAACACAAAGGGTGCAAGGCTACTCGCTGGAAATCATTTACTTTCTTCTTACTTTGTCCCAGATAGGGAAGCTGCCAAAAATTTGTTTTTTGTTTATTGGTAATGGGTCTTGTTGGAATTAAATTACTTAAGAATGTGTCTATTGCAATTAAAAGTGGCATAATGTTTATATTAACATTTTAAAGTTTGGTTACTTCGGGAGCATCAGTTTACATGAGTGTAAATAGGCGATGATGAAATGATGAAATATTCCATATTGAAACTATAGCTTTCTAGGAAAATGTTAGTGTGATTAGTCTCCCCAGTACCAGCGGCAGGGCAACGTAAGATTTACTGGTAGGGTTAGTTTCTGTAATGCCTTCAATAGTAGGTAAAGAAAATTGCTCCATGAAATTTTCCCACTTGAGATCTTAGCAAATGTATTGACAACAGGTTGCTTAAGATCTGACTGTGAAGATACCAGATTAGGAAACAGTTGTGGGAAAATAAAACTGGGTATTTGGATTAAATACTTTGCCGGAAATTTTGATTACAACCATACTGGTAAGGAGAGGAGGACTCTGTTTCTGAGGACACATTCCATTCTGTATCCTGGGGGCCCATCTCGGTGGGCTGCTGTGTGTGCCTGTGTTGACTTAGGGCCCAGAGTCCACAGCATTTGCTTCTCTTTCTCTCAGGGACTTGGTTGTTGAGGGGCCTCTCCCTGCTGCCTTGCACTCATTTTCATTCACCTTGCGCATCTCATCGAGGCAAAGTTTCTCACCCTGCTCACATGAACAGTCTTTCTCTTGCTCTTGTCCCCTTCCCCAAACCCTTGGTCTGTCTTCCGGAATCTCTATGCTCCACTGTGGGCAGAGCCTATATTGGAAACACAATTTTCATCTCTTCCTTCAAATTCTTAACATGACTGGGCTCTGTCTTTCTCCAAAGACACATTATTTCTCCTTCATTATCCTATGGAGGTCACATCTTCCACTTCCAAGAGCACAGGGGCCAAGCTGCAAGAAGGAAATCAAACTTCTCATTTTTCCCCAGGGAATATTTTCAAATCAATTCAATAAATATTTGTTTCATGCTTATTATATCCCAGATACGAGATGTTATGGGCTGGGGTGGGTGGGGAGAGTAGACACAGAAACACAAAGAAGAAAGTTCCAGCCATTGAGAAGGTTGGGGTTGGTGGAAGAAAGCACACTCACTGTGAACACAAATCACTGTGTAGGATAGGTTGTGGGAATGGAAAGGAGATTTGAAGGCCGCAGTGACAGAATAGGGAGCTAATCATTCCCAGCTAATCTCTCCCCAGAAGGGGGGAGAAGCTTGAGAGAGGACTTTGCACTTCCTATGGGCCTTGAAATTCGGCTGGGTTTTGAGTGTCTGGAAGATCATCAGAAGCACAAAGACCGAGAACCAGGAATGAGCCGGATGAGAAAGTGCTCAGTGGGGAATGGTGAGTGGGTCACTGATTATTTGTGAGTGCAGGGGGGAGGAGGAGAGGGCAGTGAGAGATGTGACCGGGGCAGGGGATGGGGACGATCGTGGTGGACCTAGATGGAATTTATGCTCTTAATCTGAGCCATGAAAGGATTTTCCAAATCTCTTATTTTCTGAGAAAATTTAGAAACTATTAGAAGCATAAAGAAATAAAATACCCCTCATAACCCTTCCACTTAGAGGAAAACTATGACTGATATTAGGAGGTGCTTCCTGCTCATTTTTTCTCTATGAATTTACGAAAAATAATTAACATCATATTATATAAATGTTCTGAATTCTTTTTTATTAAAATTTGTATAAATTCCCTTGTATTTGTTTTTAAAATTCAATCAATATAATTTTAACGACTATGCAACATCCCAAATTTATGTAAGTTTTCCCTTCATGTAGGGCCACCTGTTGATGGGGTACTGCCATTCAGCATTCAACTTTAGAGAACAGATTGTACATTGTCTAATTTGTTTTTATAAGACATCACAGTTAAACTCCACTTTACTCCTTTTCATTATTGGAAATCCATGCCATTTGACTATAACTCATGGCAGCTTGGGGCCACCAATGCCTCCTGGACCACTGCCAGCTTCCTAGAGGATGTCAGAACCTGCCCATATCCTTTCCTTCCCTTTCCCTGGCATTCCCAGCGTGGGTTCATAGATTCCTTCTTGCTTCTGCAACGCAGGGTCTGTTCTACAGCCGTCTCTCTGAAGTTTCTACGTCCTCGCTCTCCCTTGGCCACCACGCCCCTTGGCCAGCACATGCCCCTCCTCTTGGAGGGCTCAGGAGGGGCCCCTCCTGGACTTGCACTGCCCCCTCCACCTCCCACAGTGTCTGTGGCCAAAAACACGCTGCTGCCCAGCTGACGCTCTGAGGAAGAAACCTATCAATCTTCAGCCAGGTACTCACCTTCCACCTTACAGGCACGCAAACGCACACCCCTGCTGCCTCTCCTCAGGCTTCTAGGTTTGGGCGCCTGAAATCAATGTGACTCTTTCCAATAGCTTATGCTACTGCTAGTAGCTAGTAGGTGCCTAACCAGAGCTACTGGAGAGAGCACTGATTTCAGGTGCCCAAGTTCAGCATGGCCTTCCTCTGTTCCTTTATCCTTTGTCTCATTATTAATAATGATGATATGCCATCCTTTATTGACTTCTAATTGGCTCATACCACGGCAGTTATTTTAGATCTTTTACTCTCCTTAACTCCAATTTTCACCCCTGCCCAACTTACTCTGAGAAGCTTACCTTACTTCTATCGAGAAGACTGAAAACACCTAGAAAGATCTCTTTTTGTATTTTTACTCATCCTTTAAAATATCCGTGGGTTAATGCTGCTCTCCTGCTTCAGAAAATGCCTCATTAAATGTAAAAGTGCCAAAATCTATAAAAGACAAAACAAATGGCTCATTTTTAAAATCTAAATAATGAATCAGTAAAAAAAATAAAACTATCTTCTGCTTTTAACAAATAAAAAAATACCCAGTTCATTTCCATAAGAATATAATTTCAATCATTATGCCAATTAGTCTCATTTTGCACACCATTGAAAACCTTTTAAAATCTGGTTATGAAAGTAAAACATTTATTGAGAAAATTGGGAAAAATACAGAAATAATATGAGATAAAATATAATCCATGGAACAACACACTGAAGACTGGAATGTAGGACCTAGATTGTCTAGGATTAAACATTGGTTACTTAACTTATTAGCTGAATGATTTTAGGCAATTTAATCTCTCTTTGCTCTAGTTTCATCATTGTTAAAATAGGGATCAAAATAGTAACCATCCTGGGAATTATTTTGATGATTAAATAAAATAATTCATTAAAAGTTTTATCACATTCCCTGGCACTTAGGAAGCCTCAATCAATGTAGTTTTTATCCTTTCTTCCAATTTTTATATACGCTTACATATCACATACACATGTATTCAGAAAACTGGGGTCACGTTGCATTTAACATGCTATGGCTGCTTTTTCACTTAACATTATCTTGTCAGCATTTCCCTGAGCTTATTCTCATTCTTTGAGCACGTGGTTTTTAATGGCTGGATAGCATTCTGTTCTATGGATTTACTATAATTTACTTAACTAAATCTCTATTGTTGGTTAATTAGGCAGTGGCAATTTTTTGCTATTATAAATAGCATTGCAATGAACATCCTTGTACATAAGTCTTTGTTTGTTTCTCTGATAATTTCCTTGGGATAAATTCCAAGAAGTGTAATTATTAGGTCAAAGGATCAGAACATTTGTAAGAATATTGATCCATGTGGCCAATCTGCTCTCTTGGAAGTTTGCCCTAATTTACATTCTCTGCAGCAATATGTGGGGATTTTTATTTCACTACACCTTGACCATTGACGGATAATCACAATCTGACTTTGGAGATTGCTAGCCTCGTGGTAATAGTAGACCTCACAGCTCCCTTCATCTGCCAATTTTGGTTCTAGGAGTGAGTTTTGGGTGACGTTAGGAGAATGGACCTTTAGGGCAGAGTTCCTTAGGCAATTACTCCCAGAGTATTAAAATAAGCTTGGAAGTCTTTAAGATATAAATATGAAACATTAAATGCAGCTTTCAACAATTATTTTACAGGCAAACATTATACTTATTTTTAAAATGTTTATAAAAATAATGTTGTTTATTTGGTAATTAATCTGCAGTACTTGACCTCAACAATTTCACCTTCTTGTAACTTGTGGGACGACAGTGTGTCCCCAGGAAATGAAAGTGAGCCATGTCTTCTCCCTCCCTGAGACCCCCTCATAACCTGTCTCATGGCTGGGCACCATCTCTGGGGACGTGCCATTGGGTATGCCTAAGAGTTTGCTCTTGACATTTAGAGAGGGATCAAAGGGAAGTCTTTTTTACTCTTAATGCCCCACTTCCCCAGAATCCGTGGTGGAGAAAGAAGTTGGGGATAGGATTAGATGGGATAACTGAGCTCGGGAAAGCTGACCTCATCAGAAGATGCTGGACTTCCAGATGCCCTAACCTATATTTTTGAGTGCCTTTTACTCCTTGCTCTTTAACTGGTAAGGTTGATATAATAAATTATATCCACCATGGTCATGGTGCGTTTTATATGAATATGTATGTGAAGTGTGTGTGTGTGTGTAAGCCATGGGGTTGTTTTGTTTGAAAGAATGTGTACTGTTTAGAAAAGAAGGGACTTATACTTGACTCTGTGAGATGGAAGTTGTAGTTTGTGTTGAATCTAGGCTTGTGCACTGAGTAGGGTAGAAAAGAAAGTCCTTCATTTTGCCTGTGAGGATGATGGCAATTACCACGTTTGTCTGAACAAACGAGAAGCAGTTTCTCTGTGCTATGGAGAACTGATTAGAGCAATGCATGCTCAGAGTGACAAGCGGATGGGGGAGAAGGGCCATTGGTATGAGTGAGGACTGCCAGCACTTGTGTTGGGCCAGACAGCTGAGAAGAGACTGGAATAGAAAGCAATTCAGGATGGTGAAAATCCACGAAACTACCCAGAGCTGAGATGTCGAGAAAAAGGCAGAGCTTATGTAAATAGAGCTCAGTAATAGATTGGTTTAACAAAATGGTGGTTTTAAATTAGATTTAACTGGTTTTCTTCACAACTCGCTTAACTTATTTTTCATGTCGTCTTGGTCACAAGTTTGAGTTTTTTCTTTACACACATTATTATTTTTTAAAAGAAGGCCCCAGTTAGATATTATCTGTTATATCAACAGGGATTAATTTTAACCTAGATCCTTCGGTGATGGGCGTGCTGTAGTTGTGAAGCATAATAATGGGTGTTTGCATACCGCACTGTCATCATTGAGGTATAAGGAGTGACTAGATTAAGGCTGCAGGTTTTCTAAGTCTTCAGTAGCTTTGTTCAGCAAATCCTCTAGAAGATGTGCTGCTTTGCCAAACACACTCTTTGATTTTGGTTTAGACTGTGCTTTGATTCAATGGCTGCTTGGGACAATTGTCTCTGTTAGCACGCGGCATATCACCCAGGCAGACGAGAGCACCGCGCTGAGCAGGCTGTGTAACCGGAATTCTGGTGAGTCCGTCCTCACTGGGACTCAGGACTCTAATTTCCTCTCTCAGCCTTGAATTTGTGCTTTTGGCACATGAATCCTTCTTGATTCTTATCTTAGTCTGTAAACAGCACAGAAATTGCACATGGAAAAAATGGAACAAATCATACTTTCTTTCAAAGGGCAAATTAAACATTCAATAGAATAAGGGAAGAGTTGTTAGCGGGAAAAAAAAAATGCACCTTTGCTCAGGCCAGTGTGAAAAAAGAACAGAGTCAATCGAACTCAAACTCGACCTTAAAGAAAGTTTTGAGCATGTGCCCTTTTTTCTTTAACCACCCTCTTAGCCCTCCTGCCAAATATCAAATCCTGAGTTTTCCGAAGGTTTGAAAATACTTCCATTAATTTTTTTCTCTCACAGCACTGTATTTACCAGGGCTTGAAATGGAAATACTGAAACCTAGTAATAAAGGGCACTGTGGTATTCCCGGTCTGTCTGAGGCCAAGCACTGCTGGCAAAACTCTCAGGAAGTCCCGTTCCCACCAGGCTACAGTGGAGTTTTCAGTTATAGACTGTTTTGAAAATTCAGGTAAATTTAGAATAAGCAGTTTACTTAAAGACATGGAGTGAGCTATTTCTTTGACTAAAAAAACAAATAAATTTGTGGACTAAATTCAGAAACTGTCTTCCTGAAAAGAGAGAGGAGACGAAGCTTCTGTGAGAATGACCTCAGAATGATAGGATCATCTCATTCTTGTATAGGAGACGCTGGGTTTGCTAACTGGGATTTGGTCAGAGTTCATGAACACACAAGGATTGTTGCTCACCTGTGGAATTCTGGAAACCACATTTCTCATTCAATCCATAATGTCTTCAAGAGGCAGCCATATGTGAGCTCCTCAGGAATGGGACATTCTGATTCACTGCACGACGCCAGGCCCCAGCACAAGGCAGGGTCCACAGTCACGTTCGCTTACCGTTGTTCGGTGGATGACTGGACAATTCAGATGAGGGAAAGCAGAGGAAAGAAGGGTGGACGTGGCAAAAGCAGGCTGGCTCTAGCACTGAAGGCGCCGCAGTGCAGGGAGGCCTGGTCTTGACCACATTCGTACAGCTGGTTAGTGGTCCAGTTAGGCCTGGAGTCCAGACGCTGCCCCCTAATTCTGCATCATTCACCAACCACGTCAGCTCAAGTCCTTCCCAAAGATGTGACCGGCTCCATTACACATTGCTCATCTCATCCTCGCCCTTGATTTTAAACCCATTCCCTCCCCTGGTCCACTTTTCCATTTATAACAGCAGCACCACTCAAGTTTCCACCCTCCTCCTCCTGTACCTCTTGGGTTACCCTGAGCTACATTTCTACAGCTTCCTCACTCTGTGCCTCTAAGAAGAGTCTCTTTACCCATCTGTCCTTTCTCTCTGGGAGGGGCTGCCCTATTCCCTTCCAAGGGAGACACCTTCAGCTGGGGTCTCAATCGCATCCTCCTCCACCCTTTGAGGGTGCAGGCCCTCTCTATCTCTGGTGTCACCCAGCCCAGAGCCCTTCTCTGGACAGGTGGTACCCCAGCAGGAGGCGAGGCTCTGCTCAGACTCCGACTCCTCTGCGTGGAGAACTCTTCTAGTGCTTTCCCTCCTCTTTCGCTTGTCTAGTACTGCTCACAGGCATTTGCCCTTAAAATGTAAATTAACATGTTAAGAAAAAGCTCATTTCAGAAAACATGGGAAAACAAATCAGGCAATAAAGCAAAAATCACCGTAGTCCTATATGCCACTTTGGCTAGTTTCCTTTTTTTCCTAGGTATTTTAAAATTAAAATCATAATCCTATGGAATAAAAAACCCAACTGTATGTGCTCTTCATTTGATTAAAAAAACGTGTGCTATTTGTAGCACGTGAAAAATGTAGAAGAGTCTAAAGGGGAAAAATGTCCTAGAATTTCATCCTGCATTTCACCGTACTTCTTTAGAAACTTTTTTCCATGCATATAAAAAGAGCATACGGCATGCACTGGTTTTTGAGAATGCCTGGCACAGGAATATTCACAGGCTCTGCACGGAAGAGTATGCAGAGGGGAGTTTAACGATGGGTAATAGTTACCCCTGGGTGCCTTAGGACTCTTCCAATTAAGAGAAAAAAAATCCCAAATGGTTTAGGTCATTCCTCTAAAGGTGCAGTAAATCATTACTCAAGTTTTTGGCAATAAAAACGCTCACTATATTATTTTATTTACAAATTTCATGGAAGAAAAAACACATTTAATTTAATAGTTCTCCTAATGTCTCAATTGTGTAATAAGCTTAGCTGGAACAGAACTCTCTCATTTACTAGACTGAGAGGCAGGAATGCTAAAAGTAGGAGGCCGCTGGCTTTATGGCCCAGTTCTGCAACTTATTAGCTGTAATTTATTAGTTGGTGTTAGTATGAATTCTTATCTTATTTGTTTTCATAGTTCTCTTAGCAAGAAGCTGGGTGAGGCAATGTTAACAGCCACTGCTAGCCAAATATCTGATGGCTCTTTCCCCTTTCAGAGTTCTCTCAGGCTTCTCTGATCTGCACTCCACTCTAGTAAAATTAATTTCTCTCTTTTTTGTGCTCTTATAGAATGTGTAATCAAATCTATCATAGTATTTATTTCAATGTGATAAATAAATAGGTAAGTAGGTAGATAAATAGGTATGTATTCTATTTATTTAAGTGTCTGTCATCTCTCCCTTTCTACTTGCCAATATTGGTAAGCCTGTGAGCTTTTTTTTTTTAATCTTTGTGTTTTCAGAGTTCAGTCCGAACCTAGTGAGTGCTTAATAAAAACACCCGGCAAATGTACAAATCCTCTACTTCTGGAATTGATTTTCAAACTTAAAAGCATAACCTCATATTTATTCCTACTACACTTTACCTTTTGGGCCTCAACTTCCCAATGGTGTTCATTGTTACTTTGTTGGAAGATATAACCAGAAAAAAGTTGAAACAAAACTGTGCATCAGTAGAATGCAGTGATATAGCTTGCTTGTCTGAATATTCCATATTCATTTAGTCATTTATGCAAAAATTACTCATGTTAGTGAATGAGGTGCAGTGGAATTACAAGAGTGATAATGGACAAACGACAATGAAGATGTTGCTTATTGTTATAATTTGTTCATATTTTACAAATGAGCAAACTAAGGCTCAGAAAGGCTAAATGATTAAAGGAAAAACAGAGACAACGGCAGAACTAAGACTACAACTCTTTATATGGCAGACGTGAATGAGGTTCTTGAAATAGAGTGATAAGTAGGAGATGTCGGATGAGGAAAGCTTGATAGAGGAGGCATCACGAGTTGAATCTTGCAGTGAACAGACTAGAGAATATAGAGAATTCTAGGGTGGAGAAACATAGAAACTGAGGGTGGCATGGCTGAAGCAAGGAAGGAAAGACACTTGAGGGTGACCAGGTGTACAGTCAGAGAGGGCACAGAGTTCTTTTTTTTTTGTGTAGCTTTTAATTCCCTCTCCTCCAGAAGTCAGCAATTGGCTCATGTGTCTCAGCAGCCTACCATCCTACTCACCTTTCCTTGCAATACCTATTGCCTTCCTTGTTTACTTCCAAATTCAGAGGGACCATAATATAGTTGAAGAATAATAGAGTTGATAAAGGCAATGAGCAGAGAAATCAGGCTGTTCATGGGAACTATGGTTTGAGTTTTAAGAATTCATAATTAGGTTAACATACTTTGGTACAGAAACATGAAACATTAATTAACCTATTTTTAAAAGATCTGAGAATAATAGTTTTCAAATGTAACCATTTAAGCTATTTACTTTGAAGGTATTTAGTATAGTAGATATGATAGAAACTTCTGACTTCTCAGTGGGAGAGAATATGGAAAAATAAAGGTTTTATTAAGAATGTAAAAGTACACTATCAGAAAAATTTCAAAGTTAATAAAAAGAATTTAGAGAAACTACATAATTGTACATGAAAAACCCGTTAAGGTTCGTCTGAGAACTGTGCATGTTGCAGGGTTTTGGCAGGCTTTAAATACGTGAGCCACAGGCTGCTATGAGAATTCTGGAAACTTTTAAGGCCTTTGCATCCCTAATGCCGTTTCTAAGTGCTATCAATTAATAAAATGGACGCCATAGCAAACATTTGGTAAATATTTACTATAATTACTGAATTGTACTTACCTCAAGGTTTTTTTTTCCCCTTTCCATTTCTGAAAAAGCATGATATAGATTGCAGCAGAAGTTGGCAGCCACACGGATGTTGAAATGTTAATTTTGGATATTTGCAGGTTGTAAATATGTAGAATTTTGATCTTGAATGGGAGTTTAACATTACAACCTTACATGGTTGGAAAAATTCTGCAATAGCAACAATTTCACATTTGCATAAACAGCTTTATTATAGTTCGAGTAATATATAGAAAGAACACAAATTACTCTGACCAGAGTTAAACCTATAAAGCAATCACATTTGAATGAGGATTTTACTTAAAATCATAGACTCATCAACTTTAAAGTGTTTTTATCTTTCACAAGACACAAATTTAACCTGTTATGAATAAAATCCCTTAATATCTGCATTTTCTGGCTGGCATATGTGTATTGCCTCAATGGAACTTTAAAATAAGACCACACATATGAAAAAATAAAAAACGAGGCAAAGAACCAAAACATTTGACTAGAAAATTCTACTTTTTTACTCCAAATAGTAAAATAATTGAGTCTAAAGTGTTTATTTTAATTTAATTTTAAGCCTATAATCCCTTTCAAATCTTGATTTCACTTTGAGGGTACAGAGGTACAGAAACAGCTAGAATCTTTTGAGATTTACCCTTCTCATACCTTCTGTTGGTGTTGGCACCGTTTCTCTCTCTTCGCTCAGTGGAGGTACAGTTTTGGTGGTGCAATTTTACAAGTATTTTGTTAGATATTCAGGGAGTTAGGTAGCTACATTCCAAATGCAACAAATCGCAAGGTGTTCTTCTTCATTAATCAGAATACTTTATGACACATCTTTTTAAGCTCAAGGTTGAAAACAATTTGTATATCACCATCAAAGGTGTGATATTCATTTGAAGAATTATGTAAGTTAGTTCAGCATTTTGGCTAAATGTTGGATTAATTATTTGGCTCCTAGGAAATTTCACTCAGACATGTCTTAGTTGCCTACAGTTTGAAAATAAAAAGCAATTGAACTGAGAAATACAGATATAGCATTGCACGATATTGCTATTTTTATTGTAACCCTAAGTCAGTTTTATATAGCAAAACTCCAAACCTCAATTGAGGAAACCTTTATAGTTTTTAATATGTTTTAACTTAACTGGTTATTAACTCCATCTCTTAAAAATATTAATTTGTAAATTTGAAGGGAATGAAACAAAATTGTCTAATCATTTGAAAACTGGTAAAACCATTTAAAAATGAAAGCACTCATCTACAGAATTTCATTTCTCTCTTCTCATTCAAATTGATGTTAACTTGTCAAAGCCATTCTAATTTTTATATATTTTTTCACTCTTAAAACACTGACTCGGGCTCTGCTTCCTTAAATTCAGAAGTGGAGTGTTAATTCACGAGACAGAGCTGCAAAAATGTGAACGTCTTTGTATTTTTCTCCTGATAAATCAATGGCTTGTGCAGATATGTGGGGAAAAAAATGCATTTCCAGGTTAGAGTTCTTTTAAGGGAAGGGATGAACAAAGATGAAGGGAATACTACTAATGCTTCACCAAGCATCGGCTGGAGATGGGAGCATAGCTTGGCTGATATCAGTCTTTATTTTAAATTTGAAAACTAAAAGAGAGCTAAAATTTATTACTAAATTGTAGCTGGGTTCTCACTTCTTTACACATTTGGATTTTTACACACAACCCTATGAAGTAGATACGATATTATCCCATTTTACAGATGGATTAATGGAGGAAGAGAGAGGTTACTTAACCTGTCAAAGGTCATACTGCTCGCAATTTGGACCCAGGCGGTGTGCCTCTAGAGCACACAATATAGTATCTTGCCTTCCTGTAGTTGAACTCAGTACAACTGCATATTGTTTTGAGCCCTGAGCAAAGCATGTGACAAGTAATTTTTAACATCGTTAGTTTTCTGAACATAATTTGAAAATAAAAATAAGCAAAAAAAAAAGAATTTGCAATCACAAGGGATTCCATTACCAAGCGACGAAGATGATAAAGCTTTCAGAGTGTGTAATTCCAGGTTTTTCAATATGTATGGACATATCCACACGCAAACATACATTTGCTGACCCCTCAGCTTTCCTCAGGAGAACAGTATCCATCAATCAATCAGCCAGTCTCTGGTGCTTCTCATCCTGGGGCATATTACATGGAGTCACCCAGTTAAGAAGCAACTCAAGCAAATCAACATGCGCTCTCTGCAAATGTCTGCCCCGTTGTGTATAAGTGTGTGTGGGGGTGTGTGTGTGATTTGGATTTTTTTCCCCAAATTGTTGCTGGCGCTTTTTTTCCCTTTGCCCATAGTGTCTTAGTATATGTAGCATTTCTTTCTCCGTCACCTGCTACAGGGCTGTCTCATAACTCCTTCTTAGTTGCTCTAGAGGTTGACTGCTTAGATCTTGGAGGTACTCCCAACGGCTTCCAATTAAATTTTCTGATAATAAGTAGCCTTTATTTAACCCAGATGATTTCAAATCTACCCTCCCGAATTTGTGTGTGCTCTCTGTCTCTCTGTCTCTTTCTGTGGCACTTACTAGGACTACTTACCAAATATTTCGAGTCTACTGCCTTCTGGGTGCATTGTAGCATTGCATTCTCTGGACATAGTGTGATTGTGTGGGGTCATATGACTGATTCTAGCCAATGAGGTGCAGCATTTAATTGCTGGTGCCAGATGCTGTAGAACACCATGGCTTACACAAATATAAGTCACGTATGTAATTTTAAATAGTCTACTAGTTGTATTAAAAAAGTAAAAGAAAAAGGTGAAATTAATTTTAATAATCTATTTTCTTTTACCTAACATATTCAAAATATTATTGTTTCAACATGTGATCAACATAAAGTTACTGAGACATTTTATACTCTAATAAATATCTAAAAAATTACTACCATTCTTTCTACAAAGTCTTTGGAATTGGGTACATATTTTACACTTACAGCAATCTAATTCACACAGGCCCCATTCCATGCACTCAAGCACGTGGCTGGCAGCTACTATATTGGACAGTAGAGCGCTCTTTCCTTCCCCCATGGTGACCAGCAACGTTCGAGAGGGTCGCTGCTTCACTCTGGGTCACAGAGTGAGCAGATGGGGGGCAGAGCTCCCTGTTGCCCCCAGAGGAACCTGAAATGTAAGTGAGGATTAAGCCTTGTTGTTATACAAGCCACTGAGATTCTGGCGTATTTGTTATACTGCAGCATGAGTTCGCCCATCCCGCCTGATATTTCTTCCTTCTCTCCTTCAAATAGGATCATACCCTTTTCATTGTTTCTCACCTTCTTTTGCATCTAACACATTTTAAATATCCTTGTATTCAGCATGCATTCTTCTACACCACAGCATCTTTTCTATTCGCTATATAGTAATGCACTTTATGCACATACCACGGTTTGTTAAACCAGTTGTCCCACTGTTGTGCATTTAGAGTTGTTTGCAATTATATAATATAACAAGCAATGCTGTAATAATCACCCTTATAGTTAAATCTTAGAGTACAATGATGATTTTTTTTTTAACACAAACTCCTAGCTGGGATAAAAGCACCACACTTTTTATAATGTTTAATAATTACATCCACTTATTTCCTCAGAAAGTATCAGTGTATTTCTTTACTACAAGCATGGCACAGCGTATTTTAATTTCTGATTGAGGTTAAATATTTTTTCATATGTGAGTTGGACACTTGTATTTATTATTTTGCTAGTTGCTTGTTCATGTCAATTGCCCTTTTTTCTACTAAGTTGTTCATCTTTTTTTATTGATTTGTAATAATTCTGTCTGTATGCATGCTATTAACCTTTTGTTATCATAAATATTTTGTATGTTCCTCATTTGTCATTTTTCTTCACTTTTGAAATTTTCTAAAAATAGAGGTATATGATTTTGTT
The DNA here is from genome assembly GCF_020826845.1 of Diceros bicornis minor. Lineage (NCBI taxonomy): Eukaryota > Metazoa > Chordata > Mammalia > Perissodactyla > Rhinocerotidae > Diceros > Diceros bicornis. Next base: position 9,028,548 of record NC_080779.1, read on the forward strand.
TGCTTCTAAATATAACTTGTCTTTAAATCTGGTAATTTTGATTCTTCAGAAGTAAACTAAAGTAAAACATTACAGAACAATTAGTTAATCACTACGTGTTCTCCTATCCTCTTAAAAAGCCATGTGTAAAACTGTCTTTGATCACAGAACAAGACACCCATTATAAGTACTAAACAAGACATCCTATATTTTTAACATAAAATTCCCTCTCTAAGTTGTGTATCTATCTTCCACATGTCAAATATACATCCATCCAATATTTCTACTACAATTTTAGATTACCTGTACTAAGTATATCTTATGGTTTGTTACACCAAAATCACTTTTGACAATAATTTACATGAAAAAATGAGAGTTAATTCTCCTCTCCTACTTTCCCATTTTGTTCCAGTGACTCATCATGAATTCTTTCTAAAGGACTCTCTTGGTTCTAATTTGCTTGGTGGTCCCTAATTCCTGTTATCATTCTATGCTTGCAACATCTGCCTGTTGTTTCTGGAAAAGTGTATTGTGAACTACAAGCTTATGCTATTTCTTAGCACTTGTATGTCATTCTTAACACACACAAGATGATTTGCATTCATTTGTAATCATTGTTCTTTGCAAAATACTGGTAAGAGGTTTATTATAATAACTGCCATTTTGCCCATGGGGAAACTGAGACCCAGAAAGGTTAAGTGACTTACCCAAAGGCATACCGTGAATTGATGGCAGAGCCAGGATTGCAGGCGAGAATCCTTAGAGGTTGTCTATTGTTCAGCACACTCAGCAATAGGGCCTCTCGGCTATGTTTTCTTTCTTCCACATGTCATGTTTTATTATTCCTTCACTACGCGAACAATTCTTTAGGAACACGTGACATGCTTATAATACAAGGTTGGAATAATGATATCTCTTATTCTATTTTTTCTTTCTCTTTTTAAATGTATTATTTCAACAACTTGGAAGTAGGTGGGAAATGGAGAAATCATTCAAGCTTTTCACATGGAACAACTGAAAGGAATCACTGAAGAATCCAGAAGTGTATCTAGTCTGTTCCCTTAGGGGATGGGAAATGCACTCAAGTGAAAAGGATAACCATGCACTTTCCTACACTCACATGTGTTTAAACAATAGGAGGTGAAGAATAGATATTAATAGTATCACAAGTAAGTGCTGTTATTTCAGAGACCTTTTTAATTGTGTGCAATGGAAAGTCTGTAGGGATATTAATTTCAACTTACCCTTCAAATTTATTTTGCAGTCCAACTTTTTTGTAACCATTCCAGGTAATAGCAATACTATTAAACTTTTAACATAACGGTTGTTAGCTGGCTGAAAAGCATTTTTCAGCTTCAAGTTTCAGAGAACAGAACCCTTTGCAATGTCCTCCTAAAGTGTACCCTAAGATTGTTTTCAACATAAAATTTGGGGAATAGTTAGGGAATTCTGCATTTGTGTATGTTTCTGAAAATCAGTATCATATTCATGAAGAATAACAGGCTATAACTTAGAAATTACCATCTCCCACAGACTCATTTTCATTTAAAGAAATTTTGTGTTTGTCGTATTTGGAATACTGTTTGTGGGTAGTTTTCCCACAGTTTGAAAGATATGCTTTTGGCTTCTCTTTCTATATAAATTATGAGAAAATGTGATTTTAGTAGGGATCTTTGGAAAGCACCTGAAGGATGTGAACAAAATTGTTGTTCAACTTAATTTAGGGCCCTAATTTAGAACATATACCTTGTTTTTTGCCTCCAAATGGTTTTTCAGTAACCCTCTGCCCCAAGAAGTTATCAATTATTACTTGGAAGCAAGCCACGTATTCGAAGGTAATCAGATTAAGAGGGGAATTCAATCTGACTTGACTTACCTTAGAAGTAAGTTTCCTTTTTCAAACTTTCAGGAATAACACTTAAATACGTATTTATCTAATTCTGTGCTTCTGTATGAAGAGTGGTAGGTCACATTGCTTCCTGGAAAGGCAACTCATACCTACATTTTCTTTCTTCTCATTCCACAGCGCTCCTCCTACACCAGAAAAAGTTGAGGATAAGAAGAAAAACTCATCCTCTTTTAGACAACTTTAGGCTTTAGGTTTCAGAGAATAATAAAATAGCAACATCAATCAATCAATCAATCAATCAATCAAACAAAAGGTCCTCCGTTTACCCCTAAGTCAAGTGGTTCATGTCTTTTATATAAGCGCGTAACCCCCTTCTCTCTTTGTATCACCCCATCGCCTCTCTGCGTTTCTGCCCGCCACCCCCAGTTTTTTGTGGCCACACCCCCTCTACCCAACAAAGGTGGGAGGCTGAGAGATGCTTTTACCAGCAGGCTTCCTTAGCCTCAATTGCGGGAGTGGGTGGCGGGGTGGGCAGGGGCAGCTAGAGCAATAACATCCCCGGCCTGTTTCCTCTCTGCCCCTTTCTTGGCCCTGAAGCGGGTGCCTGCAGCTGCGCCCAGGGGAGGGGTCGGCCGCTGCACCTCCCACACCCTGACCTGGGCAGCGGAACGATGGGTCCTGCCGCCAGGGAGACAAGGGAGGGCAGTCTTGGCGCACTCATTTTCTAGCAGCATAGCCTGGACCTTGCGCAATTCCTAGTGTGATGTGAGTTAGAACCTTTCAAGAGAGAAGATCCAGGGGCTGCGGGGACAGAAGTGCTCGGTTCTGGGCTGAGTCGGTTCTCGCTTAGGAGAGCAGTAGCCCCCAGTGTCATCACCTGTCTGTACTCAACTGGCCCTTTGTCCTCTGAAGGGTCCTACTCTCATCTCCAAAAGAATTAAGAAAAAGAGGGAAACTCCTCCAACCACAGCGCGTGCAAACACAGTTTCAGAGGTAGATGGTTATCATGTCTAGCAATCAACTCTTTGGGCTCATTTAACTTTTAATTTGTGAGTTTGGGGAGGTCACGATTGGCGGAGGATTTTGGCAGCCGGAAGCCTGCAATAGACCGAAACTTCTGAATCATCCTATTAAAACCAGATATCTGGCTACATGTTTTGATGTTATTTTGGCAAACATTTTTTTTTAACTACAAATTTTCAAGTTAAAAGTTCGCTTGAATCCTTCCCATAGAAGCTTCCCCTCCCTCGAAGCCGCGTTGTCCTTCTTTTTCTCTATCTGTTCCCTGGAGAGATAAAAACCCATATTGACGCTAAAGAAAAACCAGAAAGAGCAACCTTATGTCATTTATTTCTCTGAGATTGAAAAAAGATATATATTATTTCCTTAGAAAACTGTTTTGGTTCGAAATAAAAACACTTCAAAAGGTACTTTGCATTATATGTATATCTTCCGTGAGAAGAAAACATCGGCATCTAGTGATTTTCTCATCTTGTCCCTGTCTGACAAGATCTGAACTGAAATATCTTTTAAAAAAGAAAATGCAAGATAAAGGGGGAAAAGGAAAAGAAGAAAACCCGTCTGGGAGCAGCAGAAACCTCCTGCTCACGCTGGGCCCTTCCTTCCCCCGGATGGGCGGGAGGGGGCCTCTCCCGGGCCGACCCTCGGGCCCTGGGGCCCCGCGTGCTGCCGGCTGCAGCTCCCACCCCATTCATTCTGCTCGACCTGGGAGCCGGGTTCAGCTTTCCCCCTGGAATTCACCCTTGGACCCGGCTATTGTCCCTCTCGTCTGACCTCTGCTACTCTAAGTCCCAACAAGGTGATCTGCAGAAAACGCCACCGGCTCCCTGGCGGGCTCCGCGACTCGCCTTTTCGCGCTCTCGGCGGCGTTCTTTTCTCCGGGGGGGACCACCAAGCGCTCGGCTTTGCACGGCCAATTTATGGCGCCGTCAGGGGCTCGGGCGCCGCGCCTGACCCCGCCGGCCGCCCGGGGAGCCCGATTGTTCCCTCATTAGGGCGGCCCGGAGCGGCGGAAAGGCTCGCGGCCCTTTCCCACAATCGCCGACAATGTGCGGCCGCAGACGTGTCACCCGCGCAGGCGGGGAGAAATGGAGAGGATGCGCCTCCGAGGGGGCGCCGGACGCTCCGCATTCCCACGCGAGCAGGGGAAAGAAGCCCCAAACCCCCGAACCCCAAACCCTTCGCCAGCTGTAGCTGTCTTCGCCAGGGTTTTGCTGGTGGCTGTCAACGCCCATAGGAAATCTGCTGGGGGAAGCAACGAGAAAGCCTTACAAAGAACTAAATCAAGAGTTACAAAGAACCGAAAGCCAGTCGGTGAACCTGGGCACAGTAGGTCTTTGTGCACAGGGGCAAGGATTGCCCAGACGTAAACAGAAGGCTGAACTCTGCCCTGCCAGGAGCTGGGACTGAGGCCACGGGGAGAAAGGCAGAGCAGGGCTGAGCCGTGATCCAGTCGCTAGGAGAAGAGCGCTTGCAAATGCCTCTTTTATACCAGGAGACATCGCCGTGTGCAGCAATCTCCCTTGCTGGCTTTGCTTCTAGAGCCAGTTGCTTTTTCCTTTTTAATGTTGTTTGCCAGAACGTGTGTGTTGCTGCTGTTCTTTCGCAGTGAAAGTGTCTCCCAGAGAGGTGAGAGAGCCTCAACTCCGGACTTTCACACTCACTTTCCCTCCTGGCCGGGAAAGTGAGGAAACGAGCCCAAACAGCCCTTCTCTCTCCCCCGCCCGCCTCTTCCTTCGGCCTGTTCCACTGAAAGGGCCTTCTCTAAAACTGCAAATAAAGAGCACAGCTTCAGAGAAACCGAGCAAAGGCTCAAGGGGAAGGGACAAAAAGGACTATCTCTGTCCTCCCCTCTTAGATGTATACAAAAGGCTCTGCTCCCATTCTTAGGTCTGTGAAATGCTATTTGAGTTGAAACACAATACCTGCTTCACAGGGCATGCTCAGAAAGTGATTTTAGGTAGCAATAACTTAGGGTAATTCTCTTTATTTTATAAACATCATTAGCTCATCTTATGAAATGATGCACAAATATTTAACATTTTTATTTTGCACTTTTCCAAAAAGTGGATTCTGGAGCTAAAGCTGTGTCTTTGCCCCGGGAAGCAACCACGTTTATTAGCAGGTGATTCAAAATTGTGCAGCGAAGGAAAGACTGCCCGAAGTTTAAAGAAGAATATGTACAGTGTTTTCACTTGAAACTCTTTATCACCACAGTGTTTTTGATTTGCAAGTGTGTTTATTCCTTTGGTAGAATATAAAATTAGGATTGAAAAGAAAGTTTATATTCCAAGATGCTATTTGTATAAAATATATATTCAAAGATATCAATTGTTTCTATTTCAACAACATTTAAATATTGTAAGTACTCCAGAATTTTAAATTATTCTTAAAGCAGAACTAAAGATATTTTCATGGTTGTGAAATAATGGGAATTAAACTTCTTTGAAAAGATCAAGTCTCATCTCTGGAGTGCATCTTGTTCTCTGATTTTGTCTAAGCTACCGAAGCTTTCTTGACAAGACAAAAAGGGCTCTAAGTTCTTGTTGTTAATATTATAACAAGAACTGGGAGTGTAATCAGAAGGCAATTTGTGTTCCTTTATAAAATCACTTGCAAAGATTAATTCGGTTGTGGCAATTTTTCTGTCGTCTTTTTTTTTTTTTTTTTTTTTTAGCAGATGGCTTTCTGTTCACTGTTAAGCTTAAAGTCAAATGTAGAAAGCTTTTCTTTAAATAAATAGTGGTCTTCATTTGAGGTGCATTGTGTGTATTCTTGAAGTTTGTGATGGCTAGTTTTTGGTGGTGGTGGGGTTTCCTTTTAATGTTTAGTTTTCTCTAAGTCTGTTGAATTTCACTGTTCCTGTAGTTCTGAGCTAGTAAATCTGCACTTGATCTGGGCCCAAACATATTTTGATTGTAAATAAAAAGTCTTCTTTTATGAGGATGTTCACTTCACAGCTTGAGCTGTGTAATTTTTATACAGGTCTCAGCAATCAATAAAAACGCCACAGGAGGAATGATTTATCTTGTTGGTTACAGAGACTGTCACCGAGAGAAATTGTAAAAGATCAATTTACACAACCTGGTGTGAGAATGTTATTGATATAACACGGTTGATCAGTTTCTGGTTGTCTATGCGCAGGCACTGCGGAGGGAGCACTACCCTGCGACAGGCCCACTGGCCAAGGTCTTAATAGACTCCGCGCTCCGCCAAATGGACCCAGAGCCAATGGCCTGGAGATGGCCGGCGGGCGCGGGCCGCTCGCGGCCAGGGGACCGGGTATTGGCTGCGCTCCGATTACTTCGTTCAGCGGTGTCATGCTTCCTCCTCCTCTCTCTCTCTGTCTCTCTCTCTTTTTTAAAAAAATGTTTTCCCTCTGCCTGTGAGAACTGTTCACTTGGAGACTCCCTGTCTTAATTACAAAGAGCCCTTTTAACCACAGGTCACAGGACTTGGCTCTCTTGACAGGAAATAAGGAAACAAGCTACCTTCCTGGAAAAAAAAAATTCAAACTTCCACTTCTCAAATTAGTTAAATGAAGCTTATCAACGGGTAGGAGTTGAGCCTTTGACAGTTGGCTAATTGCAGTTGGTACATTAACTGTGTTTTAACCAGAGCTGTTTGGGATGTAAGTAAATAAAAAAATAAATACAGCTCAGGCACTTCCAATGAAAGGCTGAGCGCCACAGCAATGGAAAAACCAACCCTTAAAAAAATGTAATCTTGGTCTTACTCGCTGTAAATGTTACAATACAGCATGGAGTCCTAGGCCTTGAACATTTCAATTAAATAGATTTACAAGCATTAACATGATTTAAAATGACACTGCAACTACTTCTTTAGATCTGAGAAAGTTCTCTCTCTCTCTTTTGGTTCTACCTTCAAAATATCCTCTGCCTATATTTTTATATTAAATATACTATGGAAAATCTACCTAGTAAACATCTGGTTCCAAGTCTGTGTACACCATTCTCAAATATAGAACTTTTTCAAATGAAGGTAAACCTTAGTTGAATTAGTTTATTTTCTGATTTGCAACTCTTTAATATTATTACAGAAGATGGACTATCAGTTATAGTAAAATAAAGAACAGCAACAAAAAACACCCACTCCAGTGGTTTCCTTATTGAAAGACTATTATAACTGCAAGCAGAAGACATGCAACTAACATTTAGAAAAGTATAAAGGCGTTTTCGTACATTTAATTTATTATTTGCACTAACATGTAATGACAGAATGATAGTTATAACATGGCCTGAGTTTCAGGAATATAAAAAAATGAAAAGTCTAGGAAGACGAATTATTATATACTTTTAGTTTAGACTTATAGCTGAGATTTTAGTAATATTTTCTCATGCTGCTTTGCTTTCTAACAGATTCCACATTTCCTTATGTCTATGTGTGTGTGTGTGTGTATACATATATATATATGCACATATATATGTTTTATATTTGAAGTCTGTCTGCTTTTTCTGTTTCTTTAGAACACACACAAACACACACACATACCTTTTACTTGGAAAATGGATGAATCCCTTGCTTTCTGAACACCTATTTAAAAAGGTAAGAATCAACTAGTTCTATGCATTCTATTAGATCAAATTTTAATTGTTAAATGTCCAATTAGTATTTATTTGCTTTTGTTTACAGAAGAGTGAATAAATATGATTTTGCTTTCATATTCCTGTATATTAAAATTCCCTAATAGCTCTCATTGTCTTTTCATTAGCTAAAATTAGTCCTCGAATCTCTTACCGCATTCATTATAAAATGAACACAGAAAAAAGACTGCTCACAAAATATGCTTCCCCTTCATTCCCCCCAAGCTCTTTCACGGCATGTGGACATTCCTATCTCAGTATCAATGATGCCTGTAATCTGACATCAGACAACTTGGCCGCTTATTTCCTCTTCAGGGCTCTAACTGAATCAGTGCTCATAAGCGGGAGCTGGTGAGGATGCACCAACTCTACAGTGGGAGCAATGTTCCCCTCCAGATCAGAAAAACTGCTCCTCAGTTTCTTTACATCTGGAGAAGACAAACTTGCTCAGATCTTCAATCCATGTCTTTTTGTTTTGTTTTGTTTTGTTATGCAGTTTTTGTTCTTGCCAAGCTCCTGATGGCGGCAGGCCCCGCCATGGTCGAGTACTGACTGTTCTCTGCCCTGGTCCTCCTCCCACCTCCACCCTCCTAACCAGATCAGCCCCTCCCCACAGGCATCCTACAGATCCAAGTTAAAATGCAATTTCCTGCTTTTGATAAGTAGACACTATCCAGCCAGAACAAAACAGAACACTCTGATACAATTGTCTCCTGGCCAAGGGGGAAGGCAACTCCCACCCTGCAAGTCTCCCCTCATTGAATCTAAGCAGGAAATGCAATTTCTGATCTCTATTCCTGTAGTTTTCACCAGACTCTCCAGAAACACATTGACAGGGTCTGCACATGCAAATCATTCAGGGAGCGGAGGCAAGGATCTCCATCACGGGTGTGTTGTAGACAATCCCACCCACCCTGTGAATTAGAACATTTATGGATACTTCCAATCTTGAGTAGGTAAATAATGAGAAGAAACTTACTTCTGATTTGCTCCAAAATGTATTTTCATACCAGACATGATTGTCTACCAGAGAGTGCTTTATCTTGGGAGAGTGTCAAACTACCTAGAAATTTGGCCTGACTTTTGCCAAATGACTTTTTATAGGAGCTATCCAGTTGCATTCTCTCTCCTGAAGACTATCGACTCTTATTCAATAATCATTAACAATATTTGCTCCCTCTGCTTTTCTTGGAGTTCCTAAAGAATATATAATTATGAATAAAGTTTCCTAGTGCATACAGTATGGCAAATGGAAGGGAGCTAAGTAATTAATCAACCAACGTGTTTCCTCTATGTGCAAAGATCTCTGGGCGCCCCCAAAGGAGTTACAGAAGGATGTAAGACATGCAGTCTCATCTGAACCAATTTATAATTTGGTTGGCAAGAAATTGTTCTCAATGATAAAGGATAAATATGCAATTGGATTGAACTGACTAGGTGTTTCCAGGAGAGTAGGACATCAATCATGTTTGGAATTATCAGGAAAATTTTCCAAGATAGAAATGCCTTGGTGTGAAAGAGGGAAGAAGAATGGCGAGAATTAGAGGTGAAGAAAGAGCATGAGATGTGGTTTGGAGGCAAGAATGAATCCAGCATGTTCTGGACTCCACATTATGATGGAGTCCTTATTATTTACTGGGTAGTGATAGGAAGCACGTTGGAAGGACAGGAGACCAGGTTATGAAGAGTCTTGATAGGTATATCAGATATTTAATAAATGTCTAGTGATTAAGTAAAAGAGCTTAGATTTGAGGTGGTATAATGTGAATCAATGAGTGCTTCTGGGTAGTAGTATAACTTAACGAAAGAGACCTTTTCAAGACATTAATTAGACATCAGTGGGCTTGATGTCTGTTGGTGTGTATGTGGGGAGCTGCAGAAGGGACAACTGCAGGATAACCTGCAGTTATCCAAGTGAGAGGTGATGGGAGCCTGAACTAGAATTACAGGGGCAATAAAGAGAAAGGGACGGGTTTTAGAAACTTCAGAGACAAAAAGAGCCTGGCACTCACTAGGCTGTCAATACAGGGTTGATTACAGACTAATGTCATTGGACTAATATTTGTGCTAAAGGATGAGTCCAAGATGGCACCAGATTTGGAGACTAGGATCATGGTTGTACCACTGGCGGGGACAGACTTCCTGATTTGGTTGGGGAAGATATACATAGTTTGGGGCATGTATTGGGAAGAAAATGTAACTATTGCAAGTAAAACACCCATGGGAAGTTAGACATAAACTAGATTCTGGTTGAAAGAGTAGGACTGGTGATACACATGTGGAGTCATGAAGATTTTGTATTAACTGATAAGTCCAACAAGCCATGAATGTGAGCTGTAACTATACACATCTAATTTGGGTTTGAAAAGGAATAGGATACATTCAGTAACATACTTTTTATTTTTAATTGTAAAAGTAGTCTAAACAGATTAAAGTAGTATATAAATAGCATACAAATATAATGTAGGTAACTTAAAATAAGTAAAATGAAATCTTTTTGGACTGAACCAGGCTCCCTTATTATATTTTTGAAAGTAAAGGACTCATTTTATTTTAGCATTTTTTTGATAAACAGTAAAGATGTGTGCATAGAGAAATATGAAAAAATGCAACCTCTCTTCCCACTAAACAAAGTGCCATATAATGGAAGCCCTCCACCCTGAACTCATGCTTCACAACCAGGAGTTTGTGAACACAGAAGAAATCTTTTGAGGAAAAAAGGAGTTGTTGAGTGAGTGATTGATGTAATGAAAGCAGGACTCAGGGTCAAATGATCAGGCAACAAATTTTAAGCCTGTAACTGGGCACCAGAGTGCTCCTCAAAGGCCGACTTGTTTAGGAGAGCTAGAGATTTTTCTCAAATAGTACCTTTAATTTGATCCATGTCAGAATTAGCTATAGAAAATACAGAAAATAAATTATTTATGTAACATTCTAATGACAATGAATTTAATTATTGAATTAAATAATTATGAAATTATTTTCTGGTGACATAAAGAGTCTTTTAAATTTAATTCAAATTGACACCACTCAAGACAGATGTAAGTGATGTTGGTTGAGCAAAACTGAGAAGTAAGAACAAACTAGTTATAAAATTTCACTTTGAAACCCTTTAAAAAACAAATGCAGAGTCCTAAGTGCCAGTTCACTACTTTTCAGGAAGTTGGATTTGGTCTTTGGTGACAGAAATTTAAATTATTTGTGAATTAATGCTAGGAAAACTCAGGCTATGATAGGCATGCTCTACTGGACAGAGGTATAAGAGTGAAGAAAAAAAGGAAAGAAAAATATATTTGTGACAAATGCTTAGGGCTCATTTAAAATTCTATGACACAGTAGATGAGGACATTCAACCTGCTGAGATTAACTGAAAGCACTTTCATCTGACTAAACCCAGAGTTGAAGTGTGAGAAAACTAGGTCACATGAATATCCTAAAGATCTTTGTCATCAAAAAACTAAATCATGTGAAACCAAAGAATTCTGATATTCTCAAAGAGAAACAAATAAATTCGATTCGTCAGTCTAATGGGATAAACTATTCATGCTTAATAAGAATTTTTACTAAATTGGGAATAGAAGAAAATATCCCAAATGTAAGGAGGACTTATTAGAAACCAACCGCTGTGAACTTCCAGAGATGTCTTCTTCAGAGTCAAGAAGAAGAGCAGAAGGACTCTCACACTGCTGGGTCTAGACAAGGCAACATGACACATGTAATGGAAAACGGAATATAAAACAGAAGAGTAAGCAGGAAAAATATTAAGTAGAGTTTATCATTTTGGGCATACTTTTATTGGCTTGGACAGAAAGATCTGCTCACATTTGATTTACTGATTTTTATCATGAGATTTCAGTGAGTAGTGGCATGGTCTTTTTTTCTGTGGTAAACATAAAATTTATCATTTTAATCATTCTTAAGTGTACAGTTCAGTGACAGTAAGCACATTCACATTGTTGTATAACAATCACCACCATCCATCTCCAGAACCATTTCATTTCCCAAACTGAAGCTCTGTACACATTAAACAATAACTCTCTGTGCCTCTCCTCCCAGCCCCTGGCAACCACCATTGTACTTTCTGTCTCTATGAATTTGACTACCCTAAGTACCTTATATAAGTGGAATCATACACTGTTTGTCCTTTTGTGTTTGATTTATTTCACTTAGCATAATGTCTTCAAGGTTCATCCATGTTGTAGCCTGTGTCAGAATTTCCTTCCTTTTTAAGGCTGAATAATATTCCACTGTATGTATATACCACATATTGTTTTCATTCATCTGTCAACATACGCGGGGTTGTTTCCATCTTTTGGCTATTATGAATCCTGCTGCTATAAATATGAGTATGCAAATATCTGTTCGAGTTTCTGCTTTCAATTCTTTTGGGCATATATCCAAAACTGTAATTGCTGGATCTTATGGTAATTTTATGTTTAATTTTTTGAGGACCCACCATAGTTTTTTCCACAGGGGCTGTGCCATTTTATGTTTCACCAACAGTGCACAAATGTTCCAATTTCTCCATGTCCTCACCAACAGTTATTTTCTGCTTTTTGTTTTTTTTTCCTTTGTGAATAACAGCCATCCTAACTAGTGTAGGCACTGGTCCTTGAGAATCCTCTTTTCCATGTGAATTGGGGTACACATCATTTAGTTTTAGCCGATTGGTTCCTCATGATAAAAGTCTAAATATATGTTGAGGAAGCAAAAATCCCAGATGATGACCAAGACAAAACATGATTCTTTTCTTTCTCCAGAGAGTGGGATGTAATTATGCAACTATTATGTCGTCATGTATTTGTGCCTGGGGAGGAGCCTACGGACATTATTGCTCATGCCTGGAAGGCACTAGTGCACCAGCGTCTCATGGTCTTGTCAAGTTTTCAGAGCTTCTTGGAGTAGCTCTTTTCAATCTAGGGAAATGGGGGTATTTATTTTTATGGATGGTCCCATTGCCTGGTGTTTGGTGAACTCTCCTACCCTCAGACACTGACATATGTACTCACCCTAATTTTTTCAGTTATTTCTCATCCCTCCTCTCAAGCCCTCCACCTCTTTTTTTTCTTTTTTTGTGAGGAAGATCAGCTCTGAGCTAACATCCATGCTAATCCTCCTCTTTTTGCTGAGGAAGACCGGCTCTGAGCTAACATCTGTTGCCAATCCTCCTCCTTTTTTTTCCCCAAAGCCCCAGTAGATAGTTGTATGTCATAGTTGCACATCCTTCTAGTTGCTGTATGTGGGACGCGGCCTCAGCATGGCCGGAGAAGCGATGCGTCGGTGCGCGCCCAGGATCCGATCCGGGGCTGCCAGTAGCGAGGGCGCGCACTTAACCACCAAGCCACGGGGCCGGCCCGCCCTCCGCCTCTTTATAGTCACTTGAGAAACAAGAAAGTTCCCTCTTATTTATGTGTATTTTTTCTTTGCATCATTCCATAGCAATTCCCAATACTCTTTCAGTCAAGTGGCTTCAAAATCAAGCTGAAGGATGAGCTCATTGTCAGAGGCTGCATGGATTTCACCACAGCAAGATGAGAAACCTTGTTCCATCTTTTGGAGTCCCCATCTATATCTCTATCCAGAAACTCTGAGAATCCAGGTGCCATGGAATTAAAGAAGCTACCTGGAAGAGAATGTGCTGGCGCATGAAATGGTTGAAAAGAGGCAGAGGGAGGGAACAGAATCTGATGAGGATGGAACTTGAGGAAACAAAGAAATTTGGGATGTGGGGTTCCCAGTAGAAGAGCTTTGAAAAACAGAATCAAAACCTTTTATTTTTCCCAGTAGGCAATGGGTGGCTGGGAAGGGACCTTTACAAGCACCATTACTTGCTTCTGATGTTTGATTCAGGGTAAGGTTTTCTAAGAACGAGTACTTTTAATCATCTCTTGGGTCAAAAGGGCAAATTGGGTTCCTAAGGAACGTAATATAGTCCTTTGCCTTCACAAGCCCACAGTGTAATGAAAGAATGTCCAAGTGCAATTGAGGCTGTGCTGGGTATACATGGGGAGTAGCAACATAATTTCAATGTATGTTCTTAAGACACAGCATTTATCAAGTACTCATAAAAATCCACTTACTTGAGCTCTGTAGTTTGAACACTTAGGTAAATATAACAGAGATGATTTTTTACTTTAGTTTCTTCATCATAAAGAAGAAATTGTGTTTTAAAATATGTATTAATGATATTGATAATGTCATAAAATGTAAATCCTTTGTATTACTTGTGCATTTTTTTTTCAACATGGTAAGCCATATTGGAGAGCATTCACTAAGCTATGCTTTTATTATAAAAGAGAAATAGTCAATAAAATTATTTAATAAGAATATTTGAAAAAAATGTTTAAGTAAGAAAATACTTTAAATAATATCTTGCTATTTTCTCTATGAAACTTCAGAAGAATTGCACTAAATATGGCAGGTAAGAGGTACAGCTCTTATCAAAAAGAAATGTCTTATGATAATAGGAAATGCTGATTCTCTGTTCTTTTATTTTAACAGCACAAACATTTAAACTTTCTTTCTAAAGAAAAGGGAGAAAGAGGGAGTTTGGAGCTGGGAGGGGCTATCAGTCGGAGGGGGCTACCGAAAAAACTTTCACTTCCAATAGGTCTTAATGTTTAAAATCTCTGAAGTTTTCTTGCGTGTTATGAAAAGCTACAAATTTATCTTTTTCCATTTTCCCAAAAGAAGTTGACCCAAATCCAACAGCAGCAGTTGAAAAATTTCTCTAAGCTTTATCAAATGGCCCCTACAGAGCCCAGCTTAAAATTAAAAGCTCCCCCGGCCAGAGGGAATATATGTGACTTTAATAACTGAAATCTGTTTTTACTTTCTATTACAGAGGTCAAAAGGTTTCTAAACAAACCAAATTTATCAATTATTTAGAGCTGATTTCTTCTGAAGTGGTATTTCTGAGATATTATTTGGTGGATAAATTCAATGTTCTAGAGCCAACAGCAGCATTTTATTCATAACAAATTTCTACTAAACTGAATTTGCTGGGGCAACTTAATTTCCACTATCGTGTTTGCACTGTAGAAATATCAACTGAAGTGTTAGAGTGCCTAACTAGTGGGCTTTTCAAAGAAAAATTCTATATAAGCATGCTTATTCAGCACCCCTCCCCTTTCTTTCTGTTTATTGCTTGAGAAATGAACTGGCTTCTCTATCTACTGGGATTTAAATTTTTTTTTTTTTTAAATCTCCTGAAACATTCTTCTAAACCACAGAGACATCTTTAAAGTTAAAAACAATGTCTTAAACTACATTGTCATCCTAGCGACCAAAGAAAATGAGATTGTTGTCAAGATTTTGATTAAAGAGATTTTTTTAATGAAGGAGAGACAGGTTTGCGTGCCGACATGTGGGTGCCAACAAACACATGTGTGTATATACTTGGAGTAGGTCAGAGTCTCTTCTCAAAAATTTTTCTGGAATCTTGATGGACCACTTGGTTTAGGGCTCTCTGTTAGAGAATTCAGTAACAGTTTATAGAGCAACTGCTCTTGATTCTTAACACAGTGCACAGCCCATGTAAATATTATGTTTATTATATACTAACTAAACATATATTGGGTTTCTGCCTAAAGTCTGCCATTTGGTGTATGCAGAAAACATTATAGAACAGTTCATAAATTCATTTGAAGCTGTGTTAAATGAAAGCAGCCATCCAGAAGCTGAAATTTTTTCATCTTTAAAATAGCACCCTTCCCAGCTCTAAAGTGGTAGGTTTGTTTATGCCGGTGAATGCAACACACCAATGTAACCAAGGAGCTGTGCTGCATATTCTGCTTTAGTGAAAGCAAATTCGTTAAGGCGAAAGACTGAGTTACATTTCCCCTCTCAGAATGAGCTTGTATTTTATTTTTATTATTATTTATTATCTTTTGTAAATTCATAGAGGGGGAAAAAAAGGCTTTTCCCTCTCTGATACCTATTAGTCTGTTCAAGATGGAAATAACAGCAATTAGGTTTTCCAGACATCCACTGATAAAGATAAATGAAAAATGAAGGCGGAAAAGAGAAATGTGGCAAGCACAGGCAAGCCATTTTACCTCTCGGGGAACTGGATGGCTGAGAGGTTGGTCAGAGGCTAGACCACTTTCACCTCTGAATGGCTGGCCGACATCCAACCGGAGCCCGCAAAGACCCCCGAAGGCTACTTCCCACCCTTGTGTGGGCACGGTCTGTGGAGGTGAGTTGGTGGTCTAAAGTCGAATACACAGAGGGATAGACGTCTCTATCAGAGCTGCTACCTGTGTGAGGACTGACTGAAGGGTTTGAACTCTCACCTGTACACTTCATTCCTGGAACTGGTTCATGGTAGGTTTGGCTGAATTCAACTCCAAACATAACATTTGGGATTTTCACTACTTCACTGAGTTGACAGTTTCAGCCCTGAAGAAATAGAAGACTAGTGTTCTATGTCACTGCTGCCATTTTTTATCGCCATGTCGAAGTGCGAATTAAAGTGCCTTTGATTGTAAGCAAAGCCTGGAAACTAACACTGCAAAAAAAAGGGATGGGAGTGTTTTGGTATCAATCTTTATGGGATACTGAGGTTGGGGATGTTGTTAACAAATCAATTAACCAACATTTTTTGCTCCATGAGGACAAGGATTTTTGTCTGCTTTGTTCACTGACAGGTCTTAAGCACCTGGGACAGTGGCCGGCACATGGCATGTGCTCAGTAAAGATCTGTTGACTGAAGCGACCAATCAGTTGTTTAAACAGTGATTTTAAACCTCGAAGCCAGGAGCATTGCTTTTCCCAAGTGTTTGCCGTCGAATTGGAAATTTAAGGCTTCTGATGTAATACTTTGAGTAGCTGAGACTTTACTCCTTGCCCATAAAGGAACTTGACCCTATGCAAGCAGATCCTATTTTGACTCTGCTTAAGTAAAATATTCTCTAGAGAGAGGCAGGTTCCGTCAGTTGCTGAGTATCAGGTCAATATTTGATAAATTCTCCCTTGTGGAGAATCAAGTGGCAACAAGGGGAAGACTTCTGTTCTTTCTAGTTGTTAACGTTTTAGGAATTGGTATTTGCAACTGCTCAGATTTGTACTTGGAGTCCCATGGTGGTGCTTCCTTATGAGGTTATAGCAACCAGGTCCATAAAAATATTCACTACAACTCAGAGATTCCAGGATTTTTACTTCTTTCACTGATACTCTTCTCACACATCATTTGAATGTCTTGGTTAGAATAAAATTCTTCCTGAGAACTGTAGACTTCAGGTCCCCAGTGAGATAATTAGAAAGTAAAGAATGCACCCTCTCAAACCCAAAGACAGTGTCCAGGGGCTGTAAAATAGCATGTGACCCTGGGTTCCTTCTTTCCCCACTCTTGAGGGTTTGCAGTGCCTATCCTATCCAGATGGTTGATTTTTGAGGTATGAACAAAGGTCATGGATGTAATGATTTTGTTTTTTCATCCCAAGCTGTCCTTGCACCTGTGATGGATAATGGTGTATAGGGTATGGACCATATCAGTGCTTTGGAAATCCCAGTAGAATGACAAGATGTCCGATCAACATCTACCTGTTTTGCTGCTTAGCAGGAAAAGCTACATCCCAAACAACTAGGCATTGAGGACCCACCTTGGTTCCTGAACCTGCCAGTAAGGCTCTCCTGCTGAGCATGAGATTGGAGGAGAAGCAGCAGGGGAAAGTGCAACTGGCATAAGATTCTGCCTGCGTCCTCCCCTTTCCCACCAAGTCTGTCCCGGGAGACGGAGGAGTCAGAGGTAGTTTGAATATTGTTACCAACTCAGACAGCAGCGGCTTCTGGTGCTCCTTGCGAGCACCGGCACCTCTGATTTAAATCCCCTGTGTCTTCCTGCTCTCGTATCCTGTACCTCTGCTTTGGAATTGTCAGCCATCCTCTGGCAGAAAGCTCAAACAGAAGCGAAAGCTGAAAACTGGAGGTTTTCCTAAGTTCTTGCCTGATTGTTCAATTAGTTCTTAGTTTCAGTCTTGATTCTAGGTAAGGAGGGAATGGAGCCCACAAGGCTTTGGCTAAACCATGTCATTTGCCAAAGCTTGAAAAAAAAATGAAGCTACATACAGATCAATTTTTAAGAACTGAGACATGGTGGAATGTGAAGACAAAATTGAAATATTAGTTTTTGGAATGATGCTGATTATTTTTATTATTATTATTAATGTAATTTTCCACTTAAAAGACAGTTGTCCTAAGTACAGGGGAAAAAAGTCAATAATTTGTGGCCAATTAGGATTTAAAAATCATTTTTAGTTGTCTAATCAATAAATAATTGGCCAATTTGCATGCTTGTGTCCCAGCATGAATAACACATACTCTTCCCACCCCCACCCCCCTCACACACATGCACACACACTCACACACACACACGCCTACTGTCAGGACAAATATATTGTCACACCAGTATATATAAAGAGGTTCACAGAAACAAACAGAACCTGTGAATGTGTAAAGTGCTGACAGGACAACCTCTGTCAATGTGACTTCTTACTCTCTATTTTTGTTCTCAGAACCAGTTTACTAATCTAGTCTCCAATATTTACACGGTAGGAAGATACTACCTTTAATGTAGATCCGATGCCTAATTCCTACTGGCTTGTAAATGTTGCTCAGTGAGCGTTTTAGTGTATTTGGATTCAATTTTCTACTGATAAATATTTTACCCAGTTGTCATGATTATCTTAACATGGAGACAAGTAGATCCTAGATTAATCCAAGTGTTTTTAGAGACAAGCTGATAACTTACAGAGAGAAGTGTTGATTTTATTTGCAACACAGAACTAATAAGCCATTCAGTTTTCTAAGACTTAGATGCTAGAAACAATAAGTACTTGTTTTTTCACACAAATGTCATGCAAAAGTCCTAGTATCATTCTCTGTTTTGTGCATTCTTAAAAAAGAAGATAGAAATTCTGAGATAGTGTAACTTGATCTTTCATTATTGCCAATTATTTAAAAAAACACACACACCACAGGTTGGATGCAATGAACTGAATGTTTGTGTCCCCCCTAAATTCATATGTTGAAGCCTAATCCCCAGTGTGATGGTATTAAGATATGGGGCCTTTGGGAGGTGATTAGGTCATGAAGGCAGAGCCGTCATGATAGAACCAGTGCCCCTATAAGGAGAGGTACAAGAGAGATGATCTTTCTCTCCACTATGTGAGGATACAATGAGAAGACAGCTGTCTGCAAAGCAGGAGGAGGATTCTCACCTGGAACAGAATCTGCTGCCACCTTGGTCTTGGACTCTCCAGCTTCCAGAACTGTGAGAAATAAATGTCTGTTGTTTAATCCACCCAGTTTCTGGTATTTTGTAATAACAGCTCAAGCTAAGATATTGGATAACCCTGGGGTGGGGTCAGGTCTGTTCACAGAGGACCACAGCCTACACACTCGTATGTGGCAATCCTGAAAGTCATCCTTGTTTAAGTCACTCAAAAGGAGTGAATTCTCTTGAGTCCATTTTATTTGGAAAATTTGCCATTACGAGATCCTCATGATCTTGTTTACTGTCTGGTCCTGAGTACCCAGTAGGTGTCAGGTGTTCGAGACCTCTCTGTGGGTGGTCAAGTGTTCACTACCCGCTTCAGCTGTCAACCTCCCTGCCCCCAACTCACCATCTCCAGGAAGGAGCTGTTGCTTGTTGGTCTTATGGTAGAAGGCTAATCTCCAGCAGGTAAGGCCACTGTAAGTTAAAATTCAGACCCACGGATTTGCTTCTTTCTGTGGCTCTGTTCTTCCTTTCCAACTGGCTATAGAAGGGGGAATCAGGCTGCTGCTCTATGTCTCCCTTCCAGCAACCTCACCCGCATTCTGTCACACACACACACACACACACACACGCACGCCCTGGTTCAGCCTTCTCCCTTCATCTCTCCCATCTACTGTTCTACCTGGAGGCAGGTTAGACTGACAGATTGGTTTTGAGCCATGTCGCTGTTCCAGCCTCATGGGGGAAGGGTTACTTTAATTTTATTTGTTGCCGCCACTCGAACATATCTGCCCCTCAGAGACTTCGCGTGGGAGAGTTGCTATGTTTTGGGTAGGATTCGGCCATTCTTGAGGTCCTTGGGTTGGTTCTGTCCAAGGCTCATCGGAGCCTTTATCAGATCCTTTACCTTCACTGTCTCCTAGTGGTCCTGAAGGGTGTTAGCATCTCCATTTGACAGGTGAGGAAACTGAGGTTCAAGACTTGCTCAAGTTTCCCCAAATGGGGAAATAGAAAACAAAGAAGTATATAAACCAAAAATATAATTTCAGCATTTATCAGTGCTCTAAAGGTAAGGTGGGCAAGGGCAGAGTCAGTGACAGGGCTGGGGCCATTTAGTTTGGATTATTGGGGAAGGTCTAGAACACAGGAAAGATCATTCTGGCTTGCAGTTGAGTGGGTCCTGTGTTGAGGTCACATTGGATTGATTTAACTCTCTGAAGGGCCATTCAAGCAAGGAATATTTCTAAAGAATTTGATCTACCCACTGTATAAGCTATGCTTTCCTTTATGAGCAATTTCTCACTCGATGCACATTTATATTCTTGTGAGTTAAAAATTAAGACTATGTTTTCATGGGCTAAATAAATAAAAACAATCATGTTCTCCAACCAGGATGTAGTTTTCCAAGATATTGCAGCTTGGTGTCAAAAGCCAATGTAGAATGTAACGGAAGCAAGTCAAAGCTCAAGTGCTTCCACTTTACGGAAATGCTCAGTGATGGAATGCTTCCCAGAGCTGTTTTGACATACTTTGCACATTTGCATGCACTGTTGTTAGCCCATTTGGTGCATTTGTGCACATTAGGAAAATGTGCCCCTTTCTCCAGGGATGACCCAGGCCCATGCCCAGTCACATGGCTTGCTAAGCTGAGAGTGGGCTGTATTTCAGCTCGCCCTTCCCCTCTCAACCAGGTGCCCTTGGGCAGGGCATGGCGTCCATAACTTTGTGACAGTTCCCAGTCTTTCGGGCAACAGTAATAATTCCCTGCATTCCTGTGGTGCATCACAGCAATTGCACAAATGCCGTCTCATTAATTCCCAAAATCATCTTGAGTGATGAATGGGGCAAAGATCCTTATCGTCATTTTAGAGTTATGGGACCAAAGTATAGAGAAGTTAAGCGACTTCCCCCAAAGCCACACTGATCCTAGGTGGCTCTGACCAGAACCGGAGGTTACTGACCCTTGGCCCTATTCTTTCAGATTTATTGAGCACCATCTGGGCCAGAGACATCCATCCATTCATTCATTTAGTCATTAGTCATTCAAGATCGCAAATTCTTGAGGGAAGGGCTCTGCCTCACTCATCTGTGTGTTCTGCAAACCTATCACAGTATTTGACACATGCTAAGTATGCAATGAACATTTGTAACATGAATGACAGAAAGCATTGGTTGTTCTGGTTGTGTCATTATAGATGGGTTCTGCGGATACATTTGGTTGCAAAGGATGGCTGCAATGCTTCTCCACCTTCTTTGGCTGCCAAAACTGTAGGCGTGATCGGCATCACATGGACCCGTTTGTTTTACTGCAAAAGCCGGTTCTGAGCTGTGTTGGTCAAAGCTCTGTGGAAAAGGGAAGGAGGAAGGTGAAAACTCACCCTGCTAAATAGACAGATGCAGATCTGAGAGGCTGCTCAGAAAGTAACGAATCGACACCTTCTGCCACGTTCAGAAAACCGATGTTATTGGAGGAATGAAAGTACAGAGGCAGGTACCTGAGAACCTGGGCTCCTTTTATAGAAGATGTATGATCGCTGAGCCTTTTGGCAGCATTTCCCCTGCTTATTGCCTGCTAGTTTACCTATCATATCTGTCAGGTCCTGCAGAAAATGGAAGAATAACCTTCAAGGGCTCAGAATAAACCAGCTCTGGCTCCTTCCCCATGCCATTTGTTGGGTTATTAATAATGTTCAGTTAGAACCTTTGGAGCCTCAAAGAGGGGGAGACTTGGCTTCTCCTAGTGTCCTCAGCAGCATGAATTCTCCTTCTGAAGATGCTCACAAGATTCTGGGTGAAGCATCAGAATTCATTAGCCGAATGGGTACAGTCAATCTTCGTAGAAACCAAGAGTCTTTTGTGAATAACTCCCAGTCAAAATAATGAAAATCACACCCAAGTTTATTTTCCATAGGTCTAAAAATATGGAGAACCAGTGAGTTACTCTTATGTAGCTCATGATAGCGTCATAATCGAACGATCTATAAATGGCATCATGCAAAGGAACACTGAACAAATGCAGCTGAATTCTCTTCTATTGGAATCTTTTCTTTCTCGCAATTAAATGCCATTATGAGGGATTCTACTCTATTTTATATGTAATCAGGACTTGTAAAGTCTCAATATAAACAACATTTTTATTTGATCAGAGTTCATTATGAGAAGCAACTACTGTATAGAAAAATGTCTGAAATTATGCTCTGGACTGGAAGTCAGGATTTACTAAATGGAAGGGAAAAAATGGCTGCCTTGCCAACCAGGCATACCTTTGCAATCTGGCGCGTTTCCGTATGTGGCCTTGCTTGGGCTTATAAACCACTGGAATCAATTTCTTTTAAAAACACGTTTTTCAGAAACTTATTACGCACTTTAGAGATATATTATATACCTTCAGCAGCAAAAGAAGAAAAATTACAGGTGCAAAAGCAGCCCATTTTTCTAGCAGCTGAAAATGATGCTGTGTACTAGTCACAGGGGAACAGTAAAAATTACACTCCGACAGCAACAGGGCAGAAGCCCACAAAGGCACAGCCGAGCGAGTGGCACGGCCAGGGAGTGCGCTAATAAATCAAGATAATTCTCTGCCTGCCTTGAACTTAGACCCGGCTACAATTCACTGGTACAGCTGGAAAAAAATAAAAAAGTCTGTTAGTGGAATTCAGCTTTACTGGGGGGACGTGATTAGTCACTGGGCAGATTGAGCCTCGATTGCATCTAAATGGTCCACTTTATGAACCATTTATCTTCTGCTCAGACCATTTTCATTACACCAAAAACTGATGCTGAGCCACCAGCTGTAAGATACAGCCCGGTGAAAATTAATAACCTTTTTTTTTCCCCTTCTGCAGGACTCCTGCATATGTGAGCAGGAGCATTTATCCCTGTTTTGTTGCTATTTGCATCCCAGCATCCCTGGCAGTCTTTCAATTTTCTCAAGTCTCTTAGCCTTTGCCCCTTGTTTTGCTTTTGCAACACAAACAATCCATCCTGTGCATTTAAAATTCTCTTAGCGCCCTGACATCACGCTATAGCCTTAGAGCAGGGAGCAGTTTACACAGAAAGGGCTCTTATTAATTCCTCTGTCCTGCTTTCCTGCTAAAATATAGGGATCTTGAGATTACTGCTGGGTCCCTTAAAGACCATTTAGAGCTGTGCAATTTAAAACAGGAGACCTTTATTAATACCTGCTTAGGCTACTGACTGCGGGGAGGGCAAAGGAGGTCTGGCTGTGATGGAAGATAGTCTCTTACTGAAGCAGAGTCACATGACCTGTAATTCACGGCAGCCTATTGAGCCTTGTGTAGCCACTGAGATATACGCTGATATGATTACAATAACATACAATGAAATTATGGAGTATTAATGGTGCTTAACCACTGTCAGGCATTAAGCAGAATTAACAGGAGTCTTTTTCTGAGCAGACAGAGTTTTGATAGGGCTGATTAAGGATTTGGCTATCTAAGGAAGCTCATTATAGTATTAATTGGGATACAATGAGCCCAAACTGTGTTGTTTTGGCATGTTTCTGCATGGGGCCACATGTTTGGTGAGAAGCTTGGAGCTCATCGCCTCAGTCCTGGAGTTGTTGGATGCCATACAACTTTTGTTTCCTCGAGCAGATTTTGTGGCGTCTTCTGTCTTTCTTTTTTCTCTTTTGAAGCCTGCTGAAACTATTTTGATAACCAGTTTTCTTTATCCATAACAAAGGCTAGCCTGTCGCTAGAATGGCTAATAAGTTTACAAAGAAATGCTTTATGTCTGAGGGAGGGAGGATTTTGTGATGGTTTTTGAAATTCTTCAAAAGAGATTTGTTGCTGTTTTTTTTTTTTAATATTGTAACATTTAGGTTGGAGTGGAATGGTCAGTTCAGTCACATCCTATACTTGAGACTATTTTATGCTTTGCAGTTTTATCTTCAATATATGTCATGTGATGACAGTTGAGCGAAAACTCACTACTTCCTCAATTGTTTTAATATTCCTTTTCCATCATGGCCTCTCTTTGATAAGGAAAGAGATTCTTGACTTTGGAGCATTGGGTTAGTTTCCTCTGTTAGACAGGATGCTCAGCAAGGTGATTTTACAAAATGCTTCTTGAGATGGACTGTTTGGTGGTGGGACTTGAGATCAAAATGAGCCACTGGCTGAAATGAAGATGGACAGCAGCAGTTCTGGAGCGGGTCTTCCCCTTTGTCAGCAGCATGTTCATAGCTCACCCTGGGCAGCCAGGTCCACAGCATGGCTATCTGCTCCCCTCTGATGAGCTCTATGCTCCCATGCTCTTCTCTGCAGTTGCAGTGAGCCCCGGGCTGATCTGCATCAGTTGCTGGGGTGGCCAAATGGAACCGATGAGCTGTGTCCATTCATTTTGTCTAGACGTGGCCTCAATTGACCAGCTGGGTGTGCAAGGCCTGTCCGCTTGACAGCTGCTAACTGTCAATGGGCCATATGTAGCCATGGAAAGTTGCAGACTTTGGAATGTTCAAGGGCACGGACCGAATTCCTTGGGGAGAGAGGTTTTCCACAAGGATGTCTGGGGGCTCTGATGAGCCTACTCTCACCAGTCTCCTTTTTCACAAACTTCTGGCCAAAAGGGCAGTGACTAGCCCCAAATAAAAATGTTGGTCAAACAATCCTTGTCAAAACTCTTTTAAGTATTAAAGTTTCAAGGTAAGGGAGAGCCCAGGAGATTGCATGCATGTTAATAAAATCTTTGGTGTCACTTGCCTTGCATAACTCTCTTCAAGAGTTTGGATCTGACTTTAACTTTAGAAGTTGAAAGAGAGAAAGACAACTTATTGGCCTCTCAAATCATAACTTAGCCAAGGTTGTCTCCAGTGAGAGAACGCAAGTAGCTATATTTTTAAAAACAAATAAGTACAATATAAAGTTTAGGGATGTAAAGAACGGATTAGGGTTGATCTTGCTCTTTTAGGCTAATACTTTTCTTTAAGCAAAATTGACAAAATACAAGGGGCATTTCCAAAGAATGTCTCTTGTTTGTATTACAAAATATGGCAATTGAGGATTTGCCTTCCAGGGGCTATTTTTAATAATATTTTATATTTTTACTAAAATAGTGCATAATCTTGATGTGGACTTTATAAACCTACATAGCAGTAACATAAGAGGTTTCAGAAAATAGTGATTTTCTGGTAATGACTTTCTCTGTTACCATGGCCAACAGATGTTTACCTAAGCCAGGAGCAGTTGGCTGGTAGCAATTTGAGGTAGCCAGAACCTCAATGAGTGTAGTCTGACAAGGAGATCAGAAGAACCAAGGCAGATACAGTATAAGCAAGTTTTTAAAAAATGAATTGGAAATGGCTCCCCTGCATGGAATATGTAGATAACAAAGGTAGTGAGCGGGGAAAGGTCTCATCTCCCTCCTTCCAGATATTTCTGCTCAGCTGTTCCATGTGTTCTGCCTCTGGCCTCCTGTCCACAGAGGAATGTGCCTCCAGCAGACTCCAAGGGTCCATAATCAGCCAGGACAGGATTAGTGACCTCACGGAAGGTGACCAACACCCCCTCAGAGGCATGGCTGACTCAATACAGAAGGTGCAAGAAAAACCAAAGTTCTTTGCTGGGAGGCTGTTGGGGAGGCAAAGCACTCTTAAAGAGAGCAGATTAGGAGATATTTCTTTCTTTTGCTTCTGGAAAGATGTAATTTTATCTCCTTCACAGAAGTGTTGGGACAAGGCCCTAACAAACAGTTACGACATTTATGTATATCAACTTGAGAACTGGATCAATACAATCATTCTTAAAAATTGTGTGTGAGTTTATGGTGACTCTGTGAGATTATGAATCATCTACAAACCAAAGCTTTCTCATGATGGGAACCAACTCAGTAGCTTGGTAGGCAAATGTCACTTTGGTCAACGTTCACAATGCTATGGGCTGAAGATACAGAGAACAGATGAAAAAATTTACTTGTCCTCAAAGTGAGCAGTCCACTTCTATAACATTAATCACTACACAGTGTGGAAAGCGCTACAAGAGAGTTGTGTAGTGGGTGCTAAAAGAGCATACTGGGCCAACAATGAGTCAGGCGGTAGGGTCAGCATGGGCTTCCAGGAGGTCATGTGTGGGCCGAGAGAGACACTGCCAGAACAGCCGAGGAGTTAAGGTCACAGACAAAAGGACCAGCATATGTATAGACACAGTGGCTGGGGAGCAGCAGGTGTTCAGTGTGTACCAAGCAGTCACTGTGATCCTCCCGGTGGGAGAGGGGAATGAAGCCGAGCCCAGTCATGACAACCTTGTAGACTATGTTTACTCAGAGGGTGATGGGAGTCATGACAAACTTTTGACAGAGGAGGGAAATCAACATATTTGTGTGTTAGAAAGCTGCTGGGAGCTTCAGCAAGGAGGATCCAGTGTGGTAGGAGAATGCAGTTGGCATTTTCTAATTCCCTGATGCTGCCAGACCCTTACTTTTAGACTCATGTAAAAACCCTTGTCCTTCAAAAATCACGCCATTGGCTCAGCCCTCTCTATTCCTTCTCTTCAGTGTCCTCTTCCTCTTGCTCATTGAGGATTTTAGCCCAGGCTCACAGCCTTCCTTTCCATTCCTGTCTGTCCCATAATCCTGGGGGATTTTAATAGTTGTGATATTAAATGTCCCTCCCATCAACCCAAGCTCAAAATGCTTTGACCTCGTATTCATCAGCTCACTCCATGGCCATTTGGAAATGGCTCTACTTCTGAAATCTTAAACCCCCTTGAACCACTTTTGGAACCTCTCCCTTCTCCAGCTCTCTCTCCCTCACTGGCATTACACTCACTCTTTGAACTCTTCCCTTTCATCTCCACGCATTACCATCCTTGGTTTCATTTCCTTTCCAGCTGAGCCTGAACTCCAGAGCTCACCACCTTAGCCACCCTCATGGCAGCCCACTAACTTTCTCACTTCTTTGTCTTCCCACTGCGTCTTCAGGCAATTGCTCAAATCTGTTTTAACTAAGTGCTTCCTTTTCCTGCTCCTACACCTGAGATGTGGAAACTTCTGCAGAAAATTACACAATCCAATCTCTTCTGGTGTTTCTGATCCACGCTTTTCCCATTTCTCTCTAGGATTACCCTAAACCATTTTACATTCAGGAAATTCCTTTTTCCTCATACTTTACAAAGGAAAATGAGGCTATTAGCTACAAAATGCATCAACTTCCCCTCAATCATGACCCTCATTATCAACCTGTCTACCTCTACCCTCATCTGTCCTTCTCTTCCTTTCTGTTTCCTCCGCATATTCAAGATGAATCCCCTGTGAGATGCTCCAGGTCTTACTACCGTGTTTCTCAAATGATTAGGCCACCAGTTCTCTCTTCTCTCAACTTGATCTTCAAACGTCCTGATAAATTCTACCTTGTGCTTTCATGACATTCTCAACTGAGTCTCAACTTGGTCCAACTTGCAAGTGACTCCTTCTTGGTGTCCTTGGTAGTCTCTTTTTATGTTGACTCTACTTTTAATGCTGAGATGATGTGTATGCTCTGTCTTTCATCTGCTTTTCTCTCATTCTCCTCACTCTTTCTGGGTAATCTCATTCACATCCAGAACTTCAACTATCAGCTGAGTAGTAATAATTTGCAAATCTAAATTTAAAAAATGTAAATCTTAAGCTCTAGACTTGTACATTAGATTACCTCAGCAATTTTCATCCCTGTTTGGATTCCCATGAGGAGTTCCAGGATCCAACCCCAGATAACCTGGTTTATGAGGTTTGGGGTGAGTGTGGGAGAAGAGCCTTGGGCATCTGCATTTCTAAAGCTTCTTAGATGATGATGTGTGTAAAGCCTTGAGAAGCACTGAACTACCAACTGGATATCACTTCTTGGATGTCTCATGTACAACTTAAACTTAACACATCCCCAAATGAACTGAACTCATTATTTCTTCCCCCAAGCACGATATTCCCATGTTTCCTAACTTGTTTAATGTTCCACATTCCATCTGATCACCCTCAGTGAGAAAATCTATAGTCATCTTAGACTCTTTCTGATTCACACCTTAAGTCTATTGATTCTAATTCCTAAATATATTATTTATAAATAAATTAATATAATTAATTTTAATTATACTTTATAGTTTATAATTAATATAAATATATTATTTCTTTCTCCATCCCCAAATCCACTAAGTCCCATCTTCTTGCCTGGATTGTTATGATAGACTCCTTATTGGATCTCTCTACAGCCTGTCTTCCCCCATCCATCCTCCATTCTGCTGGAGAGAGCTCTGTAAAATTCCTGCTTGGACATATGATTCTCCTGCTCAAACCTTTTGGTGGATTTCCACAATTTACAATTTCACTGGATACTCACAGCCGTCCATCCCTGTTAACCTCTCTGGTCATATCTTTTGCTCCCCCACTGCAGCATGTCAAGATGATACAACTCTTAGTCAGGTAGAAGCAAGGATGACCGGTGAGAGGATTTCTATTTTATGCATTATACAGCAACAAACACATATGAGTTAGTCATTTATTTTTTTAGGAAGAGTCAAAATGTTGCTGAATCCTAATTATGCTCATCAAAATGTTAGATACGCATGCCAAGGAAATAGAGGGTCAACAGATTAAAACCAAAAAAAAAAGAAAAAAAAAAAAGAAGAAGAAATAAATGATGGCAATATTGCTATTAAAACTATAAATGATGCATGAAGAAAAGAATGAAAGAGGGCATTAATGAAGGAGGAAAGCATGGTTAGGAGCGATTTAATAGTCTAAGAGAGAAAGAATAAGGACCTAAGTTTGATTTGTGTCAGTAAAGCAACATTAAATTAAAGTGGGTATTAATTAGGATTGGAAAATTTCTTGTTGATCAGTCTGGGAATGGCTCTACCATTTGAATTTTTCTTTACCTAATTTCTTTCTTTCGTGATGCTGTTGGGCTTGATAGGGTGATGCTGTGGGCTTTTTATTAATACCTACCATGTTACTATAAGACAAACTGAAGGATTTATGCCCTTTGTGAGGAGTATCCTGTTGCAGTCTAAGAAGGCTCTCACTGCCTGTGAAACACAAGGTGAGTGGTCTGGAGAAGGTAAGGTTAAGTTTGTGGAAAGCCAATGGTGTAGAAGAAAGTAAAGGCCTTTTTTTTTTTTTTTTTAAATTTAAGCATTATGTCTGCAAGAATATACATCAGACCATAGTTTTAAAGATAAAATAATGTACATTTAGAGGTAATTTAAAAACCAAGCTTGGAAGAAGAAAACAAAAATAGGAGCTATGAAGAGTGTGTTGCATCCATGCTGACCAAGAAAAGTAATTTTGGCTTCCAAAAGCCCGAGGAATCCTGGGAAACTCCTGGAGGGCAGGAACCATTTTTCACTCATCTTTGTATTCTCAGCACCTACTCAGTTTCTGGCATCCTGTAGGTACTCCGTAAACTTTAAAAAAAAAAAAAAATCAGGAAATGAAGACACATAAAAAGTTTTGAGAATCACACATTATTTAACTTGTAGGTAATTTTTTTCAGGTATGCATGAAATTTTTTTTAAAAAATTTATTTTATTGTGGTAAGAACGCTTAACATAAGATCGATCTTCTTAACAAATTTTTAAGTGTATAACACATTGTTATTTACTATAGGTACAATGTTGTATAGCTGATTTTAGAGTTTATTCATCCTGCTTAACTGAAATTTTGTGTCTGTTGATTAATAATGTGCCCTTCACCCCAGCCATTGGCAATCACCATTCCATTCTTTGATTCTATGAATTTGATCATTTTAGATACCTCATAGAAGTGGGAATCATGTAGTATTTGTCTTTCTGTGACTGACTTATTTCACTCAGCGTAGTGTCATCTAGGTTCATCCATGTTGTCATTTATTGCAGAATTTCCTTCTGTCTTTTTTTTTTTTTTTGAGGAAGTTAGACCTAAACTAACATCTGTTGCCAATCTGCCTCTTTTTTGCTGAGGAAAATTGGCCCTGAGCTAACATCTGTGCCCATCCTCCTCTACTTCATATGGGACGGTGCCACAGCATGGCTTTGATAAGTGGTGTGTAGGTTCATGCCTGAGATCCAAACCTGTGAACCCCGGGCCGCCGAAGCGGAGTGGGCCAACTTAATTGCTATGCCACTGGGCTGGCTCCCCAGAATTTCCTTCTTTTGAAAGACTGAATACTATTCCATTGTATGTATACAGATCATCCTTGACTTACGATGGGGTTACTTCCTAATAAACCCTTCGTAAGTTGGAAAGATCCTAAGTCAAAAATGTATTTACTACACCTAACCTACCGAACATCATAGCTTAGCCCAGTCTACCTTAACAGTGTTCAGAACATTTACATTAGCCTACATCTGGGCAAAATCATCTATCAAAAAGCCTATTTTATAGTAAAGTGTTGAGTGTCTCATGTAATTTATTGAATACTGTACTGAAAGTGAAAAACAGAACGGTCGCATAGGTACAAAATGGTTGTAAGTGTATCAGTTGTTGACCCTCATGATCACATTGTTGACTGGGAGCTGCGGGGGCTGCCCCTGCCCAGCATCATGAGAGAGCATCTACTGCATATCGATAGCCTGGGGAAAGATCAAAATTCAAAATTCAAAATTCCAAGGACAACTTCTACCGAATTAGTGTCACTTTTGAACCATCATAAGGTAAAAAAATCGTAAGTCAAATCATTGTAAATTGGGGATTATCTGTATACCACATTTTTTCTCATCTATTCATCTGTCGATGGACATTTAGGTTGTTTCTATTTCTTGGCTATTGTGAATAATGCTGCAATGAACATGGGGCTGCAGATATCTCTTCAAGATTCTGATTGCAATTCTTTTAGATAAATACCCACAAGTGGAATTACTGGATCATATGGTAGTTCTATTTTTAATTTTTTCAGGAACCTCCATACTGTTTTCCATAGTGGCTTTACCAATTTATGTTCCCCAGAAGGGATCCAATTTCTCGACAGCCTCACTGACATTTATTAATTTCCAGTGTTTTTTTCATAATAGCTTTCCTAACAGGTTTGAGGTGATATCTCATTGTGGTTTTGATTTGCCTTTCTCTGATAATTGGTTATATTGAGCATCTTTTCATGGACCTGTTGGCCATTTGTGTGTCTTCTTTGGAGAAATGTCTAATCAAGTCCTTAGCCCATGTTTTAACGGGGTTATTAGTTTTTTTGCTATTGAATTGTAGAAATAACCCGTAGGTAATCTCAAGCTTAGTCTGGCACAGTATGCGTCATTCTCATAATTTAAGTTGGATAACTTTAAATTTAAGTTAATTCATTAATATAAGGAAAAGCAGAATATTTGTGGTAATTCACTTATTAAAGCTTAAAGTGCCAAGCAACATGTTGGATGCTGGGTGGCAAGAAAGCAAATCAAAATCAGTAAAGGCCCGAGGCTCAAAGACTCATCCTTCATGACATTTCTCTGAGAGAACAGTGAGTGTGTAAAAGTAGACACCCTCACTGAAACCAAAGCATAGAAGTGTGGAAGTTAGTTTAACAAAGGAGCACAACATATATTTTGCTTATTATA
Source organism: Diceros bicornis minor (assembly GCF_020826845.1). NCBI lineage: Eukaryota > Metazoa > Chordata > Mammalia > Perissodactyla > Rhinocerotidae > Diceros > Diceros bicornis. Next base: position 9,059,727 of record NC_080779.1, read on the forward strand.
CTGTGTGCTTCTCTGTTAAGCTTATAACTGGAACAGTCTTCCCCTGGAGATCATGCCAGCATTTATTTCTAATCAATGATGAAAATTAAATGGTAATCCTCAAGGGAAGGGAGCCTCTTCCATAACCACCACTTCCTATTGGAAATCTTTCTTTCATGTTTCTGCTTAGTACTCAATCCAGGGTTTGAAATTAATTAAAAGATATCCTTTCTCTAATCTTTAGATAATTAGCTTCAAAGATTTTCTTCAAAATGTTGTATTAACTTTATCTTTTATGTGTAAATTCAGATCTGTTTCTGTCTGGACAATAATAATTCAGTGGTAGTTAGCAATTGAGGGAAAGGAATGTCTTGTCAGTTATTTGAGTGGTTGGGGTTGAGTTATCAGCAATAAGTATTTATTATGAAGTGATTTTTAGACTTTTTGTACAAGACTAAATGATGAGTAAAGATTCCCATATAGAGTCCTAAAAATTGGAATTGGAAAGTACCACGTAACTTTTAGCTTCTCATTTTGTAGATAGGAAAAATTGAATTCCAGATAAGATGTAAATACCTTTAATTATAGAAACTACTGATATCGAATGAAAGTTTTTCAGTCACCTCTTGTCTATCTTCAAGAAGACAGAATAAGGAAATGGCTTTAAATTACAACAAGAAAGATTTTTGTTAGATGTAAGTTCAGCCTTTATAAGACATTTTTTTCTTAGAGAGGGACTAAAGATGAGTAAAAATTCTTTGACATTCCTTCCACTGAGAGGCAGAGTCTAATTTCCCTCCCTTGAGTCTATGCTGGCCTGATTAACCAAAAGAATGAAGGAGATATGACATTTCTGAACTTCTGAGGCTAACGCATAAGAAGCCTTGGGGCTTCTGCCCGGGTCTCTGAGAACAATCATTTTAAATGTTGTGTCTCCAAAAGTCTGATTATCCTGACACCACCATGCTGTGAGGAAGCCCAAACTAGCTATGTAGAGAGGTTACGTGTAGAGATGCCAGACATGTGAATGTGCATGCTCTCAGATGATCCAGCCTCAGCCACACCCACCTGCTGCTGTATGAGGAACCTCAAGTGAGAACCACAGTGCTGAGTCTGGCACCACCGCATTGTGAGAGATTATCAGGAATTGATGTTTTATACCACCAAATTTTGGGGTGGTTTGTTATGCAGTGATAGATACCTGGAATAGCAGGCACTTTTGAAACTCAGAAAAAATTATCTCAGGAGGGGCATTGTCAAATATCCTTACCTGGAGATTATGAATTTGAGTAACAACATCTGACTTGAACAATTAAAGCATGGATTTTTCTCATCTGAGGTAATTTGGATATAATATTAATGACTTAAGATGATAGTCCTCCATTTCCACTCTTCTGCACTCTTTTTCTCTAGCCCATTAATCCTCCCTTGATGTTCAGGTCACTAGTTTATGTTTATTTTCGTTTCCATGGAAACTATTTTTGAGAAAAGTATCCTGTAGACATAGTCACACGAAGTGAAAATGGTCGCTTAGAGTTACTGTTTTGATCTCTATTGATTTGTTGAGTCACCCAGAAAATATTTATTTATTGTCTACTCTTTGCTAACCACTGCGTGAGTCACTATGGAATACAGTAATATACAAGTTGGGCAGGTTTCTGCTTGTGCTGTAGGACCTACAGTCTAGCAGAGACAGAGCTGACTCAACAAGAGATTGGATTTTGCCCTGGTCAAAGTCTAAAGCCAAAGGAATTCACATGTAGCTGTGGAAATTCAGGCATTTGGGACTTCGACACCAGAAATTTTATTTTAGAGCCTGGCAGCCCTCCTAAAATCTCAGCATCACACCTCCTCCTCATGCTGGCTTTGCGGAAAGACTGTCTACCCTTCTTAATATTCCTCCCCAATGTGAAACACTATATTTTTGTTTCCGAAACCAGTTCTACAATCCCCAAAGCCAGAGAGGCTAAAAGGCTTTGAATTCATCCGCCCTACCCAGTCTACCTTGCTTCTTGACCTCAAGGGGTCTAAAATTGCCACCAATTCATCAAAATCTATTTATCAGCTTCTGTAAACCAGGCGTCATACTGGATCCAGAAAAAAAAAAATCAGAAAGCTCATAACCTAGTAGAAGAGAGAGAGGAATAAGCAAATGATTACAATAAAGAGTAATAAATGTTACTATGAAATCAGACAAAAATACTAAGATAGCAGATCTCATGTACAACTATAGGATGGCAAAATGACACTTACATGTAAGGATCTGATAGATGATGAAGACGACATTCCAAATCAATGGGAAAAGGAAGGTTAATAAAAGATGCTGGGACAATTAGATAACTTTTTGGGGAAAACCACATTGTGCTCCCAACTTATGTATCATCTCCAAATAAATTCTAGAGGAATTAGAGTAAAACATTAAAAAAACCAAAAAAATTGGGGAAAAAAACCTACGATAAACATCTACCTGATCTTTGAGTGGGTTAAGACTTAAAGACATGAAAAGGATAACAAAGGAAAATATTAATATATTTAACCACAAAAAGATGGAAAATATTGTATGGCAAAAAAGATCTTAAGAAAAGACAACACATTGGAAAATATTTGTAACAAATTTAAAGGATAAAATTTAAGACCTCTGATATGTGAAGAGCCCATTCCAATCAGTAAGAAAAACAAAGACTTCAGTAGATAAGGGCAAGGATTGAAACACAACTCACAAAAGAGAAATATAGATAGTTAATAAGGTGTAAAAAATGTTCAGTTTTGCTATAATCATGAAATCATAGTTTTAACCATATAAAATTAGTAAATATTAAATAATTTAATGATTTCTCTTTGGTACAGATATGCTGCTGGCAGCAGCATAAATTGGCCTACTCCTTCTGGAAGGCAAAGTGATGAAGAACCTTTAAAATACCTACACCATTTGTCCCAGGACCTCCTCCTCCCCTGTGAATTAGTCCTAAGGAAAAATTAGATATGTTGATAAGGACATCTGTGCAAAGATGTTCATTGCAGTAGTAAATAAAATAAAATACTTGGAAACAATATAAATGACCACAATTAAGCAGAACATGGTAACTTGCATGATGGGATATTATGCAGCTATTAAAAAATATGTTTTTGGAACATTCTTAATGTCATGGAAAATGACTGATATAATATGCAACAAAAAAGCAATATGCATAATAGTGCCCACAATTTGATATAATCTCTAAATAGTTATAGAAAAATATGTTAAAGAGTTAGCTTTTTTCACTAATTGGTGGATCTATTAATGATTTTTATTTATATCTTTATACAGTAATGTATGATACATTTTCAAAAATTTCCAAATCAGCAAGTTTTACTTTAATCATTAGAAAAATGTAAGATGAAAACATCATATTCACAAATAATTTTTATGGATGGTAAAACACTTAGTGTATTCATTTATTTATCCAACATTCATTGACTTCTACCATTTATCGGTTATTGTTCCAGATGCTTAGAGTATGTCAGCCCTGTGTGGGGCTTCCATTTTAGTAGTAGGCGACAGAAAAGTAACAGTAAACATAGCCAACAAGTGAGTTATACAGTATGTTAGAGGAAAAGAGTGCTATGGTGAAAAGAAAAAGCGAAGTAGGATAACAGGAACCAAAAATCAAAAAAAGGCAGGGATGTCAGGGACACGGGATAAGGGAGGCAGAGAGGCGGGCTGAGGTATTGACTAAATCAAGCCTCATTGGGAAGGTGACATATGAGCAACGATTGGTAGATGAGGAAGTTAACCATGTAGATATCTGGAAGGAAAGATTGTTCCAAACAGAGAGAACTACCAGATCAAAAGTCCTAGGACAAGGGATTGCTTTGGAGGAAGAGCACGAAGGCTAGGAGGCTGGAGCAGAATGAGTGATGGAGAAACTAGTAGCTAAGATCAGAGAGAGAATTGTGGGAGGTCTGGGGCAGGCAGACCACGGAAGGCATTGGTAGCTATTGTAAGTACTTTGGTTTTTACTGTCAGTGAAAAGGGGAGCCATGAAAGGATTTTGAAAAGATGGATGACTTTTTGCTATTAAAGTCTTCCTCTGGCAGCTATGAAGCTTTTAGTTGTGTGAGGGCAGAAGCAAGTTGCCTAGCTGGGAGGCTGAGACAGTAATCCAGGCAAGAATGTGGTGGCTCTGCCCAAGGTGATAGCCATGGAAGTGACGAGAAGTTGGGGTCTGGATACATTTTGAAGGCATAGCCAGCAGACTTCCTAATGGATTGAATGTGGGTGTGAGAGAATGAGAAGAGCCAGGGAGGACTAAGACTTGAGCGACTAGAAGGATAGAGCTGATATCAACCGCGATGGGGAAGGCGGCAGATGAGCAAGTCCTGATGAGATCACCAAGGGAGTGAGTGCAGAGAGAGAAAAAGGGAAGGGGCTACACCTGGAGAAGTTCAACATAATACATCTGGGAGAAGAGATGAAGAGGCAACGGTGGCTGAGAAAGAGCCCCGGGGAGGTCGGAGGAAACCCCAGATAGCGTGGTCTCCGCAAGGCCGGGGACACACATGCATCAAGGAGGAGAGAGTAATCAATTGTGCTAAATGCTGCTACATCAAGTAAGAGGAGAGCAGTTGTTGAGCAATTGGCTTTAGCAATCCAGTGAGTAGATGTGGAAGTTCTTTTCTGATTGCTCCGATTTTCTGGGGAAGTAGGAAGCAAGGTCATCTGCTGAGAGTGAGGATGGGAGAGAGAGCTTCAGCCACAGACTTTCTCCTCTGGTGTTCCAGTTAGTGAGCACTGTGAGAAGACTTTTTCCCTCTTAATTCAATGGAGGTAATACTCCTTAGAGGTTCTCCTGGGCCTGAATCACTACCATGTTCAAGTTGAAGCACATCCTACAGAAAGTGAGAAGCCTGGAAAAGTTGGTTGGAAACTCTATAGAAGCTAGAGAGTAAATAAAATTAAAAGTTAATAACCCCAGCCTCTAAGTTTAAACCTATAGCTTTCATGGAAGGGGCCTGCTGTCATCTCTTTGTATCTTAATCCAAACTTGCTCTAACCTGAGTGATAAGATTCATGTCTCCATTATTAAGAAACAGGGAAAAAAAAGACAGCAAAGATCTCCTTTATCACTAATCTGACATAGAGGGATGAATGAGATCAACCATTCAGTATAAGCAAAACCACAATTTTCTCATACTTAATAAAAATGATAAGATTTTTTATAGCACATTAGTTTAAACCAAATTTTCTAATCTGATTTGATAGAAAGGAACTGTGTAAAAGATTAATATAATGGACTAGTGCCTCTAATATAATTGAAGACTCTTGGATTTTCACGTCATATTAGTGCCTTTCATGCTCTGTGCAGTTTCTGATGGAATTAGTGCCATCTGCAACTCTGCAACACATGAACAGCTCTCGTGGATCATATTTTCTGAGGGACTTTGTAATACACAGGCAGGTTCACATCTTTAAACATTGTTTCAACATACTGTCAAGTGTTTTGTTTCCTAAGAAAGTGAAGGGAAAGTAGCTCTGCAAAAAGCAATAATTCTGCCTTTTTTTTTCTTCTACAAAGTTGATGTCCCCCTCCCCATAGCACATGTCACGTGAATGCCCCTGCCATCCTCCACCAGCCAGGAGTGTTCAGCCATATCAACACTCTCACGCTCTTTTACCTCACCTCTGACAATTAGACCTGCGAGTTTGTAAGCTTGATGTACAGGATTGTGATGAAATTTTTGGTCTCTAACAAGGGCTATTTTAAAAAATAAAGCTTATTTATCCAAATAGACGTGAAAACGATATTTGTGGAATTCGGTAAAATTCTTCAATGGATGGCCTCCTATCGTCAGCATCAAGGCTAAACTCCCTAGTGTGGTCCATGAGGCATCTCATGTGCTAGGCATGGCTTATCACTTGCCTTCTATCTTGCCATTCTTCTACTCTGCCCCCTCCAACCATGTCTTCCTGGGTTATCTCAGTTCCTCCAAAGACATCAGGCCATATCACAACTCTGTGACTTTGCCATGCTCTTTAGCATGGACTCTTCAGACTGGGAGAGCCTCCTCTAACGCCTCACCTTCATCTATCAAATGGTATCCCTTCTCTTCTGATCTTTGATCTCCATGTGCCCTCTCCACCCCATCTTCGCATCGACTTAAGTACCTCTCTCTAGAACCCCCACGTTACTACGACCCCACTATAACTCGTATTGCACTATATAATAATTATATGCTTGCATGCCTTTCTCCCCTTCCACATAGTGAGCTACTTGAAGACAAGGGCTATGCCTTTCGTCCCTGGTCCCTTCTTTAGTTCATCCTTGGATCAATAAATATTTAATGAACAAATAATAGTATGGGCGAATGGCAAGGTCATTAGGACTAAACTTTATCAACCTGAACTTCCTTTCTGATTGATAATAAGTCAACCTTGATCTCTGTATATTCACTTAGGACAGTTTCATCTTTGTGCGGTTAAAAGTAATGAGAGTTCTTCAGCTTATCTATTTATATCTATCTATCTATAATATATCTATCTATCTATCTATCTATCTATCTATCTATCTATCTATCTATCTATATCTATCTATCTATGTATCTATCTACCCATCTATCTATCTACCTACCTACCTATCTATCATATGTCTGTGCATAAATTATAGGTCATTCTGGTAGTTATCTTAGCTTTTCTGCTGGTTGGAGAGAAATGAAAACTTCAAAAAAATTATAGAAATGACTTTGCAAGTATGATTCCCTGTTCTCTTTTCTCATGTTAGAAAGGCTATTAAATTAATACCTATATTAATGGGTGCTGCTAAAGAAGGCACTGATAGGAAGTCCTTCTAAACGGATAACGAGACTCTTTGACCCTGCACTGATCTTTTGATGAAAATGTGTGATGAAAATGAAGTGGTTTAGCCCATATTCAGTCCAAAGTGGCCTCCCTGTGGCTGGCTGGGCTTTTAAATTCTGCTGGACATCTGGAACAATGATGTGGCTACTGTGTTCTCTTACACATAAGACTGATAGAGTAGTTAAGACGTTCTAAACAAACGACAATTCACTGAGTGGTACACTGTAAGATATGTTACATTTAGTGAGTGTGTCAAGATCTCATGGACCGATTGTTTATTTGACTGGCTATTCTGGTAGAGGCTGACAGAAGGGAATTGCATGCACATAGAACACACGCCAATAAAAGCAAGGCATTCCTTGGAATAGATGGAAAGATTCTAAAATGGTGATTTACATTGCATTTTAGATCAATTTCCCATGAGTATTCAAATTTGAAATTATAATGGAAATCAAGGTGAAAATATATTTGTTTCTATTTTGTTTTACATACAATTTCCTTACTATTTTGACACATTCAGTTGTATGGCACATAAGAATGGTTATCTCACTCTTGTTTCTGATGTAGATTCTTTTTTCCATTCCAGACAGCTCCATGAAGCTTTTAAATATGTAAAACTAAAAAAGGAATTACATAATTAAGTAAGGCTGTCTTCTAGCTTCTCCTGAAGTGAGCAAGAAAGGGAATAAAAAGAAATCAGAAACAGGGTTTTGAGTGTGTGTTTTCCTCCCTCAGGCAGACCACTCTTCTTAGTGTAAAGTTCTAGCACAAATGAATGATGGAATATTTGGCTGCAATAATTTATGGTGTTCTATGTGACAGACTATTTTAGAATGCTTGGGTTTTTTATAGTTTCTAGGACTAGTACTTGCCGCTGAAACAAGAGATCATGCTCCTTGGACAGACTGTAATTTAATAGTATGATTTGGAGCTGGCCACCTCCTCCTGTACTCCACTGCCCACTCTCTTCACCCTGTGACACATAGAGAATCAACATCACCTGTTCAGTGAGGTGCTATGCATCCTGCTTGTATTCAGACACATCAAGGCTGGGAAGAATGGAGGCTCTGTGAAACATAACCAAGCTCCGAATTTACTTACTCTTTTTGAATGACATTCAGGTGAGTTGAGGAGAAGGGCATGTTCCATTTTATAAAACAAAAGCTACAATTTCAAAAAATATGCAAGTTGAGAGAAGAATTTGGTCTGTATAAAGCTATGGTATTAAAATGTATATTTTTTCTAGATTTTTCAAAGTGTTTTCATATCATCTTAAGCATCCCTCACTGTTTACCTGTGTGTAGGGTTATAGTTCTACTTTAAAGTTGGAAAAACAGGCTTCAAGAAGACAAATGACTTGTTTAAGATTACACAGTCATTAAGTGTCGAAAATCAGAATTCAAATTTGGGGCTTCTGACTTCAGACCAACAGTTCTTCTCCCCTGAGTGTGTAACATACATGAAAACATAACTCTATGTATAGACACACAGCTCATTCTCCATTATTGAAGTGACAAATTTAAAAGTGAAGGCCCCCAATGAGCCATACATCCTGTTACTCATACCCAGTGTGAGTCCCCTCCCACCAAGAATCTGGACCGCCCTATGTCACTAATTGAAGGAGATGGAAGTGATGCAGTGGGACTTTCGAGGCAAGGCTCTAGACACACTTGCAGCTTAGGCTTTAGTGTCATGGACACTTCACTCTGGAGTAAGCTAGCCACCATGCAGGAAGTTTGACCACACTGAGAATACCATACTAGGAGGAAGCCCAGCTAGTCAAGAGGCCACATGCAGAGAGATAGCTGACAAGGCCCCAGATATTCCAGCCATCCCAGCCCAAGTGTCAGTAATGGAAGTGAAGAAGCCCCTAGAAAACTCAACCCTTGTGACTATGTGGCAGCCACCACGTGAGAGACAGGCTCTAAGCAACAATAGCCCAGTTGAGTCAAGAACCATGAGAGACAACAATAAATTGTTGTTTAAGTCACTAAGTTTTAGGCGGTTTGATGGACAGCAATAGATAACCAGAAGAGTGATGTATAAAACTTTCCCTATTTTCCTTTGAAAATGCCATTAAATTTCTATTCTGTGTATTCTCAAACAAACGAACAAACATCCAAACTTAAGTGATTATTTTCCTGGCCTGTGTTTCTTTTTTAGCCACTTTTCACCCATGAAAAGTAAATAATTTGAACAATGTTTCAGAGCACATGAAAACTACTATAATTCCAAGCTGTGGTTTTCAGAATATCAGTGTTGGGAACCAGTTCTCCACGGGCCTCTCATGTTTCAGGACATCTTGTGAGCAAAGGCACTGACTGCATTTGTTCTGGACTACATTTTCAAGGACGTCATACAGCAAATAGTCTTGGGAGATAGAGCAAGAATCACCATTTGGAGGAAAGAAGGAGATTTTACCTTACTTGCAAGCTAACAAGTTAGTTCTCCATAATTTCATGGATGCTGGTAATATAATGAAGATAATGTTTTACTCTGGAGCAAACAGCAGATAGTAGGCTCAGTGCCCATTACAAAAGATTCATGTTCTCTAAACTCAGGGTTCCCCTCTTGTAACATAGCCCACAGTGCATACAGGTGTCACTTGGTCTTCTTTGTGTCACTTTGTGGGAATTGGAGCTTGGGGAATCAGTGCAAATGCTGATACTCTGGTTACCGCTGCTGTTGTGAGTAATGCACTGTCTTTTGTCACTGACCTGGGAGTCTCATGTCTTATACTAGCATCCATGAAACTAAAGCAAACTAACTTGTGAACTTGCAAGTAGGGTAAAATCTCTTCCTAATGCTTGAGAATCAGTTGAGCTCATTTGCTAAATCAGTAAGTGCAAGGCCAACTACTTTTAGGACTACAAAATAATCTTAGAGATTATCTGGTTCAACTCAAGTGCTCCTAGAGATTGTTCCATCCAACTTAATGGGAAATAAGTGAAGGCTTGAATATTTGGTAATGCTAATGGTAAAAATGAGTCCCATCTTGGAGGATTCAGCTGAACTTTGTATCCCAAATGATGATTTTTCATTTTATAGGATTCAGACTAGACTCCTAGCAAGTTGACTAGACCAAGTGGGTTTAGAGAAAAGTAGAAAGGGCAGTGAACAATAAGGGCAGGAAATCAGGACTTTTATTGAAATTTCATCTCTTGCCTTTTATATTCCCCATGAGTTGACTTGTTTTCAGATGGTGGTCAAGTAGTTGGGTCCCATTAGTATTTTTTAAATTAAACATTTAATTTTGAGCTAGTTGTAGATTAATATGCAGGCAGAAGAAACAATACCAGAGAGATACTGTGTGTCCTTTACCCAGGTTCACCCATTGGTAATGTTGCAAAACTATAGTACAATTTCAGGACCAGGATATTGACATTGATACGTCAAGATACAGAACATTTCCATCACCACAAGGATCCCTCATGTTGCTCTTCTAGGGTAACATCCACTTCCTTTCCACTCCCACCCACCCCTTAACTCCTGGCAACCATTAATTTGTTTCCATTTCTACATATATTGTCATTTAAAGAATGGTACGTAAATGGAATGATGCCGTATGTAATCTTTTAGGATTGGCTTGTTTCACTCAGTCTAATTCTCTGGAGATTCATACAGGTAGTTCCTTCTAATTGCTGAGTGGTATCCTATGGTATGGATGGACCACAATTTGTTTCAGCCATTGGAGGACATTTGGATAATTTCCAGGTTTTGGCTATTATGAACGCAGCTGCCATAAACGTCTTGTATAGGTTTTTGTATGAACATTCATTTCTCTGGCAAAAATGCCCAAAAGTACAATTGCTGGGTCTTATGGTGGTTTCTTGTTCAGTTTTTAAAGAAATAGGCAAACTGTTTTCCAGATTAGTGGTAGTATTTCACATTCCCAGAAGCAATATATCTGTGATCCAGTTTGCTGTATCTTCACCAGCATTCGGTGTTGTCACTGTTTTTTATTTTAGCCATTTTAAATAGGTGCACAGTAGTATCTCGTGATTTTAATTTTCATTTACCTAATGACTAATGATGTTGAATGATTTTAATGTATATCTGTATATCTTCTTTGGTGAAATATCTCTTCATGTTTTTTACCCATGTTCTAATCAGATTTTTTTCCTTTAATGGTTGCGTTTTAAGCTTTAAGATATACACATATTCTAGATACTAGTCCTTTCTGGGTACCCTAACCCTAACCCCAACCCCAACCCTAACCAACTGCATACATTTTTGTCCACTCTCTATATTTTTTTATTCTCTTAAAAAGTCTTCCACAGAGCAAAAGTTTTAAATTTTGATGAAATCTAATTTATCAAGTTTTTCTTTCATAGATTGTGCTTTGGTGTCAAGTCTAAAAACACTTTCCCTAATTGTTGATCCTGAAGATTTTCTCCTATATTTTTTCTAAAAGTTTTATAGTTTTATGTGTTACATTTAAGTCCATGATCCTCCAGTAGCTCAGAATGTAACTGTATTTGGAGATAAGGTCTTTAAAGAGGTAATTAATTTAAAGCAAGATTGTCAAGGGTGGACCTAATTCAATCTGACTAGTGCTCTTATGAGAGGAAGAGACACAAGAGATGTGTATGCATAGAGGGACAACCATGTGAAGAGGTGGTGAGAATGTGGCCATCTGTAAGCCAAGGAGAGAGGACTCAGGAGAAACCAACCCTGCTGGCACTTTGATCTTGAACTTCCAACCTCCAGAATTGTGAGAAAATAAATTTATGTTGTTTAAGTCATCCAGTCTGTGGTATTTTTTTGTTCATTGATTCTTTCTATTGTTTTCCTGTTTTCGATTTCATTGATTTCTCTTCTTATATTTACTATTTCCTTCCTTGTGCTTGCTTTGGGTTTATTTTGCTCTTCTCTTCCTAGGTTATTGATGTGGGAGCTTCAATTATTGATTTGAGACATTTCCTCTTTTCTAACAGATGCAATTAGTGCTATAAATTTTCCTCTGAGAACTGCTTTAGCTTCAGCCTACAAATTTTGCTATATTTTATTTCAATTCAATGTATTTGTTGATTTTCCTTGAAACTTCTTCTTTAACCCATGGTTATTAAGAAGTGAATTGTTTAGTTTCCAGGTGTTTGAAGGTTTTCCTGCTATCTTTCTCTTATTGATTTCAGTTTGAATTCACTGTGGTCAAAGAACACATTCTTTATACTTTCAATTGTTTAAAATTTGGTGAGGTTTGTTTTAGTGCCTAAGATATGTTCTATGGTGGTATATTTTCCATTCTATGGGCACTTGGAAAGAATGTGCTATCTGCTGTTGTCCAGTGGAGTGTTCTATAAATATCAATTACATCGTGGTGGTCGATGGATTTGTTGAGTTCTTCTATGTCCACGCTGACTTTCTATATAGTTTTCTATCAGTTGTTGAGAGAGGGATGTTAAAGTCTCTGTTATTTTGGGTTTGTCTATTTCTCCTTTCAGTTGCATCAGTTTTTGCTTCACATGTATTGTAGCTGTTTTATGTGGTGTCTACACAATTAGGATTGCTATGTCTTGTTGGACTGACATTTTATTATTATGTAATATCCTTCTCTATCATTTGTGATTTTCCTTGCTCTGAAGACCGCTTTTATCTATATTAATGTATCCATTCCTGCTTTCTTTTCATTAGTATCTACATGACATATCTTTTTTTCATATTTTACTTTCTAGCTGCCTATTTTGTTACATTTGAAATGAGTTTATTGTAGACAGCATATAGTTGGATGTGGTAAACTGAATAATGGCCCTAAGATGTCCACATCCTAATATCTGCACCCTATTAAAATTACCTTATATGGCAAAAAGGACCTTGTGGATGTGATTAAGTAAAGGATCATGAGATGGAAGATTATATTGGATTATCCAAGTGAGCCCTAAATGTGATCATGAGTGTCCTTACAAGAGGAAGGCAAAGGAAATTTTGACACCAAGGAGAAGATCATGTGGTGGAAGCAGAGAGATACCTGAAGATAATAGGATCCTGGCTTTGAAGGTGGAGGTAGGATTCGTGATTCAAAGAATGCAGCTTTAGAAACTAGAAAAAGCAAGGAAATAGATTTTCCCCAAGAGCCTCCAGAGGGAGCGATATTCTGCCAACAACTTCACTGTAGCCCAGTGAAACCAATTTTGTACCTCTGGCCTCCAGAGCTGTAGGAGAATAAATTTGTGTTGTTTTAAGCCACTAAATGTGTGGTAACCTGTTACAGCAGCAATAGAAAACTAATACATTGGGTCATGATTTTTAATCCACTCTGCCATTTGAACTGATGTCTTCAATTGGTATATTTAGACCATTTACATTTACTGTAATTTTTGTCATGTTAGGGCTTAAGTCTGACATTTTAGTTTTTGCTTTTTTTGTTCTCTCTGTTTTTTCATTTCTCTGTTTAATTTTTCCTGCCCTCCTGTGGGCTACTTGAATATTTTTTAGAATTCCACTTTGATTTATTTATAGTGTTTTTGAGTGTATCTCTTTCTATATGGCTTTTTTTTAGTGGTTGCTCTAGGTATTACATTATACAAATATAACATCACAGACTACTGATGTCATCATTTTACCAGTTCACATGAAATATAGAAATTCTTTCTCCCTTTATGTTCGTTTACTCTTCCTACTTGTTTTGTAATATTCTTAAATATTTCCTCTATACATATTTAGAACCAAATTAGATAGCATTATAATTTTTGTTTCTACTGTCAAACATTGTTTAGAAAACTCACAAGGAGAAAAAAAGGCTATTGTATTTACCCATATTTGTCTTAACTGTATTTGATCCTTTATGGCATTCCAAAGTTCCTTCTTTTATCTTGTCCCTTCTGGTTAGGAATCTTCCCTCAGCCATTCTTTTAGGGGAGCTTGGCTGGTGACAAATTCTCTTGGTTTTCCTTCATTTAAAATGTTTTGATTTCCCCTTCATTCTTTTTTTTTTTTTTTTTTGCAGGGAAAGATTGGCCCTGAGCTAACATCTGTTAGTTCTTTCTTTTCCCAGCCCCAAAGCCCCAGTGCATGGTTGTATATCCTAGTTTGTAAGTCCTTCTAGTTCTTCTATGTGAGCCACTGCCACAGCATGGCAACTGATAGACAGGTAGTACGGTTACACGACCGGGAAAAGAACTCAGGTCACCTAAGTGGTGAGAGTGCTGACCTATAACCACTAGTTCACTGGGGCTGGCTCCTCTTCATTCTTGAAGAATTTTTTTGCTGGGTTTAGAATTCTGAGTTGACAGTCTTTTCTTTCAGCACTTGAAAAATATTGCATCATTTCCTTTTGGCTTCCATGGTTTCTACCGAGAAATCTGCTACTGTTCTAATTGTTTTTCTCCTACTGTTAAGAGTCATTTTTCTCTGGCTGATTTCAATAATTTTTCTTTGTATTTAATTTTCAGAAACTTAATTATGATTTGTCTTAAGGTGAATTTCTTTGGGTTTATCCTATTTGGAGTTCACTCACCTTCTTGAATCTGTAGGTTTATGGGCTTCATCAAATTTGGAAAGTTTTCTACTGTCATTTCTTCAAGGACTTTTCAGCCCCATCCTTTTCTGCTTTTCCTTATAGAACTCTGATAACACAAATGCTAGATCTTTTGTTATACTCACACAGATTCTTGAAGGTCTGTTATTTTTTTTTCCAGTCTATTTTCTCTCTGTTGCCCAGATTGGATAATTTCTATTGTTCTGCCTTCCAAATCACTGATTCTTTCCTCTATTCCTTCAATTCTGCTGTTTTGCTCATTCTTTGGGCTTTTATTTCAGCTATTGTGCTTTTCAGTTTGAAAATTTCTGTTTAGTTCTTCTTTATATCATCTATTTCTTTTCTTTTCTTTTTTTTCTTTTCTTTTCAGCAAGATTGGCCCTGAGCTAACATCTATGCCAGTCTTCCTCTACTTTGTATGCGGGTTACCACCACAGCACGGCTCATTAGTGGTGCAGGTCCACGCCCGGGGTCCAAACCCGAGAACCTGGCCCGCTGAAGTGGAGTGCACTGAGCTTAGCCAAAATCCCATGGGGCTGGCCCCCATATATCATCTATTTCTTTCTAACATTTTCTGTTTTTTTGTTTGTTTCAAGTATGTCCATAATTGCTCATCAAAGCATTTTAACATGGCTGCTCTAAAAATTGGCAAATAACTCTAACATCTCTGCCATCTTTGTTTTGGCATCTATTGATGGTCTTTTTTCATTCGTTTGAGATCTTCTCAGTTTTTGGTTCATGTCATGTTATGAGACTCTGGATCTTATTTAAATCTTCTGCTTTAGCTGGTGTCCTCTAACAGCGCCCTGGTAAGGGAAAGTGGGGGCAGAGAGTGCTGCCTCATTACTTCCAGGTGGAGGTAGAAATCCAGATTCCCCACTTGGCCTGTGTGTGGGCTCCTTGTTACTGCTGGACGGGGTGGGAAGTCCAGCTTATCATGCAGTCTCTCCACTGACACTGCTGTGGGGGTTACCTCCTTAATGCAAGACTATAGTGCCAGTCTTGACTCTTCACTGGGCCTTCTCTAATATCATCATCTCAGGGGGGCAGGGGAGAGGCGCCTTATTACCACCAGGTAGGGGTAATACCCCTACCTGGAATACCACAGAGTTCAGGCTCTCCTGTGGCTCCAATGACACTGCAGGGAGAGGTGCTTTGTAACCTCTCTTAAACCTGCTGGTGGGGTTTAAGCTCCCGTCTCTGTATTGGCCTTCTCTGATACCACCTTTGCAGGAGGTTTGGGGCATTCATTACAACCCGATGAGAAGTCTAGGACCCCCCACTCCATCTTTGCTAGTGTGGGTGGGGTTGGGGACTCAGTTTCTTCTATGGTGTTTGGCTGGAGTAGACTAGTTACTTTCTAAATATTTTCTGCCTTACTAGTCTTCACTTTTCCTGGTTATTTGGCTAGAGCAAGTAAACTTTTGTTGGGGCTTTTTGTCTATACCCATTGACTTTTCCATACTGCCAGCGTCTTCAGCTCCAAGTGTAGGATATATGAGGGAAAAACAAAATCCAGGGATTTCATCATCATGTCTTTCCTCTGGTCCTAATTTCCCTTGCCATTCTGTGTTCTTCTCTCAACTTTTCAGTCTTCATTTGTTTGTTTTATATATAATATCCAGGGCTTTAAGTAGTACTTAGCAGGGAAACTATGTCTACTCTACCTCCCCAGAATCAGAAGTCCCATCAGCATTTTTTAAAACCTTTTTAGGTACAATCAAGTTTGAGAACCTCTGGCTGCTTTCTTAGCGTGAGATTCAGTGTCAATGGATCTTGAAGGCCTTTCCTTATTTCTGTTACTAGAGTCCACACATCTGGTAGGTTACTTTCTACAGACACATTTGAGGGCCCACTCATATCCTTCTGCTATGCTTTATGACTCTGATATGCTGCTCTTAACTTCCACGTGCCAGTATTTGCATCTCTGCTTGGGTGCTTTCTCCATGTCATAGTAGACTTTCTCTGCTCAGAGGGCCAGTGAACTAAAATTCACTGAAAGAGCCCTCAACTAACAATGGACTAGAATGGGTATAGAAATATCCCATCTCCTTCACCCTTCTGTTGAAATAATTCTGAGGTACTTTATTTTCCAGAGTTTTCCTACTGGATTAAGCTTCATTTGCCACAGTGGTGGTTGGCTTGTTATTGCACAATTTATTGGCTGCCTTCCCTTCTCTGTCTCATTTCCTCCTTCCCCAACCCATGTTTCTTGCACTTCCCAAATAAACTGCTTGGGGAGTCAGGGTCTGCTTTCCAACCTTTTACTCCACTTCACTTCACTCCAATAAGGCTCACGCAGTATCCTGAACCGTTCACATCCTGGTTCTGTCTTTGCAGAAACCATGTAAAGTCCTTCTCTTTCAAATATAGAGATGTCGCAGATCCAAGCTAAGGTTAAAAATGTTTGAATCCTGGCTTCTCTACTAATTTGCTACTGTGGGAATTTGACTGTGGGAATGACCCTTAGCTTTTCTGAACCTCCATTTCCTCATTTTCAAAATGGGGATAATAATACCTGCATCTTCATTTGAGAGGTTTCAATGAGATAATGGATTTAAAGCATATAACACAGTGCCTGGCACATAATAATTGCTCTGTAATATTAGCCCATGTTATTATTGGCATTCATGCCCACTTCTACTTCTCCTTTCAACTTTTTGTCCATCTTTCTCAGCCTCATTAATAGCTGTGCTTTCTCAGGATCCCATCCTTTGTCGTCTTCTCATTTCACCTTATATGCTCTCACAGGTTGACCTCATCTGATCCCATAGCTTCCATTTCTACTGCACTAAGCACTGCAAGTTCTGTTTTTCCATCCTCCCCACTGTATCCTGGTCTTGAAACCCTTATTTTCAACTCTCCCTGTAATTCAAACTCAGTGGGTACAAAATAAGACTTTGCTACACCAACAAATCAAAAGGTATCTCCTTCCAGTTATTTATTTGTTCCTATTTTGGTTAAAGGCATCATCCGTCATCCAGATACCCAATATAGAAACCTGAGGCTAACTTTAATCTCTTCTTTCTTTATATTTTTCATATCCAATCAGTTACAAAATTCTGTGGTTTCTATTTTTTAAGTCAATGTTTTCAAACTGAAGATTGCAACCTATTAGCGACAGCACCTCAGAACGACTAGTTCACCCTGATGTCAGCAAGTTCTTTCTGGTTGCCAATTTTTCACAGCTACCTTTCTATGGCTGCCAGTTGCTGAACATCTTAATTGGTAATAGAAATAATCCTTTTTTTTTTTTAGCCCTTATAAATTTTAAAGGAAGAATCCTATAACTTCCTACAAGGAGAAAGAAGGAAGATCCAAGAAGAATCTGCCAAAATTGATTTTTAGAAACTAGAAGAATAAGAATATACATCCTTTATTTAAGGATGATGTGATACATATATATACATAGGTAGATAGATAGATATGTACATATGTATAATGTACATGTATATACATATCTGTGTATTTGATCTTTATATCTGATTCCTGGCACAGAGCTCTTAAAACTCTTGGAACATGGAATCTCCTGAGTGATGAGTGGCTATTTTATGCTAATGAGATGACTCTTGTCTGGGGGCCCATAAATAGCTCTAGGATAAGGCTGGTTGTCAGAAAGACCAAGCCATGATTAGGGGATTGGAACTTTCTGCTCCACTCTGGAGGACTTCTGGAGAGGGCAGGAAAGCTGGTTTGAATCCAGTCATCAATGGCCAATGATTTCATCAATCATGCCTACACAATGCACCTTCCATAAAAACCTCTAAATGATGGAGTTCCAGGATCTTCTGGGTTGGTGAACACATTAAGATACTGAGAGGATGGCATGCCTAGAGAGGGCATGAAAGCTCTGCACCCTTCCTACCCATTCCCTTGTCCTATACTTCTCTTCCATCTGCACCCTTCCTACCCATTCCCTTGTCCTATACTTCTCTTCCATCTGCACCCTTCCTACCCATTCCCTTGTCCTATACTTCTCTTCCATTTGGCTGTTTCTGAGTTGAATCCTTTATAATAAACCACTAATAGTTAAGTAAAATGCTTTCCTGAGTTCTGTGAGTCATTCTAGCAAATTATGGAACCTGAAGAGGGGGTGGTGAAAACTCTTGAATTGATAACCAGTCGGTCAGAAGTATGGGTGGCCCCTGGGACATTCAACTGGCATCTGAAGTGGAAGCAGTCTTGTGGACTGAGCCCTTAACCTATGAAGTCCGCACTAACTCTGAATAGTTAGTGTTAGAATTGAATTGAGTTGATGGACACTCAATTAGTGTTAGCGCATTGCTGTGGAAAAATGACAAGTATTTAGTGTCTGAAAAAACTGCACACATTTGGTGTCAGAAGTGGTTTCAGAAAAAAGACATCACAGATGAGTCATCAGACTTGTTAAAAACAAATTCTGTAACCTTAAAGAAAAAGATAATCAGAGTATCCAAGAGATAGCTGAAGATAATATTTTGGAAAAAAAGAAAGATTACTCCAAGAAACAGAGGTAAAATTTGGATAATAGTGGCAATTTAAAAATAATTGTTCCTATCAAATAGGAAGTGAGAGAGGAGAAAATAAGAAAACATTAAAACAAAAAGTGATTTTATTGAGATACAGAAAATATTTAAGAAATTTCTGCCATAACAGAATGTAGAAGAGTTAAGAAAATTGATATTGCAGAAAATTAATCAGTCTTATGGAAGATGAATTTGAGAAAATCCCTCAGAATATAGAGGTAAAGAAAAACCATATGACAACAATAAATATGATACATATGGAGGCAAAGTAATGAAGAACCAATTTATGTAGAAAGAGAGTGGCCAAGAAATGAAACAATGAATAGCAGAATTGGAAGGGAAACACTATTCAAAATTATAATTGGAAAATGAATGTACAAAATTTTCTTTCACAGCAGACATTTTTTTTCCTCAATGAAACAATACCCAAAACCCTAAAAAGGAATGAAATGATAAAAGTGGAACTACAATGATTGAAAAAGGCATTGGAGGTTTAGGGGGCCTGCATACCACCTCCTCGTCCTTTCATCACTTTGATCACCTTGATGAAAAATGCTCACTAGGTACCAAGCAAACACTCATGCTTAGGAATATCTTGCTGAAGAAATTGAATTTTAAGGCTATTGAAATCACTCAAGCAGGGAAAACCATAAAATATGATTAAAAAGAGATTTGAAGACATATTAATAATCTCAGGCTAGCCATAGTGTTCTACACAAATTTTATTGTTAGTGCTGCCAAATCCACTTCGACTCTTAGCGACCCTGTGTACAGCAGAGTGGAGACCCGCCCTGGTCTTTTTTCCATTACCCTCTCGCCTTCTGGCGCTATATTAGACAAAATGGTCTGTGGCTGTTCACAGAGTTTTCATGGCCAATTTTTTTCGGAAGTGGGTGGTCAGGTCTTTCCCTCTAGTCTGTCTTGTCTGGAAGCTCTGCTGAAACCTGCCCATCCTGGGTGACCCTGCTGGTATGTGAAATAGCTACACAAATTAGATGCCAGAAGACAATAAGACTTCGTCTGTGGAGTTTGGGGAAAAAGTGATCTGACTTCCATAAAAAATTCTATACCAACCAGACTATGTTTATGTGTGAAAGGAATAGGAAGACGTTATCAGATGTAGAAGGAACCTAGGAGGAAGCTTATCAATAATGTTTAATTTCTGAAAAATATATAAAGATATAATGAAGTCAACCGAGACAGTAAACATCATAAATTTTGAAACTCATGAATTGGGAAGTTACAGTATAAAGGAACCTGTAGTGAGCATAATATCATTTAAACAAATCAATAAGCAACAATAGTTGTAATTTCAGGAATAGGAATACTACAACTGTTAAAAGCTTGAAAGAAGAAAGATTTAATAATAGAATCATAATAAGTGAGGATAAAAATCTCAGAGAAAAAATGTGTGAAGTGATCTGGGGAGGTGGGAAGTCCATTGGTGATGTCAATAGTACTCCTTTTATTTTTGTAGAGGATAATCTTAGAAACAGATGGATTTTTTTTTAATTTTAAAGTGTCAATGACTAAAGATAGGATGTGTAAATCCAAAATAACTAGAAGAAGAAACTAAAGAAAATTCTGACCAAATAGAAAAAGGCAGAAAACACAAAAAGTATCAAGAAAGCATTAAAAAACTAAAAACACAAAATGCAATGTGATAGGCATATATTCATAAGCCTGAATGTAGTGGTGGTCAAAGAAAGCTGAGATAATATCTAGAATGCTGAATCAAAAGACAGCAAAATGCTATTTCTTAGTTATAAATACCAAGAAAACACACTGGATATAGTTAAAAGATTTTAAAATAGTTTGCTCTGGACTGAGAAATGGGTAAGTGTGGCAGAAGGGTGGGCAGGGATCGTTGAATTCATACTGCTATATTTTTATAAGCTTTTATTACCAGATGTCTTTCTTACACTATATGTATGTAATAAATAGGTAAAAATAACATTTTAAGTTAATAACAGCAAAATATTGACCAATATTTGAAATAATATTTATAAGTTTAAGTTAACAACAAAAACAGGCTGTAATCACAACTCACTGAAATGTCATATTTTCTCTTCTCTTCCTTCCTATTAAAAAACAAATAAAATCAGAGAAAAAAGAGGGATACAGTGATGACAGCCCTGGAAATTAAGGGTCTATAATTCGTGAATCTTTGAAATGTATTTCCACTAACTTAACTATGGGAGGAGCCAAATTTTAAAATCGCTAATGGCCCACTTACAGACCATGGAAACACAAAGAGAAAGGAAATAGGTAACAGATAGAATCATGTTCAAGTCATCCCAACTTTAGAGTTAGTGTCTATGAGATTGAGCCACACTTCTCTTTACACATCTCAGTATCTCTTTGCCAGATAAATATCCAACATGTTATACTGGGTTGTAATGTCATAATTGGAGATTATGTTTTTAAATACATGCTTCAGAGCAAAAGAAGAGCTCTGAATATTCCTAAAGTACTAGAAATATATTCACCTTCTCAAGGATAGAAAAATTAACACTGAGTTTTCTAACCTAGTCTATCAGAATCACAGAAGATTATCACCTAGAATTTTTGCTATTATGTGTTGCATCTTCTTTTTTTTTTGTTTTACTAGAGATATAATGGACATATAACATTATATTAGTTTCATTTGTACAACATAATGATTCAATATTTCTACATACTGCAAAATGATCACCATAATGAGTCTGGTTAAATTTCATACCATACATAGTTATAAATTTTTTTTCTTGTAATGAGGACTTTTGAGATCTACTCTCTTAGCAACTTTCAAATAGGCAATACAGTATTATTAACTATAGTTATCATGCTGTATATTACATCCCCAGGACTTATTTATAACTGGCAGTTAAAACTCACATTTTAATAATAACACAATTTTAATTAAAGGTTAAAAAATTCAACTATATGTTGCTTATAAGAGGCATATCGAAAAGAAAGTTTGAAGTTAAAGATGGCCAAAGATATACCAACGATGGACATACATTATGAGACAAAGTATGATGAGTTAGATATGCTCTAACGTGAAATGTTAACTATTATGATCTTTTGTGTGTGAAACTACATAGCACTGAAAGATATGAAGAAAAAATTATTAACAATTGAAAGAGAAATGGAGAAAATACAATAGCAGAGAAGGATTTTGATAAACCTATTTTTCTATCTTTTCCACACACAGAGTCTATAAAAGAGGTATAAAATGTAAAGAAAAACAAAAATAAGTAAAAAAAAATTAGTTTTTAAAAGATAATAGTACAGCTAATATCTCTGACAACAACACAATAAAATTTGTAATTAAAAATAAAACTATAAAAGCTATTCTCTCTACTTTTTAAAAATTTTCAGAGGAATAAGTCAAATTGAGTGTATAATACTTTAAAATAATGATGGTAACATTATTATATATCAGATCTTACATGACATAGTCAAAATTGTACTGGGATGAAAATCCATAGATAAGTATGTATGTGTGTCTACATGTAACAAGCACTCTAAAAATGTATTTTCCTTTTGATCCAGCAGTGTAATCTATAAGATTTTTTTCTTAAGGAAAAAAGTTTAAACAATATAGTTCATTCATAAATGCTAATGACCTTTATATCTCTGCCCTATTTTAATTTTTACATTTCAGGTAAATTTATTTTTAGTCATAGCATCAATACAATTCTGAATGACATTTTCTCCTTCATTTTCATTGTTTCAGGGGCTGTAAATTCTAATCCATGCAGCTCAAAAGCGATGGTTTATCATTTACAAATATTTTCAGTGACATTCATTGAATGAAGAAAACAAATGTAAAGACAATATTAAAAAGAAACACTAGGAAGAAACTAAAACTTTTCTAACTAACAAAGTCTATTAAAAAAATACACGATGGGCCAGCCCCGGTGGCCCAGTGGTTAAGCTCGGCATGTTTCGCTTCAGCGGCCCAGGTTTGGTTCCTGGGCGCGGACCTACACCACTCAACGGCTGCCATGCTGTGTCAGCGACCCACATACAAAAGGGAGGACGATTGGCACAGATGTTAGCTTAAGGTGACTCTTCCTCAAGAAAAAAGAGGAAGATTGGCAACAGATGTTCGCTTAGGGCGAATCTTTCTTAGCAAAAAGAAATACACTGGGATATGACCTGGATTTTAATTTGAATTAAAAAACTAAACTAAACAAATTAAAACCAAACTGCTAGCTGCAACTTAGTTTGGTGTTAGGAGTGGAGTACTAGTAAGTGCTTGGAGTAGAAAGGTGGAGGCTACAACCGTCTCCTCTCAGTGACACGTTGACGTCAAGTGGGCACATTCCAGGGAAGAGGCTTAGCAGAGGGGAAAGCAGAAAACAAAAAGTGGTGCGGTAACTTGAAGCACCAGGAATTGCAAGATTTTGAGTGACAGTTGTCATCTGCTTTGTCGTGAGAGAATTGCAGAGGTCTACATTGTGGCCTGTTGAAAGCAAAAATGCCATAATATGTAGGGGTGCTATGTCCCTGACAGCGTAATATTAATTTATTGCAAGTAAACAGCTATTACCAGGATTCATAAAAGGGATAATTAATGGTATTGTTAGCTTTTTAAAAAATTAGAAAATAAATGGCCACTTACTAGTTGTTTTGAAATGCTAATGAATTACTGTGGGATCATTTCCAGTTAGTCAAGTTTATTCCCCCCAAAGCTGGTTTTGCAAATACAGTTTAGAACCCGAGTCAATATCGCTCATATGGAGTTCTTTTCAACATGTATTAAATGGAAATGAAAGGGTCTTAATTGAAGAGATTTCTGTTACTACCTCCTTAAGCGGGGCTCCTGTGGCCATCACAGGGGGAGGTGAGCATAAATACCCTGAGGACATGGTTTCCCAACAGTTTTTTTAAGGAACATATTCCATATTGAAAAACAATGGAAAGGGTGATCTGGGAAGTTGAGGGCAAGAGGGAAATAGAGAATAAAAATAAAAGGTGGCACAATAAGGGGAAATTAGCCTTTGGAAAATATTATGATATTTAAAAATTGGGGCATTATTTTCCTTTCAACTGTTAACTAATACTAACCCTTTCCTTTCTGGTCAGTTTGAGAAACAGATGTCCATGAAGAGGCTTTCATGATGTTTGAAACTATGTGCCATTAAAATCTTCCTTGTGCCCGCACAACCTCTAAATCCTTGCCAATAGGTTCCAACTCTCCTCTTTAGGTTCATGATGTGCACATATATATATATTTTTTGTTTGTTTTTGTTTTTGTTTTTGTTTTTTGAGGAGATCAGCCCTGAGCTAACATCCGCCAATCCTCCTCCTTTTTTTTTTTTTTTTTTTGCTGAGGAAGACTGCCCTGGGCTAACATCGGTGCCCATCTTCCTCCACTTTATATGGGACGCCGCCACAGCATGGCCTACCAAGCAGTGCGTCGGTGCGCGCCCGGGATCCGAACCAGCGAACCCCGGGCCGCCGCAGCGGAGCGCGCGCACTTAACCGCTTGCGCCACCGGGCCGGCCCCGCACATATATATTTTAAAAATAAAATAATCCCAAGCATAAAGAGTTAGTCTCCCTTTTCCTCTCTTCTGCCACTGTCTCTCTTTCCTTCTCACTGCCACCCCCTACCCACCCACCTCACTGCCTTCCCCACTGATGCAAACAAAGGGACCAGTCCCAGCTCCTCCTGGAGCAGCTGATCCCTAGGAAGCAGGAGGGCTGGTGGAGCCCTTGCAGCAGGCACATCTGTCACTCCAGAAATGTTGCCCTGCCTTGGCCAGTCGACTGCACAATCGGAATGGAGAAAGCACTTGCTTAGAAGGGTGTAGGGGTGGACAGCTATTTGACTGAGTGAGATCCGGGCCAGTCTGGGAAGGGAGAGCAGGCCTGTCCAGCTCATCTCCCTTAAAGAGAGTTTTCATTTCTAATAGGAGAGCTTCCATTGTATGTGTGCACGTGCACATAGACACAGACACACGCACACACTCCTCAACCCCCCACTCACTCCCCTCTCTCACCTGTTTTGGAATATTTCCCCCAGTGCATCTATTTTAAGAAGCATAGCTTTTGTATAAACCTATCAGCTAGTGCCAACACCTCTCTATTCACCATTGAAGAAATTCGAAATAAACAGCCTGTCCTCAGCCCCCTTTGGCTCAGCAAAACCAATTGCCAATTGAGCACAAAAGTGCCCAGTGAAAAACAAATAAACAAACAAAAAACCTCAAACCATGGAGCAGTCACATTTGGGGGAGGCAACAAAAGCTTTTATTTGCAAAGTCCCAGAGCTGGAGAGATTTTTTAAATTAGCAAAGGCACACTGCTCCCTGGGGACAGAGAAGATGCCAGGAGCCCCCGGGACACCGGGCCACTCTCCTCACTTCCATGGTGAAAGGAAAAAGCCGCTTTAATCACCAAAAGTTTATTTTTTCACAGCAGTCTTTAGAGGAAGACCCTTGGCAATCCACACTTTGAAGATTTATACGTGGCAGTTACCAACTCTACTGTTATATGTTTGAAATAAAAATAGCTCAGCAGCAATTTGCTTCTTTTTCACTGTTGTTTTAAAACTCATTTCTCTCCTACCTTTGAAGTGCAGAGGACTCTCTTAGTCAACAGGCTTTTTGGATGGCAAAATGTTAATCATAAGAGTTTATTTTCTGTGCTAACAAATGTTTTCCTTGGAGAATTTTTTTTAAATGATTTAGACAGAACTTTTTTAAAAGATATAAATTAAATCAGATTGTTGAGAAATTTCCCTGGGGAACAACGCCTTCATTTATAAGATTCTCCTGATCTCTGAAATGCTCAAAGAGCTTATAGTTCCTACAGAGAGAAGAAAATACTTGCCACTAAGACATTGAGTCAGAGAGCATTTTTCCTCTAAGGAGATTTTATTCCAATGACATAAAAGGCAAATAATAATAATAGTAGTAAGGTGACAAATTGAAAAAAAGAAACAATAATATCCCATATACTTTCAGGAAGGTCTCCTTTCCGCCCAAAGTTTCTGCAACTGCATATGAAAGATTACGAGGCGTTTCTTCAGAGCTCTGATCAGCAGATTTGATATATGGATTTAGATCAATTTTTTCTTATGGCAAATCTATATGTTATTCTCCCTCTTCATTTGGCGCTGTTTGCTGAGTGGCTCTTACTCGGGGGCAAAGGTCGCTCTCTGGCGGTTGAAGCAGCCCAGTAATCTTTTACTCCTCCTGAGAGGAGCGCAAGATATTAAATCACACTTGACGTACCTGAGGCACAGCAACTTCATCCATATTTTATCTGCTGTAAATTTAATACCACAGCACTTTTTAGGGTGATGTATTTATTAACTGGCTGGGGATGAGCAGTACAGAAATTCAGTTTGTTCAGGAAAATAAAATGAAGACAGTCTGACAAGTTTATGAAGTAAGCACAATAGCTATTTATTACTTTTTAAACACAAGTTTGCTGAAATGTCTTTAGCAGTGTTTGTTCAATAAATGCATAATGCTTTCTAAATCATCTCAGCTTATTTTTTTCTTTGAATTTTAATCAAGTCTTTCTCTCTTAAAGCCATCTGCTGGCCCCCACTGTGGCTGGGTTTCGGGTGGCTTACCTGGTGCTCTTCAGGGAAAGAACCACATCTTTGTTCTGCATGAACTGCCCTGCGGAACTGTGGGAAATGGAATCACATTTAGACCTGCAAGAGCCAGTCTCCTGCCCCATAAGGCAGCTGATAAACTACGTCAGGGCGACAGTTACCAAGAGCACTGCTTCTCTCAATTACTTTGCTTAACTTTTCATTCTTTCTTTTCTCTTCCTTTCTTTTTCTTTCTTTCTTCTTTTTTTTTTTTCTTAAAACCATTCCCTGCGTTGCACAGCATTTGCGCTCCAAAATCTTCATTTTATCTACAGAAAAATTACCGGCTGCTCTAGTGATCCATAAGCTGGGCCTGCCTGCCCCTTCTCTGTCTGGTGCCATAAGATGTGAGCTACTAATTGAAAAGGAGAATGACATCTGTTCCGTTTATTTGTATAGTCATTAAGTCTGATAAAACTGTCTTTTCCTTTCCTCTCTTGAAAGATGAAATCTTGAGAACCTAGGCTGAGTTTAAACTGTTGTAAGTTCTAGCTAAGAGGGGACAGCATTCTTGTGGTTATAATGGTGACCTCCCTGTCTTCATCTGCAGATCCTTTTCATTGGTGCTCTTTGGCTTTCAGTCAATTTGATCACCAGCTTGCAGCTGATATCGCCAAAGAAATCAGGAAGGCTCTACAACCTTGGGATTAAGTTCAAGTGTGCCAGTTCCACAAAATGGGACTAAGGCAGTCGTTCTCAAAGTGTGTTCCAACCAGCAGCAGTAGCATCCCCTGGGAACTTGTTGCATATGCAAATTCTCTGGCCCCGCCCCCTGAGTCAGAACTCCTGGGGAGGGGCGCGGGCAGGGGACAGGCTCAACCGTCAATGCTTTAACAAACCCTCTAGGTGCTCCTGATGTGGTTCAAGTTTGAGAATCGCTAGACTCAAGTCCGATGAACTGCAAACCAGTGATCTATTTGCAATATTAGCGTCCTGGCAGGTCTGCCACATCGTGATCCTCAGGGAGTGAGCACAAATTTGACTGCCTTTAGAAACACCGCTCTGACAAAGTGCATTCCAGCGCCAGACACAGATATTGTTTTCCATTACCCAATATGTTTAGAATCATCTCTTGGCACAGCTTATTGAAAGAGGACTCAATCCTGCTTTAGAAACGGGAAGGGCAAGGGAACTAACATTTTTTGAGGGAAAAAAAAACTGATATCAATAAATCTCTTTAAAAGTTAACTCCTACAACTTTTTAAATACTTATTTGTGGTGATATACTTTTTTGTGTCCCTTTGGTTTTCATAAAGCATTTACTTTTATAAATAAGATCTGAATATTTTCAGGAAACAACATGTCAATTCAATTGGAAGACACTCTTCTCTTTTTTTATAGCATGATTTAAAAATAAACAGAATATTTAAATAGGGAATGCTTCAAACCTATCTTTTTATCAACCTTTTTAACATACTAGCTCTTTTTACCTTCCTGAGTGCATCAGTCCAAAATGCATTTCAATTCATTCCTGATGTCTTTCCTCTCTGCAGCATTGGAAGATGCAAATCTCCAGGCCATACTATTGTCTGTCACGGAATGTCTCGAACTGAATTATCAGAATACGAGCTCTGGATCTTGCACTGTGGAGAAGTTGATTGCATAATAGTTGATGTGTCCAGAAAATAGAGTACTACAGTACTGGAAATTCACAAAAAGAACTTGAATTCGCCTCCAAAATTTTGGGATGCATTTGGGTCTCACAATTCAGAACTTAAATGGAACCACAATCTGATGTCTGACTTGAATTGCTTCTTTTAGCTATAGAAAGAGTTCCTTTTAAGAATGTCACATCCAATGAAAAATAGACTGTGATATGACTGGAGAAAAATTAAATGAGTTTCCAAAGCCTAAACTTCTGAAATCTGTTATTCTCTTTTCTTCCAGGCTAACAACAAAGCATTCATTTTTTTAAAACTTTCTGAAAGCTTTTGAGTGTATACATATGACATCTTTATAATCCTGAACTTTAGCAGCTGAAAGCAAAAACAAACAAACAAACAAACAAAACTACTTACTAGGTTAGCCTGTTATATAAAGCTGTGTTGTTTTTCAAACAGCTGATTGTGACCCAATTCTGGCTCACGAAATCAGTTTTGTTGATCATTATCTGCAATAAAAAATTAAATTGAGTGGACAAACTAGACTAGACTAAAATAGAATACAATAAAAAATGACATTACATTATATTGCATTACATTACAGTACATAGTGAGGCTGAGTATTATTTTGGGGAAACTTGTTTTAGTATAAATATGTGTATGAGTCTCGATAAAAACACTGATAATGGAGAGTTGAATATGTATAGTTAGCGGCTTTATTACTGGTGGTGATTTGCCTGGAATCTTCTTGACTTCAACAACAACAAAATAGTCACAAAATTCCCCCAATAAATTCAGACTAGAGCTTGTTGCAAGGAAAGTGGAGCAGCCAAGTAGTGTTTAAGCGTAAAACTTGGAACAGTCTTCAGATGCCTTGACTCATTCATTTACTCATTTCTACATTAGCGAACCTTGAGTAAATTAATAAATTTCTCTGTGCCTCAATTTTCTTATCTGTAAAATGGCACTGACAATAGAACCTATCTATTAAATTATTGTGAGGATTAAATGAGTTAATAAAGTAATGAGTTAATAATGTTGTAAAGTACCTAGAATAGTATAAGTACTAAATAAAATGTTAGTTATTAATATAAATATTATCTATATTTAATGTATGCCTGCTAGGTATAAAGCATAGTCCTGGGTTCATGGAGAATTCAAAATGGTTATCCATTTTGATCTATGACCCCTTACAGAAGGGGCCTTTAGATAAAGCTTCTATATACATAAGTCAAAATGAAAGGGATGCCATCCATGCTTGTTTATTTAAGAAAAATTTATTTATTTATTTATGTGTTCCAAGAAGGAGGAAGCAAAGGAAAAGTCAAGACTTTGGACCAGAGGTTCTAGTAGAGTGGAGGAATGTTAAGAACATGTTACCCTTGCCAAGCTAGGTGACATTTATCAAGACTCTTCACCTTGCAGAATGAGTCTCATCTGTGCAATGGAGATCTGGGCTATGATTTCCAAGGTCCCTTCATCTACGGACTGAGTTGTGTCCCTGAAAATTCACATGTGGAAGCCCTAACTCCAATGTGACTGAATTTGGAGAGAGGGCCTTAAGGAGGTAATTAAGGTTAAATGAGGTCATAATGAAGGTTCCTAATCCTATAGGATTGGTATCCTTATAAAGGGGAAGAAATACCAGAGATCCTTCTCTCTCTCTCTCCATGCACCCAGAGGAAACGCCATGTAAGGACACAGGGAGAAGACACCGGTCTGAAATCCAGGAAGAGAGGTCTCAAGGGAAATCAAATCAGTTGAAACCTTGATCTTGGACTTCTAGCCTCCAAAACTGTAGGAAAATAAATTTCTGTTGTTTAAACCACCCTGTCTATGTATGTAGCCGGAGCTGACTAAGACAACTTCTGACTCTGAAGTTTTAAAGGTGGCTGCAAAAGTGTGGAGACTGGACTGTTTCTACCTTCTTCTTTCTCCTGACTGTCCTAGCTCCATGCCTTGAGAAGTGGGATGGGAATCTGTCCAGAAACACAGGCATAGACCCTTGTCCAAGTGGAAATGATTCTCTCATTAACCTTCCCACCCTGACACCCTCCTCTAACTAACTGTTAAGGTCAAGGCTTTAGGGAAATAAAAACTTGATTTACTCAAAAAAGTACTGGCTGAAGAGCATTTCAGTGTACTATACATACTTATGGTTCTCAGTGCAAGACAATGCCTATACTGGGTTTAATAATGTCCCCCCAAAATTCATGTCTACGTGGAATCTGTGACTGTGACTTTACTGGGAAATAGGGTCTTGGCAGACGTAATCAAGTTAACATGAGGTCATACTGGATTAGAATGGGCCCTAAAACTAATTTACGAGAAGAGAGAAATTTCGTCACAGACATACATGGGACAATGCCACTTGAAGATGGAGGCAGAGATTGCGGTGATGTTTTTCCAAGCTGAAGAACACCAAGGATTGCTGGCAATCGCCACAACCTGAGGAGGCAAGGAGAGATTCTTCCCTAGAGTCTTCAGAGGGAGCACGATCTTCTAACACCCTGATTTTGGACTTCTAGCTTCCAGAACCATGAGAGGATAAGTTTCTGTTGTTTTAAGCTACCCAGTTTGTGATAATTTGCTATGGCAGTCCTAGGAAACTAATACAGTGCTTAAGAATAGGTACTGTACTATAAAAATATAAATGCAAATCATTTATATTTTGAAACAATATATAAAATTTGTTGTAAATCAAATGTCCCCCAGAGGTTCCCAGACAACACCATGTAACAAATGACTGTAGTTTAGAAGGGTACTAATAAAATGACAGAAATGCTTTGTTATTCCTTTTGTACATATCTACTGGCTACCCACTATGTGTTAAGCAATTTTACATTACAGGGACACATTAGGCCTAGATAAATCTGGGAAGCTCTTCTTACATTCCCTTTCCTGGAGCGCGGAACAGCTGGATTCTTCTCAATCTATACTGCTAAATTGAGAGAGAGTCAAGTCTGCGTTTGTTCAAGGATTAACCATCACAACAGTTGGAGGAGGAGGAGGACATGTGGATACCACCATGAAAGGAGAGCCCCAAGTCTTTGCTTTATATGTCAAGTGTCCTCATGCAACTTTTAGGTCTTTCCCATACTTTTTTCATTTTCTGTCCTAAGAAGTCAGAAGTCCAGGGCTTGTTTACCTACCATTGAGGACCTAATGCCCATCATGCTCTGGATGAAGAGCTGGGGATTCAGGGAGGCTGAAGACAATCGTTCCCATCCAGAGAGTACACCAGGCCTAGTGAATGAGATGGACATGAGAATTAAAAAAAAAAAAACCAATAGAGTATAAAATGTGAAACGCAAACAAACCCAGAAAAGAGCCAGTGATCATCTCTGCAAGTGGCCTTTGAGCTGGGCCTTGCATGTGAGTAGCAGTGCATCAGGGGAAAAGGTGGGAAGGGCTTTTGAAGATGGAGAAGCGGTGAGAGTAATAACAGCCAGGCTGACACATGTCGTGTTGGGCCGTGGGAGTTTCATGAAGTCAGTATGTAGGGAACCTAGCCTGCAGAGGGAGGCTGGGGGAAGACATTGGCCAGATGAGTTGGGGTCATTTCATGAAGGGGTTTATTCCTTACACTAAGATGATTGGAATGAAAGGAAAGATTCAAATGTATTGTCTTTTACAAAAGTGACTCTTGCCGCATGCTGAAGAGTTGATGGGAGAAGGGTGATGATGGAGGTAGAGTATCTCAGAGGAAACTGTTTCCTTCGTCTAAAGTTCCCAAGGTTCAGGTCTAGCATTACACGGAAGAACACTGACATTAAGGCGAAACTTGAATTTCTATAAGAGTTTTATTTTCTCTTAAAGTCACACTTATCAGAAGCAACAGTTTGACTTTTGAGAGTGAGAGAAGAAGAGCTCGGGCAGTCATAAAGCCGCCAACATTACCTGTGTGTTCAGTGCCAGGCCTTGTTGTCAGTGCCTTCCATGGTTATCTCATCTAGTCTTGAACACTGGTAGGTGGTGTGATGGTATTCTCATCCAACCAAAGGAGACATCTAGAGTCCAGAGCGGGTGGCTGAGTGTTTTGTACCAAGGTTTGAACTAGGAATCTGGGGGCTCCAGAACTACACCAGCCTTCTCTGTTGTATATTCCTTGGACAACCTGCATTATAGTCACTTTGTGCTCTGCTTTACAATTTGGAACACCACTCTGTACTTACTGAATCAAATTCTGTTGGTGGAGGCCTGGGAACCTGCATTTCTATAAGCCATCCCAGGTGAATTTTCAGGTTTGCAGAGGTTTGAGAATCATCGAGCTACAGTTTGTGCAGGGTGGCACGGAGGGGAACTAGGGACAAAGCCACCTTTGTGTGTCTCCTGAAGTTTGGATCCTCGTCCTACATCATGAAATGCCAAATGACAGATGTATGGCAAAGTCGTTTTCATTTTTATCTGGGAGGATTTGAGTAGGGGAATGGGAGGGTGTGAGGGAAACGAGTCCAAAAGCAGTAGTAAAGGGGAAAATCTCTAGGATGAGAAAGGCAAATGAAGCAAAGAAGTGACATGAAGGAGCAATTGAAGTGGCAGGAGAGGAAATGTTACAGGGCTTCTCTCCAAGAAAAGAGAGAAAAGATCAAGTATTTCAACTTCATTGGCTTCCCTTTGTTCCCATATGAGCCCCCACCATTTTCCACTTTCTATCTCCTTTACTTAACGGAAGAGGGTGAGGGTGTAGAAACGTTCATATGCCAGAGTAAAAGTGAGAGGGGCACAATCACTCTGGAAGGATTTGTGCTTTTTTGCTTTGCAAAAAATGACAATGATAAAAATAACCTCTTCTCCCTGTCCACTCAGTGACAGCAAAATACAGAATCAACTGGAAACATTTAAATTCCTTCACAGGTCAGCTCAAATCAGAGAATCAGAATCTCTTTTCCGCTTTGAAAAACCTCTTCAGGTGATTTTGATTTTGATGTGTGTCTCTGCTTAATAATCCCTGGGCCAGATCACCTCAGGGGCCCTTTTTAACTCTGACAATTGATTTTTACCAAATATTCTTAGAACAAATGTCACAGGTGTGTGGCGAGAAATTTCATCCTGCTTTAGCATCTAAAATAGAAGGCTCCAAGTGTTTCTTACTATATGTCGGCCAATGTTTCCCTCCCCGACTGTCTGAGACACTGTTTGTTTTAAGCGTGGCCTAATTTCCTGTTAGGAGGGGGTCTTGCAGTCATGCTCCCCGAATACGACAGGATGGACGTGTCGGTATCAGCTCTGGGGGTGAGAAGAGGACGCTAATGCTGAATTAGTGAAATTCTCTGGTGAAACCGAGAATTACCACTTCAGTTAAAAATAGGCTTCAAACAGAAAGTGCCGAGGGAAGCACGAGTCATTTAGCTTCTGATCAGTGGGATGAACGGACACACCTTAGGGCAGGGAGATGTCAGTCAGCCCTGCGTGCGCTGAAAAGACCACACAGGCAAGGGGCAGGCAGAAAAACCAAGAAGGGAAAAGTGGGTGGCAGGAAGGGAGAGCTCTCACCAGGTTCCCACTGGAAGCTGCTCTGAGAGCTCCTAAGGGCTTTGCTGTCCCAAGGCTGTGGGACTGTGGTGCTGAGGGCCACCAGGAGGCATGGGGGCTGGAGGCTCTGCTTTGTTGACGACTGCTATGGTCTGAATGTTTATGTCCCCCCAAATTCATATGTTGCAACCTTATACCCAATGTGATGGTATTAGGAAGCGGGGCCTTTGGAAGGTGATTAGGTCATGAGGGCAGAACTTTCATGAATGGGATTAGTGCCCTTATAAAAGAGACCCCAGATAGCTAGTCGTTCCTTCTACCATGTGAGGATACAGTGAGAAGAGGGGTGTCTATGAAGTGGGCTCTCACCAGACACTGAATCTGCCTGTACCTCCATCTTGGACTTCCCAGACTACAGAACTGTCAGAAATAAGTGAGTTGTTTATAAGCCACTCAGTTTATGGGAGTTTTGTTATAGCAGCCTGAACGAACTGAGACAGGGACCATGAGCAACCCCTCCTCCTCACTCTTGACCCAACTATGTCTGTCTCTGAGACTCGGCCAAAGACATTTTTACCCTGGCCTTATGTGTAGAAAAAGGAAGTGGTTTTGGCAAGGATGACCTCTGCCAAAATGGTCTCTCAGACATTTTCTGCTGGGGTGAACTTGAGAAGGTGTGTGCATGTATGTACCCACACGTGCATGCCATGTTTGTGTGTGTGTCAGGCCAGGTAGCTGGCTCTGAGTACCCACTGCGCTCGTGCTCCCCTTATAGACTCACCCTCTGTCTTTGTCAGCCTGGGCCTCCGTAGCAGAACGCCACAGACTTGGAGACTTAAAAAATAGACATTTATTTCTCACAGTTCTGGGGCTGCAAGTCCCAGATCAAGGCACTGGCTGATTTAGTTCCTGGTGAGCGCTCTCTTCTGAGTTGCAGATGGCTGACTTCTCGATGTGTCCTCATATGGCCTTTCCTCAGTGCATGCTCATGGGCGGGCAGGCAGAGAAAGAAAGAGACCCTCTTCTATAAGAAGGCCACTTATAAAGGCCAATAATCCCATCATGAGGGCCCCACCTTCATGACCTAATCTAACCCTAATTACCTCCCAAAGGCCCCACCTCTAAATACCGTCACACTGGGGCTTAGGGTTTCAAAATATGAATTCTGGGAAGACACAGACATTCACAATACATAATACCCTCATCAACTTCACCACAAACCAGAGGGGCCGACATTAGTCCCCCAGCATATAGTTGAGTCACTTGCGGCTCTGAGGGATGCAGAGTGGAGCTGGAAAGAGCCCAGCTTGGTCTTCAAAGCCCATGCATTTTATGCTAACCCATTCCAGTTTTCCAGTGTGAAGCCTTGACCATGTCATTTAGGAAGCACGCATATGCCAAAGGGGTTTGTTCGCTGTTTTGGTGTCTATCAGAAATAGCTCAACTCGTGACATCCAGGCTCTGAACCAAGTTTCGTCTCACTCAACTTCTTGTCTCAGAGTTCCAGGCACTTCAGGGTTTAACTCACCCACACACTAGCTGCCTTGTCAGTTGGATTCTCTTTCCTGACCCTCATCTCCTGACCAGGTGAGGTTATCAAGCATGTGGCCCTGTTTTTGCCCCACTTGGCTTCTGTCACAGCGGGCTTCTAGGCACACGAAGATTCTCATTGTTCTCCAACTTTGCTGCGTGTTAGGGCTTCCTGGGGATCTTTAAAAAAATCCTGTGCCCAGGCCAAACCTGATGCAAATTTATTCAGAATCTCTTGAAGATGGGACAGTAAGAGAGGAAAAAGTTTTCCTCGACGCTTTTAGAGCCCCTGGATAGGTCTGAAAATTAAACTGATAAAGATAAATTAATAGGAGAAAAGCATACAAATTTATTTAATATATGTTTCATGTGACACGGGAGCCTTCATAAGGAAATGAAGACACGAAGAAACAGTTAAACCTGAGTATTTTTATGCTAGGTTTGATGAAGAGTGGTCATTTGTGGAAAAATAGTCAACATACCAAGGTGCCATATTTTGGAGCAGTGTTTCCTGAACCCTGTCAGGACCCAGGCATCAGTATTTCTTAAAGCTCCCAGTTGATTGCAATGTGCAGCCAACTTTGAGAACCAGTTGAGAACATGACAAACAAGCAGTATTTTCCAAATAGCATTTGTTGGGCATCTACTTTGTGCTAGGCACTTGGGAGATAAAGATCAATAACTTCCCTACCATATACACCGGGCGGGGCGGAAGGGGGGAGCCGTAAAATAAAAATTATAATTCTTCTCACCTATTTGCCTCATTGAATCACTTTGAATTAAAGTGTTTTTAATCTTTTTAAGAGTAAGGCCAGGTCTTGCTCGTCCACAGTGATGGGGAAGAGGGGTGCCATAGATAGATGAGCTCCACAGATAATTTATTTTTCTTAGTGCACCATTACTTTTGACCTCTTTCCTCATCAAACCTTCAACAAAAGCTGCTGATGTGCAGCAAAATGGACTCATTTGAGCCTCATCTCTATTTTTCTTGCTCAATTTTGTGGAGTTGCTAACGAGGACTAAGACGCCCCAAAGGTGGGCAGCAGCAGGGGGCACACAGGGACTTAAAGAGCCTGCACCATCTGCCTCAACAAGATCAAGATATTCTCTAAGTTGTATTTCTTTTCAAGGAGGTAATCACAATGATATACAAGGGGCTGCTGGTGGGAGTGTTGACATGATATTATCATACAGTCCTACTGGATGGTATTTTGCTGTTGATGCAGTCGAACCACTGAGCTCAAAGAACAGCACTCGAGATTGATGGCTACCGGCCATATTGTTAAGTTCAGAGTCCCTCCAAAACACGTGTATACAAATTTGACCATTGGTGGCCATTTTGCTTCCGGTTTTGGGTAGTACTTCAACCCAGGGCTTTTCCATACCCATACCTGGCCTCTCACCGTTTTCAATGCTTCTCCTTCTTTCTGGGTTTGTAAAGCTCGCTCTGACTCATGATAGCTCTGTGTCCTTTATTTACTCATTTCTAAATTGGGTAGATGCCCCTCATAGTCCGGAAGACTTGTAGATTAAACGAGATCGAGCAAGTAAAGGCAGCGAGTATGGCCCCCAGCCTCCTGCCTGGTGTCTGAGCACCAGCCAATTTAGCTCCCCTCTCTTTTCCTTGTGAGTTTTCTCCCTCTTGACTTTTAGAACTGAAAGAACTAAAGCTTTTGATTGTTTCAAATGGCAATAGATACACAACTTGTTCCATTTCTTTATCTCTCCTTAAGACTTTTTTAGAATAAGACAAAAGGCTGATCTGAAATTAACTAGCTTCGTGAGGATACTACCACTGAAGGAATTCAACCAGTCAGGGGCATCAACTCCTTTGTTCAAGACCTTTTCAGCTGAGAGACTTGAATCATCATTGTTGATTCAATGTTGTGAGCACTTCTGGGATAGAGTAATAAAATGGCCCCCGAACAAAAACATGCAAGTCCTGAGTGAAGGATTTTACAAACAGAAGCAATATTGCACCAGGATTTCTAGCAGGAAGGCGAAAATCTAGAGGTCAGCTTTCTGGAGAAGAAAAGGGAGGATGAGCTGAGAAAATGGCAGCAGCACCTTGGTTAATGAGCTTCAAGACAAGCAGAAGGGCCAAGCAGGGGGACTGAGCCCCACCATTGTGCCCATTGGCCCATTGGAGCCCCCAGCGAAGAGCAGGAGAGCGGTGCAGGTGAGGCTGGTCCTGGGTTTGTTCTGGGCCACCAGCTGGGGCGCCCATGGCCTTGGCAGGACAAATGAGAAGGGATCTTTCTGCTAATCTCTTGATCACGAGTCCACTCTATGGGGAAGTGCCTCTTTCCACTTCCCACGTCCACCTGAGCGGCTGCACATGTAAATAGAATGGCTATTTTTGTTAAACAGAGCTTAACTATTTCTGAAACAGCCATTTATTTGTGAAGACTATTTTATGTTAATTTAATTATAAGAAAATTGAAAAGTGTAATACATAGCTAAGCCCTTAAGGCCAGTTAATCTATTTAGATTGTAACAAATATAATTTTTATTAGCTCAGCCTATTTGGATGGTAACGAGTATAACCTTTCCATAGACATTACAGACTCTGAGTTATGGTCTATTTTTATGTAAAACCAGTCTTGAGTAGAATAAGAAGAAAGTTCTTTTATCTGTCATTGTGTTATGGAATCATTATATTAATGAGAGTAGAATCTGAGCCATTCCTATTATCTTAGCGTGGAGCTCATGTCTTCTCTAGGTGTGATTGAAAAAAAAAAAGCCCAGGTAGTTATTAGAAAAATGATCAGCCTTATAGAGAGGTAAAATATTCTGAAACCTCCCTTGGGTAAAATATGTTGAATTTTAAGAGGGAAAGTTAATTGTTTTTTCCAGCCAATCAAACTATCTATCCAGAACCTCAACTATCTCAGAACGCAGTTGAGTACTTCGAAAGAAGCAAAAAAAGACCCCAAGAAGCCAAAACGGGGTCAGAAAGTTTGAGAGCCATGGAGGCTCTTGTCTTGCATAGAACAGTCACTTTTTTCATCTGGTTTCCCTGCTCCAGACTGGCAACAAACACTACAACCAGTGGGGGAAGATTCACAGGGTTAGCGCCCTCTGCAGCACCAAGAGCATAGACTCTGGTGCCAGACTGGCTGTGTTCCAATCCTAGCTCTGACGCTTACTTCCTGGGTGACCCATATGCCTCAATTCCCCCTCCATAAAATGGGGATGACGACCCAAGTGCCTCCCTCAGAGAGTCGTGTGAGGACGTGGAGGAGTTAACAAATGTAAACACATTCAACAGTTCCTGGCTCGGAGAGCCTGAGGCAAGCATTAGCGGGACATTATTACCATATGATAAAGGTAGCATTATTTCGTTTTCCCTTTTCCAAAATGCCTTTTTGTTTTTCGTGAGGAAGATCAGCCCTGAGCTAACATCTATTGCTAATCTTCCTCCTTTTTTTTTTTCCCCCAAAGCCCCAGTAGATAGTTGTATGTCATAGTTGCACATCCTTCTAGTTGCTGCATGTGGGACCCGGCCTCAGCATGGCCGGAGAAGCGGTGCGTTGGTGCGCACCCGGGATCCAAACCCGGGCCGCCAGTAGCGGAGTGCGCGCACTTAACCGCTAAGCCACGGGGCCGGCCCCCAAAATGCCTTTTTATTTCACAGGCTCTGGTGCCCATACAGCATGACAACGTTGCACATTCTTGAACTTTTCTTCAATATCAATTTTTTGCACTGTGCAAAAAATAGTCTTGAAATGTACACATTTTAAAAAGTGAATGCAAAGCTGGAAAATCTGGGAATATACTGGGAAAATATACTGGGAAAATATACTGGGAAAATCTCAGTATATTAAGCCATGGTGCTTCATGGAGCACCCACTGCAAGTCAGGCCCCATGCTAAGGACTTTCAGTTTTAGGGGAGCATGTAGTAAATCAAGCAAACCGGGAAACCTTTAAGAGCAAAAATAAATCTATGGATAGTTAGCCCTGGACTATCCTTAGACTAACCAGAACATGACATCATGCTGAATTCTCATCACAACTCCAAAAGACAACAGGCGGCGCCATTTCTATTTTGAAGGTGAGAAAACAAGGGCTTAGAGAAGTTGTGTCATGCCCAGAGTCACACAGTTAGAATGTGGCAAAGCCTGAAGTCCAATACAAGTCTGCTCTGCTCCAATACGCTGGCCTTTAGCTCCAGGACTAGACTGCCTGTCAGTCATCTGGGCTGCGATAATACAGTACTAGGAAGACTGAAGTCCAAGATCAAGGTGCCAGACTATTTGGTTCTTGGTGAGGGTTTTCTTCTTTGCAGACAGCTGCCTGTGTGCGATCTCCTTGCATAAAGGAGAGGAGATTATCTCTCTCATGTTTCTTCTTATAAGGGCACTAATCCCATTCTTGAGGGCTCCATCCTCATGACCTAACCACCTCCCAAAGCCCCACCTCCAAACACCACCACAGTGGGCAATACGGCTTCCACATATGAAGTTTTTGGGGGACACAGACATTCGGTCCATAGCACCGCCCTTCATCTCTAGTTAAGAATCTTTTTGACTTATTCATAGCTTTAATTGAGACTAAAATAGTTGTCCATTTATTTAGTCTCTTCCTAGAAGTATAATAATTCAGAAAGTTTAAATTAAGGTGATTCCATTGTACAACATTTTTTCTTGGTTCTTAAAAATATTGAGTCAGAATTTCACTAAACATACCCTCAAGAGGATTTTGTATGAGTCTAGGAAACCTTGTTCATCTGAGTGAAATTTGAGTGACTTGAATCAGCCAGTCACTTTGTCCATTCCTCCTGTTTTACAAGGAACCAGAAGGATGTAAAGGTCCTTTGGTGCACATTCTGGGGCAAATGCTGGGTCATGTGTGTGGGCTTCCATGGTGTCACCCTCTCTCTTGGGTGGCAGGAATCAGGGGCCACCTCTTATGAGCTAGATTCACATATTCATATTCATACATTCATTTATTCAACAAGTATTTTTTGAGCTCCTATTTGATGCCAAATTTGGTACTAGGCTCTGAAGACATAAGAGGTAAACAAAATCAGGCAGGGGGGGTTTCTCATTCCATTAGTTGTTCTGTCAGGGACCAAATGTTTTCTGAGACTCCTAGGCAGAGAGCGGACTAGTCCAGTGACCAGGGTGAACAACCATCCCAGTTTGCCCGGGACTGAGAGTCACGAGGGAGACTTTCCAGGGCTTCCCAGACCTGCTGAAACTGGGAAAGTTTCAGTACTAAAACGGAGAAAGTCCAAAGTAAATGGAGACTAGCGCTAATTGGTTATTGGGCTTGGAGTTCCAATTCTCTGAAAAAGAACTAGACTGGAGTTAATTTCCAGTTTAGTTCACATCCAGTAGATCCCTCTCCGAGCTCTTGGGCATCCTGGGAAAGCTTGAAAAGAAGAAACTTCCAGGCCGTTGAATTGCCCAGTTCTGGTCCTGACAGGCAGTGATGGGAAGGGGAACTGGCTTTATACTGAACTCCTGGCGGGTCTGCATATCCACGGCCATGCTGGGTTCCAAGGCTTGCAGCCAGCACTGTTGCATGACCAATGAACTCGCAGGCAAAGGGGTATTTGCCAAACTCACTCTGACCCTGTTGGACATACCCAGCTGCAGAGGCTGCAGTGGGGGCTGGGATAGGCGCTGGAGCTGGACTGCTGGGTTTAAAATCCCGCTCCACCCTTTTCTAGCCATAATCATGGCAAGTTATTTAGCTTTCCTAAAATCTGAAAGATGAGACGAGTAACAGCACAGTAATCATGTCTATTAATAGAGTAGAGCACAGTGTCTGACACCCAGGAAAGGAATAATGCTAGCATGTTAGAACATCCCTGGCACTGGAAAAGTGGCCGGGGTGCAGCAGAACAAGAACCAACACAGACTGAGAACCACGAAACTGTCTTTTATTAAACATCACTCTGAGCAAGAGCTACGTTGGAAACGGCCACGCATCCTTTGTCCCTCCTCCCATCAGGAGGCTGAGAAGTTGCTTCCACATTGCCTCAGAGCTTGGCAGTGTGGCTGGTTTGGGTCTACAGGACATCAGCAAATGTAGAGCCAGCAAAAACTTGGTAAATGCCTGCCCAGGGGCTGCCCTGGAGCAGACACACAGCCAAGCCCAGGTTGGGCCACCTCCGAGACAGGCCCAGGTGTCCCAGCTGACACAGCTCTCAGCCCATTGCAGTTGATGGAGAAGCCTGTGCCAACTCAGGTGAGGCCAGTAAAACTACCCAGAAAACCAAACAATGGTGAGAAATTATAAATCGTTTTTAACCATTCAGTTTTGACGTGGTTTGTTACACTGTGCCAGACATTTTAATCCTCATAAAAGCACAGGAAGGTGGATATGATTAGCCCCATTTTACAGATCAGGAAGTGGTCTCAGAAGCATAAGCATCTTGTCTCAGGCGTCTCACCTAGTCAGTGGCTCTTTCATGCCAGGCCTGCCTGACTCTAAACTAGGGTTTTATGTTGTCTTCCATGCTCTTTAGAACATTGCAATGTTTTTAGTTAAAAACTCTCCAGCAGGTCAAACCTGTTTTTATCTTTGTAAACGTCATCTTTTTTTTTCTGAGGCTATCAAAGCCATTGAAAGACAGTTTCTTCAGCAGTCATCCTGGTTAACATAGGGAGAAGCAAGTATTGTTCCGCAAAAGTCAATAGGACATTTAAGACAATCACTGCTGAATGGATGTGGAGTGTCTTGACAAGAATCCGAGGAGACGGTCCCAGCACAGGGTGTGCAACCTGTCCACGAACTTGGGCACCCTTGATGTGTTGGCTTTGCACTAGCCAGGGACTGGTAGATCTTTCTGTCAAAAGCCAGACAATAAATATTTTAGGTTTTGAGAAGCATATAGTCTCTGCCATAGCTACTCAACTGTGCCATTGTAGGGAAAGCAGCTATAGGCAATACATAAATGAATGGGCATGGCTATATTCCAGTAAAATTTCACTGACAAAAACAAGCAGTGAGCCCGATTTGACTTCCAGCCCTAGTTTGCAGGACGCTGCTCTAGAGAATTCGAAATGGCAGATCTGCCCTTGACCATGAAAAGTTTATCATTGACTCTCCTCAATGTTATGGGATTTTGCTTTTGTTGATCTTCTTGCCCTCTCCCTTATCATCAGTTTCTCTTGTTCTTCTTCTTGCCTTCCTTGCTCTTGCCTTGGAAAATACAAGCACTGCTTTGCCTCTGGTGACCCTCCGGGCTGAAGGGTGTGTTGACCCAGGATCAGCTAAGCTCCTGGGTGACTTTGATCAAATCTGCCACCATGTGTGCCAGAGTATGAGGCCAAATCCCTCCCCCCTCCCCATCACCACCAAATTATCACTCAGAAAAAGGGCAGTTGCCTTATATTTGACTCATTGCTAACCTTTTTTTTTTCTACTGGGGTGCTCTCTCAATCACTTTTCTTTTCAACAAAGTACCATTTGGGGAAAACTTTATAGCGGAAACCACTTTAATCAGCTCTGGCTTTGAAAGCTTTTTGAGGTAAGCTGAGGACTTTCTGTTATCTCATAAGCTTAAGAACTTTCAAATCATATTTCATAAAATCTAAGTACTAACCGTACTTTGATGGTATAGATGAAATAAACAACTGTTCTAATATTCTGTGGCTTGGAATAATGGATTAAAAATGATGCTGTATCTCAAACAAATTAGATGTAAATAGAGGTAATATACACAGCTAGACTGATGTGGATGATTCAAAAGTGGCTTGTCTAATGATGGCAAAGACTTTGATGAAGAGTTTGAATCA
The DNA here is from genome assembly GCF_020826845.1 of Diceros bicornis minor. Lineage (NCBI taxonomy): Eukaryota > Metazoa > Chordata > Mammalia > Perissodactyla > Rhinocerotidae > Diceros > Diceros bicornis. The sequence continues at coordinate 9,102,483 of NC_080779.1, forward strand.
ATTTTTTTGTAAATGTGAGGCATAAAAACAGTAATATTTCTAAATTAATACGTTATTTTCTATAAGAGGATTGTCATTTCAAGTATTCTGTTAATGATACTTATTTCATAAGGTTGTTATAAGAATTAAATGAGATAGTGAATGCTGAGCAACGACTTCTAGGAGATGTTCAAAACATTTTAACACTCATTTTTTTTCCCTTTGATAATAATAGGAAATACCTGGGAGTAAAATCAGTTTAATCCAGTCTTTAATCCAAAGAACTAGTGTTCCATAGAATATGGTTTGGGAATCTCTATGGTTAATTTTATGTGTCAACGTGGCTGGGTCATGGTGTCCAGATATTTGACCAAACATTATTCTGGACGTTTCCATGAAGGTGTCTTTCGGATGAGATTAAAATTTAAATTAGTAGACTTTGAGTAAAGCAGATTACTCTCCATTATTGTGGGTAGGCCTCACCAAATCAGTGCAAAGCTGTAATAGAACAAAGTCTGACTTTCCTGAGCAAGAAGGAATTCCGCCAGCAGATTTTCTCTGGATCGGGACTACAGCTCTTCCCTGGGTCTCCAGCCTGCCAGGCCCCCTGCAGATTTTGGATTTACCAAGCCTCCACAACCTCATGAGCCAATTCCTTAAAATAAATCTCTCTTTGTCTCTCTATATGTTCTGTTGGTTCTGCTTTTCTGGAGAATCTTAATTAATACAACTACCTTCTAGATAACATTTTAGGAAACAGATTAGGCTAAAGAGAATTAGGAAATAATGAAGATGGTGAGAGAAAAATGAAACTTGGGATAATGAAATGATTTCTCTGCTTCAAGCAGTTCTTCTGATTTTCTTTTAAAATAATAAAAGTATATTTGGCTACTGCCGTCTGGGTCCATGTCCTCTCTGTTGAGATTGCCCATTGCCTTACATGATAATCGGGTCAATGTGAGGAAAAGGCAGTTGTTATTGGAACCTGAGCTCTTCTCAGGAATTGTGTTTCAGGAATTATGCGTGTGTGTGTGTGTCTGTGTGTGTGTGTGAGAGAGAAAGAGAGAGAGAGAGAGAGAGAGAGAGTGAGATTATTTTAATAAACACAGAAGGGAAGTAGAGACGGGGAGGAGGGAAATGAAGGAAAGTTTTAAGTTTCATATTTCCAACTTGAAAACCATTGTGGGAAGTATCAATGTCCTTCAAAGGAAAAAGAATACAAACTTGAAAGGGGCAGGATATGAAAAAGAGAGGATGTAACGGGCTGCCAAGTGGAGAAGGAAGCCCACCATATGCCGTGCCCTGAGGGGAGCATGGATAAACAAAGTGAGACTGAGGCTCGCTTCCGGAAGTGAAAGGAAGAGGGAGACCTGAGCAGGGGAAGGCAGCCGGGAAGAGGAACACAGAGATCCCTTCTGAGGCACTGAGGGAGGCAGGCGACTTTCCACAGATGCCCAAACATTTATGAGCCACATGTGGAAAGAAAGATAAGCTATGAAAGCACTTTATGGTGGAATCCACAAAGGTCACAAGTTTTGAGGGCAGCTTGAGGGAGAAACACGATAAAGACATTAAGGATTTGGATTCCTAGAAAAAGGCACATGGAGTTTTGAAAGTCAACTGGAAATACTGGGTGACAGGGAGGCCAATATTAACAGTGTTAGACAGCTGCCCCAGCGGAACATTTCCAAATAAGACCAACTCTTTAAAAATACTGTGCATGAAAGATCTGCTACAGAATTTAGCTGAAAGCGAAAGAGAAAATAATACTTAAACTCAAAAAGTGTAAGACAATGACCACAGGGTATGAGGAGTTAAAGGCATTTTACGTTAGCTTGGCTTACGTTGAAAAGTAATCTACCCATGTTATATATAACCTGTGACTATGTCCATACTAACAGTTAAAATACAGGTGATGAAGGCAATTGTTAAACGTGGAAGTGCTATAGCTCTAGAAGAAAAAAACGGGTTTTGTGTCTATTTCAAAGAATGCTGACACATTTCAATGAAATTATACATCACCTTGGAAATAAGTGTGAGTGTAATGAAAGTAAGTGGATGACAATCTTTCCAAACTCTCCAAAATAATCTAACTCTAAATGCAATCTATCCTCATGATTTTAAAATCTTGGTATTACCATGCACAAGAAAGGCAGAACAATTGGGGAGCAGGAATGAATATCAAGAGGCTAAAACTTGTCACAAGGGTGAGTTAACATTGGAAGAAGAAAATCTTTTTCTGTGCTTATTGATATTTAAAATTTTTAAATCTCAAAGTTGCACTGACATTTTATTTTTGAGGCAGCAGAGGTGAATTAAGCCTAACACTGCTGGGTATGATATGGCTCCTCCTCGGCTGTGTAAGTTTCCAGAAAAAAAGAGAGAGAGAGAGAAAGAAAGAGAATAAAAGCAGCAAGAAAATCTCTCTATTGGGTGCATCCTTCTATGCTAAAGCCTCTGAATGAGCATGATATGGACATAATCTGCTTTTATAGGTGAGCAGCAGCACGCACAAGCTGTCCCTGGAGAATCCCTTTCCTTCTCATTAAAGGTCTCGTGCCAGGGACGTCCGTAATATGTGTTTGCTTCAGGGCTGGTAAGGAGAGCAGCTTCCTGCCTCGTAGAGACTTTGCTAGGCTGTTACCCCTGGCATATATTGTGCTGTGATTTTAATTAAAGCATTTGAATGCTGGAAGGTCAGTATTGTTAGAAGGGATGTCTGATTAATTGCTTACTTCTTTGTCACAGCTATAAATGGGATGTTGTGAGGCTACATGTTAGAATCCAAATAATTCCCCCTAGAGTGGATGAGCAAATGGACTTGGGAGCAATCAGTTCCTATCACTTGGAGTGTGAGACAGGAGAAAAGCCAAAACTGGTGATCCAATGATCAAACTTAAAGATGTTATAGGTTAAAAATGCTTCCTGGTGACGGATGGTGGGTCAGGGCAACTCTTTATATTCGATGCCACCATCCCCAAGGTAGAAGGAGGATTCAGCAGGTAAAGAACTCTGCTCTCCGCCAGCCAAATTAATAAATGTGCAAATTAAAAAGGATGTCAGGGCACTAAAGAAACATCTGCTAACCAAAGTAAAAAAGTAATGATGATGATGATAAATAGGGAGAGACAAAAGGGATTTCTGCTTCAGGCAAATTTTCATCCAGCTGCACCCTACTGTAAGGAGAAATCAGAGGTACCCACGAGGCTCTCGCACTGGTGAGACATTTAGAACATTATTTTTGATTATTCAGGTGATAGACTTTTAGACTATTAACAGATAATCTATAGACTATTGAGAAATATATTACCAGACACTGGCAGCTGTCCCGGTACACCCTAATTCAGGGTTTCTCAAATTTGGCATCCTTGACATCTTGGGCCAGATAACTCTTCGTGGTAGGAGCTGTTCTGTGCACTGTGGGACTTTTAGCAGCATCCCTGGTCTCTACTCACTGAGATGCCTGTGTCTGTTCTCCTCCTCCCTAGTCGTTAAAAACAGAAACATCTCCAGACATTGCCAAATGTCCCCTGGGGGGCAAAACTGACTCTGGTTGGGGACCACTGCCCTAGTTCAGCTTGCTGAAACACAGGAACGTACACTGATAGACAAAAAATATTTACAGTAGCACAGGGATAGAGATGGCTCATGCAGGATTTACTTGTAATATTTCTGCACAGTAACAATCAGGGTCGAATTCCATCTAGTGAGCCATATGTTACATATAATAGTTGGAACTGATAAACCCTCAGGAAATTAAAAATATTCGTATGTTATATATAATGGTTGCAATTGATAAGCCCTCTTAGGAAATTCAAAATATTCACCTTTTAGAAATTTGGGCTCCTGTGCTCATATATACACACGGTTTTCTATTTGCAATGCTTTCGCTTTGCTCCCTACCGCAGGAAATTTGAAACAGGAGAGGTGTCTTCCTCGGCAATGCGATGAACAGTTTTGGTTTTCATGAGGCAATCCATCAATGACTCTTTTCACGACATCAAATGGTGAAAAGAATCTTGTCGCCAAACATGTATAGCATCCTGAGATCTTCCCTGCGAACTTCCTGTTTAGAAACAACGTAGTAATTACTAATTGTGATTATGTCCTGAATCTCTACAACCAGCTGTCTGCACTTTTTGTTGTTGTTCATGAGGCAGGTGAAGTCAATACTAATTTTTGGAATTTACACGAGTCACCCGGGAAAATTCAGTGTTGATTATTCACCATGACAGTTTGCTTTGCCTATGTATTCATTTTTAGAAAGTGAATTTTTCTGTGTCACATTATTTATAATGGCACAACTTATAATTGATGTCTAATGATGTGATTGTTGCTTAATGAAACTAGAAGAGGGCCAAGTGAAGGGCAGTGATAGATAAATGTTTGAGATATTACATTTATTACACTCCCATTGCCAAAATAAGGCCATTATCTCTGTAAATATGGGCTAAGCCCATAGTCGAATCCATCCAACACAATAACTTCTAAAAATATACTATAATTACACTAAAGGAATCTCTCTTTTTCATATAGTTTCCTAACCATTTCCAGTTTATGAAAATATTCATCATAGAGTAGAATATTGATATGTGAAAAAGCATGATGAATAGATACAACAATCACGTTGCCAACCTCCTAGTGGACTACACGCTCCTGCACTCATACACACACACACGCACACACATGCTTGTGATCTTCAGTAGAAATCACATTTTAAAAGTTTCAGATGAGACCTTAGAACTAATCAGAACCTCTCTCGAATCAAAGGTTTCCTTCTGCAAATACAGTCCTGACTTCCTAAATATTAAACAGTTGGAAAAACATATTATATTTCCTCCATGATAAAATGTGATATTTAGCATATCCACTATGAAATGCTTAATTTGAAACCGAAGGTGACCTGTTTCGTATCATTCTTTCCTCCTACTTTGCTTTGGGGTGTGTCTCCCAACACTTTCTCACCTAACTGAGCGACCTCAAAGCTTATTTTATAATCTGATAGGAAAAACAGTAGACGAAAATGCTTGTCAAGGTCCGTAATATTTACAGGCTAACCTATCACTTCAGACCAATTCAGCAGTCTACAGAAATTTGCTCAAGATTTGAATAAGCAGCCAAACTTCAGGGTACTTGTCCAAATGCAATCTTGCAGTCTTTTTAAATTCATCCAGCCTTAACAGAAACCAGATAGTTTCTCCATCTTGGATTACAGAGCAGTGAAGGATGCCAATGTATTTATTAGTAAGATTCTGAGGACCGTTTCTATAGTATGGGGACACTAAAATTATACTCCATTTTTTTTTCAATGTACTGTGCACAGATATGTTGAACATTCACCTGTGCATATAAATGTACATTCAGTTAAACGATCACCAAAATTGGGGAGAAATTACCATTCAAAGCAACTGCTGAGGGGATCAAAGGGTCACAGAACTTAAAAGCACCTTGGAAGATCACCTAGAAAATTTCCCCTCCCATTTCAAAGGGAGAACTGTCTCCTCTTTTTGGAGGGATTTCCTGGAAAGGAAGACCCATTGGCTTCATGACATCTCTGTGACATTGGATGATCTGCTACTGTTGTGATCTAGGAACTTTCCTCTGACATCTGTCCCCTTGTAAGGAGGCACAGAAATACCAGATCTTGCACAGCCACTGTTGAATATTTACTGTAAAATAACTATATAGTCAAAAAGCATTTGCACTGATTGGCTGTGGGCCATTACTGGCCAACCAGAGAGCTAGGCTGTGCAAAGAAAGAGCTGAGAAACAGCTGTACAGATGTGGGTCAGTGACCACATAACCTTCCATCATGCCGACTAGCCAAGAAAACCATTTTCGTTTATTGTAATTAAATGATGATGTGAGGTTGAAGGAAAGGTATGCTGTTCAATAAATGGATCCCAGGTCAGATAAATGCCTTAGGAGAGCTGAGGTACATACCAACCATAAAGTCTAATTTAATCGACTGAATGTTCTCATGAGAACAAAAGTACACCCCATGTTATATGAACAGGAAGCACACAGTTCACAGCTAAGTAGCGAAAGGAGCAGAGAGAGTGCAAGGTTAGCAGAATGGGGACCATTAAAGGTATGGGTGGGAAGACTGGGAAATGAATGGGTCTGGAGCAGGATCAAGGATATTTTAGGGCATATGAAAAACAACTCTTTAGCGGAGTGGTGTGTGCACACTTTTGACATGGGTGGCCAGTTTGACGTGTTGGAAGGAGACTGAGACTGGGCCTGGATGTGAGAACACCTGAGTTCCAACTGGGCTCTCACACCAACTATGTGACTTTGAGCAAGCTCCTTTATCACTAACATCTACCTGAATGCACTAGACGATGTGAGACCAGCACATCTTCCTACCCTTAGTCCCTTCCTTCCTTGTACCGTGTGTGTGTGTGACACTTAGAATGAACACCCAATCATTAAAAACACACATGCTCTATAAAAATCCAGCTGTGGGATGGAATCTATATCAAAATCCTATCAGCGAAAATCAGGAATGCAGTGGTGAACACTATCTCATTTTTAAAAATTCATAGGCAAGGATATATTATAAGCCCTATCTCCACGTGCTGTGCTTGGGTAATGTTGATTTATTAGTACAGTAGAATCCCACTAATTAGCACTAATGACAGGGGAACCCATTGCGGATTATAGAATTTTGCAAATTAGTGAGTACATGAATAAACAACAAAAATCAGGAGTCCTGCACTGCAAAATGTCCTTTTCCACTTATTTTGACAGGAAGGTATTTAATGTTGATTATTTATGATAATTCTTCCTCATACATTGCTAATGTTAGATTTTGTTAAAAGGGGCATTTGTGAGGATTAATGGGATAATGCTTATAAAGCAGTTGGGTAAAAAGAGTAACATAAGTGCAAAACATTAGGATGATGGTACCTAATGAAGTTGTGGAGATAGAGAAAGGAAACTTCCAAGTTTTAGGTGAGAAGTAGGGGAGGCAGCTGGCTGTTTTGGGGGGATTATTAGAATCGTGAGCTTGTGTTTGAGAATTAACAATACTTAAATATTAAATGACTATAAAAAACAGATCTCAGCCTGTGTTTGTCGTTGAGGTATTCAGGTGATTAAATGTGTTATGTTAGCTACTCTGAATGATCTGGTTTTTCACATGGCATCTTCTAGCAAGAACAAATGTGCTGAATATATTATTCAGGTTCACACAGGAAATGCTGTAGAAACTTTATTTAAAATTTTTTTCTATGAGGAATCTTTTTCTACTCTTGATTTGGATATTTGATATTGAGTATTTAATTATGGAAAATATCTAGAAGATTGGGGACAGTGTCCAGAGCTGGGCAAAATGTGGACTGAGTCTTGGGAATGACTGATCCTGCAATCCTAAGGAGTCATGCTTTACTGATCATACAATATCTGTGAATAAATACCAGAGCTGAAGAAGAGTTATTCTACTAAATAAAATGTCTCAGCTTCTGGTTAGTCCATAAGTTAGTATTTTTCAAATTGACCAGCTAGCAGTCTTGATTTTCCAGAGAAGTAAACAGCAAGAGAAAAGTTCCCAGAAATAAGCACAGTTGGGCGTTACTGAAGGGAAGGGGATCAGGTTGAGAGGCAGGGGACAGGAGGATGTGCTCACTATTATCCATCCTGCTTGTTGTTCTTTGATCCTGGAGAATACATAGTGTTTCCCACAAAACAGTGGGCAAGTTAGCATATGCAAACAGACTCATGCAAGTTTACTTTCAAATTGCCCAGTTGTGCTTGAAAACAGAGGTTAGGCACCTATCAGTTTGATCTAAGTCCTGGTGAAAATACTAACTCTTTTCTTGGTTTTGGGTCTCACATTTTGAAGCAGTTGTCCTCACAGATTTCCCAAAAAACAGGCTGTGTAAGACCTTAGATTTTCCGCATTCCAAGACTTACTGCTGCCCAGCGTGTATACACATCTGGTCCAGGAGAGGAAGGGCTTGGCTTCACTTCGCGGTCTACTTCGACTCTTAAAGGAAAATTTCTCTTGATGATGTGTATAACTCCATTCTAACTCAGTTTTAATGAGGGCTTTAGTTTTTCAAAATTTTTGCTTTGACCTATAAAAATAATCACTAAACATGTCAAGATACAGAATGGAACTAATACAACAGAGAAGGTTGCTTTCACAGATAGAACTTGGAAATTATACTTGGGCTTTCATTTCCTTTCTAAACAAACAAACAAACACACACACAAAACAACCATCATACAAATAAACTAAAGGATATTCCAAAAAATACCATGAAAAAATCTTATATATGTTTAAAATGTCTTTTCATAAATCACAGTGCTCATTTAGCAAAAGGATATGACCTAAGCATTATTGGATCCTAAATACTAATTGCTCATGAGGAGACAATGTACATATTAGATGTTTTCAATTATTTTTTCAGCTGCTTTGCCCATAAAGTTTTTTTTTGACTATGTGTAGTGATTTATAGGTAAATGTGACCCTGAGCCCCCAATCCATTCATATTTAACTCAACAAAGCATCACCAATGAGCATTCACTGGATGCTCTGTACCTGTTTAACATGTTTTTCCCCCTAGAAATTAGAAAATTAGCAAGAATAAATGGAATTGAAACCCAAAGGGTGTTAGTCAGATCCAATGCTATATGAATGTTAGATAGCGTCGGAAAGTGGCAGAATTAATTTTTCATCCTTAATGTATGTGTTTCTCAGGCCAAGTGTGTTTTCCTAGTAGACCATTGACTCTCAGTGAATCACTTATAAGCAAGCAATTGCCAAAGAGAGACATGGCCTCAAAATCCATTGACATCTTCAATGTCATTTTACTTATGACTACTAATGCCATATGCCCAGGAAAAGAAATGCCACATTTCCATCCCTCAGGTGTTTTTGAAAGAGATTACCTCAGGGCCAAAGCTTCTGTTTTACTGGCATGCCATATTATTGCTACTTGTGACTTCAACTGGAACCACAGTTTTTCACAGCCCAAAAGGAGTCAAGAGTGCCAAAACATATCATATTAGGTGGAAAACGTAAAACAACAGGAGAATTTACATATGTAGTATACATACACAATACCTAACACACGCACACCGCAGGCAGCATCAGATATGGGATGTATTTGCACATGCCATATGGTGACCACTGGATGAAGAGAATGCCGAGAATGTGGAATGCTGGGAATTCCACCTCTCTATGAATGTAACAACTTACACAACACTTTCGTCCTTAGCTTTTCACGCTCAGTTCCCAAATCCGAGAGTCTATATATTTCCGAACAATGTTTGAGCTTTCAGAATAGTTGGGTCCCTTCTTTTCAGGTTTACCTCTCTGTTAGCATCAAAAATTAGTTATTATTATGCAGAATTCTTGGCATTCTGAAAGCTCCCACTGTGACACTAAGCAATCACTTTATTGAGAGCTGAAAGTATTTAGTAAAAACAGGTTCTGCTTAGTTCCAACTTGAAGTTTTTGGAATAGGGTAATGTATTAAGGAATCATTGAATATGAAGCTTGTATTTTTGTAGGAGACAGAGAGGCAATGAAGCCATGATCAAATTGATCTTTTTTTTTTTTTTTAGATCACGCAATTTCATTGATAAGCACAGACAATGGTCTGGATGTGAAGACAGTGGACTGTTTGCAGGAATGGAGATGGCTGGTTGATGGCCCACCTCACCGTTTCTCCTCACTTGTGGACAAAACCGTAGACACACCTCAGGCAGCTACCTTGTTTTCATTGTTCTCCAGGGGGCTGTTGGGCCCTTCAGTAGGTTGGCCTCCCAGGCCAATAAAAGAGAATGATGGCTTCTCTGTGGGCTATGCACTTTACAATTATTTTAAAGGATTTTCATCAAATGTTTTCAGAAAAAAAAGGGAGGAAGTAGAAGGGAAACCCTTCAACTCCTTCAGTTTCTTTCCTGGCTGCTTTGAGGAAAAACCATAGAGAGAAGCAGACACTTTATCTTACAGACACTTTATCTTAGAGCTCTCTTTCCCTCCAAGAGTTGGAATAGACTTTCCACCACGGTAGTAATAACTGAATATAGGGTCAAATACGAATCCCTAATATTTAAATTATATTATGAAAGCCAAGTTTATTCAGTTGATCATTCACTCACATACAAACACATCAAAACAGCACAAGAAGGAAAGTCATTGTCCTCTGCAAGATTTCTACATATTTGTTAAAAATAGCATATATGCAGAAACAGTATCTGTAACTCATACACATGACGAGATGGATTTACTTAAAGAACATCTTCTCAAATTTCTGTAAATTGGATCACAGTTTAAATGCACTTGAGAGTTTTTTTTTTTCCCTTGTGAGGAGATCAGCCCTGTGCTAACATCTGCCAATCCTCCTCTTTCTTTGCTGAGGAAGACTGGCCCTGGGATAACATCCGTGCCCATCTTCCTCCACTTTATATGGGACGCTGCCACAGCATGGCTTGCCAAGCAGTGCATCGGTGCGCACCCGGAATACGAACCGGTGAACCCGGGATACGAACTGGCAAACCCCGAGCCACCGCAGCGGAGCGGCGCACTTAACCGCTTGTGCCAATGGGGCGGCCCCAGAGAGTTTTTAAAGTGATTCTATACTTGATACTTTTTTAGATGAAAATCTCACTGTTGAGTGAATAGTCACTAGTTTTATCTTTTTTCTATACCTGAATTTTCACACATTATGATTTTAAAGCGGAGTCCACCTGTCCTGAACCCTCCCAACTTCCAGATGCCCACGCCCCAGAGCAGTGGGCTCCAGAAAACCGAGAAGGGCGCCGAGGAATATCTGGTCTATTCCTCCGCTTTCAGAGCAGTCTGGGTTGATATTTCTCAACTTTCTTCTTATACGTCTGCAGGGACTTCTCTATGTAGATGTTCATTCCTTTCCCTCTATTTGCAGAGTATTTAAGATGTTTTTTAATGCTTTGCTCTTCTTGTGTTGGTTAGTCCTGATTCTCTGATTAAATCAAATTTTCTTTAAGGACAGAGATTTTATTTCAGCCATACTCCAAAGAGATTCCACCAGAGTCGGTGGTCAGTAATAAATTACTATATTATCATTGCTTCTCAGTTCCCCCCTTTTTCTCGGTGATTAGAGGGGATGATTTGACGAAACCTGATTATCTCACGTTTTCCATTTAATTCTCTTTAAAAATATTTTTTCTGCTCCTAAAAATGTGGTTCTTTCATTTGTAACCTTCCAGACTCATATGCAAAATTTATTCCAACAGAAGAAATAATGTCAGAAGGTTCACCCAGATCACCCTGGCTTCTCCTTCCTGCCCCCCTTTTAATTTTTACAGAGCAGATTTCAACGCTTTTTACACCCCAGAGAGACTGTCAAATCTCAGACTGCCATAGCCATAAGGCTGCTCTTGGGGCTGGAGGCAGGGGTTTCAGGCATGGACAACTGGGGAATGCTCTGTTCTCCTCGGAAAGTTCCTCTGGAGACAACTGTTTTTTCACATTAAATATTTTTGTCCGGTGAAAACCTACCTAGAAGAAAAATTTCCATCCGATTTCTCGGACAAAGATCTCTTTCCCTGATGGTATCTGACTAGGGTTACAGGTCCCAGGACTGGGCCTCCCTGCAGACACTTTGTCTACTTGTTGCAGGGAAAATGAGTGAAAGGCAAGTTTTCTGGGATTTTCGAGACGTTCTTGTGTGTGGCAATAACACTACACGGCAGGTACTGACCGTTTCCCTGTGCCGGCCCATCTCAGGCTGGTGGCAGGGCCTTCTCTGCAGTGCGCCCCTGGGTTTGCTGATGTCCCAGTCACAGCCAAGCCCTCCCCAGGCTGTCTAAAGGCAGCAGGTCCTAGGATCTCCGAAGTGCAGGTCCATGAGTCAGAGAGACCTGGTGGCCTTGGCGACCCCTTGCTTTCTGAGGTCCCCACTTTCCAGCGGCCGTGAGTGGCAGGAAGCTAATAGGAGGAGTCAAGACCCCATAGCTTTCACAAATCCCAGTTCAGAGAATGGAATTAAGTACTTTTTTTTTTGAACCTAAATACAACCTTGATCTACTCCTCTTGAGTAAACAGATATTACAGGTAGTCTGACAGACAGGTAGTCTGGTCTGGGCGTCTAAAGGACAAAACTCATCCTTTATTGCCTCTTCTTTCCAGTTTTTGCAACTCCCACAGGTTATCAAGAATTTCATCCCACCTCTCCCTGATTATCGGCAGGATGTGTGGACAGAGAAAAATAGGCTGCTGGGGGTGGGCCCTGGGGACAACCTCTGGTCCGAGAGTAGGTACTGCTGTTACCCTTGTTTTATAGGGCAGTAAGGAGAGGTGCAGAGCAGAAAATGAACTGGCCCGGGAATCACGAGCTCTCTGTGACAGAGCTGGGATTGATCCAGCCGGCTCACTGCTGCGATATAGTTCCTCTTTGCATTGAGAAGTGATACGTTCAGATTCCCCCAACAGGCGTCATCTGTGCCTAACATTGGCCAGAGACCTGCTGATGCAACACATGTCCCCCCAGTGCCTGCTATTGTCAGGGGACTGCTAGGGACACAACACGAGGGGGACAATTCTTACCTTCAAGGAACTTCGGTCAGATGAGAGGAAAAGATGCAAATTACAGGAACACAGGGCAGCATTTGGTAAGTGCCCAAGGACTAAGACATCCAGAAGCAATCAAACTGCATGCAGGGATAGAGTGGCCCTCAGAGAAAACCCTGTACAATGAGTGGGATTTTGAGAGGGGGGCCTGGGTGATGGCGTTCCCAGTGGAGGGAACAGCAGGAGGGAAAGTCGAGGAGCCAGAAAGCTAGCATTTTACAACAGAACAGCCTGGTTTGGCAGTATAATTGGTTTTGAACAGAGGAGCAGGCAACAAAGCTGGAGAGGGGGACTGAAGTCTGATCCAGAAGGACCTTCAGTGCCCGGCTGAGAATGAAGATCTGATCTAAGCGTGGAGGGAAGTGCAGGAGGAGGTGTTGAGGTGGAAACGACAGGATTTGGCAATGGTTTGGATGTGGGGAGCAGCAAGTGTGGCTGCTGGGGGGGGCTTCAATGCTAGTAACAGAACTTGATGTGCAGGAGTGAGATTCTGGGTCATGGGCGTGGCTGTGGACTTGGGAGCTGGTGGTTAGTGGGATGTTGGGGTGGAGGAGGCAGCAGTAGAATGTGGGTGGGGCTTCCTGAAGATGAGTGGCAGCTGAGAGAGGACCCATTTGGGAATCCAAACTCCTTCATTGAAGGAGTCCAGAATAAGCCACGGTGGCATAAAAATGATTTTGAGTCGAAGGCCTTTGAGAATAGACTTTTCTTTCTTCTCCTTTCTTTTTTCTGAACTCCCTTATCTGCCTAAAAGCAGAGCTTTCCAAAATAACTCAATTGTCATAAATCCCCTCCCTGGAAGTTTCAAAACAAGGAAAAATTGATTCCTATCACCGACAGGAAAAGTTGGCACCACACCTAAACAGACATTGTCACAAAACTATCACATCTCCCATCTCTTCTCCTAAGGGCCATGTATCTTTCCTAAAAGTCATTGATTTTCCCATAATGCCCTTTCTCCCCTCCCTCCTCCATTAAGAAGCCACACGTCCTTCAGTAAGTATCTGTCTCCCTCTCCTCTTCCCCTATTAAGTTGGGATTTAAGCTCCAAATTCTAACCACCTCCTTGAGTCATGTTTTTCTGTGAACTTGCACGTATATATGTGAATAAAAATCTGTCTTTTCTCTTTCTAATCAGTTTTTTTTGTCAGTTTAATTAGCAGGCCCCCAATTACTGAACATAAGAGGTTAGAGGGAAAGATTTCCCCCTTGACAGTATTATCACCCAACGAGAAAGAGGAAGACTGTGTCCAGAACTTTCAAGAACACTCATAGATACCTGTCCAGAGGAGAAGAAAGGAGAAAACTCAAAAGAGACTGAGATGGAGTGGTCAGAGAAGGACAAGGAGACTCAGGAAGATGCGGGGAATGGAAGGTCTCAAGATACAAGGGTAGGGGGCAGTGACAAATCTTGCAAAGTTTGGAGAGACTAACATTTGACTGTGGTTCCTGTTTGCTACAAAGCACCAAGCTTGTCAAACATCCTGGCGTTTAATCCTGACAGCAAGCTAGTGCTCGAGAGAAGGCCCTAGCCTCATTTTACAGGCTTAGAGAAACTGAGTGACTTTGCTAAGGTCACTCAGCTGTGAGACAAGGAGCCAAGGTCAGGTCCTGGGGAGTGTGGCATTTATACCCGTCTTTCTGCTTTTGATGTAGCCTGTCATCTGTTTCTCCAAACCAGGACAATTCTGAAAATTGTGCATTTCTCTTCTGAGTGATTTTTTTTGTCCTAAACCAGAGATCAACAAACTCTAGCCTTGGGACACATCTGGCCTACTGGCTGTTTCTGTAAATAGAGTTTTATTGGCACACAGCCACGTCCACTCTACATGCTTTCTATGGCTGCTTTCCCCTACAACAGCAGAGTTGAGTGCTTGTGAAGGAGACACACGAAGCCTAACAAGGTATTATTGGCCCTTTACAGAAAAGGTTGCTGACCCCTGCCTTAAGTCATGAGGTTGCACAAAAAATATTACAGATTAGGAATTCTGATTAAGTCTAATGTAAAATTCTCATCTTATAATGAAAATATACCTACTGAGAAAATCAGATTTAATACCAACGTGATTTCCATCTACCAAGAATAACACCAGCTACTCTAAACTGTACTTAACTGGGCTGCTATTTTTTTCAGAGATTTGGAAGAAATGGAAGATGACAAATGACAATTTGGTAACAGTGATGAAACACCACACGCCAAGAAAAGAGTCAAATCCAGTAAAATCTTTGTATCTCTCAAGAACACGGGAAGGGTAGGTGGGGAGTTAGAAAAGACAAGGGGTGTTATACTTAAAAGACAACAAACAGTCCCCCAGGACCGTGAGCTCAGTACAGAATAGGGCACTGGCCAATCTGTCCCTTGTCCATTAGCCAGGACCCTGGGGCCTTCAGGAAGGACATATGTCTCTCTATTCTGCTGCTGTGTCTGGCAGCAGCACGGGCTCCTCAGAGGTGAGGGGACGTCCCCTGGGCTGGCAGCCTCCCTGGTATTGGTAGCACAGCAGGATGTCTGAGGTGGCAGTCCTGCTGGGGCACATCTGTCCCTCTCAATACTCACACTGCTAATGTCTCACTCTAGTGACAAATGCAAATTGGGTTGCTTCGTCCAAACATGTCACCCTCATTAGCAGGTACATAGCAATTGGCACAAGACACCGGCCTCTCTGTTTCTTCTGTTGCTAACCTCCATCCACCTAGGGGTCCCTCATCTTTCAGGATTGCTGATGGAGAGCTCTGGTCGTGGGGAGCAGGCAGGAAAACACCTTTTCCCCAGTTTTATTGAAAAATATTTGACACACATCACTGTATAAATTTAAGGTGTACAGCTAGATGGTTTGATTTACATATATCGTGAAATGATTACCACAGTAGGTTCAGCTAACATCCATCTTCTCATGTAGATACAGTAAAAAGAAAAGAAATATGAAAAGAAAAAAGGAAAAAAAATGTCTCCTCGTGCTAAAACTCGTAGTATTTACTCTCTTAACAACTTTCCTATATATCACACAGCAGTCATCATGTTGTAGATTACGTCCCTAGTACTTATTTATTTTATAACTGAAAGTTTGTATATTTTGACCCCCTTCATCCAATCTGCCTGCCCCCCGATTCCTTGACCTCTGGTAACCACAAATCTGACCTCTTTTTCTATGAGTTTGTCTTTTTTGTTTTTGCTTTTGTTTATAGATTCCATCTATAAGTGAGATCATACAGTATTTGTCTTTCTCTGTCTTACTTATTTCACTTAGCATAATGCCTTCAAACCTCACTCATGTTGTCACAAATGGTAGAATTTCCTCATTTTTTATGGCTGAGTAATATTCCAATGTGTATATATACCACAACTTCTTTATCCACCATCCACCCATGGACATAGGTTGTGTCCATGTCTTGGCTATTGTATATAACACCGCTATGACCATGGGGGTGCAGATCTTTCAAGTTAGTGTTTTTGTCCCTTTGAATATATTCTCAGAAGTGGGATTACTGGATCATATGTTACTCCTGTTTTTAATTTTTTGAGGAATCTCCATGTTGTTTTCCATAGTGGTTGTACCAATTTACACCACCACCAACAGTGCACAAGGTTGCCTCCACATCCTCACCAGCATTTATCTCTTGTCTTTTTGATGTTAGCCTTTCTAATAGGTGTGAGGTGATATCTCATCGTGGTGTTGATTTGCATTTCCCTGATGATTAGTGATGTTGAGCATCTTTTCATGTACCTGTTGGCCTTTCATATATCGTCTTTGGAGAAATGTCTAGTTAGGTCCTTTGCCCATTTTTTAATTGGGTTATTTGTTTCTTTGCTATTGAATTGTATGAGTTCTTTACATATGTAGGATATTAACCCCTTATCAGATACATGGTTTGCAAATATTTTTTCCCATTCCATAGGTTGCCTTTTCATTGTGTTGATGGTTTCCTTTGCTGTGCAGAAGATTTTTAGTTTGATGTCGTCCCATTTGCTTATTTTTGCTTTTGTTTCTTGTGCTTTAGGTGTCATAGGAAAACACTTTTTTACAAAGGAAAGGTCTATGTTTACTAGGAGTTGTTTACCATGAGTTATCCTCTGTAAAACAAATGGACCTCTTTTGCTCAAAAATTGAGCCAAACCAGACCAGAATATATTTTGATCTTGAAGAAAACTTACGGCACCCACTGTGCCCCTAGGGCAGAATGGTATATAAAATTACAACTTTCTCATCTGGAGAAGAGAAATAGGATAAGACAGACTTAAATCGTTTAAATACATCTTGATTTAAAAAAATTTTTTGAGTGAAAAATTTGACGAACAGTATAATTGATCATTAAAACTTTGCTTTTCCTTTCATTTAATTGAATCTACACTCAAGTAATGTTTTTCCTCAGGTAAGAAATTTAAATGTATAGAATGGTTCTGAGTTTCTTAAACGTTTGATATTGACATTGCAGTAACAACAGCCTGGAAATTCAGTTAAAGATGATACTCTTGTCACTAAAATGTGCCCCATATTCTTAGGTTCTGGAGAGGTTTAAATTGCCTTTGTTGCAACTGAAATTTTTTTAAAGTCTTTTTTGATGCCAATAATGTGTTTGTTTTATAAACAAAGATTAACTATGAAAGTATTGGGTAATGAGGGATTAAACAAAACATTATTTGATAACAATAACGACTTCTACTTTGCATATAGTAGACTCTCAATATATTTTTGGCAATGCCAAGTAAGTCATTTTGACTGCTAACATCTCACGTAAAGACTTAAGCACGTTAAGGGGTGGTATCAATTCCCTGTTCTCTTTTCTGGAAATTTTGTTTGGGGCACAAGAGATGTACCTTTTGAATTTGAGGTCAATATTTTAACTTTCAGATAGAAAGATAATGTATATCTTCTTGAGCAAGAAAAATTTTGGACTTTTTTCCTCATAACCTCATTTCTCAGCAAATTAAAATAACTAAAATTTCCAGAACTTCTGCAATGATACACTCTTGCTCTTCCTAAGTTTATACAAAATAATCAATGAGAAAAAAATTAATTTAGCAATTGAATATATAATTTTCCTATAGTTTGTTTTATGCTTCATGAGATCAAATGCTCAGATAAAAATTAAGCAATTTGATCAATTGTTTGGATGGCCAAACATGTAGGCCTTTGACACCAGCAAGAAACATCTGGATTTTCACACTTTCTTTTGTTTTTATGCATATACTTGGTGTTGTATAGTTCAGTTTATGTGTGCTAAGGGTTTCTTTTCAAAGAGTTTAAAAAACATTCCTCACCTTTAAATTGCAGCACAAATCCAGCTTGGTTATTGTTTAAATATTTTCTTTCTCAAAGGCCACCTGGCCCCCGAAATCAGGTCACTGTGTTGCCTTCTCTTTAAGGGAATCAAATTGCCCATGGAAGGGTTCACAGAGCCCCATGCTGTGTGCCTGTCTTGGGAGGACAAAGCTAAACGGAGAGAGAAGAGTGCTGCCCGAGAATCAGAGAGAGCTGGAGTGCGGGGGGCGTCGGCAGTGCCCAGCCGAAGCATCCCCTCAACAGTCTGCAGTGGTCCCGGGAGCCACCTCCGCCGCCCGGGCTACTCGGAGTCCTCTCTCTGTGAGCGCTGCGCTCACCACCATCTTGTGACATAAGTGACCAGCATTTCATGATTTCTCTTAGTTTCTTAGGGTGACAGCTGATGTGACCGGCATGCCTGCCTGCCTGATGAGGATACCTACAGGCTCTCAGGCCCTCCCTCCTCTGCCTTGAACCGCACACCTGGCTGTGGCCCAGTCCCAGCTCCCGTGCGTCCTGTTTACTTTTCTCCCGCCATTTCTCCCTAAGTACCGAGTTTCAGCAAAAGGCCTTCAGTTCCTTGAAGTGCTCAGTGCTCTCCTCTGCATCTCCCTGCTCCTGCAGCCACATCTAACACTTGTCAAAACACAAACATGAAGTGCCCCCCGGCTGAGAATGTTCCACGTGTGGCAGACAGGTTCCAGGTACCCGGAGTGACAGGCATCTGCTTCCTGCCACCACCCCTTCCAGCTGGAGGTCAGCCCACCCCACAGGAATCTGTGCAGGTGAGGGAGTGCCTGACTATGGGGTTGGCACTGAGGGTGAGATGGTGGCCTGGGGTACCCTCAGAGATGGCACCTGGACTCTGCTGACCACTTCCTCTCGTCAGTGAACAAAATTCCTCTCATTTCTTGAAGAGGAAGAGGAGAAAGGAGGAAGGAAATGGACAGGTGTGTTCTGATAACTACCTCCTTTTCTGTCTCTTACACAGTCACCTTACATAAAGATTCTAAAATACCCATGTGGAAAACTCTGAGTTCACCTAGGAATCCACAGGTCCAATTCATCTGATTGCATGCAGCGTCATTACCACCCCAAGAATTCCTTCAATATCCACAGAAAGTTCAGGGCCAGTTTCATAACTTGAGATCAAATACCTACCTTCTTTTAAGCCCTTACTTTTATCTAACCCAACTTCTTGGATGTCTATTAGAAAGAGTTGGGCCCATTTATATGCCCCTTCAAAAGAATTAAATATTTAGTGGATTAGCACATAGAATTAAGTCTTTGGAAAGACCATGGGTATCAAATTATTTCAGGCTCTCCATTCAGAACAAAGCAAATATTTCAAAATCTGAAAGCTGCAAATGAATTTTTGGTATAAAGATGGAATAAAATCTGTCATTCGCAGTTAGTCTGCTAAACTGTGGGATCTGGAAGAATTTAGACTGTACAGAGTTTGAAAACTTGAATGACTTCAGGGAGGGGACCAAAGTGGAAAGAGGCAGGGGACAAGACAACAGGTGGTGGTGGCGATGAAGTGAACTGCGTGCTGCAGGCCCTGCCTATGGCGGTCGGGTCAATTTGTTTTAACGCATCACAGTGGCCGAGTGGAAGGCTCTGCAGGCTGTCTACCTGACGGTGCAACCCACCGTTGACAGGCCAAGGAACAGAGGCCGGGGTCACCCTGTGACTTGCCCAGGATCACCCAGATCCTCAATCAGAGAGCCGCCTAGAACCTGGGGCTTCTGACTCCAGCCCCAGAGCACTTTCCGTCACCACTTCAAGTTCCAACAGGTGAAAAATGGCCATTGAGGGTTTTGTGTATGCTCATCCTCCTCCTTTTATTCTCAAACTCGAAATTATCTGAGCCTCTTACTCTCTTGTGCGTCAAATGGGAATAACACTTTTCACCCATAAGGTTGATGCAAGGATTAAGTGAGATAATATATGTTTTAAAAAAAAAACCTCAGTAATTGGAATATAGTAGGTAGTAAACTTTCCTTCTTTCCCACCTTCTTCCCTTTCCTCCCTTCTTCCTGTACTTCCTCCCTCCACTCTTCCCATTATTTCTTCCTCTGCTCTCCTCTTTTCTCTTCACTTTGTCTTACTTGATTTTGTAGCTCTAGAGAGAGCGGCCTCGTGCCTGATATGTAACAAGCATTCATAAATTTAGAGGGAGGGGGCTAGTGCAAAGTGTGCCGCTAGTAAGCTCTGGGACATACTGTAGGGTAACAGAGGCACACGTCATAATGTCACTGATCTACTTCCCTTCAGGGGCAGTGGCCCTGAGTCTGAGCTTCAAATGGTCTTTCTGGCAACGGTAGTAGGTTATCCTGAACACATTTGCAGCAAGGCTGGCAGGGTCTGTGCAACAGTGTGCCGATTCCGTGCACAGCACGGAATCAAAGCATTTGTGAACCAAAGACTCAGTCCTGGCCTTGTTGGCACCATGCTCCACGCTATTGACTTTTCTCTCATTTATGATGCTAGGTCTTGGTTTGACACTGGTAGGAAAACAAGCAGAAGACTGTCTGTGGCCTTCTGTGGCAGGTGCACGGATGCCAGGCTGCCCCGCCTCTGGGAGAGCCCAGCAGAACCAGGGGAGAAGGCGGCTCTGAGGACAGCTATTCATGCTCTCCTGGGCAGTGTCAGGCACACCTGGCTGCTCCCAGGGGCAGATGGCCTCTGCACACTGCTGGTGATGAGCAGCCTACTACATCCAGTGGTTGGTTGTCTGATCCCCGATCTCTCTGGTTTGTTCCTTTACAAGAGAATGATGTCGGGAGGCGTAGGGGCTGTGATTGGGTAAGGCCGGAGTCCTGGAGGAGAAAGCTACTTCACACTGCTTTGTTGTCTATCCTCTCTCCTTTCTGAAAAATTCTAATTTCAACTGCAGTGTTATATACTTTTGCCAAAAGACATGATAAAAATGTTAGGGAACTACTCAAAATAATAATAACAATTAAAAAATATGTATTTATATAGTGCTTCTTATCTGTCCGTGCTTTACAAACTCAAATCAATCAATTCTCACACTTCTTGGAGGCAGCTACTGTTTTCACCTCATTCTCCTTTACACTTGAGGAAACTGACGCACAGGAGGTTAAGTACTGTCCCCTTGCCCGGAGGTTAAATATTATTCCACACGCCTGGTTAATGCTGGAGTCCAGATTGGAACCTGTGTAGTTTGGCTGCAGAGCCTTAACCATGACACTACACTGGGCTCACCAATCACATCAGAGAAGGGGGAGTGTAAGCTTGCCATGCCCACTGTTTCTACTCTGCGAGTTATGCCTCTCTTTATTCTAAAGACCTCACGTTTATGGCATGCTGCAGCAACTCGCCTCTCCACCTGCCGCTCCTGTGGCTCTCCTTTCTGTTCTTGCCTCAGAGTCCTTCCCAACGTAGCACACTGGTACCCTCTGCACAACAGCTGCAGTTCTTACCGCGTTGAAACATATTTCTACAGTTCTCAGAAATTACCATGGCCAAGCTCTGGCCTACTTACTTGAGGGAAGTTTGAAATATTATTCTTGAATTGCTGATTAGAACAACTACACTTGAACATATATGTTGGCAATGATACCTTTACATGTGTGCGTGTCTGTGTCTAAGCGTGTGTGTATTTTCTC
Source organism: Diceros bicornis minor (assembly GCF_020826845.1). Taxonomy (NCBI): domain Eukaryota; kingdom Metazoa; phylum Chordata; class Mammalia; order Perissodactyla; family Rhinocerotidae; genus Diceros; species Diceros bicornis. The sequence continues at coordinate 9,123,926 of NC_080779.1, forward strand.
CTAGAATCGCCAAAGTGGCTATGCCCTTCAAAAACTGCTTGCTCCAAGGTCCCATTTAGGGTAGCGTCCCTCCAGTAGATTTCATCCTTTCAGCATGGACTTGTGGCTGAACATGCACCAGACAGTGTGCCAGGTTCCCAGTGATGACACAGTCCCAATGTCCCTGAGAAGGTCACCATTGTGAGCAATCAGTATACTGGGTTCCCAAATGGGAGCACCTAAGTTGAGTCAAATCTTGTTCTGGGTTTAAGTTGGAGTCATTGGCAGGAAAAAATTTGTCATTTGGAACTATAGATTGAGAGGATTCTTAATATGAAATTCTGGGCCCCAGCATCAAGAAATGTTTTAATCTAGTCTCACAACCACAGCACCAGATCTATCCTTCCTGACTCCTTTGATGCTCTCTCCTCTCTCTCTACTCTTTTTCTTCTTCTCTTTTTCCCTTGCCATCTGGCATCCCCTTTGCCCAGACTTATCCTTGTTTTTCTCTATCCCTTCCTTTCAACTTCTTTTCTTTTCCGTATAGTTTAAAAGAAAACCAGGTGCAGATGAGAAACTATTTTATTCCTTTTCATAGTTATAAGGTATGTGAATAATTTTATATTTATTTGCATTTACAAAAATGATGACGGTAGGGCAAGTCTAGGAGAATATTTTGGTAGTGGGAGAGAGATAGGTAAATAGGATTTGTAGAAATTCTATTTACAAATAGACATTTTTCAAATTTTAATAAGGGAATATATTTTCTATTCTTAAGTTCAAAGCTAAGGAAGGAATAGATGTAGTAATATTTGCCAGTTTTTACATTTATTAAAAGCCATGATAGACAGGGATAATAGCATAACTCAATATTTATGATGCTGCAGATTCTACATAAATATTAAAATGAGGCAGCTATCATCAGAACTATTTGTTGTTTATATTTGCTTTCAAATTTTAATGAACACAAATGCTACTTATGTGGTAAAGTTCAGTACCTGGAAAAATAACTCATTTGTCCATTAATGAATCCAGCCATAGAACTGTCATGTGAAAAAGTCATTTTGAAACTAAATAATAATTTGACAAGACATCAAAAGAGACTTTCACTTCTTCGAAGATGGAGTAGACATACTCTTCCCTATTTCTCCCGCTATAGCAACTGAAATCTGTGGACGTTATATATGAAACAAACATAAAAACACAGCAAGGTAGAGAGAAGGCAGACTGGCTAGGGTCCCTGGGAACCGAGGAACGGCATGTCGGTGAGTTCCCTGGGTTTCCTTTTTGCCTCATGTATACCAGACCGGATACAAGAAAAGCCAGCAATCTGGAAACACCAATGAGTGCAGTCCAAAAAAGCCCCAAATAAAGCCAAAGGGTGAGGAAAAGAATGGCCCAGCCTAACCAAACAGAAACTTTTAGACAAGAAATGTTCTACTCCTGACAAACACCACAGAAAATCTGTGGCCCCACCTCTCCTGTCAGCAAAGGCTGAAGGGGGTATCTAGACTTCTGTCCTCACAAGGCTGTAGCAAGATGCCCCCACCCCTCCAGCTCTGGTTGCATCAGACAAGGCCAAGGGGAGCTGAGACTTTCATCCTATTGGGTGGTGACAAATGCATCCTTTACACACACACACTCCCTTCCCCATGGTAATGACCCAACCCACTCCATGCACAGTCTAGAGACTTCTTGGGGAGCCTTGACCCCAGCCAGCAGTAAGGATGTACCCTTTCGTTACTCTCTGAGTTGGTATCAGAGGAGGCCTGCTGGAGCATCAGGACTTTCACCACCACTCAGCAGTAACAAGGCTATTCCCCCAGCTCCCTAGGGGTCAGTGGAGGACATGAGGGGAGTAGTAAGCCAGTGCCTCTGTCCTTCCCAACCAGGGTGTTATCAGCAGAGGCCTAGGGGAGCCTGAATTCCCACCCTTCCCAGCAGGAAAAAGGAACCTCTTCTCCCCCAAATATTAATGCAGGCCAGGTGGGGAACCTGGACTTCCACACTCACCTAACAGAAATGAGGTGTCGCTCCCCTTTTGCACACCAGAGTAGTGTCAGAAGAGGCTTTCTAAATCAGAAAATTTAAATAAGAAGAGTCTTATTATGTTATAATATTCAAAAATTTCCAAGTTTCAATCTAAGATCATTTGTTATAACAAGTACCAGAAATATTACAAATTGAAAGAGAAAAGAAAATCAACATTTTCTAATGCAGAGATGATACAGATGTTAGAAGTATTTGTCTAGGTTTTTGAAACAATCATGACAAATAAATGCCTCAATAAGGAATTCCAAACATGCTTGAAATAAATAAAAAATAGAAAGTCTTATCAAAAAAAGTAGAGGATATAAAGAAGAACCAAATGGATATTTTAGAATTGAAAACTATAATAACTGAAATAAAAAACTCAATGGATGGAGTTTAATAAATTTGCAAGCAGATGAAGTGGACAGAGGGAAGAGACTATTGACCTTGAAGATAGATAGATAAATATTACTCAAGCTGAAAAACGGAAAGAAAATAAATTGGAACATAAAAAAAAACCCAGAGCCTCAGGGACGTGTGAAACTATAATAAAAAATCTAACGTTTGTGTCATTGAAGTCCCAGGAAAGAAATAGTCAACACTATTAGACTTCGATAAGTTAAATATATAGTAAAATCTAAAGCAACCACTAAAAAAGTTATACAAAGCAATACGCTCAGAAACACTATAAATAAATCAAAACGGAATTTTAAAAAATGTTTAAGTAATCCACTGGAAGGCAGGAAAAAGAAAAGAGAAAAATAAAAGCAGAGAACAAACAAAAAATGGAACATAGAATGGAAGACCTAAGCTTTACTATATCAATAAATGCATTAAATATAAATGATCTAAATACACAAATTAAAAGACAGAACTTGGCATACTAAGTAAAAACAGAACCCAATCTATGCTTTTTGTAGGAAGCATATCAAATATAATGACGTATAGAGGTTGAATTATAGGGATGGAAAAGATATCCCATGTAACGTTAATCAAAGGAAAGTATGAATGGACATACTAATAATTGGATAAGTAAATTTCAGAGTAATGAAATTTACCAGGGGGAGGGACATTATATAATGATTAAAATAATTAAATATCAATCCACCAAGAAGCCATAACAATATTAAATGTGTATGTACCAAAAAACAGAGCTGCATAGTGCATTGCCATAATTATAGTCAGAAACTTCAAAATCTGCTCTCAGTAATGTATAGGACTAGACAGAAAATTAGCAATGATATGGAATAACTCAATAGAACACTCCACACAATAGCAGAATACATATATTTTTCAACTGCCCATGGCACATATATAAGGTAGACTGGCAATAAAGCAAACCTCAAAAACTTAAAAGAACTAAAATCTTAAGGAGTTTTTTCTTTGCCCACAGGAAAATCAAACTAGAATTCAATAACAGAAAGATAATAGAAAAATTTCCAAACATCTGGAAACTAAACAAAATATGTCAAATAATTCATGGATCAAAGAATAAGTCTCAAAGGAAAATAAAAAAAAATCCATAGAACTAAATGAAAATTAAAACACAACACATCAAATTTTGTGGGAAATGGAGAAAGCAGTGCTGAGAGGGAAATTGATAGTATTAAATGATTACATTCAAAAAGAGGAAAAGACTCAAATACACTAAGATTCCACATCAAGAATCTAGAAAAAAGAAGAGGAGAATAAACCCAAAACAAGCAGAGGATTGGAAATACTAAAGATAAGAGCAGAAATAAATGAAATTGAAAACAGAAAAACAATAGAAAAGTTAATGAAACAATACTGGCTCTTTAAAAATATCAATACAACAGATAAGATAAACGTACAACATGTGGCCTTGCTGAATTCACTTATTAGTTCTAAAAGTGTTTTTGTACCTTCCATGAGATACTATGTGTAGACCATTGTGTCATCTGCAAATAGGAACAGTTTTATTTCTTTCTTTGTGATTTGTATGCATTTTATTTCTTTTTCTTGCCTTATTGTGCTGGCTGGACTCCTGGTATAATTTTTTTCATTGAAGTATATTGACATACAACATTACACTGTTAGTTTCAGGTGTACGACATACTGATTTGATATTTATATACATTGTGAAATGCTCACCATTATAAGTCTAGTTACCTTCTATTGTCATTCAAAGTTATTACAATATTATTGACTATATTCCCATTGCTGTACATTACATCCTCATGACCTATTTATTTTATAGCTGGAAATTTGTACCTCTTAAACCCTTTCATCTATTTCACCCATCCCTCATTGATAACCACCAGTTTGTTTCCTAAATCTATGAGTCTGTTCCTGATTTTTTTTGTTTTTTAGATTCCACGTATAAGTGAAATCATATGATTTGTCTTTCATTTATTTCATTTAGCATAATACTCTCTAGGTCCGTGTTGTTGCAAATGGCAAGATCTCATTCTTTTTTAAGGCTGAATAATATTCCATTTTCTGTGTGTGTGTGTGTGTGTGTGTGTGTATAAATACCACATCTTCTGTATCCATTTATCTATCATTGGACACTTAGGTTGCTTTCATATCTTGGCTATTGTAAATAGTGCTGCAGTAAACATAGCGGTGCATATGTCTTTTTGAATTAGTGTTTTTGTCTTCTTTGGATAAATACCCAGAAGTGGGATTGCTAGATCATATGGTAGTTCTATTTTTAGTTTTTTGAAGAATCTCCATACTGTTTTACATAGTGGCTGCACCAATTTACGTTCCCATTAACAGTGCATACAAGGGTTCCTTTTTCTTCACATCCTCAACAACACGTTATTTTTTGTCTTTTTGAAAATACCCATTCTGACTGGTGTGTGGTGATTTCTCATTGTGGTTTTGATTTTCATTTCCTTGATGATTAGCGATGTTGAACATCTTTTCATGTGCCTGTTGGCCATCTGTGTGTCTTCTTCAGGAAAATGCCTATTTTTTAATTGGATTGTTGTTTTTGATATTAAGTTGTATGAGTTTTTTTATATACTTTGGCTAATTAACCCCTTATTGGATATATCATTTGTGAATATCTTCTCCCATTTAGTAGGTTGTCTTTTCATTTTGCTGATGGTTTCTTTAGCTATGCAAAGGCTTTTTAATTCGATGTAGTCCCATTTGTTTATTTTTGTTTTTGTTACCCTTGCCTGAGGAGACTGGTCTAAAAAATATTGCTAAGACCAAAGATATTACTGCCTATGTGTTCTTATAGGAGTTTTACAGTTTCAGGTCTTATATTCAGGTCTTTAATCCATTTTGAATTTTTGTTTGTATATGGTGTAAGATAGTGGTCTTGTTTTATTCTTTTGCATGTAGCTCTTCACTTTTCCAACACCATTTATTGAAAAGGCTGTCTTTTCCCCACTGTGTATTCTTGCCTTACTTGTCATAGATTAATTGACCATATATGCATGGGTCTATTTCTGGGCTCCCTATTCTGTTCTATTGATCTATGTGTCTGTTTTTGTGCCAGTACGATACTGTTTTAATTACTATGGCTTTGTACTTTAGCTTGAAATCGGGAATTGTGATACCGCCAGCTTTAATCTTCTTTCTCAAGATTCCTTTGGCTATTTGGAATCTTTTGTGGTTCCTTACAAATTTTAGGATTACTTGTTCTAGTTCTGTGAAAAATGACTTTGGTATTTTGATAAGGATGGCATTGAATCTGTGGATTGGTTTGGGTAATATGGATGTCTTAACCATATTAATTCTTCCACTCAATGAGCACAGTGTTTCTTTCCATTTATATATGTTGTCTTCAATTTCTTTCAGCAATGTCTTATAGTTTTCAGAGTACAGGTCTTTCACTTGCTTGGTTAAATTTATTCCAAGGTATTTTATTTTATTGTATCTTATTATTATTTTTTTTTTTGTGAGGAGGATTGGCCCTGAGCTAACATCCGCCAATCCTCCTCTTTTTGCTGAGGAAGACTGGCCCTGGGCTAACATCCGTGCCCATCTTCCTCTACTTTATATGGGATGCCGCCACAGCATGGCTCCACAAGCGGTGTGTCGGTGTGCGCCTGGGATCTGAACTGGTGAATCCCAGGCCGCTGCAGCGGAGCGCGCGCACTTAACCACTTAACGCCACTGGGCTGGCCCCGGTTTTTTATTCTTTTTGATGCAATTGTAAATGGGATTGTTCTCTTAATATCTCTTTTTGATTATTTGTTGTTAGTGTGCAGAAATACAACAGATTTCTATATATTAATTTTGTATCTTGCAAATTTACTAAATTAATTACTAGAATAAAGTAATTTTTTGGTGGAGTCTTTAGGTATAGTCTTTTCTCTATATAGTATCATGTCATCTGCAAATAGTGACACTTTTATTTCTTCCTTTACAATTTGGTTGTCTTTTATTTCTTTTTCTTGCCTAATTGCTGTGGCTAGGACTTCAATGACTATGTTGAATAAAAGTGGTGAGATGGGCATCCTTGTCTTATACCTAGTCTTAGAGGAAAATCTTTCAGCTTTTCACCATTGAATATGATGTTAGCTGTGGGTTTGTCATATATGACCTTTTTATGTTGAGGTATGTTCCCTCTATACCCCCTTTGTTGAGATTTTTTATCATAAATGGATGCTGAATTTTGCCAGATATTTTTCTTGCATCTATTGAGATGATCATATGATTTTTATCCTTTCTTTTGTTGATGTGGTGTATCACACTGATTGATTTGTGTATGTTAAACCATCCTTGCATCCTGGAATAAATCCCACTTGATCATGATGTATGATCCTTTTAATGTATTGTGGAATTTGGTTTGCTAACATTTTGTTGAAGATTTTTGCATGTATGTTCATCAGGGTTATTGGCCTGTAATTTTCTCATTTGTAGTGTCTTTGACTGGTTTTGGAATCAGGGCAATCCTGGCCTTGTAAAATGAGTTTGGACGTGTTCCTTCCTCTTCAATTTTTTGTAATAATTTGAGAAGTATAGGTATTAAGTGTCTTCTTTAAACGTTTGGTAGAATTCACCTGTGAAGCCATTTTGTCCTGGACTTCCATTTGCTGGGAGTTTTTTGATTACTGAATCAATTTCATTACTAGTAATCAATCTATTCAGATTTTCTATTTTGACAAGATTCAGTCTTCAAAGATTGTATGTTTCTAGGAATTGACCCATTTCTTCTAGGTTGTCCAATTTGTTGGCATACAATTGTTTGCAGTAGTCTCTTATGATCCTTTGTATATCTGTGGTATTGGTTGTAGCTTCTCCTCTTTCATTTCTGATTTATTTACAGTCATGCACCACATAATGATGTTTTGGTCAATAATGGACTGCATTTACAATGATGGTCCCATAAGATTAGTACAATATATCCATCCAGCCACCCATTTACAATGATGGTCCCATAAAATTAGTACAATAGATAGTAAGGTATACTATCTAGATTTGTGTAAGCACACTCTATGATGTTCGCACTAATGAAATTGACAAACAATGCATTACTCAGAAGTTAGCCCCATATTTAAGTGACACCTGACTGTTTGAGCCCTCTTTCTTTTTTTGTTAATCAGTCTGGCTAAAGACTTAGCCAGTTTATCTTTTCAAAGAAGTTGCTCTTAGTTTCACTGATCTTTCTACTTTTTAGTCTCTATTTCATTTATTTCTGCTCTGATCTTTATTATTTTCTTCTTTCTACTAACTTTGGGCCTTGTTTGTTCTTCTTTCTCTAGCTCCTTTAGGTGTAAAGTTAGATTGTTTACTTGAGATTTTCCTTGTTTCCTGAGGTAGGTCTGTATCACTATCAACTTCCCTCTAAGACCTGCTTTTGCTGCAGTCTATAGATTTTGGAACATTGTGTCTCCATTTTAATTTGTCTCAAGGTATTTTTTGAATTCCTCTTTGATTTCTTCATTGACTCATTGATTGTTTAATAGAACATTGTTTAGTTTCCTTGTGTTTGTGTTTTTTCTAGTTTTCTTTTTGTAAATGATTTCTAGTTTCATACCATTGTGGTCAGAATAGATACTTGATACGATTTCAATTCTTCTTAAATTTATTGAAACTTGTCTTGTGGCCTAACGTGTGATCTATCCTAGAGAATGTTGCATATGTTCTTGAGAAGAATGTGTATTCTTTTGTTTTTGCATAGAATGTTCTGTATATATCTATTAAGTCCATCTGGTCTAATGTGTCATTTAAGGCCAATGTTTTCTTATTGATTTTCTGTCTGGATGATCTATCCATTGATGTAAGTAGGGTAGTAAAGTCACCTACTATTATTGTATTGTTATCAATTTCTCCCTTTATGTCTGTTAATATTTGCTTTATATGTTTAGTTGCTCCTAAGTTGAGTACATAAATATTTACAAATGTTATATACTCTTGTTGGATTGATCAATTTATCATTATGTAATGCCCTTCTTTGTCTTTTGTTACAGTCTTTATTTTAAAGTCTATTTTGTTTGATATTGGTATAACTACCCCAGCTGTCTTTTTATTTCCTTTTGCATGGAACATCTTTTTTCATCTCTTAATCTTCAGTCTGTGTGCATCTTTAGATTTGAAGTGAGTCTATTGTGGGCAGTATGTAAATGGGTCTTGTGTTTTTTATCCATCCAGCCACCCTATGTCTTTTGATGGAAAAATTAATATAGTTACATTTTAAAGTAATTATTGATAGGTATATACTCTTTGCCATTTTGTTAATTGATTTCTGGCTGTTTTTGTAGTTCTTCTCTGTTCCTTTCTTCTTCTCTTTCTCTCCTTTCTTCTGGTTTGATGGGTTTCTTTAGTGTCATGCTCAGATTTCCTACTCATTTTCTTTTGTGTATTTACTATAAGTTTTTTCTTTATGGTTACCATGAGGCTCACATATAACATTCTATGTATATAATAGTCTCTCTCTCTTTTTTTTTTTTTGTGAGGAAGATCAGCACTGAGCTAACATCCATGCTAATCCTTCTCTTTTTTTGCTGAGGAAGACCGACTCTGAGCTAACATCTATTGCCAGTCCTCCTCTTTTTATTCCCCAAAGCCCCAGTAGATAGTTGTACGTCACAGTTGCACATCCTTCTAGTTGCTGTATGTGGGACGCGGCCACAGCATGGCTGGAGAAGTGGTGCACCGGTGCACACCTGGGATCCGAATCTGGGCCGCCAATAGCGGAGCGTGAGCACTTAACCGCTAAGCCATGGGGCTGGCCTTATAATAGTCTCTTTTAGGTTGATAGCAACTTAAATTTGAACACATTCCAAAGTTTTACGTTTTTACGCATCCCCAACATTTTACATTTTTGATGACATATTTTACATCTTATTTTATGTATCCCTTAACTAATTATTGTGATTTTAACTAATTTTACTACTTTTGTTTTTTAACCTTCATACTTGCTTTATAAGTGATTAATCCACTACATTTATTTTTTATTTACCTTTTCTAGTGAAATTTTTACTTTTGTATGTTTCCTTCTTATTAATTAGTACCCTTTCTTCTTAGCTTAGAGAAGCCCCCTTATTATTTCTTATAAGTCCAGTTTAGTGATGGTGAACTCCTTTATCTTTTTGTTATCTAGAATTTTTAAAATCTCTCCTTCAATTCTGAATGATAACCTTGCTGGGTAGAGAATTCTTGGTTGGAAATTTTTTCCTTTCAGTACTTTGAATATGTCATGCTACTCCCTTATGGCCTGTAAAGTTTCCGCTAAAAAATCTGCTGATAGCCTTATGGACTTTCCCTTTTATGTAATAAGTTGTTTTTCTCTTGCCACTTTTAAGATTCTCTTTATCCTTAATTTTTACCAGTTTAATTATAATGTCTTGGTGTGGATCTCTTTGGGATTATCTTATTTGGAACTCTATGGACTTCCTGAACCTAGATGTCTCTTTCCATCCAGGTTAGAGATATTTTCAGCCATTATTTCTTCAATTAATTTTTCTGTCCTTTTCTCTCTCTCTTCTCTTTCTGGGACCCCCATAATGTGAATGTTATTCTGCTTGATGTTGTCCCAGACACCCCTTAAGGTGTTCACATTCTTTTTGATTCTTTTTACATTTTACAGCTCCTTCTGGGTGTTTTCCATTGCTTTGTTTTCCAGCTCATTGACCTGTGCTTCCATTTCATCCATTCTACTGTTGAACTCCTCTAGTGTGTTCTTCAGTTCAGTTATAACTTCTGTTTGGTACTTTCTTATATTTCCTATGTTTTTGTTGAAGTTCTCACCAGGTTCATCCATTTTTCCCTCAAGTTTGGTGAGAATACTTATGATCATTACTTTGAACTCTTTATCAGGTAAGTTGCTTATCTCCATTTCACTAAGGTCTTTTTCTGGGAGTATGTCTTATTATTTGGTTTGGAACATGTTTCTTTGTCTCCTCATTTTGCCTATCTCTTTGAGTTTGTCTATATGTATTAGGTGAAATGGCTACCTCCCTCAGTCTTGAAGAAGTGGTCTTGTGAAGGAGATGTTCCCTGTGGCCCAGAAGCACAATCTCCCCTGGCCACCAGAGCCAGGAGCTCAATGGACATCCCTCATGTATGCTACATGTGCCTGCTGGCTGTGGTAGGGCCATGCCTGTAGTGCAGGGTGGGTGGGGTTCAGGGCACTCTCCTGGCCTAGCTGTAGCTAAGCTGCTGTGCAGGGAGGGTGGGGCTCAGGAGACTAAGCTGGTCCAACTGTGGCTCTGGTGCTGTGCAGGGAGAATGAGACTCAGGATGTTCGGCTGGCATAGTTGTGGCTTGGGTGCTGTGTGGGGTGGGAAGGGTGCAGGGTGCTCGCCCAACCCAGTTATGGCACAAGGGGGGAGAATCGTGCCCACTGATGTTTGCAGGCTAGAGGGAGGGCACCCAAAATAGCATCCATCGGCTCCATCACCAGCAAGTTAGGATAAGATTGCAAAAATGGTGTCTACCAGTGCTTCTGTCCCCAAATAAAGTCCTAGCAGGTTCCTGACTCTCCGGCAGCCACTTTAAGATTAGTAAATGAGTCTCCCTCTTTTATAGTCTTGGTGATTTTTAAACTGTTGCTTTTGCACTGGATCTTGGGGCAGGTGGGTCTGTGCACAAGCCCTTCAAGAAGAGTTCTCTGTTCCCTACAGTTCTATGATTCTCCTGGTCTTAATCCCTGTTGATTTTCAAAATCAAATGTTTTGAGAGTTCCTCTTTCCAGTGCTGGCCCCAAGGGTTGGGATTCCTGATATGGGGCACAATCTCTTCACTCCTCGAGGGAGAATTCCGTATTTTTGGGATACCTCCTGATTGTGATCACCATGCCAAGGAGGGGTCCTGGATGAGGCCTCTACCTCTCCTATCCTTCTCAATGCGTCTCCTTTATCTGTTGTGGAAGACTTGCTCATCTAGTTCTCAGGTCCCTTTCAGAGGAAAATTATTCCATCTATAACTGTAAATTTGTTGTGTCTATGGGAGGAGATGAGTTCAGGGTCTTTCTACATCACCATCTTGAACTCACCTCTGACTCCTGGTATGACATTGAATAGCAGTGATGGATCGGACATTCTTGCCTTGTTAGCAGTCTTAGGGCAAAAGCAGTCTTTCACCACTAAGTATTCTATTAGCTTTAGATCTTAAAAACATGTTTATCAAGATGAGTAAGTCCTTTATTCCTATTTTTCTGAGAGTTTATAGCACATACAGTGTTGGATTTGTTGAATAGATTTTTCTGTAACGATAGAAATGATCATGTGGTTTTTCCTCTTTAGCCTGTTAATATGGTGGATTACATTGATTGACTTTTGAATACTGAACAACCCTTGCATTCCTGGAATAAACCCCACTTGGTCATGGTATATACTCTTAAAATTCAATATTAAAAAAACCCCAAACAACCCAATTATGAAATGGGATAAAGTCATGAAGAGTCATTTCCTCAAAGAGGATAAACACGTGGAAAATAAGCACATGAAAAGATGTTCAGTATCTTTAGCCATTAGAGAAATATAAATAAATATCACAATGAGATATCAGTACACACCTATTATAACAGCTAAAATAAAAGAGTGAAAATATCAAATGCTGGTGAGGATTCAGAGAAACTGGATTTCTCACATTGCTGGTATAATGTAAAATGTAGAATAATATAGCTGCTCTGGAAAATAGGCAGTTTATTTAAAAACTAAAATACATTTACCAAGTGACCCAGCAGTTGCACTTCTAGGCATTTATTCCAGAGAAATGAGAATTTATATCCATACAAATCAGTGTACGTGATTGTTCCTAACAGCTTTATTTGTAATATCCCCAAACTAGGAACAACGAAAGAGTCCCTCAACAAGTGAATGTTTAAATAAACATTGGTAATTTATATTATGGAATACTATTCAGCAGTAGAAAGGAACAAACTATTGGTATATGCAACAACTTGCGTAGATCTCCAGGGCATTACATTGAGAGAAAAAGCCAAGGTCAAATGTCATCTGCATAATTCCATTATGTAATATTCTTGCAATGACGACATTATAGATATGAAAAACAGATCAGTGGTTGCTGGGATTGAGGGATAGTGGGGGAGGAGGCTGGATATGACTGCAAAGAGGAAACAGGATAGTGGTGATGGAATAGTTCTGTATCCTGATTGTGGTTACACGAATATCACATATTAATGTGATCAGATGACATAGAATTATACATGTGTGTTGTACCAATGTCAATTTCCTGGTTCTGACATTGTGGTATAATTATGTAAAATGCAACCATTGGGGGAAAATAGGTGAGGGGTACACGAGACCTCTCTGTACTATCTTTCCAGTTTTCTGTGACCCTATAATTATTGCAAAATAAAGATGAAAAAAATACATAAAAAGCAAAATGCAAAAACAAAAAAAAACTTCTTAAATTCCTTCACAATAAAAGACAAGTAGAAATTCTGTACACAAAATTGCTCTATTTTTTCACCTGGCATTATCATCGCAGTTTATAACTGAGAACCAAAATGGCTGAAGAAATGAATGAATGAATGATAAATGGGAGAATTATCCATTTTGCAGTTTGCTGCTTTTTTATTTCGGGTTCTGAACATTTATCTTTTAGAATGTCTGTTCAGTTTTGGTTTCACAGCCACTGTCACTACCAAAACATTCTATGGAGACCTGCTCAGAGAGGACGAGGATCCTAGCAGCGTCTGGTAAATGCTCTGAGGGAACTTCCAGAAACGAGATGCACAGAAACCCCATCAAACACATTTGGAACTACACGTATAGAACAAGGAAGCTGAAAACCAGCCCTATCTGGTCACTGGTTTATCTGTACGTACAGACTCACTAAAGAGACGGAGATGCTGGTGGCTTCTAAAACACACCCACGTTAAACAGGCTTTTCAAGATGCAGGTCTAAGGTAAGTCTTCCTCTTTTATTCCTATTTCTTCACAGGTACTCTGAAGCCTAGAATTTGCTGATCATTTTTACACCTACACCAACTGGGCTGTATCTGAGAAGAGTAGCTACAGCCCAAACTTCCTACTGGCTGACTCTCTGTGCCCAGTACCACCTCCCCACTGTGTAAATGAAAGAAGAAAGTTCTAGAAGGTCACACACTCACATTCTAGTGCAGGCTCCAAGTTTTTCCAAATGGGACTCAGACTCTATTCTCAATTTGTGATTTTAAAAATGCAATAGGTTCTTCCACTTGATCAAATAAAATGAGCGCTCATGGCTGCTGTCATACAGAGTGGACAGCATGGAAAGGAGAAACGAAGGAAGACAAAAAGCCCTGAGTATCGTTAGCCTCTTTTGTAATGACTATTATTGACAAAGTGGAACTACTAAGGTGAGACTCAACCTCTGTGAGAGTTAACCCTACCCAGACCAACCAGTGCAAACTTCAAAAAGTTATTGTTGTTATCAAGGACATGTCACACTTAGGAATATATCTGTGCCACTGAAAGAGATATGGCATCTTTAAATTACCGGGTAACGTAGATAAAGAGCTGGCTCTCTGCCAAGGTAAAAGTTGTAAAACTGGATTGATTTTTGCTCCAGCTTGCTAAGGGCTCCCCAGAGCCAGGATGCAATGTTCAAATACAATAATTGATAGCCTGAAAAAATATTTCTGATAAGTGCGCAGAGGTAACGCAGAACCCTGCCTGAGATGAAGGGAGCCTTTGTGCTTCAGCAAACCCTACAACCAAGTGACCCAGATCCTGGCTGGCAGCTCCCTCTCTGATGAGAGCAGCCGGCTTTCTGCTCTGCTCCCTCCCTCACCACCGCACCTCCACTCTCTCGCTGCAGCCACCTCCTCCTGCCTTTCCTGCAGCTTCCTCCAGCTGTAGAGAAAATGGTCTTGGCCTTCAGATGGGGGCATTTGTTAAATGCTGTTGTAGAAAAGTAATTATCCATCAGACCTGTATGTGTGGGGGGAAATTGCATTGGTTAATACCACCTTGGTAATCCCAGGGGGCGGAGGGGTTCACGTTAGTCTGACCCCTTTTCAGTCTTGCCTTCGTGAGCTGACCACCCCAAGCTGTGAGTGTGTGTGTCTAAATTGCTCTGGATTCAATTGAACACATTAAAATTTAAAAAGGATTTAACTGAAATTTTTCAATAGCTTCTGAGAAGGGGGATAATTTATTAGCTTGGAGTAAATTAAAATCTCAAGCAGGGGTAAAGACTTCGAAGATTGCTTTAATACATTTTACATGCTTTCAAAAGAAATGTTCTTTTAAATGGTCCAAAAATCAGCTAATTTTGTACTATTTAGCAAATTACCTCCTAAGGCCACAATGTTGAAAAACTTCACAATTATTTTTTTTAAAGGGAGAAATAGAGGAGGGGTGAAAAAAATCACGCACCTTCCATAGGAGACAACCAAACCTTAAATTGCTATGTCTTTTATATGCCACAGTTAGGACTTTTTTTTTCTTTCTTAATTCAAAAGTCAGTGAAACATTTGCGTTACCTTCCGCCAGGCCACACAGGGACCTTTATTCCACGCGGTGATTGTAGGCAGAGGAGGGGGTAAGGTTAATGGAGGGGCACTGGAAGGCGAAGTCCCCATGCTCTGTGCTGGTGATTTATATCTTTATTCCAGGCCACATTCACCTGTGGAGCAGCAGGGCTGTGGAGGTGAATTGAACTTGTTGCCCTATGCAGCCCACAGGCTGTCCCTGTCCTGACAGGAGATTTCTTGCCCTGAATTATCTGTGTTATAAAAGACTCCTTCTCAGCTCTCACTGACATTCTGAGGCTGAGGGAGGAAGATTTGTTTTTTCCTCATCTTTCTTTCCGTCACTTTTTTTTTTTTTTTCCTGATGATAAACAATATTTTGTGGTTTGTATTTTGGAGAATTTTCTTCATGTGCTTCCCAGCTCCTGGCTTGTGGTCCACTGCGCTGTTTCTGCTCCTCCTCTGACTGGAGTGAGGGGGCAGTGAAAGAGACTTCCCTTTCCCAAGGAGTGCCTCTATTGTAGAATCAAGGTGGAGCACGCTGTTGACCTTTTGGGGCACTTTAGGTATGGATTGGTTTGAAGGCATAGCTGTGATCCTTTTAGAGGTCTTTGGAGCCACACTGAGTCTTATGAATATACATAAATATATTATATATATATATATATATCTTCATCCGATTAAAGACAAGATAGAGGTGATAAAGAGAAAATAAAAGAAAATGAAGAAGTAAAAGACGTGTGACCTAGCTGGCCTGTTCTTTCTAATCAAGAATTAATTATGTAAGTTCCAAACCTCTATTCCGGATACATGTGAGACAGAGCCCTGGAGGGCAGGCAATACAAACATGTACTCTGCATAGCTTGTGACTCCCACACTCTCATTGCTCAGTCTGAGCAGGACCTGCCTCAATCCAGGGTCCCATCAAGAAGATAAGAAATAGCCCTCGGGATTTGGGGCCAATCTGAGGTCTGAAACGTTCACCCGGTGGAAACAAGTAAAACAACTGCTAAGGTGGGTTAACTCAAAGGGCATTTGAAAATTTGCATGCTTAGAGGGAAGAAGACAAAGTTATATGGATTTCAAGCTTAACAAATTCTTCGTAATGTTTTGACAACTCAGAATATGAGAGGCTTTGTTTGTGAAAATTATCCAATTCTCCTTAAATGCCAGGGATTTACTTACAAAGACTGAGGATTACCCTCAGAGTTTCTTGATTCTCTTTGTTTCTATGTTTTCTAATTCATTGATATCTGTTATCTTTTTTCCTTCTGTTTTCTTTGGATTTATTGTTTTTTAACTTTTTGTAACTTTTCAAGTAGAACTTTTTTTTTATTGTAATTACTGGTTTATTTGGATATTGTATACTGTCTTATGTTTTCTATTTTCAATGAGTTTTCTTTGCTTATTTTTTCCATTCTTTGATTTTATTAGTTTGATAGCATTTATTTATTTTATCCCCTCACCTCCTTTCTGGACTGGAAATCTTCAGGTCCCAGAAAACCTGGTTCTGCAATATGCTTATTCTTTAACAAGCATTTTTGATGTGAAAAAGTCTAAGTTTATCAACATTTCTACTCTCTCCCAAAAAAGCAGAGCATTTCAGCTCTTATCTCCCTGTCGCCTATCTTTTATATTATTATTGAGTAGTACTTTGAATCTTTGTTTTTAAACTCTTCCAATTTTGGTATATTTTTAATTTTTATGTCAGTTTAGATTCATTTTTATTTATTTATATATTTGCCAATTTGCTTAATCATCAATGCTTCTGACAATTCACTTTTTTTCTCCTGCATTCAATTTCTTCTTCTTCTTCTTCTTCTTTTTTTTTTTGTGAGGAAGATAAGCCCTGAGCTAACATCTGTTGCCGATCCTCCTCTTTTTGCTGAGGAAGGTTGGCCCCGGGCTAACATCCATGCCCATCTTCCTGTACGTTATATGTGGGATGCCTGCCACAGCATGGCTTGATAAGCAGTGCGCAGGTCCACCCGAGGGATCTGAACTTGTGAACCCCGGGCCTCTGAAGCGGAGTGCTCGAACTCAATCACTACGCCACCGGGCCAGCCCCTCAATTTCTTTTAAATGTGTTCTTTAGTGTTTCTTGAGTAAGAGTCTGTGAATACTGTACTCTCTAAATGTTTGAGATATTTTTATTTTACTCTCAGTTGTAAATAGTAGTTTAATGGTGTATAGATTGACAAGTTATTCCACTTTCTTCTGACCTCTCTTATAGATGGTGAGATGCCTGCAGTTAGCACACCATGTTTCCTTTGTGAGTAGTGTCTTTTCTTTCTATTGAGACTTTTCTCTTTGTTTTCTAATTTTATTCGGATAGATTTAGGTGTGAATTTGTTTTTATTTGCTTGGGAATTGGGGCATTTCTATAAGTTGAGCTCTTATGGTTTTCTTCAATTCTATAAAATTATCAATTATTTTCTCTTCAGATATCCTCTTGACTTTTTAATTGATGACATCCTTATTAGATGAATATGGGGCATTATCTCTTGTTGTTTAACTTCTTTTTAATTTTACCTCTTTATTTTTATTTTTTGGGGGGCTGCGTTCTGAGTGATTTTCTCAAATTTGTTTTCCAGCTCATTAATTCTTTTATCAGCCATGACTACTACGCTGTTTAACACATTCGCCGTTATATAGTACATTAGTGGCTACAATTTTATTTTCTAGAAGTTTGTAATTAAAAATGTCTGGTTTCTTGGTATCTCTTGTTCTTTGGTTGTGATTTATTTCTCTTTAAATTCTTTATTCATTTTTAACACTTGTTTTCTAGTCTTTTTCTTATTGTTCAGTTATTGGGGCCTTAATTCTGTACCTAGGGTAATACCTTTTTTTCTTGTGTGCTTTGATTCGGTCTTTGTGTGTGTGCGTGTGTGGGGGAGTCCATATGCCCCCTGGGTTGTGTAATTGTCTCTACAAAGCAGTTTTCCTTCAGATTTCTTGGGATGTCATATTACAGATAAAATTTTTATGTTAGTTTCTCAGTTTGGGACTTCCGCAGCACATGGATAATAATACAAATCTGAACCCCACATACACTCATGGCACAAACCTGGGGTTTTAATTTCTTTCAGGAGATGTTTTCTCTCCCATAGCTAAAGGCAGATGGAAAGTTGAGTTGCTGTTTCTCCACTTTGGTGAATGGAATTTTAATTCTTCTTTTCATGATCTAGGCAGCACTTCATGACTCCAGGCATTAAAAAAATGACTCATTTCAGCTCTCTACCTTCTTCTTGTGAGAGGTTTCCTCACCTGTCCCAGTGTGGGTGTTAAAGTCCCAGTTCCAAATCCTAAAAGGTCTGTATCGGGAAATACACTCCAAGGAGCAGTGATGGGGTCTGCTCTAGCTTTGCGTGAGCTCCCGGTTTCTCATACCTAGAAAGTTCCTATTGTTCTTTTGAATTTGCCTATGCGTTAGAACTTATTATATCTTTTTCAACATATTTATATGTTTATATCGGGAGGGGACCTCTCCACATCAGCTGGGTCTACCATGTTGCTGAAGTCTCACACAGATATTTAGAGGATTTAGAGCTGCTATGTGATGGTCATTGAAATTTTAAGTTAAAAAGTGTTTCTTATCTTCCGAAAAATTGGGAAGAATGGCTATATTTGATGGGGAACTATTATAATATTTTAAGCAGGGAAATGACATAGGTGTTGCTTTTTATTAACGATTCAGCAATTATGCACTTATCCACATTTGCTGAACATTTAAAATGTGCCAGGCATTGCCCTAAGCACTTTACTGCAATATCTAATTTAATCCTCACCAAACCCTTTGATGTGGAGCCTATCATTAACTCCATGTGGGTAAACCTTTTTTGCTGATGAGGAAACCCAGTTAGAGGGTG
Organism: Diceros bicornis minor; assembly: GCF_020826845.1. Classification (NCBI taxonomy): domain Eukaryota; kingdom Metazoa; phylum Chordata; class Mammalia; order Perissodactyla; family Rhinocerotidae; genus Diceros; species Diceros bicornis. Next base: position 9,142,655 of record NC_080779.1, read on the forward strand.
GGTAACTTGCCCAAGGTAACTTGATTAGGACGTCTTGCAGTAGGATTTAAACCTAAACTGTCTGCCTACAGAGTCCATGCTGTAGATATAGAAATGATGATGATAATTAATAGAGTAATAATAATAATAATTGCAGTTAACATTTATTAAGTGCAACTATATTCCAGGAAATTGTTGAACAGCAATTTATAAATGAAATGATTTACATCATCACAACAATCCCATGAGCCAGTTATTATTATTTTCAATTTATAAGCGAAAGAAAACTGAGGCACAGGCTAAAAGTTACAGAGCTAGTAAATGGTGGACTTTGGTTTTGAACTAGGCAGTTGTATTCTAGAGCTCACCCTCATAACTCATCCTCGGTGTTGGGGAAGGATGAAAGACTAGTTAGCTGTGTGCTCTAGTGGTCCAGTAAGGAAATAACCAGGGTTTGAGATGAAGTGGTGACAATGAGAATGGGGAGGGGCAGATAATGACACCCAGGGAGGAGGTAAAGCAACACATTTGGCTTCTATTTGGGTACAGGAGAAGAAAAGTCTATGGGTCAAGGAGGACCTGAGGATCATTTCCTGACCTCTGTCTTATATTGGATCGCAGTGCGTTACCCAAAGTGAGTAAGAACAGTTTGGACGCAAACATGCTTTGCTCTATAAAAGAAATATGAGGCTGAAAAGTTTTGTTCAATTCAACTATTATTTCAGTAACATTTAATCGAGGCTTTGCCAGTTAAATAACTCAAGAACATCTGTGATTGCTTTTTGTAAAATGAGTTTTCTGCAAAGTGAATGCTTACCCTTCTATATGTAAGTAATTTTTTTTTTTGAGGAAGATTGGCCCTGAGCTAACATCTGTTGCCAATCTTCCTCTTCTTCTTTTTTCTCCCCAAAGGCCCAGTGCACAGTTGTATATCTTAGTTGTAGGTCCTTCTAGTTCTTCTTTGTGGGACACCACCTTAGCATGGCTTGATGAGCGATGAGTAGGTCCGCGCCCAGGATCTGAACCAACAAACCCAAGGCCCCCGAAGTGGAACATGCGAACCCAACCGCTGTGCCACCGGGCCGGCTGCTGTAAGTAAATTTTTATGTTTATTTAAAGTGAATGGCAGCTCACCACTGTTTTGTCTAACATATTCTTGTTTGATTGTGTATTTTCCAAAGTTATAAAATGACAATTTAACAAGTTATTCACAAAATCCACAGATCAAGCATGTCTTGAGTGTTATGTTTGCTGTCCTTTTTAAATAAAGGTGAATTTCATCTTCAACCACCAGGAACTCATAGAGGGGTTGATTTCCCAGAGTCGTGATAGATTTGCAGCAATCTCTCCAGACTCTTTTGCAAGGCTCCTCCTTCAGACCATAGACATACATTTTCAAGACAGGTGGCCTGTGTTGGAAATAGTCCGGGGATGTGAATGAGACAAAAGCTAAGTGACCCACATGGTCACTGAACCCCTAACCTTCGCCTCATTAGCACGAAGCTCCGACCATCTGAGCTTACCCGCCACAGACTAATGATGTGTGCATGGAGACACAGACACATCAATCACATTTTCTGAAGCAAAACTCACTACCCTGAAAGTAACCAGAAGAACCATTCATATAGGTCTCATCACTGAGGGAACGCAAAGCTATCCTAACGGACAGCTGCAGGCTTCTTTTCTACAAGCCATTTATTCATCATCCCCCTGTCCTAAAAAGACTTAAAGATTCTAGGAATTCACATTAGTTAGTTCACACTTTTAAGAATATACCTCTTCTTCCAGGTTGCTCTAGCCAGCGTAGATGGCACTTGTGATTCTGATACCTCACGTAGTAAAGTTTTGAAAGTCCCTAGCAGGAATTCTTAATCTGTTCTCATAGATAGATGTTTAGTGGTTATGCCTCTGCCCTCAGAGGGTCTTTAAGCTCCCGAAATTTTATATAAAAAATGTATGCATGTATATATGTGCACAAATGCATATTTTTTTTCTTTAGAGAATATTCATAGATTTTTTAGACTCTCAGAGGATCTGTGACTCAAAGCCTATGATGTGAGGCCTTAAATCAAGAAAGAAACTAAAGGGACAAAAAGTATTTACCATAAAACTTATATTAGGTAAGAGGCCATTTGCTGTATTATTTTTAATGATGGACAGAAGAGAAGGTTGATGCCATGGGAAACGTGAGAACATCTGATTGCCTGAGGTTGCAGGTGTGCATGTGTTACAGAAGCAACTATATTACCTGTGGAATGTATGAGCTATTGTACCTCCTGCCAGCCAGCAGTGGGGAAATTTGATGAGAGTTTGTACCCTGACACTAAAACTCCAGAACCCTGAATGAGAGATCATGAGGAGTTAGCAGGAATTGCTTGCTGGCCGTGTTCTGGTTTATTGAAAGATGTTGCTAATTTGGAAAGAGAGGACAAGGGGAACTAATCCACAGACTCCCATTTTCCTCTGATACATATTCTGGAAGATTCCCAGAGGAACTGAAGGGTTAGAATATGTAGATAACCTGGCATCAGAATAGGGAAAGAGACTGTGCTGGGGAAAAATAAGAATAGGAAAGGAAATGAGAATAGTTCTACTTCTAGGAAGTTTGCACTTGGAGGGTACTAGGCCCTGGATATCATCATCTCATCTAATTCTGACAACAGCCCTGTAAGATAGCCCTGTGTTATTATCACACTTGTACAAATGGCAGCAAGGGACTTTAAGAGAAGTGTAAGTAGATGACCCAGGGTTATGCAGTCATAGGTCCTGGTGTCAGGATCTGAACCTAGACTGGCCTACTCCATAGTCTGTGCTCTGAGCCGAGGGTCAGCAAACTGTAGCCCATGGACCAATTCCAGTCCGTTGCCTATTTTTGTAAATAACGTTTTATTGGAACGTAGCCGCTCTCATATGTTTACTTGTGGTCTATGGCTGTGTTTGTGCTCCAGTGGCAGAGGTGAGTGGCTGTGACAGAGGCTATCATATCCGACACACACAGGACTGAGGCCTAGAGCAAAATGAAGATGTAAAGCCCTCATGTTCATAAATTATTAAGATTTTAAAAACCGTGACAGCAATGCATTAAACCAAGCACACGGCCCTTCTAAATGTGGGACCTTGTGCCGCTGCCGAAGAAGCCAGCTCTAGGCCTACAAAGTCTATACTATTACTACATGGCATGTGACAGAAAACTTCTGCCGGGCTCCAATGTTTTCCCATTTCCAGCCCATGATACAGTTTCACTAGTCCACAAACAAGAGCAATGAGTGAGGTCTCCCACATCTAGATGATCTAGGTGTACTCAACATAAAAGCTATCCTTTAGCTTGAGAGCCTGTCCTTTAGAATCTTTTGGTGTTAAAATACTCTTTTTGATGAAATGATAGGAAGAGTAGATGGTAGGCATTTGTTTGTCCTATGTCCTTAATTGGCAAAATAAAAAGTTTTTTTTTACCTATGTCAAGAATCTAGTTAAAAAAGAATTACTGGTATAGCAGTAACTAGAGATATATAACGTTAGATGAATAGATTGAAAAAAAACATGGTGTTGAGTAAAACACAGAATCAGATCTAAAGCACAAAGCATACACAGATAAATAAAAAATGTTGTATTTCAAAGATTGATGCATATCAAGAATATATACTAAATGTGGGGTCGGGGAGGTGAGGATAGAATTGAGGATGGGGTTAAAGGAGAAATCATAAAATAAAACAAGAGAATGTTCATAATATGCCTTAACTAGGATTCCAATGAACTGAACTTTCATCATCTGAGGTCCAAAACACAAACCATCTCCCTACTAACTCTTGAACTTCCAACTGGAGAAGCACAGCAACCTGTAATGGACAGCCTGCCCCCTTACTGTTTCTCAGATCGCCACAAAACCAGCATCCAATAGGACTTTACGTCTTGCAAAGCAATTTGTCATTTACTACTTCTTTGGATCCTTGCAACACCCTAGTATTCTAGTGTGGTTGATGTTAATAACCTCATTTTACAGACAAGAAATCTGAAACTCAGACAGATGCAGGTAATTAACCAATCAACAAAAACATGAAGGAATTTAAATTCAGAGCCAGGTCTTCTGGTTTTCGTTATTATGCTTTTTTCAGTCTCCCTCCAAAGACCATCTTCCCAATGGGATGAGGTTCATCATACATTATGGGTGACAGCAAAATTAAGAAATGTTTCCTTTGATGAAAAATCTGTTGGTGGCATCTTTGAATGCACTTACAAATGAAGAAGGTACTCTTTCCTCAGGGTCTCTACCTCTATCTTCTTCTTTGTTTCTCTCATCCTTGTATCAGAATTATAGGGGCAAAAGTGACCCTCAGAGACAATTCTAATTTCACTCCGGTGTAGGACAAAAGTCAAACAATTACAGAAAAGAAATGATTCATGCTTTAAACAAGCTAATTCTGATTCTCTGAGACCTTAGGGTACATGCCATGTCTACAGCCTTGAAGATCGGCTGTTTTTGCTCATGGCTACTTTGAATCCTTCCTGGTGCATTGTCATCCTTTTCCTGTCCTCAGAAAAATGGCTGCTCATATCCCCACTTGAAGACTTTTATTAAGTTGTCTTTTAGCTGCCCTTCATTAGGCTAAGTAACTAAGATCCTTTTGCATTTTCTCACACAGACCATTCCCAAGACTTTAATCCTTTTTGGTTTTCTTTCCTCTTGCATGTCATGCTCTCCTGTTCCCCACCTTCTCTTAGAGGTGGCATGCCATCTCCAGATGCCGACTGTGACAGTTCAGATCAATGATTCTCAAAGTATAGTCCCTGGACAAGCAGCATCAGCATCACCAAGGAATTTGTTAGAAATGCTAATTATCAGATCCCATACCAAACCTACCAAATCAGAAGCTCTAATGATGGGGCCCTACAATGTGGTTTAACAAACCCTCCAGGAAATTCTGATGCATGTTAAAGTTTGAGAATTATATTCAGCACACTCTTTCCCCTCCCATTGTGGGAAGAAACACTTTTTAGCCCTACTCATGTTGGGCGCGGCCACATGACTTGCATTGGAATGTTAGCCGGTGTGATATAAGCCATAACTGTGCTTGTGTGGTTTGAGTTGGCTCTTGCACTCCAGTGAATGGCCATAAGAAGAACACACCCAGGGTCCAAGAGAGTGTGGAGTTACATGGAACAGGACAGTCAGCTTATTTCAAAAAGAAGTGGAAGCAGAAATAAACTCTTTATTTTTTTTGTGAGGAAGATCAGCCCTGAGCTAACATCTGTGCTAATCCTCCTCTTTTTGCTGAGGAAGACTGGCTGTGAGCTAACATCTATTGCCAATCCTCCTCCTTCCCCCTGCCCCAAAGCCCCAGTAGATAGTTGTATGTCATAGCTGCACATCCTTCTAGTTGCTGTATGTGGGACGCGGCCTCAGTGTGGCTGGAGAAGCGGTGCGTCGCTGCGCGCCCAGGATCCGAGCCTGGGCCGCCAGTAGCGGAGTGCGCGCACTTAACCGCTAAGCCACGGGGTGGCCCCAGAAATAAACTTTTTAGATATCGGTCTCCCTTATAGTCTAGACTCTATCATGGATAGTATATGACACATTAGGAAGCAAATACTTGTCCAGTGAATAAACAGTCCATCACACATGCTGCTAAAGACAAACAAACAAATAATAAATAAATGGAGAACAGTGATTAAATGAAGTATAGGTCACATTTTAGGCTAACTTTGTTTAGATGACCTTTTGGATTCTTTAGAGGTAAAATAAAACCCCAATCACAGCAGATTAAATAAATGAAACACATTAAGTAAATAATTTTCTCACATTATATGATGTCTGGAGAGAGATGGATGCTGTCATCGGTTTGGTGGGTTGATGATATCAAGATCAGCACGTCTGTGGAGGAGGGGCCAGCACTAATTCAGCTGGTCCCACTCTAGGTATTTCAGATGGAGGGTGATTAAACACCCTCCATGGAAGTGGCTACATAAGTGTTGGAAGAGCAGAGAACAAAGTGGAGAGAGTGAGACCCTCTAAATCTTAGCAAGAGCACGAAGGACCAGAGGGATATAAAGGGACTACTCTGAGGCATATTCTGCATAGATGCCCTGAGATCTCAGCAGATCTGAGCTCAGGTGCCTGCAGTATTCTCCTGCTCACAGGTGCACCTTGGATTAACTTTCTTCACTTCCCCACAATCCTATGGCTTCTTCCTAGATGACTCTTGAGTAAATCACTCACATCCACATCCTTATCTAAAGATCACCCATCATGGTTTCAGAAAATATTTTTATTAAATAGGTGGGTTCTGCTTCCAAAATGGGTGATTTTTAACAAAGTGGTACCTGAAACAGAGAGTTGAGGGGTCTTAGTGGGTTCTCCCAGAAGCAGAAGCTGAAATAAGGGTATGGTTTACAAATCTTGACCAGGAAAATGTAAAGGACTTAAACAGTTCTTTAAAAAAGCTTTAAAAATTGTGTTAGATTACATGTAACATAAAATTTTCTATCTTAGCTATTTTTTAAGTGTACAGTTCAGTAGTGTTAACTATATTCACGTTGTTGTGCAACCACCACCACCATCCATCTCCAGAACTCCTTTCATCTTGCCAAACTGAAACTCTGTACCCATTAAACAACAACTCCACATCTCCCCCTCCTCCCAGCTCCTGGCAACCAGCATTCTAATTTCTGTCTCTGTGAATTTGACTACTTTAGGTACCTCACATAAGTGGAATCATACAGTGTTTTTGTGACTAGCTTACTTCACTTAGCATAATGTCCTCAAGATTCATCCATGTTGTAGCCGGTGTCAGAATTTCCTCCTTTTTTAAGACTGACTAATGTTCCATTGTATGTATATACCACACTTTGTTTATCTATTAATTCATCTATGAACACTTGGTTTTGCTTCTATTTTTTGGCTATTGTGAATAATGCTGCTATGAACATGTGTGTACAAGGAATTGAACAATTCTTGTTCATAGCACTCCTCTTTGGGAAGTGGAAGAGAAGAGAAGTTTATGTAGAAAAATAGTTTAGTGCAGTCATGCTAAATTTATTAATTGTGTCTAGTTAGCTTATGGAGACATGAGCAGAGACACCAAATTGGATGCCGTGGGAGAGGTTAAGCATGAAAACAGAAATCCAAAAATTATGAACAAAGAGAAAATTTATAAAATCTTTAAGTAATTTTATTTAGGGTGGGAGCAGAGTGAGTTATGACTGCTGAGGTGAGGGGGGTGTATGGGATTTTCTAGATTTATCTTGAAGACAAATGACAGAAATCTAAGCTCAACAGACTCTTGTGGTAGGTAAGAATATAGAGAAGTCAGTTGGAGAAAGCACATGGACTGAAGAAAAAATTGAAAACTAATGTTTTATGAAGCTAATCTTTAAAAAATCTGAATTGGTAGAATACAGAGGGCCATTTGCAAATAGGACAGAATGCAGTTTCTAGTGGTGATCTTGAAATAATGGAATGAAAATACAGTTCTTTGAAAATTGAGGCCAGAGGAAATCTCTAGTAGGGGAGACGGAGAAATTATTCAGAAGGTATTTATTTACTTTTTTCACAAACAATCCTTGGGCACTCTCTGAGGCAGATTGTACTTTCCAAAGATGGCTGCAACACTATCTCCAGTGCCCAGCACTCTTCTAGAACCTGCCCCACACCCGATAGGAAGTAGAGTCTAATTTCCTTCTCCTAGAATCTGGATAAGCTTGGGACTCACTTGCAGTGGAAATGATGTTGTGTGACTCCCAAGCCTAGGTCAGAAAAGTCTTCATTGCTTCTGCCTTGCTGTTGGAATACGAGGTCTTGATGCCTTCAGTTGTTGTGTAAGTAGTCCTCCTGCCCTGAGATGGCCATGCTGCAAGGAAGCCCAACTAGCCAGGTGTAGAGAGACCACACTGAGAGGCCCTGAGACTATGTAAGAGAAAAAGATTCCCAGAAAGTCCTTAACTGTTGTATCTCCTGCAACTGCACGGGAGCCCCTTAGGTGGAACCCCTGAGACTATGGGTTGGGAATTAGCCTTTCCCTAATCCCTGACCTACAGACCCTGTGAGAGATATAACAAGAAAATTGTTGTGGCTTTAAACAACTACATTTTGGAGTGATTTGTTACCCAGCCTTTGATAACCAGAGCACTACTTTTGGGCCAGGCACTATTTTTGATACTGAGGTACAGTGGTTTGAAAATAGAACTACTCTTGCTTTCATGAAATTTACAGACCAGGTAGAAACAGAGAAAATAAGAATGATTAGGATAAACACTTACAAAGAGATAGGATAGAATCACCAAGAATAACAGCAGAGAAAATACCAGTGAGCAGGTGTGGCTAGCTAGAACTTTCTTGGCATTTTGGGATGAATGGGAGGAAACTACCTTATATGCAAGATAAGCATTGTTCATTCCCCACCTCCTTGCTGCTGGATAGGATAGGAATTGCGGAGGGGAAAGCACCAAGGAGAAAGTAAGAGGGAAAGATAGAAACTTGAATGCCTCACTGGGACAAGTGTAAGTTGAGTGATGCAAAGGTGTTTTAAACCTGCTCCTAGAGATGAGCTAAATGCTGTTACAATAATCCCCCTTTTGGGGGCACTCAGGGGTCATGCTTCCTTTCAGGTATTTATTGTTAAGCCGTGGGCAGAACCGTGCCAGCTCTGAGTGTTCTGTGGCCAGAACAAAGGGTAAAATAAGTGTATACTCCCCTCTCTCCCACACACATAATTTATAGCATTTTAATCTTCCTGCTTGTCTGCGCTTATGAATTTCTTATAGAATTATTTAATGATGTGAGTTCAATGGGCAATTTTAAAAGCTACCTAATTTACCATTTCTTTCCTCAGTGATGCAGTGAGGCACTGCATACCATACTGCAGAGGTAGCAGCCTGAACGTGGTTGAGAGAAAAATCATCCAACACCAGACAATACTTAAGTAGCCTCCAACACTCTATCCCTGGATCCCAGTAACCATGACAGGCTGCTAGGGAGTTTCACAGTTCAACGAAAGAGTGAATCGTGTTAAAGCAGCAACATCAAACATATCTTATGTCCCGTCTTGGAATGCCCCCATGTCTCTAGATGTCCTATACTGTGAAGGGAATGAGTTTTACAGGGCAAATGCAATAAAAGCAAAGGAGCAGAGGATGTAATCTTAAATTGAGTCAGTAGTCTGGAAAAGGAGCCCAGAAAAGAATATGCCCAGTAGCATTGGAGCAACTTGTTACTGTAATAGGTTCAGGAATCACATGTACAGATCTCTGACATTAGTGAATATATATTAGAGAATTAGCATGACTATGAATTTTCACGATTCTTCTGAATGATCCAATCGCACTGACTGACAACATGAGACAAAAGGTAGAGTGGGTGGGAATGAGACAAGCAGGTGCTAAGAGTCTTAGTCTAGCAGATATATCTGATTCCCTCCTGCCAGCTCCTGTCCCAAGACATGTCCGTATCAGAGCATTGGCAAAGCTGATACGTAGCAAGGTGGGTCTCACCCACAGGTGACATATTCCACTCCTCCCCGGCATCTGGGAAGTTAGAGCATCTCATCACGTCTTATGGCCAAGCAACTTCAGAGCACTTGTTCCTTGTGTGGGGCAAACCGGTGGGTCGCAGTTTCAAATCCAGGTTCGTAGTAACCTCTGCACAGCCGCATATGAAATGGGGCTTTTAGGCTCAGCTCAGTTCTTAACAGAGAAATGTCCACACCACTCAGTTGATGCTAACCGTTGAAGAAGGAGAAGGCAGACATCCAGCCGGGCTTCCCTTCCTTATCTTGATGTACAGGGAGAGGGTGAGAATGTGTCTGGTCATATGGATGGAAAACTGCAGACATCAAACTCATCAACTGAGCCCTTTCACAAGCATAAAATTCAAACTGGAGAGAGGAGAGAGAGACTCAAATTAGTAACCAAACATGCCTCTGTTTCCTAATGCTCATTCAGACAGAGGTTCAATGGCTGGAAATTATTGAAATGAGGCAGATGTCAAGGGGATGCTGCAAATGCGACTACTTGCCAGCAGCAGTGATTGTGTTCCTACAGTTTTGGGATCCTTGTTAAATCTCCACGTTGTGACTAGCCCTAAAGTACCTGCTTGTGTAACTTTCTTCTTTGTCGCCAAGTTGAAAAAATGGACGGACAGAGTTTAAAGCTCTGGGATTTGCTTGGAGCTGAATTTTCCAACTGTTAGATTTAGGAAAGCCCCCGTGCCCCCACCACTACCAGGCACAGCATTTCAAAGTGTGATTCACTTTCTCCGTCCTGTCATTGTCTTCGCTCTACTCCTCCCGTTGAAACTGCTCGGTCCCCATTTACATTGCACGCGAAGGGAAACAGTCTTGAGATATTAGGTTTCCTCTTGGTTTCTTAACTGAGTGCAATCAGGGCTGTTTTTCATTTTTCAAACCAACAGATGTAAAGCGTCTAAGAGGTGAGGAAATATTCAGGTTTACGCTGGGGGCTTTTGTTGTTGCTGTTTTTGAAAAGGTGGCCCAAGCTAAGGCATCCTTGGTTCTGAAGGAGACAGGAGGTGGGGGGAGGTTTAAACACAGGCCTTTTTTCAAATCTAATTACAATGATGCCTTGCAATGTTTCTCAGATTCTGAGGACTGCAGCATATGTTGGTAAAGAAGCTCTGTAATCTTTCCTACTTCAGGAGGGGCAATGGGGACCATCCAGAGGTGGCAAACTGAGATGAGGAAACTAGGGTTTTCTTCAATGGAAAAATGTTTATATATTTGGCAGAATATATGACCAGGTACAACTAAAAGTTTACAAGGGAACTCATTGTGTCCTAAAATGCTACTGATAAAATCTGGGCACTTTCCTATTTCAATGCCACCACCGCACCGCCCCCCACCCCTGGCCCCTCTGCCCCCAGCAAGGGACACAGGTCCTATTGGTCACTCACCTACTTCCCCACGGCCCATGTCACGTGTGTGGGCAGCTCGGCAGAAAGACTTTCCTTCCAAAGAAGGCCAGGGCCTGACAAACACCACCCACGCTACTTTTTTGAGGCAGTGCACATATTGTTTTATGTTAAATTTTGAACCTAAGTTTAATATTGAAAATATGAAAGAGAAAAAAAATTTGCTCAATTCAGCCTCTGACCTTACCTCACTTTAGAGCAAGTTTGTAAAAGACAGAAGAAGGGTTGTCTTAAAACTTATGTTCACCTTCACTCTATGGAGAATATTACTTAGAATATGTGATGTCTTTTCCCCTTCTCTGCCACCAGCACTACCAAAAGGAAAAAAAGAAAAACGATCTGTCATATAGTACATTATACACACTTCAAGAGTTCAGGTATTTTTAAATGTAAAACTTGTAAGTGCAGTTTAAAAAAAGGTAGTTGAAAGATACAAATATACTTTTGACTTAACAAAAGAAACACTTCATAATTTACTGTGTCCGTTCTCAAGGAAAGAACAACTTCACTACTCATGAATTATTGGTTTCTTCTTCATGGTTAAATATTTACTATCTATCTGTCTGGTTCATATTTTTTCCATTGATTTTTAGCACTCTTAGAAATAAAGAATACATTTGAAACTCAATGCACAAGGAATTTTATTACAAATTGTGATAAACTGGCAAAACTCAGAATTGATGTGTTAAACAACTTCTGCAAACCCACCTGGGAAGCTGGGTTGGTTAGTTCATGGTGATGGCTGTGAATACTCCACAGATAATCTAGAATCACGTCACTTAAAAATAATAAGATCCATTTAACTTTCTTAGAAAAATATGTTTAAAGAACTTTTTAATCCTATAATCTATTAAGATTTAGGTATGCGAAGTTTCTTGTTTTTTTATCACCACTAAGTTAAATTACCTATATGTTCAAAATTGTATTCAATTGCAAACAATCCCTAAACAATAGTTAGAATGGCAACACACTGTTTCTAGAAGCTTGCCTAGATGTTATAGAAAAATGCCCGAGTTGTGAACTTCATAGGTAACTTACACACTTTTTATCATGATTGCAAATTCATGAACTTTGTTAATTCCTCTCTGATTTTTTAATATACATTTCACGTATGTAAAAACAAAAATATGTATAAAGATGCTCAGAAAAGCTTGGTTTTGGAACAGATTGGAATTTAGTCATCAAAGATGTGATAAACAACACTGGGCATTGATGTAGAAAACAGATTGAGCTTTTTAATGGGACATCAAATAAGACTTTATTAGCATCTATTAGGTTCAACCCAAAGCTCAGGAAATAGCATTAATGAGCATCATATATCAGTGTGTCTGTTATTAGATAACAGTATCCCTTAAAACTAGCAAGCCATATAGTACTTTATACTTTTTTACCTTTATCTTTAGAATTAGCTGACATTCTATCCTGTTACACTGGCCTTACTATTAGTAATAGTGAACCAATTTATAAACCCATTAGTGACACTTTTTCCTGAAGATAAAAACAGTCAAAATTATCTGGCAGCAATTAATCTTAATGGCTGTATGCAGTAAACAGCAATGGGCTAATTCCAGCTCTGTCAGCCCCATCAAACAATCCCGCATTAGGCAGCTTTTCAGTGATCCATTAAGCATATTCAGAACAACAACAAATTCAATGCTGAAGGCATATGCACTAAACATTACAACAGTGATCTTCTGAAGCCATCATTATCTCTTAAATAGTACTTCCCCCATGTATTATCATTATGCTGTACATTAGAAATACTTTGATTAAACTCCCTTAATTCATAACAGACAGCTGCAGACCATTTATGCAGTTAATCTCAACACAACAGCTATTGAGGAAATATAACAAATGAAGGCTGTAAACTGGAAGTCATTACTATGAAAGATACTGGTTTTCTAGCCCTCTTAGAGTAGAGTGCATCATAAGGATGGGCTTTGGGTTTACAATAATGGGGATGAAACCGTTAATGACCTTCCACTTTCCCTGTCACATCTGTCCCGAGGGTTGTTGTAGGCTGAGCATGTGACCGGTTTAGACATGGTTGTGTTTCCGTGCATTGACCAATCCAAGGGTTTGGTAGAGGAGAACCAAAGCTATGGTTAAATTCTATTTCCCAGTTTTGATATTAATAAGTTAAGCTTTTGGTTATGCAAATAATCTCATGACTTCACTGAATCATTACTGGTTGTGTGTCATTACTAACAACAGCTTCTGATTTTCTTTCCAACAAGTAGTGTCTTTTAAAGTTTAATTCATCGTACTTGAGTGTACAAACTTTAAAAAAAAGATCCCTATGAAATTTCCTCTGTAAACTTTCTTTCCAATGTGTGTGGTATTTTTATTTAACAATTCAGAAAAATCTGCATGCAAAAATCCCCCCCTCCCAAATTTAAGTAGCCACATCCCAAGCTCATGTTCTGCTGAGTAAAACATGCACTAGCTTCATTTGATGAACAAGAAACCTGTGTAAAATTTCCCCATAATACACCTTCACAGAATCTTTCCTTCTCACAGGTAGAGAAACTATAAACATGCACATGAATGGGCCCTATGTGCCTGGCAATTTTTTTCCTCATATAGGGTTTATTTCAAAGTTCAAAACCACAGACACCGTGTCTACCTTTTGATGAAATGGTCAACTAATTAAAACATAAATTTAGAGTCCCCTTCCCAGCTCTGACAGTACTTTCGGCTTTCAGGGTTAGCATCAATGAATTAAATATTGATTCCAAATGTAAAGCGCCCTCATTGTGGCGTGATAGGGTCTAGCTTTCACAGGTAAAGACCAATCCCTGGGGCAGCTTGCGCCGAATGTCTAAAGGGTTTTCCACAATTGGGGTAAACTGACCCATCCCTCCAAGAGATCCATGAACAAAAGAATATTAATATTTGCTGCCCAGTTTGTGGAGAGTAGCTTAGCTGGTGGAGGTGACATCACTCTGTAGCCCCTCAGGTTACTCTGGTGCTATAGAGAGCCTCCCTCCCCTCCCCCATGTTCCCACTCACCCCCTCCTGGAATACCATGCTTTTTTGAAAGATGACAGCTCTGGGGAACTTCTTTTAATTTTTTCGCTTTTCCCTTAAATTTGTTTGAAAGGGACGGGTATAGTGACTGCTTGCTCCATCCCTTGTTTCTCAGACCTGCATTTGTAGCAAAGCTGTGGCAAATCATTCCTGGGCACCTGGAAACCCTTGGGCCAATTTCAAGCCAGAAGTACAAATTGAAACAACCAGGATTTTCGCCCATTTTGAAAGGTCTTCCCATCCTGAGCCTTAGCTCTCTGCTATGTGAGTTACAAAGCTCCACTGCTAATTTCTGAGGCACAAATAAGTGTGAGAAATACTGCCCCTCCTTAGAAATTCACAACACACGTCAGTGTAGCAAAGCCTCTGAGAAGTTCCAGAGAAGAAGCCTGTTTACTGTGATTAACTCAGCATGCCCAAACCTACCAACTGATTTTCTTTTTTTTAATAGAACAACTGTTAGCATCTTATGGGACACTAATCTTTTACAGAATATATTTTGGGACATGTTTTTCTAAAATCCAGCTTGTAATCTTTATGCCTCAAGATTAATCTGTGGTAGGAAAGAACAAGTTTGCAATGTGATTCTTCTAATTTTTGTTTGTAAGATTTAGTTTAGCTTAAAGATCCTCCACTGTTGACAAGTGGCCATTGGCAAATGAAATTATGTTTGGAATTCACAAACTTGTTTGACCTTGATAGATCTTGCCATTCATTCCAAGAATCTAAGTTCAGTAAACAATGTTCATATAGAAATTTTTCTGATTGAGACATAAAGTTTTCTTCAATTAATGATTAGATTTTTGCAACTGATGTGAAACATATGGATAGTTCACAAATGTGCTAATTTACCCTGCAGTGGTACATTATCTTTAGCTACAAGACAATTATATCTTACATCTAGAGTTCCTTCTAGATATATTCACATCTATCTCTATCTGCCTCTATTCAGGAAACTTCAAATTATGAGCAGGTAACTTCTACACGCTCGTTTGAAGTATGTCGCTAGGGATCTCAGCGTACATTTTCCCAATGGAATATATTACAAATAGTGATTACAGTCTAGATCTAACCTATAAAGTCTGGCTGAAAAGCTACATACGCTAATGAGCTAAACATCAGCATGGTTGCCAAGCTGATAAATTAAACCGAGTAGAAAAATGATAAGGTAATAAAATTAAGAAATCCTTTTACAGGTTTGATCTAAAATGCTAATGCTTGAGGAAATGCAGGTTTAACTTTAAAAGATGAGGTTATAGACTGAGATTTGTGTGTTTGTGTGTTTGCTTCTGATGGAAACTTCTAATTGCAATATTTCTAATTACTCTTCCAAACTTACGTCCTTTCCCGCCCCAGCCCTCCATTATACAGACCTATGACAGCAGGTCTCTTTCCAGGAAAAAGTGGTAAGACTCCCGTGTGGCATATCAATGAAACAAAAAATGAGAGAATCTAAAAAAGATCGCTTCCTACAAAATCTAGGCAATCTAGGCACTTTCCTATGGGCAGTGATAGGAAAAGGGGAAAGCAGCTTTAAGGGTGTGTGTGTGTGTGTGTGTGTGTGTGTGTGTGTGTGAGAGAGAGAGAGAAAGAGAGAGAGAGAGAGAAGGAATAGCCTTCCTTTGATGGAATGAGTGAGATGTGAGTAGTGAAATACAAAATCTTGGGGGACCAGCATATGGGCTGTGATTTTCCTGAAGGTGGACATTTTGAGAAGGGAGCCAAGAATGGGGAGAAGAGTCTTGCTACCATATGCCTGGTGTCCTGTTTGTCTTGGGTTGTGCCTCAAACACTAGCAAAGCCACCAACTCCCACCTTTCTCCTAATTCCGATTGTAGAGTTTAGTTCACGTGACTGAGTTCCAACTTCCTCTCCCTGGTTTGCTGTCTGGCTCTCCACTGTGTGGTGCTCATGCACCCCGATCTTGTCAGCCCTTTTCCCCAGGAGGCTGGCTCCTGGCCTCTGTGTCCCACACACTGCCCTGATGCCTGATGCGCACCCCACTCTAGTCCACCTCCTTCTCGTCTCCTCCTTTTCCTCATTGCTCACGTCATGCTGCCCTCTGTTCTGAGTCCTCGAGGAGCTTCTACCACCTGGGCTCAGGTCTTTCCTTCACTGCTCTCTGTGCTTCTAGCCTCCCCTGCCCATGCTTTACACTGTACTCAGAGTAGTCTCAATGAATGC
Source organism: Diceros bicornis minor (assembly GCF_020826845.1). Taxonomy (NCBI): domain Eukaryota; kingdom Metazoa; phylum Chordata; class Mammalia; order Perissodactyla; family Rhinocerotidae; genus Diceros; species Diceros bicornis. The sequence goes on from NC_080779.1 coordinate 9,158,763, forward strand.
TGATGTGGGCTTATCAGAACCCTCCTGAGTCACACGCCCGACAAAGTCCCTATTTTTTCGCCAGATCCATCCTCTGCCTCCCTCCCCTACTTCATCCCACTAGCTCTTCCGATCTTTTGGCCATTACTCAAAGGCACCATACTTACTCTCAACTCCAGGTCTTTGCACATCCTGGTGCCCTCCCCCTAACTTCTTTTCCTATTAACCGCCTCTTACTTACCAATACTGAATTCATTTATCATGTCTTTTGAAAATCTCAGTCTCTGGCTAAGGAAGATGCACCTACTCACTGAATTATAATTCACTGAGCTGTAATTACTTTCTTTTCTCACTTCCACCTGCGTGAGGACAAGGTCGATGTCTTTCACTTTGTATCACGAGATTGTAGCATATTTTCTGGAACATAGTAGGTACTTAAAAAATATTCATCGAATGAATGGGCCAAAGAATATACAAAAATGCCAAGTACAGTGATCACTTCTTTTCCTGGCATACTGTAGAACTGCAGAATTCTTAAATGGTTAACAGTTAGTTATTCATCAATGGACATTAACTATATTATATGGAAAAAAAGATATTTGTAGCATCCATGTAAAAAGATTACCAAGTGCTGATCTGCATGTGGTAGGATTACAAGTGGTTTTATTCTACTTTCAAGTGCATGAGTGCATTGCCTAATTTTTTAAATAATGCATGGGTTATCGTCATTATAATAGAAAAAGAGAGATAATTTTAAACAGTGAAGTATCTCCATAACATGATTCATGACTTCACAAAGAAACAGGACAGCCAGGGCCCGCTGCTGCCGCTGTGTGGCTCCTTCTCTGTTCTGCTGTTCTTGCCCCTGTTTCCCTCGTCTTCTCGTTTTTTCCCCAAGGTGTTGATGGTGGGAGATTTGGCCTGGACTTAGTGAGATTTGGTTCATGTTTGAATGTGGGAGAAATGCTTCCAGTATCAGTGCCATTGTCCACCTTAGGACATCTCTGCTAAGCCAGACTCTTGCTCATTATTGACCAGCTAATCCTCATTGTCAACATGCCCCTAAGTTGTAGAGGAAGGGACGCTAAGCGGTGCTAAAGGACGCGCTCCTCCCGGGATTCCTGGGGAAGTGTGTGTCCTAGAAGGGGAGAATCAGGGTCAGTCATTTATTTGCTACAAGACACACTGTACCAATTTCTCATATAGAGGTAGAGTGGCTGGTTTACCAAACTAAAATAGAGGAACTCAGCCAAACTCCCCACATACCCTCCCTCCAACAGCCGAGTGTGTCTTGAGCATTCCTCTGGATCGTTAAGACAACACCTCTGCCCATCGCGGGGCTGAGCGTGTAGCCCACTCCATAAATGTTGTTCATGGGCTAGCCCTTCTGAGTTCCGCTGAATGGGCCTTTCATTCCTATGAAAGTTAGCAAATTCTCTTAAATAGCAATGCACTATTTAATGCTTTTTTCCTAACTCTGTATCTACAAACAAATTGAGGAAAATTGGTGCACTAGTCTAATGCTATTAAAGATGATCAAGAAAAAACGTAATGACACTTGAAATAGGCTAGCCTTCTCCATTCACGACAGTGTCAGGTGACTGAAGTCTTTGTTTTATTGATGAGGTTTATTGATATGCTAAATTAATTAAGTTCAATAGACATGCAGTGGGAGCATGATACATTCACGGTACTGTGCTAGGGGCTTTGGGGGCTAAAACAGGAATGAAGCCTGGTCACGAGCCTCAAGGAATTTACAATATGGTGCCTATAAATGAACTGCGATATAAATTCTCTTCTCTTTGGTTATAACTCGGTAGAATAAACATTTTTATTTCCATTTATTGGATGATTTTCTTTTAACTGAGATTTGTTCTTATCCTCTCCTTCAAAGTTTCAGTAACTTACTAACTACATTAGCCATAACTTTTTGGCAAGCTTCTATTTGTTCATTGATTCATTCATTTATGTCCTCACTCAACACATATTTACTTAAAGCTCCTATGTGCCAGAACTGTTCTAGAAGCTTAGAGATACAGTGGTGAACAAAACTTCAACACACACACACACACACACACACACACACACACACGCACACGCACACATTCCTTACCAGGAATTAATGAGGGCTATGAAGAGAAAGCAAGTAGAACGAGAGGATCAAGAGGCTGAGGAACCCTTCTGAAATGGGGTGTATCAGGAAGCCTCTCTGAGAAGTTGGCACTTGAATGGAGCTTTGCAAAGGTCTGGGGGATGAGCACTAAGGGCAGATGTTCCAGCAAGTACAAAGGCCTGAAGCAGAATGAGGTGGGAGTGTCTGTAGAACCTTAAAAAGAACAAAGTGGCTGGAGTGAGAGAGGGGGGTAGCAGCTGAGGACTGAGCCATAACCAGGATCCAGAAGAGAGGGGGCTTGTAGGCCAGGGCAAGGCCCAGGGGCTCCATTCCAAGTGGAGGGGTTTGGGCAAGAAAAGACCTAATCCAACCTTTGTTTAAAAAAGATCACTCTGACTATTCTGTGGAAAAGAGCTTGTAGAATAAGTTAAAGAAAATGAATAAATATCAACTCCCTTATTTCAGTCCTTGGTCCAAACGAATTTGCACAAACATACTGCTCTTTCCTAGGTTCAACTAGGCTGCCAATAATTTGTCAATATAGTCGCTATTATCAAAGAGCAATTTCTGCCTAGAAGATTGGGCTCAATATAAGAAAAAACCATGTAACAAGTGAAGGTTCCCAACAATAAGCTCCTATCCCTAGAAGTGTCCAAATAGAAACAGAGGACTGCTTCCTAGGGTGTTGTAGGAGTAATTCCTACACTGAGAGGACACTAACTTGGGTGCCTCTAAGACCCTGTCCTGCTCGGAGAGTTGCTAATCTCTGGATTCATTTGCTTCCCATTTTAATAATATAGATAGCACAGGATTCTAGGTTTAAGATGAGACATGGCGAGTAGAGTGGACATTATGCTGTGCTTCATGCATCCCTCATTCCACCAGCTGGGATGGTGGTGGTGGATAACTCTCAACTGTCGGCCTCTCCTGAAATCGTCCTCTGCTGGGGAGAACTGCTTTGCCCAAGCTCACGCCTCTTCCTGGGACATTCCATATAGTGATCAGTTGATGTAGGGTTTTAAAGACCGGACCTCCTCGCTCCACCTTGGGACAGCTTTGAAGGGCCATTCTAGCTGAGGAGCTCCTGGAGGCCAGCTGGGACTTTGTTGACGCTGCGCATCAGGCCAGCTTCTCCCTCTCCCAGTCTTGCTTCTTTTCCTTCCCTCCCACCCTGTCGGTCCCTCTAGATCTCCCCACTAACCCTCTTGCACCATAAGCTCCATCTCTGTGTCTGCTTCCTGGGAATCCAAATAAAGAGCACCATTGTGTAAGAAAGCAAAGTGGCTTTGAGGTAGTTGACGGCTACTGTTTGCATCTTGAGGGGGTGCATCTTCACATAAGCCTTAGGGGAGCTTCAGGCAGAGGGCTGCTCTGAAATTTCCATGCATACTCCAGGGAGGGACAGGGAGTGCAGTGTTGGGTACACAGGGGTAGCGCAGTAAATGTGTAGTAAAAATTATACATATATAATGTAAACCTTTACTCCAGTCACGAGCGAACAGACACTGTGCTCCAAATTGGAACGTTCTGTACACCACCCTAAGGGGCCGAGTGTGTGCTGGAGCTAGTGACCTGGCCAGCTCCTGATGGCAAGGGGCGATCGACACTGCGTCTCGGTCTGAGGAGCTATGTGGGAAAGAGGTAAAAGACTGTGGGTCCTTCTTGGTGACAAAGGAGGAAGAACGTTGTCCAGGCTCTGGAAACTGCAAGGGAAAACTGGGCCATCTCCCAGCATTGACCGAGACAAGGGAGCAGCTCTATAAGAAAAATTCAGAAATCACTTAAAGATGGAAGAGTTTACTTCCTCAAGTGTTTTGAGTACTATGATTTATAACTTCATCCAAAATTTTATATCTTCTTTTTCTATTTTGTTATTACTTTTATGTCTCTTCCTGAAGTGCTTCGAGAATAAAACGTTTTGCAAATATCTTTCATATAGATTGGCTCGTTGGCATCAAAAAGTTAGATAATGAATTTAGCTACAATACTGAAACACAATAAATATGATATGTATAAACATAGATGTCACTGGAACTAAGTCTATATTTTAGGGTAGGAGGAAAATTTTGTGGACATTAATTTGTATTCTGTACATGTATCATGGAAAATAAAAGCACCCAAATATGTTGTATTAAAAGAAATAAATATTTAACCCATTCACTATAGAGTTTGAATCAACATGTATAACCTCCATGCTGCCCATGATCTGGGATGGGGCACTCTGACCGACCATTACTGCTTTTGTAGGAAACAGGATGGTTCAGTGTTCCAGGCTTGGAAACCCATCCCCGGTTCAGACACTGGCCCTCTACTCTCCAGCTGCATGGCCTCAAACAAGTCAGCGAGTCTTGATGGCTCAGTTTCCTCATCTGTAAAATAGGGATGAAAATAATAATACCTGACTTATAGGGTTGTTTGGAGAAGTTAATATACATCAAACACTTGGAACAGTGCCTGGCTCATAAGAAGCTCTGAATAATTGGCTATTATTATTCACATGGAATTCCCCTTTAAAAACAAGTGTGTCCAAGATATTTTGAGGCAGTTGTGTGTTATGTACCACACTTGGTTCCTCCCAGCTGAGAATGTCACTGAAATGGTCACAGCAGACAAACTTAGGAAGCCTATTTGAGACTCAAACGTGATGACAAGGGAAGGCAGATACCCACTACCACCCATGGAAGTGTCCACAGCTTTTCTCCCATTTCCAGCTATATAATTCATTTATTATAACTTTGGAGAAATAATTTATTTTGTGCATTTTATTTCTCTTGTCTGTAAAATGGGTGCAAAATACTTAACTATTTCAGTTCAGTGCAGAAATCTTGCTGAGTAATTAGACTACTTAGTGTTCTGTATGAGTTGCTCCTATAGCAGCTCACATTTGGTTTAAAAAGTATATTTGAGATGAGAGGCAGCCTCTGTTGCCTTTGTGTTGTTGCACTGCTTCCTTCTGGAGCCGCCGGCAGTGCTTGGTTGAGGCTCTAGTATGGCCTCTGGACTTGAATGTTGACTGGTCCCTCTCACCCTCTGGATCACGACCATGCTGTAAACAAATCTTGCTTTGGAATCCATCAGACCTGGGTTAGACTCAGGCTCTGAAAAAGCGAGAGAGTTATGCAGCTTCCTGTGGGGTCTGATACCCTATCTCACAGATGGCTGTGAACGGGGAGGAGCCATCAAATAAGGCAGTGCCTGATGGTCTGGCATAGGATCCAGAAACGGCGGCCTTCTCCCACTCTTTCTCATGCTCAGAGGCCGTGTTCTTCTATCTGCAAAGCTAGATGCTTGGCGCATCACAGGGGCTTCATTCATCACTAGGGCATTTGAATTTGTGATAATTATTTCCAAAATCCCATCTAGGAACAATAACACGATATCTTTCAACATGAGATCATGGTTTTTCTGTGGCAGGCAAGTCTCCATGTCAGTAATCTATTCTTATCCAGATGTCTTCATTGAATAAAACAAACAAACAAACAAAAAGATAAAAGGTAAGAGATTTATTCATTTCAATTCCCACAAGTGTGTTCTAATTCTAGGTATCTTATTCCTCCATTCTCTGAAATGGGTACAATGCTAATCAAATAGCTACAATTTAATGCAAAGTATTTTCTCCATATTTGGACTGCTTATTGCATTTTGTACATTTCATTTGAATCGTATCACTCAATCAAATGTATTAATTTTAACATCAGGAAATAACGATCTTGTAAGGATTCAATGCGCAGGTCTACAAAGAGATACTGTTATGGGCTGTAGGGGAAATTGTCACTATAATAGCATCCAAGAGCAGTCAAGAAAATTTATAGCGATGAGCTAACTGTCCTTTTCATGTTTTTTCTTTTTTCTTTTTCTCTCTCTCAAGTTTACATCACTGTGAAAATTCTTCCTCTAAGGTTAGGTAGCATCTCATGTGAATCCTAATTCAGTTTTGGATCTATTTATTACGATGGCCCTTCTTTGGTGTCTCTACACAAAGTGGAGTGGATACAGATGCTCAGAATACTATACATTCTAAAGGAATAAAATCTAATATACTGTAATATGTTTTTCTGCTTCTATGCAAGAGAGACACCTAAGTGTGAAACCACATTTTATTTAGTTTCTTAAAAAAAAATCTCTTTTTAATAATGAAGTTTTTCCCCTGCATTCATATCCCCCTCACACTTTTTGGGACCATCGTGCTGGTTTTCATGTAAACAGGGCGTTTACACTCTACAAAGAAGGAAACTTCTGGAATTGCAGTCTTCTCTCTGAAGTACATTTCTTTCTTCCTTTTCTCAAGCTACAAAGCTGCAACAATGTTTACATTCATATGAAGTATTTCAGCAATTCATAGCCAATTTATCAATGACCACGCAGCTGCAGGCACTGCAGTCTAAGAAAATATACCAGCTCACTTGGTGTTTACATAGGCTCTGAAAGCCCCGAGGATCGTGGCCGGGGATGGAAGCCCCGGGAGTCATTAGAAAGGTACAACGGAGCCCCTGCTAGTGATGGTGGGGGGATGTTTGCATTATAGCCCAACACATCATTAAGGACACAATTGTTATTTAATGTGGCACAATCATCTTTCTGCTCTTCATGAAATCCACTTAAGTAATTACCTTCTTAGCTCATTGGCTCTGTGAGCTGCCTGGTTAGAAAGGGTTATATCTAAGGAAATATCAAAAATGAGCTCATACAATTGCCCCCTTTAAGCTGACTTTTACTTATTAATATATTCAAAATGAAGATCTTGTTTCCTACTCTGAAAGAGTGAGGGAACTCCAGGGTAAATAAAGGCTGTGGAGCATTAGCAGGGTTTCAAGAGAATGAGAACACATTAGCCAAAGTGTCTTCTCCTGTCAGCCGTTCTTAAAAACAGCTGATACCTCCATAATGCCTGCCTCTCTGTATTTTCACTTTGACATCTGTTTTAGCCAATCAATTTTTCATTAAAGCCAAACTGCTGTTTTAAAATTTGCCTTGGCTTTCTTCTTTTAAGACAAGAACAAATTTATGAAGAAAATATTCCTTTACAAAACTCAATGCAGGCTTCCCAAGCTGTGTGGATCTTAAGAAGTGGCATCGTTTTGAAGACTCGCTTTGAATAGTCTAGATATTAAGACAGAAGGTTTAAAGAACCCACAGAACTTATTTTCAGAGCACATTTACATGTCTTTCAAACAGATTTGTTTTATTATGACGTGTCCAGATGAGCTTGCAGAGATTTAGCATCATTTAGGAAGAGTAGCGACGAAGTACAGAATTGAAATTACTTGAAAACACACATCTGCATTTTAAACTTTAATCTCGATTTCAAAATACACTGTACAATCCGTGTTTACTATAAATACAGCGAGGTAAGTCTGAAATACCTTTATCTTATTTGGTAGCTCTGTATTTGAGCCCCTTTGTTTGAACAGAAGTGTCAGCTGTATTTTACCTTATTATATAAAAAAGTTTCAGAATTTAATTAAGGGTCAAGTACCCGCAGTAGATAAATGCAACAGCTAAAGTGTATTTCTGATCACTCTGAAGTCTGCAATCATGAAAATTATTATCATTGAGTAAAACTGGTCTCAATGATGGTGACTGGGAGATGGATTCTGTGTTACTCAGCCATCATTTACATAATAATGGGTTCCAGTTTTCATCAGCACCTTTTGTTTGTACAGTGCTTACTGCTACAGTAAATTGTCAAAATGTCATTCCTCTCCAATCAGCCAGAAAATATCAACAGTAAACAAGGCACAGGAAGAAATTCTCTGATTGGAAGTGTGGCAGAGGAAGAAGAGAGCTGAAGTCTCTGTGATAGCTGGAAACATGTTATTCTGGTGTCCCCAAGAATACAGTCATACAGCTTATGAAAATTACTTCTCTCTTCCGCCCCCTCCACCAGCCCCTTTAATGAAGAAATACCACTCTGCTACTGAGGTCACTCTGCAACCTCAGGACTATCACTGGGGATTAATAGATTTACATACGTATTTGTCGTTGCCACTCCGTTCCCTCTTACTGGGGATTGGCCTCTCCTTATACCGGCAGAGTATCTCAGATTAAACAGGGCTGGATTCTCCCAGTGTTCTTGTCCCTGCTTGGTTCTCTGACTGTTGACTAATGGAGTTCCAGAGAAGAAAGGAGCTGTGGAGAAGAATTTGGCCCATGACCACACTGCCATCACATGGGGCAGTTACAGAGAGGCTCCTATCAGCTGACTAACCAATACTCTTCTTGTTTCAGACTAAAGAGCTGCCAGAGGCTGAGAGATGGCTCCCTAGGGAGGTGTGCAGGGACTCAGGAGATGGGGAAGAGCCCCAGGCGGCAGATGCGGCTTCCACTCCCTGCAGAGCACATGCCCCGCCTTTCTACCTGGCCTGGTGTCCTGTGAACTTGAGGACCAGGGATGTGGAAGGATAATCTGCCAAAGCCAGGGTCAGCATTTGGGGTACTGTGCCCCCAGTGCTCAGCTCTTAATGCTCTGTTTCTCCCTGGTCTGTATCCCCCCTCCACTCTTTCACCGTATTTTAATGTACGTAAGATACACGAAATCAATGCATTTTCTGTTCCTCAGTGAACTCCGCCCAGGACCAGAAAAAGATGAGGATGAATTAATACAGTATATGCCTTATAACCATTATAGTTACAAAGTATATTAAAATTAAAGACTTCACATTGTGTTTGAAATAAAAATGAATATAGTGGCATTCTGCCAAGAGTCCCAGAAACCACTCTCGTGTGGAATTGAAACATTTGGCTCATATAATACTTAATTTATTTTTATGAAATGACAAGTTATATAAATGTATGTTTAAAACAGAGGGGCACAACATTTTTTTTTTTTTTTTTAAGTTTCTTTGTATTCTGGCCTGTATAGCTTACACATAGTTAGGACTTATACCTAAATAGAACAAAAACAATAAACTTTTCCACAGTTTTTTTTTTTTTTTAAAGCTATATGTTCCCCAAATATTTCAAATGTGATTGTGCGCTTAGGTTGCCCGAGGAAAGGCTCGAGGTACCTTCCTTTGGAAATGAACAGTTTTTAAATCTATTGAAATGAAGTGTTGACATCAGGAAATATTTTGTAGAGCTTTCAGCTTTCTTACCATGTACTTGATTTTGCTTGGCTACTTTTAATTTTTTTCCCCACTTCTTTTCTTTGAAAATCTGACATTGTCCAAACCCTTTCGATTAAGAAGCTTGGCTGAATGAAAGTGTGATGATGCTGTGGCGGTGCATCAGTAAACAGAGCGGCCCGCAAAGCTATGCAGCAGTGGAGAGATAGGGCTGATCAGCGGTAATTACCCTGACACCTCATGCAGTACAGGGAATTAACTCCTAGGACTTTGGGCCGAATGAAGGAGAAGTTGACGTTTCACGTTGTGAATGCATCAGTGCCTGAACCCATCACCAGTTTAAACGGAGATGGGAATTTACTATACTTCTTTTTTTTTTTTTTTTGGTTTGGGAATGTAGAGCGGTGTGCAGAAAATGAGAAAGTAATTCAGGATGCCGAAGTAACAGCAATTTGTATTTTTATTAAGGCCTTTATCTTCCAATTCTGTATCATATCTATAATACATAAATAGAAGAGGAGGTCTATGGCAACCATTGTCTTGAAAGGAGGGAGCCTGTTGTCTTAAAAAGAGAGTAGGGTGTCACCAAGGTAGGTGAAAGTATTCCATGACAGACCTGGAGGAACGGAAGTGCTGGGAAATAGAGCAGGAGGGGAAACACAGCTCAAAAGGCAACTAGTTAGCAGCTGGCACTATGACCTTTAACTGCATCCATGGTAACTGGGCTAAAGATGGAGTTCCATTTTATTATTCTCACACCCACAATGTTAAGCCTGTGAATCCCATTGCAATTTAATGGCTGAAATCAGAAGGCAGATCTGTGTTCATTGGACCAGTGCCGATACCCTCTTAGCTAATGAGTGCAATAAACATTTTCATGCCAGGAAACCAGTGCAAGTGGAAATATTATGCCATACAGAAATATATACCCAAACACAAAGAAATGGTCAGTAAAGCCAGTCTTTTATGTGTATTTGCATATTCTAACATTGAAAGCCAATCATCTTTTAAGAAAAGAATAAAAAAAATGCTGTTAAACTATTAAAAACTGTGGAATACCACAAAGCTTATTGTGAATAGGAAATCTGACGTTATGAATTCTAGAGTTAATGACTATTACTGTCTCTTCTATTATTTTCCGTAAGGAATCTTATTATTTGTAAATGTATGCTTCCTTTTGTGTGGCTCTAATACACTTGGTGCCTTTTCCCTGACTATACACTGTACTTCCAGCTGAGTCAGAAAGAGTACCAAAGCAACCCCCACTTTTTTGGTAACAGGGAAGAGCTTTTTATTATAACTTTGGCTTCATAGCCATTTAGCTCATGGTTCCTTAGGAATTAATGACAACAGTGTCCTATTGTTGTCATAGACTATGCATCCTGCAAGGATACATTAGATCACACTTGTTTGTTGTGAAGCCCCAGAAAAAAACGATGAAGGCAGCTGACCACTAGCGGACAAACCCTTGAACATACACTACCTTTCTGAATGAACTCTGGGGATACTTAATGAAAACACACAGATTTAGGTTTAGAAGGAGATGGCAACTGAATCTCAACTCCTCTATCTAAGAAATAGCCCATTTCAGAGGTTTAAGCATGGTTAAACATATTATATGAATTCTTAACTTGTAATTTTTCTGTTCCCATTCTCTCAATAATTCTGTTTACAAAACTTACTTTTAACACCTTAGACTTTAGCTGTGTACATGTGATGCTTGTATCAGAAGGCTGCCAAGAATTATTCTTGATATCTATCTTATTTGTTTTAAGAAGTCACAATCAGAGTTATAAAACTACATGAGTACTTGCAGAAAATGTAACCTATGGAATTTTTTCCATCTTTTCCTTCAAATTTTTCCTCAGCAACCCTAAAATACGCCTCAGCTTAATTTTGGTTGAACGGTTTTCTGAGTAAAGATGAGGGCTTAATAACTTTCCTTATCAGGAACAATAAATGTTTCTCTCATGGAACAGTGCCAGGTATCCTCTGTAAGAAAAGCTTGAACTATTTTGCTAACAGAAACTACTTGTTCTGGAAACTATAAAGGTCAGAGAGAAAATGATTTTGGTGCTTCTTATCTTTTAAAACAATGCCACTTTTGTCATTATCAGAGAGTTTTAGGAGGGTGGGAAAAAAAAAAGCAAGACAAAGGAAGTGAGAACTCAGAGCCTGAACAATCACACCTGTTTACCTGACTTATGAAAGGGCAGGATGTGTCTCCATCAGTTTAATAAAAGATGTTCTATCAATTTAGACAATTATACCAAAGATTAAGAATGTCATGAAGCTGATGAAATCTCCTAGGTAACATTAAAAAATAATATGCTTTTAGATCACATCATATATTAAATGACAACTGCCAATTTTTTTAAAGGAGTACTCAAAATTCTTTCCTGAATGACAATTTGAAGTTAAAATACTTTGTTCTTAACAGTTAACTTCATTGACATGACACTTCTATTTCTTGACTAAAGAAACTTGGTGAATAAGAGCTTTTTGTTTATCCAAGTAAAAGTAGACTGCAAGATAGAGTATTTTTGCTTAAAGAACAAGAAATGTTTTGCCAGTATATTACTTGGTTTAAAACATCTAAATATGACTTACATTTAAATATTTACCATCCTCTTGACTTGACTTTCTTTATTTTATTGGCTCCTGAACAATAGCTTTTGTTATCATTAGCCTAGTAAAAATTATTTCAAGCCTTAAATAAGAAAGTGACAGAGGTCACCATGGGAAAGTTCAGAAGATGAGCCCGCCATGACCTTGGCCAGACTCAGCTCTGCGGAGGACTAATTGCAGGACCAGAGGCAAATGGGTTAATGCCGCGCTCCTGCACGGCCCCTGTTTGCTCAGTGTGCATAATACTATCTTCTCCTTCTTGAGGACTGTTATACAGGTACCCGACAGCCATGAAGAATCTGGTAGGCCTTCAACATGGGAGCTATGGAAACACCTAGAATCATATAATCACCTTTAAACAATGTATTTGCTGTAGTCTTAGTACCTGAGTAGAAGACCACCAGTCGTCTTAGCCTCTACCACATGGCGGCACACCCTAATAAAGGTCCATCCCTCCTTGTTTGGTTCAAACAGCAAAGAGAGAGGGCCTGAGCTCCCCTGATCACCAGGTAGATGACAGGCCTGGAACTTATGCATTGGTGACAAGCTCTAGCAGACCAGGACGTAAGCAGAGGTAGCATCTGCCAGTCACGATGCTATCCCCTCTAAGGAACTCTTTTGCCCGGCCAACCCCAGCTTTGTATTATGCGTCCCTTGGCAAAATCTGCCTTCTGATCCTCCCCCTCCACCGCCATCCTCACCTTCTGGCTCGCAGCCCGGTTTCATCATTTAACTCTCTGCTCTGTCAGGCAAAGCACTAAGTGCTTCTGGCTTGTTTGTGACAAGGTGTAAAAAGCCCTTTGTCATTCTGCACTTTTCAACTTCTGGGCCTGGGTTCACGATCCCTTCTCCTATGTAGTAGACGTGGAAACACCATGGCAAACTATTATCAGCAGCGTCTACAGGAACAACACTCATTTAGCAAGCTCTTAGTCTAGGCATGTCATAAGTACTATCTCATTTAATCTTGATTGCAATTCTACGGAGAAACCAATTCTGGGAGGTTAAGTAAATTATCAGAGGTTATGGAGATAGTAAGTCATTTAGTTGAGCTGTAATTCTCAGAAATACCAGCTACGATGATATAAATATGAGTTTTGCTTGCATTTTGTGGTACAGATGCTCAAGTCGAAAGATCCTTAACCAGTTCTGCTATTTGTGGAATTGGAGGATGAGGGATTCTTTTCTGACTGGTTTTCTCACAAAGATCCTAGAATCCTCCCTGACTTGATTGCTTAGAGAGGGAGAGCAGGTCATCGGACACCCTCCGCGACACACACCAGTGCCTCGTGGGCTCCTGCCCTGACCCTCGCAGGCGCACGGCCGGCACTGACAGCGGGTTTGACTCCGTTGCTCTCCTCGACTGGTTCCTCGATTGCCTGTGAATGACGTCGTGCGTGGTCAGGCGCTGTTTGACCGCAGCGGCCTGGCTTGTGGTGGGGCTTCAAAAGTATGTCCATTGGATCAATTAACAGGTTTTAGTGGCCTCTTTTAGTCAGAATCATCCTGCAAGATGACTTGAACAGAAGGGGAATGTGGAAGAGAAAGGATCACAAATTTTCCAGTTGCGGTAGGACGATGTTGAAGCGTACATGTCACCATCACTCACTCCTCAATGATAAAAGTAGAGACTGTAAGATAATACATCAAAACATCTTTTGAGTTCTTAACAAGAAAGACTTAAAAATAATCGGGTACTTGACTTTGCGAAAAACATCCAACATAAATCAAAAGCCGAAGCCCGGTCCACATTAACAGGGGACTTCTGCAGCTTCAGTCTGTGTGCAAGAGCAGGGGGCCATAGGATGGTCCGAACAAACTGAGCAGGAAACTGGGCATTTCCCCAGAGCAGGAAAACTCTAGAGAGGAGCAGTGAGAGGAACAGTTCTGATTCCAGAAGAGTCTTCTCCAATTACTCACTGTATTCTGAGTACAGGAAAGAAAAATTCGTACCACAGAAGACTCGTGGAAAGAAGGCAGGTAAACAGTAGAAAGCAATTTTCTAAACATATTGGTTCTCAGACTATGGGTGATAACAGGAGAAATGAGAACAACATGTTTTGAGTGTGGCACAGTGTCAATCTAACTCGAGAGAGATGGAAAAGCAAAATGACTAATAGGAAGAAACAAAAGAGAGGTGAAAGACGAAATCGGTTTATGGGGATAAGTCAAATAACATTGAAAGAGTGGAGAAAACACACAAACTGTAGGACCTTGATCTTTGGGTAATAAATAAGGCAATTTGCATGCACAGGTGGCTCAAAATGGAATTGGATGGGAAGAAAACCAAGCAATAATTCAAAATGAAAAATCATCCCATCCTCAAATAAAAACACAGCTCTTCTTATCAAATGTATGGTCAACCAACCAGTTCTAGTCAATGTAGAGAAGTATTTTTGGTAGAGGGTTCAATTTAAGATTCAAAAGGAGTCATACATGAAGAGTAAAGATGTCTTTCTGAAGGTCAAGATCATGACTTTATATGTTGTATAAAGTACTTGGTACCTTTTGATACTATTAGTATTATCACTATTAGTTCTATAATGAAAAATCGAAAGGGTAAGTAGGTCAAGGAGAGAAAAGTATTTAAAAATAAATATCAGATATTGCTATTGAGAATGGGTTAAGCATAATGAAATTATAGATAAAGTTATGTGGTATCCTGCTAACATATTTGGGACTATTTTGTTATAAATCAGGGCTTCCCTAAACAGATGAATAATTTTAATCGAGGCTTCTATTTATTTCTACCATAGCGTGGAAGTAACCACACTGTTTGGATAACCCTGATAATTCCAGTAGAAACCAGAAGAGACATATGCAGAGAGGGGAAACATGTCAGATTAAATGCACTGTAAGACCAGAAGCATGGCAGACAATTTGTGCTGACACCTTAATCAGGATGTGCTTTCAGTTGGTCACTCCTTCTGGATGGTAATTGTTTGAGCTTAGAGATGATCTGACATTCTTACTCTATTTTCCCTGTGCATCCAAGAATAGTCTAAAGCCTTAATTGTCTAGTATGGGGAAAGAAGGAGGCAGTTTGGATTTTCTAGGTAACAGAAACATAAACATTTAGGGCGAAAACTTTGGTTTCTATCCATTTTTACTGATAATTTCCCCAAATACTTTGTAATGGAGTTTCACATTTGAACATTTAACTTGCTCAAATTCAAGTATGTAAATTTCTGAGGGGAATTAGAGAGAGAGAGAGAACAGGACAGAGAGATGAAATATTTCAGGCTGATGTTCCCTGTCTCCTCTTCCACTCGATGAGCTCTGCCATGGGGTGACAGGGCAATGAGAGGCCCGAGACGTTGGTTCTTTAAATGGCCACAATCCTGTGTCTCACACCCCTCCTCTCCAAGTGGGATTCTGGGAGTCTAGATACAGGAAATGCTGTCACCCAGCATAGCATCTAAACACAAGATGACTGCACCATCCATTGCTCAGCCTCAGAAAGAATGATCTATTTCTAGCCTGGGAGGAAAAACAATCCATAGTAAATTTATTGAGAGTGAGCACCATGCTTTATTTTATGGTGGATATAAAGGAATTTTTGTTGAAGGCTGCTTCAGATCACCTTGTTTTTTACTTTAGCTGAAATCCTCACCTCTAAGTAAGATGTGACTCTACCTTATGTACAGATTTACCATAATAAATCAAGTATACTACAGGTGAGTTTTAAGTTGTCTTGGGGCCATAATTATTACGTAATCTACATGATGAAATGTTTACTGTATTAATAAATTCATTTTATCACTTTCCTTTTTTGTCATTTACTTCTTATTCCTAAAAATATAGTTCAGAAACAGCAGCAGTATAAATGTTTTGGGGAAAAAATGGTGCATTGAAGAATAATTAAATATTATTTTTATATTATAAAGTCACTGAATTCTTTATTTCTTTGATTTATTAAGCCATATTAAAATAATCTCTACGATCTCGTCAAAAATGACTTCTAACTGCTGATGATTTCAATCTCTTGTTTGTTTCATTTGCACTATACCTGTGTTGTCCAGTGCAGTAGGCATTAGTCGTATGTGGCTATTTAAATTTAAATTATTTAAAATAAAGTATAATAAAAAATTCAATTTTTTAGTAGCATTGGACACATATCAAGTACTCAAAAGTTACCTGTGGCTAGTGGCTACCATATACGTCATGGATAAAACATTTCCATCATTAGAGAAAGTTCTTTTGGACAGAGCTACACTAGATTTTTAATTTGAAAATTGGAGAAGTTTCACATTTTAATTAAATTATGAAGTTATTTTTTTCCCCTTCAGAGTGAAAAATAGATTTATTGCTATCAATTGCTACCTAGGCATTGTATTTTTGCAACTATAGGAAACAGGTTTACTGATTTTCAATAGTGCTAACTCAGAGTTTTGCTTCTGTTTTTACTTTTATTTTTGTTGATCTCAAGATTCACTGGTGTTTGAGATGTTTAGAGATGGTAGAAGTTGAAGTTGTGGATCATTTGAATTACACAGACATATCCATGGTCTGTAGAAATAAAGCATTTAGAATACATGATGCAGTTGACAGTTTTGGAATGTGAAGTAGTTTGGTAGGATTAATCCTCCTGGATAACAGTGTAAAATCAGAAGAAAAGTCAACACACTCAAAAAACCCCAAACAACTTGTGGTTACTTTTGAGAGACACAAAGCAGGCAGAGACTTAGAGGAGAGAGATCTGACTTTGAAAGGTAGATTACAATAGGTGAGATGTGGGAGTCTGCGGCCTTTTCCTGAGGAGGCTCTCTAATCGGTTCTGGTGGTGGAAAGCTATAGCCTTATTGGCTTGAGGTGTCAGGAGACAGTATTGAGGGCTGGCTGAGCAGCCAGAAAGTTAGGGAATAAATCCTAGAAGGGTGAGATTTGCAAAAGAGGTGAACCTCAAGTTTGCATAAAAACTTTTTCCAGATCCTTAGATTTCTATCACACAGCATACAGTGGGAGGCCTTAGGGAGTGCAACGGAAAAGCAGCAGTGGAAACTGAAATAAATGAGCAGAGATTTTAGCTGCTACCTACCACACAGGAGACAGAGTTTGCAGTTTGAGTCCAGCCAAATTAACTGCCTGCTATTGCAAAAGTCAGTCTTCAGAGGACATAACAGAATTCAGATCCTCAATAACATATTATTCTTCATGTTCAGTACCAAAAAAAATTACTAAATATGCAATGAAACAGGAAAATATGACCTACATCAACAAAAATAAAATCAGTCAATGGAAAAATACACTGAGGTGACTCAGATGTTATAATTAGGAGACAAGGGCTTTAAAATAGCTATTATAAATATGGTCAAGGATACAAAGGCAAATATACACATAATAAATTAAGATATATGGAAAATTAGCAGCAAAATAGAAACTATACAGAATCATTAAATGAAAATTCTAGAATTGTGAAGTATAGTAACAGAGAAGAAAAATCACTGGATGGATTTAAGAGCAGATTGAATATGGCTAAAGGAAAAGTTAGTGAACTTAAAGACACATCAATAGAAATTATCCAATCGAAAAAACAGAGATAAAAATAATTGAAAGAAAATGATCAGAGCCTTAGAGGCCCATGAGACAACATCAAGTATTCAAACATATGTGTAATCAGAGTCTCAGAAGTAAAGGACAGATAGAATGGGGCAGAAAATATATATTTTAAGAAATAATGGCCAAAATCTTTCCAAATTTTGTGCAACATCCAATAATCTCAAGAAACCCATAGAATAAATAAAAAGAAAGTCAAACCTAGACACATTGTAGGCAAAATACTGAAATCCAAAGATAAAGAAAAAATCATGGAATCAGGCAGAGAAAGACAACATGTAGCACAAAGGAGAAAAATGATACAAATGATGACTGATTTCTCATCAGGAAAAAAGAGGGCCAAAGCTAAAACAAAGCAAACCCAACACGAATGATCTTTAAAATGATGAAAGAAAAAAAATTTCATTCAGAATTCTATGTCCAGTGAAAGTATTTTTCAAAACTGAAGATGAAATAAAACATTTTAAATTAAACAAGCTGTGAGAATTCATTTCCAGTAGAGCTGCATTACAAGGAATGCTAAAGGAAATTCCTCAGGCTAAAGGGCAATGACAAAAGAAGGAATGATAATCACTAGAAAAGGCAAGTATGTGGATACATATAAAAGACTATATATGTAAATTTATTTTCTTTTCTTAATTTGTTAAAAATACATAGAACTATTTAAAGCAAAAATTATAACTCTGTAGAGGGCTTTATTAAACAAAATAGCAGAATGTCAAACCTGAATACAACCATATCTGTGACTGTATTAAATGTAAGTGAATGAAATACTACAAGTAAAAGGCAGAGATTGTAAGATTGGATTAAAAAGCAATACCGAACTCTATGTTTTCTACAAGAGACATACTTAAAATGCAAAGACACAAATAGATTTAAATTTAAAAGGACAGAAAAATATATGCTGTGCAACTGCTAATCATAAGAAAGCTGGCATGTTTATATTAAGACCAAATCAGACTTTAAGAAAAGAAGTGTCAGCAGAGGTAAAGAGACATTTCATCACAATAAGAGGGTCGATACATCTGGATGACATAATTGTATTATGTACTTAATTATTATTATATACCTGATTATTAATGTATATGTTAATAATATATACATGATAATTATGATGTACCTAATAATAGAGTTTTGAAATGAAAACTTTCAAAACTAAAAGGAGAAATAGATAATCATAATGATAATGGAAAATTTAATACTCCTTTCTCAGTACATGATAGAACAACTAGAAAAATCAGTTGTTTCTAGGACTAGAATATTCAGTAAAGATATAGAAGATGTGAAAGATGCCATTGACAGCCTTGGCCTGACTGACATTTATAGAACACAATGCTCAACAACTGCAGAAGACATGGTCTCCTCAAGTGCACATAGAATGTTCACCAAAGTTGGTCATATGCTGGACCATAAAACAAGTCTCAAATTTCAAAAGTGTGACATCTTGTAGAATATGTGATCAGAAAAAAAAAAAGGAATTAACTTAAAATACGTGGTTCAACTTCTGAAAATCAGGTTTTGCATTTTTACAGGGTGAAGATTATGATATTCAGACAGAATTCACTAAAGCATTTTTAATACTTCTATAAATAAAGTTATGATGGTTTGAAGTTGGGATTTCAGCATAGAAATCTTCGAGGCAGAAACGTAAGTTGTCAGTAGAACAAGATAGCTCAACATAGATTCACTGGACAGAAAAGTAGACTTGATGTGCTGTAAAATGTTATAAGCAGCTAGTGCCAATTAAATCTGTCTACATTAAAAATATACATGGCACTCCTACATTTGGATAGAGATATAATGTGAAAAGTTTTGTGTTAGATAATTTGTCAGTATGTTTCATAAGTTTTGGAACAGATCCTGTTATGTCACTTTCAAAAGAATATTGCCTGAAATGTTCTGATTTATAAAACCAAAAATACTCAGTACAGCGTTATTGATAATAGTGAATACAGCTATTTTAGTTTTATTATAGAATATTATTCACACAGGAATAATTCCATAATATATTGCTAAGCAACAAAATCAGATTATATAAAAATATCTACAGAATGATAGCATTCTATAAAAATTATATACGATATATACATTAGAAAAATAATGAAATAATAAATATCAGAATAATGATAGTGTTTTCTCCGGTAATCATTTTCCTTTGTGCTCTCTTTAACAAACTGTTCTTTGAAAATCTGTAATATCATACTGCCTTGTCAAGACTATGGCCTAATTGTGTTCATAATGTCACAACTATCATGCAATGACTACCCACCAGGTTTCAGTGCTTTGTATGTCATCTCATTCATTCCTTGTAGCAATTAGAATTTCCTTTTATAGATGAGGAAAGTGAGACAGAGAGATTGAGTAACTTGCCCAAGTGTAGGCAGGTGACATGTGATTAAGCTGACATTTGGTCCCAAGAAGACTGACTCCAGAGCTGCTGCTCCTAACCTCTATGCCACTAAAGTCACCCAAACACATTTCTATCAGTGAGAAGAAAACATACAAAAAGAGAAGATTGTGCAATAACAAGATAAGCCTCTCAGCAGATCAGCAGAGAGAAGTAAATGCAAAGTGCTGAGTCCAATGGGGATACCTGTTGGGCTCCATGTCTGGAAGTATGTAGGAATGAATGAAATTTTGCTATGGTGAAAAACAGGGCCCAAAGATGTTTCAAACAAGTTGGGGGCAGGAAATCAAGATTATTGCTTGAAAACAGTTTGGAGTAGATCTCCCAGATTGGTGAAAGAAGACTGGAAAAACCTGCCACCCACTGCTGTCAGGGACTATGTCCTGTGTGAAGCTATGTGTCCAGAAATGAGGAAGACATCATGCCATCATCAGGAACTGAGACAAACCAGTCTCCAAATATGTGTTCTCAATGTCACTACCAGGCAAGAGGCCACTGTGACCACTATAATACTGCTTCTGGAGTCTTGTCCCTAGGGATGCGAAGCAGAGTGCTAAGAAAAGGCTCCATGTGAGGGATGAGCACACAAAGAGAGATAAATGCACACAGTAAAATTAAACATTTCACAGATGAGCCTATAAATCAAAATTTCAAAGTGTATTGAAGAACTCTAGTGTTGAGAGAGAGATGCAAGTGACAAAATGCAAATATAAATGCACTACAGACAAAATAAAAACAGTAGAACAATTCTGAAGATGACCTTATGTATGTTTACTAATCATCAATGAAATAAAGGAAGGAACAACACCTACAACAAGAATAAGAAATCACAGAAGATAGGAGTTAAACATGAAGTATTTAGGTAAAATAACAAGTTGGAAATCTTGAAGATAAAAAGTAGTAATTTAGTAATTCATATAAAATAGAAAATTGATGAGGTGGATTCTATACTGTATACATTCACAAGGGAATTAGAAAATTGAGAGAGAATACTGAGGATTTCACCCAGAGTCTCTTTCTCTCTCTCTCGGGAGAGAAATAGATGGATATTCCTTCTATATATGTTTTTTCAAAAGGTACAAATTTATATATCAAAAGGTACAGACTTCTACTTACAAGATAAGTCCTGAGGATGTAATGTACAGCAAGGTGACTATTGTTAACAATACTGTATTATATATTTGAAAGATGCCAAGGCAGTAGATCTTAAAAATTCTCATCACAACAAAAAAAATCATAACTATGTATGGTGATGGATGTTAACTGAAGTTACTGTGGTGATCATTTCACAATATATCTTACACCAAATCATTATGTTGTACACCAAAAAAAATGCCATGTTATATGTCAATTGTATCTCAAGAAAAAAAAATATATATTTTTTTTTGTGAGGAAGATCAGCCCTGAGCTAACATCCATGCTAATCCTCTTCTTTTTGCTGAGGAAGATCATCTCTGAGATGACATCTATTGCTAATCCTCCTCCTTTTTTTTCCCCCAAAGCCCCAGTAGATAGTTGTATGTCATAGTTGCACATCCTTCTAGATGCTGTATGTGGGACGTGGCCTCAGCATGGCCGGAGAAGCAGTGTGTTGGTGCGTGCCCGGGATCCAAACCTGGGCCGCCAGTAGCAGAGCATGGGCACTTAACCACTAAGCCACAGGGCTGGCCTTCAAGAAAAATGTATTATGAAGAAATATATGTATATAAATGTAATGTTATAAACTTATGGAGGATAGGTCAAAAATCTTGGACATAGATCTAATAGGACTTCAGAAAAATAAATAGAAGGAACGATGGAGAAGTAACATTAGATGAAATAATGGCTGGAATATTTTCCAACACTGATTAAAAATATAAGTTCTTAGATTAAAAATGCCTTCCAAATAAAGAACCAAAAACAGAAAAGAAAGAGAAAAGAAATTGATATTTAGATATATCATAGTGTAACAGTACAATATAAATGAGCACACCAGAAAGAAAAAACAAGTTACACATAAGCTTTTGACAGCAGACTTCTCATTGATAATAAATGATACCAGAAGACGATGGATGAATATCTTCAGTGCCGTCAACCTTGAATTCTGTATGCAGCTAACTTATTATTAAGGAAAAATTATTTTTTAATTCAGAAATACGAACACAGTTTACTACTTATGGACTCCATTGAAAAAAGTTCCTGATGATGTACTTCAGCAAGAAGAAAATAAATATGGAGAGTAGTAGGATGGGAAAATAGGAGTAAAATTGATAATGCAATTGACTGTACAAAAAAATGCTTTTTAATTTTGTTTTTAAAGATAAAACTAAACTTTATTAAACAAAAATAATGGGACGGGGGTGATGAGAGACACACACAGAGAGTTAGAGATTGAGAGAGAGGGAGAGCCGAGGGGGCACTGAGGAGTAAGGGGGTGCTAGTGCATAACATGAGCTAAGGCCCTTGCCTTCTTCAGAAGGAGAATAGAGACACCAAATAACCAGAGATCTTGCTAAAAATATTTATAGTTAATTTTCTGAGGTAAATGAAGAAAAAGAATATAGAAAATTTTATCAAACAAACAGGAATCAAGATTAGAAGTAAAGGAAGAAAGGTGCAATGACAAAAAATTGCCATAAAACTAGTTCCAAATATATCAGTAATTGCCATAAACGTTAGGAGATTAAACATGTTTATTATAAGATTGACACTAGCAGAATGACCTTTTTGGGGCCGGCCCTGTGGTGTAGTCGTTAGGTTCGGTGCACTGCGCTTCGGCAGCCCAGGTTCACAGTTTCAGATCCCGGGTGTAGACCTGCACCACGTGTCAGCCATGCTGTGATGGCGACCCACATACAAAATAGAGGAAGGCTGGCACAGATGTTAGCTCAGGGCTAATCTTCCTCAAGCAAAAAAAGAGAAGAAGATTGGCAATATATGTTAGCTCAGGGTGAATCTTCCCCACCAAAAAAAAAAAACAAAACAACAGTATAGCTATTTTCTGCTTATATGAAACAAAATCACACAAGCATATTGAAAATAAAAAAACAGACATAGACCTAATAATTTCCAGATGTTGGTAAAGCAACATTCATCCCAGACAACAAAAAGTTCATGACTAAAGTCATTATTATGGGGCCGGCCCGGTGGGTTAGAGGTTAAGCGCGCACGCTCCACTACTGGCGGCCCAGGTTCGGATCCCGGGTGCGCACCAACGCACCGCTTCTCCAGCCACACTGAGGCCGTGTCCCACATACAGCAACTAGAAGGATGTGCAACTATGACATACAACTATCTACTGGGGCTTTGGGGAAGGAAAACAAGGAGGAGGATTGGCAATAGATGTTAGCTCAGAGCCGGTCTTCCTCAGCAAAAAGAGGAGGATTAGCACGGATGTTAGCTCAGGGCTGATCTCCCTCACCAAAAAATATAAATAAATAAAATAAAGTCATTATTACGGTTTAAAGAAGGAAATTGCATGATTTTGATGATTACAGAAACAAACTATCCAGGTGAGCATACACGTATTGTTAGAATTTAGAATAACTATGACCTGGAAGATCAGAAGGTAGAGAGATCTATCTCACCTCCTCCTCCCCATGGCACACCCCTGACACCAAGGCATTATATGAGATTAATATTTTTTTCCTTCTGAAATCCCTGCTATTTTGATGTTCAATTTCTGTGAAATGAAGGAAGAAGCATTTCTCTTTCCAATTTTATTTTTATTGTTGTTATAGTTGAACTCTTCTCACTTTGTTGTAGGCATAGTGGGGAAAGTGATGAAACGCATGTACAAAGAAAATGAAAAATGAACAAAATACATAACAGTCTTTCCTGAGGTGGAAGAGAGGAATATTCATGTTAGAAGATAAGGCAACTGACTGGAGAAGGTGCAGGGCGTGCAGAAATGCAAGGCTCAGAGCAGCGCGGTAAGGGTCCTTGGCTTAGGCAAGGGGCATCCGTTCGACAGCTGGGAAACCACATGTGGTGAAAGGCGGCCAGCTCAAGTCGCCACCCTTCTTGCAGGACCACTGAGACAGAGGAAAGATTCGAGGTTTTAAGGCGCCCACAATGGGAAAGGAAACCAAATACAGGGTTAAAAATGCCTTCATTTTAGGATTCGGAAGGTGAGTGTAAACCTTATTAGAAAAGAGTGAGAGAAATATTTCAGATGTTGCAAGAAAGATGTGAACTGAAGTCCTTCACAGGACTTCAGATGTTTCCAGGCTTTCAGCAAAAGAGACAGGGTTTTGTTGTAAAATATTATCAAACCTAAAGGAGAGACGCTTGGGCATGACTTAATAAACACCTTCAAATCAAGTAAGTGTCATATTCAATCTGCAGCATCACAGCAAAGTGCAGTAGATAGAAAGTTGTAATGATTATCAATATTTTAAAGAGATGGTTCCTCCGAAAAGCTTAAAGATTAGAATGTAGTTCCCTTTTGGCCACAGGGAACATGTGGTTTTTTGTGAAGTTGAGGAGGAGGTCTAGTGATTCTGTGTATTACTGTATCTCTTGCATTCCTAGAGTTCACAAGGACTCAAAGCTTAGAATTGGAGTTTCCCTAGTTCTCATTCGAGTCTGGCCTGAATAAGAAGATAATGGTTGGATACAAGAAAGTCCCAAAAGGACTTTGAGTTCTCACACTAGTTTTTACATTAATATTTTAAATATTTTGATGTAGATTAATATTCTGTTCTGTTTTATGCTTCCTCCTTCATTCTCAAGTTTCTCTCCAGATCTTTCCAGAAGAACCCAGCCACCGTTGATGAGTGTGGGTTGGAAGAGAGCTTGACCGCTGGGTGTAATGGAAGCACCATCACCAACGTGTAGATGCTGTTCATGCAACTGCAGGCCCCCAGGGATCGTTGGCCAGACCACCACTTCCCAAAGCCCTGGTGAAAATGTTTCCTTTACCAGGACAACCCGAGAGAGGGAGGAGAAAACCAAAACACAACTTGTTTTTCACACAGCCATTTTATTTGAGATAGTCAGTTGTTACCGCTAAGCCATCAAAGTGTTTTTGATTGTGTCACTCTCAATTATTGTACGTTTACTAAAGAAAAATGTGTGCTTTTAAAAAAGCCGTGCCACATCGGCAAAATATTTTTTAGTACACGTCCTTATTACTTCCAACAGTTAATGACCCATTTGGTGAACAGCAATTAGATATGGTTTAATGTAGCTTCTCTTTGGGGTGATAATTATACATATAATTTTTAAATTACCCTTTTTTGGAGGAATAGGAAGAAATTTACTCTTGCCTGGAACAAAATGGAGCAGTGCAAATATTTGCTATAAAGTAAGTAAGTGTGATGCAAGTGACTTGAGTTTGGGGATTACTGAGAAATTCATTTTTTTAAAAAAAAATCTTGAACGCAATAAAGGCTTGTGTGGAATATTTTAGGTGGTAAGTGTATATTGTATTTTGACCTTGTGATCAATTCCCAAACTTTTCCAGCTATTTTAGTTTTTTTCCTAGGCAGCTGCCTGGGAATAACCCTTTTCAGATATTTCAGACACTGCAGCATCTGTAAATAGCTTTGTAGCATTACATTAGGTAAGAGAGAGTCCAATATTCCATTGCATGAACAACGTAGAATTTTGAATTAAAAAGTAGTTTAAGTGGCATTTTGGTTTCAGTAGTGAAATTAAAAGCAAGAAACAAATCACAGAGGAGGGACAAACAGATGTTTCTCTGATAGTTAAATTCCTTAGAAAATTGACTATAAATTCAGGAAGATAATTATTAACACTGGGTTATATAATCAGTATGATTTGGCTGGTTATCTACAAAGTCATTAAAAAGTGTCAGAAGAATCAAACATATATTGTATACCAAGCAGGAACTGCTGTTGGTCTTCATTGAAATCCCTTCTGCATATCTTCTTGTATAACTTAATTAGCAAAGTTAAAATTAAGATGAGACTCCAGTGTGTTTAGATGAAACAATTTCTATGAGAGGACACTTCATTAAAACATTTAATAATGCAGTAAACTCTTGGTTATCAAAGGAATCTCTTAAAAACTATTTTTTTCCAATGAATATAATTATTCAATCTAAAATATTTGTGCTGTTCAAGAAAAAGCCAAACAACTGCTCCTGCAATGCAGACATATGCCAGGCACCTCTTTTACGCTCTGCTTACAATCACTCCTTTCTAGTCCTTCTAACAATGCTATAACTAGAGTGTAGTCAATATTTGTTTATTGAGTGACTAGTATATGCTTGACACTATCTAGGCTTTATGGGAACAGCAGTGAACAGGACAAAGTACCTACTCTCATGAAGCTCACATTCTGAGGAAGACAGGCCATACACAAGGAAACTAACAAATAACACAGATATTTAGATACTGAAAGAGTTGTACAACCATCATTACAACTAATTTTAGACCATTTTCTTCCCTCAAAAAGAGACTCTATATTCCTGTACTCTTTAGTGGTCATGCCCGATCCTCCTATTCCCCTAGACCTAGACAACCAGTAATCCACTTTCTGCCTCTATAGATTTACCTACCCTGGACACTTCATCAAAATGGAATCATGCAATGTGTGGTCTTTTGTGACTCGACTTTCACTTACATTTTTAAAGTTTACCTATGTTGTAGCATGTATTGATACTATTTGTTGCTGAATAATATTTCATTAAATGGATTTTATTTATCCATTCATCAGTTGATGGCCATTTGTGCTTTTTCCACTTCTTTGCTATTATGAATAATGCTGCTATAAACATTCGTGCCCAAGTTTTTGTGTGGATGTAGGTTTTCATTTCTTTTGGGTACATACCTTGGAGTGGAGTTGGTAGATGATGTAATTCTGTTCAATTTTTTGAGGAGCTGCCAGACTGTTTTCCAAAGTTGCTGCATCATTTCACATTCTCACCTATGGTGTATGAATGTTTCAATTTCTCCACATCCTCTCCAACACTTGTTATTATATGTCTTTTTCATTATAGCCATGCTAAGTAGTGGTGAAATGGTATCTCATTGTGGCTTTGA
Organism: Diceros bicornis minor; assembly: GCF_020826845.1. Classification (NCBI taxonomy): domain Eukaryota; kingdom Metazoa; phylum Chordata; class Mammalia; order Perissodactyla; family Rhinocerotidae; genus Diceros; species Diceros bicornis. The sequence continues at coordinate 9,185,499 of NC_080779.1, forward strand.
TTTGCATTTCCCTGATGACTAATGATGTTGAACATCTTTTCATGTGCTTATTGGTCATTTATATATTTTCTTTAGAAATATCTCTATTCATATCCTTTGCCAATTTTTTAATTGGGTTGTCTTTTGGTTATAGAGTGGTAAGAATTCTTAAATTTTTAACATGTATTCTAGATAGAAAGTCTCTTATCAGATATACAATTTGAAAATATATTTTCCCATTCAGTGTGTTGTCTTTTTACAACAGTGTGTTGGTATCCAAAGATACCAATCTTTGGAAGCTCAAAAGTTTAAAATTTTTATGAAGGGCAATTTATCTATTTTTTCTCTGGTTGTTTGTGCTTTTGGTGTCATATTTTAAAAACCATTGCCAAATCCAAGGTCACAAAGATTTACCCCTGTTTTCTTCTAAGAGTCTTATAGTTTTATCTCTTCCATTTAGGTATTTGATCCATTTTGAGTAAATTTATACATATGGTGTGAGGTAGCGATAATGTCCTATTTTTGGTAGGCATTTATTCTCTAAGAAGGAAGAAATCTTCTTTAAATAAAAGTGGTTTCAGAAAATAGTGTTAAGTTACTAAAAACTATTTATATTTATGCCAGTCAGTTTTCTGTGAATGAAATAGAAAAGTTCCTAGCTTTCAAGGAGGTTATATTGTACACTGACAGATGTAAACAAGTAAATAAATATAACAAAGTTAAGAACTAGAAAAACTACAGAATGGTGTAAGAACTAGAAAAACTATGGAATGATAAAAGGGGATGGAGAGTGCTGAGGGTGCTGGTTTTATATTGAGTCATCAGAGAGGACTTCTCAGGTAAGGTGATAGTTGAGCAGAGACTTGAAGAAAGTGAGGGAGTAAGCCCTGGATATATCTGACAGAAAAGCACGACAGGCAGAGGGAACAGCATGTACAAAGGCCCTGAAGTAGAAGTGTGTCAGGCCTGACTGAGGAACGGAAGGAAGGACGGTGTAACTAGAAAGAAGAGAAGTGATAGGCTTGGAGAACTGAGACATACTGGGAACCTGGGACACTTAGGGCCTCATGGCTCATGGCAATGAATTTGGATGTAATACTGATTAAGACTAGAAGACCCTGTAGGTTTTGAGCAGAGTGATCAGGTGATCTGATTTCTGTTTTAGAAGGGTCATTTTCCTGCAGGTTGGAGAATAACATGAAAACCATTAGAAAGCAATAATTCAGGCTGGAGAGAATGGAGGCTTGGTTCAAGGTGGTAGAGCTGGAGACGGTCAGATGCTAGGATATTTGGAAGATATACCGATAGATACGAGATGTGAAAAAAAAGAGAAAAGTGAAGGATCTTTCAAGGGTTTTTGGCTTGGGCAATTGGAAGCACGAGTTTCCATTAACTAAGATGAGTGAGAATGCAGGATATGCTTATCTTAGGAAAAAGGTAGGAGTTCAGCTAGGGGCATATGAGGAGTGACATGCTTATTAGACATCCATGTGAAAATAAGTGGGTAGTTTGATACATTTCTGGCTACGAAGAGAAAAGTCTAAGCTGGAGGTATAAATTTGAGAGTTTACAGCACAGAGTTGGTATTTTCAGCCTTGGGACTGGATGAGGTCGCTCAGGGAGTGAGGAGAACAGAGAGGGAGGTGGTATAAGGAATGCCATTTGTGGCATTCCAAAGGTCCACTTCTAAGTGGAAAGAGGAAAAAGAATTGTCAGCGGAGTCCAAGAAGATGTGGCCAATAAGCTAGGAGAACCCAGAGAGGGAGGTGCCATAATTGGAGTGAATTCAAGAGCAACTTGGAGGGAGAAGGAGTAGAAACGGTGAGTAAGATGACAGTGAGTTATTTAGAATCAACAAATATTTGGTGAGCATTTCCTCTGTGCCAGGACTGGTGTTAGAGATAGATAAGTTAAGAAAAGGGAGCTGGCCTTTGTGAGGATAATATTCTAACAGGGGGAGACGGACAATACATGAAAAGTATGTAAATGACACAGTACTAGAAGGTAATTTCTGAGTTGGAAAATAAATAGAGTAAGTAAGGAGTGCAAGACAGAGAGGAATCCAAGTAGAGTGCACATTTATGACCCAAAAAACTAGAAGAATTGGGGCTCCTTCACCTAAGATGGGGGAGAATGTGGGAGAAATTGATTGGAGGGTACTTAATGTGTTTGTTTATAAAATATTTATAAAATACTGAAGCAATATGTTTTCAGGGAATTTCCATTTAGCCAAATATATTTAGCAGTAGTAGTCTACTGACCTTAACCTCATTTTAATCTTTCTTAGGGTCTTTGTGCCATGATTTTGAATGCTAACGTGGTATTGTCCTGATCCTATGACAAACCACGAGGATTTTAATTTTAATAATAAATCGTAGCTAGTAAATATTTTCCATTAAAGAAACTGTAGAATATGTTTTTAATGGCTCCTTTTGGAACTCCTCAATTTGGATTCTGAAGAAACAGGCATTTACTGTGTATTACTAACTCATGTTTGTGAATGATTAACACTCCTAAGAAGCAAACACCTTTGGTTTGGGGAAGTTAAATAAGTCTTGTAAATATTTAGGCTATATGGTTTTCTACTAAATATAAAATATAGATAACAGAAAATATCTTGTTTGTGACATTTTCCACCTATAATTTATGGTTCTATAGTGTGCTACAAATTGACTCCATTTATAAATTCATACATTTATCAACCAAAATAAAACCAATTTCCAATACTTTTTGTTTTTTCAATGAAAGTGATTCTGTGGATGAGAAACACATTTGACCTGCAGCTCAAATATCTCACTCCACTGAAGCATGACCTGACTCCCTGGGAAGGTGGTGGCTCATTGAGCTGTCCTGTCATAGAGTTGGTTTTTATCTTGATTATAAACATTATCACACTGTATTTCAATTATATGCTTGGACGTCTTTTCCCCTAGTGCTATCAGGTGCTCCCTGAGAGCAGACGGTTATGATCTGTCCACTTCATAGCCCCCAGAGTCTTAATGGTTTCAGGTATACGGAAGATGTTCAACAGATGTTGAATGAATGAAGACATCCATGAATCACTAAATGTTTCCCTATGCTTTTAACATACATAAATGCTATATCTGAATTCTCTCCTTGAGAAGTTAAAACAACGACAACCAAATAATAGCTTCTCCTTTGTTCTTCATTGAAGCAGAATCCCAGACTTTGGGGCCACTTATGGTGTTCCTCCATGGCCTGCTAAAGAGCCTGAGAAACTGAAGACAGAGAACAGGCAGAGTTACCAGAGCCCAGGTACCAAAGTGACCAAACCTAGTAGTCCCTTCTCAGAATCATTCTTTTTCATTCTTGCTGCAGGAGTCAAAGTTTCCTTGCTGAGCTTCAACGTGGACACGCTAATTCTATAAAGTAATGTGCTTAATTTTTCAGATACTGTACCCAAATGAATACACACAAATAAGTTATATCCCTTTCTGGCTACTCTAGTTCTCCAAAACATTCTGGGCGGTGGACTAAAGCTATAAAACTCTGCTCCCTGGTGCTGTAAAGGACAGCCTTTAGTGGGACGAATAAGTCTTTACAGACAGCATCTTATCTTCATAGCCACACTGGCTCCTCTGCTGTCACTCGCATCATCAGTGTTTTGAAGAGTGCCTATTTAAGGCAAGAGAAAATGCAGCTACCTAAGTATTTGCATGGGGCACAAGGCTAGTGAAAAATCCACTGGTCTAGGATTTCTCCATTGCTTTGAGGGAACCAGGGAATTCTCTAGCAGCCATAGTTAAGGGTCACTTTAGCAATTGGAAACAATGATCAAGCAGCAAATTGTTGGCAGGGGAAATCCAGACAGAAGGTAGCTTAAATTGATGGCCTCTGTGGAGGCCAAGGGAATTGGAAACAGAATTTGCCTGGGATTTTGCTTGGCCAAATCACCTTTACGAAAGAACTGTGATGCCCAAACAATGCCCATACCCCAGATCAGATTCTGAAAGCTGGAATCAAGAGTTCCTAAATAAATAAAAGTTATTCTAGAGGGATGAAATGACCATCTTCCAAAAAAAGGCTTCTCCAATTTATTGCCCCAATTTGCTCTATAAGCATCATTATTCTCTAACTATCCAAGGAATTCATTATTTGGTGTTATCAGGTGCTAACAAACTTCAAAGAATCTTGTGCACGATTTACATGAATTTAAACTTTGACTGTAATTGTTTATGACCTTTTTCATTAATACTCATTTGACATGGACGGCAGTTTAACCCAGATTAAAGATGGGTGTACATCTTTGTCCTGAAAAAATTCAGATGACAGTGGAGACAATCGTCGCCATCATCTCCCACCATGACCTCTGCCAACAGCCGCCCCTACCTGTTCTCTCTGCCTCGAGCTTTCAGGTCACAGCCATTGCAGCCTGCAGAAGCTTACCCACTGTAGTGGTTCTCCACTGCCTTCAGGCTAAAACCGAAGATCCTTGCCAAGTTACGCAGGTGGGGTTGGACCGTTGCTCACCTCTCCAGCCTCAGGTCTCCCTACTGCACTCCTTGCTGCTTCCCAGCATTGGCTCTAATGAGCTGCTTCCAGTTCTCCACGCAGCTCAGAGCTCTTTTGCCCTCTTCCACACCGCCCCCTCTGCCTTAGTAACTTCTGTTCCAGTGCTAGCCCCTCACTCCCCACCCCCCACTTCCCAGACGCTGCCTCTTGGCTGCAACCTACTCACTCTTCCCTCAGCAAGGATGCCTTTTCTGAACATCGGTTGCCCTCACAAAGCCCACATCTCTCCGTAGGTGCTTCTCCATGGCATGCCTTGCCCTTACCCTTCCCAGTACTTACTGTGCTCTGCTCTGTTGTAGTGGTCAGGGATATAGCTTATTCTCCAGGGTATTCCAGTACCTAGTGTGTTGTGAAGGCACAATGTGTATTTAATGAATAAATGAACCAACCAAACCAAACCTATGAGCATCTTTGACTTTGAAAGAAGGCAGTCTTGGTGTAAAAGAAAAACTAAAACCTGGTTTTGTATTACAAAGGTGTGAGCTTGAACCAGCTCTGTTACCTCCTACTCTTGCACCTTTAGGAAATCACTTCCTTTCTAGGAGACCTAGTTTGTGTATCTGTAGAACAAGGGTGATGATACTTTTCTTGTAAGGCATCTGTGATGACCAAGGTTTGTCATCATATGATGGAGTCAGTATAGTACCTGGGACAATGTTGGTAATTGTAAAATTATTCATCATGTCCACATATACACTGGATAAATGTTCATCAGGAGTGCAGCTGGGGCAAAGGCAATTCCTTCCTCTCCATGCAGCCTCATGACACCTTTGCTGAGTCGCCATAACTGAGCTCCAGACTCCCTCCACAGTCATCCCCTAAACTGTCACATAGGCACACACATGCTGGTGAAGCTTGAGGGGGAGGCAGTGTGGATATCTTGTACCCAGACCTTCAAATGGATACTTCCAGGTACATTGGCCAGAAGAGGTGTCTTTGTGGTCTGCCTATAGGTGATGTTAAGTTATTAAATGTAACAAAAATAGTATTTGCTTATGATTCATAAAAATGATGAATCAAGGAGAGGACTAGGGTAGAAGATGTGGAAGGTTTCAGTGCTTGGGAGTGCTCTATTCCTGTGTGCCTCTCATCATTCTTTCTTTAACAGGTCTTGTTAAAGGAATATTAGCTATTTCTAATAAATTTAGCATCATTTTCATAGTGCCAAGTAGATTATTTTATTCTATTTAGAAAAGGATACTTTCTCTTTGGAATATGAAGGTGCTATCAACTTTTATAGGTAACAATAATTATAAAAACAATAAAAGTAATACTAATTGAGAGCTTACCGTGTGGCAGAGCCTGTGATAAGCGTGTTTCATGTACCATTTGATCTAGATTTTATTTCCTAGTTGACATTTGAAAAGGTTTCAGATGTTAAGTGGCAACGGTCCGATCCTAGTATTTCCATAGAGAGAAGGAAATTTTTGTTTTGCTTTCCAGGAGAGAAAAATACAGGAAAAAATTTCCAGCTTCTCTGCGTCCCATCTTCACTCCTTCCTGGTTGGGTAAGAATGACTTTATGTGAGCAGTGAGTTTGGGAAAATGAGCTAAGCATGGGGGGCTCCATACACCCTGCTGTCTTTGGACGCACCTGTCCACATAGCAAGTGCATTTTGGCCTGTCCTTGGCTTTCGGTAAGCTTACAAGAGCAGGCTGTGCCCATGTGAGACCCCGATCAGAAGGTAAAGTGAACAAAGTGGAGGAGGGGTGTGCGTATCTACACCACATTCTTAAACCAGCTTTAGTAGTAATATAGCTGATATTTTCATTTTCATTTCTGTCTACTGTGTCTTAATTCTTAATGGATTCCACACCAGATAGGGAAGATAGAATTTTATTTGCCATCTCAGACTCCTGAATCAAAATTTTAACTGGAAAATCAAACTCTGAATAACCAGCTTTGCATTAGTAACATGTTCAGTGAGTCCGCAAGGGGGACATATAGCACTTTTTCAAGAGTGAAACAACTAATTTGAAGCAGCTTCAATGAAATGGGATTTATGAAGATTTGGTCCTCAGAATATTCTTTTGAAAAGAGAGAAGAAGTAATTGATTTGAGTAATATGGGCATTGCTCAGCTATGCCTATGAGATTAAATGTGCTTTGAGTTCACACACACACACACAACAAAAAACAAACAATCATTACTTCTAAATACATACATCATTACCATTGGGGAGGAAAATATATTTCAAAATAGAATTATAAACCATTTGTAAAATAAAAACATTCAGGTCATAAATATATTTAAATGAAGTGGAAGAAAGTTAGCACTGTAAGAATTTTTAAAATCGTATACCTATTGTTAATCTTACCTGTGTCCTTTGGATACAAGTGTTTAATTTGTCTAAGTGACACACAGAAGAAGCCAAATCTGCATTTGGGAGGATAAACATGAATTGAAATCTAACCCTCCCCCAACCGTGCAACACATTTTCTCAAAATTTCACAATGATATTAATAAAGAGAGACATTGCTTCATTTGTACAAACATAGTGTTTTTTAGAAGTCACACATGTAAGACGATTTTACAGGTTTATTTTCACATCTACTTCTATGAAGCAACAGTGCACCAACATTGCTAAATCTGGGTCGCTTTTATTTCCCCCCTGAGTTATAACTGAGTTTCTCTGGGATAAGATCATAGGAGTCCAAGACAGAGTAAGTCAACTAGACCCGTGCTCCCTGGCAATAAAACACCGTGCAGAATTTTTCCCTTTTCTCTGAGACTATAAAAGGAAGGTTAGATTAGGTCTGAGATCACAAGGAAAATTCCTTGGGAAGTAAACTTTTCTCTACAGTAGTGAAAAGCGCCACTCAGAGGAGTCAAAGAGATAGCCCTCTCACCCAAAAGTCAATAGGAAATTCAAGTCCATTGACATTGTTATTGGCAAAGGGAGTTCCCGGATGATTGACATAAAGTGCTATCTTGGAAGAACTGTAAAGAAATGTCATTTCCAAAATTAAATAGCTTGAATCTCGGTGGCCAGGGGAGGGGTGGCAGGTGGACCACCACCACACAGCAGGGAGTTGCTTGGCATTTGGCTCTGTTACACTGATGCACTGAACACAAATGTCTGAACAGGGAAAAGGAAGAAAAAGAAAGGGGAAAAGGGATTCCACTGCTTAAAGAAGCAAAACCTCACTACACACAAACCAGACAGAAAGAACGACGAGTCCTTTTTACATCTTGCCTTGCTTTGTTTCATATTTTCCTCTTTAAAGTAAGGAAAGAGAAGAGAAAATTTTCTGATGAATCATCTGATGTGACAAGAAAGTGAAACAGGAACCATCTCCTGGAATCTCTGCTGAGGAGCAGATGACCTGTGCTGGCAGCATTTTCTAGGAAGGAAAGGGAAGAGAAGGCAGAAAGTTAGCTCTGATGAAGAACATCTCAGCATACGGTTTGCCAACTTTTCATCCTGTCTTACAAGATATTAAGAAGAAGTAAAACAAGGGCAGCTTTCAGAGACGGAATCTGGCAACTGCAGAGTCACTGCTGTTGTACTTGGATGTGAACTTTCTTCTCTGTTTGCATGTTAATTGCATTGTGTCAACAGAAGCAATTTCTGCTAGAAAAAATATGATGGTGATTTATCGATGATAGTCTGAATCTGCGTGTCTTTGAGAGCGAGAAATGCTGTAACAAATTGCTAACATTTCAACTCATGGAAGGAAGCCTTCAGAAAATGAGATGTGTACTTAAATTGTCTTGAAGGAAGTGTCGATTGTTGAAACAAAAAATTCTATTAGAAAGTATATTTTGGGGTACTGCAATTTGCTTGAAGTTTTTGTTTCATTTCATATCTTAGGAATAGTTTTGCAGATATTTAGGATGTCAAACAGCCCTACACTTACATAGGTGTTGTCTTGCCCTTCTAGTCAGTATTGTGTATTGCTAGAGAAAGTTGTGCCAGCTAGCCAGCCCTTCTAATGTCCTCATTTCAACATCCTTTTCTCTTACCTGCACTGACACTCCTCAAAACTGTTAGGTAAATTTTCCAGTCATCTATGGCTATATAGCAAATTATTCCAAAACCACGTCCTTAAAAATAACCGTTTTATTATGCTCACAGAATCTGCGGATCAGGAGTTCAGAATGCATATGAGTGGTGCTTGCCTCTGCTTTATGTTGTCTGGGCCTCCGCTGGGAGGACTTGAAACTTTTTTTTTGGTTATAATTCCTTGTGATTTTGAAGATATTTCACATTTTGTCATATGTAAAAGAAAGGTAAAATATATTTTGGCCCTTTTGCTTTAAAATTTAAAAGTAGGACTATTGAAAGATTATAAAATTGAAAGATTATAAAATTTTAAGGTTGATGGTGGAAGATTTGCCCTTTTTTCTGAAACTGTCGAATGGAATTGGTAAACATTAAAATGTAGACATTACGTTGGGAATACACATATGGAGAGACTTTTTCCACCTAGAAAAGTGGAGCTAGAATGGTCAATGGTAGGATCTGGGAAGAAACCCGCAGTTTTCTGTATGTGAGCCCATATTCCCCTCTCTCTAGCTACTGAGAACACCGTTGAGGGCACTTTTCTTTTTTTAAGAATTCAAAAACGTTATCTGAAAAGGCTACATACTGTATGATTCCAACTTTATAACATTCTGGAAAAGACAAGAGTCATTTTAGATCAGTGGTTGCCAGGGGCTAGAAGGGAGGGAGGGTTGAATAGGTGGAGCACAGAGGAATTTTAGGGCAGTGAAGCTACTCTGTATGATGCTATAATGGTGATACATATCATCATACATTTGTCAAAACCCATAGAACATACACCAAGAGGGAACCCTAATGTAAACTAGGGACTTTGGGTGATAGTGATGCATCAGTGTAGGTTCATTGATTGTAACAAATGTCTGACTCTAGTGGGGGATGTCAACAGTGGGGAGGCTCTGCGTGTGTGGAGAAGGGGGGTAAATCCGAGCTCTCTGTTCAATTTTGCTATGAACCTAAAACCACTCTCAAAAATAAAGTTTATTTTTTTAAAAAAGGTACAACAGGTAAATTTGCTTGAATATATAATTTGGAAAACCAAAGTTTAGTACTCAACAAAGGAGCTTTATTTGAAGAAACATGCTATCAAAATAAGGGTCTAGCTAGTGAAAAGATTCCAGCAAGTATAGCCCTGTTTAGAAGAGTCTAAAGATTCATCAGAGAAAAGGCAGTCAATTCCCCACTCCAGGTGGACTGTTTGAGTGGAAAGCATAATAAAGTGCCAGCAGATAAGACCGGCTGCCAAAGAGTCGGACTACAGCGGTTATGTTGAGAGGTGCTCACGTTTAAAGCAAGCTAGGCAATTATCCAGTTTGACCGGAGCTGGCTAGGCTCCACTTGGAGCCTGGGTTTGGGGCATCCCGCCTTTCACAGACAGAACAAATTAGAGGGAGTTCTGAAGGGAGCTTCAGAAATGATAAAAGGTTTATAAAACGTGACCCATGAGAAAATGTTAGGAGAACTGGACACATTCCATCTACAGAAAAGAAGGCCTGAGGGAGACATAATAACTATTTTACTCATACATAAAAGGATATTATAAAGAGGATGGGGACCAATTATTCTCATTAGTCAATGGGGACAAAACAAGAAGTAATAGGCTTATAATGCAGCAGGGCAGATTTAGGTTAAATATCAGGATGAGCTTTAACACTATCAGAAGTTAGAGAAGATGAGGGAGGGTTGTGTAGGCTTTTCTTGCTTGGAGATGGCTGAGGTTGAATTTAATGTGTGATTAATTGGAATGGGTTTGGAATTCTTAAACCAAGTCCTCTCTGATATATGTAGCTTGATGTGTCATTTAATCCTCCTTCTCCACTTAAATAATAGATTCAGAGGTCTAGGTGAATGGGAAGAGATATATATGTCTAAGCGTGTCTCATTCTATATCTTTACATTACAGTGTCAAGACAAGGAACGCTATTCTTAAATGAGCGTCAAAATACCTTTATTACATCTGTTATTAGAGAGTGCACAGTGTACTATTTCATAATTCGTGAAATGTACAACTTCCATCAACCTTTGAAATGTTTTACAGAAACATAACACTCACTAATGTCTAAACAAGTGTGTGACAAGAACATTGAAACATGCTTTCTATAAGGAATAAAATCGTGTTACTGGTAGGTTCTGTCTTCTCTCTCTCCCTCTCTTTCTCTCTCTCTCTCTCCCTCTCTGTCATTTCCCGGTTTCAATCAGGCTTTAGAAAACCCTTGGCACCTGAACCAAGGAACACACAACCCCAAACACTCACCCCCTACTGTGGCTTAGTGGAATTTCATCTGCCTAAAGATTGGGCAAGTTTACCTCATTATTTCCCCACTCTCTTATTGGTCGCAAAGTTTGTAGCCCTTGATACATCTTTTCATGGAGCCATTAAGTGAAACAGCCAGTAATGAGTGTCTTCATAATGACTCATTTCGTTCCTTCCACTGGAAGCGATGCATATTACTTCTGCAACACTTCACCTACTCCATTCAAGAAACCAGCAGCCCCGGTTAGTTGCCATTACAAACTTAACTTCTCTTGAATTCACTGGTGCTACGAAATGTTCAACCTCTCATAATCTTGATTTTTTAAATACGCGATATCTGGTTTATTGTGAAAGCAGATAAACGGTTTTAGAGAGTCCTATGGTTTTCATATATTTATATTTATCCCAAACTCTTCAACTGCCAATTGTTCATGAAAATAAACTGGAGTCATTCATAAGAAATAAAAGTACTTTAATACTAAACTATGTTGACTTTATGAGGAAATCTTTGAGAAAATAGCATACTTCAAAATAATTCTGGATTTCTAAATTGCTTGTTTAAAGACAAGCTTTCATTCATTCGTAACTATTGATACTATAGGTCACGCTTCAATTTCCTGGTAAACAGAGCCTAAATTACCCCCCAGGCCCTAAAGATGACCGAGATTGTCTCACTACCACTGAGCAGCAGTTTGTCATACAGAGAAGTGTTTTTGTATGAACACGATTGAGGAGATACACTTTAAACAATTCAATCTTTTATTTCCTGGCTTTGTCTATGTTTTCAATATATATTAATGAAGGATGGATTTTATCTTCTTAAACAAATAAGTCCTTAAGCGTAAATGGGGATCAGATTTTACTAGATAATCTTTACTCTGCACTAAAGGTTAATAATTCAACGGTCTAACTGTATTTGGCTAGAAATTCTGAGACCCAAATCAGCAGATATTTGAATTTTTTAAAGGAACATTTTAGGCAATCTTATGGAAGTTACTTTGGGCATTAAAACTTATATAAAATGTTTCTAAATTTCTGATTCATAAATTGAACCAATTCTAAATCCTTTATACCTTCCAGGAATTATAACCACTGCTTAACTCTTGCTCTCAGTTTAGTTCGTCTAAATTGCAAACTGCCCATCTAATTCCCTGTTTAAAAACCCTTATTGACCCTCCACATTGTCAACAAGAGAAAAGTCCAAACTCTTGTAGGATCTCCCCCTTGTCACTCTTTTTTGACTTTCCAAGCATTGGCTCTTTTTTCTTTTGATTAGACACGCAATAAAAGTTTACCACATACCATTTGGAACATATCAAAAGTATAAAGATTAAAATAAAAACCAATCATAATTTCATACTTAAGCAACTATGAATCCACCAAATATATCTGCATTTTAGGTGCCTCTATACTTTGCCTGTGATGATTTCTGCCTGAAATGCCTTCCTCCCACTCAGCCATCTTGAGACCAACTTTTTGACCTGTAGGTGTCGGATAACATCTTGGTAATGTGTCTATCACCCCTGACCCCTGGACGTAAAATCTCATCATACTGTAGTCATTTATTTTTAATATTTGCTAATACTCCTCAGAGGACAGTGAGCTGCTTCAAAGCAAGGACTGTCTTACGCATTTTCATACCCTTGGTACTTAGCATCATGCCTGCATCAAGTGGGTTCAGTAATTTCTGATAAGTGACTATGTTAATCATTTTCTCCCAGTCATTACAGAGTCCAGTCAGTTCACAGCCATCCCTGCCCTGCTTCCCTATGGTGAGCAAGGAAAACTGTTACATAAGTGTGGGTAGAGGAGAGCCACATGGTGGAGGAGTTCTCTTTCCTCGAGCTGCCTCATCTCTTGATCTTGCTGTCTAAGTCAGGTTTCTCCGACATAGAGTTTGAGTCTGTAACACTCTTCTAGTTATTGCTTTATCTGTTTAAAAGAAAAATCATTACTCTTTGTTAACACTCTTTGCCACCGATATACATTAAAAAATAGTTGCATTTATTGTAACCATCCTTCCTGCTTTAAATTTTTACTAAGCCACTGATTCTACTTTTCACTAAGTTTTATTAGGTTATCTGTCGTAAACTCCGGAGGGAATATAGTTGTATTCACTCTCTATATAGCAGGCATAGCCAGTACCCACTTCTGTGCCAGCAATAAATCCTCACACTAAAACATTTGAAGCTGGCATTTCTCATTTGTGATGCTGCACTTGTGTTCCACTACAAGATTGATTCCCTGAATTCAAAGAATTCTAGCAAACGAATGATTAGAAATATATAATTTTAGGTGACAACCATAGGTCTGCAGTAGAATAAGTTGATATTTGAACAGAACATTTATCAAGAGAAATATTATTGTGAGGTGATTTGAACCACAGTAGGTTCAAAAAAAGGGAGAGGGGAATCATTTGGGAATCTTGAAAAACCACTTTTTGCAGTAGACTGGTTGTTTCAACTCTGCCTTGAAATATTACAATGGGCTGAGCTTAGAAGGAATAAAACCTCAGGTAGGGGGTAATCATTTATATATTTTTCCTCTGATAAATGTGTTGTAAGAGGGTTAATGTATATGATCATGCGAACATATAATTTAATTGATGTAATATTTTCTATCTGGGACCTCATGTTTTTCTCTCTATTGAGCGATTGTGCATGTGTGTGTGTTGGTGACTATGGCATAGAGAGCACTGTGTTTTGAGTCAGGAGGCCTGGGCCTTTGCGTTGTCTCTGAGCCATGACCCAAGCTATTTTCTACAAATAACTCAACTACTCTGTCCTTCCCAGTCCCTGTTTGTACCATATTGTCCCTGAGGTCTCTTCCATCGTTACAATTCGATGAGGCTATTTCCCATATGATTTTATAGTCCTCTTCTAGCTGTGGTTATTTTTCTTAAGATAATTTCACATTTTCTATGCATTTGGTTCCTGTCCTGAGTGTTTGAAAACGGTCATCTTCTTTGGCGCCTACAACTGTGATTTAAACTTTTGGATCGCCTTGGAGCCTTTTGGGTCATTAGTGTCCATTTAGCCTATAAACTGAAATGTATGATATGACTCCAGAGAGTCCCAAGAGCACCCTTTTGTGAAAAGGAACAAGGGGCATTCTCAAGGCCTTTGAAGCTGAGGCCTCGGCTGCTGTGCATCCTCCTGTGCTCAGTACAGAGCTTTCTGTGGCCCCCATCAGTTGATGGTGCGGTGCGCAGAGATATCAGAGGCAAGCCACGTGGAGCATGAGTTAGAGCTTTAGGTGCAGAACCGAGTGTACCTTCAATACAGATGTGCAGAGCGCTTGCATTATACAGCCTCTGAAAGAGACAAAGGCTATTGTGTACTTATGGCTTATTTTCCTCTAAGCGAGAAACTTAGTAAGCATTTTTGACACATGGATTAAGTATGTCTGTGTAGCAGCTGGAATGACACAATGGACCCTAATAGCTTTTTCAGGTTTTTTCATCCTCTTTGCACACTGCAATCCCTCATCTTTCCCCAGAAGATTTGCTTACAAACCGCTACCCTGGGCAATGTTCAGATTTGGATATTTATTAAGCAAAATGGGAGCGCCAGGCAACTTCTAAGGGCCCATCCCTTGAAGGAGATGCTTTTTTCTTCACATATGCTTATTCCTCTGAAATTCCAAATGCTACATATATGTGAGATTACTTTCCAATTTTGTTGATGAAATAATTTATGGTGCAAAGATATCAGGTTTCTGAACTCTTTTTTGTCCATCCAATTCTGTTTACTACCGGGTGCACACACTAAGACAGCTACAAAGGTGGTGACTTGTAGCAAGAGTGGCCACATGGCCGCAACTATGTGTGAATTAACATATCAGCGTTACGAAGCTCAGAGAAAAACACATTTCCCAGATGTGCATTTGTGGCTTGTAAGTTTGTAAACGGAATGGATGAAGCAATGACACACTCTCTCTCTCATTTCTCGTTGCATGTTTGTTGGTCTATTTGCCACGTTTTGGATATGGGGATATGAAAGACAGGTAGGAATGTGTGCATAGATGTTTATCATTTATAAATAGAGTGTAAATTGAACATGCCATTTCTCCATCAGCCGTGATGTAAATGCTTGGTGTTCAAATGCATTTCTCCACGAGCGATTGTCTTTGTGGCTTTGTTTATACCATCTTTTTGCTTTTAGTGCTGGTGGGGGAATGGGGGGCTGAGGGGAGAAATGCCTAGTGTGAGATGAGAGAACTGCAGCATTCTGAGGGCGACTTTCTTCTCCAGCAAATTTTTATAAGAAGCCATAGGAACATGACTTTAAATAGATCCATAACAAAGAGTTAAAAAAAAACATTAGGTCTTTTTGTTCTTCTATGGCAAAATAACCACTTCAGCTTATATTTCAAGATGCATTATTTGCTGTGTTGGTCCTAAGGACTTAAAAGTGAAGTTGAAATCAATCTCAGATGGATTATCTGTGCGATATAAACATGTGGGCATGAAATGTATGGAGAGCACATATGGCAGGCCCATCTGATATAAACAAGTGGGGCTGAGAACATACATACATGACATGATTGATTTGTTAACTGTGTATGTAAATGGAGCTGAGAGCCCATTTTCAAGCATGACCTGAGATAAGCAAACGCATATAAATACACAATAAACCGAGATAACACAAGAATAACACCAATTAAAACAATTACGACAACTTCTAGTCATCACGAGGTATTGTTTCAGTCCCATCTTAAAAGAGGAAACGCTTCCATTTGTTCTTAAATCGACTGGTAACAGATTCCACGTTTGTGAGCCTTGACACAAAAGGGTTTTTGTCCCTCGTTTGTATTCACAGAGGACATGTGAGTTCTGAGGCCTCAGAGGGGAGTGCTGTGTGGCGCTCTCTCTGGGACAGGTTGAAGTGGTGCCTGCCAATAAGACACTTCTTTTATTTCATTATTGCAAATACATTTTGTATTTCCCTACCAAGCAGAAAGGGCAAAAGTCTAAGTACTAACATTTTTAATGACTGCTTTGAAGTCACTAAAGCTAACGAATCTAAAACCCACGATTTAGACTATAGCAAGTCGATTTGCATTATTTGGTGGTATAATTGAATTGAACAGGATGCACAGTAACATATCTAAATTTACCAAGGCAAAGAATTACTGGAAATCCATGCTTTTATGCCACAAAATTGTTTTGTTTGTGTGCATGAGTGCACATGTAGCCTAAAGAAGCAAGTTTTACTGCCACGTAGCCAGGCACCAGTGCTGCTACTTCACACATCTGGGTTTTTGTGTGAGCTGTCCTTCTGAATCAACCCTTCCTCCACTGTCATTTAAGAGGTGGTTAAACACCTGCTCTACAAAGCCCCGCTGATTCCCCTGGGCACAGGGGACTGCTTTCTCTCCTATCTTCTCTCCTCTGCAGCAGAGCCTCTGCCTGACTCTCATCCTTGTTAATCACAGGTTATATAGGGGTTGTTTATGGATCTGTCTCCCCATGACGCTGTGGACTGGGACAGAGAAAAGCATCCTATGTGTCATATCTGACCAGTTTATCCCAGCGTCAGGATAGTATCCACCTAGAAGATTCTCAACAATTGGATACTGAATGGCTTATACCATTTTAGAATCTACAAATCTTTGCTTAGACTCAGAATTTCAGACATTTCCTAGATACCAACAGATTGTCGTCATAGCAAAATAAGAAGTATCATCACTCGGCAGCTCTAACTATTTATCATGAAAGACTAGGGCTAAATCATCCTGATTTAGGATCTGCATATCACCTCTGACTTGGCCCATCCAGTGACAACTTGACCTCTAGGAGAACGTGCCTGGCCATACTGACCCAGAGACGTCCTCTCTCCTCTGAGCCCCCCGGGGCTCTGTGGATCCACTGGTCACCTACCACCCAACCATTACATTCTAGGGTCACCGTCTGCAGTTGGCTATCTCCTCTCCCCTGGACAAAATACATTTATGGATTTTTGACTCAAATTATCTGATTTGTTGCCTCAAATTCTCCGTTTACTTCCTTTGTGTAGGCCTCACTGAAGGTCAAGGACAAAGCAGTCTTGTGTGTAAATCCTCTTACTTATAGGCTTATTCCATTTGTGAAATAAGGAGAATTGGTATTTAAGTTGAGCTTCTATATGAGACACGATTCAGTAATTTCCTTTGAAACCCATAGGCATATCAACACAACCACACAGGGAGATATTCTGACATCCGACTCAGAATTGGACCAATCAGTGCTTTGATGCAGCTGTGCGGATCCTCTGGTGTAGACTGACCACCGTGGTGAGTTCAAAGAAAAGCTACGGTAGTCTCTTCTCCACTGTTTGTGTTGGTTTCTTTTTTCAATGTCTTAATTCAATACATGGGATGCTCAGGGATCTCTTCAGAGTCTATTTCCTCCCCTACAAAGCAAGGTGCTGACCAGGCGATGACTGTGTAAATTCCCTTCTGATGCTAGTAGTTTATCCATGCCTACCTATGGGCAGCCATGGGGCTACAAGACACACCAATGCTAATTGGGGGAATATAATTCTTCTGTTAGAGTGGCACATTTCCTCCCAAGAAGGGAAGAGTGTGGCTTCAAGGCAGTGAGCCCTGAGGTCACTAACTAAAGAAGCTTACTCTAAAAGGCAACATCCACCCAGATTTTATCAACTGTCACCAAACAGACTGACCAATCTTAAATGGTGCTCAGCCACTTGACTGAGTCAAATGTGAGGGCACTGCTCCTGCCTCAATTCTATCAGGAGGGGAGACGTATTTCCTGTGGAATTCTGGAAAAAGACTAGATTAACCCCTGAGGTGATAGCTGCGGCTGGATTCATCTGGAAGCAAAGGTGGTTCATGTGGAGTTGGGGGACATATGGACAATTTCATAGGACGGCAGCTTGAAAACAAGGCAGAGAGTGTAGGAGATGAAGCTAGACACACAGAGATACAGCTAAAAGGAGCATAATTCATGCAGCTAAGGAAACCTAGTATTCCCCCAGAGATTGGGAAGCCTTCGAAGAGTGGTAAGCAGTGAGGGCCATGGTCAGGTTTGCTCAGCACAGGGCAGCCAGTAGAATGGATAGACATACACACATTGCCAGGTACCTGGTCAACAGGCTGGGCTTCAGAATACCTACACTGGCAAGCGCTTTGTCCACTGGGCAGGGCCAGCCTGGGTAAAAGATGAAAGAGAAATGCTTACTGACTTTACAGATCTCCAGCGCAGCTGGACAGAACTCTCATTTGTACTGAGAATTACTACAGAAAGTCAAAAGAGTGAACGTTTTATTATGCAAAGCTGAAAAGGGAAAATATGTAATCATTTCTGTGAAAACTTCTGCCCAAACAAGCCTTTGTTGGTGTTCCACGAAGGGTATAAGTTCCTTGCAGACTATTCCTTTATGATACGAAAAGCTTCTCTGACATCCAACAGAAGAGCAGGAGGCAAACATGGAAACAAAGGGACTTGGTTGTGACGCTTTCCACTTGCATCTCCATCTTCAGATCATCTGGATAAAATGAAGAGCATCTTAGGTCGGGGGCTGCAGAAGCAGGCGGGAGATGAGAGGTCCTGTGCAGATGGCGTCTGAATGAAGGGCTCCTGGGCAAGCTGGGGAGGGAATGACGGAGTAGGGCAGGGCAGGGGAGGAGGCAGGAATGGAGCCATTTCAGGTAGTGGCAGCCTCAGCCTGAGCCCAGGGGGCTCTGGAGTGAGGGTTAAACCTGAGAGGTGTCCTGATTTGAGGTGAGGGAGCTGGGAATTCACACTCTCACTCTGGTCAGGCCTTGGCCAGAGGACACGGGGAGACCCAGGGCAGTCCTCTGAAGAGAGGTCCCAGTGCAGGTAGGGGTGGGGACTAGACCAGCTACACCTTAAAGGGAGATAGGGGAATCTCGCGGAGCAGGGATAGTGTCCCCACAAATCTTTCATCAACCAAGGTTTGCACGTAGTCTAGTGGCTCCAATTTGGAGTCAGACTTGCGCTTTTTCTTGACTGTCTAACCTTACCAACGGTAGAAACGTGAGCAAGGTTCTTAAATTTTCTCACTCATAAGAACTCAGTTTTTACTTTTATAACATGAGAATAGTGTTATTGCTTCCCTTATAGGATAGTTGCTACATAAAGTATGTATAGTGCTCAGCTCAGTGTCCAACATAATAAATGGTTAATAGATGTGAACTAAAATGAGAGTTGAATTTCTTATGCTGAAATAGTCAATCAGAAAGCATGCAAATAGTGTGAATAAGGGAAATGACAACTGAAATTTGTCCTGATACTTGAGGGCAAACCTATAATCTGGCTTTTTGAATTTAGATACCTCAGCTTCTTTTGATCTGAATTATTCAGGAAACCAATTCAACTTTCTGCCTTAGTCCTGTTTTGCTTGGAAAACACAAATGCTGCTAGTATTATGATTCTTTCATTACACACATCATAGAACTTCTCGTTGCCAAAGTTTCTCATGTATAAATAAGATAGTTTGACAAAATGATCTCTAAGTTTCCTTCCAAAGTTTACTATGATTCTATTATTTTGTGCATGCCGTTTTAGAGTGAATTAATCAGAGGAAAATAAACTTTCAATTATAAAGGTTTCAAACTCCTTGACTTTACAATTCAAAAACATTACATTAAAACTATAAATTAGACTTCAATTAGACCCAGGCAGGTAGTAACATAAACTATTTTGTTTAGATGCTGTTCTGATGTTTTTTTACTTTTGGGTTTGAAAACAGTGTAAGGCTCAAGAAGAGGTGAGAGTTGTCTTAAAAAGAGCTCAAACAACTTGAACCATTTCTGAAGAAATTTACAGACCAGAGGAAAAGTTGTATGCCACATTTTGACCTGCATGAAGGAAACTGTCAGAATGATAAAGCTTTACACAGCGTTATCCTGAAGACACTTAACTACAGTGGTCTTTCTTGAGATACAAGACACATGGCCTTTCTAAAACACACAGATTCTGAGTTAGAGAAGTTCTCAGGCTAAGGTATATTTATTTTCTTTAAAAGAAACTTAAAAGTAAATAGCAAACAAGGTAATGAGATTTGATCATTTAAATTATTTGAGAGAACGTGTAAAATTATATATTAAATTATAATCATGATGATTTAAGAATATTGTTTTTAATCCTACTATGAAACAATATATTTATGGTAGTTCATTTTATCTTTAAAAAAAATCTTCTCGTAGAGAGATATGAAGTAAATGAGAATTTCTTCATGGATTTAAATATTAGGCTTGAAAATATGAAGATTAACCAATCATAGCTACCGATAGGACACTAAATCTACATTCCTAGGTTGTTCTTATATTAATTATATATATTGAGATATATATTTTTAAATGTAAATTTTCAGAATATGAGAAATAGAAAATTTTTTAAAAACTTAAAATGAGATATATCATTTTATAAACTCTTTCACTGTTTGCCTTCCTCCTCAATATATCCCACACACAGCCTCAAGAATCAGTCTTATCTAGGTAAGGAATCACCTTGAGCACAAACATCAACTTTTCCTCCACAGATTCCAATTAAAGTGAGCAGAGGACTATAGATATAGGAGGTGGGCTGGGAAGGAAATCAGTGCTGAAAATTAAGATGATATTACAGAAGTTTTTAGAAATTCAAGTTCGATGTTGTGCAGCTGGGCTGGATTTGAAGAAGACACCAAGAGAAAACTCTTACTTTTCCTTCTATAGAAAGAAGTGTGCTTCAACAAGATATAAGCAGAAATTCTGTAAGAAACCTGATTACATCAGTTTGGAGGGGCAGGAGCAGGTCACAAACAAGATAGGAAGTACCCTACTCAGAGTCTGTTTTCCAGCTTTGAATAACAGCATCTAAAATGGAGATCAGGCATGGCTACATCAAGCAGCAGAGCAGCAGGTTTGACAGGCATTCCTTGATGCTTGATGGAGTCAGTAGCAGGACCTCAGCAGGACCTAGTGTCTTAAAGGCATCAAGTAGTACAATTAAAACAGGATCTATAACTTCAAAATTACTAGAAGAAAATTGATCAAATAGTTCACATTGTCAAAAAGAGAAAAAATAATAAAATAAAATGGAAAAGTAAATAAAAAGAAAATATCATAATAACAAAAAGGGACCAAGCATATCACTTAGTGGTAATAGATGAAAGTGAGTTAACATTCCCTGTTAATATCAGACAAAGCATATTTGAAGGCACAAAAGCATATCACAAAACCAAGAGGGACATTTTCTTTCTTTTAAAAATCAAGAATACAATCACCAAAGAAGATAATGTTCATGAAAATTTGTGTACAGAATTACACAGCATCAAACTATATAAATAAATGTTGTTGAAAACACAAAGGGCAATTGATAGAAAATCAACAGAAGTGAGAGATTTTGGCATACTTTTATGAGTGCTTAACAGATAATAAGCAGAAATTAGTGGATATTTAAGATCTAAATCATGAAACCAATTTGATGTGATGTAATAAATACATAATTATAATACACGTTTAAAATGTCTATTTAAACAATTAAATATGATTATATTATTTACAAAGCCAATCTCAATATAGTCCACAAAACAGAAATTCTCTCACACATTTTCTGACATCAGTGCAATAGAACTAGAAGTTAATAACAAAAATATAAACAAATACTCATAAAATTTTATCATTTTTAACGAAAAGACATATAAACATTGCTTAGCAAAGGGGCAGGAGGAATGGTGGTTATGAAATATTTAATAAATAATTACAATAAAAGCTCACATAGATCAAAATATATGGAATTTTGCCAAGTTCTAATTAGACATAAATTTGTAGGATAAAATGTTCTTGATATTAAACAAGAAAGAATAAAATAGTACAAGTCAATCACTCATGTGAAGGTCAGAAAAACAAGAGCAAAACAAACCAAGATTAAAAGAGACTCTGTTATGATGAAAGCAGATTTAATAAATAAATGTGAGGGTTTTTTTAAAGAAAAAATGTTATTTGCAACCTCTAGATAGTCTTTTTAAGAAAAAAAATAATGAGGCAACCCATATATTCCCAGATTCAAGGGAAATTAAATTTATGAAAAATATAATGCGTCATTTTATACCAACTGTTGCAAAATTTTTGATTAAGTAGTCAGTTCTCCCATTGTTTTGAAATAACTTTTGTGATATACCAAATATTTATATATTTTATTTCTGGAGTTTTATCCCATACTTTAATCTTCCTGGCTATTCTAAGACCAACATCACACTTTTAATTATTGCAACTTTTTAACACACTTAAGTGGTAAGTAGGTCAAGCACTCTTTCAATATTTTCTTACCCATTCTCACCCACTTCTTACTGTAGAATAATTTCATCTGGTTACAAATTTCACTGAAATCACAGTATGTTATTTGATTTTGGGAGAATTCAATTATTTGCAAATATTTAGTCTTTCAATCAAAATCATAGCATCTCCTAATGCTCTTTTGAATTTTAAGTCAGTAAAATTTTGAGGATTTTAAAAAATAAATATATTTATAAATTTATTTTAGAATTTTTTTCTATTGTGAATTTTATATTTTCTACTAGATTTTTCATTGTAGGAGGCTATTTATTTCCATATATTTATTTTATAGCTAGTCACATAACTGAAATATCTTATCAATTCACAAATTTGAATTTCTTTTATTCATTTCCTAAGAAGATAATCAGATCATTAGAATATAAGAAAGAAAGATAAATTTGACTCTTCTTTTCCAGGTATGACCTCTTTCATTAATTTTCTTATCTTATTGCACTAGCTAGAAGTTTTACAAAAAGTTCAATATTAATGATAGTAACATGCATTCTTCTATTGCCATGACTTTAAGGGGACATTTTTCATGTTTTGCTGTGATGTCTGATTTTAATTATTTTAAGATTTTTATAATTGTTTTAGAAGAGTAGCCTTCCAATTCCACTTTACTATGACATTTTTAAAAATTGAACTTTGATAGAGCAACCACTAAGAAAATTATACAAAGGGATACACTAAAAAACACTAAAAAATGAATCATGATGGAATCCTGGAAAATGTACAAGATCTCACAGGAAGGCAAGAAAAGAAACAGAGGAATAAAAAACTGAGAAAACAAAAAATAAAATTTTGGGCTTAAGACCTATCATATCAATAATTACCTTAAAAGTAAATCATCTAAATACATCAATTAAAAGATAGAAATTGGTAGAATAGATTTAAAAAAGAAAGATCCGGGGCCGGCCTGGTGGCATAGTGGTTAAGTTTGCATGCTCTACTTCGCTGGCCTGGGGTTTGCAGGTTCGAATCCTGGGCTCAGACCTATGCACTGCTCATCAAGCCTGACTGTGGCGGCATCCCACATATAAAATGGAGGAAGATGGGCACAGATGTTCCTCACTAAAAAAACAAAACAAAAAAAAGAAAGATCCAACAATATGCTGTTTGCAAGAAACTCAATCTAAATACAACATATGTAGGTTAAAAGTAAAAGGACAGAAAAAGATATACTATGCAAGCATTAACTTAAAAAACGCTAGAGTGACTACAATAATGTAATAAAGTAGACTTTAGAGCAAAGACAATTACTAGAGACAAAGAGGGACATTAGATAATAATAAAAGGATCAATCCACAAAGAAGGCATAATGATCTTAAAAATGTGTATGCACCAATTACATATGAAGCCTCAAAATACATGAAGCAAAACTGATAGAGTTAAAAGGGGAAATAGAGAAATAAACAATTATAGTTGGAGACTTCAACATTCTACTCTCAGTAATTGATAGAACTACTAGACAGAAAACCAGCAAGTGTATAGAAGAGCTGAAGAACACACATAGCCAAAAGGAAAAGATATCAAGAAACCTTAGAATATTCAACAATATAGACCATATCCTGGGCCATAAAACAAATCTAACAAGTATTTTTTTATAATAAAATCATGCAGAGCATGCTCTTTGACCATTATGTAATCGAACTAAGAAAGACAACAGGAAAATCTCCAAACACTTGGAAATCAAACAACATGCTTATAAATAAACAATGGGTAAAAGAGGAAGTGTGGAAGGAAATTAAAAAATACACAGAACTCAATGAAGAGAAAACACAACATATCACGATATGTGGGATATGGCTAAAGCAGCGCTGAGAGGAAAATTCATAGCACTAAATGTTTACAATGGAAAAGAGGAAAGGTTTCAAATTAGTAATCTAAGTTCCTAAATCAAGAAACTAGCAAATGAAGAGCAAAATCAACACAAAACAAGCAGAAAGAAGGAAATAATAAAGGTAAGAGCAGAAGTCAATAAATTGAAAAAAACAACAGATAAAAACAATGAAACAAAAAGTGGGATCTCAGGGAAAAAAAATCAATAAAATTGATAAACCTCTAGCAAGACTGACAAAGATAAAAAGAGAAAAGACAAGCATCACCAACATCAGGAATGAAACAGAGGATATTACTACAGATTCTTCAGCCATTAAAAGGAAAATAAAGGAATATTATATAATACTTTCTGCTCATAATTTCAACAACTTAGATGAATGAACTAATTCCTCAAAACCACAAACTACCAAAACTCAACAAAGATGAAATAGACAATCCGAATAGTCACAAACCATTAAAGAAACTGAATTTGTAGTAAAACATTTCCAAAAAAGAAATCTCCAAGCTCAGCTGATTTCACTGGAGAATTCTACCAAGCATTTAAAGAAGTAACATCAATTCTACACAATCTTCTTCAAAAAATAGAAGAGAAAGGAACACTTCACAATTCACTAGTATCAATGAGACTAGTATCAATATCTGATATCAATACTAGACAAAAAGAGGACAAAAAAGAAAAAAAGAAAAATACAGACCCATATGTCTCATGAACGTAGTCATAAAAACCCTCAACAAAATATTAGCCAATTTAACCCAGAAATGTATAGAAAGAATTATATACCATATACAAGTGGGATTTCTTCAGGTGTGCAAGACTGATTCAACATCTGAAAATCAATCAATGTAACCCACCATATCAACAAGCTAAAAAGAAAAATGACACAACTATGTCAATTAATGCAGAGAAATCACTTGACAAATTCTAATACTGATTCATAATGAAAATCTCAGAAAAATAGGAACAGAGGGAAACTTCATCAATTTGATAAAGGGAATTACAAATGATGTATATTTATCGTAATACTTAATGGTAAAAGACTGAATTCTTCCTGTTTAGAACAGGAGCGAGGAAGAATGTCTGCCCTCATCACTCATATTCAAATATTACTGGAAGTTCTACCAGAGCAATAAGAAATAAAGAGCATGCATATCTAAAAGGAAAAAATCTGTCCCTATTTGTAGTTGACATTATAATTTTATGTCTTCACAGATAATCCCAAGACATCACAAAAATATCTCCTAGAACTACTAAGTGATTTCGGCAAGGTTGCAGGGTACAGAATCAACATAGAAAAATCAATTGTGTTTCTATAAACTAGCAACAAATCAGTAGAAACAAAAACTAATAACAAAATATAATTTATAATTGCACCAAAGAAAAGGAAATAGTTATAAATATAACATATATACATAGGGTCTCTATGCTGGAAATTACACACTGCTAATGAATGAAATCGAAGATCTAACTAAACAAAGAGACATACTGCATTCGTGGATTGAAAGATGCAACATAGCAAAGATACCAATTCTCCCCAAATTGATCTATGGGTTTAATGTGATTTCTACCAAACTCCAAGCAACACTTTTTTGTAGATACAGACAAGTTTAAATTATGTGGAAAAGCACAGGCCCTACAATAGCTAAAAACAATTCTGAAGAAGAAGAAAGTGGGAGGTCTCACTCTACTGACATTAAGGTCCACTAAATAGTAAGTCAAGACAGTGTGGTATTGGCAGAGGAGAGACACATAAGAGCAGAACAGGAAAGAGAACTCAGAAATAGTCCCACACAAATGTGCCCAATCAATTTTTGACAAAAGTATGAAAGCAATTCAATAGAGGCAGGGTAGCTTTTTCAATGAAGTGTCCTAGAGCAATTGGACATCCTTATGCAAAAAAAACGAACCTCTACCTGTCTGCCACCTTATATAGAAATTAACTCAAAGTGGATCACAAATTTAAAGGTAGTAAAAGTGTAAAACTTTTAGGAAAAAACACAGGAGAAAACCTTCAGGATCTAAGACTTACCAATGAGTTCTTGGACATGACACCAAAAACACAAATCATAAAATAAGAAGTTGATAAATTGGACTTCATCAAAAACAAAACTTTTGTTCTGCAAAAACCCTGCTAAGATATGAAAAGACAAACTACAGACTGGTAGAAAATATTTGCAAACAAACAATCCAATTAGAAAATGGGCAAAAGGCATGAATAGACATTTCACTGAAGAGGATACACAGATGGCAAATAAGCACATGAAAAGATGTTCAATATCATTAGCCATTAGGGAAATGCAAATTAAAACCACAAGGAGATATTACTACACACCTAAAAGAATGGCTAAAATAAAAAATAGCGATATCACCAAATGCCAGCAAGGATTCAGAGAAACTAGAAAACTCATCTATTGCTATTAGGAATGTGAAATGAAAATGAGTATGGCAGTTGTTTACAAAACTAAACATGTGCATACCATATGACCCTACAATAGTATTTTCTTTTTTAACATTTTGGAATGAATTGGGCCATTTATCCAAGACAAATAAAAACTTATATTCACAGAAAAATCTGTACACAAATTTTCACAGCAGCTTTATTCATAATAACCCTAAACTAGAAACAACTCATAAATCCCTCAACAAATGAATGGTTAAAAAAAAACCTGTGGGACACCTATACCACGGAATAATGCTCAGCAACAAAATGGAACAAACTATTGATACATGCAACAACTTGGATAAACCTCAATGGCCTTATGCTTCTTGAAAAAAAGTCACTCTCAGAACGGTTACATACTGTATGATTCTATTTACATAACATTCTTGAAAAGGAAATGACAAAATCATAGAAATAGAGAAGAGATTACTGGTTGCCATGGGAAGTGGCTGTGGCTATAAAAGATAGCATAAGGGATCCTTATGGTGGAACTGTTCTGCATCTTGACTGAGGTGGTAGTCATCTGAATCCACACTTGTGATAAAATTGCATAGAATTAAACACACACAAGTGAGTGTATGTAAAACTGGTGAAATCTGAATAAGGTTAACAGATTTCATCAATATAAATTTCTTGGTTGTGGTATTGTACTATAGTTATGTAAGATGTTGCACTGGGAAAACTGGATACATTATTTCCATATTATTATTCTATATTTTTACGTACAACTGTATGTGAATCTACAATTCTCCCAAAATAAAAAATATTTTAGGGGCCGGCCCGGTGGCATAGTGGTTAAGTTCACCCACTCCGCTTCTGTGGCCTGGGGTTCCACTTTGGTGGCCTGGGGTTCGCGGACCTGGATTCCAGGTGTAGACCTACACACCACTCATCAAGCCACGGTGTGGTGGCATCCCACATATAAAATAGAGAAAGACTGGCACAAATGTTAGCTCAGGGACAATCTTCCTCAAGCCAAAAAAGGAAGATTGGCAACAGATGTTAGCTCAGGGCCACAAAAATAAAAACAAAAAAAGTTTTAAAAATATATCTTTGGGGATGTTTTGTTGTAATCATATAGTTTTTCTCTATTGATTTCATATTGATAGATTTCCCATAAAGAATTATCCAGGATATCCTAGAGTAAAAGCCATCTGGTTATGACGTATTAATTTTTCTCTATACTTCTAGGCTTGATTGATTTGATCTTCTAATATGGTTTCAGATTTTTTACATCCACACGCACAGTTGAGATTAGATTGTAGCTTTGTTTTTGAATGTTGTATGAGCTTTGCAAATGCAACCAGGAGTTTATATTTGATATTATATTACAATTTTTACAACTTGTTTGTGTCGTAATAGCTGCTGGCTCAATTCCATCTCACCCTAACCAAAACTTGTTCTTGTCGTTTCGGTTTCACTTTTTCCATGCGACCTTTAAACCATTTTGGTGTAAGTAGTATTGCAAGGTTCTAACTAATTAAATAATTATATATATATAGTGTATATATAATTTACATATATATAAAACCTCAATGTCTCCCACAATAAATTCCAATTGCATTGAAACGTGGAATAGAAAAAAAGATGAAGAAAAAATTTAAAAGTCCCTGGAGAAAATGTAATTTATTTGATCTCTGGTTGGAGAAGTCTTTTCTAAGCATAAAAGCCAAAAAGGAAACAAAAGAAAGATTGATATGTTTAACTGAACCAAAAAGCTAAAAGGAAAATCCTCTATATTAAAACAATGTAGAGGGGCCAGCCCAGTGGCATAGCAGTTAAGTTCTCGCGTTCTGCTTTGGCAGCCTGGGGTTCGCTGGTTAGGATCCTGGGAGTGGACCTACTCACCACTCATGAAGTCATGCTGAGGCGGTGTCCCCTATAGAAGAGCTATAACTCTACAACTACGATATACAACTACATACTGGGGCTTTGGGGAGAAAAAAGAGAAAATAAAGAGGAAGATGGGCAACAGATGTTAGCGCAGGACCAATCTTCCTCAAAACAAAAAACAAAAAACAATGTAGATATTTCAACACATAGCACAGGAACAATGAGATATCCATAACCAAAAAGGTGAATTTTGACCCATATAATGTCATCAAGTGAAATAATTATCTCAAAATGTATCATAGACCTAAAGGTAAAACCTAAAACTGTATAAGCTTTGGAAGAAAACACGAGGGAAAAATCTTTGTGACTTTGCCTGCCTAAAGATTTTTTAGATGCAACAGCAAAATCACTAGCCACAAAAGAAAAGAAAAAGCTGATAAATTTAAATTAGACTTTATTAAAATTAAAAACTTCCTCTCTCCGAAAGATGATATTAATAGAAAGCATGGACAAGCCACGTACTGGAGAAAATACTTTCAAAGCATATATCTGAAAAAAGACTTGTGTTCAGAATATAAAGAACTCTCAAAACTCAATAATAAGAAAACAAAAAAATTCAATTATAAATAGGCAAAATATTTAAGGAGACACTTTCCCATGGAAGATATATAGATGGCAAATAAGCATATGACAAGATGCTCTACATCATCGATGATTAGGGAATGCAAATTAAAACCACAATGAGATATCACCACATACATATTACACTGGTTAAAGTTAAAAACACTGATCATCATACATGTTGCTGAGGATGTGGAGGAACTAGAACACTCATACCTTGCTGGTAGAAATGTAAAATAGTACCACTGTCCGGAAAATAGTTTGGCATTTTTCTTAAAAAGGTAAACTAACTCCTGCCGTATGATCCAGCCATCTCATTGCCAGGTATTTATTAAATAAAATGACCATGGAAATGTAAGTCCATACAAAAACTTATACATTAATGTTGTTCATCCAGGTTTATTTGTACTAGCCAAAAAATTGGAAATAACCCAACTATTCATAAAATTTCATGAATAAACAAAATATAGTATATTCACACAATGGAATGGTACTCAGCAATGAAAAATAATGAGCTCTTGATATATGCAACAATATGGATTGTTCTCAAATAATGTGTATTCATATTAAATGTGTAAAATTTAAATAATTTCTTATAGTTGTCAGCTGATGATACTTCTCAGATTCAAATTCCTACCTGGATCAAATCAGAATTCCTAAGTAGGTATCCATTTTGTGATCCTCTATAGTTTGGAAATGCCTTACGTCTTACCAAGCTCTTTTTTATGCTGCTGCACCATTCCTCTGAACTAGACTCTCCTTTCTGCTGCAAGTCACTCCCCAAATATATTTCTGTGTTTATGGACAATTGTACATTTTCTTTCTTAGCAAAACAAGTATCTTAGTTTCAATATCCTTCTACAAGAAATCCATGTTTAAACTCAAGCAGTTAGAGCTTCCCCCACTGAAGTAACTTTTTGTATATAAATATAAGTGCACTGCTTTATGAATCTTGCTTGATTTGTCTTGGATTATCCCTGTTGCTTCTACCTAACTCTATATTATTCCTTTATTCAGCAAGCATTTAAAATATTTTTCCTATGTGCCATTCATTGTTCTGGGTTGTAGAGATACAAAGTGCAGTAGAACACAGTGCTAGTTCTCAAGATATATAATAGTCTACTTGGATCGAAAGACAAGTGTAACGCCAATGCCCAGAAAGCTACGAAGGGGATGTGCACGCGGGGCCAAGGGTAGGAGTGGAGGGAATCTTCTCCTGAAGCTGTCTACCTTCTAACCTTTAATGTTGTGGACCGTCAACACATGCCACTGACCAAATACCCAGAAATTGTTTCATAAGTGGAATATAATACACATGGAAATAGAAACACATATCTGAAATATGTCATTGAATATAGAAATGTGATTCAAAGAAAGGATGGAGAAGACTACCCTATTCTTTAAAGTCCCACCATTATTTTCATTGTGTCTCCTTGCAACATGGCCAACATGGCACCTGGCTAAGATCTGATAAGGGGATCCTTAGATTTCTGGTTCTAGAGGTATGCTAGATTAGATAACATGAATAAGCTCCTGAGACAAATATCAAATAGGCTAGATATAATTTAGTGAAGGTTCTTTTACTGGAGCTGAGCTCTAAAGTGGAAATCCCTTAGGTGCCAGAAATAAAGAATAGTATCTTAAATGGACCACAAGCACATAACTAAACTGTCAGCCAAATACAGATAAATAATCATTTGAGACTAGAGTTGAAACTCAGACATTTTCAGATGAAGATTCAGAATCTACCACTCACAGGCATCATTGAAGAAGGGCTGCTTCAGGAATAAAACACTGAACCCTAAAGTAAGCAGAAAAGTGCAAGAGGAAATTAAAAATCATGCAAATGAAAGCAATACATTTGTAAAAGAATACTAATGAAAAGGAGGAAAATAGGTATTAAGGCTTATTGTAAGCCATACTGTCTAAATCATTGTGGTGCTCATGGAAGGATAAACAAATTGACCACTAGAATAGAATCAGGAGCTCGGGAACAGACATATATACACGTGTGTGTGTCTATATCTATATCTATACTTCTATATCATCTACATCTATATCTGGTCTTGAGTATGTATATATACATGTATGTCTGTGAGTGTGTATACACACACAGGAACTCAGTATAGTGCCCTTATATTGAGCTGAGATGACAAGTAAGGAGAGAAATAATAGACTCGTCTGTAAATGGTGCAGGAACAACAGAGAGAAGAAGAGATTGGAAAGAGAATTAGAGCCCTACCTCACACTATTTTCAAATATATATTCCAGATAAATAAGTGCTTTAAACATGAAAAATAAAACTAAAAATTTTAGAAGAAAATATACTTTTGACACTAAGTTTAAGTATTTCTTAAATGATGACAAAAGAAGAACATACTATAAGATTGATTTGTCTCCATACAAAAAAAGACACCATAAAATATAAATTAAAAAAACAAATTTAAACAACAAGCTATTAAAGAATTAGCATCCATAATATATGAAGAATGCCTTCAAGCAAAAAAATATAAGCCTTAAAAATAAGTGGGTATAGAAAGAAAATTCATTGACAAGAGTAAATTAAGAAAAGATGGTGATGTGATTTAGTGGAAAGAAGGAACGCTTTTGGGTCAGACCGCCTTGCAATCAAATGCCATATTAACTGTCACCTCACTGGGATAGAATGGTGCATCTAAGCCAGAATTATGATAATTATGACAGTAGTGCTTACTTCATCAGCCTGTTGTCGAGTAGAGTTATCATCATAATGATATTTTATTCATTCAACAAACACCTACATAGTGCTTACCATGTAACAGGGACAGAAGTACTGTTATTTACCTCTGTTTTGGAGATGAAGAATCTAAGATATAAGGATGCTAAGGAATTTGTCCAAGGTCTTACAGTTAGTGAGTGTTAGGACTAGGACTCAGACCTAGACTGCTGACTCGGGCTTCACAGTCTGGCTCCTGGCATACCCTCTCTCAATTAAAATGTGTATATGTATGTGTGCGTGTGTGTGTGTGTGTGTGTGTGTGTGTGTCTAGACACATACGTATCTACGTATATACCAGCAAGATTAGTGCAGATTTGTAGAATAATTAGGATTTTTTAATTCAGAAACTTTTGGATATTTGCCCTTTGAAAATGCTGTGTATTTTTAACTTGTAAGATGACTCAAAGTAATTTGGGCGTTTTGCTCTAGCAGTCTAAAATGATTCTATCAAGAAATATCTAAAAAATTGCCTTGAAAATATTGTTATCGAATGGGAATCAGTAAGAATTCAGTCCTTAAGAGCAGATTTTTTTCCTGAAGAAAAGGAAATTAGTGATTTACCTCAGTAACTAAGTTGGAAAAAAATTCTCTTGCTTCAGTAACAACTAGAGAGCATACTTTAGAGGTTTTTCCTTTTCAGCTTTATAAATGAACTAGTGCAGACAAAAATGCTCAAGTATACTCAAGGATACACTAAAAGCCAATTTGCCGTCGAGTAGAGTGGAGTTGATATTCTAGCTCTGCCCTTCTCCCACCCTGCAGTAGCTCCATCCCTCCGGCCTTCCCTTTGGGATCACAAATGTCTTAGTGACACCTAGGTTCCCATCCCTCTCCACCTTCTTCAACCTGGGAAATAATTTTGGGTCTTTGTTCAGACTTCAAACACAACATTTACATCAATCGTTAAAGCACACAGATATTTGCATTTTAATGGCATTAACTCTGACTCATAGGATGAATGTCTGTTTTTTTTTTTTTCCTTATTAAAGAAATACAGGCAATTTTGAGCTGATGGAGCCTAAACATGGGGTCTAATTTTAACTCTGAAACAATTCAGAAACATGATTTGTTCAAGGTGTGTGTGTGTGTATAGTGAGGTGGGAACGATGTCCTTGGAAAATATAGAAAATGTCTGGGCCAGCCCCTTCCCTTGAGGTAAACATAATCTCTCTCCTTTTTGTCCAAGGTGCGTGGATGCCAGGGATTTGGCGAACATGCCTCTGAGGTCACACTCCCCTGCATTTCTCCATCTCCTCGGCTTCAAGTTTAGGCTCTAGGACTCAGGCAGCTTTGAGAAAGAGCGTTGGTGGGCTATAGCTGCTTCCTTCTACGTACTCAGGGGAGGAGCTGGGTGGAAAGCTACTGACATTGAGGCTGGCTGGAGACGCTGCGAGCTTCCAAGTGAGAAGGCAAACCAAATCTCTATTTACGGCTCTTTCTGTGAACAGCTTTCTTTCTTCCTAATTACCTTGCAGCACCGTAATGAGTATATATTCTGTGCCCTCCATTGTGTCAGCTTAACAGTGTTGGGTGTTCTTTTCGTCTACACTGGCAAGCAGTACATGGACAATCGTTTATGTCATTTCCCACCCTCCCCTCTCCCATGTGTGAGCAAGTGGAGGTAAAAAATGTGATATAGAACAGTTGTTAAGAATATGTGTGCTGACTCAGAAGGACCTGAGTTTGCATATCATTCCATTTCTCACTGTGTGACGGCAGAAAGTTATTTAACCCAGCCCTAGTTTTCTCATCTGTGAAATAAGGATAATAGTAACTACCTCAAAGTGTTGTTAGGAGAAGGAATTGGGACAATACATGCTAAGTACCCGGTGCGTAGTTAGCACACAATAATAACAGATGCTATCAGAAGCATAATCATAAGAACTCCCTTTCCATGATAACATAAAGCACTTAAAACATCTCATTCCTTTATTTAATTATACATTCTGACATCTTAAAATAGAATGTTATTAAACTATGAATCCATTTAAACCATCATGTGATTAAAAAAAATTGGCCATCATCATGTGATCAAAAATTGGTAGATACATTGGATTCGTAAAATTTAAATGTAGTGATTTTGTTCAATTACTAGAGAATACTATAGAAGTAGCTATTGATGGAGGACAGGATAGGTTTTATCCATGCAAAGATAACCTAATTCTTAATTTAAGTCAGTTTTAGCATTATAATCTGTAATAATTCATGTTTTCTGAGCAACTGATATTTATTGTATTTACTGCTTTTTTTTGCTACTCCATAAAAGGTGAGATTTACAAATGAAGACACATTCATTGGGAAGGAAACAATAGAGAAAACCAAGGGCCTGAATAAATGGCCAATTGGATAAACCAGTTACTTACATTCACAGATACAGTGTCCTGTGGTTAGAGAGAATCCATTATTCATGGGTTATTTATTGGAACAAAGTTTTGGCAGTGCAATTTTCCCTCATAGCTGCCCAAATGAGTTATCGTGCCATTTTTCTTCCCTAAAAATCGCAATGCAAAAGAAAAGCATAGAAGGGACAGGTATAAAGGTGAAGTCGATGTTCAACTAAAATTTTTGCTTTAAAAGTAAAAAGAGCAGAGATTTCTGTAGCTTGTTTGAAAAGCTAGAACTTTCAGCTCTCTGCCAACAGCTACAGCTGAAACTGACAAGGTCTGACATCTCCCCCTGCTTTTCCTGCTCCCATTCTCTATGAAAATACTGTAGACACTGGATCAGGAAAGACAGTGGAGCCTTAAAATAATGACTCTTTCAATTTGCCCCGTGTTAGTTTCCATAGGAAACAAAAGTGGGAACTGTAGCCGGCAGCAAGCAACTGTCTTGTTAGAACCCTCCCTTGTCGATTCAGCTGTGGCTGTTGGCTGAAATCTGAAAGTGGCATTTTTCAAAAGGCCCTTTGGCTTCTGAGTCTATGGAGTTTTCACTTTGGAAAGCAATAAAAACGAATGGAAAAAGTGAAAATTACTTCCAACACCAAGTTTTCGTATACCTTAGGATACTATTTCTCATGCAAAGAACTTTTCATTTCTCTGCCTAGTAGTTTATGTATGAGAACTGAAACCCATTTTATAAAAGCGAAAAGATACATCAAAAAATGAAACTGTGCATCTTTGGAAGGTTAAATCCTAGATCTTGGATGTGTGCTACCTTAACTGTCAACCTTATCGTGTGAAATTGCTTGCATAAACATTCCATTTTGCGTGGCAGCTCAGTTCCCATCGGAACACCATCCTTGGTTCCTTCATATTTTACAAACGAATGCCAAGTTACAAATGCTGGACAGACTTCCACAGAAGAAAGGTAGAGAGGATTTACAGGAAACACAGCCAGCCACTGAATTTAAATTGTTTAAGGAAATATATTCACTTGAAGAAGAATATTATTCAAAACTTTACAATTGAACAGGACTTCGAGTACTAATTCTTATACAAGTTGAAAATAAAGACGCCTCAAAATAATCGGCCTCATGTGATGTGATGATTTCACTGGGGAGAAAGCATTTTCCAGACATTCACTGCTCTGAATTACAGTACAGTGTAGCAGCAATTCTATCTTAGATAAAAGTTTTATCAAAAATCTGTGAGGTTGGAAAAATATCACACAAAAGTAACTAAATGATGTGTCATTGCTTCTCTGCTGTGGTCATCAAATCTATAATATGTTCTGTTAAGAGGGGAAAAAAACCCACTTTATTGTAAGAGGGAGAATGAGTGGAAAAAATATAAGGAGGGAAAGATTTACTGTACGTATTTACACAATTTAAGTGGACAGTAATCCATCAGATACAAGCTGAAACCAAAGAGTAATCCATCAAATACACTTCAGTATGTGATCTAACACGTCTGAGACCCCACACACTTTCACTTTCTCTTTGATTTTCACCTGCAACATCAACAACAAGAACCACAGCAAAAGAACGTGTCTTTGATTTTTTTTTGTTTGACATAAAAGCACATTATAATTTTCACATTTAACCTTTTCTATAACTTTTGACTATGTATACCTAAAAAATAGTGTTCTTTAACTTATTTCCCACTCCCATCACCTGGGGGCATTAGTGTTCACATATCTTGCCTTTATTTTTTTTTAAATCAAAGAGGAGGCCATATTTTTACATACATTTATATTTCTCCATTAGGTTTAAAATTTTCAGGGAATTTTTTTTTAATATTCAAGGGTCCGTGTTGGAGCAAAGCTGAATATCAGGATGGGCATGTGAGAAAGATCTTGCAAATTGGAAGTTACAGATTTAAAAAGAACAGACAATTCTGAAGGAAAATTTCTCTGCTTAAATACATCAGGAGTCTGATATTCCTTTCAAGTGGTTGCTAAACAATTTGTATACTGTAAGTAGGACTGTAATAATGGAAACACTGTTCAGCTTGCCTACTCTTCCTTCATAACTCATTAAGGCCTTTGCCATGGTTCTTTACGGGGCATCCATTAGGCGTGTACACTAATAATAGTTTAATCCCACTACACCCAATTATATATCCCCCTTAACCAGTGTCTGCCTCCCTTTCTCTCTCTTCCTCTGAATTATGTCTAATAAAATAGAAGATGCTAACAGAGAGGATTAAAAAGACAACAAACCTCTCCCTTCCCAACATTAAAAATTACAAATAATAACTGTAATGCAACAAAAGTAGCCAGAGAGTGGGCCGGAGTGGATAATGATGTACAGAGGGGAGTATTGGCCCCTCATCCCATCTCTTATCATTAATAACACCACACCTGACAAAAGAAAAGATACTGTCCGCCTGAACAAAACTACATAAACACCCAAGATTTTATTAAACAACCCATTTTAGAACTTAAATCATTAAACTGCATCTCCATGGGCTCTTCAGAAGGGCTGTCTGAGAAAAATAATGGATTGTCTGCAAACTTTTATCTTAGCTATTGCCTCTAGAGTTGTGCTACTTAATTATTAAAATGTGGTATTAATGAAACATGTAATCCTGGAAAGGAAACTACTTTTATCATTGCACATGAAAGGCAAAAATTTAATATACCGAATATACTGTATACACATTACAAATGTATTTGCATCCACCTTCCAAATAGCCAGCACCCCCAACATCCCCCTCCCCTCCTTTACAGCTGCTCAATCTGCAAGAATGTGCAGAAGTAATTTATCTGAAATGGCCACTATTGTTCTTGATTCTGATTTGATTCCAAAAAAGCCAAATAATAGAAACCATTTTGAACATCTATTTTGTGCACCTGTTGTGCTGCATTATGATACTCTGCGATTTCCATTTACGTCACATCTCTTGACATGCCTTTGATACACCATGCTGCTTTGCTCAACAAAAATCCAGGATGCTAGAAACCAATGACATCCTTATTTTATTAACGAAATGGCAATGGTAAATGCTACTGAATGAGAGCTCTGGAAGGAGACAGGAGCACGTCAACCTAACTACTAGCCAGGCGACATTTCACTAATGCCAAGTAGATTTAAGTAGCTCAACACTCTGGAAGGACTCAATAAAAATACAAGAGATTAATAGTATTGTTAATGGTTCTGTTACTTAAGCAAAACAATAAGACCTTGGTAGTTTCGTTTTTTCCCTTGTTGCTTTGGTGCTAGAATGCAATGCGAATTGAGAATCTGAATAGTTATTTGCTGGACTCTATGTGTGGGCTGGTTTCTTTGTTGATCAACTCAAGAAGGCATGGGATTCTGCATTTGCTGCTTTTCAACTGTGCGGCATCATCTTAATTTGCATTTCAATATTACGGCTTCAGCACTTTCACATCCTTCCTTAGTATCTTCCTACCTTAGCTTTTCATTATAGACACCACAATTATATGAAGACTTACAGTGATCAAAAAGGGTTGGTTGTGATACCTTGTGGGTAAGGGGACCATAAGCTTTGCATAGCACCGATGGACACGCGGATTTTGAAGTAATGAAATACTCAAGCTGTCTGGCTGTCTTTCATGTTTATCAACAAGCTTCTTCCACGCTGAGTGGAGTCACGCAAATGCTCATAATGCCCAGGTACGTATGACCCCTTTACTTATGTCAAATGACCCTAACGCCAAGGTTTTATAGCACTGAGTTTTTTTTTTTTTTATAATTTTCTTTCTTTCTTTCTTTTTTCCCCCCAAAGCCCCAGTAGATAGTTGTATGTCATAGCTGCACATCCCTCCAGTTGCTCTATGTGGGACGCGGCCTCAGCATGGCCGGAGAAGCGGTGCGTCAGTGTGCGCCCGGGATCCGAACCCAGGCCGCCAGCAGCAGAGCACATGCACTTCACCGCTAAGCCACAGGGCCGGCCCTATAGCACTGAGATTTTACTGTATCCCTTTAAGGTGAAAGTGTCAAAAAGTTTGGTGTGTTTCTTAGGTGGTGTTAATGAGTTATATAAAGCGGCTCCTTTCAAAAATCTGAAGAAGATTAAAATTCTGACTCAGAATCGTAGCATGAAAAGAGACCTCTAAGGTCAAATCTGGCTCTGTCCTAATGTAGGAATCAATCCTCCTTCAACATCTTTGACAGATGGTCTTCTAGGTTCTGTGTGAACTTTCCACTGAAGGGCAAACCCTGCTTAACAAAGCGGTCTGCTCTATTTGTAAACAGCCCTAATTGTTAGATAGTTTTCCTTTACATTGAGCTGAAATCTGGGCATTTTGAAGCAGAACTAGATAACATGCGGAGATGTCAATGCCAACCAAGGCCCCTTTCATGGGTATGGGCCCTGAGTAGTCACACAGGGCCCCATGCTTGGTTTAATGCTCTGCTGTCATCATCTTGAAATTCTTAATCATTTCTAACAAGCGGCCCCAGCTTCATTTTGTACAGGGCCCCACAAATCATGCAGTTGATTTTGATGCCAATTGTGATTTAAAATGAGGGGCCGATAAGAACTCTTACATGGCATGCTCTTTTTGGGGCTTCTGATGCTATCTTATTTTGTTATATATATATATCTTGTCAGTGTATATGCATAATATTTTTTGGACTTATTTGCAAACCAGTTTTTAATTTATGGATTTTTTTCCATTTCCTTGTGCTTCCTCCCTCACATCTGCCCTCATGCCACTTAACTCATTGGGGTGCCGGGTTGGGGTAGCAATACAAATTTGACTAAGGTGCATCTCTGAACTTTAACATTATTAAGCTTCTCTTTCCTTTGCTTTTGAAATACTAACTCAAATCCTCCTTTGTCAATCAAAGTAGAAGTACATGTTTTGGTTAAGTTAAGCAGGATCTAAGCCAACAAGTAGCATAAAGTCGGAACAATGCTTTGAATGCTGTTTCATGCTTCTTACTGATTCTGTGACTTTGGAAATGACACCTACCTTGAATGCCTTCCTTCCCTCATCTGGCCTGCCTACCTCCCAGAGCTGCAGTAGAGCTTGACTGAGAATGCTGAGTAAGCCTGGGGCTTTGCTGAACTTGGATGCAGGGTTTCTCGGGGGTCAGCCTAGAGCTCTGTCTCTCCCATTCCACCCTGTTTCAGAGACCACAGAGAAACACGTTGGAACCCTCGTCAGACAGACATGCTCACAGTGAACATAGGCCTTGTGTTTTTTCTCTTTGTTTTGCCTGCTGCTTTTCAGGTACCATGTATCCTCTTACAGTCATATGGAAATAATTCTGTGAGAAGTTTTCAAGGAAGAGCAAAGCTACTGGGACCTTTTTAGATAGTGGGCCTTGCGCATGAGTACGTGGCTGAGTCACTTAAAACATTAGCTGTTAAAGTCGGGTTAATGATCCAATAGAGAGAGAGAGAAAGCACAAACCTAATCCTGCTTCAGCCAGGACTGCTGGTCTAGTATGGAAGTGGGGATCACATGTGAATAACTGGTAGAAGCCAGAACTCCAAGAGATGGACTGGAACATAAATTATCTCCTGAAAAACAGAATCTAAACACTCTGCAGGTGAACAAAACAAAAAGTACAGTCATGCATCACCTAACGATGGAGATATGTTCCGAGAAATGCGTCGTCAGGTGATTTCGTTGTTGTGTGAACATCATAGAGTGTCCTTACGCAAACCTAGATGGTATAGCCTATTACACTCCTAGGCTATATGGTACTAATCTTATGGACCACTGTGGTACATGTGGTCCGTTGTTGACCAAATTGTCATTATGTGCTGCATGACTAGATTGGAGGTATTGCTAATCTCTATTCCCAAGAAGTGTTCATAATTTTTATGAGATGTGAATATTCTACTTGCATTTGAAAGCCTACTTCAGGAAATATGATGGAAGATGCATTAAGTGGTCATGATTTGTTAAAATCTATTATTATGACCAAATTTACTATTCTATGTAAATTTTATTGATGCATAGCTTCAACTGTACTTTTCTTGTACTAGTTGGTTAAATAAACCTAAGTTATAGTTAAATTAAATTGTTTTTCGGTAATAAAAATTGAACATTTTTTAAGTGATAAAATGAAATAATGTGCATGAAAGTGCTTTGAAATTATATTTACCTATATAGAATTATTATCTCAAAACTAAATTGCAATGTTTGGGTCTAGAAAAAAAAATCATCCCTTTAATTGAACATAAGAAGTGAGCATTTGGACATTTTAATACTGTATATACTCAATTTTTAAGGTAAATTTGAGTGACTTTGAAATATTTTCAGAAATATGACTTTTTCTGTAGTGAAAACTTTTTGGTATTTATTTCGGATCAATAACGTTGCTCAGATTCCATACTTTTCCTTTAAGATACTCTAACTGGTGATTTTGGGATTTCTCAGGACATGAGCATACAGTCTTTGGGAGGCTAGAATCTTGACTAGAAGCAATCACTTTCATGAAAGCAAATCACTTGTTTCCCTATCTAGAAAATTTAGTTTATCAACTATCAACCTCTTGTCCGCTTGGCCAAGGATGGAGAAAAGAAAATGGACATGGTGATTTTGCACTTCCCCTCTAATTTGGTATCCTTATTTGGCTTATGATGTCAAAACTGTGCTGCAGCCTTGACACTCCAGAGGGTGGCCACAGTCATCAGCACAGCTCTCTGGGTGTTGGCTGCAGCCTAGTGGTTAGGATCCATTTGCCAATTGTTCAGAACCCTGAGGTCACAACAGAGGATGCAGGTTATCTCCAAATACCATTCCTATTAAATAGACATTACATAGATCTGTTTCAAGTAGCAAGTTGAAGCAATATATTTCATGTAAATATTTGACCTCTGAAATATACATTTCCTCGTGTACAATCACACGTTTCTGAAGAAATTTTTCCCCACAAGGGAAAAAAAGCTAAATTTTTTTTTCCTGGAAAATGTTCATTTCATGTGTGAAACCAGTTGGTAGCAGTGAGATATTTTTATTAACTGACTTATACTACAGTGATTTTGTGATCAAGTAAAACATTAAACTCATAAAAACAGAAAGAATACCATAAGGAAGAAATGGGAAACTAGAACAGCACATGTAATATAATATGTAAGATACAATTTTAGCCTTTTCTCTTGACTCTCCCCCTTGCACACACACTTATCAGAAGAGAAATTGAAACCCTGCATTATACTTATCTTTTCTCACCCCAAATTACCTTCTCTGAAGACCAAGGATTACTTTTATAACCACTGGCTACTAGAAAGGTAAGGAGTAAAGATGAAGGAAGAGTGGGGTCTGTTGACATTCTACTTGGTTGAGAAGATCGGTTTTACTTAATACAGACTTTCAGGACACAAGGTCTCTCTGTCCTCACCTTCCCATGACATTTAGCCTCTCTGTATTATTTCCAATAATAAGAGGATATTAGGAGCTGGATCCCTGATGTTCGTCATTGACGTCTCTGACCGCTACAGTCCACTCACTTCAGAAATTTATATACAGGTGTAGATTATCTTATGCCTCACTTCTTTCTAGCTTTTGTGAGGCTGGGTATATTTATTTAGACCAGAATAGAGAGGTATTCTAAGATACTAATCTAATACCACGTGGATATAATATTTTTTCTTATTTTATTATGATTGACAGAACCCCTAAGAGTATGAAATAATATTTCATTAAAATTAGAAGATATAACTGCATCTTCTCTAACATATTAATTTCCAGAAATGTTCCCATTAAGTAAAAGACACTTTTTTTTTTTTTTTAAATTGACTTCCAAGTACCACAGTGGGATCCTGTGGAATGAAAGGAAATAACCATTTTTCTCATGTAATTGCTGCTATCTACTTTCACAGGACCCCAGAATGTGGTGGAATACTTATCAATTGCAGATTAGATCTGTTCTTTCTCAATCTCTAGCTCTCTTTCTCATTTCCCATTCCCTCCATTTCTTTGTCTTGCAAGAATGAGAGAGCTTACATGCCCACAATGTCATGATAGTTGTATTATTAAAATGTCACTTGCCTAGTCGCTCCACTTTTTACTTTACTGAAGCACACAGTACTACATGACACAAGATACTGGTTTCTATGAGTCCCAGAAAGATGTCAGCTTCCTAGGTGGAAAACGTATTCTTGGGAAGGTCTTTGTTGTCAACAGGACTGCCTTTCTCGGGTTTCCATTGAAGTGTTAGGAAGACTGTTCCAGATGAAAAGAAGAAGAAATATTTTAAAATTATTTCCCCAGTCACTTGGGCATGGTAGATCTGTGTGGGACAGATTGGGGTAATTTTTCTTCCCTTCACTCCCGAGGTCGTATGGAAGCTTGAGCCTATAAAGGCAACCAAGGTGAACTTGCTCATTCCACACAACAGGGTGGATCATTCACCACAGGGTGTTCTTGATAGTGCTCTGTCCACTCTAATTTTAAACATCTAAGCAATGGGAGTCCTACCACTTCCCTTGGAAGATTACCCTACAGTCTAATAGACCTCAACATTAAGAAGATTTTCAATTCGTATTTGGTAATCAACCTAAATTTCTCTTTTCTTAATTTCATCCCATTACTCCAACCCTATTCTCTTGTTCCACCTAGCTCCTCATCCTCATTAGTGTTTATGCTCTCCAAGTACTAATAGATAGCTGGTAAAAAAACAAAAACAAAAACAAAAACAAAAACACTCTCAGTCATCATTTAGCTAGACCACAGATAGTTACTTCTTCTTTGAAAAATATGTCAGTTCCCACACACACTGTTCTCCTTAAAAATATTCTTTAATATTAAAAGATTCAAGTAGTTTTTAGTAAGCGAAAAAAAAAGGAGTCTATAAGTGAAAAGCACAGTAGTCTGTAATGGACTAGAGGCGAATAAATACATTCTTAATGTGGGTGGGTGATGATGGTATAGCTAAACTCACCTTCTTTTGCCCTTTACACAGACACAGAACAAGCCATTAAAACAATTGGATGAAGCCTTTTTCCCCAAAGTTGTCTATTTCTATACTAGTTCTTTTATAATATTATCCTTGCATGATATGGACTAAAAGAATGTTTTTCCTGGTTTACAAAAATATTCATTGATAATATATTATCTATTGATCATCATTAATTTAATAAAACCATTGATATTAGTACTAATCATTTGCGTTACTGTAGAGTTACATAAAATACTACACAGTAGTAGTTAGGTGAAAACCAAGCCTTAATTTATGTCTCATTCATAACTAACTTTTTTATATTTAGACCATTTCACCAAT
This sequence comes from Diceros bicornis minor, assembly GCF_020826845.1. NCBI lineage: Eukaryota > Metazoa > Chordata > Mammalia > Perissodactyla > Rhinocerotidae > Diceros > Diceros bicornis. The sequence continues at coordinate 9,228,631 of NC_080779.1, forward strand.
TTGATTTACTGGCAAAGTCAAAAGACTGTGTTTTAGTAGCAAACTTTCAAAATAATATATGCTTTAAACATTGAGATTTCTATTCATTTTCCTCCAGTGTTCCAAAACTCCCTCCCTGCTCTCTGTTTAGGAAATAATTAGATCCTTACTGTATCTAGATTCCTACAGTGTGGCTTGTTTCTTCCTCTATCCTTGAATGCTATAATACTTCCTAATTCATTTGACTTTTATTTTGAATTTTAAGCTAGTTTTCTACTTAGATTCATGATACCTGATACATATTTTACATGAATAAACAAGTCAATGGAACAGAAGAAATGATGCATAGCTTTTGGAAAGTTATTCTATGGTGGACCATACACTTAATTCCATAGGATGGCATCCTCATGCTATTAACTGCTGGTATTCCCGAAGACATTTATGTGCCTTTCTAGAAAACTTCTCGTTGACATCATGAACATTAGTAACCACTACCAAATTCAACAATTTTTCAGTTTCAGTATGTGGATACAAGTCTAAAACCGAGTGAGTGTTCACCATCTCTATACTTCCTTCATTAGGCTACATGGTCGAATGTCTAGGATGTTGCACTGATTTCCAAGAATTTCTTGTTCACATATTTGTTGGCAGCGTATAAGATTCTTTTAAGTTGAAAACAACAGAAATGGACGCTAGAAAATTTAAGCAGAAGGGGGGGAATTAATTGAGATAACACTGTGGCATTTCAGGGCACTAAACAAGCAGTTGACCAATTAGATCTAGAGAAGGAGAAGAAAGATGGCCAGTTTCTAGGTCTTCTGGAATGAGGTATAAAATTAATGTGTCTTCTGCCATGTCGATGTTAATGTCATTCAGTTCCAACAACTGGTAGCAACTGGGCTTCTCTGTTTTAAATTTCAAATTCCTGGGAGAGAGAACCTGGCTTTATTTGGGCCCTTGTTGAGATTGGCTCATGAACTAGGTCATCATGACTTGCACTCAAGATATTTGCAGTGGAGCTGGGGGCGCACCCTTGTGCATCAAGCATCCCTCCCAGAGTTGGAGAAATTGCTGTGAGAAATCCATATGTAAGAGAGGTCTAATCCTCTGGAGTTCAAGTTATATTGCATGGCAAGTATCAAAGAAGATTAATTTGAAATATTGTAATCAATACTTTTTCAATGTTACTTCTCCCTTTTTTCTGAGATTGGCATATAAAGTTTCTAACATTTCCTTGGGTCACTGATGACGGGCATTTAAGTGAAAATCTAGGATCTTTCAAGTGTGGCTGGTTGCAAAATTCCAGTCACAATACAACTTGTGTATAAAGCAAAAATATAATTTATTTTCTTTATTTTGGTTGCAGCTCATCTTGGCTTCTTCCCAAGCCCTCAATCAGTAGTGAGTAAGGTAAGGGAGAGAAATTAATTAAATGTCCAATCAAGTTTGGAGCTGTCAGGTCTGATAATTTAAGCCGTCTTTCTCAGTTGGTGTTCATTCTTCCATTTGGCTAAAATGCCCAGTCTCTTATTTATTTACCCCCTTTCCTGCTTCGTCCCCTAAGATGACATTCTGGTGTGTGGAGAAAGGTGGGTGTGATTTATGAGTCCTACTGGCCTTGGGAATAAAGTAGGAATTCTCAGGTGCACATAATACCCTTGTATTATCTTCTGAGCCACTCCTTGCTGAGTCCACTGTCTGTCTGGTCTCCAGATAACTGCTTGTGTTGCTGGAAGCAGTTTGGAGCAGAGCCTTCATTTTGGCTTGGGCAGAATGATAGGGAAAGAGGAGGCAACCCCTCCCGTGGATATGGCCTCAGCTCAGCTCTCTCCATCTGTAGAACCCCGAGTCCCTACCATGTGTTCAATCCAGCTCAGTGGCCACTGGTTCATTCCCAGTCTCTGCGGTGGTGCTGTCTTGCCCTGTGACAGCAGCATCCACCCCTTAAGTAACCAAAAGTAGCCAGGGAAGCTCAATGGGACCTCCCTCTGCCTAATCATGTGACAAGGGCAATGGCTACTTTGATGCGGGCTTTGTAAGAAATGCTATGTCAATTTTTCACTTTTTGGAGGACAAGCATCGTATGGAGAATACCTAGTGCTGTACCTTTCACACTCAGGTCCTGTTTGTTCTTGAGATTAAAATTTTCTGGACACTTTCATAAGATAATGATATTGAGGTCTAAGATTATTTCCATGTGCATGAAAGCCACAGTTGACAGAGTTTCTCTGACCATACAACTTTTGATTTCATAGGTCAAGTAGAAGTCTTTTCTGCAACAGTAAAATTAGATTTCAGATTGTGCAAGGACTACCCTTACTTGAGTCTCTTCCCTAATCTGCTGTACTATGGGGATTTTCCAAGGTTGCTCAAGTCTTAACAGAAAATCTAAATGTTCAGTTCTTAATGTAGTTTCTGGATCTAGAATGTCTTTTATTATTATCACATACATCTAGACAGCAAAGTATTTTTTTCAGACTAAATTGGAATAGTAAATGGCCTTTCTATTAAATAAGTCTACTTTTGTTAAAACTACGTAAGAAGTTTTATTCCAAATTTAGTGTGACCCTTTGAGAAATGCCTCCAACGACGTTCTCTCGGTGGTTCCTCACCAGAGCCCAGTGTCTGGATTCTGACTTGCATGCTCTGTGCTGTTTCTGGTTTTCAATCACTGCAGCTACAGATACGTCAAATGAACCTCCCATGTAACTGGTTGTGTTTTCTTTTACATACTACTCTTCTTTAATCTCTGTATGTTGCATGCTTTCTTTGTAACCAGGAAGCAGTTACAGAGTATAAGTACAGTGAACCTCTTTTCCTATTTTCGTACTGACCTTTTCAGAGAATGTTATGAGTTTCCTTCCCCTGCTACATGTGACTCTTCTCTGCTTAGATCTTCTTGGAACTCCTGGATCCTTAACATTTTGGGGTTCTATTTAGACCTGTTGGAGCATGTCATGTAAGTTATTTCTTTGGAAAAATGCACATTCATTTTCACAGATTTGCATCCCTAGGAAGGGCCCAGGTGGAGAAATCGTGGCTTTCAGATCTCTTTCCTTCGTGTGTGATAACTGCTAGGTGGTGTGGAGACAGGCTCCAACCAGTGACAGGACCTCCTGTTCTCTTCTCCTGTGCTCATCCAGGGGCATTCATTCACTCATTCATTCTCTCAAGAAAGATTTCTTGAGTTTCCACTGTTTCCCAAGAGTTAGGAAGAGTCAACAGGAAACAGAAATCTCTGTCTTGGGCCACAATTTATGTTAAGCTCCAGTCAGTGTTCCTTCTTTCTCTTACTTGTAGAGGAATACAGATAATGAAATACGGAAGGTCAAATTATGGTCATTGCAAACATTAGCAAATAAAATATGTATAAACTAAACTCACATGCCAAGAGCCACCATTACAGTCATTATCTTCAATATTTCCATCAAATTATTATATTAAGTGCTTGCAGACACATTGAGCTTCATGTTTATGGAGTACATGAACTAAAACATGAGGGAAAACAGGCATGGAAGACACCAAAAAGACAGGGATGTATAGACTTATGCTAAGGCAATCATTCATTCTTCATTGAGGTCATCTCCCCAAACCACACAATAAGTTAAATCATACTATAATAAATTGCCTCCTGCAGATGGAATCCAAGATGAACTCATGAATTAATAAAAATATCATATGTCTTAATGCTAACCTTTGGTGTATATTACATGTATCTGATATATCAAAGCATAGTGTAGAATTTTGTCTGCTAGATACAATTATTGTTTTTTATTCTCAAGATAAGCTCTGAGACTCTTTTCCTTTTTTTTTTTTTTTTTTTTGGCTGGGAAAGATTCAACCTGAGCTAGCATCTGTTGCAAATTTTCCTCTCTCTCTCTTTTTTTTTCCTCCCCAAAGCCCCAGTACATAGTTGTATAATCTACTTGTAAGTCTTTCTAGTTCTTCTATGTGAGCCACCACCACAGCATGGCTACTGACAGATGAGTGGTGTGGTTCACTGCCTGGGAACTGGATCCAGGAGGCTGAAGCAGAGTGCATTGAACTTGAACCACTAGGCCATCATGGCTTTTTTTCTCTTGTAGAGGGATTCAGATAATGAAATACAGAAGGTCAAATTATGGTCATCGCAAACATTAGCGAATCAAATATGTATAACTTGTGACTCTTTTTAATAGCATAATTGGTTCAGTCTCCCTTTCTCTGTGTGTGTGTGTATATATATATATATATATATATATATACACACACACACACACACACACATACTCACACACATAATGCAAACATATATGCCTACATATTTTTATGGACAAATAAATCCTCTATGAGTACCTTCTTTTCCAAAACCAGTGTTTGCATTGTAATTTTAAAAAGGTATTTTATCCTTGCTAAATAATGGTGTTTTTAAAAAAGCCTATGTAACAATGTAGCAGATTTTACTTTATAAAAAATTCACTTAGTTATCCAAGAAGTCCCTAGAATGCCAATAAGTGGCCCCTATAAGAACATTTACAAATTAGAAAAAAAACAAATTTGGGCTTTTTAATATCATCAACTAACAGCTATAATATAACCAAGTGGCTCTAATAAAGAGGCTAGAGCAAAAAGACTTACTATTGGGAAATACTGGAAATGACACATCTGTCAATCCAAACCTGCCAGTGGTGCCCAACACTGCCATTTTCCTCTTCCTTATGTGAGACTGTGTCATCTTTACTAGACAACATTTTTTGCTGTTTTCAGGCTACTGTTTCTTTAACATTTTCTTTAACTAACTTTTACTTTATTCTTCAACCTGTTGTACATTATAAGAAGGGGAGCTCTCAATAAATCACTAAAGCTTTTGATGAATCTCCTCTCCCAAGGCTCTTGGCTAACAGATGCAAAATAATGAACTTAAAGATTTTATGGTAAAAGGAAAATTTATTGTAATGGCAAAGACCTCACCCATTGGACTTCAGAAATGGCGTCAAGAATGACCTCTGGAGGACCATTCACCACAAAACACTGGGGATAGTTGCAACATTATGGATTTATAAAAGTTAATTTCTGACCCTCTACGAAGTTATGTGATTTATTGTATTTCTACTTCTTGGTGGGTGGGTGGGTTGATGGGATCCCTATGAAGCTAATTAGTATTTTTTTCTATTCCTCTATATCTTACGTGGAATTCCTTATGCTGAGCCCGAAGTCAGAGAGTAGTTACTCCCTGCTCTTAAGTAATTTATTTTCATTTACTTTATATCCATCTTTACCAGGTTGCTATAATCTAATTTAGAATAATGATATGCTAATACGTAAACCAGGGAAAAACTTCTTTCCCTATGGGTACATATGAATTGGTCAAGGGCAATGAAAATTCTGAGGAGAAATTGGGGCTTGAAAACTGAGTTCCCACCACTGTCAGCCTCCCTGGCACTCAGCCATTGCATCTAAAGCTTCTTCTGAGAACATCACAGCAGGTTGTCCCCTGATTGCCAATACATTCTCCAAAAGGCGGGACAAGTGTACGAAGAGCATTTGACAATCCAGTCTCTGGTGAGAGGACTCCAGGTGAAGGTCATCATTTAAAATAAAATCATATTTAGCAGCTCTTCAGCCAAATACCACAATGCATTTTATAAAACATACCAAGATGGCAAAATAGTTCAGTCCCATTGGAAGAGAGTCTTTATTTTATATTTTCCCCCTTCTCTAAAATGGGCAATTGCTTTTCTGTCAAACAGGCTCAAAACGGCCATGAAAACTAAAGTCCGTCAAAGCTGTTAAATGCATCTTCAAATTTACAACAAAATTCAGCATGACAAATCTCCCAGGAAGATCTCTGGAGCATCATAGCAGCACTTATACCATTTTTCTTTAAGGTAGTATTTTAGTATTCAACACCTTGAGAAACAGGGAAAGCAAAACAAAACAAACCCAAAATAGAAAAAAAAAAACCACACCAACAACAAAGACTGAAAAAAAATGCAAACAGCCACGCGAGCTATTAAACATATGCCAAAGTAAACAATCGGTGCGGGTTTGCCAGGTTCTGCCCTGCAGGTAGACGACGGGCAGCAGGGGAGCAAACGGAAGGGGAAGAGAAAGCTAGCAGAACAGGGAGTGCAGGCGCTGCGAGCCGAGCAGGATGGCCCGACCGTGAGCCTCAAGACACACCATCAGCCATGCAAAACAGGACATACCTTTCTGGCTTGCTGGTTCTGTCGGCTGAGACAAAGCAGTCCCATTCGCAGCGGGAGGCCAAATCAAAATGAAATTTTATTTAGTCTGCACTGTCCCCAGATTGGGTTTCAGAATGACTGCTTTAGGAGATAGCATGGATGTGGCTGATGCATGCTTTGCATATGAAACTGCAGTAGGAAAAGAAATCTACATAATCAAAAAAATCTGTGCTCTGTGTGTGACAAAAACCCTGGACTCCAGCGATCTCACTGCAGTGTATGTTTTCAGGCAGGCCCTTTTGCGGTGAAGTACATTTTAAAAAAGTGTTTAATACAATATTATCAACAAATAGTAATAAACCTATAATACTTTAGTTTATGAAAATGTATGGTTTCCTGGTTGCAACTCTGCCACATTGAAATAATTGTGATTTTTTTCAGTATATTTATGAATGCATCAAAAATTTGTGCGAGAAAACAAATTGAATTTTAAAACATGCGGGTTAGTTTAGGGGGTTTATTCTGACAATTACTACACCTCTGAACCTCAACAAAATAAACGAAAAGCTTAAGTCTGATGCAATGTTGAAATAAAGACTGAGAACCCTTTTGAAGCTCATTCATATTTCGAGACTATTTTTAAAAATAGGAGAAAAATTTTTCGAAACAGTCTTTAGGCATTGGAAATTCTTTCGAAGTCAAGAAAAGGGACTGCAAAATGTATATAGAATGCATATCAGGGAATCTTTGACAAATATATACAGATACATCCAGGCACACTGACAATGCTCTTCATACAGTGTTATCACTGGCCTGGCCGGGAAGGGGAAGTGATATGAAAGACACAGTGAAACAAGGGGGCAGAATAGAGCCTGTTGGTAAATATATATCATTTCTCAAAGAAATACTTATCCCAGCTTGATTTTGATAGATCAGTTCCTTGAGGTTGAGTGCTGCCAATCAGTTTTTTTTAAAGAGGAAAAAAACAAAAATAGGAAAGAAATTGAAAGAAAGAAAACCTACCTGTATAAAATGGTAGCAAAAAAGGCAGGGCAGGCTCTCCCACTGCACAGTGCTCTGAAAAACATGGCCAGCCATCATTCTGTTTTACGCAGTATTCCTAGGGACAGGAGGAACATGAAATCTGCCCATTTAAGCTCTGAGGAGGTCGTCTCCAAGCCACAGCCCAGAGCAGCATAAAAACTTCTCTCAATAATGAGATACAAATAGCTCAAACAATGTGCTTGCATACAGCCCCAGCAGAAATCACCAACTACGGGACCATGGACCCACACCCCTTAGGGAAGCAGTCAAGACTAATTTCATGATTCAGGTTTGGACATAATTTTCTTAGAAAAGCTTTCTCCTGCTCCAGCTTGGATTGGCAACCTGTCAATAATAATGTTTACAAATGTAAAGGTCTCCTTAAATTGATAATTTTGCATTCGGTATGATGGCATCGTGTTCCCCTGTGCACGCCACCAGCATAATTAAAGCCTAAAATCCAAATAGAGCAAATCGTTTGATTCCTTTATACCCCAGAACCACCGCATCGGGGTCTCCCTATAACAAGGGCAGTGCAGTGGCTTCTCTGTTGTTTTCAGGCAAGACCCTCTTTTGCCTTGGCTTTCTATTATATCATCATTATTCAGATAGTTATTAAGCAGGAGTTTTGCCTGCATATTATTTTTAGTGACAAGTCACCCCTTTCCTGAGGAACAGAAAGACGTTAATTCTTAACAAACCTATATCCCCCAATTCAGTGCACCTGGCATTCACTTTCTACCTAATAAGCATCCGTGAATATGCAAATGTTCAGTGTCTCAGTAACCTCATTAATTTATTCCTCAGGCAATCATAGAATGTGAACCAGTCTTGTGCCACTAGTGCTAGAAACGGTGCCGATCAGGGCTATGAGAATCGCATATTGAAATACTGTTTCATCTTTATTCCGTCCTTTGGCACTCTAATTCAAACAAAGACTCTTACCTTCCTCTACTTAGCTGACAGCAAAAAGCAAAAGTAAAAAAAAAAAACAAAAAACAAAAAACAAAAATGCTGAGGGATGAGAATCAAGATCTCCCCCTTCACCACCAAACGCAAACCAGAGGTGATTCATGGTGTGAACAAAATCTCCACAGCGAAACAGGTTCCCAACTGCCCAAGTTGTCTTATTTTGTTATTCATTGGGGGTTGGTGAGGGAACAGGGTAGAGGGCGACCTGCTTTCCATACTGCAATGCAGTCGAATCCTCTTTCTCTCTGCCCACATTAAAAGCCCTGAATAATGTTTATAAAATGTTAGGGAATCCCGATAGGTTTCCTATTTAACAAGCCATGTATGACAAATCACAGTGTAATGTACTACGTTCTTAATCTTTAATTAGAA